>NW_026606060.1:22152500-23402500 GCF_029834395.1 Sorex fumeus
TAAATAAAACACTCGTTTTTTATATTTTTTTAAATAATTTATTTATTGGATCACTGTGGGAAAAGTTACAAGGCTTTCAGGTTTAGGTCTCAGTCATGCAAATATCAAACACATTTCCCTTTACCCATACTTATTTTTTACCCCGAGGAATCCCAATAAAACCCCACTCCCCACCCCTCCCAGTGCCTGCGAGGCAGATGAATTCTAGTTAACACTCTATCTGCTTTGATTAGATTCATTGTTTCAATAAAAGATGCACCACTATTATTTAGAGTTTACCCACCCCCCATCAGACATGCTGAAAAAGCATTGTGAAGTGATTTACTTTCTACAGCTGGGTTCAAGAATTAAATGTTGGTTTTGGATTTCCACTATTTTACTTATTGACCCTGGAAGTATTTCTACTGAAAGTCAGATAGTTAAGAGATTGGTTTCTGTGCTCTGGAGTCGTGGCCGTGCTGGAGAGCCGCTCGTGGGGGGCAACTGGTGACCTCGGTAGGGCGTGAAGGGCAGACCAGAACGGCTCCCTTCCCATGAGGTTTTAGTCGCCCCCAGCACCCGGCTCATACCTGCTCTCCACAAGGCTCCCATGTGGCCGCCATCTTTCTTTCCAGAGGGAGGAGGGCGGAAGGGAGCAACACCCTTTCCCCTCCGGGCAGACATGATGGCCTGGATTAACGCATAGTCCGTTCACTTTTCTGCTCCAAGCTGCTGCGTTCTGCATTAAGTTCTTGTGCTTCTGGGGCTGTGGCCGTGTTGGATTGCCGCTCGTGGGGGGCAACTGGTGACCTCGGTAGGGCGTGAAGGACGGACCGGAACGACCCCCTTCCCATGAGGTTTTAGTCGCCCCCGCACCCCCGGCTCATACCTGTTCTCCACAAGGCTCCCATGCGGCCGCCATCTTTCTTTCCAGAGAGGAGAGGGCGAATGGGGCAACACCCTTTCCCCTCCGGGCAGACATGATGGCCTGGATTAACGCATAGTCCTTTCACTTTTCTGCTCCAAGCTGCTGGGTTCTGCATTAAGTCCTTGTGCTTCTGGGGTTATGGCCGTGCTCCAAACTTAACTCTGATTTTCAGGGAGAAACGTTGGGTGATTTACTTCCCATTGATCACTTTGTATATACAGAGATGTCGCGCGGCTGCTTACGCGGCCGCGTGGTTTGGAGGAAAAATCCTAGTTCCCGCATACTCGAGCTATGCTTGTAGAGGCTTCTGGTCACCGGGGTTCCATCTGAGGGAGGCGGGATGCGGCACCTACCCCATCTGGGACTTCCCGGTGATCTTGGCTCTTTTTGGAACCTGGTGTCTTTTCCAGGAGCTGTGGAGCCAGCCCTCCATGTGGCCCTTCTCTGCGGCTGTATGCTGTAAAGATGGCCAAAATAAAACACTTTTAAGTCACAAAAATAATTCTTTTTTAAAAAATATAAGGCCTGTGATCTTTGTAATTTTTTGCATTTGACCAAGAAACTCATAGGAATATGTTGAACACCATGTCCTCTTCTCCCTGATAGTCAATGATTTTGATAACTTGACAATTTTAGGTGAATGTCATGTATTGTCAGAAATGTTCTAAGAGTTTCTTTTAACCTACATAGTGTGAGGTGAATTTCTTCAGTTAAAGGAACTGGGTGGATTAGTGAAAGTTACTTTTTAAGTGTTAGTACTTGGTAAGGCTTAATTTTTAAAAAGTGCTAAAATTGGTTTTCCCCACTAGAGGACAGTGCTTGAAAGAATAACAGTCCTTCCCTCTGAATTGAGGCTGTACCAAAGACTGAAACAAACCCCTTATTGTTACTTTCCCTGACCACGTGCAGAGAACATAAAGATTGTATTTCTTTAGAGTAAAAAGGAGTCATAAGTGTGTTTGCTCTCACATCACACAGAAATCAATGAGGTGCCGTCTTAGTTTGCGGAACATGGAGCAATGCAAGTAAAAGCTGATATTCAGAATTGATAGGGACTTGGCAAAAAAAAATAAAAGCAAAAAGCATCTTTATAGCTAATGGTGAAACCTACTTATAAAAAACTCTCAAGAGAGAATATTTCTGGGACCTCATGCTAAGGAAAATCATCTGTCGATCTAGTTTGATCACCATTAAAATTTATTGTGATCAAAACTTACTTTAATAAAAATATTTTTCCTTTTATTAGCATAATAGTCACACATGACATGCAGTGCAAAATATAAGCTAAAAAGTATTATATAATGGTTCAGATTTGCCTTTGAGGAAAGAGTAAGTGTTGGAATGGGGTGAGTAATGGTATTGAAAGATAGATTTAAAGACTATAGGACATTATCAAAGAACCTTTTTTGTTACCTGCTCAAATCTCACAGAGAGAGTAGCATTAATTAGATAAATAGCTAAAGTGGAGGCAATGCTATATCCTTAAACCATAATAAAGTTTATAATTTCTATATAATGATCTCTTCTTCAACAAAGATGACTTTGGTCCCGAGGGTTAACTGGGGATTCAACTCTCAAAGGGATTAGTGAGGGTAAGAAAGGAAAGTAGGAGTAGGGAAATTAAATTTTATATCCAAATAAGCTCCAGTGAATATACAAATAAATAGGAGTTTATATGGTGCAGTAGAGATTTATCCAAAAGTGTTAAGTCCAAATCTATCGTTTTTCCTGAAATCAGCCTATGACAATAAGCAAGTACTATGACAATAAGCAACAGAGTTACAGAAGAAAAAAATTGAAGAGACTGGCACCATTTGGGTGCCTATAGGAGGTCAACATTTTTTCCCCCTAACCTAATAGGAGTATTTAGGGTTGACTCTCCTTCCTCTTCTGCTTTTGACTTGAAGGGGAACAGTAACTGGGAACCTAAAGCAAGACTTGTAACAAAAATGTCACCATAGTCCGGAAGATCTGCATTTTAGTTCTGTTCTCTCTAATTATGTGATTGTCCAGCCTAAGATAACTATCTACTCTGTAATATCAACAATGATTTTCCCTTTGTAGAAGTGAAATTACAGATACACCCACATCACAGGATTCAGAAAGTATATAAACAGGAAATCAGGGCAGAAACCACTCTGATGTTCCTTGCAGAACTCTATTAGTGATCCATCACGATCTCAGAATTTTCAAAGGAATTGGCTTTAGTCAGCCTTCATTTTGGATGTATAAAAATTTAGCACCAGATAAATTGAGACTCAACTATTTACATTTCAAAGGATCTTTAACTTCAAAAGCTTTAAAAGGGGATTTTTTTAAGTAAGCATTTTTGTTCCTCCCAAATGAACTAATTGTGAGAGTGCCATGCTGATCTGGAAGAGATTAAATTTAGAGATTTTAGGCGCACACACATATTCTCTCTCTGTATCTCCGTCTCTGTCTCTGTCTCTGTCTCTCCTCCCTCTTTTTCCCTATTTACAGATAAAGAAGCAATAGTAGGCTGCTTTCTTTGAGTAAAGAGGACTTTTTCTTGAGAGCTGGAGTCTTGTTTTTAGAGTCTCAGCACTATAAATTGGTCAACTGAGAATTATAAACACGATTAAAATCAGATATAAAGATAAAATGTTTTAAGATGTCATTTTATCATTGTAATTTGCTTTACAAGATTCTTCATTAATAACCCTCCAGGGAATATGGCAATACTCATCAAGAGAAATGGAAAAACGTAAGTGCAAATACTGTATCATAGGCCATCACGGGTCCACCAGGTTATTTCTAGTCTTATCAAAATCAACATGACAATAAAAAGTCTCTGTGTCCTCCCAACTTCCTTATTAAAATGCATTAAATTTGCTTTTCTCATACATAGAAAGATAAGGTTATTAATTACAGGAACTGCTTATCAGCAGAATGTATAATAGGAGTCTCATTTGATGATTTGACTAAAAAGAAAAAGGAAAGGAGGAAGGAAGAAATTTAGAATAAAGAAAATATTATGAGCTGTATAGTCATGATATATTTAATATTTAAAAATAGAAAAATTTTCTGAAAACTGTATATATTAAAAGAATGGAGATAGTGAAGGGCACATAAATCATGTAATATAGGTAAATAGAAAAGTAAAGGATCAAATGTGTATCGCTTTTGCTAGAACTTTTATAAATTATAACAAATTACATTGCTTGCAGAATTGTGGGTGACTGGAATGGGGTGAGGGTGGGAGAGGCAGGTGTAAGGGTATCCAGAGAGTTGACATCATAGATGTTATTTTATTTGAGTCCTGTTTAATTCTGTCAATAACTATAGGTTGAGAGCATCTTATGTTGTGAGTGCTTCATGTCACAGATATGCTGGAAATAGAAGGCAGGGAGTTTCTTCTCTCCAGAAAGCACAAAACACAGCACTCAGTTTGTGTTTAGAGCACTGCTGTTAAATGGGGAAGTTAGCACCCTACTATTGTGTTTTCTTCCTATCAATCAGAAAGCTTGGGGAACGCACTCTCAGCATTAAATGTCAATAACCTCAGTCTTAAAAAAAAAGACTACATTAAGGATGGTTCACTTGCAATTAATTTATCCAAATTCAAGTGTTAGGGCTGGATTGATAGCACAGCGGGTAGGGCATTTGCCTTGTACCTGGCCAACCCAGGTTCGATTCGTAGCATCCCATACGGTCCCCCGAGCACTGCCAGGAGTAATTCCTGAGTGCAGAGTCAAGAGTAACCCCTGAGCATCACTGGGTGTAACCCAAAAAGCTAAATTTAACTGTTATAGTCACAGGTTTTTGCTTCCTTTGCAAAATAACTCTGTGTAAGTACGAGTATTAGTGCAAAGGTTTTTAGTTTAATTCACCTGAAATATGCATATAAATGCTGTAAATTTGACCCTAATTTAAAGGAAAAACTATAGAGAATTTGAGGGGCATTATTCTTGTATTATTCTTTTTATTCTTTTAATAGTAGAAAGGACTATTTTGAATATATTTGGGTGTTGGAGAAGAAAGAGATTAAATTCACCAGGTGAAATCTATCACTGGAAATTGCAGTTTTTATGGAACATGATACTGGTACTCATCTTCTTTCTTTTCTTTCTTCTTCCATTTCTTTTTAAATAAAGCTTTCAGGGTATGTTTCCAAAATGTTTTGAACTGTGGAGCCTATGAGGAAGACCTTACCTGAAAATGTGTTGTAAAAAGAGTTGCTCGATTGTGTTTGGGAGGAAGCTGATCCCTCTTTGACTCTACTGCTAGAGAAAAGATGGAGACACTTGAAGGAAAAGCTGCTGCCTCAGGACAGCTGTGTCAGGTGATCTTGTAGGAAAGTGCCTGCAAACCAGCCAGTGCAACAGTCACCACATAGACTTCTTCACGCTTTGCTAGAGAGCAATAATTACCTATCATCATTCAAATATTCTATCACTTTTTAAATATAAACTGTCTGGAATCGTGAACAAAATCAAACAACCCTCTCAAAATAATTCCTCTGTGTTCAAGATCCCGCAAGCTGTAGCCCACAAAGAGGGAAAATAGACCCCTCTAATGGGTCCCTGAAATGAGTTCAAGGAGAAACTGTTATGTATAATAAAGAAGTTATTTCAATTTATCCCCACTGTAACTAGGTGGCGATCATTTTACTTTGTTATATGTATTTTTGCATCTTTATTTCATTCTATCAGGAAGTCTGAGTTCTTGATAAATATTTGTATAGTTGGCCAAGTGGCTTTAATAATGTATTTGAGTTGTGTTGATTAGGACTGTGAACTCTCAGAGGATTGAACTCTTTGCTGCTTGACTTCAATTCTTGGCCAATTGCTGTGTTTCAGGCACCTAGGGATGGTTATGGAGCCAGAACCCTTTCTGTTGCTTCCTGTTCCTCTAGTCCCCATTCAGATTTTTAATAAGAGTAACTGATTTCCTGTTGTAAAATGATTGCACCTGTAGAATTTTTCTCTTGAGCTTCTATCATGCAGGACTGAAAACTGTAAAACTGAGACAATAGTGACTTTAGCCAAAATGATTCTAAGACAGTTTGAAGGCAAGAGCGCTCTACTTAACTGCTAAAATATTGGTTATTTTTTTTTTAAAAACTAAACTTTAGAGTCATGTCATCAAACCATTCAAATAAAGCTCAGATGATCAGTAGTTATAATCTCTATGGCAACATTGTATAGAAATATTAGAATTTGGTGAGATAGGTGAGTATAAATTATGATTCCCTTGGGTATTGGAATAGCATGGTAAGACATCTAAGAGATTCAATAACTTCCCTCTGAAATAAGTTCTTACACACTACATTTGATGCATGGATGCCTTCTGGATCAGGAAGAATATCATTATCTACCCACTTAAAAGAACAAAGTCTATTTTTCAATGAATTTCCAACCTAGGGAATCTTTCAAAAAAAATCCCTTTGTCCGCACGGCAGAGCCTGGCAAGCTCCCCGTGATGTATTCGATATGCCAAACACAGTAACAACAAAGTCTCCAATGGAGACGTTACTGGGCCCGCTCGAGCAAATCGATGAACAATGGGAGGAGGGGCCTTTTAAATTCCCAAAGAAAAGTGTAATTATTTGAATTGTATACACCTCTTAGTAAATTTGAATTGGTATATTGATCATGAGCAATAGGGAAAGGGGGCGTGGTGTGTAGAGCTTGGGGTTGGAGATATATTTTGTCTTTAGGTCATCATATCTGACATAAGTGGACTTATCCTCTCACAAGTATACCTTGGTAAGAGGGTGTCAAAGATAGGGGAAGGTTAATGCAGCAGGATATAGTACTCTCATACGTATGGGTCCTTATAGCTTTAAAAGAGAATTGTTGGGAAAAATTGGTAATCCATTCACTATTCACCCATTCATTCTGCAGATGTCTATTGGATGCCTGCAATGTGCTAGGCGCTGTGTCAGAGTTGGGTTGCAATGAATAAGGCACATCTTGTTTTCCTTAGTAGTGTCTAAATTAGTGTTACAGACACATATAAACAATAAGAACTGAAAATATGTGGGCAAAAAATATAAAAGGTCCCATGAGTAAGTAGATAATGGAAGCCTGACCCAGCCTTGACATGATGGTAACACTGAAAAGAGCTGGGCAAAGGGAAGAACGTATGAGTAATTGATAAGAGGTGAGGAAGAAGAGATAATAAAGTGCCAAACTTTGAATGACCTTGTGCACCAAGTTATTTTATCTGACTCTCATCTGCTTTGTGTGTGTTTCTCTAGACTTTGATATCTTGTTGTGGTTTATATTCCAGAACCACTAGATAAACATGAAATATCTTCTTGCAGCTTTGGCTCAGTTTAGTGATGAGTAATTTAAAATATTTGTTACCAAAGGAGTAGAATTCAGAAAGTAAATACATTTGTAAGATAATCATGAGATTCCTAAGATATTTTGTCTTTGCCTGGGTCATTTCAGGTTATTTCACCAGGCCTACTTTTCTCTGCCAGAGGGGCTCTGGTCAAAGAATTTACAAAAGCACCTCTTGGTAAGTGCTATTAGTAGTTTAAGCAAATCAAAGGCAGAAATCAATTAGCAACTTTAAAATAACCCAAGCTTAAAGGTAGCTAGTAATATAAAGAAGAGCAAGATTGGAAGTGAGGAGAGGAACTGGAGGAGTCTAGCCATCTCCGAGTAACCATCAACTTGAGATATGATATCATTTTTAATATATGAGGGTGGTAGCATTGGAGATGAAAAGAAAGGAGCTTGAAACATATTACAGAGATAGAATCAATTGGATAATAATTTATTTATGTTATTCAATAAACTTTAATTGGATTTGTTCCAGAATTATAGCAGGGATGATCTTGTCTTCAGAGGCTTATATTTGAGTGGGAAGAGAAATACAAAAACTAGTGAACAAGAAATTAACATAATCCATATCAATAAATTGGCATGGATTATGTTTTGAAGAAAATGAACAGTGCAATATGATATTTCTGTGGGGAGCAAAAGAGATTGCCAGGAAAGGAACTTAGAGAGAAAAACAGAATAAGGGCAAGCATTATGAATAAAAATGTCTTAGATTGAGACCTGAAACTGAAGAAGAAAAGATGATTTAAGACGAAATAATATTGAATTCGATTTTGGAGGTCCATGTTAAGAAGAGACGTATATTGATATGAAGATTGTATATATAAACGCACATGCATACACATGCTCATGAGGATACCTCAGTGTACACACACCCAACACTTGAATCACTCCATACAGAGATAGGGAAGTGTTGCAAGTAAAGATGAAAATAAAAGCATTATGAAGTGAAGGCAAAGTCTTAGAAAACTTCTTGATCAAGTATGAAAGCTATTCCACATGAAAGTTTTCTGGTTTACGTGAACGCTATTTACTCTTTACCAGCTAAGAATCATTATGAACGGTATGATGGGCATATCCCCTTACAGTCAGTAGATGTAGTATAGGGTTCCGAGGTTTGGTACATGTGCTACTCTGTTTTTATTAGTGGAAATAAAGAGTGTGCTTAGAGAGCTCAGCAGAGCAGCTGTGCTCTCTTGGGAGTGTGCTGTAGACATCAATCACTCCCTAGCTGTCCACCTGAACTTCAAAAAGGCACCTGCGCAGTCCCCACGAGACTCCGTGCTCTAATGAAGCCCATGCCCAGCAGCGTGGGGCAGCCATTACGATAATGAGGGAGTCTGACATGTTTCCTTGTAAATTCTCTAGAGCCCCAATTATGGCATTTAAAACCCCAGATTCCAAGGATGTGTTGATGTTGAAAAACCCCAATATTTTTTCCCTCCCCAGACAATTGGAGACAATAAAACCGTAGTCTGAAAAAGGAGGAAGTCCAAGAAAACTTTTCTGGGAAGAAGTGGAGGTACAGTCATAAATAGTTTCCACTCCAACAATCTTCCAGCAAAGCTGGATGAGTTTCTTCAACTGCTATTGCTTAATAATGTTAGCATTTACATTGACCTTTAAATTAGCTATTTGGATGCAGACAGTTTTCTGAGGCTGATTTATCTAGGCAAGAGCCTATTGGTTTATACCAAAATCTTTCATGAGTATAAAAGCCACAGACTTCACTTGTGGAGCCTTCCAATGCTAACATTAAATAATAAAACACCTTCCAGAAAAAAAAGTGTAGCCGCATGAAAGGAGACTTTCAGAAAACGAGTTTCTTTTTTTTATGTGCAACTTTGAATTGATCTTTTCATGGGTTATCCTGTTATGGTAAATAGTAATGAGCGATTTCTAGTCATTGGGTAATGTGTTAAGAACAGGCTTAAAAGTCATAGTGCATGGGCCAAAGTCAAAAGGGCAAATATCTTAGGAGGATGTTGATGTGGTAATTAATTGGAAATAGAAAGGATGGATTTAAACAGAAAAAAAAACAAAATATGAAATGAGTCACATTATGCATCTTAAAGTCATTTCTAGAATTGCATGGAGTCATGTTAAAATCCATATTTTGTGTGTTTTTTTATACTCAGAATTGCAGGAAATTCTCAGCTCATATCCATGTTCTGAAGCTCTTCTCTCTTTTCCTAGGCTGCAGTGCAATAGGTACCCAAAAGTGCCTAATTTTGTAAGTCTAGGGCTTTTCTAAGTCTATCTGAGGATATCCAGTGGCCAAATACATGAACCCATCTGCATCTTTTTCCAGGTGGAGCAATCAGTTAAATTCCATGAATGTAAACCTATAATCAGGCCTTTCTAAAACAAAGATCTGATATGTTAAAAATGAAAATGAACTAAAACCTAATGAGATGAGTTACTGGGATTGACGATTCATGTTTCATTGGCATTAAAAAAAATCACATCAGGGCTGAAACGAAAGTACAGTGGGGAGGGCACTTGTGTTGCATCCTGCTGACCTGAGTTAGATTTCTAGAGACCACAGGGCTGACCCCTGAATGCAGAGAGAGGAATAAGTCCTGAGCACTGCCAGGTGTGGCCCCAAAACAAACCAAAGTAAGTAAAAATCACATCAATTGATTGGAAGAAATATATCACAAGATTATGGAGATGATGAAATAGAAATTAAGAAAAATTATCATGTGCATATAATCACTTAATAGTGGTAGGAAGAATTCCTCAGTTTGGCAACTTTAGTTCTATAGACATTTTTTCCCTATTAAGCCTCTCCTTATCATTAAAGAAATCTTGAATGGGGAGATAAATGAAAATAAAGGGAGGGTTTGAAGTGGGCTGGCCTCTGTGAAGAGCAGAAAGGTGCTCATAGATGTGCTTTTGCCTCTGTAAATTTACCACTGCTGAGATCCTTACTCTCAAACTGCAAACTCAAAAATTTAAAATGGTCTTATCTCATAGTTGGTCCAACTAGAGTATTTCCTTCTCACTCTCTTAAGCATCACAAAATTGTTATAGAATCAAAATAAAATTAAAATTTATAAAGTGAGAACAAGAGTACCCTTGGATAATCAAATTAACCTGACCAGCACACTCCCTTCCCATAGGTAAGCTTTTTTAAGTTCCAGATTATGATAAGAATATTATTTTTATTATTAAATCAGAATAACATTTATCAAAATATAACACATTATTAAATCATAATAAGATTTTATTATATATAAATGTATGTATATACACACATACACACATATATATGTACACACATGCATATATTGGACTTTGAAAACCAAACACATATATCATGTGGACCAAGTAGCAATAGATCATGATGACTGGACCAAAATCTCAGTGTTGAATATTTAGAAATAATTGCCAGTTCTTGCCTGTGGTATTCTCTTTTTTCCCAATGTCTCTATAAATAAATAATTTCTTTTTGATTTACTGTACTAGTAAGACAGAATATTGAGTTAGAATATTGAGTTAGATAGAATATTGGCAATCTGTGAGACCCATCTTGATTTATTTTAGGTTTCAAAATATACATTTGTGTTTGATCATTATATGATCACAGTTATGTTTCAAAAGAAAAGAAATTCATTGGGGCTGGAGAGATAGCACAGTGGGTAGGGCGTTTGCCTTGCACGCGGCCAACCCAGGTTTGATTCCCAGCATCCCATATGGTCCCCTGAGCACCGCCAGGAGTAATTCCTGAGTGCAGAGCCTGGAGTAACCCCTGTGCATTGCCAGGTGTGACCCCAAAAAGCAAAAAAAAAAATCTCAAAAAAAAAAAGAAAAGGAATTCATCTAATTCAGGTTCCCACCTTCACCTAGGGGAGAAAAGAACCAATTGAGAGTACTAGCTATAATGGAGGCAATGGAAATGCCCAGTTTTCATTGGTTGGTTAACAGATCAGATTATAAACAAAAAAACTAGAATAACAATGTTAATTACTCACATAAAAATTATACAGTATTTTTGCCAAAACTATCTTAATCTGATTATTTATTGAAAAAATTAAGCAGCTAATTTTTGACATGAAACTATTATTCCAGAGATTTTTTTTCTCATATGTAATTATACAAAAATTACATACAAATACTGCAACCAAGTTACTTGTGTTCTAGCTGTATCAGGGTCTCGATTTAATTGTAATTTGTCTGTAAATACTAGAGAAAAATTTGCCATAATTCTAAGAAGATAATGACTGGCATTTTTCCAGATCTAATTACTCTAAGAAAGAACAGCATTGTGTAGACTGCAAACACTTGCACAAAACTTATTGTTTATGTGTCAGGTGAAGAAAAGGCATGAAATAGGAAATACTACTTTTATATTGGAGCAATAGCACAGCGGGTAGGGCGTTTGCCTTGCACGCAGCCAACATGGCCGACCCGAGTTCGATTCCTCCGCCCCGCTACCGAGAGTATCTCGCCCGCACGGCAGAGCCTGGCAAGCTCCCCGTGATGTATTCGATATGCCAAACACAGTAACAACAAAGTCTCCAATGGAGACGTTACTGGGCCCGCTCGAGCAAATCGAGCAAATCAGGAAAAGACTGGGAAGAAATGGACCTACTGAAGAGTACATTCCAACAAAAATTATGATCTGTTTACAGAGAAAAATTTGCAGACATAGAAAAAATTAAAATTTCAATTGCACTTATGTTTTAAGTACTGGGAAAGAAAAGTGGCTGAAAAATAATTTTTCATGGTATATTGCGCCTTCTATTTATTTATTCTGGGGAAGAGGGGGCACATCTGAAATAGCTCAGGTTTAACTCCTGCCTCTGCACTAAGGAATTCCTCCTTACAGTGCTGGGGGATCAATGGGATGCTGGGGATTGAACTCAGGTTAGCTGCATGCAAGGCAAACACCTTACCCACTCTGCTCTCTTCAGCCCCCATATTGCACTGTTTTAGTGATGAGCTGTTGATGAAAGTAAATAAGAATGCTTTTCATTTTGGATAAAATATAAACAGAGCTTATTTCGAGCAAATGGAACAATGACCAAAGAGCTGGACTTACAGATAGAGTAAATACTGGTGTTGCAATTCAAGGAGCAGGAAGAAGTCCTTCTCACAATAAACCTATTTCTCCCTGCCAGGGAAATTCCTCTAGGGAATGTATCCAAGACAGCTCTATTTCTATTCAGATACAAAATGACAATATGAATAAAAGAACTTTAAGCAGTTGCCAGTTATTTGCTTTTTAGTAGGAAATAGCTTCAAAAACATTTCTTTCACACAATTTATGTAATAGGTACTGAAAACCCAATTATGGGACAAATACAGATAGAATTCCTGTCTCATAGACTCTCTTAGATTCTCATTGGGGCGACAGCCATTAATCAAATTACCCCGAAGTGAGTGTTTACTTAAGGGGATAAAAGGTATGCAGATGAGAAAGCTGGGCTTAATGATGTATATTGTTTCAGTTAGACTAGAGTCTCAAGAAAGTTCTCAGAAAATCAAGTTGAGCTGAGGGATGAAGGCTGAATGAGAGACAATCCAGTGAAGAAAAGGATGGCAGACCATCCTGGACAAAACAGTATTGTGTGCAATAACTATAAAATGAAATAGTATTCATTCATAAAGAGTAATAAAATTCCTAGACAAAATAACATGCATGGAATTTGAAAATAATATGCTGAGTGAAGGATGTCAAGACACCAAAAACCAAATATTGTATCATTTGGTTTATGTGAAATATCACTAATAGGGAAATCTTTAGAGGCATGAATCAGATTACTGGTTCCAGGGTCTGGGATGGAAGAAAATAAAGAATAACTGCTTATGAAAATATCTTGGAATGAAATAGTAGTGATGGTTACATAATATCACATACTACTGAGTTGTCTACTTTAAAATTATTTTCTATGTCTAAAATTTTGTTTGTTTTGTTTTGTTATATGTATTTAAAAAGATAATTACATATCCAATATCAAAATGCAAGAAGATATTTCAAGTGAGGTAAAGCAGAAACCGATGCTGAGGGTAATTATGAGAATCTATGCATATTAGAATATTTTTAAAAATCATGTTTATTGAGATAATGGGATTTAAAATACTTGCATATTTTAATTATGCTTTTCATGCTTACATCATTCTAATACCACATTCATCACCAGTTATCACCAATACCACACTATCGTCTTCCACCAGTCTCCCCAAAACCGCCTCAGCTATGCCCTAGCTGAGTTCTATGACCAGATCTTCAATTCCGTTTACTTTGACTATTTGTTATTCAGAATATATTCTTTTACTACAGGGAACTAGAAGAGTGCTTTAGTGGAAACTTCATGGATTAGGGCTCTAGTCAATGCTTAGTATAGAAGTCTGATGTCTTTCAGAATGAGGCAATGAATGCAAATTGGGCGTCCCACGAGCCTGGAGTATTCACTAATAGCAATAGCATGATTTTAGTTATCTTTAGTAACTAAAGTCTCTTTGAACATGGACCTTTGAATTCAGATAATTTGCAGAATGCTATAGATTGCCCACAAGGATTCCACTGCAACTCTCAGCACTCTCGGTGTGTGCTTCTGCATTGCATAGAATCAAGACTTACCTCGGTTTAGATAAGATGCTTTAAGATACTAGCTGATAAACTGGAGGGCTTGTTTAAATATGCTAACTGGTTGTAAAAGTGGCAGGCTATCAGATAAATACAGCACTGGAAATGTATTGTACTGAATGATTTGTTCCTTTCCTATTTAACAAGTGTGTAATGAGCATTGCTATAGTATGTATAAGTTCACACACTAAAAGCTAAACTTTAGCCATTGATTTAAAAGCTAAGGAATTACAAATATTTTATAGATAAGGCCAGAGTCTAAGAACCTTTGTTTGCTTTTAAACCAAATATATGTTGTGAGAAGGCTAGAGCGATAGCACAGCGGGAGGGCGTTTGCCTTGTGCGCAGCCAGCCGAGCCGAGCTGGGTTCGATTCCTCCACCCCTCTCTGAGAGCCCGACAAGCTACCGAGAGTATCTCGCCCGCATGGCAAAGCCTGGCAAGCTACCTGTGATGTATTTGATATGCCAGACACAGTAACAACAATTCTCAAAATGGAGACGTTACTGGGTCCGCTCAAGCAAATCGATGAACAACAGGAGGACAGTGTGTACAGTGTAATGTTGTGAGAACTGTTTTCACAATGAGCAGTCTCAAACTGAATTAAACGTGAAAATGTGGGGCTCAAGAGAAAGTACAGATATGGGACTTGCCTTGCATGCAGCCAACTCAGGGTTCTATTCATGGCACCCCATGTGGTCCCCAGGTGCTGCCAAGAATGATCTCTAAGTGCAGAGCTCTGAGTACTACTGGGTGTGACCGCCAAAACAAACAAAGATTTTTTAACATGACCACATGATGCCATATTTTCATCAGCTATTTTTTTGTTCCCATGATTATTATAATATGAAAATCACAGGCAAATGTTGCATATTCATAAAAATGTAAAGATTTCTTTTTGTTATTTATGTTCATGTGAGCTTGTGTCTTCGTATTCTGCAGTAAGATGTTAGTTTTTCAGAGTCATTTTTCAAGAAAAGTAAATATTCAGTGAAATCTCATGAAGGAATTATTTTGTGAAAATAGTTTTCAGAAATAAGAGCTTCCCAAGTTCCCATAGCAATAAAGTAGCACTTCTACTTTAGTAGTAGTAAATCCCCAATATCTTTTTGTTATTCTCTGGCTCTGGAATATAAAGGTTTCCACTGTGGCAATAAGCAGATGGGTTGGGCTGGCTTCTTTCTGTGAGGTTGAAGATTGGTCAAAAGATCAAGAGACAATCTAATTAAAATGTTTCCTACTGATTCAATATTGAGAATCTAGGATAGAAGGGAATGAGCACCCAGTGTTTAAGACCTTTAAAAACCAGATAGTAATCTTCAATGCAATTCTGTGGTTTCAAAGTATCTGAAGCATTAGATGTGGAGAGAAACATACTCATTTTATATGTTAATTGTGACTAAAGTTACCATCAAATAAAATAAATCTCAAAAAAACATTTAATTGAAAATTTTGAAGATATCATGTAAAAATACCATTTTAAATAGTATGACTCATTACAATCTCCAGAAAACTGAGACCTTTTAAAGAATCCTGCTCAAGAACAAAAGGAAAATGAGAGCAACAAATACCATAAAGATTTCTCCAGCTGTTAAAACTCATTGACTCTGATAAACCTCAAATTGGAAGTCAGTGTTTTAATTGAATTATTGATACGATTCCAAATATCATGTACTAGAAAAGAGTTTATAAACATGACTAAGAACAAGATTTATCAGATTTGTAATAATCCAGGGTTTATAACCCCTATCTTATCCACCAGTGGATTTTCAGAAGACTCCAAGTCTCCATCTCATCCAGTCTTACAATAAATAACATGTGAGGGATTTTCATTGGATCATATCAGCCAAGTTGGAACCATGCTTTTTCAGAGTTCCTTTCTCTGCAGAGTTCCAGGATATTTCTCAAGAGACATGCCGTGCAAGTTTCAGCGTATGAAAGTCATATTTTTTTATGCTTGGATAGTGAGTGCAGTATATAAGGAACTACTTACTGGATGTTGTTAACACCACTCATGTTGTTAAACTTATCTGCAGGCTTAATTTTTTTGGCCTGGACAACAGCTGGGTCCTGTCAGATCTTCTTGCTGGATCAGCATCTCACGGACCAGGTGCATCTTTAGCTGTAATGTGGAAGGTCCCCTCAGCTTGTCTTTGTTCTGCCTCACATCCATCTTCTTTTCCCAACTGCCTGTGGATTTCAGGAGACAGCACCAGATGCAGAAATAATTTTAAATTCTTCCATAGACTTCTAAACCAGAGGCCAAGGTACTGTGAGGTCAAATTCCTATGATTAACATATATGCATTAAAAGATGTAACTAATAAACATATAATAAATATATGTGGGATTTTGTTTAAGCTCTGATACATTTTATGGCAAAGCATAATATTTTAGAAGATATAAATTAAATTTTTCCAAAAGAGGAAAAAAGGAAGTCTCCTAAAGTCAGAATATAGATAACTGAACTAATTGTCCTTAGATAAATAAGTAACATTATTTCACCAGCAGAAATGTTATGGTTCATTCAGTTACAAAAATAACAGCACTTAGGAAGGGTCAGTCTTAAGGCAAAACTTGTTCACATTTTGCTCCTTCCAGGACGGAAGAAATTCTCCTTGCATAGATTCTAAAGAAGCTGTTGGAGGAAATTATAACTTCCTTATGGTGTATCATGTCTTTGCATTTGCTGACAAAAGCATCCTTTCATTGGCTGAGCTGTTGCTGGGCAGGAAGGAGCTTCATCATTCCTCCTGTGGGAGATATAAGGCAGAGCTTTTTCAGTGTGATTTTATAGTTTGCACAGACTGTGCATGCATGAGAACTCACCTTTAGTCTCCTAACCTTTTTAAAATATGATTTTCTATATTATTTTCCTTGGAGATCACACCTTTAACTACCATTGTGCTCATTTTGTCTGGAAAAACTGCTTGAAAGATAAATATGTTTATTACAAAGTCACAGGTTACTTTTTTTTTTTTGCAATCAAGGTATAATATAAGCTTGATTCATAGGTGCAGGTAAAACTGTTAGTTTTCCGCTCAGGTCCTGAATGAAAGGCATCTGTTTAGTTCTTTTCCATAGGCAATGCCACAGTCTTAAACATTATAGCTATAGAAATGACTTAAAAATCTACTTTTTCCAAGTCCAGTTTACTTCCTTGAGTTTCCTCATGGAATGTCACTAGCGTTTCAAATTGTTTCACTAAAAGTCACCTCCTCTGTCCTAACCACACCTCATAGATACTTGAATTTCCATGTTACCTGCTGTTGGTGAGGTCAACTGTAGCACTATAGCACTGTCCTCCCCATTGTTCATTTGCTGGAGCAGGCACCAGTAATGTCTCCATTGTGAGACTTGTTGTTACTGTTTTTGGCATATTGAATACACCATGGGGAGCTTGCCAGGCTCTGCCATGTCTTGGTAGCTTGCCGGACTCTCTGAGAGGGATGGAGGAATAGAACCCGGGTCAGTCACATGCAAGGCAAATGCCCTACCCGCTGTGCTATATAAAGTCCATAGTACAAGAATCAAGAGGTGAATTAAGACCAAATTTTCTGAACTTTAATTTTACTCAGTGATGAATAAAGCATAATACTAGTCCTTCTCCTAGATATTTGTAAGATGTGTTTTGCTCACTTTTAAGTTTTTTGGTAAGATGCCACCTATGATTCTAACTATCGCATCTAATCCATTTGCTCTCCAAGTCCCTCTTATTCTGCTCTAATGTTTTTCTCTAGCAGTGAACACTGACACCTGATATAATTTGCACATTTATCATGTTCATTGTTATTAGCAGTCTCACCTCTACAAGATGCCAGTTCCCAAGGACATTTTTGCTTTGTTTGCCAAATTTTCTCAACTGGACCTTGAGCAGGTCACATAGTTGGCATTTCACCATTATACAATAAATGACCAAGTCCGTGAATGAATTTATAGCAAAATAATCATAACTGTGTTTTTATGGTGTGAAATTCAAAATATTATCAATTGAAATGTAAAACATCAGTGAAAATACTTGCATTTTCTGCAACTTGGTATATGTGTTCACTTAAGAATTTTTAAAGGAAGACTTCTAACCCTGTGAAAAACTAAAATCAGTTTTACTTTACTTTGTGGTTGTTGTTTGGGGGCCACACCTGGTGATACTCAGAGGTTCTAGCTCCGAACTCAGAAATTACTACTGATGGTACTCAGAGGACCATAAGGAATGCTGGGAATTGAATGCATTTTGGCCACGTGCAAGGTACCTCCTGGTGTACTATCATTACAGCCCCTAAAATCAGTATTATTTTAAATATAAAGAAGTCTTACAAAATTATGTAATTGTTGACATAAGTCTGACATGTTTGTTCACATATTTTATATATATATATATAAAGTATATCACTTAAAATCTGTATTCTACTGGTAGCAGATACTGTAACAAACTCCGAGAAATATTAGTTCAAGAAACTTAAAAATGTTTTATATTAGAATTACTGAATTCTATTTGTGAAAGGAAAAATAGAAAGTAGCTCATTTTAGATTGTTTTTATAATTTTGATTATGCACTGTGATTTATAGTGCTATTGATAGTAATGTTTCAGGAGTATTCTGTTATCCTCCACCAGAGTATAGGAATATTCCACTGATGTCTACAGACCCCTTCCAACTCCCACTTAGCAAACTCAGTTTCATATAGGTTAATTCTCAAGGTCTGTTCTCATTATCATTTTTAAATTCTCCTTTGTTGTTCTTTATGCTCCACTTGCGGGAGTGCACACTTGGTATTTGCCCTCTCTCCTTGACTCATTTCCCTTGGCATAACACCTTCCAGCTCAGTTGCATAGCAGGATTTAATCTTTTCTTAAAGTTAAGTAATATTCCATTGTGTTCATATACTACAATTTCTTTATCTACTCACTTTTCTTAGATACTTGCATCGTTTCCAAGTCTTGGCTATTGTGGCTAGCACTGCAAAGAACATAGTCTGGCTCATTTTACAAAAGAAGAAATGGAAGTTGAGAGATTTGGGTGCTTGTTCTTAACAACATAAGGCTCCATGTGACATGTATTTGCCTATTAATTTAAGGAAACTTGTAATGAAGCAAATCATCTCAGCATATGGCTGAAGTTTTGATTGTTTTCAACATTTTCCTCTATTAACTGGCCTTTTCCCTCCATTCACTAAATGCCACCTTCTCTGTTTGTAAATATTGCTTGCATTTCACTTGTTGCCCTAATTTCTCTTCATGCATTATGTGCTCTTTTGGGGGTACTATTTTTATACTTCCTATTTTTCTTGGACTTCAGTATAGGACTGGAATATAGAACAGCTTTATTTTTATACGTTCCCTTTATAATACCTAGTATTATACCTTGCAAAAGTTTATACTCCGTACTGCTTTTGCAGTGATCTCTGTTGAATCATGTTACTATTTGAAAAGAAAGCATTAAAAATATGATGTTGGTGGTCTTTCTAAATTATGGGATCCATCTGTTTGCTATTACCTGTTTCCCACCTGCTGTCATTAGTAGCATAAAATCCCATCTGCTCCTTCCTCTTCTCTTCCAAGCCTAACTTGGCATGAAATAAGTCCTTTCTACCTCAGATTTGCCAAGTCAGCATTAATTTCCTTAGTGATTTTTTAAAATACAATTTCTAATGGTTTATCTTATCTTATTTGTCTCTTGAGAGTATCTAAGATGGTTAGAAGATAACCAATACTGAATTTCAGGTCAATCTGTCAAAACTGCTTTGAAAAAAGTACCAAGTAAGCACTCAGGGGTGGAATTAAAAAGGGAATTATAGATGCAGGAGTTTGACCTTGGGAAATCAATTAACATGTCTGGTTCATAGAGTGTTAAGATAGGGAATTATTTTTATAAATAATTTTTATAACTTATGTCTCCAAAGTCCTATCTGAGTGTGCCATTTCCGATAACAAATATTTATCCTTTAGGAAAGTTCAATTCTATTTTCTCCACAAATCTTCCCTGACCTGATTAAAGTGAATTATTTCTTTCAACTCATACAGCACTTAGTACTTTCTGCCATATAATTATACCTAATCCTGAAAACTGGAGTTAAGTTGACTACTGTTCTTGAATATTGGAGTTTTACTCCATAAAACCAATCTTAATTTTAGTTTGTGTTTCAAATGTACTTAGAGGTAGTCTTTGTATCACTGTATTCACCACATCATTGTCATCTTATTGTTTGTTGATTTACTCAAGCAGGTGCCACTAATGTCTCTGATTCATCCCAGCCCTGAGATTTTAGCAGTCTCTCCTTACTCGTCTTTCCCAATGATTGTAGACTTTTTCAGTGTCAGGGGAATGAAGCCTGTTATAATTACTGGTTTTGGCATATCAAATACTCCACGAGGAGCTTGCCAGGCTCTGCTGGTGTGGGCAGGACACTCTTGGTAGCTTGCTGGGCTCTTCAAAATATATATATATATATATATGTATATATATATACATATATATATATATATCCCTCTATGATTTGTTGCCTACCGTCTGAACTCCATCAAACATGGTATGGTAATTATGGAAAATGAGTAGGAAGTATCTTATGATGTGTCCGGAAAGCAGCCTGGAGCTTGGCAACGATTGGGTAGTGGAGGAGGTCGGCTGCTGGGCCTGGGTCCTTTATGTTGGGGAGGGCTCTCACCCACTCCCCTCTGGGGCGCCCCGAGTGAAAACAGCCTGGCGCAGAGTCCCATAGTCTGTAACTTCCCCCAAATGCATAGCAAAGTGATGAGTTGAATCAACATTTTTGAATAGTCAAAGAACAGCATCCTAATTCTGTTTTGAAAGAAATAAAAACTAGGGGCTGGTGTGATAATACAGTGTGTAGGATGTTTGCCTTGCATGCGGCCAACCTGGGTTCTATCCCTGGCACCTCATATGGTCCCCTGAACCCACCTCAAGTGATACTGAGTGCAGAACCAGATGTAAGCCCTGCATACTTGTGGGTGTTATCCAAAAGCAAAAGAAAGAGAAGAAAAGAAAAGTAAAGAAAAGAAAAGAAGGAAAGAGAGAGAAAGAGAAAAAGAAAGAAAGAAAGAAAGAAAGAAAGAAAGAAAGAAAGAAAGAAGATAGAGAGGGGGAGGGATGGAAGGAGGGGGAAGGAGGGGGAGGGAGGGGAAGGGAGAGAGGCATACTACTACACTGTCACTGTCCTCCCGTTGTTCATGGATTTGCTCCAGCAGGTCTAGTAGCATCTCCATTGTGACACTTGTTACTGTGTTTGGCATATCGAATATGTCACGGGTAGCTTCCCAGGCATTGCCATGTGGGCTAGATACTCTTGGTAGCTTGCTGAGCTCTCCGAGAGGGACGGAGGAATCAAAACTGTGTTGGCCAGGTTGTCCGCGTGCAAGGCAAACAACCTACCTGCTGTGCTATTGCTCCTACCCACTACTACTACATTATTTGGATAATTTGAAACATTTAAACCAGGGTTATAAATTTTGATTACTGTAAAAGCAATTGCAGAAAACTAATGTAATGTGTTCATTAAATGTAACAGTCAAATAATTTCTGTTCAATATGCAAATTTGGTAGCACATACAGAAGGAGAATGTATGTAAAGAGTATTAGGAAGCACAGATTCCAAAGATAAATACCTGTCTTTAATACCAGATAAATATTTGGCTCTAATATTTTATGAGAAAGGCATATAACTCTGGACCAACTTTATCTTTTGAAACCTGTGAGTATTTACTTCACAGTGTTGTTAAGAGAAATGAATATCTGACAAATATTAGTTGCTTCATAAAAGCTAACAATTATTTTATATTTATTACTGAAATATTTCAATATATCTATGCTTTAGTACACAAAATGAGAGAATTTTGAGAGTATTCTTATGAATCCACTGTGATAAATTGTTCACTCAATATGACCGTACATCATTAACCAAGAAAAAAGTATATCTTAACCCTAAAATAGCTAAAATGCAGTAAAATATTTAAGTGACCTGAACTATTGCCCATCTCAAGTCACTTTATCTTTCCAGTTTGAAAACCCTACAACATTTGCATGTCAAAAAGTCTGATGTAATGTGAGTATTCCCTGCACTTATCTTAATGTATGTAAAACAGGAAGAAAATTAATTATCATGAGTATTCTCCTGTAATGCTTTAGAAAGAAAATACTATATAGTCTTACATCAGACACACCTTCCTTTTGGAGACAAAATGATTTCCTCAAATCTGTCATTTAATATTAATTCTGTTAGGTTTAAGTTAATGATTAGGGCATAGACCAAGATTTACATTTTAGTGTTACCATTTTCTACCTATATGCATATGGACAAGCTATTTTATCATTCTAAATCTCAGCTTCTTCATACGTACGGTGAGAGTAACAACTTCTTTACTCATGAGGTTATTGTAGGGATTCAATAAGATCACAGAGAGGAAACTAAGCATATTGTGTGATGGAACATAAATAACAAAAACATGGTGTGGCTATTATTTCTGGTGAATAAACTGCAATTATGTCAACAAAAAACTGCTAAATTTTAAGTCCATTCGGCATTCTGGATTTTCTGAAAAGGTTTCAGGTTTTTACAATACCAACTGATTGAATAATCAGAGGAATTTGTTATGTAAGAAAAAATTTTGTTCGAACAGTGAATAGTCTTTTAAACAAGGTTTTATGTATCCTGCAATAATGATATCACTACTAGCTTCACTGTTAGGTCTTTCATGTTGCTGGAAGATTGACAGAAATGGTACTTCAAAAAGAAGCAGTTATACTTAATGAGCAACAGAGAAAGGAATATGATGCTAAGGCAAGGACATGGGAGGATTCTTGAAGCAAGAGGATCTCCGGCATCTCTTCCCCCAGTGGAAGAAATATAAGGCCTGAGAGCATGTTCACTGGACAGTATCTAGAACTGAGGATCTATGCCAAGGTTAGCATGTACGTTTATATCTCTCTTCTCTGCCCCCTCTTTTCCTGCTTTCTCACTTCACTGATCACTGCAGTACCAACTTTGGAAAATTCCACCAAACATTCAATAGCAGAGCAGAGTTCGGTGATACATCCAGGTGACTCTTCAGGCAACTTCAACTATAAAAAATTTCTTTTGCACAGGGAATTGTAACTTAAGTTGGAGAAAAACTTGAAGAAAAACTTTTTTCTTATAAAAAAAGAATTCTTACAAAAGAGTTGGTTTTCAAAATAAGTTAGTCATTTCGGATTGTACAGTGCCAAGGTGAAAAATGCAATAACAAAGAGTTCGGTTATTAATAAATGAGCAGAAATAGGCCTTGATATTAGTGAACCCGGAGCCCTGATTTTATCTATGTTTCCATTAAAAACTCACTGAGGTGTGCATGTGTTTCTTTGCCTTTTCTACACACTAGTCAGAAGCCCACAAGCTGTTTTAACAAGTCGTGCTTCTAGCTGCTGTTCTCCTAAGACACAGCAGATATATAATGTCTTTAATATTTTTGCAAATGGTCCTTGTGCATGAGGAAGAATTTATGAGGCCAAGAGTGTCATAAACTTCCATTTCGAAATGGCCCATTACCTCTTATCAGCCCTCATCACCCTGAGTATGCAGAGAGAAGGAGAAGACGGAGAAATGTCATTAAAGAAAAATTGAAATTGCTGAAGAAGATGGAGCAAGAGACATTTTCCTAGCTCTATAAATTAAAGGTACTGGAGTATAACTGCATCTCTTTCATGTTAGGTCATTAAGCCAGGAAAAGCCAAGAAGCATTAAGAAACTGGTACTAAAAATACTATAACCATTTAGTTTACTGCTCTCTCTCTTTCTCTGTGTCACCTTTCTTCTCTTTCCCCTCCCTTCCTCTCTTTTCTTCTTCTTTTTCTGTTTCCATCTTTAAGATTTCCTGTAGCCCTCAATTCTGTCACGTGAAAACTATTAAAGACCCAAAACACACCCATTTGAGGAAAGGGAATAAAACTCTTCTTCAATTTATTATTCTTTCAGAGTTATGAAAGCAATGATATCATCCTTGTGCCACAAAATACAGACCAGTATTATTAGCACTCCAATAGATGTTTTATCAAGTGATTGTTTCCATTATAAAAATAAGATCATATAAACTGGGTAATTAGATTTTACCTTTATTCAGCCGCCACCCCTCTTGGAGAGTCCGGCAAGCTACCGAGAGTATCTCGCCTGCACGGCAAAGCCTGGCAAGCTACCTATGACGTATTCGATATGCCAAACACAGTAACAATTTTCACAATGGAGACGTTACTGGGCCCTGCTCGAGCAAATCGATGAACAACGGGAGGACAGTGACAGTGACAGTGACCTTTATTCAGAGGATATTTCTAACCAGCACTGTACAGGAAAGGATAAAAATAAAGAGCTCAGAAACTGAGTTTATAAAGTTTATTCCAGAATGTTAGATATCTAAGCATCTTGGGGGCAGTATCCCTTTGTCAAAGAACAAAGGAAGCACTTGTTTTTAGAAGAACATAAGGCAACTTCTAAAAAAATGAGGCAGTGTCAGGGTGAAAGCCATTTTTGGACAAGATACTACTGAATATTCAGATTATCACTTTCCTAATACACATTGTCTTAGCTAATACACATTGTCTTAGCCTGAGATTAGTTTTTTTTTTGAGTCCTGACAGAAGCTCTATTTGGATTGATTTACCTGCATTACATTCAGAGACTCCTTTCCTCATAAAATTATTTATTTGTTAATTCCTATTTCTTCTATTTAATCAGAGAATTAACAAGCCCAAAGATGATGTCTGCTGTTTTCCAAAGTGTACCCTTGTCTTAAGTCTATATTCATGCTAATCAATGAATAGAGTAATGCACGTGTATTAGGGGAAAGGAGGGATTTTGATTAGAAAGATAGACTAAAGAAAAAATATCAGGTATTATGAGTACAAAAATCACTATCTGTTCATTTCAATGACATTCATAAAGCTGTGATATTGCATATTTTGTGGAGGTATCAATAACTTTCTCCCAAATCTTTGAATGCCACTACTAACAGCAAAATACTTTCTGTGGGAATGGAGAGGAGAAGAGAACATAGCCATTTCTCTGCCCTTAATAAGAAAAGAGAAAAAAGAGCTTAATATTTTGATCACATACCAATATATAGAGAGAAATATATATGTGTATATTATGAATATGCATACCTAAAATATATACATATACATATAGATGATATATATACATATATACATATACATACAGTTATATATGCCTAGGTCGAGAAATCAACATGATGAATGACCTGGCACCTGAGTTATGCAGGAGGAAGAGAGTGGCTTGGAATACCTTCAAGAGCGTTGAAGAAATAACTAAGAGGACAAAGAATCTCCAGCTCTGAGCACATCTCTTTGATTCCACTGTTCTTCCTGCATTAACATATGCCTCAGAGACCTGGGCCCTACAAAAACAGGATGAGAATGCTATTCGGGTCTCTCAAAGAGGAATCGAAAGAGCTATGCTTGGAGTATCACGCTTCACCCAAATGAGAGAAAGAATCCAGAGTTCTGACCTCCGTTGATGATCAAGAATCAGTAACGCTATGAGATGGAGTACTATGTAGCTGTTAGAAAAGATGAAGTCATGAAATTTACATACAAGTGGTACAACATGGAAAGTATCATGCTAAGCGAAATGAGTCAGAAAGAGAGGGATAGACATAGAAAGATTGCATTCATCTGGGGGATATAAAGCAACAAAATATGAGATTAATACCCAAGAATAGCTGAGATCAACACCAGGAGGATTACTCCATAGCTTAGAGGCCAGCCAGGCATTCTAGGGGAAAGGGCAGCTCAGATAGAGAAGGGAGCACCAAATAAAGGGTGTTTGGAGGATCCTCCCAGGAGGGGAGATGCATGTTGAAAGTAGACTATGGACTGAACATGTTTGCCACTCAAAGCCTCTTTTGCAGACCACAACACTCAAAAGGAGAGAGAACACAAGGGATTGCCCTGCCACAGAGGCCGGGTGAGATGGGAGGGATGGGGGTGGGAGGGATATTATCCATGGTGGTGGAAAATGGGCACTGGTGGAGGGATGGGTATTTGATCATTGTATAATCGAAACCCAAGCACAAAAATTGTAAATCTACAACTGTACCTCATGATGTTTCACTAAAAATAAAAAAAATAAAATAAATAAAAAAAAAGAAGACGTGCACTAAAAAAAAAAAAAAGAATCAGTAATGCTGTCTTGTTTGCCAAAGTGTCGAAAATCAGATGGGCTGGACATGTAATGAGGTTTAAAGACGACCGCAGGACTAGAGCCATTACTGACTGGATTCCACGAGACGTCAAAAGATCACATAGACGCCCACCTACAAGATGGTCAGGCTTCTTTGTCAAGACCCTGAATGATCGGTTTGAGGCTCTGCACGTTCCTAGAACGTGCAGATGCCATTCGGCTATGCTAGCATGCAACAGGGATGAATGGAGATGTTACTGGCACCTGCTCGAGTAAATCGATGAATAACGGGGTATCAAGTGATCAAGTGATAGATGATATATATTTTTAGAGTCCAGAATATTTTTTAAGAGTTCACATAAGGCATGCCAGTTAACCATAAAAGATCTGGGAATTTCTAGAGAAGTTTAAAATTTATATTTATACACTGTTTTCAGATTTTGCAGTCACAGTATGCAAAACCTAATACATTATAACATGAGGAAAAAAGTTTATAGATGAGCATGGATAACGTAATGCATCTATGTCTCTGTACACGTTGGAAAGGAGACATACAACTCTAAGTGACTATTAATATTTGTCTGGATTTATTTTATTTAATTTTTGCATGAATAAGAGATTCTTTGTCATTTCCCGTTTCATTTTACTTTATTTCATTTTATTCACTTTGAGATTAAAAATTTATTTATGATTGGGTTTCAGGCATATATTGTTTCAACACCAATCCTTTCTCCAGTGCCCACTTCCCCCCACCAATTTCCCCTTCTTCCTCATTTGCCTTCCATCCACCAGTCTACCTCCATGACTGCACTTTTTTAAAAAAAAATTTTTTATTAGTGAAACACCATGAGGTACAGTTGTAGATTTACAAATTTTTGTGCTTGGGTTTCGATTATAAAAGGTAAAGGTAAAGGTAAAGGCCCTCCCGTTGTTCATCGATTTGCTCGAGCGGGCCCAGTAACGTCTCCATTGGAGACTTTGTTGTTACTGTGTTTCGCATATCGAATACGTCACGGGGAGCTTGCCAGGCTCTGCTGTGCAGGCGAGATACTCTCGGTAGCTTGCCGGGCTCTCCAAGAGGGGCGGAGGAATTGAACTCGGGTCGGCCATGTTGGCTGTGTGCAAGGCAAACGCCCTACCACTGTGCTATCGCTCCAGCGCTATGGATAGCACTATGGCTCCATGTCGCAATGGATAGCGCATTGAACTTCTAGAGGGTTTCGATTATATAATGATCAAATACCCATCCCTCCACCAGTGCCCCTTTTCCACCAACATGGATAATATCCCTCCCACCCCCATCCCCCCCATCCCACCCTGCCTCTGAGGCAGGGCAATCCCTTGTGTTCTCTCTCTCCTTTTGGGTGTTGTGGTCTGCAAAAGAGGCATTGAGTGGCAAACATGTTCAGTCCATAGTCTACTTTCGAAATGCATCTCCCCTCCTGGGAGGATCCTCCAAACACCCTTTATTTGGTGCTCCCTTCTCTATCTGAGCTGCCCTTTTCCCTAGAATGCCCAGCTGGCCTCTAAGCTATGGAGTAATCCTCCTGGTGCTGATCTCAGCTATTCTTGGGTATTAATCTCATATTTTGTTGCTTTATATCCCCCAGATGAATGCAATCTTTCTATGTCTATCCCTCTTTTTCTGACTCATTTCGCTTAGCATGATACTTTCCATGTTGTACCACTTGTATGTAAATTTCATGACTTCATCTTTTCTAACAGCTACATAGTACTCCATTGTGTAGATGTACCAAAGTTTTTAACCAGTCATCTGTTCCTGGGCATTCAGGTTTCTTCCAGGTTCTGGCTATTGTAAAGAGTGCTGCAATGAACAAACAAGTGCAGATGTCACTTCAACTATACATTTTTGCCTCTCTGGGATATATTCCCAGGAGTGGTATTGCTGCGTCAAATGGAAACTCAATTTCTAATTTTTTGAGCATCGTCCATACTGTTTTCCAGAAGGGCTGAACCAGTCGACATTCCCACCAACAGTGAAGGAGTGTCCCTTTCTCGCCACATCCGCACCAGCATCGGTTGTTTTTGTTCTTTTGAATGTGGGCCAGTCTCTGAGGTGTGAGATGGTATCTCATTGTGGTTTTGATCTGCATCTCTCTGATGATTAATGATGTAGAGCATTTTCTCATGTGCTTTTTTGCCATTCGGATTTCTTCTTTGAGAAAGTTTCTGTTCATTTCATTGCCCCATTTTTGGATGGGGTTGGATGTTTTCTTCTTGTGGAGTTTAACCAGTATTTTGAATATCCTGGATATCAACCCCTTGTCAGATGTGTATTCGGCGAATATCCTTTCCCATTCTGTAGACTGTCTGTATTTTGGTCACTGTTTCTTTGGAGGTGCAGAAGCTCGTTAGTTTAAGATAGTCCCATTTATTTATCTCTGTTTTCACTTGCTCGGCCAGTGATGTGGCATCGTTGAAGATACCATTAGCTTCAATGTCATGGAGCGTTTTGCCAACTTTGCATGACTGCACTTTTTAAAATATGTTTTTGCACTGTTGTTTACAATGCTGTTGCCGATAGGGTTTCACCATAAGACTTTACCACGTTTCAGCACTACCTCCTCCTCCCAGTTGATCTTCCCTCCAACAGAGTCCAGGATTCCTCCATGTCCTATCTACCAGTCCTCTCAGGTGGTTTGTTTCCTACTGACAACCAGTTCTCATGTTCTTTGTTTCCATTGTCTTTGGGCATTCATTATCCCTCCATTATGTTTCCTCATACCCCTCATCTGAGAGAGATCATTCTCTCTCACTCTTTCTTTCTCTCTGACTAATTTCACTCAGCATACTTTCTGAGTCCCTCCACATAGCAGCAAACTGCTATGTACCTTTTCTTATGGACAAGTAATATTCCATTGTTGTGTATGTGCCATAGTTTCTTTACCCAGTCATTTATTCTTGGACACTTGGATTGTTTCCAGATTTGGCTATTGTGAGTAGCACTGCAAGGAACATAGATGTACAAATGTCTTTTGGCCATATTGTTTTAGGGTCCTTAAGATATATTACAAGGAAGGGAGTTTCTGAGTCAAATGGAAGTTCAATTCATAGATATTTCAGGAATGACCATATTGTTTTTCAAAAATGCTGGACGAGTTGACAAGCCCACCAGTACAGTCCATTTCACCCCACACCAAAGCTAGCTCTGGCTGCTCTTGTTCTTTTTAATGCATTCCAGTCTGTGTGGCATGAGATGATATGTCATTGTTGTTTTAATTTGCATCTCCTTGACGATAAGTGATGCAGCACATTTCTTCACTTGTCTTTTGACCACATGTATTTCTTTGAGGAAGTGTCTGTCCCTATCTTCTTACCATTTTTTGATAGGGTTGAAGGGTTTTTTTCCTTGTAAAGTTCTACCAGTGGCTTACGTATCTTTGATATTAACCCCATATCAGATGAATGTTGAGTAAATAATTCATCCTATTCCATGGGCTATCTTTCTATACAGGTCATTACTTCCTTTGAGGTGAAGAAGCTTCTTAATTTAATGCATCCTCTTTTGTTTATCTTTGTTTTCACTTGCTTGGCCAGTGGTGTTTCTTCCTTGAAGATACCTTTGTCTTTACCATGATTCCTTTTGTAGTCTGGAGATACATCTTTCCCATTTTACAGTCAGCATCTCCCCACAGCTAGGGAGTTCTCTGGAGAAATTTATGGGGGAAGGGAGAAATCTTGTGACTGCATTAGCTATCAAACCTGTGCCTTTCGCTCCACTCTGAACCCTGCCCTTCAAACACCATTCTGTGGGAAGAGTCTGTTGTCCCTGGCTCGTCCGTCAGGCTGGGAGTTGAATGAAGACTGTCTCTCTCTGCTTGGCCACCACCACTGCCTATATTTCTTTACTTTAAAAAGTCCTTTTTTCTTTAATTTTATTTTTGCCAAGTGAAAAATCATTGTGCAACTTAATGAATAATTAGCATACTTACACTAAATTTCACGTTTATTGCAATGTATCAGAAAATTGTATTTCCTATTTAGTTATCAGAGAAAAACACAGAAATATACTTATTCATGAGTTCAATAGTATTGCTTGATTAGTGTTTATTTGTATTTCTAATTTTCCCTCATTGAACAAGGAATATTTATGCTTATAAACACTGTAAAATTTTAAACATAAGCTTTTTTCGGAAAAACTAATAAAAGTAAAGTAAAGTAAAGGCCCTCCCATTGATCATCGATTTGCTCCAGCGGGCCCAGTAACGTCTCCATTGGAGACTCTGTTGTTACTGTGTCTGGCATATCGAATACGTCACGGGGAGCTTGCCAGGCTCTGCCATGCGGGCGAGATACTCTCGGTAGCTTGCCGGGCTCTCCGAGAGAGGCGGAGGAATCGAACTCGGGTCGGCCATGTTGGCTGCGTGCAAGGCAGACGCCCTACCCGCTGTGCTATCCAGCACTAATAAGAAAGAAAAAATAAATTTCAGTGAGCTAATTTGAGCAATGGAGAACAAAAGGCAGGAAGATTATGGGACCACTTAATGTGAGAAAGGAAGATCGAATAAAATCATATCATTTACAATCCTAATTTTCCATATTGTTTTCTTCAAGTGAGCACTTGTTCACTTGTTCTCATTTGTTCTTGTTTCTTCTTCTAGAAAAAAAAATGAAGATTTTTCTGGGAGAAGGAAAAAAAGTAGATATCTCCAATAGAAAATTTAATTGAACCAGTGGACATTCCCACCAACAGTGAAGGAGTGTCCCTTTCTCGCCACATCCACGCCAGCATCGGTTGCTTTTGTTCTTTTGAATGTGGGCCAGTCTCTGAGGTGTGAGATGGTATCTCATTGTGGTTTTGATCTGCATCTCCCTGATGATTAATGATGTAGAGCATTTTCTCATGTGCTTTTTTGCCATTCGGATTTCTTCTTTGAGAAAGCTTCTGTTCATTTCATTGCCCCATTTTTGGATGGGGTTGGATGTTTTCTTCTTGTGGAGTTTAACCAGTATTTTGTATATCCTGGATATCAACCCCTTGTCAGATGTGTATTCGGTGAATATCCTTTCCCATTCTGTAGACTGTCTTTGTATTTTGGTCACTGTTTCTTTGGAGGTGCAGAAGCTTCTTAGTTTAAGATAGTCCCATTTATCTATCTCTGTTTTCACTTGCTCGGCCAGTGGCGTGGCATCTTTGAAGATACCATTAGCTTCAATGTCATGGAGGGTTTTGCCAACTTTATCTTCAATGTACCTTATGGTTTCTGGTCTGATGTTGAGGTCTTTAATCCATTTTGATCTTACTTTTGTACATGGTGTTAGGCAGAGTTCTGAGCCTATTTTTTTGCATGTAGCCGTCCAGTGATGCCAACACAATTTATTAAAGAGGCTTTCCTTACTCCACTTCACATTACTTGCACCTTTATCAAAGATTAGATGAGCATATGATTGAGGAGACATGTCAGTGTATTCAACCCTGTTCCATTGGTCTGCAGTTCTGCCTTTGTTCCAGTACCATGCTGTTTTAATTATTACTGCTTTGTAGTACAGTTTGAAGTTCAGGAGGTTGATTCCTCCCATTTTCTTTTTCCCAAGAATTGCTTTAGCTATTCGTGGGGGCTTATTGTTCCATATAAATTTCAAGAGTGTTTGCTCCATTTCTTTGAAGAATGTCATGGGTATCCTTATAGGGATTGCATTGAATTTATACAATGCTTTCGGTAGTATTGCCATTTTGACAATGTTAAGTCTCCCGACCCATGAGCAGGGGATATCTTTCCATTTCCTCATGTCCTCTTTTATTTCCTGAAGTAGCGTTTTGTAGTTTTCTTTGTACAGGTCCTTTACTTCCTTAGTTAAGCTGATTCCTAGGTACTTGATTTTCTGGGGCACAATTGTGAATGGGATTGTTTTTTTCATGTTGCTTTCTTCTCTCTCACTGTTTGCGTATAGGAAAGCCAAAGGATATTCACCGAATACACATCTGACAAGGGGTTGATATCCAGGATATACAAAATACTGGTTAAACTCCACAAGAAGAAAACATCCAACCCCATCCAAAAATGGGGCAATGAAATGAACAGAAACTTTCTCAAAGAAGAAATCCGAATGGCAAAAAAGCACATGAGAAAATGCTCTACATCATTAATCATCAGGGAGATGCAGATCAAAACCACAATGAGATACCATCTCACACCGCAGAGACTGGCCCACATTCAAAAGAACAAAAGCAACCGATGCTGGCGTGGATGTGGCGAGAAAGGGACACTCCTTCACTGTTGGTGGGAATGTCCACTGGTTCAGCCCTTCTGGAAAACAGTATGGACGATTCTCAAAAAATTAGAAATTGAGCTCCCATTTGACCCAGCAATACCACTCCTGGGAATATATCCCAGAGAGGCAAAAATGTATAGTCGAAGTGACATCTGCACTTGTTTGTTCATTGCAGCCCTCTTTACAATAGCCAGAAACTGGAAGAAACCTGAATGCCCAAGAACAGATGACTGGTTAAAGAAACTTTGGTACATCTACACAATGGAGTACTATGTAGCTCTTAGAAAAGATGAAGTCATGAAATTTACATACAAGTGGTACAATATGGAAAGTATCATGCTAAGCGAAATGAGTCAGAAAGAGAGGGATAGACATAGAAAGATTGCATTCATCTGGGGGATATAAAGTAACAAAGTATGAGATTAATACCCAAGAATAGCTGAGATCAGCACCAGGAGGATTACTCCATAACTTAGAGGCCAGCCGGGTATCCTAGAGGAAAGGGCTATTCAGATAGAGAAGGGAGCACCAAATAAAGGATGTTTGGAGGATCCTCCCAGGAGGGGAGATGCATGTCGAAAGTAGACTATGGACTGAACATGTTTGCCACTCAATGCCTCTTTTGCAGACCACAACACCCAAAAGGAGAGAGAGAACACAGGGGATTGCCCTGCCACAGAGACAGGGGGATGGGGGGATGGGGGTGGGAGGGATATTATCCATGGTGGTGGAAAATGGGCACTGGTGGAGGGATGGGTATCTGATCATTGTATAATTGAAACCAAAGCACAAAAAATTGTATATCTACAACTTTAAAAAAAATAAAATAAAATAAAGGGAAAAAAATGCTCTAAAAAAAAAAAGAAAATTTAATTGAATTACGAATAATAAAAATAAATCTTTTTTTTTCTTTTTGGGTCACATCCGGAGATGCACAGGGGTTACTCCTGGCTCTGCACTCAGAAGTCACTCCTGGCGGTGCTCAGGGGACCATATGGGATGCTGGGAATCGAACCCTGGTTGGCCACGTGCAAGGCAAATGCCCTACCCGCTGTGCTATCTCTCTAGTCCCTAAAATAAATCATTTTATCTCTATTGAATAGGATTACTCTCATTCAAAAAAAAAATTCCCCTCTGCTAAGAAGTATGGGACCTGGTCTATGAGCGTCTATCTCTGCCCTTGTCAGAGCAGTTTCTCTGCCTGGTATATGATCTCTGAAGTTTTCCTCTTTGCTTCTTCTCATATATCCAGAGGAGCAGACCTCTGCCAGCTTTTGAGTACGCCCTAAGGATTCTTTTGTCTTTAAAAGAAGTAACAGTTTTAAGGGTTGAAATGTAAGGGAAATACTAACAGCTGTTCCTAGTATAAAAAAGCAAAGGATTGATTGTTTTTTTCCCACGCTTCCTCCAGTTTTAGCTTTTCATCAAGGAGTCTTAGCTTTAGTGGCATGATTAAACAACAGCAAGGACAAACAGGATTTGCTAGCCCAAAGAAACAAAGACTAAACTTCATGAGTATCCATTCTTTAAAACCCTCAATGAATAATTCAGAATCTTTTGATAGCAAAGCCTCAGGCCTTTTAAAATGAAAACTGGTGAGTCACAGAAAGAAATACAGCTAGTGCTACCCAAAGCAGTTTCCACATCTGATGTTCTCTCTCTCACCATGCCCCATGGCTTATTCCGAATATTTCTTTGCCCAGAAACTGATTCAAAAATCCTTGTGCATAAGAGTGTTTCATCTGTTGATAATTTGCTTCATTAAAAAAGTAACTTTCTTTCTGGAGAAAAAGTCTGTGGAGAAGATGGGTAAATTTTAAATATATGCAGATAATCCTGGGGAGCACACAGGAAAAATCTAATTGTTCTACAGAGGGACTTTGGGGTCATTCTAACAATGAACAAATTCCTAAACTTTAATAAATCCTTTCTATGCTTGACTAACTCCTCAGCCTATTGCATAGAACTCAGGCTGACAGATTCATTCCACTTTGGGGATTTCCACAGCACTTTGTTCTTGCACTGGAAACACAACTGTGGTTATTAAAAGTATTAAAGTTAGTGCTTTTGCTATTATTACAGGTATCATGAAATTTTTGTTTTTGTTTTGTTTGGGGGCCATGGCCAGAAGTGCTCGGGGTTTACTCCTGGCTTTGCACTCAAGAATCACTGGGGGGGAGAGGGGCAGGAAATTGAACCCAGATGGGCCTCTTGGAAGGCAAACGACCTACCAGCTGTACTCTCTCTCTGGACCCAGGAACATTTATAGTGTGTTCATAGCTTAGTTTTTGGTGCTTTGGCAGCTTTCATAAACAATTATGAATGATAACAATCCAGAAAGATCTTAATAACTTTTACTCTCATCTGGCTGACTAATGTTAGAATTAAGATTAAGAGCCTACATTTCTGTTTCTTCCTTTAGGTAATTTTATAGATAGCAATTGTCACCCTGGAGCAAAACTCCAATAAGAGTGGTGGAGGTAATGGTATTGTGGGTAGCACTCTTGCCATGCACACAGTTGGCCCAGGTTTGATCTCTTGTACCCCACATGGTCCCCCAAACTCCACCAAGAGGGATCCCAAAGCGAAAAGCCAGGAGTAAATCCTGAGCACCACTAGATGTGACACCCCCCCCCCCAAAAAAGAACAGAAACCTATAAAAAACAACAATAACAAAAACCCTCTAATAGGAGTCATTCTGGATCCTTTCTCTCCCTTGTATTCTTCACTTATCAAATCTGGTTTCAAAATGTGCCCAAAATTCATCTATTTCACTCCACTTCTTCTGTTATTTCCCTCATCCAGGGAGTCAATATTCTTCACTCAAATGGCCTTTTAATTTGGTTCAGAATCCATCCCTATGTAGCCTTGTTCACCCGTATTCTATTTTTCTGCATAAAAGTGCAATTTTTAACTTCAATGAAAATATTTTCATTGTCTTATCATTGGTTTACTAATACTATGGAATTTCAGTAGTAACCACGTTCATAACCAATGTTCCAGTGTCCTCTCACCACCAAAAGTATCCCTCTGCTCATTCTTCTCCCTCCCTCTTCAGTCTGGCAACAACCATAATTTTCCAAGTCTTGGAGTGAGTTTTGTTGCTTTTTCCCCAGTATTTTACTTTTGTAATTAATATTCCATATGAGCAAAACCATCTTTTCACTTCATTCATTAGCATAATTATTTAAAGTTTTATCCACTTTTCCTCCAAAGTAATGATTTCTTTCTTCTTTACTTTTTAAGAGCAGAGTAGTATTTGAGTATATATGTGTGCCTATCTCACAACTTTTGGCTAGTATGAATAATCCTGCCTTGAGCAAAGAGATACAAATGTCATTTTGACTCTGGATTTTGATATTCTTGAGATAGAAACCTAATCGTTTGCTGGATAATTTGTAATTTCCAATTTTAATTTTAAAAGAATTATCAGACAGTTTTCCATAATGATTGCTCCAATTTGCAATTCCTCCAACAGTGTTCCAGGATTCAAAAGAGCAACTTTAAAAACCTTCATCAAGTATATTCTTGATTAAAACATTCTATTATCTTCTGTTGCAGAGAGGAATACAGAAAGAAACTCCTTGTCATGAGCTGAGCATCTTTATGAACAGTCCCTTGCTCATCTCACTTGACCTTATCATCTGTACTGCTTTTCCTTAAGTCACTCTTTTTCAATCATGCAACCAGTTTTTACCCCTAAAGTCCATTCCCTCTTCCTGGTTCATTCTTCTCCAAAATCTTCCTAGACAGAGATGATTTCTACTTATAATCATAGTTTTATTTATTTTTTATTTTTATTTATTTTTTTGCTTTTTGGGTCACACCCGGCAATGCACATGGGTTACTGCTGTCTTTGCACTCAGGAATTACTCCTGGCGGTGCTCAGGGGACCATATGGGATGCTGGGAATCAAACCCAGGTCAGCCACGTGCAAGGCAAATGCCCTACCCTCCAGTACTATCCCTCCAGTTCTGTGATCCTGGTTTCAGTCTTAATGGCATCTTATTCAACAGGGCTTCCTTGACTACTTCAGTGTTTCTTGACCAGGCTCATCCAAGAGGTCATTGCTATAAGCCTATTGTGTTTTACTTACAGCAATTACCATCCTCTACCTTATACTGTCATATTTGTCTCTTTCTTTTTGTTTTCTCCATATCCACTTCCAGGAAACTGAGAGTGGGACTTTCTTCTTCTCGTTTACCACTGAATTACCATTGCCTCGTATAGCTTCTGACCTACAGCATACAGATGCTCAACACATATTGATTGAATCAATAAATATAAATAAATAAATGTGATCCAAATAACTTCACAAGCTATTTAGAGTTCTTCTGTTAGGAGACCAAACACTTTGAGCCACTATTCCTCTTTATAATGTTTTGTCTTCAGCTGGATCAGCAAGATTTTTTTCTCTCTACTATTTACCTGAACTGTTCAGTGGTTGGGGGGTATGCAGAATATATGCAGGGACAATGTCAGCTAAACACCAGAAGACAGCCCATTTGTCTTTGATTCTTCCCACACTTCACTTTCTCTTTTCTCTCCTTGACATCATTGAATGGAGTATTGTCTCTTTTGCTAGAAAGGTGTCTGTAAATTGGTTCACCCTGAAATATGCAGAACTAAAATCGTATGGGCTTCACACATTTGTACTCTGCATTTCACATAGGATGACTGATGATCTCAAATAACTTGTACAATTGAATTAGAGATTCTGTCCCTGTAACAAAAACTACTTAAAATGAAAACTAAATTTTCTAATTAAGTTATTACATAGTTATCACTGACATGACTTGGGAACATTTTCACTGGGAATGGTTTTTTACTGCTCTCTGGTTCTGCATCACATGCACTATAGGCCAATCTGTTGCTTGAAGGTTGTCTTAATGGTGTGTCGGTATGGAGCAATCTGGTGAGACATGCTTCCGGATTTATGCTACTCTTCACCACTAGCCAGACAGGATAGGACTGCACGGTGAGGTAAAATATTTCTTGTTCTCTAACATATAGTAATGATAATATTATCTCCATGTTCTTAATTCTTTTAAAGTATAAGAAAATAGGGTAGATTTTTTCCAAAAATCTTTGAATCAAAATACATTGTTTAAAATTCTCATGTAGTTTAGTACCTTTGCTGTCTCTTTCTCATCTTTCATATATATACATATATATGAGCATATATATGTATTTCACACACATAGATTTAAAAATGGTTCATTTAATAAATTTACCTTCAAAACATTTTTGAAACATAATTATGAAAGCAGTACTTAGAAGCTCCAGAACTTAAACTAGGGGCCTGGAGAGAGTACACTGAGTAGGGCACCAGTATTGTATGTGGCCATCTGGGTTCAATTTCCAGCATCTCATATGATCTCCTGAGCACTACAGAAAGTGACCCCTGAGCGAGAAGAAAGACCTGAACATACTGTGTGCCCCATAAATCGCCCCCCCCAATAAAGCAAGTATCTCTGAAATGCTTAATGTATACATGAGAATATCAAATATCCAGAGAATTCCTGTTTTGAAAATTCACTTGTAATATTCTAACTTGGGCTTATTGTGAGAAATACAATTTAATCACTCTCAGGCAAGACATAGCTAATACAAAAACTCTCTTCATGGCTTGAAAATTAGTTGAACTCTTTCTATGTTTTGTAGATAATCCCTTAAGAAATCTGCATCTAAATTTGGCCAATTTTGTCTTTTGTTAGATTTGTTTCACTCTCCTTGAGATAGAATCATATCTTGAAAATTTAGTTTCCTTCCCATCCCTCCTCTTTAGTAAGTATACATCCTCTCAAAATTTGGTGAAATTAGTGACATATTTTATTTTGATTTGGGGCAATTGCTGAAATAGAATGGATTTATCAAGCCTGAGTATATCCCTATAAATTCAGACAAACATAGCTTCGAATGGAAAAGAAAGTTGATTAAAAAAATGTACTGTTTGGAAAAAATGCAGTTGATAAATATTGCATAATATATTGTGAACTGGAGGATATGTTGCAGATTTTTGTCAAAATCCCCACAATTTATAAGGTGCTATGTTTTTCCACACATTTAATCGCATGTCCAGGGTTTTCTTTCATTGAGACCATCCGGCAATACTCATTTCCTTTGCCTTTCCATCAGTGCTAAACTGTGCTTCTTCCCATTTCTTCAGCCCTGTGCCCCTTTAAAGAGCTTAAATTAAAGTCTCAGGGTTTAACATGAATGCTCCCAGATTACATTTCTGTTTTAACAGTTGCCTTGATTTTGCAAGCACAGATTAACTAGGAGAGGGAATTACCAGAACAGTGATATCTCTTGCAGAAGTGTTTGCTGGAGTCTCTCAAATCCCCCAAGATAGGGGACTGGAGTTAGAAGAGGTTCTGTTTTCTGAAAAAACAAACTCTGTGTGTATGAAAAAAACCATGAGAGATAAGTGGAAACCTATGGAGTTGAAACACCCTCCAAAACAGTTACAAATTTAACACTTAAACTGAAATTTAACAGAATAAGGGTAGGATATATGAACTAAACTTTTTGAGTTACTAAAAGAAATTTCAAGAAAAAAAATTCACAAATATGCTTGTGACTCGCCCACACTTAACACACACACACACACACACACACACACACACACACCACATATTGTAGCACAGACTTAATGGCACCAGATGGGAGTGAAATTTATAAGTTTTACAATGCAGTCATCAGAAAATCAGTTAAGAGTTTAAGTCAGTCGAACCTAAATATTTCAAAGGACTGTTGTGATGTTAGGAAAGAAAAAATAATTGGGTAGTTTTTGTGATGCAGAATTTCTTGTAAATAGTACTAATAATTTAATGTTTCAAATATGTTTTCCTGATAACTTTATGTTACCCAATCGAACTTGGGTTGGCCGTATTGGCCGTATTGGCCACATGCCAGGCAAACGCCCTACCCGCTGTGCTACTAAAAGTAATAAACTCAATGGTAACTTCAACAGACTATGTTTTTATAAAACTTGTTAAGCCATAAAATTGTCATGAGTCAAACTAAAGTAGTTTTAAAATAAAAAAAACTGTTAAAGAAATCAAATTCCATGGCATATGAAAGTTTGTCCATCGACCCCAGCACATGCAAATAACATTAAGAATACAAAGTTATTAAATTTTTACTAATTTTCTGACACATACACATATTGGGCTAGATCGACAGCACAGAGGACAGGGTGTTTGCCTTGCACATGGCTGACCTGGTGGACCCGAGTTCAATTCCTCTGCCCCTCTCAGAGAGCCCAGCAAGCTACCTAGAGTATCTCGCCCTCACGGCAAAGCCTGGCAAGCTACCTGTGACGTATTCGATTTGCCAAACACAGTAACAACAAGTCTCACAATGTTACTGGGCCAACTCGAGCGAATTGATGAACAACTGGAGGACAGTGACAGTGACAGTGATACGTGTATTTATTATCTTAATATTTCTTAACAAACTAATATATTTTTGACATTGCAAATAAGAGTTGATACAGAACATTGATTTCTTTTTTAAAATTTAATTTTATTTTTATAAAGTTGTTTGCAATAATTTATAACATTCGATATTCCAACACCAGTCCTACCACCATTACGCCTTCAAAACTTGAAAAACAATATTTACAAGTAAACAGAACACAACGAAAGAAGCTACAAATAAACACAGAGGATGGGAACACTGTGATGGGAGCAACCCAATAAACCTAAGCTACCTGAGGCTATGCAGGAAGGACAAAACAATGTTATCCCCCCCACACCATCATATTTCCATTCTGACCCCCAAAATCTGTCCCCAAAGCAGGACTTAAATAATTTATTTTGTATTGCTTGATATGAATAATCTGCTAAAAAATGATCAAAAAACTTTTCTTTAGAGGAAAGTGCATGAATATTCTTGTATCTTGCCCTGGAGCCAGCAAACCCTTGTATAAGAGATTATTAACACATTAAAGGTTGAGCCTGATGTGCTAAAATATATATGTATATTTTTATTTATATTTTTATTATTTATTATACTTTTTAATAAAAATGTATTGCCTTCTACCTTACACCCCATCAAATGTAGTGTGCTACTCTTGGCATATCAGTGGCACAGAATATAAGATGTCAGAGTTGCACACTCCAGGAATTCTAAAATTTTAAATAGGATGATACAGCTGGTGTTAATTTTTAACTGGATGGCAATGTGAGGGTCCGGAGGCATCTCTGCAGCATGTTGCTCTCTTCCGAGATTTATTTGTGAGCTAAAACTTTGAATTCTTTTTTTTTTCCTTAAATTTTTATTAGTGAAACACCATGAGGTACAGTTGTAGACTTACAAACATTTGTGCTTGGGTTTCAGTTATACAATGATCGAATACCCATCCCTCCACCAGTGCCTATTCTCCACCACCACCAGTCCCAGTATCCCTCCCTCCCCCCATTCCCCCATCCCACTCTACCTCTGTGGCAGGGCATTCCCTTTTGTTATCTTTCTCCTTTTGAGTGCTGTGGTTTGCAAAAGAGACATTGAGTGGCAATCTTGTTCTATAGTCTACTCTCATCACTCATTTCTCATCCTGAGAGGAACCTCCCAACACCCTTTATTTGGTGCTCCCTTCTCTATCTGAGCTGCCTTTTCCCCTAGCGTGTGCGGCTGTCCTCAAAGCCATGGAGTAATCCTCCTAGTACTTATCTCAGCTATTCTTTGGTGTTAGTCTCCTATTTTGTTACTTTATGCTCTCCGGATGAATGCCATCTTTCTATGTCTGTCCCTTTCTTTCTGACTCATTTCGCTTGGCATGATACTTTCCATATTGTACCACTTGTATGTAAAGTTCATGACTTCATCTTTTCTAAGAGCTACATAGTACTCCATTGTGTAGATGTACCAAAGTTTCTTTAACCAGTCATCTGTTCTTGGGCACTCAGGTTTCTTCCAGTTTCTGGCTATTGTAAAGAGTGCTGCAATGAACAAACAAGTGCAGATGTCACTTCGACTATACATTTTTTCCCTCTCTGGGATATATTCCCAGGAGTGGTATTGCTGGGTCAAATGGGAGCTCAATTTCTAATTTTTTGAGGATCGTCCATACTATTTTCCAAAAGGGCTGAACCAGTCGGCATTCCCACCAGCAGTGAAGGAGAGTCCCTTTCTCGCCACATCAGCACCAACACCGGTTGCTCTTGGTCTTTTGGATGTGGGCCAGTCTCTGTGGTATGAAATGATATCTTATTGTTGTTTTGATCTGCATCTCCCTGATGATTAATGATGTGGAGCATTTTCTCATGTGCTTTTTTGCCATTCAGATTTCTTCTTTGAGAAAGTTTCTGTTCATTTCCTTGCCCCATTTTTTGATGGGGTTGGGTGTTTTCTTCTTGTGGAGTTCAACCAGTATTTTGTGTATCCTTGATATCAATCCCTTGTCAGATGTGTATTCGAAGAATATCCTTTCCCATTCTGTAGACTGTCTTTGTATTTTGGTCACTGTTTCTTTTGAGGTGCAGAAGTTTCTTACGATAGTCCCATTTATCTATCTCTGTTTTCACTTGCTTGGCCAGTGGCATGACATCTTTGAAGATACCATTAGCTTCAATGTCACGGAGGGTTTTGCCAACTTTGTCTTCAATTGAATTCTTAATCCAGTAAAATGTATTCGCCATTCACAAAAATTCACAGATAAAGTAACTGAGAGCTGTTTCCTCAAAGTTCCTGAATATTAGTGTTCTTTGATATGTATATATAGATAAAACTGCAATATATAATTGGATAAATCTGCATTGTCATCTGGTCAACCTAGAAATAAATTAATGTACAAGAAAATTTAATGAAAAGAGATATTTCATCTAAACCTTCAGGAAAGCTTTCCTAGTAAAGGGTTTTATTCAAGTTGAGCACTTGGGGAAAAAATTTGGAATGATGACAAGGAAGAATTAAGATAGAGGAAATGGGCTGCTGCTGACATCAGGAGCTAGTGATAGATGGGAAGACATAGGAAGAAGCACAATTTATCACAGATCTCCTGCTCTCCACCCAGCGTGTTGAAGTGTGCATGCACTGTTCGGTCCTGACTTCCTTATGAGACTCCTCTTTGTACTGTTAATTCTTTTGCCTCAAGCCTCTTTCTATACTCACACCCAACCCCTTTCCTAGCTGACTTACAGAATGAACTTAGCTTGCCTATCGCTAACCCTTTATTCCAGTCTGGGATAACCACCATTCCATATAAGGAACTCAGGACAGATCTTTTACCACAATGCTATATTTGTTTTGAGCAGTTTTCAATATCCTGTTCCCCTGAAAAACTAGAAAAAATAAAAGATAACAAACAAATAAACAAGAAGCCCTAGATTACCAGATTGTACTTGCCTGTTTGCATTGAATGTGCAGGTGACTCACATAGTACATGATACCTGGTATGTGTCCAGTCAATAACTGTATTGTTTACATAATAGTATTTTAATACATCTAAAGAAAAGGCCTTTGTGAGAAAGAGGGACCTTTGTTACATATTAGACTCTCTGGAGGATTCAGCTTCCTTTTTTGTTTGTTTCCTGTACCATCAGACCATCAGTGGTGACTGGGCTCCAACCCTCAGCCTCCTACTTGTTTTGCATGCATTCTACCTCTTGAGCCAGCTTTCTGTCCCACAATTTAACTTCTTTAAAAAAAAACACTTTGATATAATAAAGATAAATTATACTTTTAAATATCAATTTTTTGAGTCACACCCGGCATTGCACAGGGGTTACTCCTGGCTCATGCACTGGGGAATTACACCTGGTGGTGCTCAGGGACCATATGGGATGCTGGATATCGAACCCAGGTCAACCGCATGCAAGGCAAACACCCTACCCACTGTGCTATCGCTCCAACCCCAAATATCAATTTTTAAGTCTGCTTTTGGAATATTTGGTATTCTTATCCAACTCAGTGAATATTTCATCCCACTGTACCCCCACTAATAACCATATGGTAAGAATACAAAATCACATATTTCAGTTATTTTGAAACTATAACTAACATGATTGGTAAAGAATTTGAACATTTGAACTTCATTCACTGATCTCAATTCAAATACTCACTTTATGATAGGATTGTCTTAGATATGAGGTAAAAAGACCCTATGGAGATATGCACAAGTGGGGAAGAATAAACCTATAAAAAAAGAATAATCAGAAAGATCAGGTGTTGTTAAGTGATCCTGAGAAGATAATGCATTTTTCTTAAGAGGTTGTAATATGAGGGAACTTAGTCTACTTGGTCAGGGAAGACAGAACTGAGATGATCTGATGAGTAATAGACTGGGAGCTCATATTATAAATTTTTGAATAACAGAGGTCAAATATGTAACTGTAGTGAAATGCAGATTCATTTGATTGTCAGTACAAGCATCACCTAAGTCCTGTAAAGTCCATTCTTCTCCCAGTTATTGCTTGTCAAGTTACATAACACTCCCTCCTGGTCTTAGAAGCAAGCCCTTAAAATGGAAGAGGTGACAAAAGTTTTTTTATTTCTAATTTCCAACTCCTTTTTCCATTTCCTATTTAAATAATTCTGAAAAGCACTCCTATCTTTTCCTTCCAGACCAGAACCAGTCAGTTTTCTAAATTTCAAATTGCTGAAACTGACCCTGTGAATGCGAGTGAATCCAACTTGAAAAACTTGGAGTAAACAGGGGGACCTAGGGAGCTGAGAACAGAGCCAAAGCCCTGACAGGAGCATCTGCTTAACACACAAAGCTGCCTTATTGTAACTTGATCCAAACTCTTGGCACTCCAGTTCCTGCTTTCAGGCCACCAGACCACTGAATTGCGGACTCCCTCCCCCTTCTTCACAATCATTTACCATTAGAATCTCCCAATAACGTTTTATATTTGCATCCCTTTTTCCAAATTCAGATTCCTCGGCAGAGACCAAGAAATCCAGTTGTCTGAGTCTAACTCATATCCTTAACCTTTATTTTTCTCTCAAAAAAAAAAGAGTACACTCCAATCAACCTCACAGCATTATTGTTAGAATTACATTATATAGAAAATGACAGTTTCTTATTTATATTGTTGTTTTAATTCCTACTGAACCCTCGGAAGCAAGTTTATTAGTGTCAGCAAAGTAGTCACTTATGCCTTAATTATGACCTTTATTCTAATTATTGCTATCTCCTCCATGGGTTTTGTTTCCTTTCTTTTTGACATGTCACTACTCTTTTTTTCACTTTATGTTCTCATTTGTATCCTGTTTCATTTCTTTAATGAATCTCAATTTTAAAATTACATGTTGATCTATTACTTGGCCAATCTGAGCATTTTTTTAACTTGCTGGATCAAAGTAATATTTCAGGGAGAAATGTTGGGACATAAGTTATTCTCTGCCACATTTTAAATTAAGGCATAGTTTTGTTGTTAAGACATCTTTATATTTTAATTTTGTTTTTTGTTTTCTAAGTCCGGAATTAGTACTAAAACTGGAGGTGCTTTTTTGAAACATTTAAAAAATTTTACGGTGAACCATGGTAATTTTTATTGAACAAAATTTACTTTCAAAGATATACGAGAAAAGAAAGAGTACCCCAGTTTCTCCAGAGTGGATAAGAGTATGCAAGCAAAAATACGTGTTCACAAGAAAACACAATCTTGAAAGAGCAAGCCTAGAACTGTATTTTCATCTTAGCACTACTGGCATTGAGGTTGAATAGTTCTGAAGATGGCAGACAACTGGAGGGAGAGAGCTGTGCTGGCAGTGAGTTCCAGGAAGTAATAAAATCAAAACATGATTCACACAAGTTACTCTGTCATTAGCCCTAAAGTAGCCTCAAATCATGAAAGCTGGATCCCCTTTTGGGAACAACAGAACTGAGGTCAATGAGATCCTAAGTAAGATCAGCACTAAGAGAAGGTTCGACCCCCTCTATAAGGAGAAGCTCCAGAGGAACAAGAAGATATGTGAAAAATTAAAAGTGGATCAACGAAAGCTCAAAGCTCTCCCCCTTGCCATTTCCCTAGCAATAAACTCATCTATATAGAAAGCTCCAAGTGGGGGAAGTTTGGGAGAAAACCATAAAACCAGTCTTTGAGATCCAAGTGGTTCACTTCCCACATCAGCAGTCACCCACATCTTAATTTGCCATGTGTAATTTCTTTTAATTTATGGGGTGTCTTCTGCTCTCTCCTAACTGGACATGCCTGCATTCCCTCTTGAAAGCTTTTCTTCTTTCTCTCTCTCCTTGTCTCTATTCTTCAAATCTCTAAATTGAACAGTTTTACTTCACTATTCATCTCTGCTGAAATTTGTTCCTATAAGGGTGGATGATGAGCCTGGGGTGCTGGATAGAGATGTCTGGAAATGTTCATTTAACATTTGTTATAGGGAAGTCCTAGATTTTAGAAGCAATGAAATGCAATCAAAAATATCTTACAATCAAAAAACAATTCTTTATTTTGCTTTTTGGTTTTGTTTTTGGGCCACACCCAGCAATGCTCAGAGGGTACTCCTGGCTCTGTTCTCAGGAAATACTCCTGATTATGCTTGGTATTCAGGGGACCATATGGGTTGCCAAGGACCAAACCCAGGTTGACTGCATGCAAGATAACTGCCCTACCCACTGTACTATTTTTCAGCCTCCTCAAAAAAATTCTTATTATTAAGATTTTATGTCTAAGTCTTACATTGCAAATCAGTATACTCAAAAATATTTAACAATTGAGAAGACTCATTTGGTGTGGGAATGTTGCATTATATAGGTTTTCTTGAAATAAGAAACGTTACTAGTACGTGGAAGAAAGAGCAAAAGTTCTGAATCAATGAAGTTTTTATTTATTTCACACATACTATTAATAAAACACACAAACGAGAACATTCTTAGTAAATATTCTTTCTTCCTAAACAAACAACAACAAAAAAAGCAGAAGAACCTATAGATTTAACTTACTCTTCCTAGGCAAACCATAAAAAGTAGTCAAAAGATACAAAAAATAGTTTTATTAGATGGAAACACACAGGATTTAGCAAGGGTTATACCAGAATTTGTTGACACTATCTTTTTTACAGAAGGGTATGTTATAGTAATAACCCTGGAATGTAATCAGATTATTATTTCTATCCACAATGTTTGTGCCAGTGCCTATTTTATTTGGTAGGTTAAGAAGCAACCATTTGATGAGTTCTCCTAACTATACATAGAAAATCCAAATAGTATAGGCAGAAGAAATCATAGATGTTGCTTTAACATGAGTTATTCAAGTAATAAACACTCACTGCCTATAGTTTTTGCTAAGTGCTATTAGAAAATGTAAGTGGGTAGGGTGGTTAGAGGTAATAATCTGAACTAAAAGGATGATAATGGAACATTCCGGATGATTATTAAGTAACCAATTGTCTTAGAATCATTAGAAACACCCTCTTTACATTGAAAACTCTTAATCACAGTTTAGAATCATCTCAAGAAGACAATCTCTGCCTTGAAGAATATCAAAATCTCAAGAAATCTTCTCTGAATTTACAGTGGAGCCTGTTCTCTGAAGTGTTTAGATTGAGTAAGAAGGGGATTTTTGTCAAGTCCAGGGGTACCTGGGATTTATATTTTTAGACTTGGAACACCTTAGTGCATCTTCAGTGATGGATTATGGAGTTGAAATCTATGACAATCAATTTCAGAGTTGGTCTTAATGGCCACACTGAACAGCTTCTTAACAATCTCTGTAGCCTAAATTTCAGCAAAAATGGCCAAAATTATGGTGGTAAAGTCTAGATTTAAAGGAAATAAAGAACAAAGAAATAAAAAACTGCCGTTCTTGGGGGCTGAAGCAATAGCACAGCGGATAGGGTGTTTGCCTTGCATGAGGCTGACCTGAGCTCGATTCCCAGAATCCCATATGGTCCCCTGAGCACCACCAAGAGTAATTCCTGAGTGCAGAGCCAGGAGTAATCCCTGTGCATCGCCAGGGGTGACTCAAAAAGCAAAAACAAACAAACAAACAAATAAATAAAATAATTCATTATAAAAAAACTTCTTAAAGATGAAATCTTGCCTTTTGCTGAAATACAGATGAAGCTGAAGAGAGTCATTTTAAGTGAAGTATGTCAGAGGAAGATCAAATATAGGGTGGTCTCGTTTCTGGTTTAGAGGAAAACAAGGTGATATAAAATAAACCCTTGTACTTCACTGTGATGCTGAGGCTATCAAGCTGTGGTGGGCTTTAGGTTGTAGTAGGAAAAAGAAGAGTTGGACTAGAAGTGAGTCAAAGCAATGGTAGAGTGTCTTGGGCTTCAGTGGGGATGAAGGTGCAATAACTTTGTGCACCAAAAGCATAAATGTTAACATTATTATAACCCTGTTACCTGCAACTATACTATAAAGATTACTAAGAAAAAATTCCCAGAACTTTTCAGTTTTCATAATGGGAAGGATATAACAAGGCAGGAGGCCTTGGAGACTTGAATTAAAGTGGGGCCCTTAAGAGCAGTAAGAACGTCAAGAGAATGTACACTTTTTGGAGTATAAAAATGGATAGGGCTTGAAATTTATTAATTTTGAGGGACTAATTCAGTTGGAAGTGTTTGATTGATTTATGAAAGAATATAAATAAAATTCAAGAGAGGATTTGGGACTTTGTACCAGCACATCAGGGGAAACTGAAGGAGGATATGTGTCCATCCAGGGAGAATGCATAGTAATTAAGTGAGAGATAACTAAGATTATAATTTTTCAAAATATTTAGCAGATAGGGGAGGGAAGACAGGCATCTGAGAACAGATAAAATTCTGAAGTATTTTCACATCTGTAAAGTACATTTTAAGGAAATAACTGGTCAGCTGGCCAGTGATGGAGAAATCTAAGGCTGATTCATTATAATGAACACAGTAGAAAGGAATTAAAGCAGCTTGTGATAAGTTGAAGGCAAATTTGAAGGAAGATCATTTTGTGAGAGTCCTCTAGGGATTACATCAATGACATCTTATATTTCATCTCCAGCTCAGATGGAACAGATGGCACAAATGAGAATCTCTTCATATGAGGGTTTCAACTGGATTTATAACCCAGTCAGTCCCATTTCCTTATTTGCCTCCAGAAGGCTGAAAGCAAAACCCCATTTGCTTTTTCAGAGGATGTAGAAAAAGGCTCATTAACAAGATGTGTGAGATGTCTCTGCTTGCAGAGTCATGAAGAAACTTTATGAATCAGTAACATTGTATGTTATATATTATACATTTTTCACCACTGAAAACCAAGATTGAGTGCTTTATATTGTAGATATGCTTTAATGAAACATATAGCAGGGGCTGGAGCGATAGCACAAGCAGTAGGGCATTTGCCTTGCATGCGGCCAACTTGAACGACCTGAGTTCAATTCCTCTGCCCCTCTCGGAGAGCAAGCTACTGAGAGATTCTTGCCCACATGGCAAAGCCTGGCAAGCTATCCGTGACGTATTCAATATGCCAAACACAGTAACAACAAGTCTCACAATGGAGACGTTACTGGGCCTGCTTGAGCAACTCGGTGAACAACGGGAGGGCAGTGCTACAGTGCTACATGTGATTTAGTAGCCTGGGGAATCAGCTTCTTAATGATTAAAACCCAGTGCCTTAAAAATTGTCTATGAAAAATAAGACTGATAAAGTTATTTTCATCTGAATCTTAGGGGAGATTCCTATGAAAAATAGTAGTGTGGTTCCAGGGAGATAGCTCAGGGGTCAGGGATGTAGGTTTTGTGTGATCAAGGACCCAAGTTTGATGACTACAACTGTGTCTGCACACCCGGCACTCTTAGCTATGGCCCCCATACCTTTGAGCAAAAGCAGGCTCCTCTAGCTAGAACGGAGTCCCAGCATTGAACCATCTGTTCAACTGACTGTTTATCAATGTGCTCTGCTTGGAAGGCCTTGCTCTCCTCCCCGAAAATGAAAATAGCATTTATGACACTTTATTTCCAGATCCCAAGTCAAGCTTTTACACAATAATAAATCTTTCTGTATTACATTGAAGTTCTTTCTAGTCTCTCTCAGAGTTTGGAATGAAGTCAGAAATTAATTCTTATTTTATTTTTCTAATTACTTCAAATTACTTCAAATTTCCCTTTGGTATATGGAACTCCCTTAGTTTTATGTATATATCCTAAATCTCATTATTGCTGTTTTAAATACCTTAATATATATTTTGTCATGTTGTGTGGTATATTAAGAATTAGTGAAGAACTAAGAATACAGTGTGATTAATTGTTCAGCAGTTGTAATTCTGCTTCTGGGTTAATCAAAGTAATTCCTTTTTGTTATGACATAAGTAGTCCTTTCACAAGCATGATTTTTTATGAATCAGTCGTAATACTACATTTTATAGAGTTATATAACTGGTCATCCATAATGGAGCATTATATACTAACCCTAGTATTCTCCTAGTAACTAAAGGCCAGTAACCAAACCAATCACGAGAATGTGGCTGAGCTCCAAGAATGATCTAAAAAAAAGCCTTTGTCTATGCTTCTTTCTGTTCTACTTTTTAATATTTTCCTGAGCTCCAGCTTCTTCTGCTCCCCAGTCTATATAAAACATGGAAATCAATATACCTCTGATTTGTATTATAAATCTTATCTGCCCAAAGTGAGAATCATCCTACTTTCCTTTTGTTCTCTCCCCCACTCAATTCCAATTTAAAACTTCTCATGCAAAAGGCTGTTTACTTTCCATTATAAATATATTTGTAATGAATCAATTCCTGTCAAAAAGTGGGTTTCAAAAAACTGGAATCTTTGAACCAACTTATTTCTTGTGAACTGGGAAAATGGATATATTGAACAAAATGGCCGCTCCAGATCTTAATGGAAAGGGAAAATGCCCAACAAAATATTAAAAGCGGTTGCTCTTATAAATTGATAAAATAACCTGTTGATTCAGCAATTTAAATTTTAAAAATCAGCAAATTCCATTAGAAGAAATTTACCAACATCATCATGGTTTAAATCTGTTTAATTTTATTTCAAATATTTATTTTGAGGGACCAGAGAGGTAGTGCATACTTTATTTGTGGTATGCCTGGTTTTGATTCCCAGAGACTACTCCTGGAAACAACCTTTGAGTACAGAGCTTAGAGGATCTCTCCATAAATGAAAAAAAAAAAAACTTTTTTTTAAATAAAAATAAATGTTTATTTGGGCATCTGTAAATTTATTGTGTTTAAATGTAATTGCCTGTTGGGGCACTTTGGTGGAAAAGTGGGTGAGCAGAGGACACTTTTTAAAAAGTACAAGAAAGCAGGTGTTATCCAATTACTGTTATACAAGAGAAAGTTGAAAGCTAGGAATTCTCTGGGATTATCATGGTAAGTACTATGTTTACTGATTCAACTCCATTAGTGATTGCTTATCTCCAATGCAGGGATCAGAAAGTAAAACAGGCATCTTTTCTACCTTCCTGGGAGCCCTGGTGTAAGAGGGGGAAGGGGTGGAAATGGCGAAACAGGGGCAGGAGGGGGAGGGAGGGTGGCGTGGTAGAAGCTGCTATGAACTACTACTCAGTTCTAGAGCAGTGAGCTAATACACAAATCCTTAATGTAATCACTCACAAAAAATCTCTTTTGCCAAATAATTTTCACAGGTCTGTGGATAAGATGGAGATATATATGAAAGATTAAAGACAACATTCTGTACCTTTCAAAAGGATCAAAATAGTTGCAATAAAAACTGACATTAGAGTATCAAAGTACCAATGTAAAGTATTTTTTACTTAGTTGATCGGAGGCTGCAGTCTTTGGGTTATGTAAGATGCAGATTCAAAAAGTCCCAGAGAGTGGGTTAAATACTGAAAGAAGTTGTTCTATACATTCAATAAGAATTTCAAGGGCAAACAGTCCATGGTTTCTCATTTTCTTCTCCTTACTGCTTGCCACCCTTAATTGAGGCATCTCACCTAGTAGTCTACCAGGCTCCCAGGTGGGAAAAAAAAAGTGGAAGGACAGTGCTAATGGACTTTTACTTACATTCTGCTCTCTGGAACTCAGTTTAACTAAAACTTAACTAAAAATCAACTCTAGATTTGAATATGGGTAGATGGTCTTGAAGTACTGATATAATCACAATGGTCCTTGCAAAAGGGAACCAGAGAGATTTGAGGATGGAAACAGAGATCAGAAAAGAGAAAAACGTACTATGTTGCTGATTTGTAAAATGATAGAAGAGATCGTAAGTAAAGGATTGCAGATAATTTTTAAATACTGGAAAAAAATAAATGAAAAACAGATATTCTTCTAATTCCATTGCATTGCATTCTTATGGATCCATTTTAGACTTTTGATTATCAGCATTGTGAAATAAATTTTATCATTATACTCCTCAGCTTGTGGCAGTTTGTTATAGAAGTGGTAGAAAACTAACAAGGGAGCATTAACAAAAGCATAAGCACATTGAACTCTATAATAATTGCAAACAGGGCAGTGTGTTTTGGATTTCTCAAATCCAGCCAGGGCATAGTAGGGGGAGCATATTGTTGTGTCCTTTCAGTTGAGTGAAAAATTTTTATTTACAAGAATGACTTTTTATAAACCTGAAGAAAATAAAAACCCGGTTTCTTTTATCCATAAATGGCTCTTTGAACTTAGTTTCCCAAAGGTTTTTATAATGAGGATGTTATCTACGGAGTGGAAATCTCTCTCACATGACATTTAATATAGAACTTTCTGAATGCATGATTAATTTTTGCATATCAGATATTATCTCATTATAAGATTTATATGAAAGTATCTATGTAATTATAAAGCTGCTATTTTCGGCACACTCTGCCAGGTTATTTCTCTGCCAAATTATTATGCCCGAGGAAACAGCACGTGGCACTAGCAAAAACAAGTTGAGTCTCGTGAGCAATCAGTTCAGATAATTGCATCTTTATTATTGACAGTTCCCTTAGGACTTTTGGGTCTTGAGATCTGCTTTGCACTGGTACTGCAATTCATTAAACTTTCCATCCTGAGCCAGTTTTAATTAAACAGTCCTCCTTTTTCTCTTTAGCTCCCCACTGCTCATTTTTCTTTGTAGGCCATAGTTGTAGAAATCCAGCTGTTAGTTAATCGGAGACCCCTTATCTCCGTCATTTCAAGAAATATGCTCTCAGTTTATATATTCAATAATTTAGCTGAGTAAGCATAAAAATTCCTGTTTCTGCCAAAAAAAAAACCAAGAAGAATAATAGGAGGATAAAGCATTTAGCATTTAGGTTTACATTTTCTTACGAAAAGAAATTGATATGTGGAGACATTCATAAACTGAGATTATGTTTGGAATAATAATAGGAGCTGATAAGTTTCAGGTTCTACATAATAGATTGGAATGGCCTTCTTTATTCTGACAATTTTGGCAATTTTATTCTGAAATTAAATTTTTTTATGAATTGATATGCTATAGCATGATATGTGAAAGATCCATGAAGACTCATAATTTGTTCACTCCTTTCTAAGAGAATTTTCTTAACTGGCCAAAATCTTTATTTTACACACAAAGTACAACAGCTATATCTGTTACTTGTTTATTTTCTCTGAGCAGTATACTGTGGTAACTGCAGTATTTGTTGGTTGTCTTTGTCAGTTTTCAGAGAGAAAAGTGTTTCAGCGGCAGGGGTTCTTGATTGTGGATAAGAGAACAAGTTCCATTGTTCATTCAACAATTTAATAACCATTCGTTGAATGTTTTCTTTGTACAGTGCCCAGTGGAGAGCAATACATAAGACATAAAATTTTCTATGTCTCTGCTTTCAGGTAACTTTCCAAGTTAAAATTACATATGTTTACTGTCTTCTCAAAAGGGACTTGAAAGATTTCTCCCTGCTATCTATTTCTTACTGCAGTGATCAGAAGAGACTAGTTGAGAATAGGAAGCAAGGAGAAAAGGGTAGTAAGGAGGCATTATCTAATAAGGAGTAAATGGTGACATATGCAACAATTTATCAAAAGAACAACAATATCATAGATACATCTAAAAAAAGAATTTGAAAGAACTTAGTAATTAATTACATAGATAAACATACAAAGTAACTTTCCTTTCATTACTTTTTAAGACATATGACTATTCAACCAGAAGCTAAACCATTGTCTTTCTACTTTTGGCAGAAATATAATACATATAAAAACTAAAGTAAAAAAAATTGAGTTGAGTGAGGATAAATAGAAATATACCTCAACATTGCAAAATTTGTAGAATCATGTAGAGTGATGCAACTTTTACTGTTAGTTATGTTGTTGGTGCTCTTGCCTTGTGGGCTGCCTGTTCCTGGTACAGCCTGGTTCCCTGAGCACCACAGAGAAGCAATGAACACCATCACTCAGGAAGAGACCTGAGTATTACCAGTGTGGACCAAATTGTACCCCCATCTTAAAACATTTGTTGTGAAAAATTAAGGATAAATATTGCAGGCCAATGGTGAATCATATTTTTAATAAAAAATAAACAGTCAAGCTATATTTTATTAATTCCTACAACAAGCAATGGAAATAAATAGTATAGCTAAAATTCCAATGTCAATTTAAATAGAATTCTAAAAGTTAATAAGTGTGCTAGAGGAAAACATGAAAGAAGAATAGAGGGGACACATAGAAAATAGAAAATAAAATGGTAGACCTAAATTCAATAATGACAATAATGATGTTAAATGTTATAGTACATAACATCTACTCTGATTAAATGTATTTAGGATGATATATACTCTGATATAATATAATACATTGACTAATTTGATTCTGCCTAAAATTGAGTAGATGAAATAAAAATTAGTCAGATTAAAAACAAGAAAAAATTACTCAAGCAACAAAGTTGGAAAATTCAAATCCGTATTACAACCAGGAAGTAATAGAAACAACTAGACAATATGTAAAAACATTTAAAGAGCAGCACAAGATTATTACCTCATTTAATTGTATATTATAAAACAGAACATCTTAAATCTGAGCACACACTCTCTTCAAGTTCACAAAATCAATACCCAGGGCCTAAGAGATAATATAGTGTTTACGCTACTTGCCTTTCATGTGGTCAACTCTGGTTTGAGTCAGAGTACCGTATATGACCTCCTGAGCACTGCCAGGAGTGATCCCTGAGCAGATCCAGCAAATCTAGCCCTGAGCACCAGATGTAGTCCACCAAAATGAAATATAAAGTAAGTATCTAAAGACTCATCACAAGAAATTGTAAAATTAACAAGATATATCGCTGTCACTGACCTCCTGTTGTTCACCGATTTGCTCGAGCGAGCCCAGTAATGTCTCCATTGTGAGACTTGTTGTTACTGTGTTTGGCATATCGAATACATCATGGGTAGCTTATCAGGCTTTGCTGTGCGGGCGAGATACTCTCAGAAGGTTGCTGGGCTCTCTGAGAGGGACAGAGGAATCGAACCTGAGTCGACCATGTTGGCTGCTTGCAAGACAAATGCCCTACCCGCTGTGCTATTGTTCCAGCCCTACAAGATATATACAAAGGATATATAAGAACTAAAATATTGATTTAAGTACTAACAATGAGGGGCCACATGAATAGTACGCTGGTTAGAAGGCTTGTCTTGAATGCAGCCAATCTGTGTTCCACCCCTGGCAACCCATTTGGTCCTTGGGGCATGCCAGGAGTGATTCCTGAACAGACTTGGAGTAAGGCTTGACCTCCACTTGGTGTGGCCAAAAACAAATCAACAAAAACAGCAAAAAAAACAATAAAAGAGGAAAAAAGGCAAAAGCCTACAATTTATCTGAAAGTTATAAAATACTGCATAAAACCCTAGCTAGACTAAAAATGAAGATTGCAAATCCATATTATGAATAGAGTAAAATAGAGGTCATCACTAATATACATACAGTAATAGAGGTAGAAGTTTTTGCAAATGATATTTAAGGAAGCTTGAGTTACAAAATTATTGATAATTGAGTTGTAGGCATATAATGTCGTAAAGCTAATTCTACTTCAAGTGTCAACTTTCCTCCACTAGTGTTATAAAGTTTTGTGACTGTAATTTGTATCTCATGTTTTCAGTGTTGTTGAGTCACAGTCACAGTCCTCCCATTGTTCGATTTGCTCGTTGTTCGATTTGCTCGAGCGGGCCCAGTAACGTTTCCATCATGAGACTTGTTGTTACTGTGTTTGGCATATTGAGTACGTCACAGGTAGCTTGCCAGGCTCTGCCATGCGGGCGAGATACTCTCGGTAGCTTGCCGGGCTCTCTGAGAGGGGCGGAGGAATCAAACTTGGGTCGGCCATGTTGGCTGCTTGTAAGGCGAACGCCCTACCCCTGTGCTATCGCTCCAGGACTTTGTTTTATTTGCCTTTCTGTTTGGGGACCACTCTCAGCAGTGCATGGGACCATATGGGATGCTGGGGATCGAACCCAGGTCAGCTGAGTGCAAAGCAACTGCTTTACCCATTGTACTATCTCTTTGTCCTCCTGACTCTGTGCTTTGGATATGTAGCCATACCACTCCCCCACATACCAGTATAACTGAGCTCCCTGACCCTTGTTCCCCCTTTACTTTCCTTTCTCATCTTCTTCCTTCTCTTCTTGATTTCTTTCCTTCTCCTCCTTATGCTTTGGGGCCAAAGGAGATCTAGGTATCCACACTTCAAGGTATCATTATAGTCCTTCATCCAGTTATTCTAAATACCACAGGTAAATGAGATAATCCTGTGTTTGCCCTTCTTTTGGCTTACTTCACTCAACATGATGTCTTCCAGATGCATCCAAGTAGTTTTTGTGAAAAATCCTTTGGCATCTACAAAATTGCTAGAAGACCTAGTAAGTAAAATTAGTAAGGTCTGAAGAAAGAAGCAAAGTATACAAATATATATGTCAATTTTAGTTTTAAGCGGATATAGTAAATTAAATTCAAGCAATTTTAATTGTGTTAAAGTATGCAATTATTGAGCTACAGAGAAACTAAAAAAGAAATATAACTAAATAAATTTGGTAAATTATGCTGCATCAAAACTGCTTACTATCTTACACAATACCAAAACATTGACTCCAAGTGAACTAAAGACTCAAACATAAGGCTAGTAGCCATAAAAATGTAAAACCTGGGGCCAGAGTGATAGTACAGCGGGTAGGGCGTTTACCTTGCATGCAGTTGACCCGGGTTCAATCCCTGGTGTCCCATATGGTCCCCCCGAGCACCGCCAGGACTAATTCCTGAGTTCAGAGCCAGGAGTAAACCCCTGAGCATCGCTGGGTGTGACCAAAAAGAAAAAAAATGTTTATAGGAATAATAAAGGTATAATAAGGGCTGGAGCGATAGCACAGCGGGTAGGGCATTCGCCTTACAAGCGGCCAACATGGCCGACCCGAGTTCGATTCCTCCACCCCTCTCGGAGAGCCCGGCAAGCTACCGAGAGTATTCGATATGCCAGACACAGTAACAATAAAGTCTCCAATGGAGACGTTACTGGGCCCGCTCAAGCAAATCAACGATCAACGGGAGGGCCTTTACCTTTGACCTTTTAATAAGAAGCATTAAAACTAAAATTTTATTATTTTCTGGTCTTATTCTGTAAATGTAAGACAAAATTTTTTTAAAATAATATAGAATTTTTTAAATTAATAAGGTTGCTGAGATAAAGTTTACTATGCAAAAATTAACTGTACTTTCAAGAATCTGCACAGCGGGTAGGGCGTTTGCCTTACAAGCGGCCAACATGGCCAACCCGAGTTCGATTCCTCCGCCCCTCTCGGAGAGCCCGGCAAGCTACCGAGAGTATTGGATATGCCAGACACAGTAACAACAAAGTCTCCAATGGAGACGTTACTGGGCCCGCTCGAGCAAATCGACGATCAACGGGAGGGCCTTTACCTTTACCTTTTACCTTTCAAGAATCAGTAATAAAAAATGAATTAAAAAGTTATAAAATTATCAATTTTATTAAGGTTAGATGTGCAAAGTTTCTTGAAGTAAACTGCAAAATATAATTGAGATAAATTGAAGACAATATAAATGGAGAAATTTACATTGTGCATGAATGCAAATTTCAAACTCACAAAGAGAGTTGTTTCTCCAGTTAAGAAACCAAGGGGATCTTTTGTGGAACTTGACAAGCTGACTCTAAAATTTTAATGAAAATGGCCATGGGCCAAGAACCATCAAAAACACTTTGAGGGAGAAAAATCAAATGAAATGTTTTGCTGTACTGGATATCAAGATTTACATTAAAGCTATAGTAATTAGAGTAGAAACAGATGTAATCTGATACGATTAAAACATTATAGAGAAGATCCTCGAATTTGTGGACATGTTATTCAATAAATTAACCATGAAGAATAATTAGGAAAATTTTGTATTTGAATAAATTATTCTGGGTACATTAAACATCAACTTGAAATAAAATGTCAATTCTGTTTTCTACCAGACACACAAGACAATTCAAAGTAAATTGTAGATAATGAAAGAGCAAAGAAGCTAGAAGTAATTATATCAGAGTATTTTTGAGGACTAGAATTTTCTTAAATAAGAACAAAAAATACTATTCATACAGGAAGTTTTTTTGTCTTTGATCAAAACATTAAGAATGTGAATACTGCTGAAGAGATGATAGAGGGATTAAGGCTCTTGTTTTGCATGTGGCAAATTACTATTAGAACCCTGGCATCACATGGACCCCATGGCATAGAGTCAGGAGTATCCCCCATTACTGCAGGGCATGGACCAAGTTTTCCCAAAAATCCTCCCCCCAAAAAATAGGAAAACTGAAATATATATTTGCAAAACATGTAACTAAGCTGTATTTATAATAAAAATATGAAAAAAATTAGTAAGATAAAAGGTAGCACTAGAAAAATGGCTTAAACGTGCTTTCACAATATAGGATGGCCAATACCTTTATAAATATAAGACTTTCAACTCATTCAAAAAATGCAATTGAGATAATAAAAGTTGTGATATCTGTAGAATCCCATTAAAATGGTAACATAAAAAAATGATAATACGGGCTATGGATGTGATTCAAAAGTAAAGCTCATGCTTCAGTGTTGTTGTGTAAGGACCAAGTTTCAACTCCTAGTACAACAAAACAAAATCAAAAAAAAAATTAATCTAACTTCACATCTCTCTCCCCCCTAGCCCTCAATAAACAGAAAAAAATGTTTTAAATTGATAATCCCTGGCATTCACAAGAACATGGTATCATGGGAACACTGATACACTGCTTTTGAGTGTATAAATTGGTCCCACCACTTCTGAACAGTTTGCCTTTTCTACAAAATTTGAAAATATAAAACCAATTACTTGGTACCCCAATATATATACATGCACATTTGTAGTCATAGTGATGATAGCAAGAAAGTGTACAGCCGCATCACTTGCAAGAGGCAAATTAGAATCTCAAGTGATTATCTATGGCAGAGTGGATAAATACTATGTGATGTACTTATGTAACTGATTAGCACATTGCATTTAAATTAACAGTTGTTATATATCAACTGTTAAGCAAAAGAACACATAGATACAGAGACCTACCTATTAGAGGCATTTACGTAACTTCCCAAAGTAGAACATTTCTGAGGTCAGCTCTGTTCTTGGAAGCAGTCTCTGTGCTTGAATGGTCTGTACTGAACTATAAAGTACCCTTCCTTCTTCGATATTCATGTGCATGAAATAAGCCTCTGACTGTGTGTACCTTATAGTCATCTCCTTCTACACTAGTTTGCTTGTGGTTTTTTTTTTTCTTTTTTTGGGTCACACCTGACAATGCACAGGGGTTACTCCTGGCTTTGAGCTCATGTGATGCTGGAAATCAAAACCGGCTTGACTGTGTACAAGGCAAATGCCCTACCTGCTGTGCTATCGCTCCAGCTTCATCAGCTTGCTTGGTTTGAAGTCATGCCCTACTGAGTTCAGGGCTAACTCCAGATTCTGTACTCGGGGATTACTCCTGGCAAAGTTCCGGAAACCATTTGGGTGCCAGGAATTGAACCCGAATTAGCTATGTGCTAGGTGGACACCCTTTTTTCTCTATCTCTCTGGCCCTTACCCTAGGGTTTCTTAAGCTGAAAAATAACAACATTTTGAGCCAGATAATTGTTAGTGGAGGGGGAAACCCAGTATATTATATGATATTGAGCAGCAGCCATGGCTTCTCCCATATACATAGAGTTTAGGTATATATATATATATATGTATATACCTGATATATTAGGTATATATATATGTATATATATCTACATGTTATTAAATATACTCTCAGTTACAAAATCTTCCCCATTTGAAACCCAAAAGGCAAATCCATGCTCTAAGAGTCATCAAATTTCATCCCATAAGAGTGTTGAATCTAAGAGCTTTCCTGATATATTTCCTGCATATAAATCAATAGAGCTGTGATACATTCCAAGTTCTGCTCAATCAACAATTGACACATTTACTTATTAGTAAGTTATACTTATATAATTATACATAATTTAATATTGTCGATAATTAGAAGCATAAGCCAAAACGATTCAAGACACATTGAAAACAAATAGAATTAGAAGTACAAGCATATTTCCCTGCTCTTCAGAAAAAATGCTTGCCGGTACCTTCTTGAAAGCCCCTCCTACAGTGGAGACTAGCATGCAGTGCAGGAGATTGGAGGAAACAGCAAAAGGATGGAGGTAGAGGGTCAGTTTTAATGATGCTCTGAGTTGGACTAGGGGAAGGGAAGAAGGGAATACTTAAAAAATTTGGGGAGAGTTATGGTGATGAGCCACAAGACAGAAAAAGTAGTCAGAGTTTATTCATTGGTTGACTTTTGTAAATATCAGATAAAGGGGATTTGTGACTAAACAAAGAAGCAAAACAGACATGCTTGACTATATCCACAAATTAACCACTGGAATTTCTACCAAAAAGGAAAAATAAAACAACCATAAGGCAATGAAGTTTTAAAAGCTGCTTAGAGCAGTGAAAAACGGGGAGAAGGGTAAAGCATGAATCACAGTTCATTGGGAATTTTTTTAACTATATCATTGTTGCATCAAAAGGTAAGTACTTAACTTCATACCATATTTTATTGTCCCTAAACTGAAATTAAGTCACCACATACTTTAAAGAGCTTATTACCATAAACTCATACTATGAGGACAGGATCAGACTCTGGGGACAAAGCAGAAAAGAATTTATGAATGCCCCAGACTTCTCTGAGCTCCCAGAAATGAAGGTAAAGACTGGAAATGAGCAACATGGGAAGACACTTCCCCTTGTAAACATGGGGTGCTGCTTTTATTTCTTTATGTAATGGTGAGAGAGAAAATTGAATTAAGGGCTGGGTTTTCAGCATTCTTACCGGAAAGCTTAACCCTTTATTTGGAATTCAGCTTTCCCCCTTTTCTATCCTTTTATGGCAAGCTTGAAATTGCCATGGTGGTCTTTAGGGGATGCAAGGCAAGTGTCCTACCCACCATTCCATCTTTCCAGCTCCTATCTGTCCATTTTAGATAGAATAGTAAAAACAAACGATTTAGTGGTTTTGAATAATGTAATATTCTGAAAACGTCCATTTTTTCTGTATTACCATTTAAAGCCCATAGTTCTCACTTCACTTAGGGCTATTTCTGAGCCAAGGACACAAGTCTCTCAAAGCTACTGGCATGCTTGAACACAGAGAGTAGAGGCATGTGCAAGTCAAGGTGGGACGCTTCAGAAATGACTGAACTCATGCACATCTTGGTTTTTGACATCCAACAACCAAACTGGGGCTAAAAGGTTTCTATTATTTTAGCTCCCTGTTCGTGTATTTTGCTATGGCTGTCCTAGTAAACCCATACAGACGGGAAGCTGCTCCTAGTTCTGAGTTTCGTCAATGCAGATTGTATTTTTTTGTTTGTTTGCTTGTTTGTTTGGTTTGGGTTTGGGGGCCATACCTCTCAGCGCTTAGCTACACTCAAGAATCATTCCTAATGGAAGACCATAATGAGGGGCCAAGGGTCAAATCTGAGTCCGTCACATGTGAGGCCAATTCCTTACCTGATGCTTTAACTTTCCAGCCCTCATTGCAGATTTGTAAGCTATATGATAGTATATCTATAAGAAAAAAATTCGAAAAAAAGTTAGGTAAAAGATAAATTAAAAACTAAGTAAAGGAAAAAGAACCATGGTTGATAATATTAGCTATCTAAAATATATATACTGGGCTGGAGCGATAGTACAGTGGGTAGGGCATTTGCCTTGCATGCAGCCAACCCAGGTTCTATTCCCACCCAGCATCCCATATGGTCCCTGAAGCACTTCCAGGAGTAATTCCTGAATGCAGACCCAGAAGTAACCCCTGAGCATCACTGGGTGTGACCCCAAAATGAAAAAAAATATATACATACTTTACTATGTATATAAGGTATATATCCTTTAAGTATATGTACTATGTATAATATACATAGCAACACATAAGCATATAAAGTATAAAAGTATATAAAGTATAAACACTGATTATTATACAATGTTTATGATATAAAATTCTAAGTGACTTGGAAACATAATTAGAGCTAGAACACATACTTTCATGATGGATTCTCAGGTTTGATCTAAGCACTGTTGAGAGCAAATATTGTGCTGGGAATAGGTCTAAAGTCCAAATAGGTGTAGTCAAAAACAACAACAAAAACGGAAATAAAAATTAATCATCTGCAACAATCTTTATTTTTATTTTACTTTTTGGGTTTTAGTGTTCAGGATTCTGGACCATGAAAAGAAACTATAAATGTCAACTTTACGGGGCTCGAGTAAGAGTATAGCAGGTAGGGCTTTTGCCTTGCATGTTACTGACCTAGGTTTGAAGTACCTTGATCCTGGTACTTCGAATAGTCCCCTGAGCTAACCACAAGTGATCCCTGAGTGCAGAGCTAGGGGTACACCCTGAGCACTGCCAGGTATGATGCAAAAAAAAAGGGGGGGAGGCTAACTTTATGCAAATAAAATGTAAATCTTACTTGTAACTGACATATTTCTAAAAAAAAAGTACAAAAGCTCAAAATATCACCTATATGTTATAATTATACCATCCATTATACCGGTTGATTATGGTCAGACAGAGTTCAACAGACTGGATGCATGCTTTGTGTAACTGAAGCCTTAGGTTCATTCTCCAGTACCTCATGGTCCACCAAGGAATATTAAGAATGTCTCCCAAGCACAAAGCCAGTAATAATCCTTGAGTACCACTGGGTGTGTCTTAGAATCAAGTAACAACAAATTGAATTCGTATTTTAAAGTCTAAGTTTAGAGAGATAGCACAAGAGTTCAAGTGAATGCCTTGCATGAGGCCAACTGGTTAGATCCCCAGCACCACATGGTTTCTCGAGCATTTCTGGGTCTAGCCCTAGAGCCTCTTCAACTGCTTAGGAAACTCCCTCCCCACAAATAAAGTAAGTTAAGGTCTACCAACAAAGAATAAATCAACTAAAATAAATTTACAAGTGAGCTCTAGGAAGCATTCTAACCCAGATCATTCTAATTCTGTAAAATCCCTGCAAGATAAAGATCCTTCAAAATAAAATATAAAACCCTTCAAGAGAAAAAGACCTTTAAAAATAATGAAGGAACATTCTCTAACTCAAAATAGTAAGAGGAAAGCGAAGGGTTTAGGGAGCAGAGGAGAAAGTGGGACCAAGTTACAAAAACAAAATACAAAAAAATAAATAAAAGCATTAATATCCAACTGCACTAGTAGACTAACATCTAAATTAAAATTATAATTAGATATCTTTGTTTTTCTTTTCCAATTTCCAGTTATCCTATGAGTTTAGTTCTTTGAAGACTAGATACTTTTATGGACAGCAGCCTGAGAAATTTGGCAACATGTAGCAAAAAGCTTTTTGAAATATCTGTTTGAGGATTTCCTCAAAGTGTCCTTGGAAATTCCATGCCCTTCCTTTCTCTCTTTCTCTTTTTATTATTATTATTATTTTTTCCTCTTTGTGTGGTGAAGGGGAGGAGTTACGAAGGAAAGATGAGCTCCTGGGCAGGGCCCCAGGGTCTCAGCTTCTCTGCCAACCAATGCTGGAGCTCAGGGATTTATGTTGCTTGGATAATGTATTGCTGGGCTATCCCAGCGATGCTGGGGGCCTCCAGAGATGCACCCAGCAAAGTTCCAGGACCATATGGTACGAGGAATTTAATTGGGATCAACCTCATGCAAAGCATATGCCTTCATACCCTTATTATAACCTCACTGTCCCTGCATGCCCTTTCTCTTTAATATCAACCCTTTCCAGCCCTCTCTATGACTGCTCCTACGTTCTGTTCTACTGTAATCAAGTATGAACCCAGTAAGCAAAAAAAAGTGCTTTTAATATACTATTTATGTTAGAAATTTATTTTTAGTGAGTAATCAGAAATGCAGGAAAATAGATTGCTTCTCACAATATAATTAAAGAGAATATTCATTAAAATGATAACCACTAATAGAGGGATGACTAAATATATTATATCAATCTTTATTCAAAAGAGTGGTTTGTATCAACGAAAATACACATTTTAAAAAGTTACTTAGGGTATATAAAAATACAATGCTATAATAAAACTTATACGTACAGCAGAATGCAAAACTAGACATGAAAATACATCACATTTTGCATAAAATACACTAAAGAAGTAGACATCAAAACATTTGTAGAAGTTACTTCTATGTTGCTGAAAACATATTATTTTTATTTTTCATTCATTTGGGTTTCCCAGGATTTCTCAAAACCAGAAACTTTCAAAACCAGAAGAAAAGCGAAAGAAAACATGAATTTGTCAGTAATGTGAAAGTTTATAGTTAAAGGGTAAATACTATTGAAAAAATGGAACTTGCCATATTGGAAGCATTGCAGAATAATAAACAAGAATACGGAAAAAGAATAAAGTATTTGGAACCTAATACACTATTTGTACAACTTCCTTTACTATAGTTTGAAAACTTTTACTTTTAGGGCTTTTTACTGAAGTAGATAAGATTATATATTTAATATTTTTCATATGATATCTAAATTAGAATAGGTTTTCCATAGAAGTTGGATCATATCCCCTACTAATATTTTGCCTGTTGATCCCTTAATTTTGATGTTATGTCTACGATCAAGTTGATGCTTTAGTTTTTCCACTAGAACTAAGTGAAAATTGGTTCCACAAGTCTTCCCAATGTAAGGTAAATTTAAAATGACATTTAGCACAGCTGAAAACAAAAATCCATCTCTTTGGGGCATAATTAATGGAGGGAAGAAATAAATCTTCAAAGAGAACTGAAAAAATACGTTAGTCTAACTGACAATTATTTGACTGCTCTTACTAATTATTTCATTTAGAAGTCAAACCAGTTGTACATAGAGACTATTAAGTATGTGAACTTGTTAATTAGATAACATGCTAATTGTTCATTTTCTTCTCTATCAGGAATTTTAAATAGGACCCCAAAATTTCATATTATTGTGAAGGACAACTTAAGAACATTTTTCACAGAATTATTTTGTAGACTATACTTATATATTCATATTTAAGAATTATGAGTAGTGTCACAGAAATATTAATAGAATAAATAGTGATATGTAATTAGCATTTGCTGTTGATAATTTTTATTGGTTTTATTGACTTGAGGGAACATTAGACATCATGTTTCTAAAATATCTATCTTATTTCAATGCATCCAAAATAGCACTATACATTGGTACATAAAGATTCTAGATTAAGACAACTGTTTGTATACTTTGATCAGTCTACATATTTACAATCCCAAGCAAATAGTTCTTTGTCATAAAACCTCGAATTAACCAAGAAAACATCCCTATGTGAGGAAAATGAATTTTGTTTTTTGAAGGCATTGTGTTCTATTTCTCTATCACAAAGTAGGCAAATTGAGCAGTGATGTTTGCCTGCCTGTTCTTTTCAGTTGAATGGAATGGAAAATTACACAAAAATTGAACAAAGAAACTGCCTGACCCTCTAAATTGCTTGGAAATGGAGTTGTTTATTCAAGCATTTACACGGTGTCCTGGGCTCACTGTGCCCTTGATTAATATAAGCTGCTTCCAGAGGTGTCTGATAAGTAGTTTGAAGCATATGCCTCCTTCACTTTGTCTTTTCTAAACTTCCTTATTGGATATAGAGGTTAGAGATTTTGGAGAGAAGGTCCTTTGTATGGTCCTAGCCCACCTCACTCCCACAATAAGAATCAAGTGATAACTAACTCTCGGGTTTCTACCTTTGCCTTCTTATTTTTTTTTCCTGAATAAAGTAATTTTATTTATTTATCAACTAGTCATTTTTAACTGTAAAAGTAATGCAGAAATCATTTAAATATTAAAATATTTGAAAGATCTACATGATAGAAAGTTAAACATAACTCTGTATTCATAGTAATCAGTTAAACAATTTTTTTTAATGAATCACATTGAATTACCAAGTTGCAAAGTTACCCATTATTGAGTCTCAGGCATAAAATGTTCCAATACTAATCTCTTTACCACTATGTAACTGTTTTTTATACCGTTTTTCTGGAAATTCCTAAAATCTATAAATTTCAAATGTCTGTCTATGTGCTTAGAATAAAGATTGTTCCTTACTGTAGCCCACAACCCCCTTTGAGTGCTGACCTCTGCTTGACTTTACATTTTGTGTTCTCTGCTTTATCACTGGGTTCACCATATGGTATGTTTTTTACAGTTGTTCACATCAAATTCATTTCCTCCTGAGAGCACTTGGTCCTAATGTTCCGTCCACCTGAATAACCGATCCTCAGCCTGGTTGCCTTCTTTAACTCTTTCAGATCTTAGATCAAATATCATCTCTTTGGGAATATCTTCTAATTGCTCCATCTAAAGTGAATAGCTTTGTTTTTCAGTTCCTTTAGTAAAGGCCTGCTTGTTCTGGTTGCCTTCCACCTAAAACCAACTTATGCTACTTTATTTCTTGATTTATCCCCAAGATTTCATCTTCACATCACCAAGTAGCTCACTGTCTTGCTTTGTATCTTAACCATGTAGGACAGAGAATAGAACATATTATTCAGTCATAAGTACTTATTAAATCATCAAATAAATTTATCTAATCCATTAGGATTTTTATTTGTGCGAAACAAAGATTGATTCCAACCAATCTAAGCAGAAAGGTACTTATCAGAATGATACCAGGTGACACTCAGAATAGGATCACTAGAGAAACAGATTGAGAAAGCATATAGGAATCAGACTGTAGGTTCAGAATCACAACTAAAATGACACCAAGATGCAGTTTGACTAGAATGAGAAGATGCAGTTTGACTAGAATGAGGCTTCCCTCAGTCCTGCTACTCAGGATCACAGGACACTATGTTACCACTGTCTTTTATTGCCTCCCATCAGGCAATTGCCATTGCCAGCAAACTGATTGAATTGTGTCCCTACTTCCTTATTTCCTTTTCTCCATAATTAAATTCCCATACAGCAGCTATCTTAGCCACATAACTACAACCCTAGTGGAGGGTAATTTATGCAAAAACATTTTCTGGTCATTGGGATCTTATAGTAGAAAATAGAGCTTGTCATCATAAAATCATACAGTATAAAAGCACATCATTTTTTTTTATTTGATGATTAGCTATGATCTGGAAATACACTGATCTCATTATACCCATGACAAATCTCTTATTCAAAAAGCACATACTGACTATCTTATACTTATTCTTATGATAAATATTTACTGAATTTAATGAATGGTTCTGGAAATATGATTGCTGTCTCAACATTAGGTATAATTAATACTGTGAAATGCAGAGTCCTACAAATCCTAATGATCTCAAATTACAAGAGGTGGCTTTGAAAGGCCAAAGAAAAGACAGACCTCAACTCAAGACCAGGCATTCACAGACAAATGGTCTCTCTTGTGAGCGTATGTAGGAGATTTTATCTTTAAATCCAGATATTGCACATTCTCACTGGGTGACTGTGGACAGATCTCTTTAGCTGTAAAATGGGAATATTAATAAATTTGCAAGAGCTTTCTCTGATTGCCTCACCAAGTTTTTTTGTATACCAAAAGTGTTTCTGAGTACACATAAGTATGTCTCAAAAAGGCAAAAGTATTTAAATTATATTCAAAATAGTAAGACTCATATTCCTTGATGTAAGAAGCAAATTGCAGTTGGAGAGTGTTTCTCTTCCAATCAAAGAGCAATTACAAACATCTCTACTAGATCTCTTCCAAATCTTTTCGTTCCTTTCTCCAGGCCTGCCTCCTTCCTTTTGGCTTCATTAACTTATGGCCTGGGGTTAAAAGAGACCCTCCTTAGACTAAGTACTGATGAGTTATTTATGTTCTATAATCATGTTGGCTCTTTACCCCTGTAGCTGATAATAGTTCTGTAGGCAATAAAATTCTCAGCCTAGTGTACATTATCTATTGGCTTTATTTTACTTAAAATCTAAGGTTTTTGAAAATATGCTTTGGCCAGCTACTTACCACATGGAATGATTTATGCTTTTAAATTCTAGGCTAATTTATCCTTAGAGTACTTTAAATTCCTATTTTTTGTTCATAATCAAAGAAATACAATTTTCCACTTGTGAACACTTAAAATATGCATTCATTTTTACTTGCTAACATAGCAAAACATGGAAAATCTGATAAAGAAGGAAAAAAACATGAGTCCTAATGCTCACAACACAAGAGAAGCACAGTGGGCAGATTATTTTAAGGCTCAACTCAGTGGGGAATAGACAAAAAAGAAAACACAAATGTCCCTGATGTGCTCAAGAAGTCTTTCCTTTGTGTGCATTTCCCTGGCAGATGAAAAGGCAAAAGAAACTCCAGCCTGCTTTGCTCCCCTAGGATTTGAAAGAACAAAAGAAAAGTAAACACTTCTCTGCTTCCAAGAATGACATTTAAGCAAGACTAGTCTGTCTTTTCTTTCTGTGTCTTTCCTTCCTTCCTTCATTATTAAACAGAAAAGGACACTTGTAAATTAGAAATCGTTAAAAAAATTATTCTTATTTGGCACTGAGTTTAGTATTTTACAAAATTTACAGCAGAGCTTATTTTCTTTTCCTCTAGATTTTCTAATGCAATATTCAGTTGTTAATTCTCAAGTGACTTTTGATTTTTTCATGATGCAATCAAAGTTTAAGACCTCTGATTTTTTCAAATGTTTTATTATTCCAAGCACTATAGGGAGTATTCTCAGTTTATTCTAGTTGTAAATAACTTCCATATGCGACCTAAATTCTTTCAGTTGTTTTCTTAGAACTTTAACTCATTTTATAAAACCATCCCAGTGACGCATCATGATAGAGCTGCTACTAGGATAGAATGCTTAACAAGAATATAATTACACCACATTTATACATCAGTAATAGTGCCAGGTTATTAGGTCCATCAGTGGAAGGTTATTTGAGACTCTTCCATGGATAGTTAATAATCTACAAGAGTGTTCAGTCCCACTCCACATAGAACCAGAGACTTTGACTACCACCTCATGAACTGAAATAAAAGAGCATATGAGGGAGAGACACTCTTGTCCAATTATGAAAATGTCACCATCAAAATAATATCTGGCTATTGCATGTAATACTGCAATAAATCCTGTGTTAAGATCAGTCATCAATCTCTCAAATCTTTTATTTATTTTTTCTTCGTAAGAGTAGAGTTCAGGCACTGAGATGAATCATAAAAGTAAAGTAAAGTAAAGGCCCTCCCGTTGATCATCGATTTGCTCGAGCGGGCCCGGTAACGTCTCCATTGGAGTCTTTGTTGTTACTGTGTCTGGCATATCGAATACTCTCGGTAGCTTGCCGGGCTCTCCGAGAAGGGCGGAGGAATCGAACTCAGGTCAGCCATGTTGGCTGCATGCAAGGCAGACGCCCTACCCGCTGTGCTATCGCTCCAGATGAATCATGTAGAGTAGAATTTTCTCTGTTGGTTTTACCAATTAAATTCACTAATATCTTTGTCTTGTATATATGTTATGTATACATACACACAAATATGCATGTAGGTATGCATTTCTGTATAGATATATCTATATATGTACATATACATATATATTTTTGTGTATATGTACATATATTTAAATATACAGCCTTAATTATCTACTCTTGACCTTTGTGTCCTAACATTCAATTCTCATGGGTTTGTCTCATCTTCTAGTTACTCCTTTTTAGTATGTTCTTATGAGGATTTGAAGTTGACAAAAGTAAGTAAAGCATTTTGTGAGAAAAATATTGTGGCTGTCTTATTGGTAAAGCAAAGAGCTATCCTTTTCCTTATAATGAAATATTATTTACAAAGAAAAATCTTAAAATCTTAAATAGAAGCTAATATTTTGTGTTAGGGAGATAAAAGAATGACTGTAGGCAAGAAGAAAAATATACTTCTCAAAAACGATGTGTTTCAATGTGTAACATTGTACTAGTTAACATTTTCACGTTTCTCAAGAGAATTTGGCAATCGAGACTTTTTTTTTTAATTTATTTTTTTATTTTTTTTCCCTTTATTTTATTTTATTTTTTTTTACAGTTGTAGATTTACAATTTTTTGTGCTTTGGTTTCAATTATACAATGATCAGATACCCATCCCTCCACCAGTGCCCATTTTCCACCACCATGGATAATATCCCTCCCACCCCCATCCCCCCATCCCCCCTGTCTCTGTGGCAGGGCAATCCCCTGTGTTCTCTCTCTCCTTTTGGGTGTTGTGGTCTGCAAAAGAGGCATTGAGTGGCAAACATGTTCAGTCTATAGTCTACTTTCGACATGCATCTCCCCTCCTGGGAGGATCCTCTAAACATCCTTTATTTGGTACTCCCTTCTCTATCTGAACTGCCCTTTCCTCTAGGATACCCGGCTGGCCTCTAAGTTATGGAGTAATCCTCCTGGTGCTGATCTCAGCTATTCTTGGGTATTAATCTCATACTTTGTTACTTTATATCCCCCAGATGAATGCAATCTTTCTATGTCTATCCCTCTCTTTCTGACTCATTTCGCTTAGCATGATACTTTCCATATTGTACCACTTGTATGTAAATTTCATGACTTCATCTTTTCTAAGAGCTACATAGTACTCCATTGTGTAGATGTACCAAAGTTTCTTTAACCAGTCATCTGTTCTTGTGCATTCAGGTTTCTTCCAGTTTCTGGCTACTGTAAAGAGTGCTGCAATGAACAAACAAGTGCAGATGTCACTTCGACTATACATTTTTGCCTCTCTGGGATATATTCCCAGGAGTGGTATTGCTGGGTCAAATGAGAGCTCAATTTCTAATTTTTTGAGAATCGTCAATACTGTTTTCCAGAAGGGCTGAACCAGTGGACATTCCCACCAACAGTGAAGGAGTGTCCCTTTCTCGCCACATCCGCGCCAGCATGGGTTGCTTTTGTTCTTTTGAATGTGGGCCAGTCTCTGAGGTGTGAGATGGTATCTCTTTGTGGTTTTGATCTGCATCTCCCTGATGATTAATGATGTAGAGCATTTTCTCATGTGCTTTTTTGCCATTCGGATTTCTTCTTTGAGAAAGTTTCTGTTCATTTCATTGCCTCATTTTTGGATGGGGTTGGATGTTTTCTTCTTGTGGAGTTTAACCAGTATTTTGTATATCCTAGATATCAACCCCTTGTCAGATGTGTATTCGGTGAATATCCTTTCCCATTCTGTAGACTGTCTTTGTATTTTGGTCACTGTTTCTTTGGAGGTGCAGAAGCTTCTTAGTTTAAGATAGTCCCATTTATCTATCTCTGTTTTCACTTGCTCGGCCAGTGGCGTGGCATCTTTGAAGATACCATTAGCTTCAATGTCATGGAGGGTTTTGCCAACTTTATCTTCAATGTACCTTATGGTTTCTGGTCTGATGTTGAGGTCTTTAATCCATTTTGATCTTACTTTTGTACATGGTGTTAGGCAGAGGTCTGAGCCTATTTTTTTGCATGTAGCCGTCCAGTGATACCAACACAATTTATTAAAGAGGCTTTCCTTACTCCACTTCACATTACTTGCACCTTTATCGAAGATTAGATGAGCATATGATTGAGGGGAGATGTCAGTGTATTCAACCCTGTTCCATTGGTCTGCAGTTCTGCCTTTGTTCCAGTACCATGCTGTTTTAATTATTACTGCTTTGTAGTACAGTTTGAAGTTCGGGAGGTTGATTCCTCTCATTTTCTTTTTCCCAAGAATTGCTTTAGCTATTCGTGGGGGCTTATTGTTCCATATAAATTTCAGGAGTGTTTGCTCCATTTATTTGAAGAATGTCATGGGTATCCTTATAGGGATTGCATTGAATTTATACAATGCTTTCGGTAGTATTGCCATTTTGACAATGTTAAGTCTCCCGACCCATGAGCAGGGGATATCTTTCCATTTCCTCATGTCCTCTTTTATTTCCTGAAGTAGTGTTTTGTAGTTTTCTTTGTATAGGTCCTTTACTTCCTTAGTTAAGCTGATTCCTAGGTACTTGATTTTCTGGGGCACGATTGTGAATGGGATTGTTTTTTTCATGTTGCTTTCTTCTCTCTCACTGTTTGCGTATAGGAAAGCCATGGACTTTTGGGTATTGATTTTATAACCTGCAACTTTACTATACGAGTCTATTGTTTCTAGGAGTTTTTTGGTGGAAGTTATTGGGTTCTCTAAGTAGAGTATCATATCATCTGCGAATAGTGAGAGCTTGATTTCTTCCTTTCCTACCTGAATGCCCTTAATATCTTTTTCCTGCCTAATCGCTATTGCAAGTACTTCCAGTACTATATTGAACAGCAGTGGAGAGAGTGGGCATCCCTGTCTCGTCCCTGATCTTAGAGGGAAGGCTCTCAGTTTTTCCCCATTGAGGATGATGCTTGCTGTAGGCTTGTGGTAGATGGCTTTAATTATGTTGAGAAAGGTCCCCTCTATACCCATTTTGGCTAGGGTTTTCATCATAAAGGGGTGCTGGATCTTGTCAAATGCTTTCTCTGCATCTATTGATATGATCATATGCTTTTTATCTTTTCTTTTGTTGATATGGTGGATTATGTTGATTGATTTCCGAATGTTAAACCATCCTTGCATCCCTGGGATGAATCCTACTTGGTCATGGTGTATGATCTTTTTGATGAGTAGTTGCATTCTATTTGCTAGTAGTTTGTTGAGGATCTTTGCATCTGTGTTCATCAGGGATATCGGCCTGTAATTCTCTTTCTTTGTGGTATCTCTGTCTGCTTTTGGTATCAGTGTGATATTTGCTTCGTAGAAACTGTTCGGAAGTGTTTTTGATATTTCAATTTCGTGGAAAAGCTTAAAGAGCATCGGGAGTAAGTCCTCTTTAAAGATTTGGAAGAATTCACTAGTGAATCCATCCGGGCCAGGACTTTTGTGCTTGGGGAGACTTTTTATTACCATTTCAATTTCCTTGATGGTGATAGGTCTCTTCAGGTATTCCAGGTCTTCTTGGTTCAGCCTTGGGAGTCTGTAGGAGTCTAGGAATTTATCCATTTCCTCGAGGTTTTGATGTTCCGTGGCATAAAGCTTCTCAAAATACTCCCTGAGGATCCTCTGAATTTCTGTGGTTTCTGTTGTAATGACCCCCTTTTCATTTCTGATTCGGTTTATTAGGGTTTTCTCTCTCCCTTTCTTTGTGAGTTTTGCTAGAGGCTTATCGATATTGTTAATTTTCTCAAAGAACCAGCTTTTGGTTTCATTGATCTTTCGGGGCAATTGAGACTTTTATATAAAAGCTCTATTATTGAAATTTTGCTCATGTTAAGTATATCTGCATTCCAGATATGGTCAGTTGGTATTTTTTCACCATAGATTCTTAATGAAGAGAATGGTTCAAAATGGAGAGCATAAGATATCAGATTGCATAATCAGTCCAGTAGTCTAAGTAGCATTTTAAAAATGAAACAGAATTGTATAGAAAATTTAGAATTAAAAGTAATAGAATAAACTAGTTTTAACAATGGCAAGCTTTATTATAGGACATTATAAAAAGAATTATTTCTGACTGTATTGCTCAAACGGCATTATTCTACACTCTTATTTTCAGTTTCAACTTAAATGTGAATGATTGTGAAGTGTGCAGTCATAAGTTAGATTCTTCTCTTCAACTTTAGCCACTTTCAGCTATAGGCCACTTATTGTGACTTGGATAATCCACAGGGCTCACCAACCCCATATAATAGAACAATTGAAATAATAAACCTTTCAGTCAGACAGAACTCAGTTTGTTTCTTAGGATTTCATAGCCTGTTTTCTCTTCCTTAAAATAAGGATAATTGAATCTTCTGAATAGGGTTGTTGTTAGAATGTGTCCTCAAAACAATTCATGGCACAAATAAAATTAAGCAAATATTGGTTGAGCACCAACTATATTCCAGACATTGTTTTAGACATGGGAGATGGATGTGAAAAGTCAGACTTTCTATAATTAGACGGTGTCATTTTTCAATAGTTTTGTAACCATGAAGGTCTGGTTCCACTGCCACTGAAGAGCCAATCAAAGAAAATATGCAATGATAGATTGAGAAAGAGTTTCGCTGGCAACATGCCAGAAGCTTGGGAGATGGCAGTCTCCTGTTCCCACAGCAACCAGCTTTTCTTCACTGTGACAAGAAAGGGGGTTTACAAAGAAAAGAACAGGAAAACATTTTTAGAAAAAGTATATTATTGGTCAGCCAGAACCAGGATAATCAATAAATTCACTAAAGGCCTAATCCTTGATGTCATACTTCTGATGAAACTGCAAATAAGGATTTATTTTCTTTCTTTTTTTTCCAAATAAGGATTTCTGACTAAGGATTCAGTCCTTTAGCAAAAGATATGGGGAACACGTTTGACGTTCTTAACTACTCCTAAGTTTCCTGGTTTCTGATGTTGAATTTGACTCTTAATTTCCTTGCATCAGTTTCAGCGCAATAGAGGAAAATTAAAATCAACAAAACATCTCCTGAATATTTGACTGAATATAGTTTATTCCTTTTTAAATGTAATCCCACAGTACCATTTTAATGTAGACTCTTAGAAGTTTACTGACTTATCCCATGAGAATTACTGCTTCTGTCTGCTGAAGGTCAGAAGGTTGCTCCTGAGTATCATAAGACTCCTGTGGCTCCCATGATCACGAGGAAATTCTGAGAGAGGTCTGAGTTGTACTGGACTGAAAGAATGTCTTTTGTCTTGTTGTATTAAGGAACTTAGATGCAACATTTCTCATGGTCTCATGAATAAGATGAAGTGTGTCTTCATTTGAGCTGTTATAACAAAATTCCATTGACAGGGTGTCTTATAAAAAAAAACAAAAATTAATTTTTCACTCTTCTGGAAGCTGGGATATCCAGGGATATGTTTTCACAGCATTCATAAAATAGAACTCAGTAGCCTAATAGTATATTGAGTAAAAATATTTAAATCAAAAATAGGAAGTTTTACGATAGCATGCTATTGTAGGTTTGCCAGCTCATTGATACTATCTAAAAGTCGCACTACTTTTATTTTCTTGCATTGCTATTTTTAGAATGTGGTTGCATTTCTCAATCTGGCATTGTATCTCCATACATCATAGTCACCTTTCGGGCAGAAAAGAAGTAAAGGATTGAAAAATGTCTAGTTGGAGGGGCTAAAGAGATAGTATAGATAATAAGGAAGATGTGATCAACCTAGGCCCACATATGGTGTCTAGGCCCCTTCTAGGAGTGTTCCCTAAGCACAGAACCAGGAGTAAGCCCTGAGCACCACCAGTTGTGCCCCTTCCCATTACCAAAAGTAAATATATAAGGAAAAAAAGAGACAATTTCTGTTAAGGCTTGAGCTCTGTCTTATATCTACCCCTAACTCCTAGCTGGGAAATTAGAAATTAAATACTTTCATTTCCTAACTTGCAGTAATGGAAGAAGAGAGTAGAGATTGAAATGTGTGCTGAATAAATACTTGTGTGTTTGCACAACTGGAATGCTGGAAGCTGATTCAAGAAATGAAGAAAATTCTTAAGAAATGTTTGTTCCTGTACCTAGAACACCTGGAGGTTTGAATTATATTCTGATTCCTCTTATCTCTTCATTCAGGCTATTATACCTTTTCTGTTGTTTCTCGGAATTGTTTTAAATAAATACCTTTAGCTATTCTAGTCAGTAAGAAGTCATTTGTGTCGATTGCTACCAGTGTACCCTAACTGATATCAAATAATTAGTGAGTCTAGGTATCAAAAAGTCCAAAACTATCAAAATTGTGACTATTTCTCTATTCAAAGTTCAGAATATCCTGAAACCTAGTCATGTTTATGAATTTGGAAGGAAACATTGAAAATGATACATGATAGTTTTTAAAATGCCCAAGATATGTTTATTGGAAATGAAAATAATCACCTGCTGGGACTATAGGTTACTGTGTCTGGCATATTGAATACTCTTGGTAGCTTGCCGGGCTCTCGGAGAGGGTCGGAGGAATCGAACTCGGGTCGGCCATGTTGGCTGCGTGCGGAACTATAGGTAATATGTTTCTAATTTGGGAATTGCTAAGATTCAGTCTCACTTGAATAGTACAAATTGGATAATGACTGGAGCCATTTAAAAAGTGGTTCACATTCTATAATATTACCTGGAGGTTTTTTTAAAAAAATGAAATCAGTCACTTAAATACAGAAAACGAGGGCTGGAACAACAGTACAGCAGGTAGGGCGTTTTCCTTGCAAGCGGCTGACCCATGTTTGATTCCCAGCATCCCATTTGTCCCCTGAGCATCACTAGGAGTAATTTCTGAGTGCAGAGCCAGGAGTAACCCCTCAGCATTGCTGGGTGTGACCCAAAAAAGAAAAAAAAAATAAAGAAAACTAGAGACACACAGATGAATCTCAGAACCGAACAGCTCTCTGAGAGATGCCTCTGGACTTTGCAATAGGACACTTTGGAGAGGCTACTCTAGACAGGAGCAGGTACTGTTCCTCTGCCTATGTCCCAGGAATCCTGATGATCGCCATCTTCCAGACCTCAACAAAATGCCAAGGTAGGTGGGGGCAGCAGTGCCAAGCGCCAGGCCTCAGGGCACAGGGAAGGACCTGGTTTCTATCCCTCCTCCCACCCCTGCCCCCGCCCAGTGGACTCTGAGATGACGCCCACAAAATGCCGCCAGGCTACTTATTAAACTCCTAGCACTGTAGCAATGGTCCTCCTGTTCATCGATTGAGTCCAGTAAGGTATTCATTGTAAGACTTGTTGTTACTGTGTTTGGCATATTGGATACCTCACGGGTAGCTTGCCAGGCTTTGCCGTGCAGGAGAGATACTCTCATTAGCTTGCCAGGCTCTCCAAGAGGGGCGAAGGAATTGAACCCGGGTCAGCCAGGTCAGCTGTGTGCAAGACAAATGCCCTACCCGCTGTGCTATCGCTCCAGCCCATTAAGTTCCTAAACAGCCATAATCCAGAGACACACAAACAAATCTCAGAACTGTGCAGCTCACTGCAGAGATCTCTCCAGACAGCGATTATTAAAATTTTAGAATTCCAGAAGTATGTGGCCACTTTTGCAGCCATGCAACATTATATGCTATCCATAATAAGCAATACAAAACAAATTTTCTTGCATTGCCTTTTTGGCAGGTTTGAGTGGTGGTGGGAAAATTCCAAGTAATAAGGGTGGGACTGGTGTTGAAATATTGAATGTAATCAAAATAGAGAGCTAATATTGTGGAAATTGCCTGCCACACAGGCAGGGGAAGAGTTGGGATTGGGCAGGGAATTTTGGTGGTGGGAAATATGCACTGATGAAGGGATGGATGTTCGATCATTGTATGACCAAAACTCAAACATGAAAGTTTTGTAAGTTTCAATTAATAAAATACAGAAAACACAGTAGTTTTACTAAGCATTTCATTAATCTAAATTCTTCTCAATGATTTCTTTCATAGAACTCCACAAGTAAATCACGAAAAAAAAAAAAGAAGAAGAAGAAAAAGAAACTCATTAGGTAAAAATTTTTAGGCTATAAAATAATCAAACAATCAATCACGGTCCTCCCGTTGTTCATTGATTTGCTCGAGTGGGCCCAGTAATGTCTCCATTATAAGACTTGTTACTGTGTTTGGCATATCGAATACGTCACGGGTAGCTTGCCAGGCTCTGCCGTGCGGGCGAGATACTCTCGGTAGCTTGCCGAGCTCTCCAAGAGGGGCGGAGGAATCAAACTCGGGTCGGCCATGTTGGCTGCGTGCAAGGCAAACGCCCTACCGCTGTGCTATCGCTCCAGCCCATAAAATAAAATAAATAAAAAAACAGTAGCAGAACGATACTGATAAAATAATGAGAATGATGCCTTTAATAATACTACAAGTAATGCTTTATAAAAATAATGTCACATAATGATGGAATTTATAGATCTGCAGCTTCATTTTAGAGAGGATAATTGAGTACCAATTAAGCAATCAAAATGGACTTTGTCACTCAGCTAGCTAGCAGTTGAATCAGGATATAAACCTAGATATGAAGAGTAGTTTTGGGTGATGACGGAAAAATCTGTATTTGAACAAAAAGATAATTGGAAATCATTTTCTATCTTATATTGTGGTAAATCTGCAAAAATGTATATAACTTATTAAATGATTTGTGTGTTGCCCAAACTTCTTTTCAACTCTATATAAGATGAATAATGTGGCTTTCTTACTCTTTGCTAGAGCAAAGAGCCATCTTTTTTTAGTCAGGAAATGAAGAAAATAAAACAAACAGTGTTAAAAAGCAGCTGATATTCTGGGTTACAAAGATAAAGAGGATGACTGTAGGGCGCAGAAAGCATTTACTTAACTGTGTGCTTCAATATATAATATGACTATTCACAACAGTTTTTTAACTTCTCAAAACTATTTAGAACTCAAATCTTTTATATAAAAACTCTATTAAAATTTTGCTTAAATGAAATAAAGCTACATGCCATATATTGTCATTGGACTGTGAGATAGTGTTTTCTTTTTCTGTAGGTCATTTCTAAAGAGAGTGGTTTTCACTCTGGAAAACACAACTATCACTGGATTTTATAATCAGTTGAGTGGACTATATGTAACATTTTAAAAATGAAGTGGAGGGACTGAAGAGATAGTATAGTGGGTAATGTGCTTGCCTTGCATATACCCAACCTGGTTTGATCCTCCACATCTCATATGGTTCCCTGAGTATCACAGTTATGACCCCAAAGCTAAAAGACACACACACACACACAAACTAAAAAATAGAATTATATAGACAAATTAGAATTTAAAATAGTATATTAAATCACCTTTTACAGTTATAGGCCTTATTATAGGACATGCGTGTGTTAAGTGATTTGAAATTATTTCAGGTTCATAATAGTTAATGACAATTGTGTCTTTCTATTAAGATATAAACATATAAGTTTAAGAATATAATTATCATTAAGGATAGGATACTTTAATAGGCATGGTCATATGGTACTAAATATTATTATGGTGAATACAAAATAAATACTATGAACTCTAACCAAGCTTAAAGTAACATACACAAAAAATGCAGCATTTTATTCCTAACCCAAATTTGTTCTCAAGATGTTCCATAGCTATTATTACTTTTTCTCCTAAGGAATTTACAATACAGATCATTAGTTGTGACTCAAACTGAAAAAAAATGTGTGTGATAAAATTGTAGTAAGTAGAATTTTGTAAACTATAAAAAGTCTTACACAAAAATACAGCACAGAAAATTAACCTGTTGCCAATCAACAGTAAATATTATATTATAAAAGGAAAATCATTCCAACATGAACTGTGTTGGTTATATTTTTAATATCTGAGGTATCAAATAGATAACTAGAAATATAAAAATTGAATGCAGTGATTTTTTAAAAAAATTTCAATTTTTTTATTTTATAAAGTAGTTCACAATATTTCATCACATTTAATATTCAAACTGACTGGATTCCACGGGATGTCAAAAGACCGTGTGGCCGCCCACCTACCAGATGGTCAGAATTCTTCATCAAGATCATTAATGATCGGTTTGAGGCTCTTCATGTTCCCAGAGTGAACATATGCCATTGGGCTACACTAGGACACGACAGGGACAAATGGAGATGTTACTGGCGCCCGCTCGAGCAAATCGACGACTAACGGGAAGTTAAGTGATTAAGTGTGAATATTCAAACCAATTCCACCACCATTACACCTTCCCACCTTCATATTTCAGTTGTTTCCATCCTGAACCCCAATCCTTGCCCCAAAGTGGAACTGAAATAATATATTTTGTATTGTTTCTTATGATAAAACACTGAAAAAACTATAAACAAGTATCCTTACATGAAAGAGGGTGAAGATTGTTGTATTTCATCCAAAGGCCATTAAGCCCTTCTATAAGAGATCACTAACATGTTAAAGGTTGAGCTTTGTGTGCATAAATATATATGTGTGTGTGTGTGAACATATATATATATACACACACATATATATCTGTTAAAAATTTTTTTCTCTAAAATTGGTCGACTTCTATTTCGAACTCCATCAAATGTGGTGCAGTACTCTTAAAAAATAGGAAGAGTATGTGATATGAAGTGTTGTGGTGGGGCGATCCAGGAATAGCTTCACTCTTGGGTGATGCTTGGCCCGAGTGTGTGGAGAGCAGCCATGAGCATGGTGGCAATAAAGTTCTGTAGGTTTTTGGCTGCCTGGGCTTGGTCACTTGGGGCAGGGAGGGATCTCACCCGCCCTTCTCCAGGATTCCCTGAGTGAAACAGCCTGATGCAGGGTCCAGTAGCATGGTTATGGCGAGAGTCATGTTATACCCTCTTTTTTAAAAAAAAATTTTAAAGTTCAGATTTATAGAGTTGTTCACAATAATAGATTGATCACTTGATCACTTGACATCCCGTTACTCATTGATTTGCTTGAGTGGGTGCCAGTAATGTCTCCATTTGTCCCTGTTGCATGCTAGCATTACCCAATGGCATCTGCTCGCTCCAGGAACACAAAGAGTCTTAAACTGATTGTTCAAGTTTTTGACGAAGAAGTCTGACCATCTTATAGGTGGGCAACCACGTGATCTTTTGACATCCCGTTGAATCCAGTCGGTAACGATCTAATCCAGCGGTCATCTCTAAATCACACTACATGACCAGCCAGTCTGATTTTGGACACCTTAGCAAAGGAGACAGCGTCCTTGATTCTCAATCGTCGACTTGAGTGAAGCGTGATACTCCAAGCATAGCTCTTTTGATTCCTCTTTGGGAGACCGTAAATAACATTCTCATCCTGTTTTCTTAGGGCCCAGGTCTCAAGTTAATGCAGGAAGAATGGTGGAGTCGAAGAGATGTGCCCGGAGCTGGAGGTTCTTTGTCCTCTTAGCTATTTCTTAGCTAAGGCATCTTGAACTCCCGAGAAACCTCAATGAGATTGGTTACCATGTGGATATGGTCAATCATGCTTAATCCTTTTCAGAACCCAGCTTGCTAGCATGGTTGTCCTTCATCTAGTGTTCTGTCAATCCTATTCAGGATTATTTGAGTGCACAGCTTGTAGATGACAGACAACAGGCAGATCGGGCAATTGTTGCCAATGTCATGGATGTCTCCCTTCTTGTACAGTAGAACGGTCCTCCTGGTTTTCCACTAGGATGGAACCTTGCATTCAGAAAGGTAGCGTGTGAAGAGCCGAGCCAGCGTATTGATGAGCGCTGACGGCAAGTTCTTCGGGTGTTCAGGTCTGACCTTGTCTGGGCCAGGTGCTATTTGTTTCTTTTTTTTTTATTTTTATAATTTATTTATTTATTGAATCACTGTGGGAAAAGTTACAAAGATTTCAGGTTTAGGTCTCAGTCATGCAAATATCAAACACCTTTCCCTTTACCATTACTCATTTTTTACCACGAAGAACCCCAATAAAACCCCACCCCCACCCCTCCCAATGCCTGGAGGCAGATGAATTCTAGTTGACACTCTATCTGCTTTGATTAGATTCATTGTTGCAATAAAAGATGCACCACTATTATTCAGCGTTAACCCCCTCCCCCCAAGTCAGACATGCTGAGAAAGCATTGTGAAGCGATTTGCTTTCTACAGCTGGGTTCAAGAATTAAATGTTGGTTTTGGATTTCCGCTATTTTGCTAATTAACCCTGGAAGTATTTCTACTGAGAGTCAGATAATTAAGAGATTGGTTTCTGTGCTCTGGAGTCGTGGCCGTGCTGGAGAGCCGCTCGTGGGGGGCAACTGGTGGCCTCGGCAGGGCGTGAAGGACGGACCGGAACGCCCCCCTTCCCATGAGGTTTTAGTCGCCCCCACAGCCCCGGCTCACACCTGCTCTCCACAAGGCACCCATGTGGCCGCCATCTTCTTTCCAGAGAGGAAAGGGCGAATGGGGCAACACCCTTTCCCCTCCGGGCAGACATGATGGCCTAGATTAACGCATAGTCCATTCACTTTTCTGCTCCAAGCTGCTGGGTTCTGCATTAAGTCCTTGTGCTTCTGGGGCCGTGGCTGTGCTGGAGAGCCGCTTGCGGGGGGCAACCGGTGGCCTCGGTAGGGCGTGAAGGGCGGAGCGAAACGCCCCCCTTCCCATGAAGTTTTAGTCGCCCCCACACTCCCGGCTCATACCTGCTGTCCACAAGGCTCCCATGTGGCCGCCATCTTTCTTTCCAGAGGGAGGAGGGCGGAAGGGAGCAACACCCTTTCCCCTCTGGGCAGACATGATGGCCTGGATTAACGCATAGTCTGTTCACTTTTCTGCTCCAAGCTGCTGGGTTCTGCATTAAGTTCTTGTGCTTCTGGGGCTGTGGCCGTGCTGGAGAGCAGCTCGTGGGGGGCAACTGGTGGCCTCGGCAGGGCGTGAAGGACAGACCGGAAAGCCCCCCTTCCCATGAGGTTTTATTCGCCCCCGCACCCCCGGCTCATACCTGTTCTCCACAAGGCTCCCATGTGGCCGCCATCTTTCTTTCCAGAGAGGAGAGGGCGAATGGGGCAACACCCTTTCCTCTCCGGGCAGACATGATGGCCTGGATTAATGCATAGTCCGTTCACTTTTCTGCTCCAAGCTGCTGGGTTCTGCATTAAGTCCTTTTGCTTCTGGGGCTGTGGCCGTGCTCCAAACTTAACTCTGATTTTCAGGGAGAAACGTTGGGTGATTTACTTCCCATTGATCACTTTGTATATACAGAGATGTTGCGCGGCTGCATAAGCGGCCACACGGTTTGGAGGAAAAGTCCTAGTTCCCGCATACTCAAGCTATGCTTGTGGAGGCTTCTGGTCACCAGGGTTCCATCTGGGGGAGGCGGGATGCGGCACCTACCCCATCTGGGACTTCCCGGTGATCTCGGCTCTTTTTGGAAGCTGGTGCCTTCTCTGGGAGCTGTGGAGCCAGCCCACCATGTGACCCTTCTCTGCGGCTGTATATCGGTGCTATTTGTTTCTTAACCTACGAAATGGTGTGTTGGATTTTGGAAGGGATAACATTGGGAACAACATATACATCCTGTGGAATTTGGTATGTCGGCAGGTGGACATGGCTATTGAAGAGATCTGAGTAAGAAGTCATGGATAATCTTCTCCATTGCCCTTCTGGAAGATGTGATAGATCCATCAGGATGTCAGAGGGCAGTCATCTTGGTCTGTAGTTGGCGAAGGACAGACAGGCATTGCAAATGCTTTTCCTGGCTTCTGCCGCATCTGCCAGCATTGCTGCTCTTCTCTCTTTGAGGTCTTCATTTACTGCTTCTCTTATCTGCTTTGCGAGTTCAGACATTCACTTGCAGTTTCCTGAGGCTCACACCAAGCCACGTTGGCAAATGAGCTCAAGAGTTTTCGAAGACAGGCATCTTTTTTTGTAGCTATCTCTCTCTTGGCATTCCTTGCACAATCATGGAGGTGCTGAACCAGTAGATCATATTCTTTGTCAATATTGTCAATGACGGCATCTTCCATGTTGCCACAATAGTGCCAAAGAGCTCCCAGTTGGTGGTCGTTCTGGGAGTTCTCTTCTTAAACTTTACAGCTCTTTCTCCCCACTCCATGAAGTAGAATTTTGCACAAGTAGATGGTAGTCCAAGCCCGTTTGGAATTTTGGGACAACAGCGACATCAGTCAGGCAAAACCATCGATTGAATATGATGTGGTCAGTTTTGTTGTGGAACGTCCACCAGGAGACTCCCATGTCCAACATTTAGATTCAGCCTTCTGGAAATCTGAATCTAAACAATAATAGATTACATTCAATATTTCAACACCAACCCCACCACCATTACACCTTCCTATCACCATTATTTCAGATTTTCCCACCACACAAGCCTGCCTGCCACAGACAGATGATAAATAATTTATTTTGTATTGCTTGCTATGAGTAGTATGAGATACTATGCAGCCACTTTCATGGCCATGCGCTCCTGGAATTCTAAAATTTTAAATAATTGGGGTTGGAGACCCGAATGCTGTGAGCATATGAGTTCTGAGATTCATTTGTGAGTCTTTGGATCATGACCATTAATGTATAAAATGGCACCCTGAGGAAATTTGTGGGCATGATAGCCAGGACCCAGAAGGGGTGGGAAGATGGGAAGGAGTGGCTCATCCCCATCCCTTGAGGAGAGTTTTTAGTCACTGGTCCCTCTTGGGTTTTTCACTGGCTTCTGAAGGTTTGAGGCTGCCAGGATTCATTTGGGGCAGGTGGAGGTATAACACCTACTCTCATCTGAGGCACCCCAGGGAAATCAGTCTGATGTAAGGTTCAAAGACATCTCTGGGTGAGCTGCTTGGTTCTGAGATTCATTTGTGAGTCAAATACAGTGATTAATTTATATATCTTAATATTGTTAGTACAATTAATGAGAATAGGGAAATATGATAAATATATAATTGATATTTAAGTCATGCATATGATTCAGGCATAATTATTTTATGTTCATTTTGTAAAAATGTGCAAGTATAAATAATCATGTTTAACAAATGACAAATATGGTGATAATAAAGAGTGAGTACACCTACCACATTAATTAGTAAGCCACATATTTTTTTCCAACAGGAATATAATTGAAGCTCACCTTGTTAGAAAGACATTATTTCCTCTAGTCATTAGATATATACAGGTATTAGAAAATATATCAATTGGGGTTGTTAGTTGTAATCAATATAATCCTCTTTTAGATAGAAAACAAATTTAGTGAGATGATGGCCAATTCAAAGATCGTTGAGTGTCAGAAAATCAGACTAAAACTAGCCTTTAATAACAATTTCTTGGCCCACACCTAAGAACTAGTCTGAACTGGCCTAAGCAAAAAGTTTCTAAAAGCCAATACCAACAACATCAAAATTAATGAGTAGTCACAAACTGTTTCCTCTTACAGTTCATTTCCAGTTAAGTTCAGCAAAGGGCATCTGGTTCACAAAAGTCAAGGTTTCAGGACTACAGCATGGTCTCAAGGGAGTCTGAAAGTACAAAAGCAAACTGTCTTAGGAAAGTGGAGCTTATTGCATGGAGAACTATCAAATAGGATATAAAAGCATGGGGGAAGTTTGATAAGCAGAAATTTAAAAAGGCCTACCTTATATTCAATCGCTGGAGCGATAGCACAGCGGGTAGGGCATTTGCCTTGCACATGGCTGACAGGGGTTAGATTCCACCACCCCTCTCGGAGAGCCCAGCAAGCTACCGAGAGTATCTCGCCCACACAATAAAGCTTAGCAAGCTGCCCATGACATATGCGATATGCCAAAAACAGTAACAACAAGTCTCACAATTTGTTGTGAGACGTTACTGGTGCCTGCTCCAGCAAATTTATGAATAATGGGAGAACAGTGCTACAGTACTACCTTATATTCAATCCATGATTAGTTACATGAAAAATTGATTTTTCAGACATAAATAAGGAATATTTTACTCTAAATTATTTTTTAAAAACAGTGATTATCCTAGGTGGGTCTTGCCTAACCAAGTAAACAATGATTTTTTTAAATAATATTTTATTTGATAAGAGAAGGAACACATGGAGGGTGCGGGAACCACAGATCCCGGAGGGAAAAAAAAAAGAAAAAACAGGTTCCAAAAAGAGCCGAGATTACCGGCAAGTTCCAGATGGAGTAGGTGCCGCATCCCGCCTCCCCCAGATGGAACCCCGGTGACCAGAAGCCTCTACAAACACAGCTCGAGTATGCGGGAACGAGGACTTTTCCTCAAAACAGCACGGCTGCTCACGCGGCCGCACGACATCTCTCTATATACAAAGTGATCAATGAGAAGTAAACCACCCAATCTTTCTCCCTGAAAATCAGAGTTAAGTTTGGAGCACGGCCACAGCCCCAGAAACACAAGGACTTAATGCAGAACACAGCAGCTTAGAGCAGAAAAGTGAACGGACGATGCGTTAACCCAGGCCATCATTTCTGCCCAGAGGGGAAAGGGTGTTGCCCCATTCGCCCTCTCTTCTCTGGAAAGAAGGATGGCGGCCGCATGGGAGCCTTGTGGACAGCAGGTATGAGCCGGGGGTGTGGGGGCGACTAAAACCTCATGGGAAGGGGGGCGTTCTGGTCCGTCCTTCACGCCCTACCGAGGTCACCAGTTGCCCCCCACGAGCGGCTCTCCAGCACGGCCACAGCCCCAGAAGCACAAGGGCTTAATGCAGAACCCAGCAGCTTGGAGCAGAAAAGTGAAAGGACTATGCGTTAATCCAGGCAATCATTTTTGCCCAGAGGGGAAAGGGTGTTGGTCCCTTCCGCCCTCCTCCCTCTGGAAAGAAAGATGGCGGCCACATGGGAGCCTTGTGGACAGTAGGTATGAGCCGGGGGTGTGGGGGCGACTAAAACCTCATGGGAAGGGGGGCGTTCCGGTCCGTCCTTCACGCCCTACCGAGGTCACCAGTTGCCCCCCACGAGCGGCTCTCCAGCACAGCCACGGCCCCAGAAGCACAAGGACTTAATGCAGAACCCAGCAGCTTGGAGCAGAAAAGTGAACGGACTATGCATTGATCCAGGCCATCAAGTCTGCCGGAGGGGAAAGGGTGTTGCCCCATTCGCCCTCTCTTCTCTGGAAAGAAGGATGGTGGCCACATGGGAGCCTTGTGGACAGCAGGTATGAGCCAGGAGTGTGGGGGCGACTAAAACCTCATGGGAAGGGGGGCGTTTCGGTCCGCCCTTCACGCCCTACCGAGGCCACCAGTTGCCCCCACGAGCGGCTCTCCAGCACGACCACAGCCCCAGAAGCACAATGACCTAATGCAGAACCCAGCAGCTTGGAGCAGAAAAGTGAAAGGACTATGCGTTAATCCAGGCAATCATTTCTGCCCAGAGGGGAAAGGGTGTTGCTCCCTTCCGCCCTCCTCCCTCTGGAAAGAAAGATGGCGGCCACATGGGAGCCTTGTGGACAGCAGGTATGAGCCGGGGGAGTGGGGGCGACTAAAACCTCATGGGTCGGGGGGCGTTCCGGTCCGTCCTTCACGCCCTACCGAGGTCACCAGTCGCCCCCCGCGAGCGGCTCTCCAGCACAGCCATGGCCCCAGAAGCACAAGGACTTAATGCAGAACCCAGCAGCTTGGAGCAGAAAAGTGAACGGACTATGCGTTGATCCAGGCCATCAAGTCTGATGGAGGGGAAAGGGTGTTGCCCCATTCGCCCTCTCCTCTCTGGAAAGAAAGATGGCGGCCACATGGGAGCCTTGTGGACAGCAGGTATGAGCCGGGAGTGTGGGGGCGACTAAAACCTCATGGGAAGGGGGCGTTTCGCTCCGCCCTTCACGCCCTACCGAGGCCACCAGTTGCCCCCCGCGAGCGGCTCTCCAGCACGGCCACGACTCCAGAACACAGAAACCAATTTCTTAACTATCTGACTTTCAGTAGAAATACTTCCAGGGTCAATAGGTAAAATAGCAGAAATCCAAAACCAACATTTAATTCTTGAATCCAGCTGTAGAAAGCAAATCACTTCACAATGCTTTTTCAGCATGTCTGATTTGGGGGGGGGTAAACTCGAAATAATAGTGGTGAATCTTTTATTGGAACAATGAATCTAATCAAAGCAGATAGAGTGTTAACTAGAATTCATCTGCCTCACAGGGACGGGGAGGGGTGGGGGTGGGGTTTTATTGGGGTTCTTCATGGTAAAAAATAAGTATTGGTAAAGGGAAATGTGTTTGATATTTGCATGACTGAGGCATAAACCTGAAAGCTTTGTAACCTTTCCCACAGTGATTCAATAAATAAATAAAATAAAAAAAATAATATTTTATTTTATTTTTTATTGAACCATATGAGATACACAGTTACAAAGTTGTTCATGATTGGTTTTCAGTTATATACTGTTTCAACATACATCCTTTTACCAGTGTACATTTCCCACCACCAATGTCCCCAGCTTTCAGCCTGTCGCTATTGCAGGTTCTTCTCTCTCTCTCTGTCTCTCTCTGTCTCTCTCTATCTCTCTGTATCTGTCTCTCTCTCTCTCTCTCTCTCTTCCATTTTGAGTATTATGGTTTGCAATGCAGGTACTGTAAGTTATCATGTATATCCCTTTGTGTACTTTGAACACTCAGGTCTTGTCCAGAGTGATCATTTCTAACTATTACTGTCATAATTGGCTGGACCTTTCTCTCTCTTAACTTCCCTTCACTCCCCACACATTTGTGGCAAAACTCTTAAAAGGCAACGTGCCTTTAGTCTAGAGAGAAGGCACAAGTGTTATCTATGGGAAACAGAAATTGAAACACATAAAATTGTTTATTTTGACATTCAATTAATAGCATTAACTGAGCACTTGCTATAAGTGGAGCATTATACTACACACTTGAGAACTCCCATAACATGAACAAAAATGTCTCTGTGGGACATTTATCCAATGTTTCAGTTAATCTAATTATAATACAAGTATATAGCAGCTTTAACAACAGCAAATGTTTTTCTTCCATTCCTTTTGTCATTGTCATTATTCTGACATCCAGGGAATAGCACGCTTGGTTGAGGTGCTTTACAGATATTGAGTACTTATGCTTCCAGGCATCGTAATGACAGTGCTGCTGGATATCACTCTCAATGATGTAAGATGTTGGTGTTGGGATCAAACTAGCAGATCCCAGTACAAATTAGGAGCCCAACTAGTAAGACATAGTCCCAAATACTTAAAATAATTTTTTACTTTTCCTCCAATTTTCAGGAAAGTTCTAAAATATCTGAGTACACAATCTAAGAGAATTTTCTTTACATTTCCTTATCTGAAGGCCACCCGAAGCTTCTGGAAACACCTCACACTGTCCCAGTGTTATTCTTTCTTATTCCTAAAACCCATTCATGACATCTTGACCCATTGATTGCCTTCTGTTACATTTAATATATTGCATGGGATGGCAGCATTTACTTGTTGATAATTTTTATCCTATCACATGCATAAACACATCTTAACTTTGGGCATCTTTTAATCACTTGAGAAGTAAGCAATCTAACCAGATATTTCAATACAGGCTTATATGTGTTACAACAGAGATAGGCAAGTTTCTATAAATGTATGAAAGAACAGAGTGGATTGGAGACAAAGAAGAAAGTACAGAGTTGGAGTACTTTGTGAAATGTTGATGGTACCAGTAATCCTTCATGAAAACCCTAAGTTTAAATTTATGAATGACCAGAGTTTTTGGTCTCCAGAGTTACAAAAGGCGTTCAGTTTATTGAACAGCTGTTTCTTTAAAATTATTTCATGTAAGTTATTAACAGTATATGACAATTACTGCACATAAAATTTTTCTGAGTTCTATGTCACTGGTTTAAATTTAAGGCAGCCTTTTTCTATCTGCTATTCTACACACACACATACTCCACAAATAAGCATGCACACTCACAAACTTCAAACAATAAAACATAAAATCTATAATGTCAGAAATCACAAACTGATGATTTATGTAAGAGAAAATAGGGGTTAAGACACTTTTATTGCATGTGCTTAACCCTGGTTCAATCTTCAGTACTGCATGTGATTCCCAGAGCACTACCAGGAGAGACCTTTGAGCACAGAGCAAGGAGTAATCCCTAAGCACCACTGCTGTGGCCAAAAACATTAAAATAAGAAAAGAACCACAGAAAAATATAAGCTAAATTAATGAATTTTAAGGACTATTTAAACAGTTTAAATACCAAATGCTGAGGCTCAGTAGTGGGTAAATAAAAAGTCAATGATAGTTCTTACATAGAACTGAAGATGGCTGTACCTCCTAATTCTTCCTAATGGTGATTCCCAATCCTCATCCCATCACAATTTTTACTATTCTCTTGTTTAGTGAATCTGGGGGGAAAAATAAACAAGGACAAACAGTCAAAAATTCTAAGGATTTTTTTTATTCCCTTATTCTCAATTGTGTTGCTTTCAATGGGGCTAGTTATTGGTACACTAGAAGGCTACTAGATTTAAAACCAAACAGATACATTTTAAAGAAACAATATACTTTAACATCTCAAAGATGTTAAAATAACCAAATTAACAATGATAATTTTCTGCTAATTGGATCACCACAAGATACACAGTCATGCAGTATGCCAACACCCATCCCTTCACAAGTGTGCAAGTCCCACCACCAATATCCCCAGTTCACCTCCTGCCACCCCCATGAAGCCTGCCTCTGTGGCAATTTTCTTATCTCTCTCTTCTTCCCCGCCTTTTCTCTCTCACTCTCTCTCTCATTTTTCTTTTGGACATTATGGTTTGTAATACAGGTATTTAAAGATTATCTTGTACATCCCTTTACTGTCTTTCAGCGCTCAGTTCTGGTTAGAGTGATTATTTCCAACTATCGTTGTCACAGTGGGTTCTTCCTGTTCTCACCTCTAAACTTGTGGCAAACGTCCAACCATGGGCCAGACCTTTTGCCACTCATTTCTACTGTCCTTAGGTATTAGTCTTATACTCTGTTTTTATATCCCATAAGTGAGTGCAATTTTTCTGTCTATCTCCCTCCAACTCATTTTACTCAACATTACACTCTCCATGTCCGTCACTTATAAGCAAATTTCATGATTTTATTTTTCTTGATGGCTGCATAGTATTCCATTGCGTAGACATACCATTATTTCTTTATCTAGTCCTCTGTTCTCAGGCACTCAGGTTGTTTCCAGATTCTGGCTATTGTGAATAGTGCTTCAATAAGCACAGAAGTGCAGATGGATTTTCTGCAGTGTTTTTTGGGGGGGCTTAGGGTTTATTCCCAGGATGGTATTGCTGAGTCATATGGAAACTCAATTTCTAGTTTTCTGAGGAATGTCCATATTATTTTCCAAAAGGGCTGTGCCAGTAGGCATTCCTTCACATAAATCACTTAACTTCCCGTTAGTCGTCGATTTGCTCGAGCGGGCGCCAGTAACGTCTCCATTTGTCCCTGTCGCGTGCTAGTGTAGCCCAATGGCATCTGTTCACTCCGGGAATATGAAGGGCCTCAAACCGATCGTTCATGATCTTGACGAAGAAGTCTGACCATCTGGAAGGTGGGCGGCCACGCGGTCTTTTGACATCTCGTGGAATCCAGTCGGTAACAGCTCTAGTCCAGCGGTCGTCTTTAAATCTCATTACGTGACCAGCCCATCTGATTTTTGACACCTTGGCAAATGAGACAGCATCCCTGATTCTTGATCGTCGACGGATGTCAGAACTCTGGATTCTTTCTCTTATTTGAGTGAAACGTGATATTTCAAGCATAGCTCTTTCTATTCTTCTTTGGGAGACCTGAATAGCGTTCTCATCTTGTTTGCGTAGGGCCCAGGTCTCTGAGGCATATGTTAATGCAGGAAGAACAGTGGAATCAAAGAGATGTGCCCAGAGCCGGAGGTTCTTTGTCATCTTAGCTATTTCTTCGACGTTCTTGAAGGCGTTCCAAGCCACTCTCTTCCTCCTGCGCAGCTCGGGTGCCAGGTCATTTGTCATGTTGACCTCTCGACCTAGGTACACATAGCTGTTGCATTCGGAGATGGTCGTTCCATTGAGAGCGAATGGGGCGTCAGGAACAAGGCTGTTTCTCATAAACATTGTCTTCATAAGATTCAGCTGTAGTCCTAACTTTCCACACTCACGGTCAAAGTCGGCCAGCATTTGTGCCGCTTTGCTGATGTTTGGTGTTATTAAAACAATGTCATCAGCAAAGCGGAGGTGGTGTAGTTGCCAACCATCTATCTTCACTCCCATTCCTTCCCATTCCAGTCATCGCATGATGTTCTCGAGGGTGGCACTGAAGAGTTTCGGTGAAATGGTATCACCCTGCCGCACCCCTCTCTTGACATCAACGATCACTTCTTTGTAGAATGGTGAGATCCTGGTAGTGAATCCGCAATACAGCTCACGGAGGATCCTGATGTATTGGGCTTGAATGCCCTAATTGGCTAGGGCTTCAATGACTGCTTCCGTCTCAACAGAATCAAAGTCCTTCTTTAAATCAATGAACGTTAAACAGAGCGGCATCTTGAACTCCCAAGAAACCTCAATGAGCTTGGTTATCGTGTGGATATGGTTGATGGTGCTGAATCCTTTGCGGAACCCGACTTGCTCGCATGGTTGTCCTTCATCTAGTGTTCTGCCAATCCTATTTAGGATGACTCGAGTGAACAACTTGTAGATGACAGACAATAGGCAGATCGGGCGATAGTTGCCAATGTCATGGATGTCTCCCTTCTTGAACAGTAGTACGGTCCTGCTGGTTTTCCATTGGGACGGAACCTTGCATTCAGACAGGTAGCGAGTGAAGAGCCGAGCCAGTGTATTGATGAGTACTGACGGCAGGTTCTTCAGGTGTTCAGGTCTGACCTTGTCTGGGCCGGGTGCTGTTTGTTTTTTTACCGACAAAATGGCGTGTCAGATTTCGGAAGGGAGAACATTGGGAGCGACATATCCATCCTGTGGAATTTGGTATGTCGGCAAGTGGATATGGCTATGGAAGAGATTTGAGTAGAAGTCATGGATAATCTTCTCCATTGCCATTCTGGAGGATGTGATGGATCCATCAGGACGTCGGAGGGCAGTCATCTTGGTCTTATAGTTGGCGAAGGACAGGCGGGCGTTACGAATACTTTTCCCGGCTTCTGCTGCATCTACCAGTACTTCTCTCTTCTCTCTTTGAGGTCTTCCTTGATCGCATCTCGGCACTGCTTTGCGAGCTCGGACGTTAGCTTGCGGTTGCCTGAGGCATGTGCCAAACCACGCTGGCAAATTAGCTCAAGAAAAATCAAAAATCAAAACAAAAAAAAAACAAAAAAATGCCTATCTTCGAAAACTCTTGAGCTAATTCGCCAGCGTGGTTTGGCGCATGCCTCAGGCAACCGCAAGCTAACATCCGAGCTCGCAAAGCAGGCATTCCTACTAACAATAAATGAGAGAGAGTTTCTTTCTTTCCTCATCTGTACCAATACTGGTGGTTTTTCTTCCTTTTTAATGTAACTAGTCTTGTGTATGGCCATACCACCCTGAGAGTGCCCAATCTTGTCTAATGTAGCCAGTCTCTGTGGCATGAGATGATATCTCATTGTTGTTTTGATTTGCATCTCCATGATGATTAGTGAGGTAGAACATTTTTATGTGCCTTTTGAACACTTGTACTTCTTCTCTGAGGAAGTTTCTGTTCATTTCTTCTCCCCATTTTTTGATGGAGTTAGATATATTCTCTCGTATAGGTCTTTCAGTGCCTTATATATTTGTGGTACTAACCCCCAAGGAACTATTCTTAATCTTAAAGTCAGATAACAAAAGTTCTGAATTTTCACCCATACATGACTGTAGAGCCTGAAGAATATAGATTAAATTATTTATCACAAATGAGAAAAAAACAAGATATAGATAAATCATAATACAGATTTTAGTCTTCTCCCTCAAATGGAGCAGCAAAATTATTCAATTAATTCAGATGAACAAATATTATCCCTTAATTGAGATCTCATTAGCCTGACTCAAGCTGGAATACACTATATTTTTTGCATAAAGTATATTTCTTGCTGTGGAATGATAAATTTTAGAAAATAGTGTGCATAATGGAAAAGTAATTATTCTGGAAGAGTTGTGCATAACTTGTAATCTTATAAATTAATTCTGCCTGGGCTACATTCCAGTATTCTAGACTAATAATTGTTACTAAAGGAAAACCGACCAAATTCATGGAAAAAAGTTTGCACACAATAGTACAGCCCATCACAGAAATCTCTTTTTTAGATATCCAGTAATGTCTAAGATAGATTTTGGAAATAAAAGTATGAATAGAAATGAGTGGCAAAAGAAGAAAAAGCAAAGAAATATTCTAGGAGCCATATAGTAACTAAACAACTATTAATTAATGTGTATAGTAACTAAACAACCATGAATTAATGTGAGCATCCTGTTACTTTCAAGGGTAGCTTTCAATATAAAAATTTTATTCAAATTATTTTGCTAATCCCCTGCCATCCTATGTTGTTATTGTTGTTGTTGTTGTTTAGATACTGTAGATGTTTATTCAAGTTTTTCTGTGTATTATAGTATGTTACTTGTTGTTTGGAATACTATTGGATGCAAAGCACAAAGCTTCAGTAAATTCTGATAGTTCTAGGCACACTTAGTAGCAATTCAAAAATCTTCACCAAATAATAACTGCATAATGTAAACATGGGATTTGTATGCCATCCTATGTTAATATCCTTTTTTTAAAAATTCCCTACATGTGCTAAAATCTAATTCTTCCTTAAATTTATGTATTCAGTTTACAATTATATTTTAAAATACAGCTAACAGTATATGCACCTGTTAAAGGGCATGAAATCATTTTGGTTTTTTCCCACTTACAAACTTGGCATGTATATTATAAATAATTAAATAATTCAATATAATCTATTTCCTTTCGAGTTAAAAATATCTTATTGACTGCATTTGTAATGGGTAGGAGTGTTGGGAAGGGACCTAGAGGCAGTGGTGGAGGGATACTGACACTCTGATGGGAAATGTGCCAAAGAGTTATTAATATTTCTAAAACACTAATATTAGCACTGATGCCAATTAGGATGTCTATATTTAAAAACTGCTGATTGAACTTTGTCTAAACTCTTCCAAATGCTTAAGTGATTAAGAAAAATAAAACTGATTTTATCAATGTGGTGATATTTGAGTCATTTTAATATTCTAATATCATGCATAAATAATATGTATCAAAACTTATTGAAACTTAAAATGTAAGGTCAATATAACAGCTTTCTCCAAATAAAATCACAAATTTTTATCACATCAATTATTTATTTATCTACTTTTATGCCTAAAATATGAGTCCACATTAGCACTGTAGCACTGTCCTCTCATTGTTCATCAATTTGCTCGAGTGGGCACCAGTAGCATCTCCATTGTGAGACTTGTTGTTACTGGTTTTGGCATATCAAATACTCCACTGGGAGTTTGCCAGGCTCTGCCATGCAGGAGGGATACTCTTTCTTGGTAGTTTGCTGGGCTATCCGCGAGAGGAATAGAGGAATCGAATCTGGATTGGCCATGTGCAAGGCCAATGCCCTACCCACTGTGCTATTTAGTATTACTATTTTTTAATCATTTAAAACAGACCTTCTTCTTGCTGCTCCACCAACCTAGAATGAGGCCTACTCCAGAATGACAGTTGTCTACCAGATGGATCCTAGGAGCCCCGATGCCTGACCTTTACCATAATAAAGGTCCACATCACAGCTCCTGAAGCAATAGGTCTACTCACATTGCATGCTACTCACCATTATTCTTCCTATTATTCTGAGGACAAACAGAGAAAACAACAAGCAACTTCTGCTTAATCCTTCAGCATCTTCCAGCAGAGTAGAGGAGTTAACTATAGACAGACACCTAGCACTGCAATAATACTAGAAAATCAATAGGGAAAACACCAAGTTCAGAGAATAAAAATCTATCATTGAAGACATAAACATACCAGTAAATCCTCAGGCAATGGCAGTGTCTTTATTGACACTATGATGAGGATGTTCAATGTGTTCAAAGAATGATAGCATAGGTAGTTGGCAAAGAACAAAAAGTACGAGACAAATTGAAAATACTTCCAGTCAGAAATGACAGGGACTGGGGCCAGGGTACAGCAGGTAGGGCATTTGCCTTGCACCCAACTGATATGAATTTGATTCCCAGCATCCCACAGGGTTCCTTGAATGCTACCAGAAAAAACTCCTGAGTGCATAGTGAGAAGTAACCCCTGAGCACTACTGGGTGTGTTCCCAAAACAAAATAAAACAAAGCAAAAAATCAAAAGGACAGAAATGAGTAACATGGTAGGTGAAATAAAAAATGTCAAGAAAAGCTCTGAATTGCAGAATAACAGAAGTTGGGCAAAAGACTGAGGAGTTCTAAGATGAGAAGAAAGAAGCTGCTAAAAAACAGCAGAGACGGAAAATACTCTGAAAAAAAAATGAAGAGCATACCAGAGAACTATGGAATGAGTTCAAGAACAAAGTAAGAATCCTGAAGTATAGAAAGACAATAATTAAAGAAGTAATCAATAAATGTGTCCCAAAGTTAGGATTCCAGGCACCAAGATCCAAGACCCAAAAGATCATAGTGGAAAAAGACCCAGTTAGGAAAATTCCAGACACATTGTATGCAAAATGGAAAAATCCAAAGATAGAGACAGAATTCTGAAAGCTGGAAGAACAAAGAAAGGAACGTACATTCAAAGGGAAGTCCGTAAGATGTACAGCAGATTTATCAAACAAAACTGTGCAAATCAGAAGAGAATGGGGTAATATAATACAAAAAATGAAATGAACACCTTACCAAAAATACTCTGACCAGCTAATTTATCCAAATTTGATGGAACGATACAAATATTCCTAAACATACAACAGCTTACAGAATTCATAGCCTTAAAAATCAGTTTTGCAAGAAATGTTAAAAGAGCTCCTTTAAAGGACAGTAGGAAACTTTCTATCATATAAGGCACTAATGGTTGTCCTTTACTAAGTTAAGAAAGGCTAAAAACATAGCAATTACAAATCAACACTTATTGATTTATTTTCTGATAAATTTTATTGAACCAAGCAATTTGAAATAAATTTGTCATATACCTGCCAAGAGGGCAGTTTGAGAGTGGTACTGAACCTGAGGACATAAGTGGAGGGAAGAGGACATTAGTGGTAGGATTGGTGTTGGAACATTGTATGCCTGAAACAACTCTATTATAAACAACTTTGTAAATAACAGTGTAGCAATAAAAGTAAAGTTTAACAATCATTTTAAACATTTTAAAAGAACTAGTAAACATTCCCATATTTAATAATGTTTCTGGTTCAGAGTATAGTTACATTGTCAGGAGACAGATACATTATCAGTGAAATTGCCTTTTTTTAAATTTTGGCTAGTAATTTTGACGGAGACTTAACACTAAAACTTGAGTTATCAAAAACAATTCATATTTCTTATTATTACAGTGTTTTTTTATTTGAGGAGTTACCTTCTCAGTACATTTAAGACAACTTAGACATTTTAACCAAATCTAATTTTCTATGTATAAGAAGTCATAGGCTTTGCTTCTTACTGCATACACTTTTATGTTCCAGTGTTCCAAAAACAGAGACACTCTCATGCTCATCTAGGTCCCATGCAACTTGGACCCCACCTTTATCTTTATCCTTCCATTTCCTCTCATCTAGTCTACCAGGAAGTATACTAATAATAACCATGTTTACTGCACTCTCTCTTACTCTATGCATACAATTTTCTAGCTGATTTTAGTATTGCCCAATATGCTTGTCCCTCAGAAACTTTACTATGGCTCTTTGTTCAGTTTAAAGCATTCATTTTCCAGATGTTACATGGCTTCCTTCCCGGAAATATTTAGGTCTTTGTCCCTGTGTCACCTAGTCAAAGAAGCCTGTTCCAGTCACCCTGCCTAAAGCTGCAGTGTCTAGGGTTGGAGAGATAGATCAATGGCATGAGCACATGCTTTGCATATGGGAGATCCAGGTTTCTGATACCAGCAGTACACGGTTCCCTAAGCACCCCACAAGTGATGCCCAAGAACTGACAATTTTCCTACTATTCCTTCCCTGCCATCAATTGCTTAACACATCTGACTTATTATTCATGTTAGTATATTCTTTTTCTCAAAAATTCCTTGAGGTAAAACATCTCATTTAGTGCTGAATTTCCATTGCCAAGAAAAGCTAACACTAAAAAGATACTAGTTGAATGAATAAATGAATAGAAAAAATAATTTGACATCTGGGTGCAACAGACAGGGTCCATGTTTATATTATTGTTTTTGGTAGAGAGGAGACTTACTGCTCAACGATGCAAAATTGACTCAGTACTTTAGGAAATGTTTTTTGAAAACATTATATAGATTTGCAAGCAGTTATTACTCTTCCTTCAAACATACCAGTAATGACCTTTGCCTATTTTCCAACCATCATTGGTGTGAGCATTGTTTGAAAACAAGGTTACATTTGTTAAAAATATTCTTTCATCAGAAATTTCACTTTTTAAAATTAACCTTCCCTCTTAATTGGTGCAAAGTGGTAACTGAAGCTTGTATTCCAGTGTCATTCATTATGTTTCTTCAGCACTATCCCTCTTCTCGTTTGTTCCATTAACCATAAGAGAAGAATAAACTGTTTTTTCATGATGAAATTATTTGAATAGGATAATTAGGCCAGTCAACTCCCAAAGTGCAAAGGCTAAATTTTCTTTCTTGGACATGTACCACATATTGCAAACCACAGCACAGTTACTAATCACATATTCTGCAAATGTTCCCATGGAGAACTCCCCCTGAGGGTGGTGAGAGAAGGTTGGTACAGATCAGTAAGGATTTAACTGTTATTGTGCAAGAGGGCACTTTGGGAGGTGAAATTGTTCCTCAGGTTTGTTGTTGTTTTTACAATAATTGATAGAAAACAGCAAAAGAAGAGCCAGCGCTGCAGCTTTCCATGTTCCGTGTATTTGACAGTTTGATTACTGATGTTTTTTGTAAGTTCTGGGGTACAGAGAAGGGCATGGTGCCACTTATCATTCATCTTATTATGTACTAGTAAGATCATTCTTATGTCAATGGTCACTTCCTTGTAGAATGGTGAGAATCTGTAATACAGGTCATGGAGTATCCTTATGTATTGAGTTTGAATGCCCTGTATAGCTAGGGCTTTGATGACCACTTCAGTGTCAACAGAATCAAAGGCCTTCTTTAAATCAATGAACATTAGAAAGAGCAGCATCTTGAACTCCCGAGAAACCTCAATGAGTTTGGTTACCATGTGGATATGGTCGATCGTGCTGAATCCTTTGAGGAACCTGGCTTGCTCGTATGGTTGTCCTTCATCTAGTGTTCTGCCAATCCTATTCAGGATGACTTGAATGAACAACTTGAAGACAATGGATAACAGGTAAATCTGGTGATAGAAGCCAATGTCGTGGATGTCTCCCTTCTTATACAGTAGAACGGTCCTGCTGGTTTTCCATTGGGATGGAACCTTGCATTCAGACAGGTAGCGTGTGAAGAGCCAAGCCAGTGTTTTGATGAGTACTGGTGGCAGATTCTTCAGGTATTCGGGTCTGACCTTGTTTGGACTGGGTGCTGTTCACTTTTTAACCGATGAAATGGCATGTTGGATTTCAGAAGGGAGAAGGTTGGGAATGACATATCCATCCTGAGGAATTTTGTATGTGGCTATCAAAGAGATCTGAGTAGAAATCATGGATAATCTTCTCCATTGCCCTTCTGGAAGATGTGATAGATCCATCAGGATGTTGGAGGGCAGTCATCTTGGTCTTGTAGTTGGCGAAGGACAGGTGGGCATTGCGAATGCTTTTACCGGCTTCTGCCACATCAGCCAGCACTGCTGCTCTTCTCTCTTTGAGGTCTTCCTTTATTGCTTCTATTATCTATTTTGTGAGCTCTGACGTTAGCTTGTGGTTGCCTGAGGCTCGTGCCAAACCACGTTGACAAATGAGCTCTACATGTTCAGCAGGGTGATACCATTTCACTGAAACTCTTCAGTGCCATCCTTGAGAATGTCATGGGACAACTGGAATGGGAAGGAATGGGAGTTAAGATAGACGGTCAGCAACTACACCACCTCTGCTTCGCTGATGACGTTGTTCTAATAATACCAAACATTAGCCAAGCACAAATGCTGGCCGATTTTGACCGTGAGTGTAGAAAGGTCAGACTGCAGCTGAATCTCAGGAAGACAATGTTCATGAGAAATGGACTCGTTCCTGATGTTCCATTCGCTCTCAGTGGAATGAGCCCCTCTGAATCCAACAGTTATGTGTACCTAGGTCGAGAACCTGATGAACAACCTGGCACCTGAGTTGTGAAGGAGAAAGAGAGCGGCATGGAACACCGTCAAGAGCGTCAAAGAAATATCTAAGAGGTCAAAAAACCTCCAGCTCTGGGCACATCTCTTCGACTCCACCATTCTTCCTGCATTCAAATATGCCTCAGAGACCTAGGTCCTAAAAAACAGAATGAGAATGCTACTCGGGTCTCCCAAAGAGGAATCGAAAGAGCTATGTTTGGAATATCACACTTCACTTAAGTGAGAGAAGATTGGGAGTTCCGACCTCAGTCAACAATCGAGAATCAGGGATGCTGTCTCGTTTTCCAAGGTGTTGAAAATAAGATGGGCTGGACATGTAATGCGATTTTAAGAGGACTTCTGGACTAGAGCCATTACCGACTGGATTTTACAGGACATAAAAAAATCACTTGGCCAACCACCTACGAGATGATCAGACTTCTTCATCAAGACCCTGAATGATACATTGCAGCACTGTTTACAACAGCTAGAATCTGGAAAAAACCTGAGTGCCCAAGAACAGATGACTGGGTAAAGAAACTTTGGTACATCTACACAATGTAGATGTTAGAAAAGATGAAGTCATGAAATTTACGTATAAGTGGTACTACATGGAAAGTATCATGCTAAGTGAAATGAGTCAGAAAGAGAGGGACAGACATAGAAAGATTGCATTCATCTGGGGAACATAAAGTAATAAAATAGGACACTAACACCCAAGAATAGTCGAGATAAGTACCAGGAGGTTTACTTCATGGCTTGCAGGCCAGCCTCACATGCTAAGGGAAAAGGCAACTCAGATAGAGAAGGGAGCACCAAATAACATGTGTTGGGAGGATCCTCCCGGGATGGGAGATGCATGCTGAAAGTAGACTATACACCGAACATGATTTCCACTCAATGCCTCTTTTGCAAACCACAGCACCCAAAAGGAGAGAGAGAACAAAAGGGAATGCCCTGCCAGAGAGGCAGGGTGGGATGGGGAGGGGAAGTTGAGGAGTAGGAGGGATACTGGAATCAGTGGTGGTGAAGAATGGGCACTGGTGGAGGGATGGGTACTCGATCATTGTAAAACTGAAACCCAAGCACAAAAATTTGTAAGACATCAACTGTACCTCATGGTGTTTCACTAATGAAAATTAGAAAAAAAGAAAAAAGATCCTGAATGATGAACAACCTGGTTTGAGGCTATTCATGTACCTAGAGTGAGCTGATGCCATTGGGCTACACTAGTGTGTGACAGGGACGAATGGAGATATTACTAGCGCCCACTCGAGCAAATCAATGAGTAAGGGGATGTCAAGTGATCAAGTGATAAAGTAAAGATCATTTTGCCCTGACTAGTACCACCAGGGCAAAGATCAGTAAAATGGTACTAGTAAGGACAGTTGTCAGATGTCTTATAGAGCAGGGGTATTTTGTTGTCATTATAGGGCCATGTATCCATGACTGCTCAGATATCACTTCTGGCAGTGCTCCAGGGGCCATATGTAGCACCAGGGATCAAACCTAGGTCCCATATTTGCAAAAAAAAAAAAAGCCCTGTCTACTGTTCTTTCTCTCTAGCCCAGACTAGGATTTTCTAATGCAAAGCCAGCAACTTACCTTCTGTACTGTCTCTTTGGCTCCTAAATATAAGCTTTTTGAAGGTCTGTGAATGTTATATTTTAAGACAGAAAGTACAGGAAGAAATAAGAAAGAATAGATATGGCCACATTTTTTTTTTGCTTTCTGGGTCGCACCCAGAGATACACAGGGGTTACTACTCCTGCTCTGCACTCAGGAATTACTCCTGGTGGTACTCAGGGGACCATACGGGGTGCTGGGAATCAAACCCGGTTTGGCTGCGTGCAAGGCAAATGCCCTACCTGCTGTGCTATCACTCAAGCCCCCACAATTCATTCTTATTAAGGAAAACGAACCGCCTATTTCTGGAGACTCACCCTAACATCTTATAAATCTTGGAGGTTGAGTGCTATCAAATAGGATATTTTCTAGCTTTTTAGTGCTTAAAGTTTTGCTTTTAATCTGGACAAACTCATACTTTGTTTTGGAAAACTCACTGAATGGACCCTTCGGTTTGAATGACATAAATGAAATAAATATCCGTAGATTAAGAAAGACACTAGAGATACTTACATCGATGAATCTGTTAAAAGTAAATCAAATATAATATTATTACTCTTTTACTCTTTTATTTGCTTTATGCTTTTATATATTATAGTTCAGGGTTATAATTATCTAAACTTTGTTAGCAATAGTATGTGGAATATCTTCTTGTATTTATCATTATTATTCATGTTTGTGGATAATTTATGAGAGGATTTTATAGAAAAAATAATTTTGTAGTTTTAATTTTGTTATTTTTAATTTTAAATGAAATATTATAAACATTTAAATAATAAATTATATGTCATTCATTCTAGACCTTTGTTTTATTATAGCAGATCTATAAGGTTGTTAGATTGAAAAACTCATTACTATTAAAATAACTAAGATTTAAGAAATATCTGCCTTCTTTTGGAAATGAATGGTGCATTCCTGTTTAAATGAATAATGACTTGGATATTTTATGCCTGTTTTGTTGTAAAAATGTGGACTCCTTGGACATTGCTTGGAGGCTGATTGCAGAGATGTTGTGCATTTTCTGCAAACTATACATTGTGAGCACATTTAACTTTCCTCCAGGAAAGAAGAAAAGTAATTAGTAAGAAAAGTAATTAGTCCAGTGAGAAATGGGAAGAAATAGAGAAGGGTAGAAATGTGAAGAGTTAAAAAAAGAAAAGAGAGAAAGGGGGGGCCTGAGGAAAAGAGAGAGAGTAGGACCTGTAGTGTTTATAATCATAAAATTAATAGCAATGAGCTGGAAAGAAGTTGGCAGGCAAGAAATTCCTTGATATATTAGTGATTGGCAAACTCTAGGACAGAGAAGTTTCATCCCACAATTTATCAACTGATTTATTATGTGGTGTGCCAGACTGTGTTGTAATTGATCTACTTTTTTTTTATATCCATGATCATTTATTACAGTACTTTACAAAGAAAATCTCTTCCACTTGCTTCTAAGTTCATTTTCTCCATCTGCTCTGCCATCATAGGTACTCTACTGTATTTACTATCTGTTCTTTGGGCGTCTTCATCTCTCCATTCTAGAATCTTCCAATAAGATTTTAAGTTTGAACTAATCATTCCAATTCTATCATCTTACTTCACCCAAATATGAAAAACTAACTCAAAATAGATCAAATATCTAAGAGTTAAAAGATATAAAACCTTTATAAAAAAAATACAGGAGAAATGCTTTAAGACAGTGGATTTGGTAGTGATTTCTTGGTTAGGACCCAAAAGCATAAGGAACAAAAGCGAAAGTAGGTCAATAGAGTGATATAAGGCAAGCACTTGTGCACATCAAGAAAAACAATCTATTAAACAAAAGGTAATGTAAATCATCTGATAAATAATTAATAATCAGAATTTCGGTTGCCTTCAGGCAATGGGCAGGCTGAATACCAACCCAGATGAAGCTCTGGCAGCCACACTCACATCCCACCATTGCAGCCATGCCAAGGCTTCAATTCCATTGCTTCATGAATATTCTCTGCAAAGATGCCTGATTTTGGAATCTGGACACTTCCGACTTTCTCAGCACTGAAATTCCAGTAGCAGCATACCAAATTAGATGGGAAAGTAACAAGAATCCAACTAAACCCAACAAACAGTAACACAAATGGCTCAAATAACAACAACTTAATAAGTTGTTAGACAAGGACTTAATCCTGCAATAAGATATAACAATTTTCACATAAATTGATTTTTATATACTTATTGATACCGACCTGGCCGACCCAGGTTTGATTTCTCTGCCCCTCTTGGAGCGATAGCACAGCGGTAGGGCGTTTGCCTTACAAGCGGCCAACATGGCCGACCCGAGTTCGATTCCTCCGCCCCTCTCGGAGAGCCCGGCAAGCTACCGAGAGTATTCGATATGCCAAACACAGTAACAACAAAGTCTCCAATGGAGATGTTACTGGGTCCGCTCGAGCAAATCGACGATCAACGGGAGGGCCCCTCTTGGAGAACCCGGCAAACTACAGAGAGTATCTTGCCCACACGGCAAAGCCTGGCAAGCTACCCATGATGTATTCGATATACTAAACACAGTAACAAGTCTCACAATGGAGACGTTATTGGTGCCCGCTCGAGCAAATCAATGAACAATGGGAGGACAGTGCTACAGTGCTAGATATTAATATTGAAACTTTGTTATCTAATACATTTTAATAATTAGACTATATTAACAATTATAACTTTTTCTACATTAAAATAAATTTTGAAAAAGTTTTTTAAAAGAATAATCAGAATGTACAAAAACATTCCTAAAACTCAACTGTAAAACAACTCAGTTAAAACTGGGAAAGAATTTAAATATACATTTCTTCAAAGAAAATATGTAAATGTTCTTCAGAAATTACAGAAAATACATTAATTATCACTTATCATTGTGGAAATACAAATCAAAACCACCACGAGACATAACATTACATCCATTTAGATTGTCATTTAAAAGCATGTTTTAAGAGGAAAGTAACAAATGGATGTTGGAAAATCAGTTTGCTGACGGGAATGTAAAATGTATCACAACTGTTACATTAAAAATCTTGATTCTTAAAACAATTAAACAGAGAAAAATTATGCAATTCTTCTGTATCTGCGTTAAAAATAATTGAGAACCAAATATAAATAGACATTTTTATACACACATATGTCCTTTTTTTTGCTTTTTGGGTCACATCTGGCATTGCACAGGGTGCCAATCACTCCTGGTTCTCTACCCAGAAATTACTCCTGGTGGTGCTCAGGGGACCATATGGGATGCTGGGAATCCAACTTGGGTCAGCCGTGTGCAAGGCCAACGCCCTACCTGCTGTGCTATTGCTCTAGCCCCAGCACACATATGTTATTAACTGCATTATTCACAATAGTCAATCTTGTTATCAACAGATAAAACAAATGGAGTATGATTCCTATAATGAAACGTTATTTGTAACATGGATGAATTTCGAGAACATTAAGTCAAGAGAAATATTCCAAACATGAATGGATTTTGTATGATTCCACTTTCATGAATTAAGTGGTTCAATTCATAGTGACATAAAAGATATTGGTTGCATAGAGTCTGGGGGAAGACTATGTGAGGAGCCAATGCTTGGTGCGTCCAGAGTAGGGAGAGAGAAGGCTGTGAAGTTGAAGGTCAGTTTGAGTTTGACAGTGTGAAGATGAAGGTCAGTTTGAGTCTGGAAAGTTTGGAGGAAATGACTCTAGAACGGAAAGGTTTAGGCAAACAGCTCTCCTCAGGCTCTCAGAGATGTGTGTGTGTGTGTGTGTGTGTGTGTGTGTATGTGTGTGTGTGTATGTGTGTGGTGTGTTGGGGGCGGTTGCTGGTGACATCCAGACATAAACCCAGCATTTTCAAATGTTTACTATTAAATCTTAGCAAGATAAAATTATTTTTAGAGTCTAGATGAAGTCAAACATTATCTGAGGGCCTAAAACCAGAGTTCAAGAGAGACATTCCCAAAACACCCAAATTCTCTTTCTACTAATAATCTGGATTAGAGGTCAAGGGGATGCATTCTAAAGTTACTCTGCTTTGGGGGGCCAGAGAAATAGCACATGTAGGGTTTTTTTTTTTTCATGCAGCAGACCCAGGTCTGATCCCAGAGGGCCTCCATATGGTCTCTGGAGCCCATCAGAAGTGCTCCCTGAACATTGCTGTGTGTGGCTGAGTAAAAAAACAAAATGAAAAAGTAAAACTACTCTGTCCTAACCCATCTCTATTAGATTTTGATGCATAACTATATTTGGGAGTAATTAGAGAAAATAAGTTTAAGTCTTGTTCTAAAAAAATATATTAGAGGTTAAATGGTTTGCAATAGCGTTTTGTGCTTTTGGTGTATAAAGTTACTACATCTTTGTTACTACCAAAGTGCCAAAGACCCTTCACTACTGTCCTTAGGTCATTTCTCATCTGTCCATTTCTTCCCAGCCCAAAATCATTGTAACCCCAAACTGGGTAACTTCAGTTCTGCTGTCAGTATCCAAGGGCATTTTTTCATAGTCCATCGTCTATTCCTTTGGTTTTTGATTATATAACACATATGACTGAAATCATCAGGCATGAGTGAAATCCTCATGACTTATTTTGCTTGACATGATACCCTCCATTTCCATCCAAGTTGGAAATATTTTATCTTTTGCCAAGAGGCAATATTTTATCTTTTCTTATTACTTAGCAGTATGTGTGTATATGTGTGTGTGTATGTGTGTGTGTGCGTACATGACCATTTCTTTATTCATTTATCATTGGACATCTGCGTGTTTCTAGGTTTTTGTTATTTTAAATAGTGCTACAATGAGCACAAGTGTACATTATAGAAAAAATAATTGCTTGCTTTGGGGGTCTCCCAAAAGTCAGTTCAGGGGGCTCAGGAACCACTTCTGATAATACTCCACCAATTGGGACAACAATTCAATGTTAAAACCTGGTAACGTGGTGCTGCTTGGGCCCTATGGTGCTTGTGGGCTACACCCAGCAATGCCTAGGAAGAAATGTGGTACCAGTATCCCATCCCAGGTCTGGCACATGCACTGTCATAACCCCTATATTATCTCCTGGGAAATCTTTAGATATTTCTTACCCATTAATTTCTATAATCCCCTAGCCATATAATTAATATTTTCCTCATCAGAAAATATCTTCAAATCAGAGTATGTGGTTTACTTACTCATTATCATGCAACAGAGATGTTTTGTTTATTCATGCGCTGCCTTTAAGTATATATGTATTCATTTAGAGTGAGATGAAGCTAGGTGGATAGATATATCTCTGTTCTTAGTGAAATTATAAAACAAGATATTATAGTTAAAAATAATAGGTCTGAACTACATCATAGATAGATGTTCAAATATAATCAAAGACTCATAAGACACTATGAACAAAAACTTTACTAATCTTTCCATAAATCTGTCCATGCATAGAGAACATTTACAGAACCTATATGAAATTTTAACCTTTGATGCCTTCCTTGTCACATATCTTTTTGAGATATGGTATCTTTCCACTTTCTTCTATAACTCCATGTTTGAGGGTTTGTATACTTTTAAAAATAACTTTATACAAGTACTTTCTCAATTTGGGTATGTATCAAATTCATGTGTTCTTCATACAGTAGAGGATTAAGATATACCTTTTATTTATTTATTTTTAAAATTTTTATTAGTGAAACACCATGAGGTACAATTGTAGACTTACAAATTTTTGTGCTTGGGTTTCAGTTATACAATGATCAAGTATCCATCCTTCCAACAGTGCCCATTTTCCACCACCACGGGTTCCAGTATCCCTCCCACCCCAAGATATACCTTTTAAATGAATCAATTATAAAACACAAGAGGATGCTATGTTTCTTAAAATTATTTATGTTTTATATCAAAATAGGGGATAGAAAAAGTAAAATAAAAGAAAGTTGTAAAAATAATAAGTAAGCACAGTGTGAGAGTGGCAGAGAACTACAGGGTGTGGTATAAAAATACCAGTCACATTGGTAACAGAAACATAACAGTTGTCTCCTAGGAAAAGAAGAACCAAAAGTTATAGTCAAAGCGTACCTCAAAGACCTTTGATTATTTTTTAGGTCACACCCAGTGATGCTCAAGCATGAGTCCTGACTTATGCACTCAGGAATTACTCCTGGTGGTGCTTAGGGGACCATATGGGATGCTGGGAATTGAACGTGGGTAGACAGCATGCAAGGCAAATGCCCTACCCGCTGTGCTATCACTCCAGACCCTCAGAGTCCTTTGAGACCAAGGTACAGGCCATTTCTATCAAGTGTAGGAAATGGAAGATGGAAAAGAAAAAGATGGAAGCAAAAGAAGACTTAGCAGAATTGCTGAGGGGGGAATGTGGCACTGAGAAGTCAGTGGGAGGGTGAGGTTCACTTGTCATTCAAGAGTCTGAGGATATTGTCATTCTACTGCATGCCCAACAGGGATTTATCTTTTCCTATAATGGTACCATCCTTACAATGTAATGTTACTTCATGCTCCTAACAATCACCCTGAGTCAGTACTTAAAGATCATATGACGCTAAATAAACTCTTATTAACAAGACAGGGAGGGAGGGAATCACAGCCAGTATCCATCAACTGGCTTACTGAGGGCTCTATTCTTGATGTGAATTCTACCACTGAACCTCACACCAAGATAATAACCCTGTGGATTCTATTATTAGTCTGGTTTTCATTTAGGAAAGCATCTAATAATGTGCTGGGAAATGTTTAATAACTTAAACTGTCCCTTTTTTATAATGTTTGCCAATTTCTAAAGTTAAATACTTCCATATCAGCTAATTCCAAACTACCAATCTAAAGTTGAGTTAGGAGACCTTCACATTAGCACATCATTTTTTAATATACCTGTAACTTAGGTATATTAAAATCTACACATGATACATGTGCGATAGATAACTATAGCTTCAAAAGTTCACCTAATAGTAAAATAATTAGAAGTAATGGACTTGGAATATGAATTTTAATTCAGTATAATTGTCAATCCACTTCAGTTTTTAATAATGTCTAACAGTCATTTCACAAACATTCTTTAAATATTCTCATAAGTCAGTCTGACCTGGCTTCAACATATCTCTGCCAGTCAATTGTGATTTGGAAAACATTAATAATTTTTTCACCATTCCCATAAAATGGTGAAAAAAGGGCTTTGAGGTATGCTTTGACTATAATTTTTGGTTCTTCTTTTCCTAGGAGACAACTGTTATGTTTCTGTTATCAATGGTGAAAAATTAAATTGAAAAGACCCTTGCCCCTTTAAATCTAGAACTGAATTTTATATTTTGAATTCTGTCCCTCAGACCTGCAGGACGTAACTAGAATCCTATTCTGGAGATGTTCTGGAAAATGAGACAGGCATATTCAAGGAAAGGATCCCCAGGAAGTCGCTAGCTGTTAGGATGACAATCAGTATGCCACAGAAGTCAAACCATTTTCAAAGTAGACCAAACTTAATATAAAGACCGACATTATGTGAAGATAGTTCTGAAATTAATTCTGGAGAAGTAAAAACTTGAATTTGCACAACAGGATAAGAAAATGATTATACCTAAACACAAAATAAATCGATTTTTAGATTTGTCTAGCCAACATCCAGGATCCCTCTGTTGTTCACAGTTTTTGTGATGAAGAATGTTGTCAAAATGAGTTTTGAGAATGTTAATCTGACCCTGATTTTAAGGATGAGGCTCCCTATCAAGGATACTTATGACATTTTTCAAAGAAATAAACAAAACACTCCTGAAATTCATATAGAGCAATAAACCTCCACGACTAGCTAAAGCAATCATTGGGAAAAAGAATATGGGTGGCATCACTTGTCTCAACTTCAAACTATACTACAAAACAGTAGTAATTAAAACAGCATGGTATTGGGCTAGAAACAGACCCGCAGACCAATGGAACAGAGCTGAATATTCTGTCGCAGACTCTCACATATATGACCACTTAATATTTGACAAAGGAGCAAGAAACGTGAAGTGGAACAAGGAAAGAATCTTCAATAAGTGATGATAGGAAAACTGGATAGCTACCTGCAAAAAAAAATGAACTCTGACTTCTGTCTAATGCTAAGCACAAAAGTGAGATCAAAGCGAATTAAAGACCTCAATATCAAACATGAATCCATTAGTACATAGAGGAAAATATAAGCAGAACTCTCCATGACATTGAAACTAAAAACATCTTTAAGGATGAAACACCACTGACCAAGCAGGTAGAAACAAATATAAACAAATGGGACTACATCAAACTAAGAAGTTTCTACACTTCAAGAGAAACAGTGACTAAAATACAGAGAGAGCCCACAGAATGGGAAAGAATATTTATCCAATATCTATCTGATAAGGGATTAATATCCAGGATATACAAGACATTAGTAGAATTGTACAAGAAAACCTCCAACCCCATAAAAAAATGGGGAGAAGAAATTAACAGAAACTTCCTCAAAAAAGAAATACAAATGGACAAAAGGCACATGAAAAAATATTCCAAGATATGGAGAGTATCATGCTAAGTGAAATGAGTTAGAAAGTGAGGGACAGACATAGAAGGACTGCACTCATTTGTGGAATATAAAATGACATAACATGAGACTGACACCCAAGGAAGGTAGACACAAGGGCTAGGAAGATTGCTCCATAGTTAGAAGCCTGCCTTATGAGTGGGGGGAGAAAGCAGCTGGAATAGAGATGGCATCATTAAGAAAATGATGGTTGGAAAAATCGTTTGGGATGGGAGATGTGTTCTGAAAGTAGATAAAGGACCAAAAGTGATGGCCTCTCGGTATCTGTGTTGCAAACCATAATACCCAAAAGGAGAGAGAGAGAGAGAGAAAGAGAGAGAGAGAATGTGGGAAATTGTCTGCCATGGAGGGAGGGGGAGAGTGGGAAAGGGGGGCTATACTGGGAGATTGGTGGTGGGGAATGTACACTGGTGGAGGGATGGGTGTTTTATCATCGTGTGATTGTAACTCAAACATGAAAGCTTGCAACTGTATCTCACGGTAATTCAATAAAATATATATTTTTTAAAAAATGGTAAGGCATATTTCTAGGGCCTAAGAAAATCCATATCATTTCATACTAGATGCAATACAGTATGTAATTTGTTCTTTGGAAAGAGGAACTATACAGATCTAAGAGTTGTCATCAGTCACAGAGGGACCACAACAGTCAGTCTTAGAATAAAGTTAATACCACTAAGTCTTAGATAAAGAGAAAGAAACCAGATTCTTGGTGGTGTAATGGTGCCCATGGATCAAACCAATCTGAAGGATAATGAAAGTTCTGTTATGGTGTCACTCACTTTTAGACTTCCAGTTTTTTAAAATCCAAAAAAAATTTTTATGACTTACACCAGTTTTAATTGTACTTTCTGATATTGACATTGAATATATTATAACTTACACAATCTTCAAAGTGATCAAGTCCATTGAGGGAAGAACCTAGCAATAATAATAGTTATCCAATAATAATAATATCCTATAGCTCTCCAATAATAATAATAATAATAATAATAATGAGTTAGAAAAAATAAGCCAGAGAAACCAGCAATAATAATAGCTATCCAATAATAATAATATCCTATAGCTATCCAATAATAATAATAATAATAATGAGTTAGAAAAAATAAGCCAGAGAAACCAGAGACGTTAAAAGTAAAAGGAGTCTAGAGTAGGCAGTGATAATACACATTTTTCTTAAGAAGTGCCTTTGAAGGAAGCATATATGTAGCAGTTAAGGAAGAGAATAGGCTTTGTCATTGAAAGGAATGCAGAGCCAGCTGCTGAGGAATGGGTTAGGACCAGCGAAGCATGACCTTGCCCTTTCTGACAGTTATGGAAATGAATGCATTCATTTCCTGGTGAGCAGAGAGGTGGACCCTTGCATCTGCTTTCTGAGCTGGCCTGGCATCTGCTCCTCAATCAGATATGGTAGCTAGAGGAAGTGAATGCCAAGTTGTAAAAACAGAAAAACAGATAAAGGGAATTTCTCTCTCACTTGCACCTGGAGACATCTAGGGCTGACAGAGATGAGTCACCCAAATTGCTAGGTAATCCATCCCACACATGGGGCACAATTGTGAGCTGACCATGAATGAGAAAAAAATTCCTTTGATTGTCAAATGTGATTTTTTGGTTTGATATTCTATAATTAGTTTAAAAAATGTCTAGCATCCAAGTCAGTGTACATGAAATGTAAGCAATCAAAATCGGAGCTGAGTGATTCATTGAGAATGGAGAATCATCAAGCATGCATTTGTCCCGCACCCTTGAAGGGAGGATTCATGTGGCTTTTATATGAACACAGAAGCAGAGGAAAATGGAGCAAAGGGAAGTAAAAAACATACATACATACATATTAAAAATGGGAACTTCAGAATGCTGTCCTCCAATTTTCAAGAGGAAATAATGTAAAAGTATTTGAAACCTATTCTACTCTCTTTCTGGTTTGAATATGCTAGCAATGCAGAAGAATTTTCTAAAATAATGGTTTATAATAGCAGATAATCAAGTCATCATTTTAGATATCACAATCCCTGTTGATACTTTTCAGATGTTTTCCTTTCTGTAAGTTCTTTGTTTTTTCTTTAAATTCATAGCTCTTACGTCTCTTTTCCTGATCTCCAAGATTCTGCAAACTTTTGTGAAGCTTACATCAGAATCTAATTTATGTTTCCTTCCTATAGCTATCCAAAAAAGCAGTAGAAAAAGAATTCACATGTGTGTACATAGAATGCTGTCAATAATCAGGCACATGGTCATTTTCAGAACTGTGTGAACAATGACTTTCACCAGAGTTATGGAGACTGTTACAGAACCTAAATGCACCCCCAGCTTCATGAACACTGGGAAAGAAAAATAAACATTATCTAATCTATAAGATAATTTTCTTTTTTTAAGATGAAAGGAATTAGGGGATATGACCGAATACCTTGTATTCATGAAACCTAGGTTTGATCTCTGGGCCTGACAAAATAAGAATTTGAAGCAATTCTATCATTAAATAACCTCTGACTTAACTTAAATCATTAAATTAGGCTTTCACAGTAGAAGGATCCCAGACACTGAGGTTGAACAGAGGTGAATATTAATTCAAGTTCACTTATTGATCAGCTCTTTGGTTTCTGGAAAGATACTAAATATCATTGACTCTTGAATTCTGTTAGCATATTACTCAGATTAGAAATAATATTTTTACAAGGTCAGTAGGTGGTTCAAAGTATTAAGTGCATTCCATATAGGAGTCCCGGAGTAATATTGATCCCAGGCACCATATCTTCCACTCCACCACACAAACATCATTATTTTCAAAATAAAATGATTAAAACAATTAAAAACAACTCCTATATGCTTCTAGAACAATATAAACCATGTAAAATTTTCCCCCACTTTAGAAAGTTCCTATAATTGTATATACTGGCTGTGATTCAAATTATGAATCAATGACATTTAAATCAATCCTATTCAAGGTTAAAAATAACTTTGAATAATTTTCCTCCAAAAGGGAAACAATCAAGATACCCATTAAGACAAATTCAGTAGTTACAAAAGCATCCTAAGTTCAGACAAAAGAAGATAGTACCATTCTTTCCCATAAATGTGTGACTCATTTTTAGTTCAAAGATGGTGCATAGGAAACAAATGCTCATTTACGCACTAGGTTGTCCAGAGCCAGCAGGAATACAGACAACACCCCATTCATTTTTTACATATTCAGGCAAAATATTGTGTCCTTCCTAACTGGACTCGGTCCCATTTTTGCAGGTGTAACTTTTTAAAGCAACACTTAAAAATAAAAGTGTCATTGGGGAATTCGTTTAAAGCCCATTCAGAGGCTTCACTTGGATTTCTCTTTAACCTTCAGGTCACCGCACAGCTCTCCAACCAGGCTAAAAAAGCATTGACAGGAGACCAAAAGCACCAGAAAAGAATATGATACTTCAAATATATCTGAAAAGAACAGGTGTGCTTTTCTAGAAGCCTTTCCCTCCGGGGTTTAGCTTTTGCAAGCAGTCCGGATGTAGCTGATAAACTGAGTCTCTCTGACTGCGGCCTGTTAGATATAATTTCCATACAGCCTATGGGAAGATAATGCACCCAATGTATTGGACAGTTGTCCTTATGTTATCAAACAGCCCTCTTCTCTCATTTCACTAACAAATGTGCAGGCAAACATACATTGAAGCTTATGCAAGTAAATTAGCCTGTGTTTGAAACTTAAACCTTTCCGTTCTTTAGAGTGTAGCATTTCTTAGGATGTAGGGATCCATGATACCTACATTACTATTTCTCTCCAGGCTCTTTTAAGACCCCCTCAAACACTATGGTTCCAGGGTATGAGTGTCTGGTATCTGGTATCAGTGTATCTGGTTTCTGATAGACAGGAACAATGGAGGAATCATCATAATAATAATTGCCACATAAATAAAAAAGGGTTTATTATAAAATAAAAAATATTCAAACGGGACACCAATATTTTGGCCAAAAATACTATTGTTGCACAGTAGAGAACTAATAGATATTTATCAAATGACTTAATAAAGTAATGAGGGAATATGGACATCTATGGATTTTGATGCCTTCCAACTGACAAACTACCTGCTTTTCATTCCGTTTTATGAAACTGAATTCCTAGGAGATGAGTATTTAGATATAAGTCATAAACCACTAACATCATAGTTGACAGCAAATTAAGTCTATTTGTTGCCTGTTCCTTCATGCAATTCCACTCTATTTTCCACATGGAAAAAAACTCCCCTCTTTCTTTTGTTTCCACCCTGAAATATTTATAGGCTGATGTCCTTTTTACTCATCACTGAGCTAAACTGCAATCTCTTAATCATTTCCCATAAGTCATTTTCTCCATCTGCTTAATCATTTCATTTACTTCTGGCCCCACCCAATGTGCCTACATCCTTGAGACAAAAGTTTCCAGAAATGAATGATAGCCTTTAAAGGAATTAGAGGGAATCCCTGCAACACCAAAGCCCTTGACTGTCATACAAGACTCCAGAACTGTTCCCTCGTGGGGTTCCTTATTTACATGTCACCCTTATGAGCAGACATAGTATTGATCAGAGCTCCAGCGGTGGTGCTGTTACAAAAGAGAATGTACACTGCCTTTAATGTCAGGCATTCCTGGGTCCAAATCTGGCTTCCTAATTAACCTGAGACAAATTATTTAGCCTCTCTGGATTGTGTTTTCTTTGTCATAAAATCCAGAGAAAACTAGTTACATCATATAATAATAAATATATAATAATGTTAATATAAATACACTAAATATAAATTGTGGGGTATGTGGTTATATATGCATATGTCAGTCATGGTCAGTCATGGTCCTCCCATTGTTCATCGATTTGCTTGAGCGGGCCCAGTAACATCTCCTTCGTGAGACTTGTTGTTACTGTGTTTGGCATATTGAATACGTCATGGGTAGCTTGCCAGGCTTTGCCGTGTGGGCAAGATACTCTCGGTAGCTTGCTAGGCTCTCCGAGAGGGACAGAGGAATCGAACTCAGGTTGGCCATGTTGGCTGCGTACAAGGCAAATGCCCTACCCGCTGTGCTATCGCTCCAGCCCATGCATATGTATAATTATATATTCTATATGTACTGATACATAGTATCATAGCATTTTCAACATCAATCTAAGTGTTATGCTACATGGCTCCATTCACATTTCTAGGAATTTTTGTTCACTCTTCCTCCATTTTTTTAACTCATTCATTATTCTCTTACTCATTGGAGTCAGCTGAATCAGCAACACCTTATATGAACTTCTTTCACTGCTTACCAGGTACCATGGATATAATATTCTGCATTGTAAGTCTCCAACCTACTTCACCCAGGCCCTTTATAATCCATTTTCTATACAATACTGATGTAATTTTTAAAAAGGATTCATTATATAAGTAATTTGGAGCATAACATAGGTTTCCCATCATGTTTAGAAAATAACCCAAATTATTACAACTAACTACAAGGCCTTATGTAATACATACTTGTTGGTGTCTTTGAGGTTAGTTTCTAAGCGTGTCCATTGTTCGATTAATTTCTAGTCACACAGGCCTTTTTTAAAACATTTTTATTAGTGAAACACCACGAGGTACAGTTGTAGACTTTCAGAATTTTGGGCAGTTATACAATGATCAAGTACCCATCCCTTCACCAGTGCCCATTTTCCACCACCACAGGTCCCAGTATCCCTCCCACCCTCCATTCCCCCCATCTCACCCTGCCTCTGTGGCAGGGCATTCCCTTTTGTTCTCTCTCCCCTTTTGGGTGTTGTGGTTTGCGAAAGAGGCATTGAGTGGCAATCATGTTTGGTCTATAGTCTACTTTCAGCATGCTTCTCCCATCTGGGAGGATCCTCCCAACACCCTTTATTTGGGGCTCCCTTCTCTGAGCTGCCTTTTCCCCTAGCATGTGTGTCTGACCTTCAAGTCATGGAGTAAACCTCCACATAGGCCTTTTGAAAAGGATTTTTTAAACATTTATTTTGAGCACTCTGCTCTGCAGTACTATAAATAATAGGGTTTTGTGCATATAAAGTTCTAATGCTACCTCTTCCACCTGAATATCTTTTTTCCTCCACAATTATCTCCTTGTCTTTCTCTGCTATACCAATCTTATCTACCACTGGAGTATACTCAAGTCTGCTAACAAGTTCTCATTTTCTATTGCCTTTGGCTGTTTTTCTCCCTTAATATGTGTTTTTTATGTTCCTGATACAAGGGAGATCATTCTGTAACTATCCCTCTCCTACCTCCACTCATCATGATACTTTCCAGATTCATCCATACAGTGGCAAATGACATGATTTCTTCTTTTCTTATGACTACGTAATATTTCATCGTATACACCATAGTTTTTTTAATCCAATCATCTGTTCTTGGACAATTTGGTTGTTTCCAGATTTGGGCTAACAATGAATAGCTGCAATGAACACAGGAGTGGAAATTTGTTTTCTGAATAGTTTCTGGACCCATGGGGGAGATGCCAAGAAACAAAATTTCTGGGTCACATGGAAGCTCACGTGAGTAAGTTTTTGAGAAATGTTCATATTGTTTTCCCACAAGTTTGAATCTCCTGCGAGCAGTAGATGAGAGTTTCTTTTCCTCACATTCACACCAATGCTGGTTGTTTTGTTCTTTTTTATGCGTGCCAGTCTTACTGATGTAAGGTGATACACCACTATTGTTTTAATTTGCATTTACCTGATGGTAAATGATAGAGATCATTATTTTATATACCTATTGACACCTGTATATCTTATTTGAGGAGGTTTTCATTCATCTCTTCTCCCCATTTTCTAATTGTTGCTATTATTATTAAGTTTTTACAGATGATTTGTAAAGTAAAGGCCCTCCCGTTGTTCATTGATTTGCTCGAGCGGGCCCAGTAACGCCTCCATTGGAGATTTTGTTGTTACTGTGTTTGGCATATCGAATACATCACAGGTGGCTTGCCAGGCTCTGCCATGTGGGCAAGATACTCTCGGTAGCTTGCCGGGCTCTCCAAGAGGGGTGGAGGAATCGCACTCGTGTCGGCCATGTTGGCTGCGTGCAAGGCAAACACCCTACCACTGTGCTACAGATAATTTATATGTCTTGGATATTAATTGATGAAAAATTAATTTTTTCATTCATTCATTCATCATCCTGTTATTCGTCGATTGCCTCGAGCAGGTCCCAGTAACGTCTCTTTCATCCTAGCCCTGAGATTATATTCAAGGCTCTTTAGGAGAATGAGACCCATCATTATTACTGGTATTTGGCATATTTTGGTACGCCACGGGGAGTTTGCCAGACTCTGCCCTGTGGTCAGGCTACATTCGATAGCCTGCAAGTTTGTCCAAAGTAGGAATGAGATAAGATGTCATAAAAAGAAAAATGAAAAATGACTCTGAAAAATTAATATCCAAGACATAAATTAATAAATTAATATCCAAGACATACATTTTTTTGTCAAATTTTGTCAAACTAATGAAAGGCAAATATTTTCTCTCAGACAGTGAGTTGTTTTTTCATTCTGGTCATCATCATTATCTCTTTCACACTGCAGAAGCCTCGTTGTTCTGTTTTATTTTGTTTGGGGGCCACACCCACCAGTGTTCAAGGCTTACTCCTAGATCTGTACTCAAGAATTACTCCTGGTGGTGCTCTGGGAATCATATGGGAAGCCAGGGGTCAAACCCAGATAGACTGTGTGCAAGGCAAGTGCCCTACCCGCTGCACTATCTTCCCAGACCCTTGCAGTGTAGAAGCTTCTTAATTGGCAAACAAGGAGAAAAAAAAAAACAAACTCAGAGCTTTTTGTTTCTTAACTTCACTGACATTATTTGAGTCCTAGATTCTTGCTTGTCTCTGAGCCTGAGATATTCTTCATTCATACATTCAGATCTTTGTGTGATTTGTCATCACTCATCTAAGGACAGATGTCAGCCTCTCCGAGAAGATCTTTCTAATAATCAAACTTCATATTGTCTCTCCCCTGATTCCACGTACGCACCCTCTAGTCAATTGCTTATTCCTGTTTCATTTCTACCACTTATCACTATCCGAAATTGGCATAGCTATTTCTCTAGTTGTTAAACATCTGTCTCCCCCAGGAGAATGTCAATTCTGTGAAAGAATTTTTTTTGTCTACTTTGTTTATCCGCTGTATTGTCAACTTTTTAAATAGGAATTGGAAGGAAAAAAGCACTCAGTAAATATTTGACAAACGGATTTGTGTTTTTAAGCCTATCCTGGAAGAATTGAGCTCTGTCATACTTTCCAGATATATACAACCATGAATCAGGATAATAATTTAATGTGTTTTCTTTGGGAAATCATCACCCCTCCCCAAATAAAAATCCCCAAGATTGAGATAGTTCTTGGGGAAAGCAGTGTAGGTCCTTCAGATAAAAAGTTGGCAAATCCAGGGAAGAATTTAATAAAACAGGACAGCAAAATATGGGCCCAGGCAAGAATATACTAGGAAATTGTTATGACTTTATTCAATATTTTAAAGGTACCTGCTGACTGCCCATGTAAAATATCCCAGCTCTGTTCTTAATGTACCTGTTAATTGTGGTGTGTTTACTAATTGTCCTTACTATTTCTGTCAACAGTGGTTCACAGGGTGGAAACCAGAGTGGGGGAAGATTATTGTATTGAATAAATTGCCTGTGAGTACACTCATGACTGCTCTGGCGACCCTAAAGTTTGGACAGTCTTTGTGTGTTTATTCGTCTCATTCTCTGTGACTGACTCTGCTGCATAAAGGTCAAAGGCATCAATCTGACTGGCTTTATTGTGCTAAATCACCACAGTTTTCACAAAAAAGAAATTCAATATTAATACTCTGAATTTTGTACGCCCTGAAAATTCTGGAGTATTACAAAATGGTTCAGAGTGCAAAGTTTATTTGAAATCTAGCTTTGCAGTTTCCCCTCTCTGTATGTGACCTTGCACAAGTCAGTTAATGTATTAAGACTGGTTTCCTCATCTAAAGAATAATGACAATAACACACCCATTAAAATGCTCCATGAGGATTAAATGGACTGAGGCTTTAGTCCAGTTCCTGGAACATTTTTTACACTTAATAAATGGAGGTTATTATTGTTTTGGATATTGTTATTACTGCAAGTAATTCTGGCACCAAATTTTACAAGAACATTGACATTTTGGAGTTCATCCAGAAAAGAACAAACAATCTTGTGAAGGGTCTGGAAACCACAACTTGTGAGGGACGATTGAAGAGTGAGGATGTTTACCTTGGAAAAGACAAATTTTAAGAGGAACTTGATAGTTTCAAAAAAAGAAAAACCTAAATGAACTGTCTTGTGGAAAAGAGATTATATTTAATGCTGTTCTAGAAACAATTAGAACAATTAGAACCAAGCAATGAAAGTTAAAGTTTGAATTTAAATAACGAAACTTTCTAAAACCAAAATAAAATTTAATTCTATCATTAAAAAAAAATCTAAGGGAATGGGTTGTATAGCACAGTAGTAGAAGCACTTGCTTTGCATGTGTGAAGTCCTAAATTTTCTGCCCAGCACCACACACACAAGGGAAATGAAGGTGTAGTTACATATTTTTTATTTAATAAATTTATGTTGCATCTTGAATCATTTTAAATGATCATAAAAAAGACCTTCCTTATCAATCTGAAAAATGTGTGTACATGTCCACACACATTTTTGAAATATAAAATTTTTCTATGAATATGCTGTTCTGAATTCCTTGTGTATATGACAAGAGGGCAAAAACACAAGCAGATACAAATAGAATGTGTTACTTCAGAAAGTAGTGATTTGTATTATCTATTGATTGAAACAGAAGCAGATAAGCATTTAGAAGGAATGACATTCAAGAAGAAATGAGAGAAATTTTGAGAAAGGCGCATCCTAAAAAAAGATTTTAAAGCTCTATATGGATCTATGGAAATATTGTCAAATTATGATAATAAAAATAGTGTTTTTATAGAAAAGGGTAATGATAAAATTGAGATTTTCAAATATCTTTATTTCCTCTCATTCAAGTAGGTTAAAAATACTTAATTCCAAGGGAAACCAAATGATAGATTCGGGAATTTAATGGTGGCATTGCATCAGGTAGAAGATATTACAGGTATAGCCTCTTCTAATTCAGAAAAGTCCATTAATCTCTCTAAATTTTATTTTCTGGACACTTGTCTGAAATGAAGGAAGTGTCTAGTTCTAAAAGCTCTATGATTCATCTTATTTTGCTAGTTGAATATGAGTCTTGCCAAGAATTAAAAGCCACCTGAGCTTTATATATAAAGAATTGCCAAGAATACTAACAAAGGAATAGCTATGAAAAGTTGGGTTCAAACCCAGGAAAGGTCTTTTATCCCTGCCAATAAGAAAAATCATATAATTCTTTTTATAATTATAAATGGGTAAAATTTGAAGTCTATAAGATAGGCATTGATCAAAGGGATTTTCTAGTCAAGTGTTCATTTTTGCTTTTGTGTTTTAAGTTTTTTTATTATAATTTATGCAATGTGGTTGCAGTTTGTTTAAGTTTATAATATTTATATACAAGAATACTGCACTCTACTACCACCAAAGTGCTCATGACCCTTCATGGCTGTTCTTAGGTGACCTTAGGTCTCATCTTTATTCTCCTTTTTCCGACCCCATACTGTTTGTTAATGAGTTTTGTAAACCAAAGCCAAGAGTTTATCATTGTTCACTACTGATTACTTTGTTTTGTCTCTCTTCCATAGATGAGTAAGATCATCTAGTATTTGTTCTTATTCTAATTTAGCTTAATGTAATACTCCCTTATCCATTTATTTGCCATTGCCTTATTTCTATATCCTGACTATTATATTAAATGCTGAAATGTACATAGATGTGCATGCATCCTTTTAAATTAATCTGTGTGTATGTTTGGGGTGTAAATGCCAAGAAATGAAATTGCTGTGTCATATGGGAGTTATATTCTAATGATTTTTTGTAGAATTACTCACTGTCGTCATAGAGTGAATGAGAATTCCTTTTGTACCTCATCCCCACCAATACAGGGTGTTTCCTATCTTTTTTAAAATATGTGATAGTCTCACTGGCGTTAGATATATTATTCTTGTTTTAATTTATATTTCCCTGATAATCAGTGATGATTAACACATTATTATATGTCTACTGGCCATCTTTACGTTTTCTTCATAAAAGTGTTTTTTATCACTTACCCCTGTTTTAATAATTATTGACTTTTATGTTGTTGATTTGTGAATGCTTTATATATTTCTAATATTAACCTTTTATGATTAACTGAAAGTCTGGAGACAGACCCTCATATTTGTGGACAGATAATTTTTATCAAAGAAGCTTGGTAATTGAAATAAAGTCAAGAGAACCTCCTCAATAAAAGGTATGGGAAAAACGGGATTACCAGTAATCCAGTGTAAAAGCAAACAAAACTGGAACCATGTTTCACACCATTCACAAATGTCAATTAAAGTGGATTAAAGACCTAAAGATTAGGCCAGAACCCATAAAATTCATGGAGAAAAACTCTCTAGGATAATGACCACAGAAATGTCTTCAATGATTTGATCCATTGGCAAAGATAACAAAAACAAAGATAAATGGAAGAATATTAAGAGTTTTAGGATAACGAGACATTTGGATACAAATAAGACACCCTGATGAATGGGAGAAATGTAAAGTTTCTTTGTTTTATATTCAAAAAGGCATTTTGGTAGTATTTTACCGGGTTTTGAGTATTGAAAACAAAGGCACCTGTCTTCTTCACTGTTACCATGTTCAAAGCAAAGCTCTCACACTAAAAACTAACAAAGACTGTAGAAGATGATAACTATTTTCAAACAAGGAAAATAAATGAGTCTCCCTTCATATCAGTCTCTCTCCCATTTAATACTTCAGATGATTGCAAAAATATGTACTCTTCTTTTTTTGACTCAAGAAACTAAGGGATGTGCTTATGCACCAGAGATATTACAATGTAGCAACACCATAGAACTCAAGATATCACCTAAGATATTCATTAAGATTTGGTAATACAAAGACAGTCTACAGAATGGGAAAGAATATTCGCCGAATACACATCTGACAAGGGGTTGATATCAAGGATATATAAAGTACTGGTTGAACTCCACAAGAAGAAAACATCCAACCCCATCAAAAAATGGGGCAATGTCCATTCGCCCTCTCTTCTCTGGAAAGAAGGATGGTGGCTGCATGGGAGCCTCGTGGACAGCAGGTATGAGCCGGGGGAGTGGGGGCGACTAAAACCTCATGGGAAGGGGGGCGTTCCGGTCCGTCCTTCACGCCCTACCGAGGTCACCAGTTGCCCCCCACGAGCGGCTCTCCAGCACGGCCACAGCCCCAGAAGCACAAGGACTTAATGCAGAACCCAGCAGCTTGGAGCAGAAAAGTGAACGGACTATGCGTTAATCCAGGCCATCAGGTCTGCCCGGAGGGGAAAGGGTGTTGGTCCCTTCCGCCCTCCTCCCTCTGGAAAGAAAGATGGCGGCCACATGGGAGCCTTGTGGATAGCAGGTATGAGCCGGGGGTGTGGGGGCGACTAAAACCTCATGGGAAGGGGGGCGTTCCGGTCCATCCATCACGCCCTACCGAGGTCACCAGTTGCCCCCCGCGAGCGGCTCTCCAGCATGGCCACGGCCCCAGAAGCACAAGGACTTAATGCAGAACCCGGCAGCTTGGAGCAGAAAAGTGAACGGACTATGCGTTAATCCAGGCCATCAGGTCTGTCCGGAGGGGAAAGGGTGTTGCCCCAGTCGCCTTCTCCTCTCTGGAAAGAAAGATGGCAGCCGCATGGGAGCCTTGTGGACAGCAGGTATGAGCCGGGGGACTGGGGGCGACTAAAACCTCATGGGAAGGGGTGCGTTTCGCTCCGCCCTTCACGCCCTACCAAGGCCACCAGTTGCCCCCCACGAGCGGCTCTCCAGCACGGCCACGACTCCAGAGCTCAGAAACCAATTTCTTAACTATCTGACTTTCAGTAGAAATACTTCCAGGGTCAATAAGTAAAATAGCAGAAATCCAAAACCAACAAATAATTCTTGAACCCAGCTGTAGAAAGCAAATCACTTCACAATGCTTTGTCAGCATGTCTGATTCGGGGGGGGGGGGGGTAAACTCTAAATAATAGTGGTGAATCTTTTATTGAAACAATGAATCTAATCAAAGCAGATAGAGTGTTAACTAGAATTCATCTGCCCCACAGGGACTGGGAGGGGTGGGGGGTGGGGTTTTATTGGGGTTCTTCATGGTAAAAAATAAGTTTTGGTAAAGGGAAATGTGCTTGATATTTGCATGACTGAGACCTAAACCTGAAAGCTTTGTAACCTTTCCCATGGTGATTCAATAAATAAATAAATAAATTTTTTAAAAAATGGGGCAATGAAATGAACAGAAACTTTCTCAAAGAAGAAATCCGAAAGGCAAAAAAGCACATGAGAAAATGCTCTACATCATTAATCATCAGAGAGATGCAGATCACAACCACAATGAGATACCATCTCACACCTCAGAGACTGGCCCACATTCAAAAGAACAAAAGCAACCGATGCTGGCACGGATGTGGCGAGAAAGGGATACTCCTCCACTGCTGGTGGGAATGCCGACTGGTTCAGCCCTTTTGGAAAACAATATGGACGTTTCTCCAAAAATTAGAAATTGAGCTCCCATTTGACCCAGCAATACCACTCCTGGGAATATATCCCAAAGAGGCAAAAATGTATAGTCGAAGTGACATCTGCACTTGTTTGTTCATTGCAGCACTCTTTACAATAGCCAGAAACTGGAAGAAACCTGAGTGCCCAAGAACAGATGACTGGTTAAAGAAACCTTGGTACATGTACACAATGGTGTACTATGTAGCTCTTAGAAAAGATGAAGTCATGAAATTCACATACAAGTGGTACAATATGGAAAGTATCATGCTAAGCAAAATGAGTCAGAAAGAGAGGGATAGACATAGAAAGATTACATTCATCTGGGGGATATAAAATAACAAAATATGAGATTAATACCCAAGAATAGCTGAGATCAACACCAGGAGGATTACTCCATAGCTTAGAGGCCAGCTGGGTATTCTAGGGGAAAGCGCAGTTCAGATAGAGAAGGGAGCACCAAATAAAGGGTGTTTGGAGGATACTCCCAGGAGAGGAGATGCAGGCTGAAAGTAGACTATGGACTGAACATGTTTGCCACTCAATGCCTCTTTTGCTGACCATGACACCCAAAAGGAGAGACAGAACAGGGGGAAATGCCCTGCCACAGTGGCAGGGTGGGATGGGGGGGATGGGGGGGAGGGATATTATCCATGGTGGCAGAAAATGGGCACTGGTGGAGGGATGGGTATTTAATCATTGTATAAACAAAATCCAAGCACAAAAATTTGTAAATCTACAACTGTACCTCATGGTGTTTCACTAATAAAAAAAATTAAAAAAAAAGATTTGGTTGTAGCAGTGAGTCTCGGAAAACAGTAGCTCACCAGAGATCTCTCTGGATCCCGGTGCCCAGTTGATCTCACCCAGGCTCCTCAGATGGAGCTGGTGTCTCAGCTCCGCCCACTCCAGATGAACCTCCGGTGGCCACAGACTTTCAAAAGAAAAACCCATGTACGGGAATGGGCTCTGAAGACGCCAGGCCACATGGCGGCAGAGACAGTTTGTCCCTTCCCTTCTCCCCACCCCTTCGGGGGTCCCATGGGTCATAGTTAAGCATGCCACTGGCTTTGATCCAGAGACACTCAAATGAATCTCAAAATGGATTAGCTCCTTACAGAGATGTCTCTGGACCCCAATCATTTACATATTTAGAATTCTAGGAGAGCGTGGCTGCTCTCATGATATTCATAATAAACAAGAGAAAATAAATGATCTATAATCTGTCTATGGCAGGTAGGCTTGAACAGTGGTGGGGAAATTCAAAATAATGTAGTGAGAAGGTGTGATTGTGGTGGGAAGTTTTAATTGTAATGGGATTGGTGTTGATATCTGTCACTATCACTGTCCTCCTGTTCATTGATTTGCTTGAGCGGGTCCAGTAACATCTTGTGAGACTTGTTGTTACTGTTTTTGGCATATTGAATATGTCACGGGTAGCTTGCCAGGCTTTGCAGTGCAGGCGAGATATTCTCGGTAGCTTGCTGGGCTTTCCGAGAGGGGCAGAGGAATCAAACTCAGGTCGGCTATGTTGGCTGCATGCAAGGCAAACACCTTACTCGCTGTGCTATCGCTCCATCCCATGTTGATATATTGAATGTAATCAATTAATGTTCAAGAAGACTATTTTGTAGAAATAGAATGATATATGCCTTATTGTGTGAAAGTTCTGACTTCTGTATTTCAGATGGAGAATCATAAGCTATTGATGGGCAGGAAGCTATCTGATTCTCAACACAAAGTCTTCAAGCTGAAATGTTTACCATTTAGATTATCTTTTATTTCTGTCAGGAAATCTTATTGTTAATTTTTATAATAAACTGAAATTCAAGTAAAATTAACAATTCAGGGAATTTTATATAGCCATGTGTTACTTTAATATGATTTCAAAACATATTCATAACTCTTTAAAAATCCTATGCTCACTAAGCAATTAGTTACTGCTTCTTCCCTTGTTCCCAGTGCCTAAAAACTATCAAGCTGTTTTCTGTCTCATGACTTTATCTATCATATCTATCATGATACTTTACATAAATAGAACCATCAAATACCGGATCTTTGAATTCTGGGAAAATGAATTTTTAATAATTTCAGGCACATGCTTTAGGAAGAAGCCACAGTTTATCTAAAGAAATAAACATTACTATAGAAATCTACCTGAATATGGATTTTATAAAGACCAGTTCAACTAAAAAATATCTTCAGTACTTGCTCTGCAGCACAAAAGAAGGTCTGTTACTATAGACCAGACATGATTGTCACTCAAAGCCTCTTTTGCAAACCACAACACCCAAAAGGAGAGAGAGAACAAAAGGAAATGGCCTGCCACAGAGGCAGGGTGGGATGGGGGGGGGGAATGAGGGGTGGGAGAGATACTGGGATCTGTGATGGTGGGAAATGGACACTGTTGGAGGGATAGGTATTTGATCATTGTATAATTGAAACCCAAGCACAAAATTTGTAAGTCTACAACTGTACTCATGGTGTCTCACTAATAAAATTTTTTAAAAAAAATACTACCTTAAGAAGCTCATGAAGCAGAAAAAAAAGGTCTGTTAACTCTCTTTCTATTAAAAAGGCACAATTTGGGTAGATAATAGTTGCAGAAGGAGATCAAGAACCAAATAAAGGAGTCTTTTATTTCAGCAAGTAGGAGAAGCAGATAAAACAAGGAACCTTGGAATTTTTAGATCCTTCCTCGCCCATGTTAAGGGACAGTAGTAGAATTAGTTAGAAATTTGAAAGAGTGCCAAATTCTAATCACTATACTATCAGCAAGCTTGGAATTTTGAATATAAATTCCAAAAATTCAATGGAATTACTTTAATCCCCAGAGGAAATATTTATAGTGGGGAAACAAAGTGACTTAGTAATCATGGTAGCAGAAAAAGTCAGGTTGGGGCCAGGGAGATAGTACAGTGCGAGAGTACATTTGCCTTGTACATGATAGACCAAGGTTCCATCCCTGGAACCACATATAGTCCTCCAAGCTCTATCAGGAATGATTCCTGACCAAAGATACAGGAGTCAGCCCTGAGCATAGCTGAATGTGACCCAAAACAAACAAAAAAGAAAGAGACTAGACTTAGAATAGCTCAGGAATCAACATCTCTCATGTTGTGTACTAATTGGACTAGTTTATACTTTGCTCTATGGGCTGGAGCGATAGCACAGCGGGTAGGGCGTTCGCCTTACAAGCGGCCAACACGGCCGACCCGAGTTCGATTCCTCCGCCCCTCTCGGAGTGCCCGGCAAGCTACTGAGAGTATTCGATATGCCAGACACAGTAACAACAAAGTCTCCAATGGAGACGTTACTGGGCCCGCTCGAGCAAATCGACGATCAACGGGAGGGCTCTATGTTCATGTGAACAAAAGAAAGTTCCCAAGGTTCTATTTAAAAGAGTTTGTATGCCTGAGGGCTATGAATATGGTCTCCAGAGTTAGATGGAGAAAAGTGTAACTTTAATTCTGTCATTGACTGGGGATGTGACTCTAGATAATTCATCTAGCCTTTCTAAGCTCACTTTCCTCAAAAATAGCAGACTTACTTCATTGGGATTGCTAAGAAATTTATCTGATAAAGATATTTAAAGATCAATGCCTATCATATGCACTGCCACGCTGTTGTCCCGTTGTTCATCAATTTGCTCGAGTGGGCACCAGTAACGTCTCCATTGTGAGACTTGTTGTTACTGTTTTTGGCATATTGAATACGCCACTGGGAGCTTGCCAAGCTCTGTTGTGTGGGCAGGATACTCTCGGTAGCTTGCCGGGCTCTCCGAGAGGGAAGGAGGAATCGAACCCGGGTCAGCTGCGTGCAAGGCAAACACCCTACCTACTGTGCTATTGCTCCAGCCTCCCTACCATATATTTGTAATAAATGTTAACTATTATTAGTGATGAGCTGGAGTGATAGCACAGCAGGTAGGGTGTTTGCCTTGCACGCAGCCGCCGACCAGGATGACCCAGGTTCGATTGCTCTGCGCCTCTTGGAGAGCCCAGCAACCTACTGAGAATATCTCGCCCGCACTGCAAAGCCTGGCAAGCTACCCGTGACGTATTCAATATGCCAAACACAGTAACAGCAAGTCTCACAATGGAGATGTTACTGGGCCCACTTGAGCAAATTGATGAACAATAGGAGGACAGTGCTACAATGCTTGGTAACTCTTGATCACTTGATCACTTGACTTCCCGTTAATCATCAGTTTGCTTGAGAGGGCACCAGTAATGTCTCCATTTGTCCCTGCCACATGCTAGTGTAGCCCAATGGCATCTGTTCTTTCTAGGAACAAGAAGAGACTCATCCAGATTGTTCAGGATCATGATGAAGAAGCCTGACCATCTCATAGGTGGGTGGCCACTCAGTCTTTTGACAACCTGTGGAATCCAGTCAGTAATGGTTCTAGTCCAGTGGTCATCTCCAAATCTCATTATGTGTCCAGCCCATCTGATTTTCGACGCCTTGGCAAATGAGACAGCATCCCTGATTCTTGACCTTTAAGGGAGGTTGGAACTCCAGATTCTTTCTCTCATTTGAGTGAAACGTGATACTCCAAGCATAGCTCTTTCGGTTCCTCTTTGGGAGACCGAAATAGTGTTCTCATCACATTTTCATAGGGTCCAGGTCTCTTAGGCTTTATGTTAGTGCACAAAGAATAGTGGAATCGGAGAGATGTGCCCAGAGCTGGAGGTTCTTCATCCTCTTAGCTATTTCTTCAATGCTCTATGCTCTTCAAGGCGTTTTAAGCCGCTCTCTTCCTCCTGCACAACTCAGGTGCCAGGTCATTCGTCATGTTGACTTCTCAAACTAGGTACACATAACTGTTGTATTCGGAGATGGTCATTCCACTGAGAGCAAATGGAATGTCAGGAATGAGACTGTTTCTCATAAACATTGTCTTCGTGAGATTCAGCTGTAGTCTGACCTTTCCACACTCACAGTCGAAGTCAACTAGCATTTGTGCCACTTGGCTAATGTTTGGTGTTATTAGAACTATATCATCAGCAAAGCAGAGGTGGTGTAGTTGCCAACCATCTATCTTTACTCCCATTCATTCCCATTCCAGTCGTCGCATGACATTCTCGAGGGTGGCACTGAAGAGTTTCGGTGAAATGGTATCACCCTGCTGAACCCCTCTCTTGACATCGATGATCACTTCTTTGTAGAATGGTGAGATCCTCTTAATGAATTCAGAATACAGCTCGTGGAGGATCCTGATGTATTGAGTTTGAGTGCCCTGATTGGCTAGGGCTTCGATGGCCGCTTCCGTCTCAACATTCCACTACCTCCTCTCATTGGTAACTCTACTGCAGCAATTACAGTAGGTAGGGTGACGAGAGAGAGAGAAAGAGAGAGAGAGACAGAGACAGAGACAGAGAGAGATAGACAGAGACAGACAGAGACGGAGACAGAGAGACAGACAGAGAGAGAAACAGAGAGACAGAGAGAGGTGAGGTGGGTGACTGCCAGAGATCACCTGCTACAGAACACAAGGGTAAAATTTCCAGCAATTAGAGGGAAAAGGTATGAAGTGAGTTGTCAAGGTCCTGACTCTGCCCAGCAGACAGGTGTCTATAGAACATGTTGGCCTTAGCGTAAGGTACTCTCTCAGACTGATCTTTGTAACTTGTACTACTGCTTATTTAATTCAGCTGGTGTTGATTAGCTACCCTCCTAGTCTGTGTTATCAGTGTTTACTTTTTAAGAAAAATCACTTGAGATTGCTTGGGTTTTTCTTTTATTCTCTTTGACCTTTAGTTTTAAATTTTATTTTGTTTTAATAGCTTTGGCTAAGGGTTGGCTCACTACTTTCCACTTCCTTTTGTCTTATTTTATATTTTACATGGTGGGAGAGCGGTAATTTAGATTTAGGTAGTATCATTTAATCTTTATTGACCCTTTTATTATTTTATTCTAGGCTTTAGTGTTATTTTTTAATCTTTTTGTTTTTTTATGATTATGTTATCTGAAACTCTGCCAATAGTTTGACTGGGTAGATGAGAAAGATTTTCTTCTCTTAGAGGATCTGGTTACTTCCACTTCAGCTATGCTGTTGAAAACCACAGGTCCTGAGTCTGATCGTGCACTCAAATCTCACAACAGTCCACATTAGTTCCTGTGTCTGGCTGCTCTGCTAAGCCCAGCTGCTCAATAGCTTTCCTCACTCAAGTATTGAGGTCTTAGTCTTCACTGAAATTTTAATTCCAGAGTTGTGAAAGATTCTGATTCAGTGGATGTAGCTAAGCTATGCCAAGATCCTGACCCACAGAAACTGAGATAATAAATCGTGTTGTGTTAAGCTAAATCGTATGGTAATTTGTTACAGAACAACAAATATCTAAACTCAGTAAGAAACAAATGAAGCATTTGCATCCCCCTCCCCCAAAATAATTTAATTTAAAATTCAAGCATTCATTTAATAAATATTTATGGGAAGACTTCTCTATGTAATTATGGTTGTTATAGTTAGTATGAAGTCTAGAAAAAAATCAATGCTAAAAGACTTTAACCCCCAAGAAATATAGTGCAGAGAGGTAAGGTATGCTGAAAAATAGCTGCAAAACTAGGCAGAAAATGCTCTGACAAGGAATGATTCCAGATGGAAAAGCATTTGAGCTGGATCTGAAATAGCAGTAGAATTAGACAATGGATATATACATGCAGACACATGGAGGTGGGGATTATGAGATATGGAGGACAGACAAAAAATAGTTCTTTGGGCTATATAAGAGCAAACATTCAACATTAGGAGACACGTCAGTAACAAGAAATGGAGAACTAAAAAAGATGGAACATCATGACATGCACAAAGGTAAATACCATAACCTTATTTAAGAGTTTGCTCCAACTATATTTCTAAAATATAAGTCAGTAAAATTTTCTTTATTAAGTCTTCTTCATCCTATCATTAATCAAATATCAAGACAAAAGTAGAAGTTTCCTGTGTATTTTTATCATGTTCCAGTTCATTGAAGCTATTGTCTATCCAAAATGATGACTTTTTGCATCTGATAATGCAGTTTGAAAACATCAGTGTCCCAACAATTGAGAGATTAACATCACCTATAAAGTAAGTATGTATTTTTTAAATAGAGGTGGATTTCTTTGGTTCATATTTTCATTTGCTGACAGTATAGAAAATACTCAACTATCCACCCCCCCAAAATTTTTTTCACATAGTTTATTTGTATTTATTCATCAAAGTTTGAAAGCAGGGCGCATGGTTGCAAAATAAGTATAATTTATGTGTAATTTCTACACACCTAATTCTCATAATTTTATCAAAAGTAGACAAAATACACTTGAACAATTTACACTGTATGTTTATCAGTATGCAATCATTTCAAAAATGCTAGTCCAGGGACAGCTCTACTCATCAAATTTCACACGCCAACAGTTATACTTCCTGTCACAAGGTGGAGACAGGTAGGGAAAGAAAAAGTAATTCCCAGCCTAAGACTCAGAGACTTCCAGTGAGGCTAACTACAGAGATTCACCTTTAGCACAGCAGGTGCACAGCAAGCCCATTAGTGAAGACCCAGAGAAGTCTACCAAGTTCAATGAGTGAAAAGAGTAACACAACATAGAAGTCTCAAACAGCGCCAACCAGCTCTGTAAATTCTCAGAAAATTATTTTAGTAACACCATATGGAGGATTTTATTGAGCTCAAAGTAATAATTGAGCAGATCGTGAGCAAAGCACAAGAAAGTATGAGAGGTGAAATGAGAAAACTACAATCAAAAATGGCAAAAATGAAGAGTATGGCAAGTGATACTAAAAAATTCAATAGGAGGTTGAGGCATCAGAATGACAACAGCGAAGGAAATATGGAGGTCCAAGATGAGATGCAGGAAACCTCTAGAAAAAAAAGAAGAAATGTTTGAAAATGACTGAAAACAAATGAACAGCACAAGAGAGAACTATGGGTTGAGTTCAGATTTACATTTGTAGAATTTATATATTTTATCTTAATTTAAAGTGCATTAGCACAGATTTATTCATAATGTTACTTTTAAAAATGTATAAGCCTATGGGAAAAAAGATTATAGTTTTTAAAAATTTATTTTATCAATCATCATTGATTAACAATTCTTTGGAATTTCTAGCTATCACTCTGGTGAAGGGCATGGTGCTGGAATGATGTATCCATGAAACGCATAATTAATTTTATTGTAAATCTAGTTACTTCAATAAAAATGACTTTTAAAATATCTAGTACTTGGGTGGGCAGGCTAACTCTCTGCCTTGCTGAATCTTCTCCCCAACACAAATCTCCCCCCACCCCCATACTTCTAGAAGCCCCAGCAGTCACACACACACACACCTTCCATAGCTGTCACCCTGTCAACTCAAAATTGTCCCAGACCATAGATCCTGAAGTCTCAAGACACTTCCTAATTCCTCAATACTGAAATTCCAGTTCGAATACACCAAATTTGATGAAAAGTAACATAGAAGTCAACAAAACTCAACAAATAAAAGCAATAATACAGATGGCTCAACTAACCATAATCAGCTTTAAAAATTCTGAGATAAGAACTTAACCCATGATCAGATGCTTTTCACATAACAATTGATTCACTTTATACTTATTAATTTTAATATTGGACCTTTGTTATCTAATCAATTTCATCTCTAAAAAACAATCTAGCTCTGGGATTATTACCTCAGTGGCAGGAAGCACCACTTTGAGGTGGGAGGTTATTGTTGTTCTGCTATATTCTGTCTGAGCATCCCAAGCTGCGTTAAGGAGGCCCAGGTCAAGTGCTCCCCCAGTGATTCTCATGCAACCAGTCCTGTAGTTCAGTTCAAATGTTCAGGGATGAAATGCTGCTCTGGCACTACTGTGTCTGGATATCCAAGTCACCCCTGTGGTGCTGGAGGCATTCAGGACCGATGGCAGAGCTCGAAGGCCTCCAAAGCTGCATCAAGTGCTTCATTTAACAGTACTCCAGGGACCTTGGAGTGCCATGAATCTCTGATGCAAAATAAGCATGCACCTTAAGCACTGTGTTATCTTCCTGACTCGATTAAAAGCATCTATGCATCTATTTGCAAGCATGAGGACAGTAGTGCAGCCTACACAAGCCAAACAGGGTCTGAAGACTCTGGTACATGGGTGTGTGTTGTGGCACTGTGGCACTGTCTTCCTGTTGTTCATCGATTTGCTCGAGCGGGCACCAGTAACGTCTCCATTGTGAGACTTGTTGTCACTGTTTTTGGCATACCGAGTATGGGGAGCTTGCCAGGCTCTGCCATATGGGCGAGATACTCTCGGTAGATTGCTGGATTCTCCGAGAGGGATGGAGGAATTGAACCTGGGTTGGCTGCATGCAAGCAAATGCCCTACCCACTGTGCTATCACTCCAGCCCAAGTAACAGGTGTGCGATATCCAGCATATAGTCTGTGGTCCTAGTTGAGAGGACCACGACTAGACATTATGTCACCCAGTGACTACCACAACTCAAAGATGTGAGAGTACTGTGGTCAAGAGTGTTGTTCTCATCAAACATGTGAGTACACAGTGACCCCCTCAAGTGGGCGATGCAACCGAATGTTCCTAAGTGCTAGAGCTGAATGTGACCCTTGGCAAATGTATGCAAAAACCAATCACTAAAGTGTGCAACCACCAGAGAGCACCACAGCCAAGTAAGCAAGCAACTCAGCATGTGCAACCCTCAGTCAGTGCAACAAGTGCAAATGGAAAAGAAGGGGCAATAATTGGGAGCATCTTAAAATTATTATTCACTAAAGACTCTACCACATAATCTCTGCTAGCGAAAACTTTTTTTCATCTAACAATTTAGGGTTCATTTTTTAAGCCTTAATGAATCATTTTATTTATTTTGTGGGAGCCACACCCTGCTGTGTTCAGGACTTACTCCTGGCTCTGTGATCATGAATCACACCTGGCAAGATTGGGGGGCTGAATAGCATGCTGGAGATCAAGCTTGGGCCGGCCACCTGCAAGACAAACACCTTCCCTGTTCTACTATGGATCTGGCCAAAGGACAGCTTAAGCTTTCATTTGCTCACCTACGAATAAAAAGTTATTGAGACTTTGGATACATTTAAACATCTATTTCAGTGGCCCAGAAAACACAGAGTCTACGTTTTCATAGGTCCTCAGAGAATAAACAGTAATTTTTGCCTGTCTTTCTCGAATTTCTACTAAATATTTTTAATGATGCAGTGTCTATGATAGGAACTGTTAGATACTCACATTTTCATTCTCATACATTCCCAGATAAAAATGGTTTACATTTCACAGCCACAATTTGTTTTTGTTGGTTTGAAAAAAAAAAGTCATTGCTATTTAAGAAACTTGGAAAATTAATGAGGTTCATCAGAGGCCACTGTCCTAACAAGGTTTGTGATTGATATCTGGGAACTGCAGGTATCTTGAGAGACAGACTAATTAGTAAGGTTTGTAGAAGAGATAAAAGAGAAAGAGGAGTCCTGGAATCCCTGAGAGAGAGAAATCCCTTGGCTCCTTCTCCTTGAGTCCAGTACCATAGAAGCAAGAGAGGCATAGGGGCTGGAGAGGTAGTGCAGTGGGTAGGGCCTTGCCAATGCGGCTGAGCTGGGTTCAATCCCTGGCATCTCATATGGTCCCCCAAGAAACCCCAGGAGTAAGCCTAAGCATCTTCAGGTGGGGCCCCCCAGAAAAAAACAAAAACAAAACAAAACAAAAAATGAATGAGAGAGGCACATTGCTTCCAGAAAAGAAAGTTCCTCAAACTCCAGTTAATGTTAAAGAATTTGGTGTTTAGTTCTTCTAAATCTTGAGTATATAAGAAACAAATTTATTCATTTAAAATTATTTCAAACTCAACTTTGAAGTTGAATTCACTTTGGAGAATGTTTAAATAGTAAGTTGCTGGATTCACATAGAATTGCTTTATGAAACAATTGACATTGGAACTGCATTGCAATATTTATTTTTTTAAGGAGTATAATTCAATTTTAAAATTTATGATAATTCTTATCTTTTGTGGGCTGGAGCGATAGCACAGCAGGTAGGGCGTTTGCCTTGCAAGCAGCCAACATGGCCGACCCGAGTTCAATTCCTCCACCCCCTCAGAGAGCCTGGCAAACTACTGAGAGTATCTCGCCCGCATGGCAAAGCCTGGGAAGCTACCCGTGATGTATTCGATATGCCAAACACAGTAACAAGTCTCACGATGGAGACGTTACTGGGCCCGCTCGAAAAAATTGATGAGCAACAGGACAGTGACAGTGACATATCTTTTCTATTTTTGTGCACTTAGTAACATGATAGAACATCGAATGGTCAAGAGGCCACTTTTATAACATACAACTTATTTTTTAAAGCTTGGGAAAGGAGCAGAAAGATGAGTGAGTTTTCCTTTGAATCAAGTAAAACTCAAAGAAATATATGAATTTTTATAGGGCCACACCTTTTACTCTCAGGGGCTGGGGTACACTCCTAGTGATGCTCAAACTGGCAGTATAGACCTGACAGTTTGACATTTGGCCACCACTGCCAAGTGCTTAAAATCAGCAGTGTAGGGGTCCATTAGGTGGCCCAGTGGTGCTCAGGAGACCTTTGCTAATAAGTATCCAACACAGGGTCTTGTGCATGTTCAGCATGCACATTACACTTCTAGTTATTATCTCAGTTCCAGAATTAAAGAAAGTTTTCAAGAGATAATGTTTTTTCATTCTTCAAATTAATAATGATAGTGATTCCATTCGTCTTGGAACCTTGTCTGAAACAACTGCATTATGAACAACTTTATAAACCACGACATTTAAATAAAGTTTACCCCCCAAAAGTTTACCCCCTCCACTACCTCCAGTATCCAGCTGCCGCCACGCTCCAGGACACATTCCGGATGCTCAGGCCAAGACTCACACACGAGTGAAGCCCCACAGAACCAGGTAAGTGGAACTCTGAGACCTTGGACTCCAGACTCAATAGACCTGGGAACAGAGATCCTCTGCCTGCTCCCACCAACCTCAGGTGACCAAGGGATTAAAACCAGAAGCCCCATCCTACCCTGCTCTGTCTGCTTGCACCAACCACCTGTGAACCAGGGATTACACACAGAAGACCCACCCTACCGGCACAAGATAAATACCTCACCAGCAGACCTCCACTAACTCCACTACCTCCAGTACCCAGCCGCCACTACGCTCCAGGACACTTTCCAGATGGTGTGGCCACTTCGCATAAGACACATCATATGACACTTAATACCCATCTTCCAGGATTGCAGTACCATATTTTATAGGGTTGAAATATAGTTTGAACCCTGGGAACACCTGCAAGGGTGATTAGAGGCCGCTCTAAAAGCCTCTATCCCTCTCGGAGAGCCTGACAAGCTACTGAGAGTATCCCGCCCGCATGGCAGAGCCTGGCAAGCTATTCGTAGCATATATTCGATATGCCAAAACCAGTAAATACAATGAGTCTCATTCCTCTGACCCTTAAAGAGCCACCAATACAGCAGCGGTAAGAAGGATGAGGAAGGAGAGGCTGATAAAATCTCAAGGCAAAATCAGGCTGCCAAAATGAAGAAAGACAAAAATGACTCTGTACTTTCAATGCACATATGTTGTCATCAGATGCATTCGTGGAGAATCTCATGGTACAAGCGTGAAAGATCAAGCACGACATCATTGGTCTGACTGAGATGAGAAGGCATCAATCACATCAGGCCGTTTTCGACACTGGAGAAGAACTGTTCCTTGGAATATGCGACAAAAGAGGCATAGGTGGTGTCGGTGTCCTTGTCAACACGAACTTGGCCATAAGCATTGATTCATTCAAATGCCAACAACCCAAATCGGGTGTTTATGCCTAAAGATGTAGCTTACTGCCGGCAGTTTCTATCATCATTGTCTATGCACCAACATCCAATTATGATGAAGGAGAAATTGAGAAGTTCTACATGGAGCTGGAGAAGTTCTATAAAGAAGACCACACCTTCTACAAGATCATTGTGGGTGATTTTAATGCAAAGATAGGACTGAGAAGATCAGCTGAAGAACTTCACATTGGGACCCATGGCCTAGAATGGAACAAACAAACAAACAGAGACACTGTCTGAGTTCATCATGTCGACCAAGACCTTTCATGATAACTCACAGTTCCAGAAGGCCAAATCTAAACGTTGGACTTGGGAGTCTCCCGGTGAATGGTTCCACAACAAAAATTGACCACATCATATTCGATTGATGGTTTTGCCTGACGGATGTCGTTGTTGTCCCAAAATTCTGAATGGGATCAGACCACCGTCTCCTTCATGCAAAATTCTACTTCACAGAGCGGGGAGAAAGGGCTGCAGAGTTTAAAAAGAGAACTCCCAGAATGACCACCAACTGGGAGTTCTTTGGCACTATTTCGGCAACATGGAAAGATGCCATCATTGACAACACTGATAAGAAATATGATTGACTGGTTCAGCACCTCCATGAATGTGTGAGGAACGCCAAGAGAGAGATAGCCACAAAAAAAAGGCCTGTCTTCGAAAACACTTGAGATTATTTGCCAACGTGGCTTGGCGCAAGCCTCAGGCAACTGCAAGCAAACGTCTGAGATCACAAAGCAGTGCAGAAAAGCGATAAAGTAAGAACTCAAAGAGAGAAGAGCAGCAGTGCTGGCATATGAGGCAGAGGCCAGAAAAATCATTTGCAATGCCCGCCTGTCCTTCACCAACTACAAGAACAAGATGACTGCCCTCTGACATCCTGATGGATCTATCACATCTTCCACAAGGGCAATGGAGAAGATTATCCATGACTTCTACTCAGATCTCTTTGATAGCCACTCCCACATGCCCACATACCAAATTCCACAGGACGGATATGTCGTTCCCAAATTTCTCCCTTCCAAAATCTGACACGTCATTTCGTTGGTAAAGAAGCGAATAGCACCCGGCCCAGACAAGGTCAGACCTGAACACCTGAAGAATCTGCCATCTGTACTCATCAATACATTGGCTCGGCTCTTTACACGCTACCTGTCTGAATACAAGGTTCTGTCCCAGTGGAAAATCAGCAGGACCATTCTACTGTACAAGAAGGGAGACATCTACGACATTGGCAACTATCGCCCATTCTGCTTGTTGTCTGTCTTCTACAAGCTGTTCACTCGCGTTATCCTGAATAGGTTTGGCAGAACACTAGATGAAGGGCAACCATATGAGCAAGCCAGGTTCCGCAAAGAATTCAGCACGATCGGCCATATCCACATGATAACCAAGCTCATTGAGGTTTCTCAGGAGTTCAGGATGCCGTTATGTCTAATGTTCAGTGATTCAAAGAAGGCGTTTGATTCTGTTGAGACTGAAGCGGTCATCAAAACACTAGCCAAACAGGGCATTCAAATTCAATACATCAGGATCCTCTGTGAGCCGTATTATGGATTCACTACCAGGATTTCACCATTCTACAAGGAAGTGATCATCCATGTCGAGAGGGGTTCAGCTAGGTGATACCGAAAGTCTTCAGTGCCACCCTCAAGAACATCATGTGATGACTGAAATGGGAATGAATGGGAGTGAAGATAGAAGATCGGCAACTACACCACCTTTGCTTCAATGACGACATCATTCTAATAACACCAAATATTAGCCAAGCAGCACAAATGCTGGCCAACTTCAACTGAGAGTGTGGAAAGGTCTGACTGCAGCTGAATCTCATGAAGACAATCTTTATGAGAAACAGTCTCATTCCTGCTGTTCCATTTGCTCTCAATGGAATGAACATCTCCAAATGCAATAGTTATGTGTACCTAGGTCGAGATGTCAATACGATGAATGACCTGGCACCTGAGTTGCACAGGAGGAAGAGAGGGGCTTGGAACGTCTTCAAGACCATTAAAGAAATAACTAAGAGGATGAAGAACCTCAGCTCCGGGCACATCTCTTTGATTTCACTGTTCTTCCTGCAGTGTTCTTCCTACGTATGCCTAAGAGACCTGGGCCTTACGAAAACAGGATGAGAACTCTATTCGGGTCTCCCAAAGAGGAATCAAAAAAGCTATGCTTAGTACTCCATTGTGTAGATGTACCAAAGTTTCTTTAACCAGTCATCTGTTCTTGGGCACTCGTACTATGTAACAGCTAGAAAAAAATGAAGTCATGAAATTTACATACAAGTGGTACTACATGGAAAGTATCATGTTAAGCGAAATGAGTCAGAAAGAGAGGGATAGACATAGAAACATTGCATTCATCTGGGGAACACAAAGTAACAAAAATAGGAGACTAACACCCAAGAGTGGCCGAGATTAGTACCAGGAGTTTTGCTCCATGGCTTGGAAGCCAGCCACACACTCTAGGGGAAAAGGGAGCTCAGACCGAGAAAGGAGCACCAAATAAAGGGTGTTGGGAGGATCCTCCCAGGATGAGAGAAGCATGCTGAAAGTAGACTACAGATCAAACATGATTGCCACTCAATGTCTCTTTTGCAAACCACAACACCCAAAAGAAGAGAGAGAACAAAACGGAATACCCTGCCACAGTGGGACAGGGGGTGGGGGGAGAGAACTGGGAACTGTGGTGGTGGATAATGGACACTGGTGGAGGGATGGGTGTTTGATCATTGTAAAAATTGAACCCAAGCACAACGATTTGTAAATCTACAACTGTACCTCATGGTGTTTCACTAACAAAATTTTAAAAAAATGTAAATGATGGAGAATGGGCACTGGTAGAGGGGTGGGAAAAGAAAAAATAAAGAGTCTTTTTACTCAAAAAAAAAAGAGCTATGCTTGGAGTATGATGCTTCACTCAAATGAGAAAAAGAATCTGGAGTTTCCGACCTCCGTCGATGTCAAGAATCAGGGCTGCTGTCTCATTTGCCGAGGTGTCGAAAATCAGATGGGCTGGACATATAATGAGACTTGGAGACAACCGCTGGACTAGAGCAGCCATTACCGACTGGGTTCCATGTGATGTCAAAAGATTGCGTGGCCGCCCACCTACAAGATGGTCAGACTTCTTCGTCAAGACCCTTAGCGATCGGTTTGAGGCTCTTCATGTTCCTAGAACAAGCAGACGCCACTGGGTTACATTAGCATGTGACAGGGACGAATGGAGAAGTTACTGTGCCTGCTCTGGCAAATTAATGAGTAACAGTATGTCAAGTGATCAAGTGACTCCCCCAAATATTATATTACTGATTCTATTAAAATATACTTTTATTATATTTTTATTAAGTTCTTGTCATCTATTAAGACTCCATAATCTTCAGTTATTCATAGTTGAGTTGTATGCATACATATTTCAGCACTAGTCCCAACAGTCTTAGTTTCCCTCCACCAGTGTTCCCAGGTTTCTCCAAGTCCTCTATTTCCCCAGATTACCTCTTAAGCACATTTTTAAAGTTTGATTGTTGTGGTTTGTAGGTCCTGCCTTCAGTGTTGTAGACTGCAGTTTAGATATATAGCTAGACCAGATCTCTACATCACTGATATACCCGAGACCCCTGGCCCCTGACACCTGTTATTCCTGTCAATTTCTTTTTCCCTCTATTTCTTTCCTTCTGTATCCTTCCCTTCCTATATTTTGGGGTCAAGGGTTATCAAGTTATTCTTATTCTTATTATTCTCTTATTACTCTTATTCTTCTGTTTAATACTTTGCATTCTGTTTCCAAATGGATTGCATAAAATAAAAACTTTTACTTTCAGAATTTCTCTGATATGGATTACTCAGTTTTCTTTTAATTTCAGCCAGTGAGGTGAAACCATATTTGTTTTCAGGACCCAGAGAGATAGCATAGCAAGTAGGGCAATTGCCTCACACACAACCAACCCTGGTTCAATCCTCAGCACCCACTATGGTCTTCTGAGCAGTCTGAGTACAGAGCTAGGAATAAGCCCTAAATAATCTGGGTGTGACCTGAAAACAAAAAAAACAAAAAATAAACAGCTGAAGAATATTTGCTTTCCTACTTTGCTCCAAATCTCTTGATCCCATTTTCAATATTCAATATTCAATATTCAAGAGATTTGACTCCAAATCTCTTGAATATTTTCTCATAATTTCTTCATATACTTAATTAAAAATTCACTTTAGTCATAATTAATCTCTTATATTTTATCAACTCGTCTACGGATATTGTTTATCTGTATCATTTTCTGTCCTTTTAAATTAAAGATTTTATACATGATTGCACCCATTCAAAGTAGCACGGTAGCACTGTCCTCCCATTGTTCATCCATTTGCTCGAGCAGGAACCAGTACGTTTCCATTGTGAGACTTGTTGTTACTGTTTTTGGCATTTCGAATACTCCATGGGGAGCTTGCCAGGCTCTGCTGGGCAGGTGAGATACTCTTGGTAGTTTGTTGGGCTCTCAAAGAGGAACAGAGGAATCGAAACCGGGTCGGCCACATACAATGCAAATGCTCTACCCGCTGTGCTACAGTGCATTATTATATATTAACTTATTCATATCTATTTATTCTATTAACTTTAATCTGTTATTATTGACCAGATATCAAATAAATCAATAATTCACTAAATTTAAAATGAAACTCAGTGAAATGGTCATTAGGAAACAGTTCTATATAAGACTGTAAATTTCAGTGGAGTTCATGCCCAATTCAATCAGCCTAATCAGTGGCTGAATAAATAGCAGTACTCCTACATTAAAAAAATGTAAATTTCAGCAGGAAAATGACCATGTATTATTCTCTTAACTTTTTATTCTGGATGCTTAGCATAATTTTTGGTACACATAGAAATTCAATAAGAATTTATAGTAGAAATGACCTCATGGAGTTAAGCATTATTTTTCTCTCAATGAAGACGTTACTGGCGCCCGCTTGAGCAAATCGATGAACAACAAGAGGACAATGCTACAGTTCAGTGATGATTAGGTCAGTCATTATTAAATGGTACAACCAAGATGCAAGATGCAACTAAGCAGAGAATTTTGAGTTTATATTCTTAATTACTAGGCAATTTTGTCTTCACTTCACCTTTTTAGAAAAAAAGAAGTAGGCATCGAGTTCCACTTTCAAAATTAGGTCCTAAAATACATGAGAAACTGACTAACAGTCTAGAAAGTGGAAAAATTTACACCCTTACACGATTTTTTTAAAGTAGCATATCCTCATACAATCTTATTCAAGCATTAGAAACATAGCCAGAATATTAAATGTTTAGACTGCAAATATTTCTATTTTTTAGTTTTAAAATAATTAACATATAATTTCTTCTGCTGCATATTTTTTTGCCCAAATATCAAAATTTAGTTACAGAATAGCAAAAATAATAAATGAATGGAAGGATTGACTATGAAAGATGTAAAAAATTGAGATAAATATTTTGCAATTACTACTTGGATTGCCTGTCAGAAAAAAATATGTGAGATAAATTGCAAGGAAATACAATGGAGACCAGTGCAATGAGCAAGTAATTGGATTTAACCCTGATGGTCTTAAATGCTTTTCTCTCTAGAAAATTCTGTGACTAATTATTATTTTCAAAGCTCAAATTTATCGTTTGCACCCAAGATTGGATTGCAGGTGGCAGTAATAGCTATGCACATTGGTAGCCAAGAGTCTAGTACCAGTTAGTTGCTTCTGAATGTCCATGACTAATAAGCCTTGACATTACACTATACAAAAGATATGTTTGGTTAGGAAAGTCCCGGAAGGTGTTGGTGTATAAAATCAGCAGGAATCGGTGGAGTGAAGACATGCAATAACTACTTCTTGTTCCAGTAGGCTGCATCTGGTTTCATGTGGTAGAGCGAGTTCAGATTTTGAAAGTCTCTGGAATGATGATATCCTAAGGCTCTAACATAGGATCCCCTGGGGTGTAAGTACACTCACTGAAGTTCACTTATACAGGAGTGGAAGTTAGTGGGAACACATCACTGAATTTTTGTCATAGTTTTCATAATTATACATAACCATGCCTACATGAAGCCTGTTTGAATCACCTAATCTCTCCTTCATCACCCACAAAAAATATGGATTGATGGAGAGATGTTACAGTGGGTAGTGAGCTTGCCTTGCATACGGCCAACCCAAGATCAATCTTCAGCACCACATCCCTCAAGCCTGCTAGGAGTAAGTCCTGAGTACCTCTGAGTATGGCCCCAAATCCAAAAAGGAATACATAAAAATAATAAAATGAATATTTTTTCTTTTTTTGGGGGGGTCACACCCTTTTGCTCTTGTTCCATGTTTGAAAGTGCTGTCCTACCAGTTACTTGCTGCATCTTGAGTATACCCTTGTGTACTGAAACCCTGAAAACTGTTTGTCCACTTAAATGTCAATTTACAGCTCTCAGAAAAACAATTGTAGTAGGATATAAAGAAAATGTTCCCATTGTCACAGCATTTTTGAAGGGGCCTGAATTCAGAATATAATTAGGCAAAACAAGTTGAGTACAGATCATTAATTCAGAGCCAGGATATTGAAATTTGATCTGCATACCTGACACACTCAAAGGTGGGGTTTGGTTTGTCACCTTTAAGTTAAGAATCTGAGTTGTGGTGCCAGAGAGATAGTACAGTAGGTAAGAAGCTTGTCTATCATGCAGCCAATCTGGGTTCAAACGCTGTACCACATATGGTTTCCCAAGGACTCTCAGGATTGATTTCCTGAGCACAGAGCCAGGAATAAACCCTGGGTATGCCCCTCCCCCATTTAAAAAATAAGAATCTGAGTTATGTAGATTTCTTTAAAAATTCTGTCAGGGGTCAAAGAGATAATATAACAGCTGACCCAGGTTCAATTCTTAGTACCACATATGATGTTCCAAGCCACACCATGACTGATCCACTGATCCTTGAGCACAGAGTCAGGAGTAAGTACTGAGTTCTGCCAATTATAGCCCAAAGCAAAATTAAAGAGAGATGGGGGGGGGAAGAGAGAGAGAGAGAGAGAGAGAGAGAGAGAGAGAGAGAGAGATATTTGTCCCTGGATTATATATTCCACCACCAAACCCACCTCCCTCCACAAACACCACACACATACTGACATAGAGGGAGAGCTTCAGTCACTCCACCATTGTGCAAATAAAGCAAATAAAGGTGCTTCAGATACCTTTTTTATACCTGAAAATTAGGTTACACAAATTGTTCTGTTTGACTCACACCTGAGGGGGAAAAATTAATGTTCTGTTTGATTCACATTGAAGGGAAAAAATTAAATGTAAACTCTTCAATGCACCTGAGAGAAGAGTAAGAAAAAAAGAATGATAATGGAAGTTCATTTCATGCTAAAAAAAAAAGGTGATACTACAGTGTATATATTTTTAGTCTTTGGGTGGGGGGGGAGGAATTTTAAGCAAGAGCCATACTTAACTATGGATTCAAAGAGCCATACTGACTCTTTGCTCAGGGATGGCTTTGCAGGGGTCAGGGGTTGGGTAGTGTTCAGGGTGTCAAGGCAGACAAATGCAATGCAAGTTCCTTTACCCACTGTCAATCTCTCTGCCCTTGGCAGGGTTTATGTCCTGGTGACCAAATAGAGTCCACAAAAGGGGAGTTGAGTTACGTCATCTTTATGGGGATTCTGAATGAGTTGTCTACAACTTTTTGAGATTGAAAACTGGGAATTCTAGGTCTAGGAAGACACTATGTGACCCAATTGTTTTCCAAGATATTTGCAAATGCATAGAGATGCAGAGTTAGCTGAAGGCCCATGATCTTGAGAAGTAAGAGACTGAGGAAAAGACACAGATGGTTGAGTGAAAGAGCCAGCACCTGTGTCGCGAACAGATAAAGAAACTGCAGTTTGATCTGCTCCGATTAACTCAAAATCTAACACCCAAGAACAGTAGAGTACCAGAAAGATCACTCCACAGCTGAGTAGCCGACCTCACATGCTAAGAGAAAAGGCAGCTCAGATAAAGAAGGGACCACCAAATAAAGGGTGCTAGGAGGGTCCGCTCGGGATGGGAGATGCGGGATGAAAGGAGACTATAGACCAAACACGATGGCCACTTAATACCTCTACTGCAAACCACAACACCCCAAATAAGAGAGAGAACAGAAGGGAATGCCCTGCCACAGAGGAGGGGTGGGGTGGAGAGACGGAGTGGGAGTGGTGTGAGGAATGTTGAGAACATTAGTGGAGGAAAATGGGCACTGGTGGAGGGATGTGTACTAGACCATTGTATGGCTGAAACGCAAACATGAAAGTTTCTCACAGAGATTCACTAATAAAAATTTTTTTTAAAAAAATCTCACCATGAGCCAGTGTGGGTGTGTTTGCCATGCAAAGATATTGAAGAATCAAGGGAACTAGGGGAGACTTTTTATTATTATTATTTTTTAAAACTAACTTAAAGAACTATAATTCAAAGTTATAGATAGTTGAGTTTTAGATGTATATTCTAGCACCAATCCTACCACTAGTGTCAACTTCCATCTACCAGTGTTCTCGAGTCCCCCCCCACCCCCAGCCTCCCAGCCTGCCACTTTGACAGACACATACCTTTTGAGTGTTTTTCTCCCTCCTACTCACCCACACCCAATTCCATAGGATCTAGTAGCAGTTTAGTAATGAGAAAGGAATGGAAGAACTGGAAAAAAAAAGAGTGGATGAGAGTTCATTCACCTTTCTATTTTAGCCAGAACTCAGATGGGATGAGTGAAATGAGAGGCTAAAGTTTATATATAGAACTCTATTTGTTCAATTATCTGGAAATGATATCCACATGACATGAAAAGCTATGGAGTTTGCCCAGGATTTCACCCAAGAAAAGGGTAAAGCAATTCAACAAAATGGTTTTAAAGGAATAGTAAAGAAGAAGAATGAAAGAATTTTGCTTGTTTTTTATCAAATTTTATCCACTTAATAAAGCATGATGCTATGCTTATATAAATTTAAAAAACACTTTAAGATTACTACTTTAGGGCTGAAATTTCCATTTCTGTATACAATTAAGCAATGATGCCTCATTTATGTTGTGTCAGTTTTGTGATAAATATTTTTATAAGCATAATTTCATGTGAGCTTGAGAATCATAAAATTTTTTAATTAAAAAATTAATGAATTGTTAATTTATTTACAATTTAGGAAAGTAGAACTTGAATTACTTTCCAAATATCATAAATTAGTTTTAAAATATCATTTGGAATAGGAAATTGTGAAAGCAGGACTTGAATTCAGACAGTCTGTCTCTAAAGCATAAATTTTAATCATTTGGCTTCTTATAAAATATTGGACTAGATATTAAATAAGATTGCAAAATAATTCATGATCTAAAAGTCTTATCTAAATCAATTTTTCCTAATCATTTTCTTTTTTAAATATTCAAAAATTTTCTCATAGTCAACATTGTTGTATAAGTGGAATCAATAAAGATCATGGGAATTCATGATAGAATTTTCTCTATGTTGAAATGATTTGTATTTGTGCCAAACAACATAACTGTTTAACACTGAAATGTGACTAGTTCAATTGAGGAACTTAATTCTTTTTCTTTTAATTAAAAAATGTTATTAAGGGGCTAGAGCGATAGCACAGAGTGTAGGGCATTTGCCTTGCACGCAGCCAACCCAAGTTGGATTCCCAGCATCCCATATGGACCTCTGAGCACCACCAGGAGTAACCCCTGTGCATCACTGCGTGTCACTCAAAAAGAAAAAAAAATGTTATTGAATCACCGTAAGATATTTGTGATTGAGTTTCAGGTGTACAGTGTTCCAACATCTATCCCTTAACCAGTGTCCATGACCAATGTCTCCAGTTTCACTCCCAGATCCCAGTATTTGAGGAACTGAATTTATAATCTAATTTAATTTTAAGTAATTTTATGTGAAGCTGAAAATGGCCATATATGGAGACCAGAGGGATAGTACAGCCAGTAAGGCATTTGCTTGTACATGGCTGATCCACACTTAGTTTCCAGGACCACATATATTCCTTCAAGCATCTCCAGGAAACCATTACATCCTGAGCACAGAGTCAGTAGTAAGTCCCTAAGAATCACCAGGTGTGGTCCAAGAAGCAAAAAAAAGAGCATCTAAATGACCATTTATATCATTAGTAGCTACAGTCTTGGAATAGCTAAATTGATAATGCTGACACATTGCAATTGATAATCCTGTCAATTGGCAGAGCCAAGTACACCCTATTAACATTGGTTTTCAACCACTAGTCTATGGACAGATCCTGGACCACAGGTGCGTAAAGATTGAAAAATCCCTTTTCTACCTCTTTGGTTATAACAACTACAGGTCTATGAACTGGTCTGGAGGACAGGTGGTAGATTGCAGGTGCAAAATGTTTCAAGAATGTTGCTCCTTATCATTGATAAAAGTAAAGTAAAGTAAAGGCCCTCCCGTTGATCGTCGATTTGCTCGAGCGGGCCCAGTAACGTCTCCATTGGAGACTTTGTTGTTACTGTGTCTGGCATATCGAATACTCTCGGTAGCTTGCCGGGCTCTCCGAGAGGGGCAGAGGAATCGAACTCTGGTCGGCCATGTTGGCTGCGTGCAAGGCAAACACCCTACCCGCTGTGCTATAGTCAAGGTTACTTGAAGGAAAAAGCTCTAAGTAGAATTTGGTCACTCAGTTTTGTGAAAAAAACACCCTGTAAAATCTACCTAAAATCTTGGATGTTGCCAAAGATTCTTCTGAATTCAGGAGGACCAATATATTCTGAGGGTTGATCCATTCATAGATTCCAAGTTGGTAAACATTTTAAACCACTAAATTAATTGTTATAAAACATCATTTTTAGAAGAAAAAAATCTTAATTTCCTAATGGTCAGGCACAAATCAAACTGAAAAATCAGATCATTTCCCCCTAATAGCTATTACTTTAAACTAGTGCAATAGTTTAAGAAAGATGTTCTGGGCCAGGGAAACAGTTCACATGCTGAAGCACATGCCTGGCCCGGGGTTTGTTTTATACTAGTACAGCCAGGTAGCCCTCAGTTCCACTGGGGAGCCCCCAAACAAACAAACAAAAAAATCAAGATGTTCTGAAAATTATTCAGCAACGTATTCCCCAGTGATATATGGATCTTCATTTGTCTTATGCACTGCTAGCTGAGAAAGTCAGTATACCTTATTGTCATTGTATGCAAATAAACTCTTTAAAAAATCACTTGTGCTACTTCTAAAATGATTGAATAGAGGATGATCACAAACTGATGACCATTGGAATTGTGCATGTGGGTAATTAAGAGGCAGGCCTTATACCACCCAAAGCAGTCATCCAAAATATGAAAAAGCCAGGATTGTTTTTCCCTTTTGGGGTCATGCCCAGCAATGCACAGGGGTTACTCCTGGCTCATGCACTCAGGAATTACTCCTGGCGGTGCTCAGGGGAACATATGAGATGCTAGGAATCAAATCTGGGTCAGCTGCGTGCAAGGCAAACACTCTACCCGCTGTGCTATCGCTCCAGCCCCAAAGCCAGAAAATTTTAATTCACTAGATGTGTCTAGGGCTGGAGCAATAGCACAGCAGGTAGGGCGTTTGCCTTGACCGGGTCGACCAGAGTTCGATTCCTCTGCCCCTCTTGGAGAGCCTGGCAAGCTGCCGAGAGTATCTAGCCCACATAGCAAAGCCTGGCAAGTTACCTGTGACGTACTTGATATGGCAAACACAGTAACAACGAGTCTTACAATGGAGACGTTAGTGGGACAGCTCGAGCAAATCAATGAACAACAGGAGGACAGTGCTACAGTGCTAGAGATGTGTCTAAGGATAAAACTCTGTGGCTGGGTCACGGTCGCGGTCCCGGTCCTCCCGTTGTTTATCGATTTGCTCGAGCGGGCCCAGTAACGTCTCCATCATGAGACTTATTACTGTGTTTGGCATATCGAATATATCACGGGTAGCTTTGCCAGGCTCTGCCGTGAGGGCGAGATACTCTCGGTAGCTTGCTGGGCTCTCCGAGAGGGGCGGAGGTATCGAACTCGGGTCAGCCATGTTGGCCGCTTATAAGGCAAATGCCCTACCGCTGTGCTATCGCTCCAGCCCTGTGGCTGGGTGACAAAGCAAATATAAATAAGTGGTATTGAGGATAGTACATAGAGAATGATGGACTTCAACAGTAACAGGGCAGAATCTTTGGACACAGATTAAATTTTGTCTTTATTTTGACATTCTGTAGTACTTTTTACTCAAATGTAATATTTTGATTATAATGCATAAATTAATAACAACTAGCATGTTAATTCTTTTTTCGTACCACAAAAGCATATGCTAAACTTTCAGGAAGAAAACATGTGAATAGATTTGTACTATTTAATTTTCGTATAGATTAACATGTATCTTAATCTTGCACCAATGACAATTTTTTATTAAATAATTTATTCTGTTACCTTTGAAGTGGTGTGATGATATGTAATGAAAGTTTATAAAACAAATTTTTATTTTAAGTTTTTGGGCCACACCCAGCGATGCTTAGGGATTGGTTTTGCACTCAGGAATCACTCCTAGCAGTGCTCGGGGGTGCTGGGAATTGAATCCAGGTTAGTCACATGCAAAGCTAATACCCTACATGATCTACTATAGCTCCAGCCCTATAGACCAATTTTCAGACTGGAAAAATGGTGCAAAAGTTGTATAGTCAACCATAGTATTGTTTCAAATTTATATTGCAGCCAAGTCTGAATTACACAATGCTATATGGTTCTTATATAGTTGCTCTATAACATTCTTTATCATTGTGTATATTTTATGTCTGACTCTTTGACTTATTACTGTTCTAGTATGGTGTTTTACATTATGAAGAACATGATTAAGCATTCATTGAGTGCTAATTAACTGAGAAAATTTAAAATATCTATAAATGGAGAAATGACCAAACTAGGAATTTCTCTCTCTTATATTTTTATATCATACATAGTAACTTCAAAGAACAATTTTAATTTGCTAAGTATTCTGTTGGTCAGAAATTTGGAAAAGGCGCAGAGTTAGCTTTTGTCTGTGCCATCTTATTTGGAACCTTAACTGGGGAGACTAAAGTTGAGAGGAACTCAATGACAGATGCCTATAATCATTTGAAGACTTGCTCAAGGATATGATATGTCTAATGTCTGGGTAGAAATAACTGTTGTAAGTGACATGTGAAGTAGGACGAACATAGGTGACATCCTCTGGAGGGTATTTTATCACTTTTTCTCTACCACTTCATTCCCATGAAGAAGGATCTATTGATAGGTGTGAGGTTTTCTCGGGGGTGAGGAGGGGCCTGGGGAAGGCAACTGGGACCAAATAGTGACTGGCTGATGAGACAGCAAAATTCCCAGAAACAGAGTTTACTCTGTCCACAGCGAGGAAGGAAAACAGGATTTATGGCCCACCTGGTGCCAGGAAACCACGAGACCCACGCACAAAGAGAGCCAGACCACTCGTACTGATTCCACTAGTCTTGGTTCCCTTGTCCTGCCCAAGACAATTTAAAAATCCCACTTAGTCTCTCTCATGGCATGGCTCTACCCCAGCCTCACTGAGGTTTATGAAGTTCACTTGGAGCACCCCAATTAACTTTCCTATTTCTTTCACTTTCTTGTCTCTGTCCCTGTCTGTGCCTGACAGGGTTTCCAAATCTATCATTAGGGTGGTTGCCAAGGAGGAAAAGCTTGGAATTGTTAGTAGTCTTCTTGAATATTATTTGAGTGGTCTTTGTTCCAGCAGTGCAAGTCCTTCTCCCAGGGGGGTCAAGCCATGCTCTGCTTGGCTAGAATTCTGCTCAAAGGTTTTCAGGCCCCATAGGTGGTTCTTGTGTCCCAAAGACTTTTATGCCTTTGGGCTGGGTTAGGTTCCAGACAGTATTTTCTTTCCCATTCAACATTATCAAAGACCCCCTTGATTCTCTGCCTATAACAATTTACAGATTGAGACTGCTAATCAAAAGATCTACATGCAACTTCTTCTTGTGGTTTAGTCTCTTCACAAGCATGAAGCCTCAGAGGAGTCTGAGGTGCTATGAATATTCCAGAAAACCAGGTGAAAGTTGTGTGGCTGCTTCTGATCTAGCCTCTGAAGTCACACTATGTCACTTCAATTATGTTCTGCTGGTTAAAACAGTCACTGGTTAAAACAGTCACAGAGGTGCTCAAATTTGAGGGAAGAACATAGGGATGATTGCCTTTGGATGGGAGGATGTCAAGTCATCTTTTGCTGACAAAGTTTTTTTCTGAAACAGTTTGCACCAGAGCAGATAGTATTTGGATACTCAGTCTGATGATGTAGACATGGTGACAGTGGGTCTCTGTGTTGTTCCACGGTTCCCAGGTTCTTCAATACCTTCGAGAATGAAAATATTGAATAGTAAAGATGTTCAGACTCAGAGTTAGAAAACAGAAAAGTTTATTGGAAGGTAGAAGAGAAAGAAGAAGGAACTCCCCATGTGGGGAGGGACTTAGTAAGGGACTAAGTTAAAAGTAAGGGAGTTCATTTCTTATCAATTGTCAGGTGATTTCTGGAGATGCAAGGAAGTTACACGTAAAGAGTTTTCCTGTGGACTCTTTAAAATGAAAATTGGGCTCTTTGCATTTCTTATCAATTAATCAGTGTTGCAGAGAATGCAAGGAAATTACAGGAAGGTCTAGTGGGTTTGAGTCTTTCTCACTATTTGCCTCAGGCAAACTCCAGGGCAGAACTCTATGGTCCAGGGAAATTCCAGGAATGTTAAGATGGGACCTTGGAGATGAAATGTGTTTTAAGTGGATGGGTGACGAATGTAACTGGAAGAGAAACTGAGGTTTCCTCTTTCACTGTGGCCCAATACTCTGGCACTACATGAAGAGTACAGTTCACGGTACAACTAGTTAATCAATTTGCTATAGTATAATTATCAATAGACACACTTTACTTATGCTTTTTATTGAATACTTACTATATGCCTTACAAGAATCAGATTTCATCTACAAATCAACTCTGTGGGAGCAACGCTCATTACTAGGATTTACTGTTCATTTATAAAAATCAGGGCACCAAAACAGTTAAATAACTTGTCCATAATCTGATACAAATCTGTTTGTCTTACTGGAGTCCAGTTCTTAACCCCAAAACTCTAGAGAGAAAATCATTCATCTTTGTGGCTTCTGAGACTTTTAACCCTGTAAGTCTTTATAAATCCTTAAATTTGATATGAGGAATATCACTCTCATCACTGAATCTCCCTATTTTTTCTTGATTACATGCAGTTTCCACAAGCCCCTATAGAAAATTTGTAAGATTGTTTCTTGGTCTGCTTCTCTAACTCCAACTTTATTATCATTGCCTCTGGCATCTGTTTTTATCAGCTCAGAATATTATTTATTCCCTGTTCTTTCCTATAATAGCGATGTGGAAAGAGCATCTACAGAATTTTTTTTATCCTCTAATAGCAACTTTTGTTACTATACTTAAATCCTTCTTACAGGGTCATAGCCAGCCCTGAAGTAAACATATTGCATAAATTCAGTAATGTTTATTTTTTGGATATTTTTGAATATTTGAGTGATGATTTTAACTTACGAACAGAAGGTTGCTGACAGGATTTCTGCTGCTGACAAAAAATATTCACATCTAGTTAAACACATATTAGTGAAACCAGAGATACCCTAAGGACTAATTAAAGAGAAACTGCCAAGCCTCTGGAAAACAGAATTTCCTCATAGATTTCCCTATAGCTGCGTGTATCAACATGCTGGAAACTAAGAACAAATATTTCAAGTGTGATTAATGGACTGAAAGAAAAATTGCTCAAACACACAAAAGAGTCCATTTAATAAACTAATAAGGGAAGGTCCAACTGTGGATAAGTTGCTCTACAATTCTCTCCCTGAAGGTTCAAATGGAGCAGCTAAATCAAGCAGGGAGAACAATGCAGTGATTTTCCACCCCTTAAAAAAAAGAAGAGCATTTCACTGCACGTTTTTTTGGTGTTGTTTTGGGCCACACCCAAAGCTTACTGGACTTTGGAATTTCTCCCAGTGGGGCTCTAGGGATGCTAAGGCGTGCCAAAGAGCAAACAAACCCAAGGTCTGCATTATGCTAGGCAAGCAGGAAGGGGTTGGGGGAGCAGGGAGAGGTTGGGGCCTGCTGTACTATATCTCGCCCTGGACCTCTCAATTCTTTTTTATCAAGCTTCTGTCACTTAAATTGCAAAAAAATAGAAAGCCAGGAATTGCCTAAAGGTAGGTAGTCTAGATGCTAATATTCACCATCCAATTAGAATCTCTCAGACTGTTAAATGGCAAATTACATTTTTTGTGAAGCTTTGAGAAAAGAACAGGAAACCTTTTCCTTAGGCTAAACTCTGGAAATAGGTTTTCATAGCATCAAACATAAAAATAAAGGACTCAAAAAAAGTGTTTCTGGTAACATAAACCTGCTGATTTCTACAGAATGCAATGACTAAAATCATCTGGGATAGCTGGGAAGCAGAAGCATGAAGAGTTTCTAGCAAGTATTGATTCCTGGATAGATTTTTCAGCATTCCATTCTAAAATGTGGGTGGATATATCAGAGGAGAAGATGCATATCTAGGTTAATCTATCAAAAAACAATTGAGATGGAAAAATGTAGCAACTACTAAATGCTAGCAATGGATTGGAAGGACAGATACAGCAATGGGATTATTTTAGAAATTTAATGGCATAATATAGACTATTCATTTCAAGTGATATGAAATAGGCTAAATGAAATTCTCAACTTGACTTCACATTCTATTTTGTGCTTCGGTTTGTTTAATAAAGGTTAACAGAGTAGAGATATATCATTAGTTGTAGAAATGGTCTCCTACTTCTGGATCATTGCCCTTCCTATCATACTTCTTGCCATCCATATTTTATAGAGTAGCCTACAGTGCTGTCATATACATTACTTCATTGTATCTTCACATAATGTAAGATATTAGAAAAGGTATCAGTCAATTTCAAAGTTTATGCATTATCCTAATTGTAATGAAATATAGTAAGTTTAATATCCTCATGTTAGTTTCATAGATGCTAACCCAAGTTCTGGGGATGCAGTTTTCAAATCCTTTATTTTTCTTACTGGCAGATATCCCAGGAAAACAAATACCTTGCATGTAATTGCATTGTCACTGGAGATTAAACAACTGTGGCCACTAAACGTTACCAGTACATAAACTTGTTACACTAGATTCTATATAGCTATACTTTGGAATTGTGTTCTTTTATAACAAATTCCTTTTAAAAGAAATGTCAAGTCTACAATTCACAATACTTCTTTTATGGCAAGATTTAAGACTGAACAACCAACAACCTACTCAAAAACAAAAATTTAACCTGCACTATTTTAAGAAAAACTTAGTCCCCAAAGTAAGGTTTGCTTCCTGCATTTTCAGTCACCATTTCCCTCCCCCACAGCTTTCTCTTTATCCCTTTCTAAATAGAAAAGATTCCATTCATTCATTAAGCTATCTGATTATCCATTCAGAAATCTTAATTAGTGTAGCTGAGTCCATGGTGGGAAATAAGACATACGGTTATATCCCTCAGATTCTTGTTCTTAAACAGTCAAGATAGGAAGCAGAGCACTGGAGACTAGAGGCTGAGTTCAGTAAAAACTTTGAGGGGAAGAAAAGAAAGGGCTGAAACATGGGATTTCTCTAAGTAGGATGCTTGGAAAAGATGAAAAACCTTTTCCTCTTATATTTTCTTAATTGGGGGTAGATGGATGAGCACTTTGCATTGAGTTTGAGTCATGCAAGAAACCGAAGGACAAAGGTATTGGGAAAAAATAGGGTAGTGGAGAGTATTATCTTCTGTATATCAAAGCTATATAACCTGAATCCATTCTCATGACTTTCTGTACAGGAAATTTACTACTTTGAGGACATTATCTTTTCCTTTTTGGTTTTTGAGCTTTGCCTGGTAGTACTCACAGCTTGCTCCTGCTCTCTGCTCAGCAACAACTCTTGGGGGGATCATATGCAGTGCTGGCATCTAACTGGGATTGGCTGCTTGCAAAGCACATCCCTTAACCCCTGTATTAATCTATTTCCCTCCTGTTCCTGTATCACTGCAACAATACCCCAAACTTCCCCAAAAATCCTAGTAGAAAATAGAGGCAAGTAGAATGGGTTGTATAATGCAGCACCATAACAACTATGATGAGAACAGCCTACCTTAGACATTTTTAATTCTCCCTGGTGAGAACAGCAGCAAAGCTTCCTGGGGAAAATTAGTAACCTGAAACCTAATAGAGATCAAGAGGGGTAATGAGGAGAAAGAATATCTGAAAGAGTAATGTGTTTAAAGAGGTGGAAACAAAAAGATTGCAGTTGAAAGACTGGTGGGCAGAGGAGCAGGAGAATTAGTGGGGCTGAATTGGGAGGATAAGGGGTCCTTTCACTAAGTGGATTTTGCTCTATCAAGGGGTTGAATGCCATCTTAGGAGCAAGTAGATGACAACAAAAGACCTCAATTAGATAAGACATAAGTAGAAACGGTTTTCAGATAGCAACATGAGTGAGGAGGTTGGGGACAGTTGGGAGTTTACTTCTATCACTCAGATAACAGACAATAGTGACCTAAAAGTTGTACAAATTGACAAACAGGATGCATCTTTACAGCATTAATTCCCCACTTTTATTTACCCTTCAGTACAGAGGCCAATTTTTAAAGCTCCTGTTCCGAGGTCTAATGTCCTGTTCTTCAGTTTTGCTTCCTCCACATTTTCTTCTCAAAGTCTTATTTTCCATAGAACTCCTTATTTTGTAGTCATTTGAGATATTTTGCTTTGTTTTATTTTTCTGTTTGTATATGTGTGTTTTATTGGTTTCTTTGTTTTGTAGTGTAATGGATTGAACCCAGGTCCCATGCATACAAGGCATGTGCTTTACTGATGAGTCACTTCACTGGCCCCAAGATTTATTATTTTGTCCTTTGCATTTCAGAAAGGAAGTTTGGCATACATGTAGATTTCTTCCTTAACAAAAAAACTGATAATCATGAGTTTGTTAGCACAATATATTTAAAATTCCCCTTGCATATGTGTCTAAGTGTTTATCCTCCTCTTGATCTCACACATTCTCTGTGTCCTTCACAGTTTCTGCCTCTATATAGCAACAGCTTTGAGCAGCATAGCTTGACTCAGAGTTCAGGCTGGCAGGCATTTGTTGAGGGAATTTATCAGAAGGAAAATGAAGGCACCAAATTTTTAGGATTTTGTGCTCTACACTGGAGGAGTGTTTCCTAAAAAGCCCTGAGACCATACTTTGTTTCCTTCTTTTTCTCTCAAAGCATCTTACACACAAACACACACAAAATGTCATTATAGTTTGAAGATTAGAAAGTAAATCTTTATTCTTTTAAAACAAATCCAGTGTACCAATAAAGGACAAGAATATGTTTTATAATTTTTGATAACCAAAATTATGTTGGTAATACAACAAAAGGAAAAACTGAAGTGCTTGGGCTGATTGACTTAGGATACTAGGTGTTATTAATGGTTGAATGGGCAATACTAGGTACCCATACAGTTTGAACCTTAGATGAAGAAAAATCGAAAGTAACTAAACGAGTTTCATCTGGACTAAAATTTTAGTATCCTCAAAGTCATATTATTTATTTCTACATTACTCTGAAATTGAAAAATGAATGCTGCCACAGGGCCACAACACACTATAATGTGTGAAAATGAAGCTTCCCTGGAAAAAATTGTGTTCCCACTGTTAGTTATCCTGCAAAAAGTTCAGTGTTCAGATAAGAAAGGAGAGGTAAAGGTAAAGGTAAAGGCCTTCCCGTTGATCGTCGATTTGCTCGAGCGGGCCCAGTAACGTCTCCATTGGAGACTTCAAGAAAGGAGAGGTGAGGGTTAATATTTCAGCCCCTGAAACTATAAACAACTTTTCTGCTTTCAAAATTAGGCTTCACCTTAAAGAAAATGGAAACCTGGATACTCTAATGGCAGTTATCTGGGTGGGAGTGAGCCATCCCTGAGTAACAGCAGGGTAGCATGAACCTTCCCAGAAAGAAACTCAGATAGATCTAAGACAGAGGCATTACATTTAAGATCTGCCATCTAGGTTGTATTTTTCTTCTTTTTCTCCCAAATCACCTTTTAAACATCAAAATTATAGAAATGATGAAATGCACTTCTTGACCTGTTTACTGGTAGAAATTTAGCTCCAGAAATAGTGCCCAGGGTTGGAGTACATTTGTCTATTAGATTACTTTTTCTCAAGGCTAAGGCGGCACAGATGACAACAGCCAGGCTTGAAGAAAACTGCTCTGTGCAAAGCAAAGAGCAGCTGTAGATGGATTCCAGAGGAACCAGTAATCTGAGCCTGTGGTTATTCTTGCTGCTCCCAAGGCCTTTAGTTAGCTCTCACCCTATCAACAAGCAGTAGGAACAGCCTGATGTTCTACTGAGACTCTCAAGTGGGCATGTACATTAGAGTCAACTTCCTCCCCCAGTATACTATGGTATGCACAGGTAGCTTCGAACATTATGCAATTATATTCTTAATTTATGCCTATGGTGAATTGCTGGTTCAAGATGAGGAAGCTCAAGAATACCAATGCTGAAATACAAAATTATGAGGAACCTAAAAGATAATCATAATCATTTCCTTAATATTTTCATTATCAAATCATCTGACTGAATTTAATGGACCAAAGTATTTAGATTTCATATCCAGTGTCACTAGTTCTATAAAAACTAGTGTAACAAAAAGACACATGTTAGTTATGACATTTTAAAGTTGGAGTAAATATTAATCATTTGATATCCCGTTACTCATCAATTTGCTCGAGCTGGTGCCAGTAACGTCTCCATTCATCACTGTTGCGTGCTAGCATAGCCCAATGGCATCTGCTCATTCTAGGAACATGCAGAGCGTCAAACCGATCATTCAGGGTCTTGAGGAAGAAGTCTGACCATCTTGAGGGGAGCATCCACACAATATTTTGACATCCGTGGAGTCCAGTTGGTAATGGCTCTAGTACAGTGGTTGTCTCCAAATCTCATTATGTGTCCAGCCTATCTGCTTTTCGATGTCTTGGCAAATGAGACAGCGTCCTTGATTCTTGAGCGTTGCTGGAGGTCAGAACTCCGAATTCTTTCTCTCATTTGAGTGAAGCATGATATTCCAAGCATTGCTGTTTCGGTTCCTCTTTGAGAGACCCGAATAGCGTTCTCATCCTGTTTTCATAGGGCCCAGGTCTCTGAGGCCTATGTTAATGCAGGAAGAACAGTGGAATCAAAAAGATGTGCCCAGAGCTGGAGGTTCATCGTCCTCTTAGCTATTTCTTCGATGATCTTGAAGGCATTCCAAGCCGCTCTGATCCTCCTACACAACTCAGGTGCCAGGTCATTCATCATGTTGACTTCCTGACCTAGGTACACATAACTGTTGCATTCGGAGATGGTCATTCCTTTGAGAGTGAATGGAACGTCAGGAACAAGACTGTTTCTCATGAACATTGTCTTTGTGAGATTCAGCTGTAATCCGGCCTTTCCACACTCACGGTCGAAGTCGGTCAGCGTTTGTGCCGCCTGGCTGATGTTTGGTGTTATTAGAAAGATGTCATCAGCAAAGCGGTGGTGGCATAGTTGCTGAGGAATCTTCACTCCCATTCCTTTCCATTCCAGTCTTCGCATGACGTTCTCGAGGGTGTCACTGAAGAGTTTCGGTGAAATAGTATCACCCTACCGAACCCATACTTGACATCACTTCTTTATAGAATGGTGAGATCTTGGTAGTGAATCCGTAATACAGCTCACGGAGGATCCTGATGCATTGAGTTTGAACGCCCTGATTGGCTAGGGCTTCGATGACCACTTCCATCTCAACAGAATCAAAGGCCTTCTTTAAATCAATGAACGTTAGATAGAGTGGCATCTTGAACTCCCGAGAAACCTCAATAAATGTGGTTATCGTGTGGATATGGTCGATGGTGCTGAATCCTTTTTGGAACCCAGCTTGCTCACATGGTTGTCCTTCATCTAGTATTTTGCCAATCCTATTCGGGATGACTCGGGTGAACAGCTTGTAGATGACAGACAATAGGCAGATTGGGCAATAGTTGCCAATGTCGTGGTTGTCTCCTTTATTGTATAGTAGTACGGTCCTGCTGGTTTTCCACTGGGACAGAACCTTGCATTCAGACAGGTAGCGTGTGAAGAGCCAAGCCAGTGTATTGATGAATACTGACAGTAGGTTTACAGGTGTTCAGGTCTGACCTTGTCTGGACCAGGTGCTCTTTGTTTCTTTACCAATGAGATGGCGTGTCAGATTTCGGAAGGGAGAACCTTGGGAACAACATATCCATCCTGCGGAATTTGGTATGTGGGCAAGTGGACGTGGCTATTAAAGAGATCTGAGCAGAAGTCATGAATAATCTTCTCCATTGCCTTTCTGGAAGATGTGATAGATCCATCAGGACGTTGGAGGGCAGTCATCTTGGTTTTGTAGTTGGTGAAAGACAGGTGGGTGTTAAAATGCTTTTCCCGGTTTCTACCGCATCTACCAGCATTGCTGCTCTTCTGTCTTTGAGGTCTTCCTTGATTGCTTCTTTGCACTGTTTTGTTCACTCAGAGGTTAGCTTCTGGTTGCCTGAGGCATGTGCTAAGCCGTGTTGGCGAATAAGTTCAAGAGTGTTCAAAGACAGGCTTTTCTTTGTGGTTATCTCTCTCTTGGCGTTCCTCGCACAATCATGGAGGTGCTGAACCAGTTGATCGTATTCCTCGTCAATGTTGTCAATGATAGCATCTTTCCATGTTGCCGCAACAGAGCCAAAGAGCTCCCAGTTGGTGGTCGTTCTGGGAGTTCTCTTCTTAAACTTTGCATTCCTTTCTCCCCCCGCTGTGAAGTAGAATTTTGCATGAAGGAGACAGTGGTCCGATCCCATTTGGAATTTTGGGATAACAGCAACATCAGTCAGTCAGGCAAAACTGTCAATTGAATATTATGTGGTCAATTTCGTTATGGAACCGTCCATCTGGAGACTCCCATGTCCAACGTTTAGATTCGGCCTTCTGGAACTGTGAGTTACCATGGATGGTCTTGGTCGACATGATGAACTCAGACAGTCTCTCACCCTGTTCGTTCCATTCTAGGCTATGGGTCCTGATGTGGAGTTCTTTGGTTGATCTTCTTGGTCCTATCTTGGCATTAAAATCACCTACAGTGATCTTGTGCTGGAGCGATAGCACAGCGGTAGGGTGTTCGCCTTACAAGCGGCCAACATGGCCAACCCGAGTTTGATTCCTCCGCCCCTCTCGGAGAGCCCGGCAAGCTACCGAGAGTATTCGATATGCCAGACACAGTAACAACAAAGTCTCCAATGGAGACGTTACTGGGCCCGCTCGAGCAAATCGACAATCAATGGGAGGGCCTTTACCTTTACCCTTTACCTTGATCTTGTAGAAGGTGTGGTCTTCCTATAGAACTTCTCCAACTCCATGTAGAACTTCTCAATTTCTCCTTCACCATAATTGGATGTTGGTGCATAGACAACGATGATAGAAAATGCTGGCAGTGAGCCACATCTATTCAAGTGTAATAGTCCAATTTGTGTTGTTAGGCATTTGAATGAATGGCTAAGTTCGTGTTGACAAAGACACCAATACCACCGAAGCCTCTTTTGATGCATGTTCCAAGGAATATTTCTTCTCCAGTATCGAAAACGGCGTGATGTGACTGATGACTTCTTGTCTCAGTCAGACCAATGATATCGTCCTTGATCTTTTGTGCTTGTACCATCAGGTCCTCGATGGATGCATCAGATGCCAGTGTATGTGCATTGAAAGTACAGAAAGTCATTTTTGTCTTTCTTCCTTTTGGTAGCCTAGTTTGGCCTTGAGATTTTATCAGCCTCTCCTTCCATATCCTTCTCAATGCTGCCGTATTCAGGGTCAGGGGAATGAGATCCATTTTATTTACTGGATTTGGCATAGCAAATACACCACGGATGGCTTGCAAGGCTCTGCCGTGTGGGTGGGATATTCTCGGTAGCCTGAAAACACAAATAAACTTTACAGGTGTTCCTATTCAGGCATATATGCTGGTATGATACTCTTGGTAGCCTGCCAGGTTCTCTGAGAGCGAGAATTAGAAAATAAGAAGTTGCATGGCCACAAATGCTTGGTGTTTTAGTCTCTGGATCCTGGCCGTTGATGGGGTTACACAGCCGTTGGTGGGTGTACCTGTCCAGCTATTGGAAGACCCAGTCCCGAACTGTGAAGGTTTGGAGATCTCAGCCCCGGCTCCCGCACACCTGGGTTCTTCTGCCAGTTCCTTTATGCGTGAGGCTCATCCAAGCGTGTGGAGAGTGGTTTCATCATGGCTTTGGCTAGGTCCCAGAGGTCTTCAGCTATCGGGCCCTGGTGAGGACAGACAGGCAGAGGGGTAGGAGACTCTGCTTTGTTCTCTTCCAGGAGTTTGGTGTTATAATCTCTGGATCCTGGCCATTGTTGAGGTTACACAGCAGTTGGTGGGTGGAACTGTCTAGCTACTGGAAGGCCCAGTCCCGAACCATGCAGGCTTGGAGATCTCAGCCCCGGGTCCCAGAGTAAATATTAAGTAAGTAAGTAAAGTAAAGGCCCTCCCGTTGATCATCGATTTGCTCGAGCGGGCCCAGTAATGTCTCCATTGGAGACTTTTGTTGTTACTGTGTCTGGCATATCGAATACTCTCGGTAGCTTGCCGGGCTCTCCGAGAGGGGCGGAGGAATCGAACTCAGGTCGGCCATGTTGGCTGCGTGCAAGGTAGACGCCCTACCCGCTGTGCTATCGCTCCAGCCTAAATATTATCCATAACAAAATATTTTATTGGAAAATAAAGACAACTAAATAGCAAATATTTTCTCTTTATTCATCTTTTGGGACAAAAAGTTGATTATGTAAATAAAGTAACGGATGTTCTAAAAAGTGAGGGAAAAAAATTCACATATCAAGCAGCTTTATTGATGCTGCCACATGTAGTTAATAACTGCATTTTAATGCGTCTTTATTTTCTAAATAGGCACAGTAGATATCACTCTACATTTCTACTTTGTCAATAATACCTTTAATTTCATAATTCAATTTTTAAAAATTGAATAGGTATAAGTTGTTAATTTGGGAAAAGTTGAAATATATCTTTATGTCACAATACTATGATTTTATGTAAGTAACCAAATAATTAAGATGATCATATCATTTATCATCTGAACTGGAACAATTCTGGAAGGGATTACTAATAATCACTGGGGAACCAAAGCTACGCCATGACAGGCTTCACTAGTGGAAGGGTAGCATTGGCCAGTTTCCATTTACTGGAACTTTAACAGCCCATTACAAGAATAAAGGGCCCGGATCTAAAAACACCACAGGGTGCCTAAAACTGAAACTCCAGGCCACAGCTAATTAGAAGCACCAGATGGTTCCCCTTGATTACCTGTAGGAGCTAAGGTAAGGTTGTAACAGGCTAAGATTGAATTAGCCTATCATGTAGCGCCGAACTCTTCAAATTGTGAAGATCAGCCAATCCTGAGATAATGCTGTTTAAGTTCCCTGCCTCCCACTGTAACCCTATATAAACCTTGCTCCTTAAGGACTCGGGGCTCTCATCAAAGACCCGCCTCATTGATGTTGACTGGGAGACCAATATGGCCCTTCCCAATAAAAATCACCTGGTCTGGAAGGGCACAGAGAGGCCTAACCTAGGTGGTGCCTGATAACCTGACTGACTTAGGCCCTGCTGGAAGATAATTATCTCAGCATCCTCTCCCCTGTTTTAATGGTACACTTTAAAGAAAGGATCATCCACCTAGCTTTGTTAAAAAGGAATGAAAGAGGAATGGCTTCAGTTTCTTCGGAATCTTGCTCTAGAAGACCTCTCTCATCATATAGGAGCTTCCCTGCCTTACTTTCTCCTCCTTTGCCATGCCCTAAATGTCTTTTACTGAATTTGGCCATTTGCTCTCTATCCCTTGCTTTCATTTCTAACTACTTGTGGACAGTCGGCACCTGCAACAATACTACTAGCATACCATCTATAAAAATGTAATAACTTATAATCTAAAAATTATTATATTCAACATATGACCTTGAAACCCTTGAAGAAGTTTGAGAGGTTATATATTATGGGTATGGTTGGTGAGAATAAATGGGACACATGAGATAGATTTTGTTTTGTGTTTGTGTGTGGATGGAGGGTGCAGTGGTACACATCAAATCCAGGGCCTCATACAGATGAAACATGTGATTTGCTATTAAAGTACACACTCAGCCCCTAGATCGTGAATTTTTAGTATAATTCATTCATTACCCCAATGAGAGCTCTAGACAAGATTATTAAAGCTAAACTAGAGGAAATTTTCATCAACCTAAATTATACCAACTTTCTGAATGATGGAAGGCAATCACAGATAAATATGCAACCTTACCTAGTATGAATAAACCCAAGAAATTTAAAATGGCATTTAAAAAATAAGACTCAAGTAACTATCATGAGATGATTATATCTTTTAATAAAAGTCTTAGAAAAAAATTGAATTTTTAATAATATGTAATATTGAATAGCACAGCTGCTATGGCATTTGCCTTGCACGCCATTCCTCTGCCCCTCTCGGAGAGCCTGGCAAGCTAGCAAGAGTATCTTGCCGCATGGCAAAGCCTGGAAAGCTCCCCATGGTATTTTCGATATTCCAAACACAGTAATAAGTGTCACAATGGAGACATTACTGGGCCCGCTCGAGAAAATCTATGAACAATGGCAGGACAGTGCTACAATGCTAAATAATTATATTTAAAATAATTATATTAAAATCTCAGCCCCAGGATATTTTCAAAATATTTCTTATGTTCTCTCTTTCATATTTCATAGTACAGCAACACAACACCTCCTTCACAGCGACTGGTCCTGGGGCTGAGATCTCCAAGCCTGCTCGGATTGGGGCTGAGCATCCTCCACCCAGATCCTCCACCTTCCAGTAGGCAGGGGTCACACCCAACAACTGGCTCCCTGGCGCTGTGTAATCCCATCAACGGCCAAGATCCAGAGACTATAAAACCCAGCTCCCGGAAGCGTGTGGCAACATTCGCGGCCGGGCGACATCTTATCTCATTCTTACTTTGGACAAACCCGGCAGGTTACCGAATGTAACCTGCCCACACGGCAGAGTCTGGCAACCTCCCCGTGGCGTACCCAATATGCCAAATACCAGTAACAATGATGGGTCTCATTCTCCTAAGCCAGAAAGAGCCTTTAATATGGCACTTTTTAAAAATCTCAGAGCTAGGACGAATGAGACGTTACTGGGGCCTGCTCGAGGCAATCGACGAACAGCAGTATGGTCGTGGTCGTGATATTAAAATAATAATAATGAGAATAATTTTATTCTCAATAATAACATAAAAGGCTTTATAGTCATAGAAACTCTATCAATCTCAAATTTATAGAAAGTCATTAAGGAAGATCACCAAGAGCATTATCAGAGGTGACAAAGAGAAGATGAAAAAGGTGACCTGGGCAGATCTTCATCAGGGAGTTCTTGGACAGGGTAAATTCTAACATAGACAGCTGATAAGCCATTCCCCACGCAGCCTCTGGGACTTATGATCCGACCACTGGCATTTCTGCATACAACTGCTATGACTTGATGGTCCACTTCAGTAGTGATAGCTGAGCTGAGAAAGTACATTTAAAGAACTCGGTGCTCTAAAGTTGAGAACCAGATAAAACAGAATTAAACTGTAGCAAAAGGTCATCTGTGCAACAGTTTACAAAAACCCTGAGACAGAATCAGAGGCAGAGGCATTTAGTGACTAGATTAGACTTTAGTTCTCTTTCCTTCATTTACAAACAAACTCAATCCCCAAGAATTCAATAAGCCTCTGAGCCCTTAGGCAATTTCAAGGAGGCTGTCTCAGTAAGAAAGAATAGCACATTCTGCTAAGAGCAGAAGGGAATTTTGAGTAAATAATTATAAAATTAAGGCATAATTATAATCGTACTTTTAGTGTATATATAAGATTTGTAAATAAGCTATATAAAATCATTCTAAAATATTATTATACTTAAGTCTAAATTGTATAAAATCTGACAGAATGGTGTAATGTAGGTAAATTTGAACATTATAGGTCCTTATTCTGGATAATTAGATTATTCCTGTAAAATATCAATTCCTGTAAAATATCAAGGCAAATTAAAAGGAAAAGTGCTATCTGGTTAAAGGAATTAAGTCAAGAAGTGAGTAGAACAATGGGGAAAAAAAGTAGCAGTAATGACAAAAGTCAATGATGACACCAGATGAAAGTCTTTCAATTATTACTATTAACTTTTATATTTACCTTAATTTTACAGTAAACATTTGAAATAGTCCTATGGGTTCTGTAGGTGAAAGAAAATAGATTCCAATAAAGCAAAACTGGGTGAGAGAGATGGTATAGCAGATAGGATACTTTCCTTGTTCTACACCAACTCAAGCTCTATCCCCAGCACTGCATATGGTTTCTGGAGCACTGTCAGGAGTGATCCCACCACACAGAGCCATGAGTAAGCCCTGAACACAGATGGGTATGGCCCCCAAACCTAAACCAAAACAAAATCCATCAAAGCTGCACTCAGATTCTTGCCCACCATTGATCTTGAGCAAATCATAACATTTTTTGTTTTGTTTCTCTTTACTTAAGGGGAGTAGAAATACTTTCACACAGGGTTTATTGAGGAAAATAAATGAGGATAACCATGTAAAAACTCATGATATATACATCTATAAAACCATCAGAAATGTTCAGTTTCCAATAATATTTAAAAAGACTGTGTAAGGAGCTAGAGAAAAACTAAAGTGTATATGGAACTTTTAAAACCTTATAATAAGTTAACAGCCATTTGAAAGTGCTCATTAGCATTTGATAACCTTTACAGTTGGTAAAGTGCTATTCTGAAGATTCTATTATTATATGGTGCACAAGTTGCAATTAACGAAATAGGAAAGAATAAAAACTCAATCTATGCGAAAATTGTCAGTAGGACAGGAATTAACAATATAATTGCAATTTGGGAAAAGTCATTAATAATTAAAAGGTCAGAATGGTTCATCTCTTAGGAATTCATGTAACAGAGAATTTATAATGGAGATTACAGTTTTATTAGCTCTGCAAAAGAAAACCTCACTCCATACATGCAAACTTCAAAAAATGAGCAGGTCATTTATTTTTCCTACTTGAAATATTACTACCCTTTTTCTATTTGACCTCATCATTAACTATGACTATGATGTAATGTCCAATAAATTTTTCTGGTCCCCAAAATAAAAATGCATAAGTAACGATTTCTGAGTGGAAAATAAGAATAAATAAGAAACATTCTAAGTAGGGATCCAGGGATTGACACAAAAGAGTATACAAGAAAAGCCAAATTTCCCAGGCCAGTTTATGGTCACTGCTATCATCAGCAGCACCATAATTTTTATTTTCTCGGCTGTTACAAGCTGTTGAGCATTAAAAAAAAAAAAGTTCCTTCTAACAAATTCCAGAAGTTCTCAGAGTCCCAGGGGTTTATTTTAAATATATTCAGTAGATACCACTTAGTATCTGTCACTTTTCTTTGGATACTAGCAACTGTAGCAGTGGCTGAGAAAGGAATGACAGAATCAGTGAAAGCCTCTTAAACCAGCTGTACAAAAATTTTTTTCCAGCTCTCTATCTCTGGCTCTGTCTTTCTCTTCATCTGCCTCTGTCTGTCTTCTCTTCCTCTCCCTGCCATACTGAAAACACAAACATCTCATTTAATTCAGGCTGCTTTAAGAACATACGATAGACAGTTCTTGCTGTGACCCCACTTCTTGACTTGGAGAGAGCAGACTACTTAGAATATCTCCCCATGTGGGGCTGGAGCAATAGCACAGAGGATAGGGTGTTTTCCTTGCACACAGCCGACCGGGATTCGATTCCCAGCATCCCATATGGTCCCCGAGCAGTGCCAGGAGTAATTCCTGGGTGCATGAGCTAGGAGTGACCCCTGTGCATTGCTGGGTGTGACCCAAAAAGAAAATGAAAAAAGAGTATCTCCCTATGTGACTAGAGAAAGAATGTGTATCTTTAACAGTTTTTATAAGAACACTAATTCCAGCATATCAGGGCACCCTCATAATCTTACCTAAATCTCATTACCTCCCAGAGAATTTCTTTTCAAATATTATCACTTTGGAAGTTGCTTCAATATATGAAATTCAGAGCAACACAAACATAAAATTCATATCAACAGGTTAAATCCAATGCATCAATATACCTACTCTAATTTGTAAGGAATTCATTACCACACAGCCATATTTTTGGTACCTCTTTTGATAATTTGTATCAGAGTTTCATGTCTTGCTTTGCATATCTACAAACTCCATGCTTCAGGCAAAGATTCTATTTTAATGTTATTATACAACATATTCGCAATTCACCCTAGACATGCTATACCTCTCCAACTCTGCAACATGTATTAAGCGGTCTTCTAAGATGAAATAATTTTGAGACTTGCTCCTCAACAGCGGCAAGTCATTTTGATCATGGTCCTTTCTTGCCTTTATTGATTGAATTGATGTCATATTCACTTACATTGCTAGAGAATATGCCAGAAGAATGGACATTCTTTCTATGAGAGTTTCTGGATCTGAATAAGACATTATGGCTGGACAATATACAGAATGTCAATGGATACTAACTGGTCAGTGTACAAATATCCAATTTTCATTCCTTTAAATGATTAGGAGCCCATACATTTTAACAGCACTTTATAAAATCAAACTGGTTTATAGACAGGAGCTCTACAAAAATATTTGTACAGTATCCCAGATATACTAACAGTGACCTGAGGTAAGAGGATGATCAGTTACAAAAATTACACTGAACTAAAAATGACCCATGACCTTATGTTGATACAAACCAGTATTCTTTGAATAGACTTCAGCTCCTCAATACTCTGTTCTGTTAGGATAACTTATTTTCATTGACAGCGTTTTGTCTGTTTATTAAAATAAAATCTTTTTGTATTACCCAGTCAATGTTTTAACAAAATTGAATTTGCGTTGTACATCAAAAAAAAAAAGTCAGCTAATTTCAAAGCTTCTGAAGCTGCTTTTATTTATGTGTGTTTGGAATGAGGTGAAGGAGGTGAGCAAGGGCATTAGTGACATGACATGTCAGATGGCTGACAGATTGATTTAAGTCAATAAACAGGAGTCTATGTCAAATTTGGTTACCGTATAAATTCTATCGTTCTTCGGTTCCTTCACATATATAATCACTCACTGTTCTCAGGTTGCTCCAATCCTTATCCAAAGAAGGGTTTCAGAATCCATCTCCTTCTCCTCCGAGGAAATCTGTGAGATGTAATAATCTCAGCAGTACACTACCAGTGTCTGAACTATGTTGACTAGATTAAGACAAGGATAGTAAGTAAACATCTTCAATTCAATGTAGGCAGTTTATTACTTTTTGAGAAGGACACAGTCAAGCTTATCTTGCATTAGAACTTTTAGAAGGCAGATTAAAAATAAAATAATAAAAAAGCCTTTTTGTTATGTAATCACTATTTTATAAATTGATGAAAATTTCATAAAAAGCATTGATACATGCACTAATATAATGTGGCATTAATGATTGCAAACAAAATTTTGGTAATAGGGTTTGCTAAAAGCAGATAATAGCACTGCACTGCACTGTCCTCTCGTTGTTCCTCAATTTGTTGGAGTGGGCACCAGTAATGTCTCCATTGTGAGACTTGTTACTGTTTTTGGCATATCAAATATAGGGAGCTTACCAGGCTCTGCCGTGCGGGAGGGATACTCTTGGTAGCTTGCCGGGCTCTCCGAGAGGGGTGGAGGAATTGAACCTGGGTCAACCACGTGCCAGGCAAATGCCCTACCCGCTATGCTATCGCTCTGGCCCAAAAGCAGACAATAAATAATTTAATTAAATAATTAAATATCATTCACTTAAGTAATTCTGTACTTTTAGTATGACATAACTGGGGTCCAAATCAATTTGAGCTCTATTTGAAACTTTCAGCAAATTTATAGGATGACTTGCTTCTTGATGCTGAAGAGAACAGCTAATGATCAAATGTCCTTTCTTCAGGTCATCAGGAAAGACTTGAGAATTTGTACACCTGGAGAATTCCTTAGTTGATGGCTATTGCAATCCTTCATTGAGAGCTATGTCCTTTGAAATAAATATAAATTACATAAAGGTAAAGGTAAAGGCCCTCCCGTTGATTGTCGATTTTGCTCGAGCGGGCCCAGTAACGTCTCCATTGGAGACTTTGTTGTTACTGTGTCTGGCATATCGAATACTCTCGGTAGCTTGCCGGGCTCTCTGAGAGGGGCGGAGGAATCGAACTCGGGTCGGCCATGTTGGCCGCTTGTAAGGCGAACGCCCTACCCGCTGTGCTATCGCTCCAGCCCCATAAATTATATAATATAAAGTAAAAGATTTATATAAATGCAAATTAAAGTATATTACACAAGCAAAATGTATGCTTGTCTTCTATTTTCCCATATTTCTGTCCAGTCTTCTGTGGGCCCAATTCAAAATCAGGTTCTTAGTTGTTATTTTGATGGTTAATAACTTGTTATTTTTAGCATGTTATATAATATACATAATGACCAAATAAAAACACATTCACACATAACTGAAAAAATGTTTGCATTTTTGTTTGATATTTATTCCAATTTTATTTAGACACAATTAATTATAATACTGTTAATACTGCTTCATGCATAGTGTTCCAACTCTATACCCATGCACCAGAGGACCAGCACCCCTCCACCTATGCCTACAGTTCTTCTCCCATTCTCACTATCCCATCCTGTTGGCAATCTTAATTATGCAGGCCTACTCTCAGGGACTGTTACCACTGAGTATTTTTAATTTCCTCACTATGTTTTATTATATTTCACATACGAGTGTAAACATTCTGTTTATTCCTGCTGATTGACTTCTCTTTGTATGATACCTTCTGTTTCTATCCACATAGCAGCAAATTGAAGGAATTAATCATTTCTTATAATGTAGTAGCACTGTCTATAGCACTGTCCTCCTATTGTTCATCGATTTGCTCAAGCAGACACCAGTAACGTCTCACAACAAATTGTGAGACTTTTTGTTACTTTTGTTGGCACATTGAATACACCATGGGGAGCTTGCCAGGCTCTGCTGTGCAGGTGAGTTACTCTTGGTAGCTTGCCAGGTTCTCAGAGAGGGCGGAGGAATTAAACCCGGGTCGGACAAATGCGAGGAAAATGCCCTCCCTACTATGCTATGGCTTCAGCCCTTATAACTTAGTAGTCTTCCATTATGTACACATACCAGTTTTTTTTTATCCACTCAGGTGTTCTTGAACATTTGGGTCATTTCCAGATCTTGGCTATTGTGAATAGCACTTCGGTGAACAAATGTTTGAAGCATATTGGCTATGCTAAATCATGTGATATGCTCTGATATCTTTTGTTTTATTTATTTAATTATAATTGTTTTCATTTGCTGTAGTTTAGTTAGTTTAAATAGTGCTAGAAATTACTGATATGTAGGAAGATGCTGCCATATATCTCTGAGTAGTTCAGCTGTTAGTGCTGTTTGAACTTTACTTTTTTAAAGAGGACGTTCAGTATCTCTGCCAGAATAGGTTTGCATTCTCGATAAGTCCTCAGCCACTGTTAGTCTGAGAATGTTTTTGAAACTCTCCTTTTGCTCTGAGTGATAACCTTGCTGGGTAGAGTACTCTTAGTTGGAGATTCTTTTCATTTAATACTTTGTATATCTCTATTCTCTTCTTGCCTATAGAATTTCATTAGAAAAATATCATGTGACTCATATTTCTTCTCTTGTACATTGTTTTGCTTCTCTCTAGATGATTTAAGGAATATGTAGTTCTTTCCATTCCGATTTCAGTGTGCCTTAGTGTTGCTCTGTTTAGGTTTACTTTGATTGCACTCTTTGAACTCTTAGATCCGTGCTCTCATCTCTCTCTTTAGATTGGGGAAGTTCTCACCTATTGTTTCTATATCTATCCTTTCTATGTCTCTCCCTCTTCCTTCTTCTTCTGAAATTCTTATGATTAATGAGATTATTCCTTCTGATATTGCCTGTAATATACATTATTTTCTCTTCATTTTTTTCTCATTCTGTTTCTACTATCTCTTTTTTCTTTCTAGAGCTGTTTGTCTTATCTTTGAATTTACTTATGTGATTATCAGATTCATCCATTTTGCTGCTCAGGATTGCTACTATATTATTTCACTCCTTTGCTTCTATTTGAATGAGGTCTTTTATTTTTTTCCATCAAGGTCTCTTCAAGTTTATTGATTCTCTACTCAAATCTCATTTTCAGATCACTGAACAACAATATGATTGTTGTCCTAAAGTCTTACTTAAGCAGATAACAAAGATCTGATGTTAGGAGTCTTCCTGGACTTTTGTCACCCTCTATTGACAGCACAACTAAGTTCCTTCTTCTAATTGTTCTCATCACTCCAGTAATCAGTCATTGGTGCTGGGCCAGGAGTGTGTCTGTCGGCATCTTGACCATGGTCCATCAGCAGGTGTGTGCCAGCTTGTAGACTGGGACAAGGGGACACCTTCTTCTCTGGTGCTGGGCCTGAATGGGCATCTGGCAGACTCTGGGATGGGGTCTGTTGTCAGGTGTAGGTATGCTGCTGGATGGAGCTTTGGGAATTTACCCCATGACGGTGCTGGCTCTAGGTAGATATCTGGGAGTGCTTAGGGCCGTTCATCTTTAACAGGTACATATAGACAAGTGTACCAGCTTGTGGGAACTCACCCTGTGCTTGTCCTGCCCCAAGACAAACATCAAGTGGCACCCAGGGCCTTAGTGAATCTTTCTGGCTCACCGCACTGGTGCAGGGCCTGATTGGACATCTTGTGCTAATCAGGACCTTGATCCCTTAACCTTCTGTTTTATATTTAATGACTTTTTATAAACTAATTACTTGCATTAAAAAATATTATTTCTTTTATGAATATATACATGCAATGGGATAGAAATACAGTAAACTTATTTTTTTACTTGACTTTACAATAAAGGTAAAGGCCCTCCCGTTGATCGTCGATTTGCTCGAGCAGGCCCAGTAACGTCTCTATTGGAGACTTTGTTGTTACTGTGTTTGGCATATCGAATACTCTCAGTAGCTTGCCGGGCTCTCCTTATCTTCACTGTTAAAATTATTTAAAAACTTGATTTTTCATAACTATTTAATTTCATCAAGAATCTCACAAAATAGGGACTGGAGTGATAGTACAGTGGTAGGGCATTTGCATTGCACATGGCCAACCCCAGTTCGATTCCCAGCATCCCACATGGTCCCCTGAGCACCTCCAGAAGTAATTCCTGAGTGCAAAGCCAGGAGTAGCCTCTGTGCATTGCTGGGTGTGACCCAAAAACAAAACAAAACAACAACAATAAAAATCCCTCAAGAAATAGAAAAATGTTCATATAATTTCAGTTTTTAAGAAATTTTATTGGTTTTGGGGCCATAGCTATTAGTGCTTAGGGCTTATTCCTGGCCCTGCACTCAGGGATCACTACTGACAAGGCCCAGGTGACCGTATGTGGTGCTGGGAATCGAACCGGGGTTGGCTTCTTGTAAGGCAAGCGTTCTATCCAATGTATTATAGCTTTGGCTCCCAACTTTTAGAATATTTAATAAAATAACTGAATTCAACAATAGAGTTGTTAGCTCTTTTTATAGTCCTATGTAATTCAGTCACTAAGTCAAAATGCCTGTTACACATAAACTCAAATAATAGTTTAGCAAGAAGTATACCTTAATTATTAAGTATATTTCATCCAATTTTCAGGTGGAAGAGTTAACCAAATTGTTCAGCATTGTAAGACTATGATCTTTAAAAGTGACTTAGAAAACTTACACATTTAATAGGAATCTAATGAAGTTTAATAAAATTCATGGGTATGGCTATGAAAATAAGAAAAAATCCTACTATTAAAAGAAGAACAATATAGAATGGCATAGGTTTAAATACATTGCATCTGAGGTACATGTGAAAATCCCGGTAATATTAAAATATAAAATTTGGCAAACTAAAAGAAATTCGATAATCAAAGTATATGAAGACTAACATTTTTTAAGCAGGTAGTCAGATAGGAGACTTCTGGCAATGAGTTCTCAGAAAATAATAAAACCGAAGAAGTTACTCTGTCAAAATAGTCCAAAGGTATCCCAAAAAAGCAACAAAGACCAGACTCATTTTATGGAAAAAGGAAATAAGGCTGACAAGATTCTAACTACCACTAACACCAGCTCAGAGAAGCCTGGACTCCCTCACAGAGAGAAAAAAATCCAATAGGAGCAAAGTCTGTGATAAGGACATGAAGGTGAACCATCCAAAACTCAAGGCCATTTCCTTGGCAATGCCTTGGCAACAGACTCTTATCTATATAGAAAACCTGAGAGAGGGCATTTGGGAGAAAAATTGTAAAATCAACTTTGTGAAGGTGGTAGGGCATTTCTGCATTTGCTGGGGAGTTCTCATATTAACTTGAGATGTGCAACATTTTTCTTATACTTAATTGCATTCTCTTGGCACTATGTCCTCTGGAGAAGTCCAGTTTCTCTCTTGAATCACTCATTTTCTTTCCTTTTATCTCTAAATAAAAATTTTATTTCATTATTCATTTTTTGTGAATTCTTTTCTGTGAGGGAAGGTGATGGATCTGTTAAAAGTCAGGGCTAAGATTAGGGGTGATTTTTTCCCTTTGTTTCCAAAGAGGAATTCCTTGCTCCAACCTGAGTTCCATGACTCCCCTCCAAAATCAGGTGGTAGACATTTATTCCCAAGATTTGTAGATCAAGTGGGACTTAGGTGCAATCAAGCAATTGCTGAATGGATCTGGTGAACTTCAAACATACATACTGGGCACTAGTGATTTACTTTGTTAGTTCTATTCATCCCAGGAACTTTGCTGGGTGACAGTGCATAGAGAGGAAGGCAGTAAGCTCCCCTCTCAAGGCTATTTCCTTTCTTCTCTTCACATAAGTCACCTGTACATTATGTCTAAGAACAAGATGAGGAAGTATGCTCTGTACAATCTTTGTATAAAGATCCAGATCACACAGAAAAGCTAGAATTAGTTTCTGATTGACTCCAATCCTCCCCTATATCATCCCTCTGATTTTACAGAGAGTATTCTTCCTTTAAATCTACATTATATATTTTGTATTCCTAAATTTTTTTTGAACTTTAAAGCAAGTACTTCTCTTTTCTTCAAGTGTATTTATTACAGGGCTGAAAAGAGTTTGGATTTTCACTTACATGAATAACAAAATACATAATTCAAACAACCTTGTAAAAAAGATAAACAAGTATTTGCTTTGAAGATTCAGCAAAATAATAAGAATTTCCAGGTTATGATCCAGAGCAAGAAGTAAAACAAGAGAGAATATTCAGATTTGAACAATTTTAACACTTTTTTACCAAAGGATAAAAATTAATGATTTTTTATAAAAATTCATGATTCTACTGATTTTAGTTATTACTAAATAGCAACTAAATAGCAACTTTTGGAAACACTTTAGTAAATATTAGACAAAACTATAATAAAGTAAGAATGTGAGTATGAAATTGTATTAGTGATAAACTTTATGAAGAAGTGCTAGAGGTGGGGCCAGAGCAATAGTACAGTGGGTAGGAGTGAGTAGGGTACTTGACTTGTGTGTGCCTTATCTGGACTCAATTTCTAGCACCATGTGTGGTCTCCAGAGCACTAGGAGTGATCCCTGAATACAGGATTAGGAGTAATTCTTGTACATTACTGGTGTGGTTCCCAAAAATTTAAAAAGGGGGATAGAGGAGGTGGAAACTGGAAAAAAGCATAAGGGTCTTTTGAGATAATAACGGTCTATTTCTTGACCTGGGTAGAGGCTACACAGATGATCCCTTAGTAATTGTTCATTGAACTGCACATTCTTGTCCCTTACATTTCATTATTTGTGTCACTTTCACTGTCCTCCCGTTGCTCATCAATTTGCTCGAGCAGGCCCAGTAACATTGTGAGACTTGTTGTTACTGTGTTTGGTATATCGAATACATCACGGGTAGCTTGCCAGGCTTTGCCATGCGGGCAAGATACTCTCGGTAGCTTGCTGGGCTCCTTGAGAGGGGCAGAGGAATCAAACTCAGGTCGACCAGGTTGGCTGCGTGCAAGGCAAACGCACTACTCACTGTGCTATCGCTCCAGCCCATTATTTATGTGTATTTACTTTACTACTCTCTAAAGTTTGAAATAAGGAACACCCTTTGTGAGAATTTCTGGACTTATATGAGGTGTTTTGGGTTCAGATTGTGGGTTGATAAATTAAGAGATTCATTTAAATAAAGATTCTTTGTATTTGGGAAATTCAATTTTTATTTTAATATATATTATACTCCTAGGTACTTATCCAAAATCAATAAAAACATATCCACATAAATGCTTGTCCATAAAAATATCCATAATCACTTTATTCACAATAGCATCAACTAGAAACATTAATGTACATCAAGACAATTTGCAATATTACTACAATATTTACCAGGAAACAGCTGTGGTTTATCTACATAAGAAAATATGATTCCGCAATGTAAAGAATTGTATGATAGATTCTCCCAAGCCCATGAATAAATTTAGTGTCACACTAAAATCTGGCTCTATACAAATATAAAAAAACCTATTTTTCTAAGTTTTATTATGCAAATATTCTGACTTCAATATTTCAGTTTCAATGTGAAGTCACTGAAAATGGAAATAGGACTAGGTAAACACAATTGACTTTCACAACTGGTTTGTTGTTTTTAGCTTATCAATTGTTGAATTTTATAAACTTTTAAAGTAAAAAGACGGTCAGACACTATAAATAACATATAAATGATTTCATTTGAAGCTCTAGGAAATCTGTTTACATATATACATATATATACACACGCATATGTAAAACAGTTTCATTTGTAAAAATTGTACAATCAAAATGTATGCATTTCTGAGCACAAAAAGTTTATCTCAGGGGAAGAAGAGATAGCCATAAGAAAATGACACTGAGTTAAGGAAAAGAGTAAAATATGAATAAAAACAGAAGAAAAACAGGAAGGTGATAATTATTAAAGCTGAGTAATGAGTATGTGGGTAGTTATTATTCTGCAAGCTTATGCACTTAAATTTTTCTGTAGGAAAATTTCTACAAATAACAAATACATAGATGAACACTGAATCACCAATTTTCTGATGAGTGATTTTCTTTTGATAATTGGTTCTCAATTTTGCTTTTTTTTTTTCTGTATAAACTGGTGATCTTCAACTACCTGTCCAAGGACCCATGTAAGCTTTCAGAAAGGACCCGTGTGTATCTTTGAGAAAGATGGAAGACCACTGGTCTACGTGCCTTGTTCTTTCAGTCCAAGTGATAGAGGGCAGAATAATATTAGGGTTATATCCATAAGGGAAGGAATCACCTGGTATGGAAGGTCACAAGGTAAGGTAAGATAAGGCCCTCCCGTTGATCATCGATTTGCTTGAGCGGGCCCAGTAACGTCTCCATTGGAGACTTTGTTGTTACTGTGTCTGGCATATCGAATACGTCACGGGGGCTTGCCAGGCTCTGCCGTGCGGGCGAGATACTCTCGGTAGCTTGCCAGGCTCTCCGAGAGGGGCGGAGGAATCGAACTCGGGTCGGCCATGTTGGCTGCGTGCAAGGCAAATGCCCTACCGCTGTGCTATTGCTCCAGCCCCTACAAGGTAAGGTGATGCCTGATAATCTGAATGACCTATGCCCTGCTGGATTCTGACACCACAGGATAATTATTTCAGCATCCTCTCTCCTAAGAATGACTTGCATTCTTGGAGCATAATAAAGAAATGCACATCCACCCACTTTTCTTCAGAATCCTGCTGTAGGAGACCCCTCCCATAATCTGGGAGTTTTCCTGCCTTACTTTCCCCTCCTTTGCCTTTGCCTAAATAAAGTCTGTTTCTAAATTCAGCCATTTGCTCTCTGTTTGCTTGGTTTCGATTTTGACAGCTTGAAGACAAGAACCAGAACATCTGTACAAGCTACAGCAGAGTACCAGTATGAAGGGCAGTTGCTGTTTTGCAGGACCTGGCATAAATCATGCCATTCTGCTCTAGTTGTTTTGCATTTACTGTGGAAACAGACACATGTAAAGTCATGATTGTGCAGAATTCTGGAGCACTATGTTTGGCTTTCCTACACAGTTTCTCTCCAAACAGTTGTTTTATCTACATCAAATTGGACATTTTTTAGCTACCTAATATTTATTGTGCCTTTTCATTACTTTTACTTTTTTTCCATTTACTTTTACTTTTCATTAATCTTAGTTTCCATAAAACTATTAAACGTCATTATTTTGTATTTCTATTTATTGATGTTTATAATTTTATAATATGCAAGTATTAGCTTACGTGGAATATACAGTTTGGGGAATAAGTTCAAAGCAAAGACAAATTCAACCATCTTAACAACTAAATTGATGTAGAGAATTACTAGGTGCACCAGACCATCCATAATCACTTCACAAATTTGGGGGACATTCCCTATTCATGCTTTTCAAATACATAGATTGCTGTCTTTAACTATTGGATTCCTAAACTGCTTCACAGGAATCTGCTAACCTATAATTTACTTGAGCAATATATTATTCATGCACTTCGTTTACTATTGCTAGGTGAAATGTATATAATTTTGTTACTGGACATTATATTTTAAATATGTTCTTTGAACACCTGTGAGCGATTGCCTCAAGGCTCACAGTGTTTTATATATGAGAAATACTGCATATATATATATAATATGTTATATATGCATTTCAATCATAGTAGCTCTACTCGGCAGTGCCATTTGAGGACAGAGGAAAAATGATTAAGTAGTTACTCATAAACTTGCTACCTTTGCAAAAGTCATGCCATTAAATTCCCCCTGTGGTACAAAGGAGGCAAAACACATGAAAGAACGTATGCTTTATGATATAATTAATGGACATATGTAGAAAATTAACATAAAAAAGAAAAAATCAGAAGAGTGGTTGCCTTCAGATATAATAGGCTTCTTGACAAGGGGCATGAATGAATTTTAAATATAATGCAAAGGACATTTACTCTGAAAAATAGGAGCTTCAGACGAATGGTCTTATAACATTTAAATGAGAAGGGCAGAAAAGAAAAAAAAGAAACCAGCCACAGCTCTACCTATTTATCGGTTTATCTAGCCTGAACTCACCCTAGACAAAAGGTTGTTGTCTATTGCATTGTTTTCCTTCCTGAAGGGGAAGTTAGAATATGAATAAAGAATGACATTTTTTGTGCCATTAAGTACCCTGATCAAGTATATTCTGGCCAATGATTAGCCGTTATTAGTTCACAATGGGTCTTCCTCTTAGTTCTTTGAAGGTCAAGAGAGCAGGAGAGAATAACACTCTGTAACTGACAGGTCCATAGAATTGCTCTGAACACCTGTGAGGCCTTGCCTTGAGGCACACAGTTCTATTCAGGTGCACTTTTAAAGAGGTCTAGGTAATCTGACCCTCTAGCTCAATATTAAGAATTATTTATTTAAATATAAGAATAATAATTATGCATGAACTCATTATTTGTACCAGAAAATAAACACTTATGTGAATGATCACATTTAACTCTTCCAACAACTCTCTGTGGGAGAGACTGTTTTACCCACATTTGTAAATAGAAAAGTGAAACTAAAGAAATTTGAATTACTGGCCTAATTTTGCTTGGTTTATGAAAAGTGGTGTCATCTGTCTCATGCAATTGGCCCTGAGTACAGATTATTAATTACTGACAAGCAAATTGATTAATAAAATGTAGAGAGATGGGAAAAAATTGCAAATATCTTAAACTTCCTTGGGTTTAGTATTAGCCAACAAGCTAAAAAATATTGCCGATAAAATTTGACCCAAATCTGCCTCGTGATCTAATATCTCTAAAAGATGATGAAATAAAAAATTTAAACTTTTTACTTCAAAAATATTAACATGAAAATAAAGATTTGAACTTTATAAGTGGATATAACCAAAAAGATTTTCTGCATCATAAATATGACATAAGACAACTTGACTAATGAATCTGTTGTAAACATTATTTCCTAAATTTGAAATTTCATTTCTGAATCAGGGACCGAAGTTTGGAAATGTATTTGTCCTTTATTAGGATTGCAGCCATCTCCCTGCTGGATTGAATAGAAAAGATTAACCTGTGTTTTTAAAAAAACCTTTCATGACAATTGTATAAATGATACGTTTTAGTGGAAAGGAAAACACAATGCACTTGAAAATTATCACAAAAAATATCAACACCTCCAAACCTCTATTAAGATTCAATGAAAACTAATGTACACATCTCTCTATGTATATGCAGATAGGAAAGATTTTATAGATATAGATATATAATTGTAGACTTGCAATGTTTGTTTCTTTATCCTTTCAGTTAGGGTCATGTTCAGGTCTTTTAATCAATATTTTAAGAAAATGAATCAACTAAAAAAATTAGCTGGCAAAGAAAGTAGCAGAGACATTTTAAACAGAGGATTCAAAAATAAAGATTAACAAAAGCTCTTCATCATTTTAGACAATGGAAGAAGAAAGAGCAAGAGGTGAAGATTGAATTTTTAAAGAATATTCTTTTAGTTTTTGCCACAGATTTTATGAAGTAAAGAAGTTAATGTGTATCATTATGTTTTTCTTGCTAGAATGGAAGTGGATTTTCCTGTGCTGGTAGGTTCTTGAGAATTGTTTGAAAGATTTGTTTACAAAACTTGGCAGATTAAATGTTAGAATTTATTATACAGTGTATGTAAGTAGATGGATCTGGGTCCCTTCCCAAATATTCAGGCTTCTCCTTTATTCATTAATGACATTGCTTGTCTTGTTCTGGCTGCTGCCCTGTCCCATATATATGACTCTGGGTCCCATTCCACAATCTATTTGCCTCGAGTGTATAATGGCTAGATAGGTACCATCCCTGATTCGTTCTAATCCCATGTACATTTTCCAGTTCTGAAATCACATCCCTGGGCCTTTCCTGGACTGTACCCCAATGGTTTCCTGATATCTTGTCCTGGTCTTCCTCCGTCTCTAGCCTGCCGCCACATGCTTGTGGGTGAGAGTCCTGTCCCTGTTGCTAGGCCCCTCTTAAACTGTACCCAGAAGTTCTGTGATTACTTACTACCCTCCAGCCGTGGTCAGGGTGCGTGAATGAGACTCCAGTGCTCAGTATAAGTCCCTGCCTGAATATGCCTCTGTAGCGGAACCCAAGCCCTACCTGATCCTTCAGTCTGAGCATAGGTGAGAAGAGAGTGAAAGAGAAAAAGGACAAAGAGAGAAAGCAGTATATGAGGAGGGAGGAGAGCCAGAGGGTAAGCGAGTGAGAGAGCAAGAGAGCAGGTGAACGAGTGAGAGAGACAGAAAGACAGAGAGACAGAGACAGAGACAGAGAGAGGGTCGGATGGAAGAAGGCCATAGGCTTCCTTTTATCTTTTGCCATCTCTAGTCCCCATCCAGTCCATTATCTCTCTTGATTTGGTACCTGTTTGATGGGCAAGATTTAAAGTGACCGGCTAAATTCAGTTGGTACTCCACCCTTCCACCTGCTCTATATTGTTATACCTTACATCCTATATGAATGATCAGAATTTGAATGGCTCATATGAGTTATTTGGTGTCAGTTTATTTTACTGTTTTGATTTTTTACTTGTAAAAATTTCAATTCATTTGGTAAAAATTCAGAATTAAAACACATCTCTCTTATATTTATGATACAAATATATTTTCATCTTATCAAAGTATATACACTGATAAGTTAGAAAGAACAAACTATATTAAAACTATCAATATCAAACACAATTTTCTATGACATTAAGGATAAAAGTAAGAATAAACATTTTCTTTGTGTAAAGGACCTCTTTATTAACTTGAGATTTCTTTTCCAAGATCAAATGTATCAAAATACAAGATACAAGAGGGCAAACGGCACATATGACAGTTGGGCACATCACTACAATTCTTAGGACAGATTTGCTGATATCAAGCCTCTGACTTTAAATTCTACTTCAGTCCTAAAATTCTCTGTCTTTACTGCAGCATGGTTGGAGTGAAGCATGCAGTGAGAGAAACATTCCTATGTTCATTTCCATTCACTTATGCTCCATTCTTCATAGAAGACCCCCAAAAGTGAGGGAGGCTGAACTAAGGCCATAGACATCTCTGGTAGATACATATAATCTAGATACAAGCTCATACTGTTGTACTGTACTGTCACTGTCACTGTCCTCCCATTGTTCATTGATTTGCTCATGCAGGCACCCGTAACATCTCCATTGTGGGACTTGTTGTTATGGTTTTTGGCATATCCAATACATCAGGGGTAGCTTGCCAGGCTTAGCCGAATGGGCAGAATACTCTTGGTAGCTTGCCGGGCTCTCCGAGAGGGGCATTGGAAATCAAACCTGGGTCAGCTGCATGCAAGGCAAACACCCACCTGCTATGCTATCTCTCCGGCCAACTGTTGTACTAAATCTTGTAAAAATTTCAATTGTATAGCCAGAGTGATAGTACAGAAGGCAGTGCACTTTTCTTGCATGTGGATGACCCAAATTTGATCCCTAGCACCTCATATAGTCCCCTGAACACCTCCAAGAATAATCCTTCAGAATAGAGCCAGGAGCAAGCCCTGAGCACTGCCCAGTGTGGCCTCAAAGCCCCACACCGCAAAAAAATTTTAAATCTCAATTGAGTAGCAATGGAAGAAAGCATCTGGACAACCCTACAGGAAGTTCCAGCTGATTGAGAATTAATAGACTCTAAACTCAGCAACAGCTGCAGCAGCAGAGACCAGAGCCTTGATAGGTAGACAAGTACAGAACAAGCTGAGCTAGGACCTGGAATTTCCTGAAATGAAATCTGAGAACTATTTAGATTGACCTTCTCTCTCTAAGCACAGTTGACCCTTAAGAAATAAGAGCTGACACATCCAAAGCAACTGAAAAAATGTTTAGAAAATGCATAGAAGACATCTTGCAGTGCTGGCAGAATAAAGTGACTAGGTTCTGTTTTGAATGAAAACAAAGAGATTATTTCAGAATCATCTGTGCTTTGGCTGATGTTGAATGTAACTTCCAGAAAGCAGGTTCACCATCTGATTAGAATCAATCTTTCTATACCACAGGACCCACTTTTACATAGTGCAGTCAGGGTTATAATGATAAGGGAAAAAAAAACAAAGATAGATGAAAGAAGGAAAGAAGAAAGAAAGAAAGAAAGAAAGAGAGAGAGAGAGAAAGAAAGAAAGAAAGAAAGAAAGAGAAAGAAAAAGAAAATGAAAGGAAGAGAGAGAAAGAAAGAAAGAAAGAAAGAAAGAGAAAGAAAAAAGAAAATGAAAGGAAGAGAGAGAAAGAAAGAAAGAAAGAAAGAAAGAAAGAAAGAAAGAAAGGAAGGAAGAAAGAAAGAAAGAAAGAGAAAGAAAAAAGAAAATGAAAGGAAGAGAGAGAAAGAAAGAAAGAGAAAGAAAGAAAAAAGAAAATGAAAGGAAGAGAGAAAGAAAGAAAGAAAGAAAGAAAGAAAGAAAGAAAGAAAGAAAGGAAGGAAGGAAGGAAGGAAGGAAGGAAGGAAGAAAGAAAGAGAAAGAAAGAAAGAAAGAAAGAAAGAAAGAAAGAAAGAAAGAGAAGGAAGAAGTGAGGGAGGGAAGAGGGAGAGAGGGAAGGAGGGAGGAAAGGAAGGAAGGAAGGGAGGGAGGGAGGGAGGGAGGGAGGGAGGGAGGAAGGAAGGAAGGAAGGAAGGAAGGAAGGAAGGAAGGAAGGAAGGAAAGAGGAAATCCATGGACTACATTTAGAAAGTTCTTCTGCTTTTTTTCCCCCTTTTTTAGCTTTTACTGAAAATTACTTAGAAAGATATGAGAGGAGAGAAAGAGAGAAGTACATGTTCAAAAGAAAATATAGGCTTCTCCGAAGTGGAAATTAGCAAGCAAAGAAACATGGAGACAAGTGAGAGACATGTTCAAGAGAAACATGGGCTTGAAATGAGCTTGAAAAGCTAGCCAGAAAAAATCTTCTCTTAAAAAATGCCTTGGAGAGAAACATTGAAATGTTTGGAAAATATGCATATACCAGAACTATCATGACAGGAAAATATGTTCTTTTCTCATAAGGACAGTTTACCTCTTTAGTACTATTTTCCAAAAAAAACCTGAAGAATTTTTCTTAGTAGACAAAGCTTCTAAGTGGAGGCACCTCCTGGGTAAATGCAAAAAGATAGATCCTCCAAGCTTCCTCTAAAGTACGTTTCCTGTGAGGAAAGTGAGAATATTCTGTCATAGTTCCTCAGATGGCCCTCCCCAGCAGGCCTAGCAGATGCAGCCTCGTGGGTAAAAGAGAACAGCTCCTATGAATATCTGCCCTGGAGATGAGACCCCACTTCTAGTTATGATATGGTTGTCAAATTATGAAGCCCTTGATTTACTCTGTTGGATCTTTATAAAATACCTATATAAATTTGTATAAACTATGCCTCACATTCACAGGCATCAAAGAAATACAAGCAGTCCTGAGGGCAACTGGGCAGGAAGCACAACGAAATGTGATGTTCCCCAATTAAGCAGTTGGAAGAGACTCTAGAACCATATAAGTCCTTTGCTTCCATATATTGACTCAAGCATTTATGTTCTTAGTAATGCAATCACTGTCACTGTCACTGTCATTGTCATCCCGTTGTTCATCGATTTCCTTGAGCAGGCACCAGTTACATCTCCATTCGTCCTAGCCCTGAGATTTTAGCAAGTGCCACAGTGGAGGCTCTTTCAGGGTCATGAGAAGAGACCCATCATTGTTATTGGGTTTTGGCATATCGAATATGCCACAAGGAGCTTGCCAGACTCTGCTGTGTGGGCAGGATACTCTCAGAAGCCTGCAGGGTTCTCTGAGAGCAAGACCTACACAATAAGAGGTCTTTCAGGAGCTTGGTTTTATAGATAGTTTCTGGGTCTTGACCATTGATGGGATTACACGGCACTGGGGTCAGTTGGTGGGTGTAATGCCTAGCTACTAGAAGATAGGGGAGGAGGCCTAGTCCTGATTGGAGCAGGCTAGGAAATCTAAGTCCCGGGTCCCGCACACCTGCGTTCCTCTGCTGGTTCCTTCATGCATGAGGCTCGTCCAAGTGTGTGCAGAGTGGTCATAAGAATGGCTGTGGCTGGTTCAGCTGCCCGGGCTCTGCTCGGGGCAGGGAGGGAAACTCAACCCGCCCCCCAATGAGGACAGCCAGGCATGGGTAATACATTATTTAGAGAAAATGGAGAAATCGGAACTAGCAATGATTCTTTACTACAAAGAAAATCTCTGCAGATTTAATCATTTTAATAAACTCATATGGAGTACAACTAAATTTTAAGTAAAAAGACAAACTCAGAGCTGTCTGTAATCAATAGGATCTTCTCTTATACTCTTTTAAAAAATATTTTATAGAAATCAAATTCACAATATGCTCATTAAAGTGATCGAATTAAATATTTATTTATTTATTGTTTTTTCAACTACACCCAGGGGTGCTTAGTATTTGCTGCTGACTCTGTGCTCAACTATCATTCCTGTGGTGCTCCCGAGACCCTGAACTTGAAGACAAGAACCAGAGTGGTTCCTGAGTGGTTCCAGAAATTGAATTTGGGTCAGTTGTGTGAAAGGCACTCATATAATCTACATTATTATTTCTCCATCTCCTGATTAAATTTTAAAAATTAACATGGAGATTTCAAGTGGAAGCAAGTGAGTTTGGGAAAAATGGATTGAGTTCAAAATGCAAACTTTTTTTCTTATGAGTGATATTTCTTGATAAAATTAATTCCTCCAATAATAAGTTTCCCCACCTATATAATGACCATAATAACTACTTCCTTATAAGGTTGTTGTGAGCTTTTTATGTATTAGAATTTGTAAAATTTATCCCATTATTTCTTAAATATGCTTTCAATTTTGTTATTATTTATATCATTAATATAACTATCATCATTTTCCACTGTCAAATCCACACATAATTCTCCTTGTTTATATGATAATACTAAGGACAATGTTTTGCAAAGTTAATTCTTCTTGAAACCCTTCTTCTACCCAGTTCTAGAACATTCCACTTTATCAGTTCTTTTATTGTCTAGTTTTCTCATTGTTCCTACACCTGTTTTTATCCAACCCATCACTAAATACTGAAGTAAGTTTGTCAAAGCTCTGAGTAATTCACTGTACACAAGTTTAATAATTTATTAGTTCAAGGAAAAACAAAAATAGCATCACTACTTGAATGTAAATTGGATATGCTTGGAAAAACATTTCTTTTCAGAGGGTATTCTCAAAGCTACATCTGAAATAATCTTGGAAGAAATGGGTTTGAAGGAGGTGTAGAGTTTGGGGAGAAGGGATAGGCTGTTACCATCTGCAATATAGAAAACAAACAGGAGCTAAATGATAGCACAACAGGTAGGGCATGTGCACATCACTAGATGTGACCTCCCAAAAAACATATATATATTTATATGTAAAATATTTATATATGTATATATATACAGAAGAGAGAAAATAAACACTGCCCAGTAGGGTGACCATACTGCCTGAAAAGGTATATTTTCAGCACATGGAAAGAAGGAAAAACTGTGTCTGTGTCAGAAAGCATAGGATACCAAATTTGTGAACACCTTGATCATGAACTGCACAGCCTACAGAATTGTGAGAAATTAATTTCTGTTATTTGTAAGCCAACAGCCTCTCTATTTTCTCAGCCAAGATTAAGATACCATAGAATCCTCTTCCATAGAGCAAGGTGGATAAATGTGCCCTGACTTGTTCTGGTCATTCAGTTTGAAATGCTTCTAGACAATAGGAGAAGAAGTCCTTGTCTCCTGAAAAATAAGTTTCTAACCTTTACAAAACTGTACAGTTACTAAACAAGGAAGTTAATATTTACATAATAGTTGCAGAGTCTCCTGCCCCCATGCCTGGCTGTCCTCACTGGGGACCCCTTGGAGAGGGATGGGTTGAGTTTCTCTCCCCGCCCCGAGCAGAGCCCTGGCAGCCGAAGACCTCCAGAACCAGCCACAGCCATTCTGAGACCACTCTCCACACGTCTGGAAAAGCCTCATGCATGAAGGAACCAGCAGAAAAGCCCAGGCATGTGGGTCCCGGGGCTGAGATCTCCAAGCCTGCTTGGATCGGGACTGGGCCTTCTCCACCCAGATCCCTCATTTTCCAGTAGGTAGGCATTATACCCACCAGCTGCCACCGGCGACAAGTGGTCCCATCAATGGCCAGGACCCAGAGACTATAAAACCCAGCTCTGGGAAGCGCACAGCCGCATCTGCAGCTGCATGATATCTTATTATCTCGCTTTTTACTTTGGAGAACCCAACAGGCTACCGAAAATATCCTGCCCGCACGGCAGAGTCTGGCAAACTTCCCGTGTTGTACTCAATATGCCCAATACAAGTAACAATGATAGGTCTCATTCTCCTAGCCCTGAAAGAGCATTGAATATGGCTCTTTTAAAATCTCAGGGCTAGGAAGAAGGAGACGTTACTGGTGCCTGCTCAAGGCAATCAATGAACAACAGGTTGATTGTGAATTGCTATATAATACATACAGTCTAGAAACTTGCACATGTCTACATTTAACCTTTATAAACTCTCAGGCAGAGACTGGAGCCTAATCATCCTGAATATTAAAAATGGGTAAATTAAATGATGACTTTTAAGATTTGACAGGCTAAGTAAGTAGGACTTAAATTCATTTCCTGTGGGCCAGTGAGGGAGCTCAATGGGTGAAGAGGATACTTTGCAGGAAGCCCAGCTTGGTCCCCTCTAGTACACATGGTCCCCTCTAGTACAGCCAGTGGTAGCATTTTAGCACTGATGGATATGACACAGAAAGGGAAAATGAAATAAAATAAAATGAACTTATTTTATCTGCGACTGGACTTAAATTGTCCCTGCTACACATCACATGATTTATTCCATTTCTACATATGTTTAAACAGGACTTGAAATGGCTGGAAAGTTTGCCTAAAATTACAAAACCAATATATGAAAAATTGAATATCAGAAACCTAGTCTTTCAAATGTAATCTAGACACTAGCATAACAGCTCCATGTCCTTTTAAAACCAGGATAAAGATGGAAGAAACAAGAAAATCAGTAGGGAATTTGGGATCTGAGGCTCTATGCTGAGTTTTATATGTTAAAGAAAATAGATTTTAGAATATTTGTTATTCTGAACTTTGTTAGTCTGGAGTAGTTGATATGAAACCATCCCAAAAGTAAGACCAAATAAAAACCTGAATCACTGTAGTTAAATATTTTAAAGGAAGGAGCATACTGCCAATGAGGTCAGAGTCAGAACTTCAAACTCTCCCAACTTTCTCTGTTTCACTCCCAGTCTGCAAGATTTCCCTAATAGGCAGGAATCAACCAGAAACTTGCCCTACCAGGGACATACAGAGGAATTCACAAGTCAGTCCATTTTCGCCATTGCCAGAAAAAGAAAGTTTGAGCAAATATATGATCTCTAGTTGATGGGTCACAGCCACTAGCTTTCATACCATGGAGTCTTATATTGAAGAAAGGAACAAAACCATGAATTTCACCTGTGGATTCCATTATATGCAACACTGCTAAAATGTGCAAATTGTCAGAGTCTATTAAGAACACACCCGTGGATCTCCTCTATGGGTTTGATTTTTCTCTATTTCCCTGTGCGGTGGTTTTTTCAGGGTCAGGGGAATGAGACCCATTGTATTTACTGTTTTTGGCATATCAAATATGCCAGAGATAGCTTTTCAGGCTCTGCCATGTGGGTAGGATACTCTTGGTAGCTTGCCGGGCTCTCTCGAGGGATAGAGGCTTTTAGGGCAGCCTGTAATTGCCCTTGCAGGTGTTCCCATGGTTCAAACCATATTTGAACCACATCAAATATGGTGAGGTAATCTTGGAAGATTGGTATTAAGTGTCTTATGATATGTCCGGAAAGCGGCCTGGAGCTTGGCAGCGGCTGGGTAGTGGAGGTAGTGGAGGTCGATGAAGGACAACCATGCGAGCAAGCTGGGTTCCGAAAAGGATTCAGCACTATCACACAGTAACCAAGCTCATTGAGGTTTCTGAGGAGTTCAAGATGCAACTTTGTCTAACATTGATTTAAAGAAGTCCTTTGATTCTGTTGAGACTGAAGCGGTCATCGAAGTCCTAGCCAAACAAACTCAATACATCAGGATCCGCCATGAGCTGTATTACAGATTCACTGTCAGGATCCTACCATTCTACAAGGAAGTGACATCGACGTCAAGAGAGGGGTTCAAAAGGGTGATACCATTTCACCGAAACGCTTCAGTACCACCCTCGAGAACATCGTGCAACAAATGGAATGGGAAGGAATGGGATTGAAGATAGAAGGCAGAGAGCTACACCACCTCAGCTTTCCTGATGACATCGTTCTAATAACACCAAACATTAGCCAAGCAGCACAAATGCTGGCCAACTTCGACCATGGGTGTGGAAAGGTAGGACTGCAGCTGAATCTCACAAAGACAATGTTTATGAGAAACAGTCTCGTTCCTGATGTTCCATTTGCTCTCAATGGAATGAACATCTCTGAATGCAGTAGTTATGTGTACCTAGGTCGAGAAGTCAACATGATGAATGACCTGGCACCTGAATTGCGCAGAAGGAAGAGGGTGGCTTAGAATGCCTTCAAGACTGTTGAAAAAATAGCTTAGAGACAAAGAACCTCCAACTCTGGGCTCATCTCTTCGATTTCACCATTCTTCCTGCTTTAACATATGCCTCAGAGACCTGGGCCCTACGAAAGCAGGATGAGAATGCTATGCGGGTCTCCCAAAGAGGAATCGAAAGAGCTATACACTTCACTCAAGTGAGAGAAAGAATCTAGAGTTCTGACCTCCATCAATGATCAAGAATCAGAGATGCTATCTCGTTTGCCAAGGCGTCGAAAATCAGATGGGCTGGACATGTAATGAGATTTGGAGACAACCGCTGGACTAGAGCCGTTACAGACTGGATTCACGGGATATCAAAAGATCGCGTGGCCGACCACCTACAATATGATCAGACTTCTTCGTCAAGGCCCCAACCAATTGGTTTGAGGCTCTTTGTGTTCCTGAAGTGAGCAGATGGGCTATACTAGCATGACATAGGGAAGAATGGAGACGTTACTGGTGCCTGCTCAAGCTAAATGATGAGTAAAGGGATGTCAAGTGATCAAGTGATCAAATGACCCTGTAAGGTGACCTTGTCCAGTTTTGTATAGAAAAAGAGGGGAAATAAAATTAAAATAGAAAGGAAAAGAAAAAAAAACACGATCTCACTCAAAAGCAGAGTACAAAGAAACAAAACTAAGATTAGACAATCCCCAGTGGAACATGATGTAGTCAATGGAGCTGTGGTTTCAGGCGGGGAGAAGAGAGAGAAAGAACTTCAGGTTAATGGTGAAAGGATCCTAGTACTCATGGTATGTGTAGTATAGCAGTGCCACAAGTATAACAGAAAACATGTGAAAATAGACAGTGGTGGTGGGAATTGAGTAAATTAATGATGCAGAATGCACCATAGCTTTGTACATCAAAACCATGAATGTTAACGCTATTGCAATCATGTTAACTAAACTCTAATGAAAAGAAGATGGGTCAATCAATAAGTAAAGGAGCACTAAAAGTGTCCATCTTTTGCTCCAAAAAGTTTTACACCAAATTTCATGAATTTGGAATTTTGAAATGTTGAGTAACTTTAAAGTGTCTAAAAAAAAAAGAATAGAAGAAGAAGGAGAAGGAGAAGGAGAAGAAGAAGAAGAAGAAGAAGAAGAAGAAGAAGAAGAAGAAGAAGAAGAAGAAGAAGAAGAAGAAAGAACCAAGGTGTTAAGTCTAGAAGAGCCCCTATCAGATTGAGTTTCCTAGTTATCTCCAGCCCTCACACTCTATAATGAAAAGAGATCAAGATATGAATGTCATTATAGCATGGAGAGTACAGCAAGGTATAACCTTTTATTTTTAAATAGAAATTTAAAAAAGCAAGTCACTGGTGACATTTTTTCCCGAAAATTACAACACAGCCCTGGAGGAAATGTTATACAAAACCATTTTTCCTTTTAGGGAGGGGAGTTAGAAAGTAATGCACCCCTTTTGGAAGATTTCACTTGGAGAACAAAAGCAGCTCTGTTTGCAGTTTTTTCCCAGGTGATTGTGATTATACTGACTCATTCTTCTGCCTGAAGAAAAGGGTTGGCCCTGAGAAAGACAACTGGCCCTCTTGGTAACTTTCCTGGCAGCAAAGCCTAGGAGAGCCCTGGATATATTTTCACACCCTAGGCAAGAGAGGTCAGTATCTTTAAGGTAGTTTCTAAAATAAATATTTTTTACCCAACTCTGAAAATCAGGATTGTTTTCACTCCTAGATCCTATAGGCCAATGAACATGACCCTTCTTTCTTAATACATCCATTTGTATATGCACATTGATAGCCAAGAGTTTATGCATACTTGTCCCAAAGGACTTGATTGTCTACTTAAATGTTCCAGACACTGATGAGACATACACCTCCTAACCTTCTCTGTCACGTTTCCTACTATGGCATGATACATTTAATGATCTGCCTGCATTTCTCAGTTACTACTCAAACAATCCTATCTAGTAATGCTGGAAAGTGTCATTAGTTACACACACACACACACACACACACACACACACACACACACACACACACCCTCTAGTGTGTAAATTGAGGAAAGATAATACCATGACTCTCCAATGCACCAACAGTTTATTTATTTATTTATTTATTTATATTTGTCTTTTTGGATCACACCCAGTGATGCTCAGGAATTACTCCTGGATCTGCACTCAGGAATTATTCCTGGCAGTGCTTAGGGGGCCATATGTACGGAATCAACCTTAGGTTAACTGAATGCAAGGTAAAGGCCCTACCTGCTGTACTATAGCTCTGGCTACTGCACCAACAGTTTAGTCCAGAAATGTCATGAAATGTTCCAAAGTACAAGGGGAATGTGTTTGTTGACATTAGACATTGAGTCCAGTAAATGTCTAAGTAGGCGACTTATTAGAGAAACATGCCTTACTTAGTGTTTTGCATATATATACCTGCTAAATAGTTCCTAGCTCAGATGCTCTCAGCTGGCTACAGGTCAGATGGACAAATTTATATGTGTTTTCAGGCATTGACTTTTTACTCAAGGAGCATTGTCTGAGTCCTCATTTTAATTACAGAGAAGATGAAACTAGTCAGGATCACGGTCTGCTGCTTCAGTGTGAAAAGGGCAACCACTCCTTCTGGAATGTGGAAATTAAAATTAGTCCCATCACTAATTGAATCAAACCAAACACTAGAGTCAAATGATCTGCTTGCAAAACAAAAACACAGAGAATAACTGGCTAGAATAACTAGCTTGGTGGGGCGGGGGCGGTGGGGGGGGGGGGATGAAAAGAAATCTGCTTGGACATTGCATGTAAATCCTGATCCCACTGGGGAATAACAAAGATATTCTCCACAAAACTAAGTGTATGGTAAATCTCTTTGAAATGGATAGGGAAGAATGACTGATGTTTTTCTCAAAAGGAAAACTCAAGCCGGATTGACTGAGGGCATAATTCCTGTCTAAGTTTCCAAATGGTTTCTTTTTTCTTTCAGATTTCCCTCCACTCCCCAGAGATGTTTGATTGGTTTGTAAAAATAGTGCTTGAAGTTAAAACTGATAACAAAGAGGATTCGTGCATGATCTTAGAATAAGGTAAGGTAAAGGCCCTCCTGTTGATCATCGATTTGTTCGAGCGGGCCCAGTAACGTCTCCATTGGAGACTTTGTTGATCTTAGAATGTGTCCAGTTATTCTTCATAGGCAGCATCCCCCCGCCCCCCACACACCATGGCATTGTTCTTTAATTATGTGACAATATACCAGTTCCTAAAAGAACAGTTACTACAAGTAGACAGATGTTCTAAATTAGCCAAGTAATAATGTAATTGGTTTTATTTTTACCACCAATAAACTTTGATCAGAACAAATACATCATCAGCGGTAGGGTGTTTGCCTTGCGCGCAGCCAGCTTGGCTGAGCAGGCTTCAATTCCTCTGCCCCTCTCAGAGAGCCTGATAAGTTACCGAGAGTATCTATTGAATAGAATATGCCAAACACAGTAACAACAAGTCCCAAAAAATGGAGACGTTATTGGGCCTGCTCGAGCAAATTGATCTCAAAATATTTTTAAGAGTGGAAACGAAAAGGACGCTGTATCGATTTTTAAGCCATATATTCTTTTACTTCAGTATCTTTTTCAAAATATGTATTGGAGAGCCCAGCAAGCTACCGAGAGTATCTCACCAGCTTGGCAAAGCTCAGCAAGCTACCTGTGACATATTCAATATGCCAAACACAGTAACAACAAGTCTCACAATGGGCCCGCTTGAGCAAATCGATGAACAACGGGAGGACAATGCTACAGTGCTATACAAGACAGTTTTCTAGGTAATGAGCAAAACAAACGCATTATTACTTCAACCATTTTCTTTCTATGAAGAGTTATTAATAAAAGAAAATTCAGGGGCTAGAGTCATAGTACAGAAAGTAGGGCATTTGTCTTGCATGCAGCCAGCCCAGGTTCGATCCCCAGCATCCCATATGGTCCCCTGAGCACCACCAGGAATAATTCCTGAATGCAGAGCCGGGAGTAACCCCTTACTTAGCATTTCCGGGTGTGACCCAAAAAGAAAAAAAAAAGAGAGAGAACATTTAAACTCATAATTCAGCTCTACTGTTTGTTTAATTTGAGTCTAAGGTTACCTTTCAATAGTTTTAGACTTTCTTTATGGACTTTAATTGGAACCCCATAATTTGTGTTATCATTTGTATTTCCTCTCTCAATAGCCTCATCATGAATCTGGTTGGGCAAGTTCCAAAGACAAAACAAGTAAAAGTCAAGTTGAACTACATTTCAAAGGGTTTGTGTGTGTGTGTGTGTGTGTGTGTGTGTGTGTGTGTGTGTGTGTGTGTGCCCTTTTCTTGCCAAAAGACCTTTATTTATCTTGGTTCATGGTTTTAGGGGCTTACAAAAAAAACTTGTTGCTAATACTGCTAGTATGCAATAACTCTTTGAAATTGCTGAAATGTTAAACAAATGTCACCCATAATTAACTGAATTTTACCAAATGCCAGATTTGTACAATTTGCTACATATTTTAGATTTTTTTAAAAAAAGTTAGCTATTTATACTGGCAAACAGAAGAACTTATTAATGCAATTTTTAAAAACTGCAATAAAAATTAAAAAGTAGCATTTTCTAACATCTACAATGAAACTCAGTTATATAGCATAATTATATTAAGAATTATTAATTGCTGTACTGATTCCAGGAACTTAAATATTTGAAGACCTTGAAGGAAGTAAAGATAAAGGAGATTCTATAATCTTTTCTACTTATTTACTATATGGCATTAATAATTTTAAGTTTCAGTTTCTACATCTATAAAATAACATTGATCCCCTATCTGAGATATAAAAAACACACCTGGCATATAATAAATACTGGTTAGAAAATCATGTTATTGTTACAGATTGGTTTTTTGTTTTTATTGGTTAGGGAACTTTGTGTCCAGATAATATTGCTTCCTTCATCTTGGCCTGCCAGTCATTCTCAATTTAAAGACAAACAGAATTCAACTTAAAATTTAAAAATTCACTACCTGTAGGTCATAAACCCTTGGAGTGCTAATTATATAATGCAAACGGATCCCAAATCCTTATGTATACCAAGCAGAATACATATCTATTCTCTAAGTAAATAGGTAAGCAGAGACTGCTAAGAGGAATTGCTATACCTATGGATTTAAAAGATTTACTGAATTCATAGTTACTTAGTTTCTTTTAATCAGTTACTTTGCATTTTCTCTATTGATGAATGACTAACATAAATCCATTGACTAATATAATGACTTAATATAAATACCTAATATATTTTAACTTCAAATACTAAAACACAAGAACTTGAATTACTATTGAATTTGAGGCTTATTTCATCATTTTGAGAATAGGTAGAGTTGTCTCAGCAGCCTGAAATGCTATCAGGATCTCCACATTCTAATCTCAGTTATTTTCTGTAGAGATGGTATTGATTAGCAAGAAAGAATGTTGGTACTAGATTCAGGGCTCTGACTCATGAGCTCATCAACTTTTACCTAACTTTTACGTTCTCAGATTCCTCTTTTGTAAAATGGTCAAAACAGCAATGTCTACATGCTGTTAGGATTTTCAAACTGTTATATATGCCTCTTTTAAAGATTATAGCTGAGGACTCTGCAACAGGCTATGGGGCAGGTGAGAGCCCTCCCCACCCCAAGGGAGCCAACCCCAGCAGTCGACCTCCACTGCCCAACCACCGCCATGCTCCAGGCCGCTTTCTGGACCTTGAAGCCACACAACACATTATAAGATACTTCCTACCCATTTATGCCTCACGGAGAGCCTGACAAGCTACCGAGAGTATCCCACCTGCACGGGTAGAGCCTGGCAAGCTCCCTGTGTCATATTCAATACGCCAAATACAGTAACGACAATAGGTCCCATTCCGCTGACCCTGAAAGAGCCTCCAATCGTTGGTAAAAGACGAGTAAGAAGAGGCTGCTAAAATCTCAGGGCTGGGAAGAATAGAGACATTACTGGCACCCACTCGAGTAATTCGATGACCAACGGGATGACAGTGATACAGTGATATAGCTTAGGAAGTTATAGTGGTGCTAATACTTATAGTATTGATATACAAAATTAATTTGGAATAGTGTAATAGGACTAAAGTTGATTTTTCACTTGTTTCATATAGTTGGTAAAAGAAACTCCAATCATTTTAGGGTATCACAGAGCAAATGGGTTCAATTCCCAGCACCAACCATATGTGATCCCTGAGCACTGCTCTGAGTGATTCCTGAGCACAGATCCAGGAATAATCCTTGAGCACAGTCAGTGCTCAAAAACCAAATTCATGAATAAACAAATACAAGAATAGGTTGTCAAAAGTATTGTCCAAAATTCAACATATCTACTTTTATCTTTTTAAGCGATATTATTCCTCAGTGAATAACAGTGAAAACAGAATGGTTTACTGAGCACTTCCTAAATTATAGAAATTATTCCTGATGTGAAAAAATGCATCCTCTCATTTAATCCTGTGAAATAATTCATTCACTTCATCAAAAAGGGTAAGAAATAATAAGCTACTTGTTCAAGGTTATACTGCTAAGTTTAGTGGTGAACCAGTATAAAGACATTAACACAGTATTGTGTGGCAACTGAGTTATTAAAAATACTGTGGTGGTTGAATATGATTGGGGTCTGATACAGCTCTCTTTCCATTAATGACAGAGCTTTTGTGCTAAAGACAAAACCTGGCCCCATAGAGCATGATTTATCTTCACACACCAGGAACAGAATCTCCACAGATGAAACAGAGGACCAATTTACTGGCATGCCAAAATGATATTCTGTGTTAATAATGTTTCTATCTTCTAGTTCACTGCATTCACTTCATCTTTGTGAATAAAATATCTCAGTGCATCCTAATGTACCAATATGATCCTAAAGTAATGATAAAATAAATCTTTGCTATACATATGCCCCTGCATTTTTAAAGCAGCATTTACCATTCAATGATTAATTTGAATGAGGCACAAAGATTTGGCTTTACATGAAATTAGGCAATCTGTAGTTATAAGTTTCTATAAAATTGTGTCTCTAAGTTATTGAGATAATTAATTCTACTAGCAATGAAGAAAAAGCCCCTGGGATTTGCAAGTAAGTCTTGGGATTGAAGTCTATCTGAGTTTCTATGGCAACAATATCTTCAATGACAATCAGTTATGAGATGGAGTTACAAACTCCCATTGCCCTTGTCTAGCCTTGGACACTTCCAATTTGCTCAAAGAATAATCATTTAGTTTATCTGAGAATATGCTCACTTCTGCCTGGATAGGATACAAAGACCTAAGAGAGCATGTATTAGAATATTACACTATAGCTCCCAGGCCATGGATGATAAAGAATACAATAGTGAGGAAGTGATAGGATGCAATTGTTAAGTGAACAGTGAGAAAGTTAATGATCAAAACTATGAAAAAACAGTTAATGGTGAAAACTTGGACAAAAATATCAAAAATTATGAATTGACCTTAAATGGAGTCAATTAGGCTAAGTCCCTAAGTGACCACATCACAAAATCCAAACTTGATTATAGTTTTAACTTATCCCTCAAATGGAATCTAGACCAAGAGTTATCTAGTCAGCACTCATATGATAATCTGCCTGCTATACTCACGCTCTACCTTTAAGGAAAGGACCTTCCAAAAATCAATTCACTATGCTATTATAACTTATTTCCACTTCCTTTTACCTACAAAAGGCATATATTTTGTACCACAACTTGAGCTTCTTTCTTTTTCCTAGATGGAATTTCACCCAATTAATGTACATTGGGCTGGAACGATAGCACAGTGGGTAGGGCGTTTGCCTTGCATGCAGCCAACATGGCCAACCCGAGTTTGATTCCTCCACCCCTCTCAGAGAGCCTGGTAAGCTACCGAGAGTATTTCACCCGCATGGCAAAGCCTGGCAATCTACCCGTGACATATTCAATATGCCAAACACAGTAACAAGTGTCACAATGGAGACGTTACTGGGCCTGCTCGATCAAATCGATGAACAAAGGGAGGACAGTGACAGTGACAATGTACATTGAATAAAATTAAGATCTAACAAACAGCAACAATTTTATAAATACCCTAGCATAGCAAATATATTTCTATCTATGACCTCACAGTAGTGTGTGACAAAGAGGGAATATGATCACCACCATTGCTAGTCCTAGCAATGAAAGCTTGATGGAACTTGATGTTCACAAAAAGGTCTCTCAATTTCCCTTTCGTTCAACTGGTCTTAATTAAATTGATCTTAAATACCTATTTTAAGGAAACTTCCCCTTTTAGGAATTAATTTCTTTCTTAATGCTTCACCTGATTATTAGTAGCAGTTTATGCATTTTTTGTAGGCATGGTTACTTAACTTCCCAAATTACTAATCACAAGGTTTAAATTTAAAACTAAGGAAATAGAGTCCTAATCTCAAGATATGAAACCTCCTTCAAACTAAGAAATAAATTAGTTATATTTCTCTAAGTAGAAAGTTTAGTATAAGAATGAAGAATTAAGAACTAGGTGAGACTAGGGTTGAATTTAAAGCTCAACTAAAATCTACTTTGAGAAAATTTGCTAGAGTTTATTTCTCACTTCTGAATAGGAAAATAAAGGAAAAAATCCTTTAAAGCACAATGACTGGCACATAAAAATCATTCAATAAATAGTCAGCATTATTATATTGTTTGTTCATTTGTTTGAGGACCACATCCAGTGATGCTCAGGGTTACTCCTGGCTCTGCATTCAGGAATTATTCCTGGTGGGAGTTCTGGAAAACACATGGGACGCCAGGGTTCAAACCTGGGTTGGCCCCTTGAGAGGTAAATGCCCTACCTACTCTACCATCAGCTTTATATTCTTATCCAAGAAACTGATATTGATTTTCTACAATAAAAGTCTATCTTAATATGGTTACTATGAGTATTAAGATGCTCAAACAATATTAATTAACTACAACTTTATAGAGTTAACACAATCTATTTGTGGACTCAAAACAGCCTTGACCTGTACAGTGTGCCTTGACAGACATTGAAACTCTCTATTATCAAGATTGTCCCCATTAGAACTACAGAAATACCCTAGCATTTGCCTGCTTAGCAGAACTAGTAAATTACAACCTAGCAGAATGTGGCTACAATTTCCTTTTTCATCAGTGACATTCCAAGCATGCATTTTAAAAGTGTCTGGAAACCTCCCCTGGGCTTGGATTTCCTAAACCTTGCAGAAAGATGAAATGACAATAGTGTTAAGTTATTCCATTGTGACTATTTCTACTAGTTTATTCCTCAGGTGATTGACTGATTGATTGATTTTGGCCTTGGTACTAAATCCACCAATTTTCAAAAGGCAAGGGAAAAAAGTATGTTCATTTGAATCACTTGAGCTGCTGATTACAAGCAGACTTTTGGAATCATTGAAATTATGGCTTTCTCAGGGCAGAATGGAGTAGAGCTGGCATGGCAAAGCACATAAACAAACATTTGCATTTTGGAGAGTTAGAATAGTTCACAATTTTATCTGAATAATGGCTAAACAGATGTATCCATACATTAAAATCCTCTGAGTTGTCATCAGAGCAATAGTATAGCAGGTAGGGGCTCTTGTCTTGCATGCAGCTGACTTGGGTTCAATCCCCAGGACTGAGTCCCCTGAGTCTGCCAAAAGTAATACCTGAACATAGAGCCAGGAGCAAGCCCTGAGCAACATCAGGTGTGCCCCACGCCACCAAAATAAAAGAATATGCACAAAATCGAGACCAATTTCGTTACATATGCAAAGAATTTGCTAGTTGCCACTCCTTCCTGACATAAACTAAAAGGCTAAGGAAAATGGAAATGAATGGTTCCCTTTCAATCCATATAAGAAGGGATGATAAAGACCGAATTGCTGTGTTCCAAGTGGAAGAGACAGAGGGAATATGGGAGTCACAACATAACTAGAACCGAGACTCATATGTGGAAGTCACCTAGTACATGGTGAAATCTTTCAGATATAAGACCATAAAAAAATAAATACACTAAATTTCATTATAATTTTAAAAGCTCTGCCATGCGAAGGACAATATCTAAAGAATAATAGCATGCATGCAGCTAATCCAGGTTAGATCCCTGGTTTAACATATGGTTCCCTGAGCACCACCAGGAATGATCCCTAAGCACAGGGCCAGGAGTAAGTCTTGAGCACTGCCAGATGTGGTCCAACCCCCTCCTCCCGTGAAGTATCAAGACATGTCACAAACAAGGAAAAAAAATTTGTAAAAGAGATATCTGTAATAGGCTCTGACCCAAAATCTACAAAGATCTCTTAAAATTGAATAAGAAAACAAAAAAAAATTTTTTTAAAAAGAACCAAAGTCGAAGTGACATCTGCACTTGTTTGTTCATTGCAGCACTCTTTACAATAGCCAGAATCTGGAAAAAAACTGAGTGACCGAGAACAGATGACTGGTTAAAGAAATTTTGGTACATCTACACAATGGAGTACTATGTAGCTGTTAGAAAAGATGAAGTCATGAATTTTACATACAAGTGGTACCACATGGAAAATATCATGCTAAGCGAAATGAGTCAGAAAGAGAGGGATTGACATAAAAATATTGCATTCATCTGGGGGACATAAAGTAACAAAATAGGAGATTATTACCCAAGAATAGCCGAGATCAGTACCAGGAGGATTACTCCATGGCTCAGAGGCCAGCCGGGCATGCTCAGATAGAGAAGGGAGCACCAAACAAAGGGTGTTTGGAGGATCCTCCCAGGATAGGAAATGCATGTTGAAAGTAGACTATGGACTGAACGTGATTGCCATTCAATGCCTCTTTTTCAGACCACAACACCCAAAAGGAGAGAGAAAACAAAAGGGAATGCTCTGCCACAGAGGCAGGGTGGGATAGGGGGGATGGGGGTGGGAGGGATACTGGGATCCATGGTGGTGGAAAGTGGGCACTGGTGGAGGGATGGGTATTTGATCATTGTGTGGTTGAAACCCAAGCACAAAAATTTGTAGGTCTACAACTGTACCTCATGGTGTTTCAATAATAAAAATTTAAAAATGAAATAAAATAAAATAAAAAGAGCCAAAGAAATCTACAGATAACTCACTAGAGAGGATACACAGGTATCAAATAATTACATTAAGAGATATGCTGCCACTTTCCTCTAAGGAACTCTTTTTGGATCACTTTTAGCATATTATTCATAATCAGCAATATAAAATAAATTATTTAGGATCTGCCTTTGGGGCAGGCTTGGGTGGTGGTGGGAATTTGAAATAATGGTGGTGAGAAGGTTGGTGTTGGAATATTCAATGTAATAAATTATTGTGAACAACTTTATAAAAATAAAATTAAAATAAAAGGGATGGGCTGCATCATTTGAAAGAAAATGCATATTTAAAAAGATTAGATGTCAGGGGGCCAGAGCCATAGTACAGCCAGTAGGGCATGTGCCTTGCATGTGGCTGACCTGGATTCGATCCCCAGCATCTCATATGTCCCCTGAACACTGGCAGGAGTAATTTCTGAGTGCAGAGCCAGGAATAATCAATGAACATTGCCAGGTATGACTCAAAAAGCATAAAATAAATAAATAAATAAATGAAATATAAAAATTAGATGATACTACTCATCTATTAAAACTGCCAAAATCTATAGTTCTGACACCAAATGCTGCCAAAGATTTATCACAAAAGGAACTATCAGTCATTTCTGATGGGAATGGAAAATGTTTTATACATTTTGTAAGACAGTCTGACCATTTTTTACAAACTGAGCAATATTGCTATGTGATTTGGAAACTATAATATCTACACAAAGGTATTGAAAACCACTGTCCATACAAAACTTGCACATGGAGACTTATAGCAGTTTTCATTCATAAGTGTCAAAATTGGAATCAACCAAGATATCCTATAGTAGATGAGTGAATAAATAGACTGTGGTATATCCAAAAAATGCAATGTTATTTTGTGTAAAATGAAATAAGCATCAAGCAACGAATTTACACTGGGGCACTTACTTACATGCATATTATTAAGTTAAAGAAGTCAATCTAAGAAGCTTATATACTTACTCTTTAGTTCCAAATAGAAGACTTTCTGGAAAATATTAAACTATGAAGATAGAAATAAAAGCAGAGGTCAAGTGTGGAATAAATAAAAAGACTTCAAATTATTTTTAAGGCAGTGAGAATACTTTGTATGATATTAAAATGATGGATATATGTCTATATATGTATTTACTTAAATCCATAGAATGTACATTGAACTTTGATTATGTACTTTGAACAATTACAGTGTGTTTTATAGGTTTATCCTTGGTAAAACACATACCTTCTATTGAGTGATGCTTATAAAGCAGACTATGCAGTATGAGAACATAGTTATCCCTTCGAATTGGAGGTGGTGCAGGAGAAATACTGCAACAGGTATAGCCCTAGCCATACACACAGATGACCATGTTTCTATTCCTGGCACTGCATATGATCCCCCAAACTGCCAGAAATGAACCCTGAGCACAGCCAGGTACATCCTATCCCCATCCCCCAAATTAAGGGCTGGATAATTACAATGGGTAATAGACTTGCCTCGCATGCAGTTGACATGTAATGTTTGTACACATGCTATCACTCTACATCTAGATAGTAAAAACTGCATTTTTTAAAATATAAGTTGGTTGAATATGTAGATGTGAAACCTGTGGACATTAGGGACAGACTATATAAGAATCTTCATGTATTACTCACTCTCAATTTCACTACAAACCTAAAGCTTCTCCAAAAGCTTTATTTGAATATAGCATTGCATCTAAGGAAAAAACTGTACGTTTAAGGTAAGAACGTCTGCTTGTATGTAAAAATTCAACAACAACAAAATCCTAAACAACAATAAAAAAAATCTATCTTTTGCATCTTATTCTTACTTTGGACAACCTGGCAGGCTACCGAATGTAACCTCCCCGCATGGCAGAGTCTGGCAAACTCCCCGTGGCATACTCAATATGCCAAATACCAGTAACAAATGATGGGTCTCATTCTCCTAACCCTGAAAGAGACTTGAATATGGCACTTTTTAAAATCTCAGAGCTAGGACGAAGGAGACGTAAATGGTGCCTGCTCAAGGCAATCGAGGAACAACAGTATGATCGTGATTGTGATCGTGATCTTTTGAACTATAATCTCTGGGAAAAGAACATCTGAATCTTTATTTTTTTTTCCTGTTTTTGTCCCCAGCTTTCCCCCTCCAATAGTGCTCAGAGCTTACTCCTGGCTCTGTGCTCATGAATCACTCCTGGCAGGGCACAGGAGACTATATGGGGCAACAAGGATTGAATTCAGGTAGCAAATGCCCTACCCACTGTGCTATCACTCTAGCCTAGGACTCTTTATTTTTGTGAGCACTCATAATTGATTTTAATGGGTACTGAAGTTTGAAAAGCACTGATGTAAGAAAAGTGCATTTTCAACCTTAAAAATGAAAAAAAATAATCAATAATTAAAAACATCACAGTCAACTTGAAATAAATACCACATAAATACAAGTTTTCATAGATTTTGAACCTTGGAGACATGAGTTAAGAAACTAACATTTGTTTCTTGTGCTACTCAATTGGTCTCTACATGCAGCTCTAACATAAAAATTGAAATGAGCCACAGGGAGGTGAGGACCCGCTGAGAATGTGCAGTGGAGCAATTCTCTCTGTGTTCACCTTTCTGGCCCAAGTCTCAGTCAAAAGTGCCTCGCTCTCCAATCTGATAATGTCAAAAGCTGGTTCAAGTTCCCGGGGCTTGTATTACCATGCAGTGCCTTTGGGATGAGCACTTGTCAAGAACATACCTCCTCCAAAATAAGCAAGGGTCTGTTCCAAAAAAGAAGAAAAAGAACCTGCCTAATCGAGCTTTTTGAAAGCTGAGATAAAAAGCTTTCCTTCATGTAGCTGTCTGCAGTCTGTCATGCTTCCAAATGGAAAGCTTTCCTGACTCACAAACAGATGCTCTAATGTTTGAGAGAAAGAATTGGGAGAATTCCTAGAGACAGTCCAAGATCACTGCAAAGATTTGCTTACAAAAGACTTCTTTGCTTTCTGTTCTTTGCATTTTATTTTGTGCGGCATCATTTTATTACAATATTTGCTGTCATGTTATTAGGGGGGGAGTTATTAGCAGAAAAATGAGGTGTATTTTAAAGGACATCTTCCACCCACATTATTGCAGATGGAACAAGGATATGCAGAATAATTATGGGAATCTAGTAACTTACCTCTTGTGTTCTTTTATAATTCTGCAATAATGCAGCACTCTTAATAATAAAGGGGGCCTCAAATGAACAAACATTTTCTAGGTTTCAAATGCACAATAATAATTTTCTTTTCTTGGGCCCCTCCCCACAATGACACATCTGCTATTACAAACAACACAGAGTGTAGATTTTCCTGAGGAAATGATAAAATGACTCAAGGTATTTATCTGTTGACAAAACTCTGCTTCCCTTTGAGACTGTTGTATATACACAGATATTTTTCCTACACTAGTCACAGCTTTCTTCAGTTGGAAAAGACTTTGAGGATAATCTAGAGAGGAGTTTCTCAAACTTTTTCTACCCATGGGCCTCTTCTGTCTTTGCTTCCTTCATTTTCCTCTCCCTTGTTCTATTGGTGGGCTCCCTAGTCTCCTCTTATTGCCCCCATTTGTTTGATTTTCACCTGCAGAATATCCTGGGGGCCCACAAGGGATTTTATGGGTCCTGGTTGAGAAATAATCATTAAGGGAACCTTTTCATTAAGAGAAACAGAAACAGGGCCAGAGAGATTGTGCAGTGGGGAAGGTCCTTGCCTTACATATGGTGGACCTGAGTTCCATTCCCAGCATCCCATAAGGCCCCCTGAGCACTACCAGGAGTGATTCCTGAGTACAGAGCAAGGAGTAAGCCCTGAACATTGTCAGGTGTGGCCCTAAAACAGAGAGAGAGAGAGAGAGAGAGAGAGAGAGAGAGAGAGAGAGAGAGAGAGAGAGAGAGAGAGAGAACAGAAACAGGCACTGAGAGGATAAACTTACCCAAGTTACGGAGACATTAAAGAAAAAAATAGGGTCACCTAATGCCATCACCAAATCAGAATTGCTTTAACTACTAAGACCTAGTCAACATCTCCAAATCTTTTTTCTAACTTCAATGCATGTTAACTTTTAGAGCAGTTTTTTGTTTACAGCACTACAAGGTACAGAGATTTCCCACATTCCTCACAATGCTTCCTATCTTTTTAAATTCCACTGAGCCAATTAATGCATTTAAACCAAGTTAATCCTTCTTCCCCTCTCTCTTCATTAGATATTTTTACAGGATGCAATGCCAGAAAGGAGAAGTTACCTTACTCTGGTCATATTAGGAAGGTCTTCCAAAATGTCCCTATCTTTTTGCAACCAGAAGACCCTGTTTATTTCTTTCCAACAACTAGTCCTGTTCCCTCCCACCTGTCAGTGGGTCATAAATTGACAATATTTTTGTTTCGTTTTGTGGAGCCATACCTGGAAGTGCTCAAGGCTTAGTTCTGGTTCTGTGTGTAGAGATACCCCCTGGTTGGGGTTTGAGGACAAGACACAGTGCTGGTGGTAGAACCTAGGTCAGTTGTGTGCAAGGCAAGTGTCTTACATGCTCTACTGTTTCTTTGTCTCCGCATTGGCAGACTATATTTCCTTTCCAACTTCTGAAATTTCTCCACTAGGATTCAGTACACACCATCTCTTTTAGTTACAGAGCAAATCTATTGATTATTTTGAAATAGTCCATCTCTTTTATCCTAATGATCATCATTCATTTTCTAACACACAAAGTTTGGGTCACTATGGCTACATTTCAACTGTTTCCCACAAACTGGGCAACAAAAATGCCCTCAATATTCCATTCCATAAGTTGAACGTTTCCACCATACCCCATTGTCCTGAGCTATGAAAGCACATGTTCAAGATGAGTCATTCAGTTTTCTGCCAACATTAATTGGCAGGCAGATTGTGGTTTTCTTTGGTTTGCCACTTTTTAATCTCAGCTATTTAATTTTTAAATCTTAACACAGAGTGTATGATTTTAATCCATATAATAATTTTTTTCAGCAAGTGCTTATCTAATCTGATGACAGGAACATATGAAAAATTGTAAATGTAAATGAAATAAATAGATACATATTCATTGTTTAAGCGATTCAAGAATGCAACAATGCCAAATAACATAGTTTTTTTTAATAAGCATCTAAATGGTCTGATGAACTTTAAGTTTATGTAATTTAAGATACACATTTTTCTGATGGTGTATACTTTCAGATTTTCATCAGTTTAGCTAGTTTATACAAAATTGTAGTTTCTGTTGCTCTTTAGTTCTGTGGGAAACATCAAAACACCCCACCAAGGGCCAACAGACATCAATCATAGAACACACTTCTAGGCCACATAACCAGTCAACCAAAATCTAGCAAAAGACATTGAAATTGTGCATGATAGATCTCTAAATTATGTATTCTGTTACACTGCCTATTTACTAAGCTCTTCTTTCATTGATTTCTGTGCTTTTTTTTTGCTTTTTTTTTAAAAGTGTGACATACTGTTTCATCCAGTCACTTGGAACCCTGTCTCAGCAACAACCAATTTTTATTCCTTCTTGCTTTTACTCTCCTTTCTGAAGAGTTGGTGAAAACATGAATATGAGCTACAAAAAGACTAGTTATCCTTTGCATAGGGTTTCTAATTTTTAATTATTAGAAATAGAGGTAGTGTGATTTACTAATATATATATGTTTATATATATATATATGTATATATAAAATTTAGTGTCAGAAAAACTCAAGGTGAAGTCTGATTTTGTCATTTTCCAGCTCTGTGACTCTGAAGCAGTCACAGAATAGAATTAACTACATTAATCTCACTTACACGGGGCTGACACACTGGTTTACTGTGAGGGGAAAATTCCCTTGAATGCACTTTGCAAACTAAGCATACCACTTGAATGTAATCCAGTATGACTGGTAACTCAAACCCTGAACAAAACCCTGGCACTGAAAAAGCTGTATGAAGACAATTAGTGACACACATAAAGCTAATAATTGTGTCTTGGATCAATAATCCAAGATCAATAATCCAACCTTTGAAGAGAAATCTCTGAGTTAAACAGGTATGCGGGACTTTGTGACTGAGAATTTAGGGTTCAACGGGATGTGGAATGGAGATCCTCCACCTGTACCCCCCTGCCTCTGGAAACTGAGCAGTCATACCCATAATCTACCTCTGGCTGGCACCAGATAATCTCACTATTGGCCACCATCTAGATTGCATGTCCTCTCCAGGAAGGGAGCATAACATGATGCTTGTCATAACCATGCTGCTGGACCCTGCACCAGGATGCGTCACTTGGGATGCCTCAGAGGGGGCTGGGTGAGACCGTCCCCCCCACCAAAGTACCCAGTCCCAGAAGTCGACAACCTCCAGAATCTAGATGTCACATGCTTGGGCAGAGCATCACCCATGAGTGAATCTATTCCTAGACCAAGAGACTGCATTTGTGGCCAAGTGATACTTCAAACCACAGACCCTACCCATACTCCAAGATTACAACAGCACATTTGATAGGGTTCAAAGTACGAGGTAACCAATTTTAGAGAGAAAATATACATTTTTTTACAGATACATATACAAAAAACACATAAGACTCAACCTTTAACAACATGTTAATGATCTCTTATAGAAGGGCTTAACGGTCCTTGGGTGAAATACAATAACCTTCACACTACTCTAAGGATAAGTTTTTGTAGCATTTTCAGCATTTTTTCATAACAACCAATACAAAACATATTATTTCGGTTCTGCTTTGAGGCAGGGATTGGGGTTTGGAATGGAAACACCCTAAATATGGTGGTGGAAAGGTATAATGGTGGTGGGATTGGTGTTTGTAATATTAAATGTATTAAATGTAATCAAATATTATTAAATGGAATATTAAATGTAATCAAATATTGTGAACTACTTTATGAAATAAAAAAATTAAAAAGGAAGTCTTTGGGTTAAGTAAATGTATTTAAAAGTGTATTTCTACTCTTTTAATGTATAGTTGTTTAAATAGTTAAATTTCTAAGTAAAATCACCACTTTAGGAAGATGTCATATGTGTACCATGTGGTTCTTGACGTGCTCTGGAATTATGTCCCATGGAATCCCTGGATCTCCGGTTATAAGCCTCTTTGTTTTGCATGTGTTTCCAGGGGATGTTATCAGAACTATATTATAATCATTGTTTAATGGTGTGCTTCTTCAGGAGTAATACACCTCTGGTTTATTGTGAAAGCTTAGCATACTGTTTTGTACACTATGTAAAATGTTCATAGTATATGAAGGAAAGAGCATTGATAATGTTTCAATTATTACTGACTCTCACTGATAAAAATGGATAAAAGGCAAAATATGAGTTTTAAAAGTCAAATGGCTAAACACAAACCATATGTCCAGTGCTGCCTTCAAGCCTTTTCATTCAGTGTCCAGTATTGAATTAATATATTCCAGTTATCTCCCAATAAAATATATTACATCTTTTTCCTGATACATAATAGCGTGCCTCCCACCACAGATGCTCATTTCATTGTTTCAGACCTGCTGTCACATATGAATGCTACTGGTGGTTTATTCTTCCCAACAAACAATTTCTTTAATCCTCAATGACAAAGAAGGAAACCTTGCTCCAGCCTTTGTTCCACATTCCATGATGTCTATTTCACACACAAATTTTTTTCTTTGAAACCAATAAGCATTTTGCGGCAGAAGATATCCTGGGGATGGAAGAAGACAGGAAGGTTCAGGGAGGAGGGAGGAGAGGGAGAGGAGGAGAAAGAGAGAAAGAGAGAGGGAGAGAGAGAATCAGAGTCACCATCTGTTGACAATACTCTTGTGCAGAGCTAGTTTTGAAGGTTAATGACATGTCACACATCCTCTAGTGTCTGGTATCAAAAATAGGCTGTTCTCCCAGAATTCGATAGAACAGTTGTGCCCTGGAAGATGCAACACGTCTGCCAGCACTCCAGCAGAGCCCAGGAAGTAAATGGCTGCCAAAAGCCTGGATGAAATTTAACAGTGGTCCAGGAAAAACATTTTTTTACCAAAATTCAAATATGGAAGTAATCATTTTTCCATGAGGTCAGGAAAGGGACTCCAAAACACCAGCCTTCCAAAAATGACCCTGCACAATGGTTTACTTCCTAAGGAGCCCATCAATTTTATCAGTACTCTTCAATATACATCTACTCCTTTCTCTGACTATTTTCAGAGGAATAAGATTTGCAAGCCTCTAATATAAACAAGTCCAAGAGTTCACCAAGCATCTGCTCATAGTTTCTTCGGATGGTTAAGTTATTGGCATTGCAACTGATCCAAAGCAAATCTGGGTCTCAGCTTCATTGACAGCCTACTGTTTAATGACTCACTTTGCTATCTCATCAAGAATTTGCCCAGTTGAAAGGTTGAACCTTTTCAAATGTAACTGCATGCTTTCCCCACATCTCATCTGGACTCTTTTTAATTTTCAAAGCCCTGCTGAGCAACCTTTGAAAATCCAAGGCCTTTACCACCTGGTGCTCCAGGGACATTTTAAGAGGGGAAAGCTCTGCTTGTTTTTTCTGTTAATTCTAAGAAAAAAAAATCTGTCTGGTCCCAGCATGGAGTGAAGTGGATTGGATGGTGCTGTGTATTAAAGGAATGGAGAAAAGAAATTGGAAAGATCCCAAACTCTTCCAGAACATGTGTTTAAAGTGCAGCATTATTTTCCTTAAAATGAAGTTCTAGACTTTATATTTACCTAACCTTAAGCGTACGTATTAAATTTTTAAAAAGTCCTCATGTTTGATAACTTGGCAAATTGGGTTACACAATTTTCTCTTATTCAAATTAAAGCAGGTATATATGCTAAAGTTTGCAGCACCACCAGAAACAACCCCAAGCACTAAGCCAGGAGTAGGCCCTGAACACCAATGGGGATAGCTCAGAAACAAAATTTGGGACACAATATTAAACTAATTGCTTACTCCTGACTATGTGCTCAGGTATCACTCCCGATCACACTCAGTACAAGGAATTTGAGGGTTAGTCACATACAAGATAAGTGCCTAACCTCCTGTACTATCTCTCCAGTCACATAAATACATTTTAAAAAATAGAAATGGCAGTGAATTTGTCTAGACCAACACTGTCCAGTAGAAATGTATGAAATGAAGGAAATGTCATGTCTCACAACACAATTGTAAGAGACTTTATGACAATATTTTTTGGAAACAGTTGTACAATTATTATGTGAAGCTTTCTTTTTTTTTTAATGCTTCCATTACTGAAAAAAAGAATGTTGAAACAGGGAGATAGTATAGTGTGTTGTCTTTCATGTGGCCAACTCAAGTTCAATTCCTGGTACCCCAGAGCACCTCCAGGAGTAATTACTGAATGTAGAGCCAGAAGTAACCTCTGAGTACCAAAAGATGGGGCCCCAAAACAAAAACAAAACAAAACTGACATAGGATTGAACAATTAGCAGTTAAATTATATACTCTACATATCAGTGTACTTTTATTAGCCTTTTTTATAGCCATTGTTAGCCATAACAATAGTAATCAATGAAATTTTAAGAAAAAGGGAACTCTATATAAGAAAGATAAAATATAGATGACAGAACATTGCAAACTCTATAATGTTATTCAAATATAAGGCAGTATTAATAAAATCTCTACCACATCAAACTGTATATCTTTACCAATTGCCAGCAGGCAAATGTAGACTAACTCTTCTGTTTATTAACTCAGACCACTGAAAATATCCTAAAGAAATGTTATAGTAGGTCTGAAAATTCACTTTCTAGATTAATAAACCCATTTTCTTTCATTATATTTTCTTAGGCATCATGATTTATAAGTCTGTTAATAACAGAGCTTCAGGTGTTCAATGTTCCGATCACAAATCCATCACTAGTATCAGCTTCCTTCTACCAATGACCTAAGGTTCTCTATCCCTCCTCACTCTGCTTTCTTAGCAATCTCTCTCTCTCTGTCACTCTCTCTTAAAATTTGCTTACTATAGCTGGGTAACATGTTTACTATATTGCTGCCTTTTAAAGATTTTGTTTTTTAGGGAGCCAGGTGTGGTCAGAGCTAACTTCTGGCTCTGTGCTCAGAAATGTCTTTAGGTGGTGTTCGGGGCCCATAATTGGTTCTAAGTATGGAATTGATGTCTACTGGATGCAAGACAAGCAATTTACCCCTGTACTGTCTCTCCGGGCTGGAGCAATAGCACAGCAGGTAGGGCATTTATTTCCCTTGTTCGTGGCCGAGACCCAGGTTCGATTCCTCCACCCCTCTTGGAGAGCCTAGCAAGCTACTGAGAGTATCTCACACGCACGGCAAAGCCTGGCAAGCTACCATACCCATTCAATATTCCAAACACAGTAACAACAAGTCTCATGATGAAGACGTTACTGAACCTGCTCGAGTAAATTGATGAACAATGGGAGAACAGTGCGACAGGGTGACTCCAGCCAACTCTTGAGGTTCTGATGTACATATTTACCTTACCTTACTCTATACCACTAAAACATCTGAGACTTTTGACCAATACCCTTATATTATCACCAATCTGCTTCCTTGCCCCTTATACTCATCCACCTCCACCCACACACACATATTCTCCTTTCTTGGCAATTATCATTTCTGTAATTCAGGGCCAAAGTTTTGCCATCATTCATTGCCTCCCATTCCCTTGTCTTATTACTCTACATGCCATAGGTATGTGAGAACATCTAGTATTTATTCTTCCTCTTCTGATTTACTTTGCTTAACACCCCCCGCCCAGCTCCATCCAGGTTGTAGCAAGTGGCATTATTTTATCTTTTCTTACAACTGCTCTGTATTCCATTGTGTTTGTTTGTATATATGTGTGTGTATATATATATATATATATATATATATATACATATTATATCAACACTGTCGACACTGTCCTCCTGTTGTTCATCGATTTGCTCAAGTGGGCCCAGTAACGTCTCCACTTTGAGACTTGTTGCTACTGTATTTGGCATATTAAATACATCACGAGTAGCTTGCCAGACTCTCCGAGAGGGGCGAAGAAATCGAAATCTCGGCCGGGCTGGCTGCGCGCAAGACAAATGCCCTACCACTGTGCTATTGCTCCAGCCCCTCATATTATATGGAAAACAGTGTGAAGATATTTTAGGAAAAACATAAGAATAGAGCTCTTATATGACTCAACAGTTCCTCTTCTAGGCATTTATGACCCAAACACAAAAACACATTACTTAAAGAAGATATATTCACGCCAATGTTCATTTCAGTGTTTAGTACAATAGCTAGGATATGGAAAGAACACACATGTCCACTGACAGAAAAATGGATCAAATCCATTTTTGAAGAAAGTAATCAGTTTTAAAATAATTCAAATTTGGAAGAGGAATTGTTGAGTCATATAAGAGCTCTATTCTTATTTTTTTTCTAAAATATCTTCACACTGTTTTCCATAGGTGCTGAATGAGACAATATTCACACCAGAGGTGTATGAGATAAACAAATTCTTTTCATCACATAGATGTTGACATATCTATATAATTTGTTATTTCCCCTATAACATTTCTTCTAATATTAGGAAAATTATTTTATTCTATGTCATATAATGCACTTTTGTTTCAGACAATAAGTTTTAGCTCTTAAAGGGATGTTTTTTCTTGCTCTCTACTTAACATCTTCCTTCTCTCTTAAACTAAGAAATGACATTACAATAACTTTGATATTATTTTCTAATTTTAGCACCTATGCCATTTTTGGTTTGGTGTCCTCATTACATGTTCTATCAAATTATCCTTTGCATGTCTATAGATGTCAGACATTCTAAATCACTTGTCATCACTTGTCATCCTGTTGATCTTCGATTTGCTCAAGCGGGCGCCAGTAATGTCTCCATTTGTCCCGGTCACGTGCTAGTGTAGCCCAATGGCATCTGCTTGCTCCAGGAACACAAACAGCCTCAAACTGTTTGTTCAGTGTTTTGACAAAGAAGCCTGACTATCTCGTAGGTGAGTGGTCACACGTCCTTTTGACATCCCATGGAATCCAGTCAGTAACAGCTCTAGTCCAGTAGTTGTCTCTAAATCACATTATGTGTCCGGCCCATTACGTGTCTCGTGTCAGACATTCTAAATACATGCTAATTATTTAACATTTACCTTAGTGGGTTCTGGGTATTTGTGAATTTCTTTATTTTCTATTTCTCTCTGAGGTTAAATTACATTGCTTGAAAATATTCTGACACTTTTATCTCCTCTTTTTGAGGTTCTAATTAGGTAGGACCAGAGAAAAAAAATATATTCTGGACTAACTGTTCCCCTCTACTGAAGCAGTATCTGAGTATTCTACCCAATGCCCATGAATTATGAATTTTCCAATTTGCCTAGTGGAAATAGGCACTACTCCCTGCTCTCTGAGAAATCCTGTAACTTTCCCTTCAAATCCTTTTAGGACCTTCTATCCACAGCAAATAAGTTTATCACACATCTGTGCTCAATAATGTACTGTTTAAAACTTGAAGGGGCCCTTCAGAGAATTTCAACTTTGTCCCTCTCCAGAACTTCACCCTCTAGCTTGCTAACTGCCTCAGAACATAGCATCTCATTTCATCTCCGCAACCCACAGAGTTCACTGGTTCCACCTCGGGTTCTTCTTCTTGCATGAAAACTTATGAAGTCATTCAAGGCAGTAAACTGGGTCAAGAATAGAAATTCCTTTATTTGTGCTTCATTTCTCAAGTATCTATGATCTCTAATGCCTTGATAACTTTTGCTATATATGTTTTGGCTTTTAAAAAGTAAATTGTTTTAGGGCAGAGAATAAGTTTGATCTTAGTTTCTCTATTTTGTCCAGAAGCAAGTTGTGCCCAGATCTTACTTTTGGTTTTGTGTTCAGGGGTCACTCTTGGTGATGCTCAGAGGACATTATGTTGGTGTGGGGAACAAATTTGGTTGGCCACATGCAAGGTAAACACCCTGTTCAGTGTACTATCTCTCCAACCTAATTATTTACTTTTGAAAGGTGTCATTTTGACACGGTCTCAACATAAGGAGAAGGAATGAATTTTTAAAAACAAAGTTTTTAAATGTTTTTTTGGGTAACTACCCCAGGAAGGTCATTACAAGCTTCAGTTGACTAATGGGAGAAAGTGAGTGGTCTTTCTTTAATGTTGAGAAACATAAGTGTAGCATTTTCTGGAATAGAGTCATATAAAGTCAATAATAAAAAACCTGTTTCTGAGAAGATTGTTTTTTAATGTGAGATTTTTAAGTCCACTGAAGGATAAAAGGAAATTAAGGAAAGGAATTCACACTTCATTCATTCAAAATTCTTCCTCTTCCTTCTCATTCTCTAGTTAGTACTTCTTCTGCTATAAAGAGGATTCTGAAACTCACCTGCCCCTGCTAATATGCCTTTGCTATTGTAGCTGATTAATATCATTTCATCTCTTCCCACAATTTTTATCCAAACAGAAGCTTTTTTCTCTTTCATCATTTCTCTTCATCAGTAACAGGCACAGAGACAGAAAGTAGTTAGTTGGCCCAGGAAAACTGTCCTTCATCATTGGTTGAGGATCATCTGTCTTAATGGTATGGATAAGACCATCCTGATCTTTGTCAGCTTAAATAATAACATTGTATCTGGAAGAATTTTCTGATTAAATAAGTATTTTTCTTCTACCAAAGGCTGGAAAAATAATTTAACTTAAAATTATATGCATTCGGAATACTGAAATTTAAATCACTTGATCACTTAATCACTTGACATTCTGTTACTCATCGATTTGCTTGAGCGGGTGACAGTAATGTCTCCATTCGTCCCTGTCATGTGCTAGTGTAGTCCAATGACATCTGCTCATTCTAGGAACACAAAGAGCCTCAAACCGATCATTCAGGGTCTTGACCATCTTGTAGGTGGGCAGCCACGCGATGTTTTGACAACCTGTGAAATCCAGTTGGTAGCGGCTCTAGTCCAGCGGTCATCTCCAAATCTCATTATGTGTTCAGCCCACCTGATTTTTTTACATCTTGGCAAACGAGACAGCATCCCTGATTCTTGATCATCGATGGAGGTCAGAACTCCAGATTCTTTCTCTCACTTGAGTGAAGCATGATACTCCAAGCATAGCTCTTTCAATTCCTCTTTGGGTGACCTGAATAGGTTCTCATCCTGTTTTTGTAGGGCGGCCCAGGTCTCTGAGGTGTATGTTAATGCAGGAAGAACAGTAGAAGTAGAATTGAAGAGATGTGCCTGGAGCTGGAGGTTCTTCATCCTTTTAGCTATTTCTTTGACGCTCTTGAAGGCATTCCAAGCTGCTCTCTTCCTTCTGTGCAACTCAGTTGCCAGGTCATTCGTCATGTTGACTTCTTGACCTAGGTACACATAACTGTTGTATTTGGAGATGTTCATTCCATTGAGAGCGAATGGAACATCAGGAACGAGTCCATTTCTCATAAATATTGTCTTTGTGAGATTCAGCTATAGTCCGACCTTTCCACACTCATGGTCAAAGTTAGTACTTTGGCCAGCATTTGTGCCGCTTGGCTAATTGTTTGGTGTTATTAGAACAATGTCATCAGTGAAGCAGAGGTAGTGTAGCTGTCAACCGTCTATCTTCACTCCCATTCCTTCCCATTCCTGTTGTTGTATGATGTTCCTTCTCGAGGGTGGCACTGAAGAGTTTCGGTGAAATGGTATTACCCTGACAAACCTCTCTCTTGATATATGGATAATCACTTCCTTGTAGAATTGTGAGATCCTGGTAGTGAATCCGTAATACAGCTCATGGAAGATCCTGATGTATTGAGTTTGAATGCCCTGTTTGGCTAGGGCTTCAATGACCGCTTCAATCTCAGCAGAATTAAAGGCCTGAAATTTAAATAGAAGCAAGATTGATAGATACTTATCTATTTATACTTATATAATACTCATTTAATTATAATTTCAAATAAAACCTTTCAACTGGCCCTTTCACCGTGATGCAATCAATATTCATGCTACTCATAAAGCACATCTTTTTCATAATTATGTGTGGATTGTAGTAAAGAGTTCACAGAAGCACAGAAAAACTCAGAAGAAGCATCAAATATTTCTTTTTTTTAATGTATGAGTACTGCTATTTATTCAGCCATTGATTAAGTTGATTGAAGTGTGCATGGATTACACACAACTTTTTTTTCTTTTACTTTTTTAAATTGAATATTCATGAGATAGACCATTACAAAGTTGCTCATAACTGGGTTTTGGTCATACAGTGATCCAGCACCCATTCCTCCACCAATGTACATTTCCCACCATCAATGTCCCCTGTTTCCCTCCCACCATCCCCCAATAGCCAACCCCCCACCCCCAGCATCCCTCTATGGGAGGCACTTTCCTTCTTGCTCTCTCTCTCTCTCTGTTTGTGCATTATGGTCTGAAATATAAGTACTAAGAAGTCATGATGTTTGTTCAGGGTATTCAGTATTTTTATTGGGACAGTAGGCTGGAGTAGCTGTCTAACTGGGTGGCAACTTTGGGGTATGGACATGACTGTGGAGGCCTCTGAAAGTGGAAAGTGTGGAGAGGTAGTCCATCCTGATCCTGAAAAAGCCTGGAGATTTGTTACAAAACCTGCATAACCAGAATTTTCAGCAGATCATGTCTCTGTCAGGTCTGTCCTGAGATGGAGTCAGGCCAGGGATGGAGTCATTCCATTTATGGTGGTCACTATAAATTGTGGAAGCAAGGGATTGCCAGGGGCTCTGCTTAGGTGGGCACCAGGCTGACTCATGCCCCTCCAATTTACCCCAGTCTGTTCTGCCACATGATGGTCCAAGATTAATTGTGAATTCTGATATCTTTCAAGATTTATTTATGGGTCTCTAAAAGAAGGTCAATAAATGAGCTTGTAAAGCTGAGCTGGAGGTGGTTTGTGGGTGTGGCTCCCACATACCTCACTTTTGGTCATTTTATTTCTTGGTAAACTTGGTCCCAAGTTATTGGGATCTGGCCAAAGGCACAGCGGCAATTTTGGGATACCAGGAAATCGGAAGGCACCATCAGGCTATTGATGCACTCAGCCTGCAGGTACAGGTTGACCTGCTGGCGACACGGTACTCCACATTACATATTTCTTAAATGAATAGAAAGACACATAGATCCCGTCATATTCTGATCTATAGTGACACTCTTTAAAGGCCATTATGAAACAACAAATAACCAATGGACATTAATTCTGACTCCAACATTGGAAGTGTGGAAGAATGTCAACTTTTAATTTTGAAAGGATTCAGCAACGAAAGTGCAGAGAATTATCTCAGAGTTATTACAAATTTATATCCAGCTTCGCCTTAGGGACATAGAGATTAATGGCTAGCAATGGAGTTCCAAAGGCTATTAGATATAATATAGAATTTACAAGACTTGAGTTAAAAACAAATTCTTTTTTCTTGTGGTCGTAGGCATCCAACCTTGGGCTTTATATATGCAAGTCGGCATTTTTCCCTGAGCTATGTCTCAACCTAAAACGCATTGATTCAGATACATTTTTATATGTACATATAGCCAATTTGTCTGATATATATTTATATATATGAGACATAAGATTTGTATATATGTATGTGTGTATGTGTATAGAGAGAGATAAAAAAATAATGGACACAAATAAGAGGTAGATTGATTGAATATACTCAAAATGTCATCATTTTCTCTTTGTATCTAAAATATTCTGATATAGATTAAATGGGGAGATCCATGTATTTTCAACAACAGTATCAGTTATAACTTATGATTTAGAGCAGCATTATGGGCTACGCCATATCATAAACATTCAATAAAATTGCAAAATATCAGGGGTCTTTCCAAAGACATTAAATCAGAATCTGAGAATTCACTCTGGGGTTCTCCATGTTACACATTTTCTTAGTGTTTTACCCAACATTAAATAGGAACTCTAGCACTTAAACATAAATTCTGGTGTCAAATTTCTTGGATTCAAAATCAATGTGACTAAATAGTTGTTTTTACATAAACATTCTGTATAAACTGTAGGCTGGAGGTAATAATAATAATAATATACTTAATTTATATAACTTATAAAATTATTTATTATATAAAGTTTCTAAAATTTGGGATATAATATGCACATTTGCTCATAAACTTTCTTTATACATACATATAAAAAGTGATGATGTAGAGAGAGACAATATTCCATATTCCATCAATCTTATTCTAAATTACTGCATCTTATAAATACAGGAATTCAAAAGAAACAAAATAGCTATAAGTTATAAAGTATAAGAGTACAATTTCATCCACAGTATTTCCTTAATCATTTTTGAGTTCCCTAGTTTTGTTTCTACTGAGAAAATAACACTATTTTAGTATGTTCATGATATAACAGCATCTAGTAATTCCCATCCATCTTCTTTCCTATAAAGTTGTAGTTAGTGAATCCTGGGGAGTGTCTACCCCATCCAAAAGTCATGTGCCTTTCACAAAAGCAGTCTTTATTTTGGTCTGATGAAGAGGCCGTGACTAACAGAGAAGTGCTATGCTTGCCCCTTCTCCTTTGGACGGTCTGTGATTTGGGTGTTAAATTGGTTGGGACTGCTCTGAATAAATGGAATCAGATATTTCTTACATTAAATTTTTGTTAAGATTAATTAGATATATAAATACATCGTTGAGCAAAGTTCAATTAGCAATTCTATAGGTTCGCTTCTACCTGGGACAGGATATGACATATGAAACAATTAAGAATCTGGCAGGGTGCAGGGAAATGGCTCAGGGGTGCTGTGCCCTCCTCAGGTTCCATCCCTATCACCACTTAACCTCTTGATTATCTGCAGATGTAGCCCTAGAGAACATTCAGCACTTCTGGGTACTACTGGGCCGGAACAGCATGATCCTTAGGCCCCCACACTGAGCCACTGGCTCAGTTGTCTGAGTAAGACCAGGAGTGGACCCTAAAAGGCCTCTTCTACCAAAATTCTGGCACACTTTGTGTCTCTTAGTCTCATCTCCTATGCATTATAGTTTCAAAGTGCTACCTTTTTCTAGTGTTCATTTTCTTCCTATTAATCCTGACCTCCCTGGTCTGACACTTGTACTTCTCTCTTGCCTTTTGTTTCTCTTTCACTTAAATAAAACCCCACCCTGAATCTATAGAAAGCCCAACCTCCTTATTTATTTAACTCCAAAGCTTCATGCTTGCTTGCTTTTCTTTCTTTCTTCCTTCCTTCCTTCCTTCCTTCCTTCCTTCCTTCCTTCCTTCCTTCCTTCTTCCTTCCTTCCTTCCTTCCTTTTCCCCCACTCTCAAGCTTATTAAATTATTTGCAGATTTCCAAACATTCCTCTCTTCAAGTTCTTCCCATGTGTGTGACTTCTCCCTAGGATATCCTTCTCTCGTGTATCATATGATTAATACTTGTTCTTTGTTCAAAACTCAGCTAAGGTAACATTCTCCAATGTCTTTGCTAACCTTACTTCTCCCAATACAGACATCAGGCAGGCCTTTTTCACACTCTAAATCCTGTTTATTCACTTATCCTCCTGTCTCAACAATTAAATATTTAAATAAAAAACATATTTTGTTTATCCTATTCCCAGCAAAAGTGTTCACACTGGTACATCACTCAATACTTTTTAGTGAGATGAATCTGCTTCTGTGACCATGCATTTAGGAGTGGTTTGACTGTGTATTTTAATGAAAAGAACACATGCTTTGGAGTGAAACAGAAATAGACTTAAATTCACAGCTGCCACTTATTATTTGTGATGTTGAGCAACAAATTGAATAAGCTAATAGAAGTCTAAATTGTACCGTTGCAAGCAAGGAAAATAATCCTTATTGTAAAGAGATGCAAGAATTATGTTAGATAATATATAAAAGCGCCCAGCTACTCTAATTGAATTGATGATGAGAAGCCAAATTTATTCCAATACAAATAATAAAAATCAGATGTACCTCATAGATAATATGTTACAAATACCTGAAAGAGATGCTGAGGTCTCTGATTTCTGAGAATTGCTGTGTACACCTGTGTACACACTATTAGAATATTATTTCCTAAAATAACATTATTTCCCATTATATTGCTAATAAAATACAGACCACACTCTTTAAATCAACAGGATCAAGTCAAAGCCTCTTGGTCAAGCTTTTATGGAGTGTGTCTATAACAGAAATCCCCAAGTGGTTTAAAGTAATCAGTGAAACACATTACTATGAAATTGAGATCCAGTTTGTATATGCTTTTTATAGGCATTCAGTACGCTTTTTTTTTTAAATTTAATGTTTAAAAGCAACTAAAAGACCACTCCCTATTGTGCTTATGTGAGAGTTGAGAGGTTAACATAGAGGTTAAGTAACTTTCCAAAGTCATTGAGTGAGGGGATATGGTACTCTAAAAAATAATTCTAGAAAAAAGATCATTTAGAAGGGGTCATAGATTCAATACAGAGGTAAAGGCACTTGTTTTTCATGAGTTTTTTTTTTAGTTTCTAGCACCAAATAGTCCCCTGACCATCACTACGTGTAACCTCACAGGCCCCGAAACACTGCTGGGTGTAGCCCTGGAAGCCCCTGATCATCTTTGGGGTGGCCCCAGTAAGCTCCAGAACCACAATGTCCAAGTAGCACTGCATCCTCTGGCCCAGTTAGCTGGGAATTGCCGGGAGGGAACCCTGGGCATCCTGAGAACTCCCCTTCCATTATAAAATACTTTTGATATAGAATCACTTTGTTACTCATCTTTATGCTGAGATAACCCACTCAACATCTTATGAGTAACTTGGAGTTTTCAGGAGTTTCTCATTCAAAATTCTCTACACTGCACTTGATGAATTTTGCAATTTGAATAGCCTGGAGCTGTAGGTCATCGAGGCTGTGACTGCATACTTTTCACTGGAGCTGGCATTACCATAGTCTGGGATCTTTATGGATGACAGCACATAGCAACAACATTTCAGTTGCTGCTTTTCCAGCTTGCAGTCATACACTAGAGCATCGAAAATCGTATGGCAGGCATTTTAATTAAGATGACAGTTTCCAAAGATGGTTCCTGAACTTCTTGATTCCCACAATGGCAGCAAGGGACTATTTGTCAATGAGAGCTTATTTCCATTTGTATCTGACCTTGTTCCTTGAGCAAGAGCAACTGGTGTTTCTGTGCCAACTGGCATCAGACCAAACGTAAGACCCTGTTTTCAGAAAACAGTTTCTTCTCCTGTTTATTATTTTGTCTAGTGTAAGATATATAATTAAGTCTAATATGTTACTTTTCTATATCTTGATGTTGTTTAAAATGAGATGTCCTAGCAGGTATGAGCCGGGGCTGTGGGGGCAACTAAAACCTCATGGGAAGGGGGGCATTCCGGTCCGTCTTTCACGCCCTACCGAGGTCACCAGTTGCCCCCCACGAGCGGTTCTCCAGCACGGCCACAGCCCCAGAAGCACAAGGACTTAATGCAGAACCCGGAAGCTTGGAGCAGAAAAGTGAACGGACTATGCATTAATCCAGGCCATCAAGTCTGCTGGAGGAGAAAGGGTGTTGCCCCATTCGCCCTCTCTTCTCTGGAAAGAAAGATGGCGGCTGCATGGGAGCCTTGTGGACAGCAGGTATGAGCCAGGGTAGTGGGGGCGACTAAAACCTCATGGGAAGGGGGGCGTTCCAGTCCGTCCTTCATGTCCTACTGAGGTCACCAGTTGCCCCCCGCGAGCGGCTCTCCAGCACGGCCACGGCCGCAGAAACACAAGGACTTAATGCAGAACCCGACAACTTGGAGCAGAAAAGTGAATGGACTATGCGATGATCCAGGCCATCAGGTCTGTCCGGAGGGGGAAGGGTGTTGCCCCAGTCGCCTTTTCCTCTCTGGAAAGAAAGATGGCGGCCGCATGGGAGCCTTGTGGACAGCAGGTATGAGCCGGGGGAGTGGGGGCGACTAAAACCTCATGGGAAGGGGGGCGTTTCGGTCCGCCCTTCACGCCCTACCGAGGTCACCAGTTGCCCCCCCATGAGCGGCTCTCCAGCACGGCCACAGCCCCAGAAGCACAAGGACTTAATGCAGAACCCAGCAGCTTGGAGCAGAAAAGTGAAAGGACTATGTGTTAATCCAGGCCATCATGTCTGCCCGGAGGGGAAAGGGTGTTGGTCCCTTCCGCCCTCCTCCCTCTGGAAAGAAAGATGGTGGCCACATGGGAGTCTTGTGGACAGCAGGTATGAGCCGGGGGAGTGGGGGCGACTAAAACCTCATGGGAAGGGGGGCGTTTCGGTCCGCCCTTCACACCCTACCGAGGTCACCAGTTGCCCCCCCATGAGCGGCTCTCCAGCACGGCCACGGCCCCAGAAGCAAAAGGACTTAATGCAGAACCCAACAGCTTGGAGCAGAAGAGTGAAAGGACTATGCGTTAATCCAGGCCATCATGTCTGCCCGGAGGGGAAAGGGTGTTGGTCCCTTCCGCCCTCCTCCCTCTGGAAAGAAAGATGGCGGCCACATGGGAGCCTTGTGGACAGCAGGTATGAGCCGGGGATGTGGGGGGCGACTAAAACCTCATGGGAATGGGGGCGTTCCGGTCCGTCCTTCACGCCCTACAGAGGTCACCAGTTGCCCCCCGCGAGCGGCTCTCCAGCACGGCCACGGCCCCAGAAGCACAAGGACTTAATGCAGAACCCGGTAGCTTGGAGCAGAAAAGTGAATGGACTATGCGTTAATCCAGGCCATCAGGTCTGTCCAGAGGGGAAAGGGTGTTGCCCCAGTCGCCTTCTCCTCTCTGGAAAGAAAGATGGCGGCCACATGGGAGCCTTGTAGACAGCAGGTATGAGCCGGGGGAGTGGGGGCGACTAAAACCTCATGGGAAGGGGGGCGTTTCGGTCCGCCCTTCACGCCCTACCGAGGCCACCAGTTGCCCCCCACTAGCGGCTCTCCAGCACGGCCACGTCTCCAGTGCACAGAAACCAATTTCTTAACTATCTGACTTTCAGTAGAAATACTTCCAGGGTCAATAAGTAAAATAGCAGAAATCCAAAACCAACATTTAATTCTTGAACCCAGCTGTAGAAAGCAAATCACTTCACAATGCTTTTTCAGCATGTCTGATTGGGGGGGGGGGGGCGGGGGTAAACTCTAAATAATAGTGATGAATCTTTTATTGAAACAATGAATCTAATCAAAGCAGATAGAGTGTTAACTAGAATTCATCTGCCCCACAGGGACTGGGAGGGGTGGGGGGTGGGGTTTTATTGGGGTTTTTCATGGTAAAAAATAAGTTTTGGTAAAGGGAAATGTGTTTGATATTTGCATGACTGAGACCTAAACCTGAAAGCTTTGTAACCTTTCCCACGGTGATTCAATAAAGAAATAAAAAAAAAAATTAAAAAAAAATAAAATAAAATGAGATGTCCTATTTTTATTTTTCTTTTTTGAAAATAGATATTTTTAATCCATAGTTCTGCAATCTATATTTTGTTTTTTTTTCTATTAGGAGCTCATAAATAATTTTTCATTTACTTAATTTTCCAATTTTTGTTTATTTATTTAAAATTCACTTATGAAAAATTTGTTTATTATGTAGTGGCATAGTACAAGCATTTATTTATTTATATTTTTTAATAAATAGATTTTATTTGGAGGATTTTTAAGGTGTGGAGGGAGGAGAGAGAGAGAGAGAGAGAGAGAGAGAGTAATGTATGCAAGAGAGAACACAGGCTTCTCCAAGGGTGGAGAGAGAGCCCCTACACACATCCTACCATTAGACACGAAAGCATGAAAGTACACATCTCAAGAGGGGAGATGTGGGTGACACATGTGCTCAGGCACCACATGTGCTTCGCCACATGGAAGTAAACAGCACATGGGCTCAGGCAGCATATGCGCCGTGAAAAGCATTTATATGACAATGGCATGAGTGTGAATTTAACAAGTCAGGTAAATAGGGTTTGTAATTCTGCTCCATAATTTAGTAGTGGTTAACACACACTAATCTATATTGCTGCATGAGTAAAAGGTAAAAGGTAAAGGCCCTCCCCTTGATCATTGATTTGCTCGAGCGGGCCCAGTAACGTCTCCATTGGAGACTTTGTTGTTACTGTGTCTGGCATATCGAATACGTCATGGGGAGCTTGCCAGGCTCTGCCGTGCGGGCGAGATACTCTCGGTAGCTTGCCAGGCTCTCCGAGAGGGGCAGAGGAATCGAACTCGGGTCGGCCATGTTGGCTGTGTGCAAGGCAAACGTCCTACCGCTGTGCTATCGCTCCATGAGTACTAGAACCATATAGTCTTAATCTGCCCTTTTACTCTGTCAGTGACCTGGGATAAATTTCTTTTACTTCAGCTTCCCCACATCCATAAAATGGAAAAAGTCAATCTAACTTTTGAAATTCTTCTGAGGAATTAAGGTGAGATGCAAATGTAAAGTTCCTAGTATTAATACCTGAAAGACAGTAAATGCATAATTTACTTCTCTTCCCTTTCTCACCAGAATCCAAGCACCTTAGAAATAATTATGATTGGGCAGAGTGATAATACAGTGGACGGGACTTGCATTGAATGAAGCTGATTAGTGGTTGACCCCCAGTATCCCATATGGTCACCCAAGCCTGTCAAGAGTGATTCAAGTGAAGAGCCAAGAGCACTACTGGGTATGACCCAAAACTCAATAATGTGAAAAACAATTTGAAATTTACAAACTCTTTCTTTAAAAAAGGAAAATAAAAGGAAAGAAAAATAGCATTTAACATTCCTCTCCCCTTATTTGTACGTGCCAATCCCCTCAAATATAAGAAAATACTTACCTTCATTCATTCATTCATTCATTCATTTACCTAATAAATATTTATTCCACATTTGTAATGTACTCGGCACTTTCTTTGACACTGGAGATAGAGCAATGAATAAAATGGACCCAGAGCTTGCCTTGAGTTTACAACAGACCCATGCCTTTTCTGCTGTGTCTTGCTAAAGAAAAGCAAAGCTTTGAAAATTCTAGAATTAAAAATGCTATTTAAAGCTTAAAAATAAGAAATGTTCATTAAAAGGTAAAGTTTTATTTCGACAACAAAGAGATCGTAGAGCTCAAAATCATATGGTGACATTTTGGGCAGTTGGAACAATGTGTGCAATAACATCGAGGTTACAAAGGGCAGAATCTATAAGAAAGCAGTAAATTTGAATTGGTCTTTGGGTTGGGTGGGTGAGAAAAAAGTAATAAGAAACCTTTTGGAAATATATAGTAATCAGATCATGGTGCATATTGAAAAGCTAACTGAAGAGTCTGGAATTGATTTATAAAGTTTAATAATTTAAGTTTATTGAACAAAATAAATAGAATTGAGGATATGGTTCAGAAATATTCATAAAGCAACACTGTGTAAATGGATTGGATTTAAAGAGAGAAGCTAGAAGCTTAGTGATGGTTGATTAACACCACGTTTAGAACTTGTGATGAATAACAGATCACTAACAAATTAAGTGTTATTAGTTACTGTTTCATCAATTCATAAAAGTAAAAGTGGATAAAAATAAGTTATAAACTTGTTAAATCTGATAAAGCACTATAATATTTTACATAAAATACAATTGTTTTGCTACATGAAAGATATTTAGGGTTGGGGTAAAAGCAATAGAACAGAGTGTAGGGAGTTTTTCTTGCACATGGTGGGAAAAGTTCTATCCTCAGCATCACACATGGTCCCCTGAGTTCTGCCAGAATTATCCCTGAGTGCAGAGCCAGGAATAAGCACTGAACACTGCTGAATGTGTCCCCCAAACAAACAAATCAACAAAAGATATTCAGAGTCTTTAGTAGAATTAAATTAAGCATAAAGAAGGATAAAATCTGAGGCCCCAGGCCTTGTGCTATAATTTTACTATAAGTTGAGCCATAAGTCAGAGCTTCAAAATATTTGTAAATTGATAACATTTTATGATAAAAGATATTGCAAATTAATAACACAGTTATAATTTATATAATAATAGTTTCAGGGTGATAAATGCTTTTAGCCCAGTTTTGGTTTTTAAGAAAATAAAGTTTTAGGAGGACACTCTTTTCTGGTGAGTACCAGTCTAGATATTGCTCTCAGATGATAGACCCATTTTGAGTCCAACATATATTAATCAGCATATTGCCTGCTTTTGCTACTTTTTCTGTTTCTGCAGAATCCATCTCGAACTACCCTAGAATGAGGCACTTAACTTTCCCTTCTCCCACTTACCTTTAGAGACTCCCTTGCTCTCTGCTCTGATATCCTTTCATCAACCTTTCAGCACCGAAGCCTGCTGAGTTAATATCCCAAAAGCCACCTAAAACCTCTCTCTTCACTCTTCTTCACCCTTTGCCTATATCTCTCTAATCCAGACTCTATTCTATAGATAGATTTCATTATGTCATCATTGAAAGCCATTCTACCCAGATGTATTTCAGGATCAGGCTATAAAGCATCTTTATTACTTGACAGTGAGTTATATCTACAGAATTACACAACAAAATTTACATTTTAACAGAATTTTCAGGTGATTCATAGAAACGTTTAAGCTCAAAGATACATTTACTTAACGTACAAATCTGTTCCTGTCATTTCCCAGATAGCAGGATAATGAAGTTCAAATTTTAGACTATAGACACATTTTTATTAGTATACAGCATTCCCATTCACTCTATATTACTTTTACAGAAAAAGCTAAGTAGCAAATTTTTTACTTTGTTCTAAGTACAACAGAACTTTCAACAGAACTGTTTTGATCAGAAAATACTATTTACTATTTGGCCCTTCACACACAAAAAAATTTGTCCACCCTGCTTCTAAGAATTAAACAATTAAATCATTTTTTAAAGTGGTTTTAAAAATAAAACCAGGCACTGAGTGATAGGATAATGGATAGGACATTTGCCTTGCACATGACTGGCTTGGGTTTGATCACCCACACCAGCTATGTTTCTCTGAGCCATGCCAGTAGCAGTCTCTGAATGTGGAGCCTGGAATATGTTCTGAGCACATCCAGGTGTGGCTCAAATAAACAAAATATAAATAAGTAGATAAGAGAAATGAAAAGATCTGAACAAAATGCTTTCTCCCTGCATATTCATCAAATGCTTCCATTATCTTAGATAAAGGAAGCAAAAAGAATTTAGTACAAATCAAGATATTTTTATATGAAGGAACTTATTTGAGTTCAAAAAAATCTGCTCATAACAACAACAAAAGAAAAGAATTTGTTGATTAGGTAAAATAGATGAGATTATGACTGAGAGAGTACTTCCTATTCTGATGAATTGTGGCAAGTTTTAGTGCCAAATATTCCTATTCTCTCAATTACTTACTTCTTCAAAAATGAATTGACTCTGCTTATATTTAACTGGTATTCAACATTCCCTTTTCATATGTGACATTGTGAGAATAATCAGATGGTTCCTGTGTGGCTTGATTTTCAGAACCATTCGCTTCATGGATAAGGCAGTATATAGTTTGTGCTGAATGGAGTCAAGAATCTATTTTGTGCCTACTAATTTCTCCCTTAGCAGGACACAGAGTATACTTTAAACTTGATGACAGCAGTAGGATTAATCTAGGTTTAGAGAGATGGGAGCGGATTACAGGGAATCTGAAAGTTAATAATTTCACAGACACTTTTCCACTTACCTCATAGGGAAGAAGGAAGCGTCTTCTGACTAGAGAGCTAAATGAATCACTATAAGAAAGCCAGTATTCCACTGTGGGCACTAATTTTTCCAGTAAAAGAAATGGCTAACAATTCTAAAATTCAGTGTTTTAAGTAACAACAATCACTCCTCCCAGAAAACTTTCCCTCGCCATATTCCTGGGTTTTATGGCTTCATGAGACATAAAAAGTCCCGTTCAGATTTCATTCGTTTTACAGATGCAAATCCTTTTTGGAATAACATTGTCAGAGTTATTTCTAGTGGCTTACATTTTGCTTAATTGATACATTCCTTGAGAGTCAATTTATACCACTGTAGCAGGTGTGAGAAAATACTCTAAATTCCAAATCCATCTCTAAATGAGAAAGAAAGGGGGGGGGGAGTCTGTGAACCAAGACCTATTAAAGAAGTGGTCGTAGAGACATAGAATATCTTAAACCCAAAAAATGGTAGGTTTATTATTATTTTTAGGTTTTGATTTTGTTTCTACATTTCTATGCTCACTTATTCTGATCAATAAACTGAAAGATTCTATATCTAACTAACAACTAAGTTGTTAGTTGATGCTAAGTTAAGTATGGTAGGTCCCTGGTATAATAGGACTGCTACAGGACAAAGATATTAATCCCACTCAGAAATAAGACTGCCTGGTATGAAAGGCAGAGGCAGATTGTTACAACACAGTATTTAAAGTGATATAGTTTGAATGAATGAAGCAGCATGTGAGCACAGGGGGACACTTAGCCAAGACTCTTGACATCTGAAAAACCTCCCAGAGGTAGTCTGAACTTAGTTCTGAAGGATAAATATCTGAGGTCAGGCTAAGAGATGCCAAAGATAAAATAATGTTGTTCATTTAAACTCGGGAGAATAAAAATCAAAAGGGAGAAAGGAAGGAAAAGAGGAGAGGGAGGGCACCTTTTCCCAATGGAATCCTGGTGACCACAAGCTTCTACAAGCATGGCTCTTGTATGCGGGCACCAGGACTATTCTTCCAAACTGAGCGTGCAACCTTTCCTAATATGCAAAGTGAGCAATGGAAAGTAAATGATCTAGCGTCTGTCCCTGGAAGGCAGGCTTGAATGGTGGTGGGAAAATTTGAGCAAAATATAATGCCCAACTGAAAAGCATCTGAACTGTGCATTAAACAACAGTGCTATGCCGCTGTGGGAGGGAAAGGGTGTTTGTCCCCCTGCCTGTCCCCTCTTGCAGCAGTGGCATGGTGTCCTCCATCTTTTCGAGCCCAGTGGACAGCCAGGTATGAGACTGCATTGACGAGGCACGTGGAGCCTTGTGGAATGTGGGGTGGAACCGGTCCTGCTCCCTACCCTGATAAGGTCCCAGGTTGCCACCCACAAATGCCTCCTCTGGCTCCTGAATGACCATGATCCCAGAGGCACACAAACCAATCTCAGTGACTTTTGGCAGTAATCTCTCTAGACTTATTACTAAATATCAGAAATCCAAAATCGTGTGGCCACTATTATAGCCATGAGACATCATATGCTCTTCATAATCAGCAATAGAAAACAAATTATCTAATGATGTCTTTTTGGCAGGTCTGAATGTTGGGGTAAAATTCCAAATAATAATGTTGTGTCTTTTGTCTTAATATTTAATGTGATCAATGTAGAGAGAGAGAGAGTAAAGTGAAAATCTGCCACAGAGGCAGGGGAAAGAGTGGAAGGGGTGGGGTATACTGGGGTTTTTGGTGGTGGAAAATGTGCACTGGTGAAGGGATGCGTGTTTGATCATTGTATGACTGATCGAGACAAACTGAAAGGCTTTGTGACTGTTTTCATGGTGATTGAATAAATAAAATTTAAAAATAAAATAAAAGTAAAAGTACAAAGAAAGAGGAGAGGGAGGGGAGGGGAGAAAGTGGAGATGGGAAAGGAGAGAAAGGAGATGAGAGAGGGGAGGAAAGGGGAGGAGAAGTGATAGAGGAGAGGCAAGGAGAGGCGAGGAGAGGAGGGGAGGGGAGGAGAAGAGAGTAGAATGGGGAGTGGAAGAAAGAGTTAGGGAAGGGAGGGAAAGGGGGGAATGGAGACGGAGAAATGGGAGGAGATGAGAGACATAGTGGAAAATTAATAGGTCAAAGACACCATATATAGTCATGCAAGTTATACCTTGATCATTGCCTTATCCAAGAAGGAAATCGTTCTGAAAATCAAACAGTTATTCATCAGCCACACAGGTACCATTTGATTATTCTAACAACATCACCATATACATAGGCAATGTTGAAAGCCCAGTTAAAAATAAGCATAATCTATACATTTTTGAAGAAGTAAACAGATCTGAGATGTAGAAGTGATGAAAAAAACATGAATATTTGGTACTAGCATCTTGCCACAGTTTACCATGACAGAAAGTGCTCTCTCGATTACAATCTGAGGCTCCATTTTATGTAGTTAATTCTAGTCCTCTTTTTTTAAATTTTTTGTTATTGTAGGCAGTTATTTTTTAAAGCTCAAATAAGTTTCTTCCTATAAAAATTACATCTGATTTGTACTAAATACTTTTTACTTTCCTTATTATTTATCTCGTCCTGTTTTTTTTGTTGTCCCCATCTGATACATGTTACAGCAGGAAGAATATAAGCATTATGGTGGGACACATTGGCTCTGGATTATAGGACTCTTCTCTCTTTGGAGCCTCCTTTTATAAAATGGAAAAGATAATGTTTGTCTGGCATAAAAGGCAATATTGTACATACACCATCTTACCTAGTGCTCATTGCATTTAATAGCTAGCACTTGGTACCTGCTGCTTACTGTTATTTACTGATCAAACATTATCTCTCTGGTCCAATGTTCTCTTTCTACTTCAAGCTTTCTAAATCCTTTATAATGTGTCAAATGTACTGGGGTTCAGTCTGGCATGTGAGTTGGTGTACTCAAGCACAAAAATCAAATATAAGCATTGGAGTCACTACCTCAGAAAACAGAAAAATGGCTTAGGAAACAGAACTAGAACTTCCAGAAGATCTTTGCAAGGTTCATAATCTAATTCAAGCTTTATAATCCTTTTATAATCAAGCTTCATAACAACATTTTACAGTATGCCTTTTTATACAGTAACATTATGTCAGCTGCCAGTTGCCTTTTTAAAAGGACTTTCACGAATACTGATCATATAGCTTGCATGTTTTCATAAACAGTACTCTGTCTTACATAGTTGATTTAAAGAGCACTGTCATGGAACTGGAGAGATAGTACAGCAAGTGAACTCTTGCCTTACATGTAGCCAACCTGTGTTCAATTCCCAGCTTCCCATATGGTCCTCTTAACATCACCAGGAGTGATTTCTGAATGCAGAGCCATGAGTAGCCCTGGAAGCATTGCCAGGTGTGGACCCAAAACCACATAAATACATAAACAATATGTCTTGTGTGATTGGTACTATATTAAATGACATATTCTCTAAGAAAAAATAAATCGTAGCTCCACTGTTTTTGGAGGGCTGGAGCAATAGTGCAGCGGGTAGGGCATTCGCCTTACAAGTGGCCAACATGGCCGACCCGAGTTCGATTCCTCCGCCCCTCTCGGAGAGCCCGGCAAGCTACCGAGAGTATTCGATATGCCAAACACAGTAACAACAAAGTCTCCAATGGAGACGTTACTGGGCCCGCTCGAGCAAAATTGACGATCAACGGGAGGGCCTTTACCTTTACCTTTACTGTTTTTGGAAATATACTTTATATTCTAATTTCAGTTGAAGAATATGAGAGGCTGAATTCTATTTCAGGGGCCCAGATATAGTACAGTGATTAGGATCTGACCAACATTTGACTTCTGGCACCAGATGGCTTCCTGAGAATTGCTGGTGTTGCACTAGAAGTTTACAACAACGCCAGAGGAACCCTGCTTGTCCCCAGCACTTCAGGGCCATTTCAGGCAGTACCACATTTTCAAATCCTGGTATTAAACTACTGTCCAAGTTGACCAAATGTTGCCTGGAATGGCCCTAGGGCCCCCTGAGCATTGCTTGGCACGCCCAGCAAAACAAAGACATAAAAACAAACTGAAAGAGAGAATTCTATTTCAAAAACAAAACAAAACTGTATTTACTGAAACATTTGGTTACGAAGCAAGTTCTTAGTCAAGATTTTTTAGTTAATTGTCAGCAGCCTGCATTACTGGAAGCACTTTTCAGATTTGTTTATCCTTAAATAATGTGGTCTATTTTCATTTTGAAAAAAAAACTAAAAATTTCACAAAAAGGAGTGCTTGTATGACTGGCTGAGTCATAGTGAGTAGATTTTTTTCCAGTAAGCTACATTACGCTAGACGCTATTCAGAACAGAAAATGTCAAACACACTGGAGTTCAGTCTGGCATGTGGGTGGATTTACTCAAGCACAGAAATCAAATATAGGCACTGGAGCCAATACCTCAGAAAACAACAAATTAGCTTGCAAATCAGAAATGGAATTTCCAGTTCTTTTATGGCTAAATCCTACCAAACAATATCAATGAATAATACACAAGTAATAATTTCAATGGAATTTATTAAATTTCTTATAATTCTAAAGTAGAAAAAAGTTTACATCATAAAATCCAGCCTTCCTTCCATGTAATAATTTTCTATGACGCATTATCTCTGTTTTTCCTATTTCTGTTCAAAAATTCTGAAGACTAAATATCCTACTTACCGTAAGACAATTACTGCCTTGAGATATAGACATTACCACAAAAAAAGATCATAGAATGCTGTAAGCTAGTATAATAAAAGCAATAACCTGCAAATAGATGAAATTATAAAAGAATTTTTTCTGTATTTTCTAAATATTCTACATCTTTTGCATCTTATAATAAAAAAAATGACACCAACAATCATGAAAACGTAAATGCTAACCCTAAAGACTGTTACAATTATTCACTACAAAAAAAATCAAGACAAAATAAGATTAATTGCCTAAAATTTAGACAACAAATTATTGATATTCCAAAAATACCAATTTCAATTATACCATGATTAAGCCAAGTTACCATGGTTCAAACTGCTTCTGGCTAAATTCTTCTCGGACAAATTATATGCTACTTTATAAATCCTGTGCTATAAACCCTCTATTTTAATTAAGAGAGCATAAGGATACCAAGGTTTTGGAAACTGTATCACTCTGTAGATTCTAATCAAGCTAATATTGGGCTAAACCTCCTTATTTAGTCTGTCCTATAATTATAGAACTGATTATGTAGACTTTGAACATTACATTTAACCTTGTTAAGTTTGATTGCATCACCTTAGCTACATTGATGGACAAATTTTTAAAACTTGCCTTTTGAAAACAGTGTAAAATTTGTCCATCACTCATTTCTTTCCATGCTACAAATGTCCATCGACTATCTTTCCTGTTTCTTTTTTATTAGATGATATGTACTGATCATCTACCTACAATATCCACATGTGCTACTCCTTTCATTCCTCAAAACAACACAGTTATGCACCATTGGTAAGCTGGGTATCATTATCTGCACATTTTTGTAGGAGAGAAGCAGAGGGTCTGACATGAAAGTAATTTTCATTGAGTAGTGCAGTTACTCATTGTCAACAATTTGAACAGGAATTTGAATTAATATTAATTGCCTAAAATTTGAATTTATGTCTAAGTAGGCTTTAATGCAGATACCGTCTCCAGATATTTAATGGCCTTGATTGCCTGCTCTTACCTCTGTCTTATGTAGACTCTGTTGTATATTCTTTAATTTTCAGCACAGACTTGAAAACCCTTAGTTATTTTTCCCCCTTGCAATATCCACCAACATGCCAAATATGGTGCTCCCTACCAATCCAGAGTTGAGTATCTAAGTTCTGAATATTAAAAGAATAGACAAATCATCTGAGAAATATTTGTTTATAGTATCTCAATTATATTTTCTTCTATTTACAAAGCTTGTGACTAGAAAAACTTGTGAAATACTGATAAAAATATGGATAATATTTCAGATAGCTATATATATCCATAAAGATTCCAATTCACTCTCTTGTATGTGGGTTTATTTCAGCAAATTTAGTCTAATATCCGCTGATGTCTAAGCCCACACATTTCCTGTTCTATCATTTTGTAAATTTTTATTGCATAAAATTCAACTCATACTAGGCATTTTATGTTTATACATAACAATTTAGAGATAGAATGAGGTTGATGTGAACACTTAACCAATATAACCAAAATTTGACCTCTCCATTTTCTGTCTTAATACTACTCCATATCTGCTTCCATCTCAAGTCCCTTGATATAAGATAACTGCCAAAGATCCTAACCCTACAGTCTTCCAAGTTCACCACAAAGTTATTATTTACCACTTTCACTGCTTTTGGATTTACATGATATATGTGTTTATCTTAGGAGTTCAACATTAATAAATTTGTATTTAAATCATTGAATGAGACCCCCTGAAATGTGTAAACCATGAGTGGCATGACAAGGTTTGTTGTATCATAGGAAGGAAGACTAATATTCGTATACAAAATGGATCAAAGAGTTCTAGGCAAATGATTTAGCAAGCAAATAAATGTGAAGGCTATTTGCAGTGACGAGATGTGCAGGGCCTCATGGTATGGGTGTGGAGCCGGCCCTTTCCTCCACACCCCAATGAGACCCTGAGTCATCACCAACTAATGGTCTCTGTGGCTCCTGATCAAGCCGTTTAATGGCCATGATACCAGAGACTCAGAAACAAATCTCAGAACCCAGTGGCTTTTGGCAGAAATGCATCCAGTCCCTGCAGTAGGTTACTGGCACTTGGCCACCCCAGGTAGGAATAGGTTTCTTGCCTTGGCCTGTTCCCTCTTGAGGCCCAGTGGCCAACATCTTCCAGAGGCCACTGGACAGTCAGGTTTGGGCCCATAGTGACAAAATACGTGGGGCCTCACGGGCTGGGGGTGCAGCCAGTCCTTTCCTCCCTGTCCCAACAACACCCCGAGTCGTTGCCCACGAATGGCCTCTCTGGCTCTTGATCAAGCTGCTTAGCGGCCATGATCCAAGAGACTCAGAAACAAATCTTGGAAACCAGTGGTTTTTGGCAGAAATGCGTCCGGACCCCGCAGTAGGTTACTATCACCAGGCCACTCCAGGGGAGAAAGGGTACTGTCCCTCCGCCTGCTCCTCCTAGGTGGCTCAATGGCCACCATCCTCCAGAGGCCATAGGATAGTCAGGTTTGGGCCCGCAGTGACGAGACATTTTGGGCCTCCCGGAACAGGGGTGGAGCTGGCACTTTTCTCCCCATCCCAATGAGACCCCAAGTCTCCACTGACGAACGGCCTTTCTGGCTCCTGATCAAGCTGCTTAACGGCCATGATCCAAGAGTCTCAGAACCCAGCAGGTTTTGGTAGAAATCCCTTCAGATTTAATTGTTAAAATTTTGGAATTTCAAAATCAGGGGGTCACTACTGCTGCCACACAACATGATATGTTATTCATAACCACCAATAGAAAATAAATTGTCTATGGTTGCCTTTTCAGCAGATCTGAGTGTTGGGATAAAATCCCAAATAATAATGGTGGGTCTGCTGTCAAACTATTGAATGTAATCAAAGTAGAGAATGAGTAATGTGGAAATCATCTGCCCCATAGGTAGGGGGAAGGTGTAGGATGAGGGTACACTGGGGTTTTGGGGGGTAGAGAATGAGCACTGGTGAAGGTACGGATGTTTCATTGTATGACTGAGACTTAAACCTGAAAGCTTTGTAAATGGTATCAGGGTGATTCAATAAATAAAATTTAAAAAATGAAAAAAAAGTAAGGTGGAGTTCATGCCCAATTCAATCAGCTAATCAGTGGCTGAATAAATGAATAAATAGCAGTACTCCTACATTAAAAAAAAAAAGAAAAAAGTGAAAGCTATTGTCTCAAGCACTGTAATGATTGTAGCATGAAAAGATTCATGTAAATAAGATTTAAGAAGAAATATCTCTGATATTTATCAATTGATTGATTAAATCAAAATATACTCATTGTGGTTGAATATTTTTAATTTTTTAATTTGGTTCCACATCCAGTTTTGCTCAGGGTTTATTCCTGACTCATTCCTAGCATGGCTCCAAGGACCATATGCAGTATCAGGATCAAACTTGGGTGACCTGTGTGCAAGGCAAGTGCCCTACTCACTGTACTATTATTGCTCAGGCCACAATATCTGGGTATTTTGAAAAATAAAAATTCCATTTACATCAATAAAAGAAAAAACTAACTGGAGCAAAGTGATAATACAGCAGGAAGGGTTTTGATCTTACATGCAGTTGACCCGGGTTCAATACACAGCACCCTATATGGTCCTCAGAGGCCACAGGAGTGATCCCTGAGCACAGTTTCAAGAGTAAGCCTTGGGTACACCTTGGTGTGACCAACCCTCCTCCTACCACCTCAAGAAAACACCCAAGCAACTTAGGATTGTCAGGAAAGAAAGAGAAAAAATTAAGTATTTTTTACTTGTGGCATGAATTTATGTATCTATAAAATATCCAGATGGCCATATTTCATGAGTAGTTTAATTGGGGAATCAGAAGAGGGTAAAGCACTTGCCTTTCATGCAGTCAACATGGTTCCACCCCTGGCAATGCACGTACGGTCCCCTGAGTATTATTAGATATGACCCAAATAAGATTCAGGAAAAAAAATTTAAATATTTAAAAACAAAAATTAAAAAAACAATTAATTGGATTGAGAAATAAGAATGGAGAGAGAATTGTATTTTCTCTTTTCCTTTCATCACTTCTTTTGTTTTCTAATTTCATTTTTTATATTACTTAGATTTCCCATAAATTCACCAGTCTGAAGTCAAGTTAAAGATAAGACATAACTTTTCCCCATTTCTCTGTTTTCTTAGACCTCCAAGCAAATGAGTGTTTCACAATTTCCCCTCTTACTGGGTGTAGCTGGGGCTTATACAGACGCTGTCATTTCCAGGTGTTGTTGCTATTTAGTACATTGACACCTTAATGGTTGTTTATCCACGGATTGTGGTCTCTGAAGAATTCGGGAAAATTTGGCTTTTCCACTTTCCATTTGAAAGTATCTGTGAAGTAGAGTTACATGTGCCCCTCTGTGTTTTAGAAAAACACTTATTCAGTTTATAGTATAGTTCTTCCATAAGATCTCAAGCTTAGATCAAGTAAGAAGTGGATCCACAAATTCTGAACCTAGATTATTATTATAAAAAGAGTTCTTAATAAGATACTATTTCCTGTGGGTTCTGGCTAATTTGCAAGACACTAATGTTTCATGAAAAATTTATTCCTTTTGGTGGATGGTTGAATATCATTTTTATACTGAGTCATACTTAATTCAATAATTGAATCAATATTAAAATCATAATATATTAGAACCTAAGGTCTCTACTTCATGAGATTTATTGAAGGGTTTTCATATTTCATGTGTTTCATCTTCAAAGTTTACATTTTGAGAATTAATTATTAAATTCAGGGCCAAAAAAATAGTACAGCAAGTAGAGCATTTGTCTTACACACAGACAACCTCGGCTTTTTCCATAACATCCTACATCGTCCCCTAAGTTCTGTCAGAAGTAATCCCTGAATACAGATCCAGGAGTTAACCTTGAGCACTACTGGCTGGGTGTGACCGCAAAACCAAAAGAGATCATCTTCTCCTTGTGCTATGAGGGTGCAGAGCAGAACATATATGCTTTTATAATGTCTTTTTAGTAGATAAAAAGACAAATAAAGTAAATTAAGTAATTCAAAGAAATATGAGAAAATAGTTAAATTATTTTCTTTTATTTCCCCAACTTATTATTTATTTATTTATTTATTTTATTTCCCACTTATTTATCTGTTTAGTTTTAAATTTTCTTTAGAGAGCCATGATCTACAGAGTTACCCATAGTCGCATTTTAGGCAGACAATAAAGCAACACTTACACCTCCGCCAATGTCAACTTCTCTTCATAGGGTTCCCAGATTCCCTCCCAACTCCAAACCCCACATTACAAAGTTTCCTTGGTTGCTGCTTAGATTTCATGTTTTCAATTCTGTTGAATCTGTGTTTAAGTATATGGCTGTATTCCTCATCCATATCACTGCTATAACTGAAGCCCTGATTCTTGTTAACCCATTACTTATACTCTCCTTCCCCAAAGATTTCTTTCCTTCTTTGTCTGTCTCCTCTCTGAACACTGAGTCAAGAATAATCTAAGTATTGGGGCTGGAGCAATAGCACAGCGGGTAGGGTATTTGCCTTGCACGCTGCTGACCCAGATTTGATTCCCAGCATCCCATATGGTCCCCAGAGCACCGCTAGGAGTAATTCCTGAGTGCACGAACAAGGAGTAACCCCTGTGCATTGCCAGGTGTGACACAAATCTCTCCCCTCCCCTCATAAAAAGGATAATCTAAGCATTGAGTTATTTCCTTTCTTATTTCCACCATCATTCCAAGCTCAGATAGGATAGTAGTTTCACACTTTAGAACTTTGGGTTCTAAGATTATAGATGGAGAGAAAATAGAAATTCTATCAAATCAAGAGTGGCATAGGCCAATTTGGTACAGTAAGAACCAAAAAAGAAACAAGAAAGTTCATGGTCTCAGCAAGTTTTATTGTCAACACAAGTTTTAAAAGGAGAGGAAAAAAATTTTCTAAAATTCTAATATTCTTTTTTATTTTTAATTTTTTCCCTTTATTTTATTTTTTTTACAGTTGTAGATTTACAATTTTTTGTGCTTGGGTTTCCATTATACAATGATCAGATACACATCACTCCACCAGTGCCCATTTTCCACCACCATAGATAATATTCCCCGACCCCCATCACCCATCCCCCCTGTCTCTGTGGCAGGGCAATCCCCTGTGTTCTCTCTCTCCTTTTGGGTGTTGCGGTCTGCAAAAGAGGCATTGAGTGGCAAACATGTTCAGTCCATAGTCTACTTTCGACATGCATCTCCCCTCCTGGGAGGATCCTCCAAAAATCCTTTATTTGGTGCTCCCTTCTCTATCTGAACTGCCCTTTCCTCTAGGATACCCGGCTGGCCTCTAAGTTATGGAGTAATCCTCCTGGTGCTGATCTCAGCTATTCTTGGGTATTAATCTCATATTTTGTTACTTTATATCCCCCAGATGAATGCAATCTTTCTATGTCTATCCCGCTCTTTCTGACTCATTTTGCTCAGCATGATACTTTGCATATTGTACCACTTGTATGTAAATTTCATGACTTCATCTTTTCTAACAGCTACATAGTACTCCATTGTGTAGATGTATCAAAGTTTCTTTAACCAATCATCTGTTTGTGGGCATTCAGGTTTCTTCCAGTTTCTGGCTATTGTAAAGAGTGCTGCAATGAACAAACAAGTGCAGATGTCACTTCAACTATACATTTTTGCCTCTCTGGGATATATTCCCAAGAGTGGTATTGCTGGGTCAAATGGGAGCTCAATTTCTAATTTTTTGAGAATCGTCCATACTGTTTTCCAGAAGGGCTGAACCAGTGGACATTCCCACCAACAGTGAAGGAGTGTCCCTTTCTCGCCACATCCACGCCAGCATCGGTTGCTTTTGTTCTTTTGAATGTGGGCCAGTCTCTGAGGTGTGAGATGGTATCTCATTGTGGTTTTGATCTGCATCTCCCTGATGATTAATGATGTAGAGCATTTTCTCATGTGCTTTTTTGCCATTCGGATTTCTTCTTTGAGAAAGTTTCTGTTCATTTCATTGCCTCATTTTTGGATGGGGTTGGATGTTTTCTTCTTGTGGAGTTTAACCAGTATTTTGTATATCCTGGATATCAACCCCTTGTCAGATGTGTATTCGGTGAATATCCTTTCCCATTCTGTAGACTGTCTTTGTATTTTGGTCACTGTTTCTTTGGAGGTGCAGAAGCTTCTTAGTTTAAGATAGTCCCATTTATCTATCTCTGTTTTCACTTGCTCGGCCAGTGGCGTGGCATCTTTGAAGATACCATTAGCTTCAATGTCATGGAGGGTTTTGCCAACTTTATCTTCAATGTATGGTTTCTGGTCTGATGTTGAGGTCTTTAATCCATTTTGATCTTACTTTTGTACATGGTGTTAGGCAGAGTTCTGAGCCTATTTTTTTGCATGTAGCCATCCAGTGATGCCAACACAATTTATTAAAGAGGCTTTCCTTACTCCACTTCACATTACTTGCACCTTTATCAAAGATTAGATGGTCATATGATTGAGGGGAGATGTCAGTGTATTCAACCCTGTTCCATTGGTCTGCAGTTCTGCCTTTGTTCCAGTACCATGCTGTTTTAATTATTACCGCTTTGTAGTAAAGTTTGAAGTTCGGGAGGTTGATTCCTCCCATTTTCTTTTTACCAAGAATTGCTTTAGCTATTCGTGGGGGCTTATTGTTCCACATAAATTTCAGGAGTGTTTGCTCCATTTCTTTGAAGAATGTCATGGGTATCCTTATAGGGATTGCATTGAATTTATACAATGCTTTCGGTAGTATTGCCATTTTGACAATGTTAAGTCTCCCAACCCATGAGCAGGGGATATCTTTCCATTTCCTCATGTCCTCTTTTATTTCCTGAAGTAGCGTTTTGTAGTTTTCTTTGTACAGGTCCTTTACTACCTTAGTTAAGCTGATTCCTAGGTACTTGATTTTCTGGGGCACAATTGTGAACGGGATTGTTTTCTTCATGTTGCTTTCTTCTCTCTCACTGTTTGCATATAGGAAAGCCATGGACTTTTGGGTATTGATTTTATAGCCTGCAACTTTACTATACAAGTCTATTGTTTCTAGGAGTTTTTTGGTGGAGGTTATTGGGTTCTCTAAGTAGAGTATCATATCATCTGCGAATAGTGAGAGCTTGATTTCTTCCTTTCCTACCTGAATGCCCTTAATATCTTTTTCCTGCCTAATCGCTATTGCAAGTACTTCCAGTACTATATTGAACAGCAGTGGAGAGAGTGGGCATCCCTGTCTCGTCCCTGATCTTAGAGGGAAGGCTCTCAGTTTTTCCCCATTGAGGATGATGCTTGCTGTAGGCTTGTGGTAGATGGCTTTAATTATGTTGAGGAAGGTCCCCTCTATACCCATTTTGGCTAGGGTTTTCATCATAAAGGGGTGCTGGATCTTATCAAATGCTTTCTCTGCATCTATTGATATGATCATATGCTTTTTATCTTTTCTTTTGTTGATATGGTGGATTATGTTGATTGATTTCCGAATGTTAAACCATCCTTGCATCCCTGGGATGAATCCTACTTGGTCATGGTGTATGATCTTTTTGATGAGTAGTTAGATTCTATTTGCTAGTAGTTTGTTGAGGATCTTTGCATCTGTGTTCATCAGGGATATCGGCCTGTAATTCTCTTTCTTTGTGGTATCTCTGTCTGCTTTTGGTATCAGTGTGATATTTGCTTCGTAGAAACTGTTCGGAAGTGTTTTTGATATTTGAATTTCGTGGAAAAGCTTAAAGAGCATTGGAGTAAGTCCTCTTTAAAGATTTGGAAGAATTCACTAGTGAATCCATCCGGGCCAGGACTTTTGTGCTTGGGGAGACTTTTTATTACCATTTCAATTTCCTTGATGGTGATAGGTCTGTTCAGGTATTCCAGGTCTTCTTGGTTCAGCCTTGGGAGTCTGTAGGAGTCTAGGAATTTATCCATTTCCTCGAGGTTTTGATGTTCCGTGGCATAAAGCTTCTCAAAGTACTCCCTGAGGATCCTCTGATTTTCTGTGGTTTCTGTTGTAATGACCCCCTTTTCATTTCTGATTCGGTTTATTAGGGTTTTCTCTCTCCCTTTCTTTGTGAGTTTTGCTAGAGGCTTATCGATCTTGTTAATTTTCTCAAAGATCCAGCTTTTGGTTTCATTGATCTTTCGGATTGTTTTTTGGGTTTCCATCTCGTTAATCTCTGCTCTGAGTTTTATTATTTCCTTTCTCCTGTTCAGGTTGTGCTCCTTTTTTTGGTCCTTCTCCAAGCTCTTAAGTTGTGAGGTTAGGTTACTTATGTGTGCTCGCTCCTCCTTCCTGAGGAATGCTTGTAGAGCTATAAACTTTCCTCTTAACACAGCCTTTGCTGTGTCCCATATGTTTTGGTAACTCGTGTTCTCATTTTCATTCGTTTCTAGGAATCTTTTGATTTCCTCTTTGATTTCCTGTCTAATCCACTCGTTGTTCAATAGTGCACTGTTTAATTTCCAGGTGTTTGATTTAGTTTTCTGTTTTTGTGTGTGATTTACTTCTAATTTCAGTGCATTATGGTCTGAGAAGATTGTTGATACAATCTCTACCTTCTTAATTTTATGGAGGCATGTTTTGTGGCTCAGCATGTGGTCTATCTTGGAGAATGTTCCATGTACGCTTGAGAAGAATGTGTATTCAGCTTTTTGTGGATGAAGTGTCCTGTATATATCTACTAAGTCCCTTTCTTCCATTGTTTCCCTCAAATGAAATATGTCCTTGCTAAGCTTGAGTCTGGTTGATCTATCAAGAGGTGACAAAGCAGTGTTGAAGTCTCCCACTAGTATTGTGTTGCTATTGATGTCTTTTTCCAAATCTATGAGTAGTTGTTTTAAGTACTTTGCTGGTCTCTCATTAGGTGCATATACATTTATTATTGTAAGTTCTTCCTGTTGTACAGATCCTCTGATCAATAAGAAATGGCCTTCACTGTCTCTTATGACCTTCCTCACTCTGAAATCGATGTGGTCTGATATAAGGATGCCTACCCCAGCTTTTTTATGGGAGCTGTTTGCCTGTAGGATTGTTTTCCAGCCTTTGACTCTGAGTCTGTGTTTGCTTTGACTATTGAGATGTGTTTCTTGCAGGCAGCAGAATGTTGGGTTCAATTTTCTAATCCATCCTGCCACTCTATGTCTTTTAATTGGTGCATTTAGCCCATTGACATTGAGAGAGATTATTGTTATGGGATTTTGTCCCATTGTTCTGTTAAAATTTGGTGTATTTGAGGGGCCTTTCTTGCCTTAAAGTAACCCATTTAGTTGTTCTTGTAACCATGGTTTTGAGTCTATGAAGTTCCTGAGCTGTTGTTTGTCTGTGAAACTGTGTGTTGTTCCTTCTACTATGAATGAGAGTCTTGCTGGGAAAAGTATTTTGGGGAGGCATTTATTTCATTGAGTTTTTTCACTATGTCCCACCACTGTTTTCGGGCCCTGAGGGTTTCATCAGAAAAATCAGCTGTGAATTTTAAGGATGCTCCTTTGTAAGAGATTTCTTTCTTCAATCTTGCTGCTTTCAGAATTTTGTCTCTGTCTATGGTTTTGGTCATTTTGATCAGAATGTGTCTTGGGGTATTTTTATTCGGATTTCTTCTAGCTGGTACCCTTCGGGCCTCCTGAATGTGGTCACAAGTTTTCTTCAGCTCTGGAAACGTTGTAGCAATGATGTCTTTGACAGTTTCTTCTTCATCAAGGTTTTCTTCCTGTACCTCTGGGACTCCAATAATTCTTATGTTACCCCTCTTGGCTTCATCCCGATCTTCTCTTGCCATCTGTTCCCGAATTGTGAGTCTCTTTTCCATTTTCTGCTCTTTTCTGGAGAGTCTCTGAACTTCATCTTCGAGCTCACTGATTCTGTTCTCAGCAGCTGTTACTCTGCTGCTGAGGCCTTCCACTGAGCTTTTCAATTCGCCTACGAGATTTTTCAGGTCTGACATTTCTGATTGCATGTTCCTCATTTCTGCCTTCAGAGCCTCTTGTCTTCTATTGGCATTGCTTTCCATTGTTTTTTTAATTCCCTAAGCATCCTAAGTAGCTCCCTTCTGAATTCCTTGTCAGAGAGGTTGTCTAACACTACAGTACTGTTGGTGTCATCTGGGCTAGACTCTTCAATATGAAAGTTTGGTGGGCTTTTGCGTTGCTTTACCATTGTGAGAGGTGTTGTTTAGTCCTTCACGTTCACTGTTACTATTCTGCTTGATATGCAGTGTGAGTTAAGATAGGCTTATGAGTTATTGGCTACTGTGTTTCTAGTGGCTGAGCTAAAATAGAGAAGTTTCCACCTAAGAAGGTAGCTTATGGTTCCTATGGCATATGTAGTGGGAAAATATTTCGCGGCCGCTGATGCGGCCGCGGCTCCGGAAAGAGTCCCTGGCACTGGGCGAGGAGTTGGGAACGTCTTCTGTTTGGAATTGGAGCCGTGCAGCTTTGTTGCCCAGAGCTGGGCCTCTGTGCCCGTCCCACGCAGCTCAGGGGTTGAAAACCGGCTTTCTAGGGGCTGGATCTAGCTGCGCATGCCCAGAGAGCATCCCAGGCCCTTGGGGGCGGGCTGTACCTGAAAAATTCTAATATTCTTTATGCCTATCATATTGCACTTAGAACTAGGTTGTAAGATTGACGTAAGGTAAAGGTAAAGGTAAAGGCCCCCCCGCTGTTTATCGATTTGCTCGAGCGGGCCCAGTAACGTCTCCATTGGAGACTTTGTTGTTACTGTGTCTGGCATATCGAATACGTCACGGGGAGCTTGTCAGGCTCTGCTGTACAGGCGAGATACTCTCAGTAGCTTGCCGGGCTCTCTGAGAGGGGCGGAGGAATCGAACTCGGGTCGGCCATGTTGGCTGCGTGCAAGGCAAACGCCCTATTGCTGTGCTATCACTCCAGTCCATATGCTACATATATTATATATTAATAATTAAATTATAATATGTATAATATGTATATAATATGTATAATATGTAATATTGATGTAAACATACCATTATTCTGACTTTTGCATACCACTTTGCCTTACAACAACAACAAAAAAATTGTCTTATATATTATCTTATTTGTACTTTGTAAAATAGCAATATATGGAAAATCCAGGACAGGAAAAGGAAGACACATATAATCAAGCCTCCTAACAAAGCTTGTTTATAGGGAGCTAAAGCACTGCTGTGAATTCCAATCTATTTGTACCTAAGTGAACTCTGTGTGCTTTACACATTATAGATATATAGGACTTACGTTTTGCAGATGTTGTATTTTAGCAGATGGGTAGTCAAGGGAATCATCTTATTATAGGATTTATGTAGAGCAAGTAACCTTCCAAAGCAATTCACACAAATTATTCCCAGAATATGAAAAAAGGGGATTAGGAAAGAGTATTTCCATGAAGGTGACCATCTTGATGCACAATATATGATATATTAATATGCTATATCATTGTCACTGTCACTGACCCTGTCCGCCCGTTATTCATCAATTTGCTTGAGCGGACTCAGTAACGTGTTCATTGTGAGACTTGTTGTTACTGTGTTTGGCATATCCAATACGTCATGGGTAACTTTGCCATGAAGGCAAGATACTCTCGGTAGCTTGCCGGGCTCTCTGGGAGCGGCAGAGGAATCAAAGGCAGAGGAATAGAACTTGGATCAGCCGGTCAGCCGCGTTCAAGGCAAACGCCCTACCTGCTGTGCTATTGCTCCAGTCCATATGCTATATATATTATATATTAATAATTAAATTATAATATGCATTAATCTCCACTGTTTGTTTTCCTTGGCTGAGAACATGAGTAAAAATCTTAACACTATAATACTACACTGAGAGGGTTGATATCTTTTAGTGGGGGAAGCTAAAGTCAAAACTATAAACACCTTAAACCTGAAAGAGGAGGATGGCTTTTAAAAGTTAAAACCCAAACAGAGGCCTCTGTTTCTATTTCCTTATGTGAGTGAAATACCAAAGCAAACAAGAAGCAAGATGTCTTTAATGTGCTTATTATTTTTCCATACACACACACACACATATACACACAAACAACATACTTACTCACACTCAATATTCAGTCTATCCTTAATTCCTTCCTTTCACCATGGTCATTTAAGGCCACCCACTACATCTTTTTTGTGGTAACTTTAGCCCTAGGGAAAGTACATAGTACTTTTATAGATGTGTATACATATTTTTCATTCCGTTATTCAACAAGTCATTAGAAAATGTTACTATACCTCAGGCATTATTAAATCAATAGGTACAATATAACAGTTGTTTGGTGAATTACCATTATTCTTTAGTGACTTTAGTAACCCTGAAACAAAGACAAATGATTAAAACTACACTGGGGAGAAGATGCCACTTTTTCCATTTATAAATGAAGAAATTAAGACTGAGCTATAACAAATTGACTTCTCAAGATCAACTGATTGGTAAAATGTAGAAGTGGTCAGATCTATCTGATTGTCTGTCTGTCTCTCATTTGTGGATCTAGAGATTGAACCCAGAGCCTCAAATATGCAAGGCAACTGTTCTATACATGTTATAGCCCCAGCCCTGAATAAGGTATTTCTTATTCTAGTTCATTTTTCACACTAATAACACTTTGACTTGTCAATAATTTTTCACTTAGTTATTGAATCAGTATTTACCCCAATACTTAAAATTAATTCTATTTAGCTAGCACCTAAAGCAAATTCAATAAAAGAGTTTAAGAACCTGCAAAGCATAATATTCCTACTTGCTTACCTAAGAAGCAATTTTTGTCTCAAAAAAACCTGTGATTCTGTTCACATTTTCTGAGAAGCAATGAATTAGTGAATTCTGAGTTACTGTTCTCTGAGTTATTGTTTATTTGCTATTTGTTTCCCAAGTTCATTTCTGAATTGCAGCTCCTACTAGAATAAAAACATTCTTTCTTAGAATAACATCAATTTACACCATAAAAAAAAACCTTTATTGACTTAGATGCCCTAAACTCCTCAAAGGAGTTACCTCTTTTTCCTGTCTTTGCATTCTTCTCCATGACCTCTCCCCAAATATTATCATGTTCTGACTCAGTATACAGCAAGAAACCAAATTCTGGGCGATTCTTCAGGTCAGGATAAAACTTGCTGACTGAATGCACATGTCATAAATTAGAAAATTTGCCATGTGAAAGCATAACCTTGTCTTTTTAACACATAATGTTCACATGACAAAGAGCTGAAAGATGCAAACACTGTCTAGAAATAAAGAAAATCAATCTATATTGAATGCAGTATCAGTGATCCTCCATTTTACTTTGTGTATCATCATAGAATTGCCTATTGTAATTTTGTGAAAAAGCTTATTTATCTCTAAATTTTAGAAAAGTAAACTAAGGCACAACAATGCCCATAATTCTCAGAAGTTGAAAAACTGAATTTGTCAGTTTTTAGCATTACTCAAGCTTCTACCCATAGTCAGTTTGATCCACCTCAATGTTCACATACCCTTTCACCTCTCCCCTCCTTTTCTATGCAAACTTCATTTGATTCTATAAAATAAAGTTAATCATCACCTCCTCTAAAAAGTCACCTGTCTAGGACCCAAAATCATTCCTCTTCTGATTCTGTTTTTTCTTTTTTAAACCCTTATTCTAAATATCCAGTTCTGCCTAGCTTCTCTACAGAGAGACAGAAGCATAAATCAGTGTGCATAAGGATCACTCACGAATCTCCTATTTGGAAAGAAAATCAAGAGTCAAATCAAGCTGTATATCATAATAAATAAGTATATTAAATTTAAAAATTTCAAAGAAATCAGAACATGAAGGAACAATGCTAATAACAAATATTGTATTAGTGGGCATGCACCAATAAGTTACCTCCATGTTTTAAATCAGAGGTGATTTGAGACTCCGGAAAGCACAGCCAGAAACCAACTATCTCAGTTATCTCACCAGTTTATAATCAGAGAACATTTTATCCCATAGTCTAGCATTTTTGAAGGTGAAAGTTCACAAGCCTAGAAAAGCAGGAAAATAACCCGAAGTTGTAAATAAAGCAAATTTTTCGGTCACAAGCAACCCTCATCCTGAAAGTATGTCTTTTAAAAGCAAATAAGCAGAAGGTACTCCACCATTGCAAAGGATACTAATACCCCAACCACCACCAGCATTCCAGTATCATTCTAGCATCACTGGAGAGCAGTATCACTCATGTTGGAAGACACTGGACTAAACAGTAGTACTAGCTATTTTAACATAAAAGCTTGGAAGTCAGAGACACAACCCCCACCCCCTGCTCATACACACACACACACACACACACACACACGCACACTGCATTTAGAGCTAAACAGCTTACAGAGTCCTAGGCTAAAAAAACTACCCTGTAATTCAGAAATAGCTAGAATAGAGTAGAAGGCTGAGACTTTCTCTACCATCAGTGGAAATCTAGACAAGATAGTAGCCACCCGTAACTAAGAATGACTGCAAAAAACTATGAATGGGTCCAATGAAATGACAATCCAGTGACACTACAATCCTTGAGTTCAGAGAGTAGGAGTTTAGTCAGAAAGAAAAAAGGGGCAGCAAGGAATTTCATACTCAGGGAATTCCTATCTACATATGACAACAATTGAAAAAAAAATCCTTAACAACTAGCTCCTCCTTCCCTTTAATACCCAACGTCCTGAAAAATTAAGACAAAACTACAAATTAAGAACCATATTAGTTCCTATTAAAGTATAAAGCAAATGTCAACAAAATTTAAATCTGGGGATAAATAAAAAGAGTAAATAAGAAGAAAATTCCTCATAAATCAATTTTAGTGACATAAAAATGAGAAGTCTAACAATGAATTCAAATGATTACAAAAAAATAATGAGATATATAAAAGGTGCACTAGCAGAATGAAAGGGAGTTCTTTACTAAAACAACTGAATAAATGAGAAACAATTGAGAAATAATTTTAAATAAATGGAAGAACCAACACTGTCAAAATGACCATTTTACCCAAAGCATTATAGAAACTTAATGCAAACCCACCAAAATTCCAGCAATATTCTTCAAGAAAGTAGGACAAATACTACTAAAGATTGCATTAAACCAATATCCCATAGCCATTGTCATGTAAGTAATGGCCCAGATATAGAACTTCACCACTAATCTTGGAAGAGATGCAAGTCAAGCTGCTAAAATTTACTAGCCCAGCTCTAGATAACCTGGAATTCCTGGAGTGTGAAGCTGCATACACCGCCTTCAGACACCTCCAAATTCCACAGTACTGACTGCTCAGAAGCACACCAAATCAGATGGAAAAATGTCACAGAAGCTATATCTCCCACTAAGCTCAATAAACAAACAAACAAAAACACACAAAAGATTCAACTAGCAACAAATAGCGTAGTGAACCCTCAGACAATGATTTTAATGGCACATAGTAAGTAAGATATAACAATTTTCACAATTTTTCATTTATTGAACTACTTTTTAATAAGTCTGCTAGCCATTTTGTTGTAATAAGCAATATAAATTAATTCTTTTGTGCAATAAAAATAAATTATTTAGTGGTAGGCTTGGGAAGAGGGGTGGTAAACTGGGGACAATGGTGGAGGGAAGATCATAGTGGTGGTGGGTGGGATTGGTATTGGAACACAGGATGCCTGAAACTACTACATTATGAATAACATTGTAAACCATGGTGCTTAAATAAAGTAAATGAATAAAAAGATTACATTAAACCTATAAAGTCTCTGAATATAAAAAACAGTCTGACAAAAAAAATATACGAGGAAACATATTCTGTTTTAAACTATACTATAAAGCAATAGTAATAACAACATTGTGATATTATTATTAATAGTATTAGTATCTTAAGCAGACACTCAGGGGTCTGAGGGTAAAGGTATGTGCCTATCACGTTGCCAAGCCTGATTAAATTCCTAATATATGATTCTTCAAGGCCAGAAGTAACCTCCAAGCACGAGCCAGGAGTAATTTCTGAGTACCACTGTGAATGGCCAAAAATACAAGCAATAAAGTTTTTATCACACACAGAAAAAAGTAACTGTATATTTATGTATTGTAAGTTTTTGAAAAACATACATAAATTACATCATTGTGTTGTATGCTTAAAATAAATAGAATGTTTTATGTTAATTGTGTATCGATATTCAAGGTGTTTTTTAAAAGGGATAAGGTTGGATAGTCCATAAAAAACATTCTATGCCTAGCTTTTAAAATTTGATCAACCAGTGCTTGCGCCAGTGTTACCTACTTGAGCAGCTTCATCTACCACCACCTCTGACTTCCAACTCTTTTATTCTAATAATAAAATACTCCAAACATTTTCTGTTTCATAGTCCTTTTCCTTATTCATGTCCTACCAAGTCAAAGACTTTGTTAAATAAATGTTGCTCTCAATCTTCTGAGGAAGAGATTCTTTTAAGTGAGTATCTGGAGCGATAGCACAGCTGGTAGGGCTTTTGCCTTGCACGCAGTATCTCGCACACACGGCAAAGCCTGCAAGCTACCTGTGATGTATTCCACATGCCAAACACAGTAACAAGTGTCACAATGGAGACGTTACTGGGCCCGCTGCAGCAAATCGATAAACAACAGGAGGACAGTGACAGTGACAGCACTGTAGCACTGTAGCCCTGTCCTCCCATTGTTCATTGATTTGCTCCAGCAGCCACCAGTAACGTCTCCATTGTGAGGCTTGTTACTGTTTTTGGCCTATCAAATACGCCACAGAGAGCTTGCCAGGCTCTGCTGTGTGGGCGTAATACTCTCTGTAGCTTGCCAGGCTCTCTGAGAGGGACGGAGGAATCGAACCCGGGTGGCCGTGTGCAAGACAAAAGCCCTACCCGCTGTGCTATCAGGTTGGGAGTGAGTAGAAAATTAAATAGACTCCTAAAAAGAGATTAAGAAAAAACATCTTCCCATTTCAGCGAAAATGAGTTCTCTAAACACAGGCGGTGAAAGAGTCATGTGAAAATCATCTTGTGGAACTAAAGTCAGGGGACTTGAGATCTCAAGCATAGAAACCAATGTAACGAAACAGAAATCTTTAAGGTCACTTGGTACAAATCTAAGGGAATGGATCATGAAAAATAAAAATAATGCTCAAGGTTGCACTACATAAATTTCTGAGATTGATGACTTAGCTCATTGACTGATTCAATTAAAACCATCAGTCACTTTTGTTGTTTGACATTTTGAGAAAGTGATTATTGAGAGACTGTTTCATATGGTTGTTTGACCATCTTATGAATAAGCAATGTGACTCCCTAATTATCCAAGAGTAAATGGCTATTTATTTAGTGAAAAATATGCACTTTCTCCTTCAGTTTCCTCTTCCTTAGTGCCACGGGAACACCCTGTTCCTTTCAGTCTTCTGAAGAAAATCTAAACCAATTGCTGGAACAATTATTTGTAAGATAAAATGCTCCCTACATATTGAAAAACTTTTGTATTGCAGGATGCATTGTTCAAAACACCTTCGAGCTCAGCTTCTTATAGAGATTCCTGGAAAAATTATAAAGAGCTCTGTCATGTGAATAAAAGCAATGGTTTCCTCACAAACTAGAGGGTATGAAGACATGATTGCAACACAAAATGCAACACAATTACCCTGTGGCTCAGGCCTGAGAAGCTAGATTAACAATATTATCAATATTACCTTGTTAAATGTACCACAGGGAAGATAGGCTTGCTCCCTCTCTTGATATCTTAACTGATTATCTGCAAGCAAATGGATATGGTTCTGTTATTTTGACCCCAAGAAATTGCCAAAATATACAGAGTTCTAGACAAAGGCAGATGCTTCTATTCGTGGTGGACAAAGAAATCTGTTTCTCTTTGCCTTGAACATATTGAACACAGAAACCGCAGTGACTCTGGCTGACATACTACATGCTCATCTCTGCGTTTAACATTTATAGGTCATTTAACTCTCATCTGCATTATAACTTTGCAATGTGTCATAAATGCAGAATAAGTTTTAGTGCTTTTTGACATACGACTTCAGGTTATTACATTTCCATAAAGCTGTCTGCAATTTACTAGGTGATTTTTTTTATAACTTTATTAAAAGATTTTTTTCCCCTCAGCTACCAAAGAGATGTCATCACCATAGTAACAGTGTAATTTTCTATATTGCATTTTTCAGGTTTCTTTGGTTTCATCAAAGTGCCACAGTTTCCATTAAACTTTGTAGTTCATAAAGTCATTGAGGTGACAGTGGAGCACTGCTGTAGTTCTAAGAAAGCTGAAAGAAACTTTACCCTTGGATCACTGGAAACAATTATTGGAAAGCTTAAAGCGATGATGAATGCCTTTTAAAACTCAAATTTTATTCTTCACTTGAATAATGAAGAACATTTTGAAAGTTCAGCTTGCCTTTTGAACATCTCTCTGAGTTGCATGCAGCAAGCACTGAGGAAAGTGATCCCTCCTTTCAAGTGTCTGAAAGGGAGCACTGGAACCCCACATCCTGATCATGCTCTAGTGTGCTCAGTGTTGGGAAATGCTTGCATAAAATGTCTATACAGACCTCTGTAGCACTGTAGCACTGTTCTCCTGTTGTTCATTGATTTGCTTGAGCAGGCACCAGTAACGTCTCCATTGTGAGACTTGTTGTTACTATTTTTGGCATACTGAATACGCCAAAGGGAGCTTGCCAAGCTCTGCTCTGTGGGTGGGATATTCTTGGTAGCTTGCCAGGCTCTCCAAGAGGGGAAGAAGAATGCAATCCAGGGCGGTCGAGTGCAAGGTAAACTCCCTACCCGCTGTGCTATCTCACCAGCCCGATTTTTCTATTCTTCCTAGGATTCATCACAAGTTGTAAATACCAGAAGTTTTTCATTTATTTGTGTGTCCATTTATTGTCAATCATAGACTTGAATCAGAGTTCCCTTTCTCTTATATGCTGAGCACTAAGCACCGGACCTTCTGTTTGAGCTTCAGAACTGAATAAGAGACTCAAATGAGTGATGTAAGCCCTTTCACATGTAGAATCTTTATCCCTATTGATTTTCAGTTATTCAAACAATTCAACAAAATTAAAAACTTAAATTATTCCCCTTCAGGGGAATACAAAGACAATAATGTTGAATTTGTTTGCTATAACATCTCAATATGCAGAACTTCTTTTTAAGCAGCTCTGACTTAAAAAATGTTCCTTATTTACCAACCTTAGCTGGGCTGTTGTCCCTATCCTAATTTCATCAGCCCTTCTCTGATGGCCTAATCCAGATAGACTGACTTCCATGATGATATTTCTTTTGCCACTAATGTTGCAAATCAGTCTGCTCCTAACTCGGCTTATCCCCTACATCACAGAAGCTTGATAAACCAAATTAAATGACAATTAAAGCATTAAATCCATCAGAAAGAATGTTCCTATCCCTCCCAGCTTTTCTCTGAAAAACATTTCTTGCATGGAATGTGGTGCAAGAAAGATTTTAAAAGAGTAAGAATAATAAACCTGGCCTTGCGTTTTCAGAGTTGCTCTTTGATCCTAAAGAAGTTAACTTTGAATTCAAACCTAAGTGTCAGTCAAAATGTTCACTAATCCCAAATAAATTTGAACTTTAACATATTACAAAGTTTACTATTAATGCAAGTTACCTACATAGTAATTAGTGAATTAACTAAAAACAAAACCACAGACACAGTTAACAAAGGACAACATAAAAGTACTTTATATATGTATATATATACATATTTATATATGTGTTTCTACATGTTCATTTATACATGTGAGGAAGCTTGGGAAAAACCCTATATAAGCCAAATTTGACAAAGAAAACACGCTGTTTTAGCCCATGTACTGCTTGTGACCATGTGTCGTGGCTAAGCGTATGTGGTGCCCAAGCACGTGTGTTGCTCGCCTGTCCTCTCTTGAGATGTGTGCTGACACTCTTTCCAACTTTGCAGTTCTCTCTTTCTTGAGTGCATTATTCTCATTTCCTTTCTCTTCCTCCTTCTCCTTCCTCAAAAAAAAAAAATCTCCAAATAAAATTTGTTTTACTTCACTGCACAGTTAGGTCCTTTCCTGAAATTCTTTTCTGTAATAAAGACAAGGACCAAAGAGCCCTGGGTAAGGCCTAGGGCTAGCTTTTCCTTTCCTGCAAAGAGCAATTCTTCACTCCAGTCTGAGTCCATGACTCCCTGAGAAATCGGGTGGTGGGAATGAACTCCTGTGCTGTGCAGAACAAGTAGATGTAAGGTGTGGCTTCCTAGTGGGGCTCTGGAGGCTAAAGATCAATGCCATGCAGAAGCTCAGCACCAACTTTATCAGTCCTAGCCTTCTTGGCCTGTGTTGGGTGCAGAGGTGGATCTGGAGATAGTGACCACTGCTCTCCTCTATCTCACATATGTCACAGGTTAGGAAGGGGAGTATTGGAGGGGGTGGATTGCACTAGCATCACTATTTCCCTGATCTATGGTTTTATATTTCAACTTAAAATATTTGCTTTTAGTCTACACGGGCTTTTGTCTTTTCTTCATTATGAATCTACTGGTTGAAATTTTGGTTAATTTTTTGCATGATACAGAATATACTTTTAATTATTGTTATTTTTAAGTAGCATAATTAGAGGTAAGGATATTGTTGGAAGGAAGAGTGCATTCTTGCATATGGGAACTCCAGGCTCAATTCCAACACTTCATATTCCCCAAGCACCTCCCTGTGGGCACCTAGCCAGGAGTAGCCCCTGGAAACTGCCAAATGCGGCTGAAACATTAAAAAATATATACAATAAAGTATTATAATTTCAAGATACTTGTGAAGGAAAATGACTGAACAACAAGATTTCCCCCCTAATTTTTAATTTATCTAATACCTAATTTGTCAGGCAGTTTTTGTTATTGTTCTGTTTGGCGGAGGAGAGGGAATGCCCTGAAATTTGGGAGGACTGTTTCCAGCCGTGCTCAGGAGTGACCTCTTGTGATGCTCAGGAGACCATATGCGGTGCCTGAAATTAGAACTGAAAGTTGACCACATGTAAGGCAAGTGCCCTACCTCCAGTACTATCCCTCTGATGCCTTGATTGGCAATTTTATATTCACCTGTATTGTCTTTCAAAACATTCCATTTGTTTTCATGGAAACAACACCCTTTGTGTACATATAATTCATAAAGTATGTTGTATTTACATAATTATAATTGCAACCGATTAAGCCCAGGTAAGAACAAACACAATTATACCTTGGTATGCATGCTATTTAACAGGTGGTGACAGAAGTACCTGGACATCAGAGAAGGAATTCTCAGCTTTAGTGTGCCTATGAACTACCAAGAAATGCAGGTTCTTCTATTTGGTCAGGAAAGAAGAGAATATAATCTGTGATTCTGGGCTTCTGTGTAATCACCAGGCAACTAGGAATCCCAGAGCTCTCTTGTTGCCTGCGTTTAGTGGTCTCACACCACTTCCCCACCCAGGACGGCTGATGCAATGGGCAGACAAAGGAGAAAAGGAGGGCCAGGCTGGTTGGTGATCAGTTGCCATTTATTCCATTCTCCCCACGCACCTGTTCCAATCAATCTCACTAAGCCCCTCATTCCTGTCTCCTCCTGTCTACCTGTCTCTCTCGCTTGTCTCTTCGTGCTCCGACTCACTGCCTTGGTCTCTCTAGTCTCTCACCAACTCCCCTCCAAATCTTGGCAGTAGCAACCACACACCCAGGTTTGGGGTAGAACAGTCAACATATGAAAGCCCTTCCTGATCACCTGCAGCCAGGGGGATCAACACTGAAATGCCACTTAGAGGTTTTTCTCTTTTCCTTCGTCCAATAACTTAATTAACATCTTAATTCTACTTCCTAATATTAGTTATTTTGTATGGACACAGTAAGAGATGTATTAGGCTTGTAGAGTGGCTCTCCTGGGGGCATCTCGCTATAAATCTCAGATTACAGTGCTCAGGCCAGATTGATCTTTCCCAACCCTAGCAGGACCAGATTCCAGTTATTACTCTTTGGATCATGACATAATTTGACCATGACCATGTTCTTAACTTATATTTAAGCTTTATGGCACTTTGGCCTGGCCCATTTTGAGACAGGGAAGCTCACAGTTTGCCCTGGGTACATCCAGTCCCTTGTTAGGACCCTGATTGTGGGGTGCTAGAAAGTAAGGGCAACTGAGGTTTAAATCGAGAAGACAGATGCCCAGGAATGATTATTATTTCGAGTCAAGTAACTCCCAAGTTACAAAAGCATAGTATTAACTGTCTTCCTGTATCTATACAAAAAAGGACATTGCTCTTAATTAACTATACAAATGACTTAAGGAGAAGAGAAAAGCAATATTTACAAGTTAACAGAGTCTGATTAAGAGATACAGGTAATTAACAAGTTGGGGAAACAGAGCACAAAGAAAGAGGTTACAAATAAACACTAAGGAATGGGAGTGCCTTGGGAGTACTGTGAGTGGGTGCAACCCAATAAACCTAAGCACCCTGTGGCAAGGCAAAAATGACAAACCAATGTTATTCTACAGGTTTCCACGTGTTGCTGCTAGCCATAGACCACATCCAGAATATCACAAAACTGATATTAGAATCACCTGAGTCCCATACTGAGTTATTCTGATTAAATGGTCTTGAGTAGAGCCTTGGAGACTAAAATACAAGTTTGCTGGATGATGTTTATAATGGAAAAGAATGTAGCCTGCTTCTCAAACATTTCTTGTGGTGTGAGAATCAAACATTTTACAGATACTACAGCTTGTTGGTAAGTAAATCACTTCTTTGAATTCAGTTAAAAGAACTAGCGTATAATCAGTGGATGATAACTTCTTAACTCATGTTTAGTATATTTTAGGTTTTTATTCTGTTTTAAATTTCTTTTTCAACAGAGTATAGGTAGGAGAAGGCAGAGAAAGAAAGAGGTTGAGAGGAGAAAAAGACATCGATGGGAAGTAATGGGGAGCAAAAGGACATTAGAATAGTCGAGATTGAAAGAGATTGAAACTTCAACAATCAAACTTAAAAATGTACCAGTCAAGGTGGCAGGCAGGGGATGGGAGTGGAAGTAAAAGAAACCTGGATGTCCTGGTTGAAGGAAAAAAACTGTGGTGCTGAGATTGGTGCTGAAACATTGTATGTGTAAGACACAGCTATGAATAACATTGCAAATATGGTAATTTAATAAAATTTAAAATTAAAAAATGGCTTCCTTTCTGACTATTAAATTCCAAGGTGTAAAAATCCTGAAACTTAAGAGAAAGCCAAAACTTTTAACTGGTACCAATATCTGATGTACATTAGGAAGTCAGAAATTAAATATGTCCATCTCTCACCTCTGGCATTGGAATATAGAGTAAAAATCAGTTCACAAGCACATACCAATGAGTTTGTTACCCTGGAGGACTATTCTAATCTGATCCACTATTAAAGTTTAAGAAGCACAAAAAGGAAACTCAGGCTAGAGCACAAGACACAAAAGTAAAAATGAGGGAGCTTCAAGTTTAATGCTAGCTATTCCATTTATCATGCAATCATAATACACAATAGAAAATAAAAAAGATTAGCTGTGGAATTAGAGTTTATTTTTATTAATATGTATCTACAATTTAATATTATTCTATGTGGGACTTGTTCAGCTGTGATTTTGATTCTTTGGCATAAAGTAGGAACAGATGCCCATTTTTATAAATAGAGTTTTTTAGTGATATGTAACTACCTCTTCTCTTAATATATTATATATAGGCTATTTGTGGAGGAGTTGAGTTGTCTCTAAGACTCTTTGGCCCACTAGACAAGTAATTTTCTATTTGAAACTTTATTGGAAAAAAATAGCCAACTTTTATATATTAAGGAACTTTCCATCCTACTCATTAGCTGAAAAATGCAGCATTTTCTTACTGAAAACGCCAAACCATTGCTTTGGAGGTCTGGTTCTGAACATTCTGTAAGTTTCCTATTAATGGGCTTCCTTTCTTAGATCACTTAAAATTCTCTGTTGGCCAGTACATCTTAATGGTTGGCCAGACTGAGCTCTAAAGGAATTGAACTGCAGCCCATAATATAGTGAGGCAGTGAAAAGCAAGTGGATTTATAAATAAAGCAAGCTCTGGGGAGTGATATGTGTCCAGAAATTGATTCTGTTCTTAAACCCTTTTGTGCTGTGTATATACCAAGCTATGGATCATTCTAATGCTAGAGCAGTTATTTCAGCCTGAGGTCCAATCTTTCAGCAGGAGAGTTTCTAGGCAGTTTCTTTCACATTATTCAAACTGGTTTCACTAATTGATTGCCTTTTGTTTAGAGGCCAACATGGAACATTATCCTTTTCATCAATTTTCTCAGCAGTCTGCAAATGTACTGTTTATAGCATGTAAAGATCTACTTAAATAATATTCAATCATCTTTCCAACAATTTTCAACAAGCAGTGTTCCTGGAGATGTTTAACAACTTGTAATGCCTATTTATTGTGTGAAATGCTTCTAATGACAAATGGCTATTGCAAGAACTCTCTAGGCTTATAATTTCTTTAGATGAAAATTCTTGACAGTATTGAAATATGAACACCACTGTTTGCAAATGGGTGCATCATGCATTCCCAGCAGCTATTCTTAAAGTTGTCTTTGTTCAAACAGTGTGAAATGGAATAATCCTATTTTATGATAAAAATTAATTGGGCTGTTATAAACATTTCATAAATCATATGCCTCAATATTTTATTAATCATATTTACTTTAAGTGCATTTTACCTGAAGTGATGACTTTATCAAAGACAGTATATGTTTTTTTTTCTTGAAGTTCCCTAAATGAGGAGGTTCTAAAACTAAATATCTGTTTTTTTAAATTTGATCATTGTCTTTCTGCCTAATAACCTAACAACTTGTGTAATTCTACAAAATGCTCAAAGATCATTAGATTTGTCTATTTTTAAAAGTCTTAATAACTTAGAGATTTAAAAAGCATTGATTGAGTACATACTATGTCAGACACTGCTTAAAAAGCATTCTAAAAAGATAACTCCTTTCAGAGAGATTGTCCATTCAAAGGTATTGGATTTCCTTCCTTAAGTAGATTTTACTAAACTTTTATACCAAAGGCAAACATGACTTATTTCTCTCCTCCAGTACCTCCTCAACTCTATTTTCTTTGTAACAAAAGCAAGTTTCTAAACAAATGATACGTTTGCAAGGACTAAAAGGAATCAGAATATACTCTCTCAATTATGTTACTTCAATAAAATATGGATTATTTTGAGCTGAAGGAAATTGGCAAGATACTCAACAGAGTCAGGATCAGTTCTCTGTTTAAAAGCAAGGGTACAATTTTTCTTTTACAAGCTCTCTCCATCCTGTCTGTACCAGGAAAAGAAGAGCACTTATTGCCAGAGGCAGTGTCAACACAGATGAGTTTGCACAAACAGACCTTGCTAAAATAGCCCTTATTTTCCATTAATCATACCCTTCCAATTTATTTCTCACTCACTTCCTTAAATATATCATCAGAACTTGAAGCCCTCACCCCTTTTCCTCTGCTAAATGACATATGAGACTTCAAGTCCAATGTCTTTGAGTTTCATTTCTTTTCTGTGAATTCCTGTGCAATTGAAATATAAACTCATTGTGCCTTTTCACTGGTTGATCTATCATTGGTTAGTTTAAATTCACAGACCTATATTCCCATTCCCCAGCCACTGGATCTAAGAGTGTAGTAGGAAATTCTTCCTCCTCTGAGAGGAAAACAATTGAACACATTGTCATACAACCTGTCCTTGCAGGCTCAGTGATGTCCCGGCTTCTGTCCTTTAACACTTAGGACTGTGTCTTCCTGAAAAGTACTCTGGGAGTGAGGTGATCATGGAGTCATGCCTTGGGGCATACTTCTGAGCTGTTGCGCTGGCTTGGTTCTCATAGCCCATTCAGGGAAGGACAGAGATGTATGTAGTTACTTTCTAGAAATAACACTCATTTCACATGCGAATAAAACATCTCTACTCTTCCTTGACCTGCATTTGGATAGCGATTTCAAGTGCCAACTTGTTATTTCTTGAGTTGATTCCCGATCAGAATCCTGCACCTACCTTGTCCTTTAATGTATTACTGAATCACTCAGGTACATATCACAGTGCCTTTGAGGAAGCATTTTAAATAAATCACAGTCCACATAGCACACATCTGCTTCTCAGCACCTCAGAACCTGTATGTACAGAAATTGAATTGGGAATCAAGAGAGAAAGGAGTTGTTCTACTTGGTGTATTCTGGAGTCTACACAAAGGAGATGATATTTGAACTGGATTCATGAGTTTCAGGAGGGAGTAGAGAGTTGAATACAAGCTTCCCAGGTTGAAATAACAATATAGACAAAATATGTACAAAAGCAGGAAAACAAAAAAGATCATGAGTGGTAGTGCTAGGTTGAAGTGAAATATAATCTACGGTCATTTTAAATCTTGCCTACATAGAGTAAACCAGTCACTCTCATTGTCACTGTCACCCTGTTGTTCATCGATTTGCTTGAGCGGGCCCAGAAACATCTCCATTTTGAGACTTATTGTTACTGTGTTTGGCATATTGAATATGTCATTGGTAGCTTGCCGGGCTCTCCAAGAAGGGTGGAGGAATCAAACCCGGCTCAGCCAGGCTGGCTGTGTGCAAGGCAAACACCCTACCACTATGCTATCGCTCCAGCCCAAGGGTCAATCATTAGGGCAACAGAAATAGCCTGGACTAAGATAAGAAAGAAATCAAACTTGTCCCTTCCTACCTCTATTTTCCAGACACTTCCTCCCCAACCCTAGACATACATGTGCCCAGTTTTCTCACAAGTGCAAGGACCAAAGACAAAGAATAAGCTAGAGGGTCAAGAAGCACCAAGAGTCTTGCCACACCTGAGCTGGAATCCTCAGATCAGGCAACTATGATATCATGGAACTTGAGCCCATGAACACTATAGATCCCTAACAATGTGGAACACCTAATCACTATGGATACTGTAGAACCTGGCTATAATGGCCACAACTCACAGATGGGATGTACCTGCTTAAGCTATTAAATTAAAGAGCTGACCACCAAAGCCATCCAGTGGTTGGCAGGATTATTCTTACACGTTAATCCAGAGGATCCAACTCCTACCCTAAACTAGCTCACACCTGCTATTATTGGTATGATAAGAAATTCTGTGTAATAAAGTATAAAGTAATGGAGCTGGGGTGAGGGGATATTGAGGGTATAAAAGACAGTGAGGTTCAGCGAATAAAAGTAGCTCAGACTGCCATTGTTTCCTTCCTTTTCTTGTTATGTTTAAATAAGGGTCATATCCAGCAATGCTGGAGACCACCAGGTCTACATTCCGTGTGGCTGAGAGTTGGGGGTCATGCAGTGCTTGGATAAACTGAGGGTCTTGAACATGCTTGGCATTTGCTCTACTAACTGAACTATCTCTGTGGATCCTCCTTTCTTTTAATTTTTATCATCATGAAATGATAGAACTTAGAATATTAACTCCTTACTCAGAATTTGTCATTTTCCAGTCACTCAAACTTGGCAAGTGTTCTTTAGGGGCTCATTCACAAAAATGTGGATACAGAAAACTGGTTATCATTGAATCAAAATACAACTTCCAGACTGCCCTCCTATACTTTCAGAAATAGGCCCTCTGGAGGTGGCCCCAGAAAGCAGTGTATTTAATCTCCCAGTTTGTGAATAACTGACTTGAATGTGACTTTATGCAGAGAAAATTACCTTGTTAAAAAAATACTCTGAGTGGGTGCTATTTCTTTTGGCGTTATTTCTTCCAGGCAGGGGGCAAAAAAGAGCAATAGAAGTAATCCAAAAATTCTACAATACTTAGAACAGAAAAGCTTTAAAATCCTTTAACTGGGTTGTGGCATTTGCAGGGGTAAGGAGAGATTATCCAAAGTTAAGAGATTTTCTCCCTTTGAAGCTATATTGGTGTGATATGAATCAAACCATTCATGCAGAGAACAAAAGCACTTTTGACTTCAGGAGCCAGTTAAGATGGTAACTTAAATAAACAGGGAGGAAAAGAGATAGGACAAAAGGTCAACTTAGTCATAGCTTCTTGCACTTCAATAGAAGTAGTGCCTAAGGCTGAACAACTGAATTGAATTTGCAATTATTCACCTTCCAGAAGTTCTAAGCCCAAAGTCACTGTGAAGTCAATTCAGAGAGAGGTCTAAAATCTATTTTCAATATTTCAAAATTTCTCCTGCAGTGTTTCTCAAAGTACAGTCCTAAGAACAGTTAAGATTTGGACCACCTTGAGAACGATGACAGTGCTTATTAAAGAAAAATTCCTGCATGGGAAAGATAGTACAAGGGTTACGGCTCATGTCCTGTTCCAGAGACCCAGGTCCTGTCCTAGCACTGCATTGTCTCTGAACATTACTACTTATAGCCCTGGAGGCTCCTGAGCATCACCACTGTGGCCCAAATCATCTCAACAATGCAGAGTAGGAGTAGCACCGAATCCTCCTCAGTATCTTACAATTAAACATTGGCCTGGTTAGCTGAGGACCACCAAAGTGGCGTTGAGTCCCCTGAGTAGTGCTCGGGAGGGAATCAATCAAACAATAAATAGAGAAGGAGAAGGAGGAAAAGGAGGAGTGTTAGGACGCAGATCTGATCTCCCTTTAATGACAAAGAGACTCCAGAGACTGCAAACAGCAAGCAAGATTTATTGTATGAATGGCTAGTCAGGGTCTAGCCACCTACACAGACACACAGGTCAGATAGGTGAGGCAAGACTCCGAACTTCTTCAAAGGTGATCTTATACAGGCCTTCACTGGCACTGGCCCTTAGATCAAAGCCCGCGCATTTCATAGCCAATAGATTTGTAACAACATATACTTTCTTAACCAATCCATTTAAAAGTACATCACTCCTTAGCCTATAGATTCAAAGATCAGCATTTACGTACATAGGCATTGTGGCTAGTGGGCATCTGGTAACTCGGATATTTGGTTATCACCTGGCTCCCTTTGATTCGGTGGAAGCGGATAAGGGAAAAGTTCCTAACAGAGGTAACAGATAAGGAAGGGCCAACAAATGGTCTCCGAATTTACATCCCAGCAGGGAAGAGTCAACAAATGGTTTCAGAATTTACATCCCAATAAGGAAGGGCTTCACAGCTAAGGCTCTACTAGGCAGGGGGCAGGAAAGGGAGAGTTACTAATTAGTAGAGTTTTAACTCTGGAATCTCCCTCTCCCTCGGGGTCCCAAGGGATCTTATAGAAGGAGGGTGAAGTAGAGGAGAAGAGGAGGAAGCAGAGAGAAAAAAGAAAGAATAATATTTCTATTTCCCTGTCCAAAGCCAAGAAATTATATTTTAATGTTTGATATGGAGGTTGGAAAATACACACTTTTTGAACACTAGGAGATTTTAAAAGAACTCCTTTGCAATATAACTAAAACATCTCTAAATATCATTCCAATTTTCTCTGTTTTACCTGAGATTATCATGTAAATATGGAGACTTTGCTAAGAGCAAACAAATCAGAATTTCTAACAACCACACATACAGCTATTATCGCGTCATTAATATTATTTGCTACTAGACAAAAATGTATCAAAAAATGGATCACAGAGAAACCTTTTAAAAAGGCATACTTCACCTATTTTCCACCTTCGTTCTTGGCTGAAAGCATTTTGTCTAAACAACAACAAAAACACTAGTATAACCAATTTTCTCCCCTATTTGCCTACTCAACATTCCTCCTCATTATACCTGCTCTCCACAAGATCACCTTTATTTCAAATGGAAATAGCTACTCCAGTTAACATGTGTCTAGTATCCTATGAGAGGACTTAGAGTTCAAGAACATTTCACTGGAGAATAGAACACCAGTTACTTACCGTCTGAAAGAGAAGTCATTTCTAGAACCATCTTTGCTAAAGATTTGCCACAGAATTTTGGGGGACTTTTTTCTATTTTTTATTTCTATCTAGAATGATTCAGAATTTGAGGAGTAGGGATGGCTCTGTGACAAAAGTTCCTGCATCATGAACTTGAGGCCAAGAGTTAGATAGCACATGTATGAGCACCACAGACACCCCAGGTGAACACCACAATAAGAATATGGGGGTGGAAGTTAAGGCCAAGGATGTTGCTCAGTGATAGTGTGTTTGCCTGGCATGTAATTCAGACCCTGGGTTCAATTCCCAGCACTGGGAATTAAAAAGAAAAACATAGAAGTCAAGCAATGATATTGTGTTTAAAACCAAAAATGGAAAACATGGAGGAGCTGGGTTAGGAGCAGACTAGGGCTGAGCACGAGCTTCACATGCAGGAGGCCCAGTTCAAGTCTCACCACACATGGTTTCCTGAGCGTAAACAAGTGTGCCCTCAAGAACTGAGCAGGAATAACCTCTGAGTACCACTAAGTGTAGCCCAAAATAAAGACAGAAAAAAGAATGTATGAGAACACCACCAGTGAACATGTGATCCCTAGGCAACGCCACGTCTATCTATGCTGAGAGCACCCCAGTCAAGCATGCACATAGGTCCCAGTCATCACAGCAGCAGTAAAAGGAAGGGAGGGGAAGTCAGTACATTGATTAATAATAATAAATAGACTGACATTTGGAAGTTTTGACCTGAATAATTATACATAGAGTCAAAAAGAGTCAGAGAGAGAGAGAGAGAGAGAGAGAGAGAAAGAGACAAAGTGAGAAAGTGAGGAGAGAAAAAGAGAAAACTAACTAGACTTAAACCAATATTATTTTAATAAGCAGGGGGTCATATAATTTGATGAATGCAAAGTATAGAACAGAATTCCATCCCTCCGTGGTCATTAAAATTCAATGGAAAATATGTTTGCATAGTTACGAGCCAAGGAAGAACGTCTAATCAAACAATGTGGGAATTGTAGATTCCTCTGACTATAAAATTAAAGATGGGAACTATGAAACCATTGCCTCCCCTACAGTGATGAATTCACCGACATAACAACTATAATAGTATTCCAATGGAGTTGCCAGATAGGATCACTTCTCATTACACAACCATAAGTTAATAGCAAAATTACATGGAAAGATGTTTCCAACTGTCTTAAGCCAACTTGACTAGGAACAACCATTAGGTCATTTTTGGTAAATAACAATAGCAATAAATTACACATACTCTCAACACTTGGTTATTTAAAAGGTAAGAGTCAACCAAACTTCACTGCACTTACAGATTCCTTTAAAGACAGGCAAAAGGTTTAACAAGGCTCATATGTCCTTCTCTGAAGGTAAAGTTTAAGCCAACCTATCTTTAGTAATTTTATTTCTACATGACATATTTCACAAATCTAATATGACACAAAGCTACTACCTAAACATATTTCCATAATTATTTGAATTAAATAAAATGTTGGCATCGATATAAATAGAATTCATGCTTTTTACAGAAGCTTCCTATGCAGAAAGACATGTCTGACCACGTAACAACTGACAATGCTCATGAATTCCTAATCAGTGCTACTGATTATCCACAGAATTTGGTTTAAACTAACACCCACACAAATGCAAATATTTATGTCTCAAATAGGGTGAGAGGAATTTCTTTAGTATTCATGGATATATTTTGATCTCAGGAAGATTTGTAATTATGAAATTTGATACCATTGGCAAATAAAAGAGAAGCAGAAGGAAAGAGGCAACATCAGCCTAAAGTTTCTGTACTGTAAAAAGAAACAATGGCTAAAGTTAAACGACACCCTATGGAATAGGACAAAATAATTGCACACTATACACTTGACAAAGAGTTATAATACCCAAGATCTAACTCAACAACAAAATTCAACTGCAGAGTGAGCGAGCAAGTGAGAGAGAGAGAGAGAGAAAACAGTTTAAGGAATTTTCCTGCCTTGTAACACTGGCAGCAATAATATGTCAAATGCTGGCACTGCATATGGTCCCCCAGAATGACAAAATAAACAAACAAACAAAAGAAAAACTGGGAAGTAGAGCAGATATTTTCTCAAAGAGGACATCAAGATGGATGCCAAGCATATGAAATATTGTTCAGCATCATGACTATTAGGGAATGTTAATCCAAACGGCAATAATATATTACTTCACATCAGGGAAAATACTCCATTTTATAATGTCTGTAGATAGTCAATAGTGGGTAGGAATATGATGAGAAAAAGAACCCTTATTCATTGTTGATGGGACTGTCGTCTGGTTAAGCATTTATGGAAATGAGTATGGAGACTTCTCAAAAAATTAAATTAGAACTTCTGAGACCAGAGTGATAGTTTAGAGGCTAGTCAATTTAATTCTTGATACCATATCACTACCCGCAACTGCAGAGGCTCAAGAACACCACTGAGTGTGGTCCTACATGCCCATGAGCACCACTGGGGTTGCCCAGCTAATATTCAGAATCTCAGAGACTAAGTAGCACCGCATTCTGTAACCCTCACATTGACGCACCAGCTTTATTGGCTAAGAATAACCATATGGAGGGGCCCCAGAGCTTTCTTATCATGACTTGGAAGACACCCCCTCCCAAAATACATTAAAATAGAGCTCCCAGAGACTAAGAGTAGAGCAGATAAGAGGTGGCTTACATACAATCGACCCAAAATTGATCCAAAGCACTGCATAAATAGGGCTCCCCAATCCTCATCAGGAGCGAACACAGAGTCAAGAGATTCTTGAGCACTACAGGTTATGCCCCCTCATAAAAATAAGTCACCATATCCTGTACTATTTTGCATCCTTAAAATGACCAATACGAATATGCTGACTGTATCTTGGGCACTGTCCTAAGAAGCATAGAACCACGCAGAAGTGATCTTAAAAATTATTTGAGGAAAACACAGTTTCAATTACATTTTATTAATGGAGAACTGGGAGAGAGTATAAAAAATTTGTTCAAGGCCCATGAACTACAAAGTGAAACAGGGAGCTTCCTTGTGCATTGTGTAACATTTAGTAACTTCCCTATTTTCTACTCTTAGGTGCTAATAGCACCACTGCATCCTCTGGATGTGAGAATGTAAAAATGTCTCCAAACACTGCTAAATGTCCCCATGGGGCACTGGTAGATAGGTAGATGCCCCGTACCACTATTCACTAGAAGGGATCTAAACTTGTCATCTACCACTAATCACTGCCTTGGATGCTGCTGTTACTACACTGTAAGGTGAAGGATAATCATATTTACTTCACTTCACTTAATCACTTAACTTCCCGTTAGTCATCGATTTGCTCGAGCGGGCGCCAGTAACGTCTCCATTTGTCCCTGTCGCGTGCTAGTGTAGCCCAATGGCATCTCTTCGCTCCGGGAACATGGAGGGCCTCAAACCGATCGTTCATGATCTTGACAAAGAAGTCTGACCATCTGGTAGGTGGGCGGCCAAAATCATATTTACAGTTGTAAAAATTTAAGAGATCCTAAAATTTAAAGATTATTATCATCATTAATCAAAGATACTATCCCAAATATAACATTGACCCTAAATCCACTATATTTTCCTTGTTTCTTTTTTCATTTTGATTCCTAAATTGGAAAACTGCACGTCTAACGTTCAGTCTGCTAAGCTGGTGATGTCATTGTTTCCCTCAAGTCTGTGACTGAGGCATTGGAAAAGGTGTGTAGCTTTTAGGCAGTAGCTTAAGGCTGATCTCAGAAAACGCCAGAGGAAACCTCCAGGATTTTTTTTTTTCATGATTTTAAAAGTCTACAGAGAAGCCAGTACAAACAAAACTTCATTCTCTTTCAGAAAGCAAAGTTACTTTCCTTTTTTTTTTTTACTTACAGTGAGCTACTGATGCTGTGTAGAGTAGCTCAAAATCCTGTGTGGTTCATAAGTGTCTAAATGTTTATATACTTATATGGCAGTGCTTACGCTCTCTGGTTGTTGGGTTGTTGTCTGCAGAAATTTTGTAGATAATGATTTGATATTTGCTTGAGCTCTCTGATATTTTTTGAGATGAAAAGATTTGAGATGAAAATAAAGAAGACTTTATCTCAGTGTTTCAAGTATCCATAACCAGATGATACCTTTAGCAATCTTGCAAATTGCTGCCAGAATGAATCGAATGTTTTGTAGCCAGTGTCTAAATGTGTAGGTAGGAGACTATTCCTGACTATAAACAATGGTAGAGCTGTTTTCTTGGTGCACGTTTTCCATGAATTCAGCCCAAGTAAATCATACCACACATAGACACCAGCTAATATTTTACCTTTGAGAAATAAGACTATGCTCAACTGAAATGAAAACATGTAACCGTATCTTCAAAGCTTTGAAAGCTCTGGCAATGAAAAATTTTTCCTTGAGGTAAGATTTTATTCAATATTGATGCAATAAGAATTTACTGAGTATCTGACATCCATGTACTTGCAACTTCTATGCTTCTTATCCTTCTATCTCTCCGACCACCACCCACCAAACACACACACACCTTCTCTGGCAGCTACTATCACTTAATCACTTAATCCCCGTTATTCATCGATTTATTCGAGCGGGTGCCAGTAATGTCTCCATTCACCCCGGTTGCATGCTAGCGTAGCCCAATGGTATCTGTTCGTTCTAGGAACATGCAGAGCCTCAAACCGATCATTTAGGGTCTTGACGAAGAAGTCTGACCATCTTATAGGTGGGCGTCCACGTGATCTTTTGATGTCCCGTGGAATCCAATCAGTAATGGCTCTAGTCCAGCGGTTGTCTGTAAACCTCATTACATGTCCAGCCCATCTGATTTTTGATGTCTTGGCAAATGAGACAGCGTCCCTGATTCTTGAGCGTTGACGAAGATCAGAACTCCGGATTCTATCTCTCATTTGAGTGAATCGTGATATTCCAAACATAGTTCTTTCGATTCCTCTTTGAGAGACCCGAATAGCGTTCTCATCCCGTTTTCGTAGGGTCCAGGTCTCTGAGGCATATGTTAATGCAGGAAGAACAGTGGAATCAAAGAGATGTGCTTGTAGCTGGAGGTTCTTTGTCCTTTTAGTTATTTCTTCAATGCTCTTGAAGGCATTCCAAGCCACTCTCCTCCTCCTGCGCAACTCAGGTGCCAGGTCATTCATCATGTTGATTTCTCGACCTAGGTATATATAACTGTTGCATTCGGAGATGGTGGTTCCGTTGAGAGCGAATGGAGCGTCAGGAACAAGGCTGTTTCTCATAAACATTGTCTTTGTAAGATTCACCTATAGTCCAACCTTTCCACATTCACGGTCAAAGTCGTTCAGCATTTGTGCTGCTTCGCTGATGTTTGGTGTTATTAGAACGATGTCATCAGCAAAGCGGAGGTAGTGTAGTTGCCGACCATCTATCTTCACTCCCATGCTTTCCCATTCCAGTCGTCGCATGATGTTCTCGAGGGTGGCACTGAAGAGTTTTGGTGAAATGGTATCACCCTGCCGAACCCCTCTCTTGATATGGATGATTACTTCTTTGTAGAATGGTGAGATCTTGGTAGTGAATCCGCAATAGAGCTCACGAAGGATCCTGATGTATTGAGTTTGTATGCCTTGATTGGCTAGGGCTTCCATGACCGCTTCCATCTCAACAGAATCAAAGGCCTTCTTTAAATCAATGAACGTTAGACAGAGCGGCATCTTGAACTCCCGAGAAACCTCAATGAGCTTAGTAATCGTGTGGATATGGTCGATGGTACTGAATCCTTTTCAGAATCCAGCTTGTTCACATGGTTGTCCTTCATCTAGTGTTCTGCTAATCCTATTCAGGATGACTCGAGTGAATAGTTTGTAGATGACAGACAATAGGCAGATTGGGCGATAGTTGCCAGTGTCGTGGATGTCTCCTTTCTTGTATAGTAGTACAGTCCTGCTGGTTTTCCATTGGGATGGAACCTTGCATTCAGACAGGTAGCAAGTGAAGAGCCGAGCCAATGTATTGATGAGTACTGATGGTAAGTTCTTCAGGTGTTCAGGTCTGATCTTGTCTGGGCCAGGTGTTCTTTGTTTCTTTACCGATGAGATGGCATGTTGGATTTCGGAAGGGAGAACATTGGGAATGACATATCCATCATGTGGTATGTGGTATGTGGGCAAGTGGACGTGGCTATTAAAGAGATCTGAGTAGAAGTCATGAATAATCTTCTCCATTGCCCTTCTGGAAGATGTGATAGATTCATCATGATGTCAGAGGGCAGTCATCTTGGTTTTGTAGTTGGTGAAGGACAGGCGGGCATTACGAATGCTTTTCCCAGCTTCTGCCGCATCTACCAGTACTGCTGCTCTCCTGTTTTTGAGGTCATCCTTGATGGCTTCTCTGCACTGTTTTGCCAGTTTGGATGTTCGCTTGTGATTGCCTGAAGCATGTGCCAAGCCACGTTGGCGAATAAGTTCAAGAGTGTTCGAAGAAAGGCGGTTTTTTGTGGTTATCTCTCTCTTGGCATTCCTTGCACAATCATGGAGGTGCTGAATCATTCGATCGTATTCCTCATCAATGTTGTCAATGACGGCATCTTCCCATGTTGCCGCAACAGAGCCAAAGAGCTCCCAGTTGGTAGTTGTTCTGGGAGTCCTCTTCTTAAACCTTGCATTCTTTTCTCCTCGTTCTGTGAGGTAGAATTTTGCACGAAGAAGACGGTGGTCTGATCCCGTTTGGAATTTTGGGACAACAGCAACATTGGTTAGGCAAAACCGCCGATTGAATATGATGTGGTCTATTTCATTGTGGAACCGTCCATCGGGAAACTCCCATGTTCAACGTTTAGATTCAGCCTTTTGGAACTGTGAGTTACCATGGAAGGTTTTGGTTGACATGATGAACTCAGACAGTCTGTCACCCTGTTCGTTCCATTCCAGGCCGTGGGTCCCGATGTGGAGTTCATCGACTGATCTTCTTGGTCCTATCTTGGCATTAAAATCACCGACAATGATCTTGTAGAAGGTGTGATCTTCTTTATAGAACTTCTCCAGCTCCATGTAGAATTTCTCAGTTTCTCTTTCACCATAACTGGATGTTGGTGCATAGTTGGTGCAACTGGATGTTGGTGCAGCTACTATAGTGCACATTTTAGCAAGGTAGAAATCAATAGATCTTAGTTCCACTGTTTCTTCTGCTAACAAGAGAATACCTTGCCACTTTGAAAATGCTAATTAATATTGCTAAGAATCTGATGTCTTGCCTTAAAGTAAGGAAGTTGAACTATTAGATAAACTATAATGTTTTCTACAACTATATAGTTCTATGACTTTTAAATTTTATTTTTCAAAAAAAATCTTATTGCGCTCTTTTTACATGCTATGCACTGGAGTTCTAGTACTTTATCATCTACTTTCTTCTCATTAACAATTAATAATAGAAAATAATAAATGAAATCATTCTTATAAAAAAAGGTATAATTCTAGGAACAGTTCAGTGTTCTGCTTTAGCAAGAGGACATACACAATTCAGAAGATGGAGAATTGTGCTGGGCCAGGAGCAGTATTACGGCAGATGCATTAGTTAATTCACTGACTTCTGTCATCTCCTAACAAAGAACCTGATGCATGTGGGAAGTCATTAACTACTGGTCAAATATACAAATAAAATTTAAAAATTCAATGTCAGTTTTTTATCAAATATAATCTTAAAGATGGAAATCTATAGTTTGCAAGTTTAAAATACATTCAAAAGCTCACATTTAGAATTTTATTTTAATGGAGCAGATAAGGGTCACATGAGTTGTGATGTGTCATGATGACTCTTAATCTATTTTTAAAGGTAATCCTATTCACATAAGTAAATAATTAAAAATATCTTCACTGGAGCTGGAGCAATAGTACAGCAGGTAGGGCGTTTTTGTCTTGCATGAGGCCAACCCGGGTTCAATTCCTGGCATCCCATATGGTCCCCCAAACACTGCCAGGAATAATTCCTGAGTGCAAAGCCAGGAGTAATCCCTGAGCATTGCTGGGTGTGACCCAAAAAAGCAAAAAAAGAAAAACTATATCTTCACCATGTTTTTCATTGATAATCTATAATGTCTGGTACCCCATCGTCAAATCTTGTTCGTGTAATTAAGCAGCAGATAGCTAAGATATGATATATAACCACAGTCTTATTTTAAACCTTTCCTAAGGAAAAAAAATTTTTTTTAATTTATGCCTTTTCCTGGGATAATTTTGATGAGCATTGAAAAGGAAAATCTGATCTAAATGAGAAAAAAAACTAAAGTTAGTTTGGGGCTGAAGGGATATTAGAGTAGATAGCATATTTGCCTTGCACACAAAGGACCTGAGTTTGATCCTCAGCACCCCATGTGCTATCCCAAGCACTGCCAGGAGTAATTCCTGAGCACTGACCTATGCATACTTCTGGCTGTGGCCAGAAGAAAACAAAGGAAATAAAAACAAACCAAAGTATTCTAATGTTAATTCAAAGCCTTATTTAAATTTTAATTTAATTTTATTCTCTCTTATTAGTAAATCTGCTATATTTCAGTTATAAACTTATCAGTAAAAAAGTACAAATGATGACAAAAAATCAATAACTTATTGTTCTTGGTTTTAATTTTCTTCTATTTTACAATCTTGGAGAAATAGCATATAAAATGCCTTTAGATCTATTTTGACACCAAGTTCACTGAAGAATGAGTATTTAAAGACAATGGTAAAGGAATTGGATAAGGAAAATTAAGACTTATTTTCAAAAGTCCATTTCAAACACAAAAGAGTCTTAGAACCAAAGTGTTTCTATACCACTAGGTCTTAAAAGCACAATTATTCCAATGAAATGATGAGATATACCATATTCAAAATTAAAATCTGGGCTGGAGAGAGTGTATAAGAGTTAAAAAGAATGCCTTGCACATTGATCCCAATTTAGTCCCTGGCACCACTTGTTCTCTGGGTGCAGCCCTGGAGGCCCCCAAGCACTGCAGGCAGAGATGACCGGGTAATTCACAGCAGCCTTTATCCTCAAGTTCTCTACTGAACTGCTGTCAGGTTGTAATTCCTGACAAGTTCCTAGAACCAAACTTGGGTGAGAAGTAGCCTCAAAATTTGACCTCTTGAGCAACACTTGGGATGCCCCAATTGAAACAAAAACATCACACATATATCTGGCATATGAATTTTTTTTGTTTATGTGATTTTGTACCACACCTGGCTGTGCTTAGGGCTTACTCCTGGGTCTGTGCTCAGGGAAAACTCCTAGTGGGGCTCAGGACCATGTAGGGTGCAAGAGACCAAACCTGGATTAGCTGTGTGCAAGGCAAACACCCTACCCTCTCTACCAATTCTCCAGCCCTCCAATAGATAGTTTTTATGCAGACCTATACATATTTGTCACTAGAGAAGTAAGACATTCACAGGCCCAATTTCTTCATAGAAAAGTTCATTATTCCTTTCAGTTTTGATGATTATCTATTATACAACGATCATTGGTATTTAAAAAATTAAAAGTTGAATGAATTAGTCTAGAAGGAGGAGGGGAAAGATTACATCTGTATTCTTCCACAGGAATCTTAGACTCTCTTTGTGAATTCTCCAAAAATTGAATCCTTAAGCATTTTCCTTGGGGACAGAAAGATAGTACAGTCGATAGAGATTTGTTTTACATGTGGCCTACCCATGTTCAATTCCTGGAACTCTCTATGTCCCTTGAGCCCTACCAAGAATGATCTCTGATGATAGCCTTATGTGATCACCCATCCAATTTCCCCTAGCAACATTAACACTTAATTGACATGCATTGTAGTCTTTCTATTCTTTTTTCTTTCTCTCCTTTTTTTCTCTTTTTTTAAAGTTTTTTATTTGTTTTTGTATTTGGTCCATGCTTTGAAGTTCTCAGGACTTATTCTTGCCTCTGCACTTAGGAATCACTCCTGGTGGAGCTCTGGGAACCATATGCAGCACCAGGGATTAAACATGGTTGACCACATACAAGGCAGGTACTTGCATGTACTGTATTATTGATTTATCCCTCAACACACATATTTTAAGAAATACTAGATTTCCCATATACAAGACACTCATCAAAGAATTTGGATTTGTCTCTTAAATGAATTATTTTCTCTTTGTCTACTTAAAAATAACTATCATGGGGGCTGGAGTGATAGCGCAGCAGGTAGGGCATTTGCCTTGCAAGTGGCCAACCCAGATTTGAATCCCACCATCCCATATGGTCCCCTGAGCACTGCCAGGAGTAATACCCGAGTGCATGAACCAGGAGTAACCCCTGTGCATCGCTGGATGTGATCCAAAAAACTGACTAGCTAAATAACTAACTAAATAAATGAATATAACTATCTTCTACTTACCTATAATACAATCTATTCTTTCAACACAAATTTATTGGCAGTCTTCTATATTCTAGGAACTAGATGTTGTGGGTACAATGCAAATAAGACAAAGTACCTGATATTTTGAATTATAGAAAAGATAAATAAGGAGAGATCACATTATTCTCAGTAATAATTTCCATGATGTATATTATTTTCCTTATATTGAGTCTCTTGAGATCTAAGAAAGTTTCCCAGAAGATGTGTCATGCTGAAACTAGAAGGACTCGTAGAAACAATCCAGCTGAAATGGGGGTTGGGGAGCAGGGAATAAGGAGTGGGGAAAATTCAGGTAGAGAAGTTATTTCAGATAGTTAATAAGCTTTTCAGAAGATGATGTATACCCAAAACTACAAGAAATCCATTACTAGAGGACAAAGATACATTTGTTACATTATTGTATCATATTTACAGTACATGCTGATAGGCAAAATATTCAAGATTATTTTTGTTAATTTTTGCCATATTTAGAAATAAATTTTGTTATCTCTCAAATTGGTGATATGCTGCTTCCTTTGACTTTTTCCACCTCGTGCCATAGTCTCCTCCCTCAGAGAACACTGCATTCTGGCTCCTTTGAGATGTCCATTGAGTTCTGACTATTTAATTCTCAACATTGAACATGCAATGGAAATGGACAGGAAGACTGCTGCCGAATACACTGGGGCTTAGAATTCATAGCCCAGCTGCCTACATATCTCTGGTGCATGGAATTCCACTGTTCTCCTATTAGGAAGAAAAGGATTATAAGCTTAGCTTTGTGGGACGTCTCCAGCCTACCATATATGGTAACAGGAAGCTACTACATGTGTCTTCTATGAGTCTTGTAATTTTCAGGCTAGACTCCCCTAGGAGGACATGTGTGGAAGGCAGGAGGAAGTGGGAGTCTCAACCATATAGTTCAGATCAGCTGAGAGTCACAGAAATTAATATCCCTATTAACTTCCTACCGCAAATAGCCACCACATTGTGGGTAGAGGGGACTAATCAGTTACCCACTTGAGAAACTCAACATGGCAGGGAGACTAGGAGTCTAGCTTCCATGGTTGTGCAGAGAAATTTTTTTAAAGAAATAGAGTCAAATAGGCTTTTGGTCACACTACTTGTTCCATGCCTTTATTTTTTTTTTATTTATTTATTGAATCACTGTGGGAAAGGTTACAAAGCTTTCAAGTTTAGGTCTCAGTCATGCAAATATCAAACACATTTCCCTTTACCAATACTTATTTTTTACCATGAAGAACCCCAATAAAACCCCACCCCTCACCCCTCCCAGTCCCTGTGAGGCAGATGAATTCTAGTTAACACTCTATCTGCTTTGATTAGATTCATTGTTTCAATAAAAGATTCACCACTATTATTTAGAGTTTACCACCCCCCCCCAAATCAGACATGCTGAAGAAGCATTGTGAAGTGATTTGCTTTCTACAGCTGGGTTCAAGAATTAAATGTTGGTTTTGGATTTCTGCTATTTTACTTATTGACCCTGGAAGTATTTCTACTGAAAGTCAGATAGTTAAGAAATTGGTTTCTGTGCTCTGGAGTCGTGGCCGTGCTGGAGAGCCGCTCATGGGGGGCAACTGGTGGCCTCGGTAGGGCGTGAAGGGCGGACCGAAACGCCCCACTTCCCATGAGGTTTTAGTCGCCCCCACACCCCCGGCTCATACCTGCTGTCCAGCCTTGTGGACAGCAGGTATGAGCCGGGGGTGTGGGGGCGACTAAAACCTCATGGGTCGGGGGGCGTTCTGGTCCGTCCTTCACGCCCTACCGAGGTCACCAGTTGCCCCCCACGAGCGGCTCTCCAGCACAGCCACGGCCCCAGAAGTACAAGGACTTAATGCAGAAACCAGCAGCTTGGAGCAGAAAAGTGAAAGGACTATGTGTTAATCCAGGCCATCATGTCTGTCCGGAGGGGAAAGGGTGTTGCCCCATTCGCCCTCTCCTCTCTGGAAAGAAAGATGGTGGCCGCATGGGAGCCTTGTGGACAGCAAGTATGAACCGGGGGTGTGGGGGCGACTAAAACCTCATGGGAAGGGGGGCGTTCCGGTCCATCCTTCATGCCCTACCGAGGTCACCAGTTGTCCCCCACGAGTGGCTCTCCAGCACGGCCACAGCCCCATGCCTTTATTTTTAGTTGGAAAGCAGTAAGAAAAGGAACAGAAATAGGTTTGTCAGATTCTACCTTTTTTTTTTCAAGAATCAGCTGCTCCAAGGAGTTTTCCCAAATGCACCCAAACAGAAAAGTTGCCAACAGTTTTAAATCACAGAAATGGTGCCAGTATCACAAGAAAATAAAGACTATTTGGAACCATGACTCTGAGGGAAGGTGAGTAGGCCTGTTAATGAAAAGCTTGGAAAACTCAAAATCTTCATGCTTTCTTGAATTAAAGAACAAAATTATTTGTTTAGGAAAATAATTTGAGGTTTGAGCTCTGCAAAGGTGGTTTACTGTGGAGATTGGGATGAGTTGTGGGCTGGGAAGCTGATGGGTTACATACAATAGATAAAGGAGAAGTTAGCATCCTCATAACAGTACAGTGCGGAAGAACACTGAGTCTAAGAGTCAAGGCTTCAGGAAACTGTTAAAGCATTTCCTGAAGTTTTGGCCCAGTCTTTGGGGAGAGAAGGCTGCTGTCAAGAGAGGAAAAGGTTTAAAGGCAAAACTGGAACTCACCAGTTTTGTACTGTTCTAGCAGGTGAAGAACAGAGCCTTGGATCTGGCTGATCTCCTATATTTAGGATTTAGGGCTGGAGTGAAAAATTACCTGAGCACAGAGCCAAGAGTAAGCCCTGGCACCACTGGGTATGGGCCCAAAACAACACAGAGGAGAAACCATGAAGCCAGACAGTATAATTCAAAAACCTTTGCACAATGGAGTACTAATATTTCATCTTAAATAGCTCGCTTTCTTGGAGTATAAATCCCTCCACAGAAGTGCTGTGAAATCTGTTGCACATAAAAAACCTTCCAGTGAGTAGCTATGAAACCAAGGAAAGGAAACCAGTTCCATGCCTGTATTCATGTGGAATGGAAAAAAGAATGGTGTAGTCCAGAGAGTTTTAAAAGTCCATAACATAAGCAGAAACTTGGAGCCAGAGAAAAGGCGGAGAGAATGAAGGAAGCCTTCCAGAAATGTATGTAGCTTTGTGCCTTGAATCTGCCTTTTCTTAACTCTAGAATGAGGTTACAAAGAAGGTCACTTTTTTCAGATCTCAAGGACAGGTGAGCTGTCACTTCAGTGATAAATGACTCTACTGAGATGTATGTTATGTGATTTGAAGGGTACACTGAGAATACCCTAACCAAATCATCTCTGCCAGAGCCTGAAATCACCATCAGCATCATTTATTTGAGCCAAAGCATCGAAATTTCTTAAAGTGGAAACAGGCACTCATAGCTATAAGGATAACTACAAACAACAATAAAAAATAAAGTATTGGTGTGGTTGTATAATGGTATACTTTCTCTGAAAAACTGATAATTTTTAAAGTTAAAAGCAGGACAATTATGTATGTGATTGCACAATTTCATTTCTGGATATTTTTCAAAATAATCAAAGCAAGTTTTCAAAGAATTATTTACATACCCTGGTTCATAACAACATATTCTCTGTAGATGAAAAGTGTAACCATCAAATATACAGAGATAACAGAATAAGCAAAATATGGTATATACAGATAAAGATCTGGAGATCTAGATCTAGATCTATGTAGATATAAGAAGGAAAAAAATCCTGACATATACTAATTATAACATGGGTAAACACTGAAGCAGCTGTATAAGATCAAATAATACTTGATTTCAATTATGAAGTGTTAAAATAGTCCCATTCAAGTGCCTGCAAAGATAGTACAGCTGGTAGAACTTTGGCCTTGCATGCTTATTACCCGGATTCAATGCCCCAGAACCACGTATGATCCTCCATGCCCCAATGGGAGTGATTCCTGTTCCCAGAGCCAGGAGTAAAACCTGAGCATTCTTTGGTGTGGTCCTTAAACCAGAAAAATAAATGAATGAATACATAAAACAGTCACATACATAGAGATAAAAAGGAGAATGGTGATTTCCAAAGATTGGGGGTGAAGGAGAGAATGGAGAAATGAGCTTTAATGAGCACAAAGTTTCAACTACGCAAAACCAGAAAGTTTTAAAAATCTGCTTTACTGCAATGCGAACACACTTAACAATACTGAATTGCATACTTTAAAAAAATTACAATTTTTAAAATGCCACCATATTCTGCACAACCATCTTCTTCTGTTACAGAAGAAGAGGATGGTTATTTTAAACCATCCTCCTTTATAATGAATCCATTGGTCACGTTCACTTCATTCTCTGACAGACCTGTCAGTTTTGATTAAGAGGAAAGAGTGAGATCAGGGGGCAGAGGAACGTTTGAAAAGTCAGGTTCAGGGAACCGTGGCACTCTTGACATCTGGGTCGCGCACAAACACAGAACTACCTGCCTCAGGAGGAAGTGGAGGGGGTTTGTGGAGGCGGCTTGTGGAGATCCTGAGAAAGGTTGCAAGGAAGAAAGGGCAATAAAAACGGATGCAAAAGGCACTGAAGATTTATTTTCTCCTTCTTCCTATTTTCCCTAAAGCAGCTTGCCTTGGGTGACCTCAATAACGTGCAGGTGGGTAGAACTTGCCTTCACAAAGGCTGCCCTGAGAGACACTAAGAATAACACAACTTGAAGGGCCCTTCTGGCAAACGAACCACAGCTAAGTTTCCAGAGCCACAGAAGCCGACTTCAAACTTTCTCCGTTGGCTGCAAAGGCACCTCGCTGAACTTTGCGGGCCCAGCTGGTGATTATTTTTAGACATGCTCCTCTTTCCATGACTGACTGGGAGCTGTGAAGTATGAAAGCGGAACTGGGTCTGGGAGCCAAGGCAAAGTCTCCATTTTCAGGAAACCGTTACAGAAGAAAAACTCGGGCCCCCAAGTTTTTTTTTTTTTTGATGCCAGCCTCTCTTCTAAAAAAACCTCTGGGCCTTGAACAGGAAAGCAGTTGAGAAGTTGAGGTAGACGAGAACCTATCACCCCCCACAAGGCTTTAGCTCCTATACCAGGAGCCCTGACTAAGGAAGGGCCACCAAGCGCTATTCCCCTCTGCCTAGGCTGTGGTGACTTCTAGAAGGGCTTTCAGAGCCCTGCCTGAACCCGTGCAGGCTGCTCACACCACCACAGGCAGGATTCCAAACCTCAGACTGCTCAGCTCACTTTTAGTTCAGGCTTTGCCCACACCACACAAGGTCAGCTTTACCTAGCACAGAGATTCAGTGTCCCGAGAAGACTCCTGGCAGAGAAGATCAGTGTGCACAGAAAGGAAGTCCAAGGTTTTCTGAGGAATCTCACTCTGTCAATAGTCACAAGCGTGAAAGCAAGAAACCCAGTCCACTCTCTCGGATGCGTAAAAATTATACATTCGCTATCACTGATTTCTTTAGATCAATTTAATTCTGACCCCCAAGACCTATTATATTGGACTGTGGAAAAAAACAGAATTTTAGGCTTTCTTGCTCTCATCTTCAGAGTAGGAAAACCCTGGGTTTTACCTGAATCCAAGGTATGGAATCACCTCAGGCTGTCAGACAGTAGTAGCTGCCCCAGGCTCTGTTGCTTTATCGAGGCTGGAAATCCTGGGTAAGTCGGGAGTATAACTGGTAGAATCCAGGCTTCCTAAAGGTACCCGACTGTTTGTCAGCAATTCCCTCCTGAAGCTTGGTTACCTCCTTATTGTGAAGAACAAGTTCTGAAGTAGAGTCTCCATCTCTCTCTACCCCTAACCCCACTCTCTCCCACTCACCAGAAATCTCTCTTTCCAGTCTTCCAGCCTCTTCCCGCCACCCCCAACCCTCTCTCTTAAGCCACTGAAGCTTTTAAGATAGAACCCGGAATTTCATAGCCCTGCTTTCAACCCTGAGATAAAGAATCACAATTTGGATCTCCACTTGAAATAAGAAACAGGGAGGTTAAGGAACCTGCACAGTGCGTTGAAAATAAAACCTGGACAAGAAGCCAGGTCTGTTGATTACAGGCAAGTATTCTTTCTATGACACCATGAAATGGCAAGTCAAAGAGCCTACAGGCTAGTTTTGGATGAAGCAGACAAGAAACTGAAGGCTCACTTGTGTTTTATTATCAACAAGGGAGAAGTTGAATAAAACCAGTTAGAAGCAGGCAAAGAGCCAGGACTCACTTGATTAGATCTTCATTCTTGTGGTTTCCAGTCAGCACCATCCAGAGAGAGGCTCAGTCTGGAAGAGGGGCCGTGATGCCAAGGCAGACAGCACCTGTGTTTGCCTATTTCTATAGTCCATTGAAAACAAACAAGCAGTGACTCTAGAGAGACAAGCAAGAGGACTCTTAACCTGACATGCAGTGAGGCCATGTTTTGATGGATGTGTGTATTCCTCCTCCTCCATCTGGAGGTAATAACTTGCCGCTCTTTGAAACCTCTCTTAATTAGATGTTCGATTTTAGAGGCAAATGCGAAGTAATGGGGTGACTTCTTGGTGTTTATTGCTTTGAAGGCAGCTTCCCAGATAAAAGGAAGAGCTGATTTGCTGCTATATCAGTAAGATGGCCCAGTTTGTTCTCTGGTTTTCTTCCTTTTCCTTGCTCTTCACATCCTTCTGAACATCTTGATCTTATGTACCCCAAATTGCTATTCTGTGTAGCAGCACACCAGACTCAAACTGCCTCAAAATTAATTTTCTGAAGGCCAGACTGTTAAGAATGAGATGAATAAGCTGACATAAATAATTCATCCTAAATTATGAGCTCTATGAATATTTTTATGTAAAAGAAACTCAGAGTATAAATTGTATGAACTTGAGAATTTTTGTCAATTTTGTTCACTACTGTGATTTGATAGAAAATTGCCCCATTAAACAAAGCAAAACAAAACAGATCAGTAATAATGTTGCTTAAAATTAACCTCAAGAGAAATATTTAGCAATGCTCATCAAGCGTGGAATGTGATGCATTATCTTGGTATTATTGAGAGTCCCTGAAATAATAGCAACAATGATGAAAAATTACTTTCTCAGAAAAGACCTAAACTTCATGATATATTTACCCATACTCTAATTCAGAAGACAAATAATAGATTAAGTTTCTAAATAAGTAAGGCATATTAGCAAAAGAGATGCCATCAGAAAATGTTAGGTCATTGATAAATAGGCCTCTGAGAGTAGTATCCATTCGACAAAATGAAGGTGATCTGATGCAGAATTTTTCAAACTTCACATAATGTGCATTTGTTTTGAAGGGAATTTAATGTATTTGAACAAACTATTCTTTCTATTGGCACAGGAAGTAAATAAATGAAATGGATGGAAAGAAAATGGAATAGAAAAAAGATTTTAAAAAAGGGAATGGAATGGAAGGTGAGAGAATAAAATGAAAAGTAACAAAATGCAGTGGGGTGGAGGGAGATTAAAAGAAGAATGGAAAAGAAAGGAATGGAAAGCCACAGAAGAGAAAGGAAATAAATAAAAAGAAAAGAAAGGAAATAGGGAAAGAAAAGAATGAATTGTATATAATATGTTGTCTCTTATACATATGTAATGCAAAAAATATGTATATTTAATGAAATTCTTGGGTTTGTGATCTGAAGCATTCAAATGTTAAAAGTTTAGGTGGTGCTTCTAACTTTTTTAACTTCATGAATTTTCAATGGAAATCTAATAGTTAACTAGATAGAAGCAACTCGCTTTCACTGAAAGCATTGTGAGTAGAGTAATATTCAGTTCTATCAGGTGACTGTAGCACTGTAGCACTGTCCTCCTGTTGTTCATCGATTTGCTCGAGTGGGCCCAGTAATGTCTTCATTGTGAGACTTGTTGTTACTGTGTTTGGCATATCGAATACATCACGGGTAGCTTGCCAGACTTTGCCATGCTGGCGAGATACTCTCAGTAGCTTACCAGGATCTCCACGAGGGGTGGAAGAATCAAACCTGGTCAGCAGGGCCGGCTACGTGGCATGCAAGGCAAACGCCCTACCCACTGTGCTAATTAGACATTCTTGTAGGGGAATTTGAAAACCACTAACACATAGTTTATCAATTCCACCTACATAAAAATCAAATTTCATGATTAGAGATGGCATTTAAGGGAACTATTAATAGTATCTTCTCTCCCTTCTAAATTCCAAATTAATTGAGAGAAATAGTAGAGCTCAGCAGATGAATACCAAGTATCAGTATAATACTTGTAAAGGCTAACTATGGGGTATTACTTAGGTTCTTCGTGTCAGTGATATTACTTGTATGAACTACAAAGTTAGACAAACACAGTCATGCCAGTGCTGCAAACTTGGAAGGCTCTCACCCTAACCCCGCTCAGAAGCTAAAAAGCTAAAAGCACAAGGATTCTTTCCAAAAGGAAGAGGGTTGGACTAAGCTAACTAAGTGCAGTCCAGAGAAACTAGATGTGCTGCAGTAGTTGCTGTCCCTCTAAAACAAAATGAAATAAATGAAAAGAAAGTCCCTCTCCATTACACATGACTCCATAACTAACTTACTTTTCCTTCATGGCATTTACTCCACGTTGACCTCCTTTGATAGATTATAAATGACATTTACTGCAATTTGACCTCCTTTAATAGATTGTAAGCTTCTTGGAAACAGAGTTTATAGTTGTTTTAGATGCAGCAATGTTTCTAGTGTCTAACCCACATTAAATGCTTAAAAAAACTGAACAGCACAAATAAACTAAGTGCTATCAATATCATCACTAAAATACATCTCCAATTTCAAGGTATTTGAAAACTGAATCATATTCATTTGCTGGCAAGCAAGATGAATAGGTCTGGTTTGGATATTCAGAGGTCTGAGTAAGCAAATTAAAAAACAGAACAAAACAAAACGAAAATTTGGCCTGCTCAGAGAATTGAAAAAGTAGGAACTTCACTACCCCCTATTCAAGAAAAACAAGAATAAATTTTCCTTCTAGAAAACATCCAAGGAAGTCAATTAGATTCTTCAAAGAGAGGTTTTTTTCTCTTTTCTCAAATAAACTCTTTACTGCAAGTAAATTGTAAATCACTTCTTTCATCATATTCTGTAGAAAATCAGTCTTGATTTATCAAACTTGGGTGGATTTTAACTTGGCTTATGCCTTCCAGACCTACAGGACAGTGAAACTGTTATCATAACTAAAAATATCCGAAAGGAGTACATATATAAATAATAAGAATTTTGACCATGTTTCTCTATGCTATAGCTCCGTGCTTCAAGAGTCAACATACCTCCAGCCACTGAAGACTTTCACTGACAACAACTGCTTGTGAGTCTGGTAGGAAGATACAGGTGTACTACAGAGCAATTCTGACCAAAAATCTCATCCTGTTCAACAACCTGAAATTCGTAGAGTATTAACTTCTTTGAGAGAAGGCAAAGAAAGCCTCTATTAATATTTCAATATATTTTGAGAGAATGAGCCTGTTTAACCTATACATCACACCATTAATGGAATCTATAAAGATTATTATTGTATGAAGCAGAATAATCTTATCTTTCTCTTCAGAAAAGAGAAATGTTTCCATAATGACAATGGGTACTCTTATTTCTAACTTGAACCCAATACAAATCCAAAGTTTTTAATGATCCTCGCTAGAGGTGACACATATGGTGAAGAGTAATAGCGTTTGGATAGTCAGGAGGCTTCAAAGCTAATTACAACTTTTTAAAAAAATAAATAGGGATATAGGTTTTTCTATTACTGTTCTTTAAGGTTTTTCTATTACTGGTTCCTGATAATTGAATAATTACTGATACTGATAGATTGTGTGTGTGATTTTGATGCCAGGAATTAGAACCAAGATATATATATATATATATATATATATATATATATATATATATATATATATGTTCTACCACAGAGCCACATAATAAACTTCAGCCTCATTCTCTCTCATTCACTCTCTTTCTTTCTCTGTTTCTATCTCTCTCTCTCTCTCTCTCTCTCTCTCTCTATTTTTGAGTCACACCCAGCAGTGTTCAGGAGTTACTCATGGCTGTGTGCTCCGGGATCATTCCCAGTGGTGTTCCAGGAACTGTATGGAGTGGGATTGGAGTTCAGCCCCCTACAAACAAAGCATGTACTTAAGCCATTGATCTGTTTCTTCAGCCCTATTTCTCTTTTTAAAATCTGATTTTCACATAAAGTAGTAACTTGAAAGTAGATGAAGCAAGTATAACCTGTAAATAAATATCTGTCTATAAAGTGCATTTATTCATTCATTCTTCAAACATTTAGAGCCTACCATGTATAAGGTAGTATGTTGGGTTTTGATAGTACACTCTGAATAATAAACAATTTTGATTTCAAAGAGTTGTGAACCTAGTTTATCTAAAAATTGATATATACTAAGAAATACATTCCTGTACATAAATCAATTTGATATAACTCAGAATAAAAAATTAATTCATGGGGGTATGGTGCCGCCAGCAGGTCAATTTGTACCTGTGAGATGGGTGCATCAGCAGCCTGATGGCGCCTTCAGACTTCTAGATACCCCAAAATTGCTTCTGTGCCTTTGACCAGACCTCAAAACCTTGGAGAGAAGTTTACCAAGAAAGTAAACGGCCAAAAGTTAGATATGTCAGAGACACACCCACAAACCATCTCCGGCTCAGCTATATAATTGGAGGTATGGCCTCTCTGGTTCCTGATTGAACTGCTTAATGGCCATGATCTCAGAGACTCAGAAACAAATCTCAAAACCCAATGGTTTTGGGCAGAAATGTGTCTGGTCCCTGCAGTAGGCTACTGGTGCTGGGCCACCCCAGGTGTGCCTTGGCCTGTTTCCCCCTGGCGGCCTGGTGGCCGTCATCCTCCAGAGACCACTGGACAGTCAGGTTTGGGCCCGCAGTGATGAGACACGTGGGGCCTCACAGGCTGGGGGTGGGTGGAGCCGGCCTTTTCCGGCCGAGTCGCCGCCCATGAACAGCTTCTCTGGCTCCTGATCAAGCTGCTTAACAGCCATGATCCCAGGGACTCAGAAACAAATCTTGAAACCCAGCGGCTTTGGCAGAAATGCGTGTGGGCCATGCAGTAGGTGCTCTGGGTCACCCCCAGTGAGAATAGGTTCTGTGCCTTGGCCTGCTCCCCCTTGGTGGTTCAGTGGCCGCTATCCACCAGAGACCATTGGACAGTCAGGTTTGGGTCCACAGTGACGAGACATGCAGGGCCTCACGGGATGGGTGTTGAGCCAGCCCTTTCCTCCCCACCCCAACGAGAATGGCCATGATCCCAGAGACTCAGGAACCTAGCATGTTTTGGCAGAAAATCTCTCAAGATTTAATTGTTAAAATTTCGGAATTTCAAAATTGTGCAGCCACTGCTGCAATTGTGCGACATCACATATTATTCATGACCAGTGATAGAAAACAAAATGTCTACTGTTGCCTTTTCGGCAGATCTGAGCGTTGGGGTAAAAGTCCCAAATAATAATGGTGGTTGTGATGTTGAATGCAATCAAAGTAGAGAGAGAGTAATGTGGAAATCATCTGCCCCACAGGTAGGGGGAGGGTGTGGGATGGAGGTATACTGGGGTTTTTGGTAGTGGAGAATGGGCACTGGTGAAGGTACGGGTGTTTCATTGCATGACCAAGACTTAAACCCAAAAGCTTTGCAACTGCTCTCACGGTGATTCAATAAATAAAATTATATAAAAAGGGAAAAAATAAGGTAAGGTGGAGTTCATGCAAAATTCAATCAGCCTAATCGGTGCCTGAATAAATAGCAGTATTCCTACATAAAAAAAAATTAATTCAGAACAGCTTAAGGTTTATTGAATATCTTATTCCATATGATTGACCTGAGGAATTTTGTACAAACAGAGAGTGAGATCAAAATCTTAAGTTAACAGCTCTACAAATTACGATAGCCAATCTTTTAGGGCAAATTCAGAGCTACAAATCACCCCTCTGTGCCATGTTATCTCATTTTGACAAGTGATGAATCAAATCCAGAATGCTAGAAGAAACTACACCATGACACCAGAAATACTGACTGGTTCATTGAGAAAATTGGTTCTTTTGAAGTGTATACCAATTGCCCACAGCCTTGAGAAAACGACAGATAGTCATTTAAAAATATGAGGGTGGTTAGCATGTGTAGGCCAGCTCATCTCTATTAATCTGGAAAGTCATTTCCTTTTCTTTGAACTAATTTGATTTGGTTTGCTTAAGGGCTTCAGTTCCTTTCTTTCACCTTCATTTTAGAGCAGCTGTGAATTCAGCTCTCAGCCCACACAGAGGCCCCCAATCAACTTAATTTCTTGCTCATGCATGCAACATCTCATGTCAATGCCATAAAATCACTTTATTTGCCCATTACTCTATAACTTTCAGATGAAGAGAATTTAGATTGCACTTTTTAAGATAAGAAAGGTAACTAGGCTTGCTATCTCATCTCAAGTCCATGTTCTCCCTTGAACATACATCTGTGCATGCTTGCTTTTTTCACTCCAGAGAAGTGTTCTCTCTTAAACATGTATTCCTCTCCTTTTTCTCCCTCACATCTTTATAAGTAAATTTTATTGAATAAAAACTATCTTTCTTCGATGAAGTCATGAAATTTTCATACAAGTGGTACTACAGGGAAAGTATCATGCTAAGTGAAATGAGTCAGAAAGAGAGGGACAGACACTGAAATATTGCATTCATCTGGGGAAAATAAAATAACAAATTGGAAAACTAACACCCAAGAATAGCCGAGATAAGTACCAGGAGGTTCACTCTATGGCTTGGAGGCCAGACAAACATGCTAAGGGAGAAGGCTGCTCAGATAGAGAGGGGAGCACCAAGTAAAGGGTGTTGGGAGGACCCTCCCAGGATGAGAGAAGCATGCTGAAAATAGACTATAGACCAAAAATGATAGCCTCTTGGTGCCTCTTTTGCAAGTCAAAGCACACAAAAGGAGAGAACAAAATGGAATGCCCTGCCACAGGGATAGGGTGGGATGGGGGGTGGAGGTTGGGAGGGATGCTGGAAGCATTGGAGGTGGGGAATGGGCACCGGTGGAGAGATAGATACTCAATCATTGTATAGCTGAAATCCAAGCACAAAAATTTGTAAGTCTACAACTGTACCTCATGGTGTTTCACTAATAAATTTTTTTTAAAAACTATCTTTCTTCACTGTGAAAGAAAAAATATAGGAATTTATTATAAACCACAGTGCCTGAAACAAAAAATTTAAAAATATATTACCCAAAAAGATATCAAATATCTTGATTTTTTAAAAAGAAATTGAAATGAATGTGTGCTGTTGGTAAATGATCACTACCTTCAAGTGAGAAATATCTATTAATAGATGTAACTTAAAGGTGCTAAGGAAGCAAAGTAAAAAAATGGGTAATGGGATTAGGAATTTAAATCCAACTTCTTATAATTGTTAGTCATATAAAACTGAAAAATTGTACTATCAATGCTGCTAGATTATTGGTGAGAGTATAAATTGGTATGGTTAATGGAAAATGGCGTAGAGATTCCTTGACACATTAAATATATAAATGATATATGATCTAGTGATACCATACCTAGGCATTTGTCCAGAAGATATGAAAATAATCTAACAAAAAGATATTTTCACCCTTGTGTTCACAGCATCATTATACACAGTTACTAAATCATAAAATAAACAACCTACATGTTTGTCTACAGATGACTAAATAAGATGTGGTATAGGACATGCATTGTGATATAGGACACTCAATAGGTCATGAATAGGATACTCTTCTATCTTATTTATTTATTTTGATTTGGGAGCTATACCTGGTAGTGTTTATTTATTTATTCATTTTGGTATTGGGCTATACCTTCTGGCTTTCTTAAGCTATTTCTGGCTCTGTGCTTAAGAATTGTTGCTCCTGACAACGCTTGAGGCACCATGTAAAGCTGGAATCAAACTTGGGTTTCTCCCATGCAAAACATACTCTCAGCCCATTGATTGCTCTCTTCGGCCAATGCTACAACATCTTAAAAAATGAAATCATGTCCTGTGAGGCAAAATGAATGAATCTTGAGGTGATTGTGCTAAGTGAATTAAGTAAGGAAATAAAAGATGGTTTCACTCATGTGTGGTATATGAATAACTAAAAGCAAACAAACTATAAAAAGAGAGAAAACACTAACTCTTGGTTTCAGGGAAATCTATGGTGATTATCAAAGAGAGAGGGGTAGGAGGGAAAGAGGGGTGTATGGCAGAGTTCGCATTGGAACTTTGGTAGTGGGTGTGGTAAGAATCATACACAGACAAAAGTATAGTCATGTTTTAAAGAATTAAACAATATGGTGAATATCAATGAATCCTTGCAAGGGATAGGTGCTTAATAACATAACCAAGGGGCTGGAGCAATGGCACAGTGGGTAGACTGTTTGCCTTGCACGCGGCCAATCCGGGTTTGATTCCCAGCATCCCATCCCAGTCTGGTCCCCCGAGCACCACCAGGAGTAATACCTGAGTGCATGAACCAGGAGTAACCCCTGTGCATCGCCAGGTGTGACCCAAAAATAAATAAATAAATAAATAAATAAATAACATAACATAACATAACAGATATTTTTCAAAATATATGTAAAGGAATTCTGAAATTACCGTAGGTAAATTTAAACTCAGGAGAAAATTATTATCTGTCAAATTTATTGCTGACCTTTAAGATGCTCAAAATCTTGAATATTAAATGTTTGAATTATTGTGAACATCTTTATAAAAATAAAATAAAATTTAGAAAAGAAAATTTTTTTTAAAGTTTCTTAAAATTAAGTGTAAAAGCAAATATCTAACATGTATGTACTGAACTATAGCCAAATGTCATATAGAAGTTATTGTTGAATTTTATTATGTATATGTGTGTATATCCTCCACCCCTCTCGGAGAGCCTGGAAAGCTACTGAGAGTATCTTGCCCGCACGGTAAAGCCTGGCAAGCTACCCATGACGTATTCGATATGCCAAACACAGTAACAAGTAACAACAAGTCTGATGATGGAGATGTTACTGGGCCTGCTGGAGCAAATCGATGAACAATGGGAGGACCGTGACCGTGATATGTATGTGGATATACATATATATATATATAGAAAGAGAGAGAGAGAGAGAGAGAGAGAGAGAGAGAGAGAGCACTGTAGCCCTGTCCTCGCATTGTTCATCAATTTCGATTTGCTCAAGTGAGCACCAGTAATGTCTCCATTGTGTGACTTGTTACTGTTTTTGGCATATCGAATATGCCACGGAGAGCCTGCCAGGCTTTGCCATGTGGGCGAGATACTCTTGGTAGCTTTCCAGGCTCTCTGAGAGGGATGGAGGAATCAAACCTGGGTCGGCTGTGTGCAGCGCAAACGCCCTACCCGCTGTGCTACCACTCCAGCCATATACTTCAATTAATGGAAGTTTGTGGGAAAAGCAAAGTTTTGGACTCTCTAGAGAAGTACAATATGACTACAGTGGTTCACTAGTCCATATTCTTAATTAATCTTCATATAATTCTTTTTTTGGGGGGGGGTGGCTGTCAGACTTGGTGATGCTCAAGAAATACTCCTGTTTCTGCACACAGGAATTTCTCCTGGTGGTGCTCAGGGGACCATATGCGATGCTGGCGATTGAACCCTGTCGGCCGTGTGCAAGGCAAATGCCCTACCCACTATACTATCCCTCAAGCCCTTAATCTTCAGATAATTCTAATATAAGTGCTCATCAACCATATTTTGATTGAATTAGCCTCATTATAATATATTTATGAATCTGTAAGAAATGTTTAGTAATAAATGACTCCAATTAGCTTTCATTTCCCATGCAACCATTTCCAAGATAGCAGTCAGAATGATGAAGTAAGAACACTCAAAGATCTACTCCACTGAGAAGCAGGGAAATTTGAACAAAATTATCTTTTTCAAAACTGTGCAAAGTAGGCAAAGGTTTACTACTCCGAAGAGCATCCATTCTTGAAAAATGCCTGGATCTTTATAAAAGCAGCATGATTTGTAGGGAAGTTTTCACTTGACTTGTTCTCAGTCTGTTGTTCACACTTTTTAGGTGATCTTAAATGAAAATGTGTTCACGATAAAGGTGGCCATGTAAACCATCTTCAAATAGAGCAATGTGATAAAGAAAAAGAAAGTGGAAGACATTAACAAATCTATCAGTCAACTAGATAAACATATATGTATTACCAAGAGCATTTTACTGATATAGTGCATCCTACTCAACAAATAGTCAACAGACATATGAAAAAGTGTTTATTATCACTATTAGGGAAATCCCAATCAAGACAACAATAAGATACCATCTCACAACAGTGAGAATGGTACATGTCAAAAATAATGGGAACATTCTGTCTTGGTAGGATGTGGTGAAAAATAAAACTCTCATACTTTTGGTGGAAATTTTATCTAGTTTAATACCTATAAAAAATTGTATGGGTGGTTCTCAGCAAATTTAAAAGTGAACTGCCACACAACCTGGCAATTCTGCTTTTGTGTATTTATCCCCAGGACAGAAAAACATTCATTCAAATGGATGTATGCACATCGTTATTCATTGCAGCACTCAGCACAATAGCTAATATTTGGAATCAACCTAGGTGTCTAAAAACAGATCAGCGGGCCATGAAGACTTGGTATATATACAGAAGCGAACACTATGCAGCAGTAAGGAATAATGAAATCAAGCAATATACTGCAACATGAATGAAATTGGAAGATATTATATTAAATAAAGTAAGCAAGAGGAAGAAGGATAAACACGGGGTGATATCACTTATATGTAGTAGCACTGTAGCACTGTCCTCTCGTTCATCGATTTGCTTGAGTGGGCACCAGTAACATTAACATCTCCATTGTGAGAACTTGTTGTTACTGTTTTTGGCATATTGAATATGCCAAGAGGAGCTTGCCAGGCTCTGCAGTGCAGGTGGGATACTCTCGGTAGATTGCCAGGCTTGCCAAGGAGGACAGAGAAATTGAACCCAGGTAAGCTGCATGCAAGGCAAATGCCCTACCCACTGTGTTATTGTTCCAGCTCCTTACATGTGGTATTTAGAGTAAATAGTTTGTTTCAATGTGTGAAGGGTGGGGGAGATGCTTAGATCACTCTTGGTATAGAGAGAAGAAAGGAAAATAGTAAGCTTGAGTGTCCAAGACAACTTTATTAACAACTTTGTAAATTAAAGTGTTTAAATAAAATTAATTAATTATCACTATCACTATCACTATCACCCCATTGTTCATCAATTCGCTAGAGTGGGCCCAGTAACGTGTCCATTCGTCTCTGTCATGTGCTAGTGTAGCCCAATGACATATTGGGGGCTCCTTCAGGATCAGGGGAATGAGGACCATTCATTGTTACTGTTTTTGACATATCAAGTACGCCACGGGTAGCTTGTCAGGCTCTGCCGTGCGGGCAGGATACTCTTGGTAGCTTGCCGGGCTCTCTGAGAAGAATGAAAGCTTTTGGGACAGCCTCTAATCACCTTGACAGGTGCTCCTAGTCAGGCATATAGGCGGGTATGATACTCTCAGTAGCCTACTGGGTTCTCTGAGAGTGAGAACTAGAGAATAAAAGGTCCGGGAGCTTGGTTTTAGAGTCTCTGGATCCTGGCCATTGATGGGGTTACACGGCAGTTGGTGGGTGTAACTGTCTAGCTACTGGAAGGTGGGGGAGCTGGGTGGAGGAGGCCCAGTCCCAAACTAAGCAAGCTTGGAGATCTCAGACCCGGGTCCCGCACACCTGGGTTCCTCTGCCGGTTCCTCGTCCAAGCGTGTGAAAAGTGGTCTCAGCATGGCTCTGGCTGGGTCCCCGAGGTCTTCAGCTGTCCGGGCTCTGCTCAGGATGGAGAGGGAAACTCAATCTGCCCTCCTCCAAGGGGCCCTGGTGAGGACAGCCAGGCGCAGGGACAGGAGACTCTGCCTTGTTCTCTTCCAGGAGCTTGGTTTTAGAGTCTCTAAGTTAATGATAATTCATAATTATAACCTAATTAATTATAAAATAATAATTACAAGAGGGCTGGAGAGACAATACAGCAGGTAAGGCAGCAAACCCAGGACCACATACAGTTCCCCAAACTTTGCCAGGAGTAATCCCTGTGCACAGAGCCAGGAATGTACTGAGTACTGAAGGATATGGCCCAAATCCCTCTAAAAGGTAAATAAAAAGAAATAATAATCATAAAAATAATAATCATGAGGAAAATATATAATTATGAATACAAATACGCATAATAAAGACAATAAAAATAGATGACACCCAGAGTCCTTTGTGGATTATATGGGATATGATTTTAAATATTTTTGTATATAATTTTTATTATACCTTAGGTAACATAATTTCAATAGTATTTATCAATGTTTATGACATTGATGTACAAAATTCCTGCACGCTACTGCCATCAAATTACCAAAGATGCTTCATCACTGTCACTATGCCATAAATAGACCTCTTCTTCATTTCCCTCATTCTTCTTCCAAGTGCTTGGTAATCCAAAGACAAATATCATGACTCAATACTGTCTGTTCCTTTGTGTTGTTTCTATATATACACCAGAGATGAGTGAGATTTTCTGGTACTTTTTCTTGTCTCCCTGACTTATTACACATAACAAAATTCCCTCAGACCCATCCATGTTGCAGCAAACTCAAAAGTTATAATTTCTGTTTATAGTTTCATACTATTCCATTGTGTATATATCCCACAGCTTCTTTATCCATTTATTTGTCATTGAAATTTTGGGTTCTTTCTATATCTCAGCTATTTTACTAAGTACTGTATTAAACATAAGTGTGCCTATATTATTTCAAATTAATGTTTTTACAGGTTTTTTTGAGGGATGGTGGAAGGGTGTTGTATGCCAGAAAGTAGAATCACTGAATCATATTAGAGCTCTACTCTTTTTTTAAGTAATATCCATTCTTTTCTCCATAAAGCCTTTACCAGATGACATTCCCAGCATTCAATCTGTGTTTCTTTTTCAAAATTTATCCAGCAACAATGGTACTTCTACTATTGTTGACATAAGTCATTCTCACTGTTGTGAGATGATATCTCAGTGTTGTTTTGATTTATTTTTCCCTAATAATAAATGACAAGGAAAATTTTTTCATATACCTATTGATCATCTACATGTCTTTTTTTAGGAAGTGCTTATTTATAGTCTCTCACCCTTTCTAAAATGGGGTTATTGGTTTTATTGTTGTCAAAAATTATCTAGGATCAGGCTCATTTATGACTCACAGGAAATATTAGAGGAAATATCTAGAGCCCATTTAGTCATTTGGGTTCTAGAAACTGGGAAAAGTACAGAGTGAGAGGCTACAAAACAGTGAGAGTCTGCTAAGACAAGAGGGAGTCATTCTTCTTATATTAAAATTCCAGGACTTTCTCACCCCCTCTAGACTTTCGGATATGGGAACGAACCTATGTGTAAGATTGTTCCTCATGGAAAATTCAAGTTTAATTAACATCATTTGTAAATTATTAATAAAACATGTAATATTTATGAGCTTGATTCTTCTATGCTCCTTGCCTCTCATCCTATTTAATTGGCTGTGTGTAGGAGGTGCTGAAATGCAAAAGACCCTTTATTTTAGAGTGATATTCCCAGTACATCTTGAGATGTTTTTGAAATATAACAAAGAGAAAATTAAACTGTTCCTTTGGCCCTAATAAAAAGGGAAATACACAGGCTTAATGTCTTTACCAAAACTTCTCCCACATTTGGAATTACATTCTCATCCTGATGATTAAGATGAAAGAGAACTTGTCCTATGAGCGGAATATTTTCATTGTTGTTCAAAAAGAAAAATCACATAAGATTACAAGGAAATTCTGTGCTTTTAATTTTTGAATTTATATGCCTGTTAAAAAGAAACACAAACAGTATTTGGAAAAATTTACTTTATCAACTTATCAATGATTTATAATTTGTAAAATTTCATATATAATTATATAGTGTTAACATGACCACAATTAAATATATATGTTTATTCTCCATTATATAGGTTTAAAAAGAAACAGTAAGTGAACAACAAATGTTCAAAGTCATTGGAACTGAAGATTGTGTCTATAGAATTGAACTTTCATGGGACAGGAGTTTTGGATTTGTCATTGGGATACTGATGCAGGGAAGCAGGCTCTTTTGTGATGGGTGTGTCATTGGAACAATGTATACATGAAAAGTATAATTAACAATATTGTAAATCCTGGTACCCTAATAAATTAGTTTAACAAAGAAAACTCAATCAATTCTTGAATAATATAGAACTGACAAGCACACATTTAAAACCCCTTATACTAATGTACATGTACAAGTCCAGGTATACACATAGTCTTCAGAGGAAAATTAAACTAAGAATATTTGTAAAAGTTATTAGCAGTAATCTTTACCCCTAGCACATTAAATATGAACTTGTTGCCAAAATAGACCAGAGGGATAATTATAAAGCTAACACTTGGCATCATTGTCAGGATTGGTCTATGAGAATAATACATATTGACTTATTTTAAATTCTTAACAATAGAATAAATACTATTATCATCAGTTCCCTTTGATGAGGAAAGTGAGATTTAAACAAAGTAAACAAATTTTTCAGATCAGAATGATAACTAAGAGCCTCTGGAAAGAAAGATGGCGGCCACACGGGGGCCTTGTGGACAGCAGGTTTGAGCCGGGGGCAGGGGGCAGCGGGGGCCTCATGGGAAGGGGGGCGTTCTGGGCCGTCCTTCACGCCCGACCGAGGTCACCAGCTGCCCCCCACGAGCGGCTCTCCGGCACGGCCACGACTCCAGAGCACAGAAACCAATCTCTTAACTATCTAACTTTTAATAGAAATACTTCCAGGGTTAATAAGTGAAACAGCAGAAATCCAAAACCGCGCGGCCGCGCGACATCATTTTATTCTCAAACCAAGCTGTAGAAAGCAAATCATTTCACAACACTGTTTCAGCATATCTGATTGGGGGGGGGTCGTAAACTCTAAACAATAATTGTGTATCTTCTATCGAAACAATGTATCTAGTCAAAGTAGATAGAGTATTAACTAGAACTCATCTGCCTCACAGGAATTGGGAGGGGTGGGAGGTGGGGTTCTATTGGGGTTCACGGTTAAAAATTAGTATTGGTAAAGGGAAATGTGTTTGATACTTACATGACTGAGACCTAAACCCGAAAGCTCTGTAACTTTTCCCACAGTGATTCAATAAAGAAATAAACTATTAAAAAAAAAAAAGAATGATAACTAAGAGTAGATGCAAGATCAAAACCTAAGTTGTTGGGCTAAAAATATATTCTGTTTTTGTTCTGTTAGCCATAAATCAAATAAGTATAATATGTTTTTGATTTCAGAGACTTAGTTAAATTTAATATAAAAATCATTGGTCGTGCGATATCTTATTATCTCATTCTTACTTTGGACAACCTGGCAGGCTACTGAATGTAACCTGCCCACACAGCAGAGTCTGGCAAACTCCCTGTGGCATACCCAATATGCCAAATACCAGTAACAATGATGGGTCTCATTCTCCTAACCCTGAAAGGGCCTTGAATATGGCCCTTTTTAAAATCTCAGGACTAGGACAAAGGAGACGTTACTGGGGCCTACTCAAGGCAATCAACGAACAACAGGATGATCGTGATCGTGATCATGATTGTGTATACCCTCAATGTCTACCATAGGTTAAATATGGTTCTTCTTAGTGAGAGATAACTTTCCTCTTTATAAGAAAATAATCAGTATAGCACTGTCCTCCTGTTGTTCATAGATTTGCTCTAGCAGGCCCAGTAATGTTTCCATTGTAAGAATGAACAAAAACTGCAAATAACTCTTTTGAGCATACTGTTTAAATTATAAACACTGGAGAATAAAAGTTATCCAAATTTTCACAAGGTATGAAACTTAGAAAAAAGGTATAATGCTGGGCACAGATCTGAATATTAAAGATACTTATTGATACATTAACATTTTATCTTAGCAAACTAAATTGGTTCTGTTTTGTTTCGTGGTCACAACCAGTAGTGCTCAGGGCTTACTCCTGGTTCTGTACTCACAGATCACTTTCTGGTGAGCTCAGAAGACCATATGGGATGCTCAGGATCAAGCCCAAGTCAACTGTGTGCAAGGCAAGCACCCTATCCACTGTACTATTGCTCCAGCCTGTAGCTACCTAAATTTTTTAAATAACAGATATTGAGTTCAACTACTTTCAGTCTCAGTGTGGACCTGAAAACTTAAATCTTCACTCCTTGATTTTATCTTTTCTACCTCCTCCTCCAGTGCTTTCTGCAGCAGACAGTTGAGTCCAAGTGCATGGTAACTCAAGCCTCTCAACCTTTTCTTACTGAGTTCATTTTCCTTATCTCACTAAGATTTATCCAAAAGGTCTGATTTCTATCTATTGAAATCTGTCTAGATGTCCTCAACTGTCCCTTCAGGCTCTAAATAACGTTTTTACTTTTCTCTTAATATTACCAGAATCCCCCAGTCACTCTACACAAAAAGGCCATAGAGTTCTAGATAAGGTGGTGTCAATGACACCTTGGCTTGAATGCAGCCTCCAGTGAAATGCTATTTTCCTATTGAGTTAAGGATAGAGAAATCATAGCAACAGATTTTTAAAAATTGAATTTTCTCATGTCATAGGATATTATACTGTGTTGCTGAATGCGAATTTCACTTGGATGTCATATACAAATCCATATGGCTGAGCAACTATTAAACCTGTAAATAATAGAAAGGTAAATGAGAGGCATCGTCAACATTGAAATGGCAATACAGTATGAACATATGAGGATTTTGGCACTTTTTAGGGGTTAAACAAAATATTTTAGCATGACAAATATGTTATGTCTGTTAATAACTGTATATATATTATTGTAAAACAGGAAGTTAGAGGATCTGAAGACAAACTATCTTTGAAGAGTGTTCTAATTGGGAGCTTGTATGGAGGTTCTAGCAAGAGATCCCAGTTACTCATTACCCAACTAAGATCTAAGACCTAAGACCTGAGACCTTAGACCGGTCTGTCTCTATTCAGAGAAGGCCATCCTTTTCAACTGAGCGCTCAGCTTCCCGTGAAACTCACGTGAAGTAATGAAGGAGAAAGGGGACACCCGCCTAGCCAGCCAGATCAGTGGAATCATATCTGGCGATTAATGTGTGACAGATGTTGCAGCCAGATTTCCCTCACATCCTAACTGAGAGGACAACATACATGTACACCTGACAGAGCATGGAAAATGGTATCATAAGCACCAAGCAATAAATTGCATATTTTGTATCTCGCCTGCACGGCAAAGCCTGGCAAGCTACCTGTGAAGTATTCGATATACCAAACACAGTAACAACAAGTCTCATGATGGAGACGTTACTGGGCCCGCTTGAGCAAATTGATGAACAATGGGAGGACTGTGACCGTGAATTAATATTAAGTGCTAGTAATGTTGATTAAACGTACATAAAACAAACAGCCTCAGAAATGTTGAGTTTTGAAACAAGTTTTAAAGATAGATAATAGATGGTAACTAGATGCAAAAAGGGGAAAATTCTACATATTTTTATGAAAGGAAATATTAGAAAATTTAACCTAGTAGATTTAAATGTTGATAGCTTGTGATAAGGTACGGAACATAGTTATTTAAAAGTTTCCCACAGCTAATATAAAATAACATAATATGAGACTGACACCCAAGGACAGTAGAGACAGGGCCATGAATATTGCTCTATGGTTGGCAGCTTGCCTCATGAGCTGGGGGAGAAGGCAGCTGGAATGGAGAAGGATTCACTAAATCAATGATAGTTGGAGGGATATTTTGGGATGGAGGATGTGTGCAGAAAGTAGATAAAGGACCAAACGTGATAGCCTCTCTGTATCTGTACTGTAAACCATAATGCCCAAAAGGAGAGAGAGAGTATGGGGAAAACTGTCTGCCATAGAGACAGGGGGGAGGGGTAGGATGAGGGGCAAGGGACACTGGGGACATTGGTGGTAGATAATGTGCCCTGGTGGAGAGATGGGTGTTTGAACATTGTATGATTGAAACTCAAACATGAAAGCTTAGTAACTGTAATCAAGGTGATTAAAAAAAAAAAAAAGACTATAGCTGCTCTCTCTGGAAAGAAAGATGGCGGCCGCACGGGAGCCTTGTGGACAGCAGGTTTGAGCCGGGGGCGGGGGGGGCAGCAGGGGCCTCATGGGAGGGGGGGCGTTCTGGGCCGTCCTTCACGCCCGACCGAGGTCACCAGCTGCCCCCCACGAGCGGCTCTCTGGCACGGCCACGACTCCAGAGCACAGAAACCAATCTCTTAACTATCTAACTTTTAATAGAAATACTTCCAGGGTTAATAAGTGAAACAGCAGAAATCCAAAACCGCGCAGCCGGCGACATCATTTTATTCTTAAACCAAGCTGTAGAAAGCAAATCATTTCACAACACTGTTTCAGCATATCTGATTGGGGGGGGGGTCATAAACTCTAAACAATAATTGTGCATCTTCTATCGAAACAATGTATCTAGTCAAAGTAGATAGAGTATTAACTAGAACTCATCTGCCTCACAGGAATTGGGAGGGGTGGGAGGTGGGGTTCTATTGGGGTTCACGGTTAAAAATAAGTATTGGTAAAGGGAAATGTGTTTGATACTTACATGACTGAGACCTAAACCCGAAAGCTCTGTAACTTTTCCCACAGTGATTCAATAAAGAAATAAACTATTAAAAAAAAACTATAAAAAAAAGTTTCCCACAGCTTTATCTTTTTTATACTTTTTAAATTTAGCTGGAAATATAAACATCACTCATAATGGATAAATATGATACTCTTCTGTCTTTGAAAAATAAATTTTACTTAAAACATTTTAATCATTTTAAAATCAAATCTGAAATGAAGACCATGAGACGACAAAAATAAATTTCTCTATAGATTTTTGTCAAATGATAAGTATGAAATAAAATCTCTCTCCAACTCAATGACCTGGGCTCTAGGTTAGGTGGGAGAATGAGGTCATGAAGTCACTAAACGGATCTTTGCAATGTGGTGATACAACTGGGCTTGGAGGGAAATTGAAAGTGAGTTGGAAATAAAGACTTGAGGAAAAACTAATGGACCTGAGTGATAGCTAGCAGCCAGGTTGTTGTTTTTTTCTTTATACAGAGCAATACTGTTACTCCCAAGTCTATGATAATTTTAAGTACATACCCTGGTCTCAGAAGTACTTTAGAAAATTGGGGCTGGAGCAATAGCACAACAGGTAGGGCATTTGCCTTGCATGCAGTCGGCCCAGGTTCGATTCCCAGTGTCCCATATGATCCCCTGAGAACCACCAGGAGTAATTCCTGAGTGCAGAGCCAGAAGTAACCTCTGTACATCACCAGGTGTGACCCAAATAGAAAAAAAAAAAGGAAGAACTTAGAAAATTAACTGTATTCATACTAAAACATAATCAAAGTTACCAGCCTGGAAAAGCACTAATGAAACTTCTTCCTGATAATGAAGTTTATAAATTAATTTTAAATAGAGGGAAACCCCTAGAACCTGAATAATTTGGGTTGTCTTGGTGTTGATCACATAAAACTATGAAAATCAATTCACATCAAAGTTTTTATAAATAAAAAGCCTAGAGATTCATCTCAATGGGCTGGTGGATATGCTTTGAATCCAGAAGGCCTAATTTCAATACCTGGCACCACAGTGCCCCTAAATACCATCTGGGGCAACCCATTAGTACTGAGCTAGGTGTATCCATCAGGTATAGCCCAATTAAAAAAAGTAGAGATTTTTTACCACTGGAAAATAACATGAATGAATGCTAGCTCTTATAACAATACAACTAGATTTGAGAGCCAGACCAAATCAGGTAAGTTATTACAACCTCAATTTCTGCACCCACGAAGTAAAGGAAATTATATTGAAACATCTTTTAGATAACTATTTTATCAATAGTTCCATAGTTCTATTTTTGGCACATTTTGTCCTACAAAATAGGAAATACAAAGCATGTGAAAGGAAAAAGAAAGCCATGAAAGTAAATATCAGATATCCAGACAGGTGTTTGCTTTCTTCATTAATACATCTCTGGCATCAAAAATAATGTTGAACCCAAGGTGGATATTTAATATTTTATTTAATAAATAAATAATGAAAAAAGGAAATAACTGTGTCTTTATCCTTTCTAGAAAATCAGATAATAAAATGTTTAAAAATATACATTACATTAGTAGCACTGTAGCACAGTCCTCCTGTTGATCATCGATTTGCTCAAGCGGGCATCAGCTACATCTCACAACAAATTGTGAAACTTGTTGTCACTGTATTTGGCATATCGAACATGGGTAGCTTGCCAGGCTTTGCTGTGCGGGCAAGATACTCTCAGTGGCTTGCCGGGCTCTCCGAGAGGGGTGGAGAAATCGAACCTGGATGGTCCTCCTGCAAGGCAAACACCCTACCCACTGTGCTATCGCTCCGGCCCATTACTGCTAGCTCAAAAAAGGTGTTGGGACTGCTTAGTAGTTCTTTAAGTTACGAACCATTTAAATACTAGATTTACTTTCATGGAAAGTATCTGCTTAAATTAAATTTAATCCTCAAGAATTACCAAAAAAAATGTTACTTTAAGAATTACGATGTGTTGGGGCTGGAGAGATAGCACAGTAGGTAGGGCGTTTGCCTTGACGTGGCCAACCCGGGTTTAATTCCCAGCATCCCATATGGTACCCTGAGCACTGCCAGGAGTAATTATTGAGTGCAGAACCAGGAGTGACCCCTGTGCATTGCCAGGTGTGACCCAAAAAGAAAAAAAAAAAAGAATTAAAATAAATTCTTTTTAACATGTTTATTTAAAATTTTTTTCTCTTCTAATGGTTCAAGATGTTGATAATATGATAAAAACAAAAAATGCGAGGAAGTTATGCTGAGTTGAGTAGAAATAAGATTCCAAATTTAAAACTTGTGAAGATCATCTGATCTCATGAGAATACACAGCAAGCAACATCTTATAATAATTAATGTCAATGAAGTCATTATAATTAAAGTGAAATAGCTCAAATTTAGAAGACCAAATAACAGATTTTTGGCCAAATATGAGTACTCACAGAAGAAAGCACCAATATTCTGCTTTTTAAACTTATTACTGAGACCTAAGAGATTCCAGAGGTCCAGTTAAAGCTCCTACAGGAACATAAAATCCTTTGAGGTACACAAAACAATTTCATCTGACCAATGTTATTCATGAAGTTTATGCACCAGGACAGCATTTCAATCCATTAAAATTAGACTCAGCTCACTTACACTTACTTTTAAGTGGGAAGTGGACTCAGAATTATTGTTAGAAAAAACTCAAAGGAAGAGAAGAAAAAGTTGTTCAATATTTCAACTGAACCTAACAAACACTTAGGTGAAACCTATGGTTTGAGTCTTTATTATTCCCACTGATAACCCCCCAAAACGTGCAATAGCTCTGAAAGCACCGCAGAATATTACTGGAGTAATGTGATACTCGGAAATATTGACTAAGCAGGCTCTGGAGACAGCTTAACAACTAGAGAGAGCTTTGTGCAGTGTATACATTTTTACAAATTGGGCCCAAGAGTTACACTGCTAGTTTTATCAAAGACCTTTCATCCTTTTCCCAGTTAAAATAGCACTTTATATCAAAATGATTTCTTTCCCTAACCTTCAAATTTGTAAAGAGCAATTTGTCTAGAGAAAAAGTAGTAAAACTCACAACAGAAGGAATCAATGTGTATCCATTCATAGACTTTCCTCACTCAAAAACCTTCCCAAGGGGGCCAGAGCAATAGTACAGCACGTAATAGTGGATAATACTCACTCTACTCCATTTATTTCAACCTTTTCCAGAAACTATGGTTTCTTGTGCTCCATGAGCACACACGAACAGTATTTGTTGTACTAACTAGCACAAATTTAGAACTTGAGCTTTCAATTGGTCCTAAGGTCAGGGCCAATATGCATTATGCTCAAGAGTATTCAATTCTGTACTATATATCAGGCACAGATTTACTAGTCACAGGCATAGTCCTACCCTATTCCTAGCTATTGATTTTGATTGTTCATTTCCATTTCCATCACTACACTTCTGTAGGATAACACTGTTTTGTCCTTCCTGCATAGCCTCAGTTAGTTTAGGTTTATTGTGTTGCTCCCATCACAGTGCTCCCATTCCTCTGAATTTATTTGTAACTTCTTTCTTTGTGCTCTGTTGACTTGTAAATATTGTTTTTCTCTTTTCCCTAAGTCCTCTGCATAGTTTATTCAGAGCAATGTCCTTTTTGTATGGACACAAAAAGACATGCTTTTGTAATATGACTCTCAGTGATATTTCCCTCCTGGGCATCTGTTCTCTTACCTAAGCCTCAGCTGCCTTTACTTCCTAGCACCCCTAAAAGCAGGATCCTGACAAGGGACTGGATGGAACCAGGGCAAGCCATAAGCTATGTGCTACCCTGGCATCAAGATGGGCCTGGCCAAAGCGCCATAATGCTTAACTATAAGTTAAGAGCTTGGTCACCGACAAATGCTGTCATGATCCAAACATAATAACTAGATTTGGACTCTACTAGGGTTAGGAATGATTAATCCTGTCTGAGTGCTGTAGTCTGAGTCTGTGGCTTGCCACAGACTATCTCTTACTGTGTTCCCAGGAGAGCTGCCCTACAAGTCTCAATGTTATCTCTTACTGTGCCCATACAAAAATAGCTAGGACATGTATTGATATTATATTGTATTGATATGTTGATAGTTATTGGACTGAGGAGAAGAGGAAAACACCTTAGGAAGTATTTTTGCCCTTGGGCTGTCAGGAAGGGCTTTGGTATGTTTAGGTGGTATGCTTAGGTGGTATGTTTAGGTGGTGTTCCCTTTGAACTTGATGGGCCCTCAGGGAGGGCTTTCTTATGTTGATTTGGCTACCTGACTAGGTGTAGCATCAGCCCAGACAGCAAGGGAGTAGAAGGCAAGAGAGTTGGAGAGAGAGGGGAGAGACTGGAGTGAAGGAAGAGAGGACTGAAATAAACTGAAACTAAGACCAACCAGCCTGGCTCTCATCTCTTCCTTAATCTGCCCTTGGCCAACAGCCATCCCGATCCAGGCCACACACAGTGGTTCTAGAGCACCGAACACAGGCGGTGAGACATAGCCATCCAGAGAGGCCTCAAACACACAACCTCCTACATGCATAGTTTTTAAACACTTCGAACTCTAATAATTGGTATTTTGACTCTGGACAACAGTGATTCCAATCCTAATCTTAACCTCATATCACATCATACTCTCTCTGTTGCTTAAATTCTGTGCCCATAGTATCAACACATAAGCAACAAAAATGAGCAAGATTTTTCAGATGTCTTATTCTCTCTTTTTATCTAGCAGGCACTTTAAAAAATTTTTCTGCAAATTTTAAAAGGAGTCGACCAACGGTAAGGGAAACAAAAGCAAGAGAATTAAATGGGACTACATCAAACTAAAACTCTCTGCCTAACAAAAGAAACTCGTATCAAAATAAATAGACATCCTAGAGAATAGGAGAAGATATTTGTACATCACTTGTCCAAAAAGGGGTCATTGTGGGAATGGGTCCTATGATATAAATTGGAAGAAAGCCTCATTGGGGAGGCTGAAGCAGCATGCATAAGGTCAGGAAGAAGCTGTGGGCCCTTCACAGTTGTGAAGGATTCTGGGACTCACCCTAGAGGGAGGGCCTCTTTCTCCCCTTTGAGTACTGCCTCCCAGGTAAGAATAGGCCCATTAGGAGAGAGACAGACTGAACTCATTTGTGGGATATAAAAAGATTTGTGGATATAAGACTAATATCCCAGGACAGAAAAATCAGGGGCTTGAAGGAGTGGTCCATGGTTGGAAGTTTGCCACAAGTATGTGGAGCAGAGGGCAATTAGAATATAGAAGAAACCACTCTGACAATAATAATTGGAAATGATCACTCAGGACAAGAACTGAGCACTGCATGTAGGAATAGGAATATGCATGCATGATAACCTTTCATCATTTATGTTGCATGTCATAATGCCCAAAAGAACAGAGAAAGAGAGAGAGAGAGAGAGAGAGAGAAGAGAAAGAGGAAGGAAAAGTGCCTGTCATATAAGCGGGGGTAGGGGGGAAGGTGGGGCAGGATGGTATCTGGTGACATTGGTGATAGGAAATGTATACTGGTGAAGGGACATGTGTTGAAACATTGTATGACTGAGACCCATTCATGGCAACTTTGTAAGTGTGTCTCTCACAGTGATTCAATTTAAAAATTAATTCATTAACAATAATAATCAAAAAAGAAACCCAAAAGAGACATAACAGAATTGATCCACACAATTGTGTTGATGGGGGTTGATAGAGAGGATCATTGGAATCTTTGGGGGAAGGAGGTGTGTACACTGGTGATGAGTATGGTATTAGAATTATGTGCATGAGAAACCATTTTTTACAATTTTGTAAATTGAAGAAAATCAATTAAAAATGTTTATTCAGGCAACTATGTCTAATATTATAAATGAATATTCTTTGGCTACTGAAAAGTTTTTCTCTTTTTGACCTATTAACAAAGCAAATTACATTTCCTAATAAATTATACTTTCATTTAAAAAAAAACAACGAGGAAAAAAGAATAGGCCCAGTGATACCAACTGGAGGCAAGCCTCACCTGGGATGGCGGAGCAGCAGGCAGATGACCAGGCTATCCTTCATTCTTTTTTTTTTTAATTTTATTGAATCACCATGAGATAGTTACAAGCTTTCATGTTTGGGTTACAATCACAGAATGATCAAACACCCATCCCTCAACCAGTGCACCCATCCCTCCACAAATATCACCGGTGTACCCCCTCTTTCCCACCCTCCCCTGACTCCATGGCAGACAATATTTCACATACTCTCTCTCTACTTTGGGGAATTATGGTTTGCAATACAAACACTAAGAGTTTATCATGTTTGTTTCTTTATCTACTTTCTGCACACATCTCCCATCCCAACCAGTTCCTCAAGTTATCATTTTCTTAGTGATCCCTTCTCTATTCCAGCTGCCTTCTCCCCATTGCTCATGAGGCAGACTTCCAGCTATGAGCAATCTTCCTGTCCCATATATCTACTATACTTAGGTATCACCCTCATGTTATGTTGTTTTAAACTCCAAAAATGAGTGCAGTCCTTCTATGTCTCCACTACCCTGTCTCCTTCTTTAGCCTTGTCTGTCACCAGTCAAAGAAAGTTCTTTGCTTAGAGGAGCTCATGTGGTTAGAACGCTTTAGTAGATAATGTACTATTATCTCATTTAAAGGTCAATTGTGTTATATAATATAATGATCAGAGACTCTGGCACTTTGGTGATGAGCTTAGCATGGTAAGTTTATATCCTTGAAGCATAAACTGTTTTGTAAATTACCTCACTTGAAAAAAGTATGTGGGTAAATAAAGATAATTTACACATAGCCTCCCACACACACACATACACACACACACATACATACACACACACACACACACACACACACCATTAATGCACAAACAAAATGGAGATGTCATTTACTTTCATGGGTTCTTGAGATTGGGACAAGCCATTTTTGAAAAACTCAGTTTTTATTTTTACTTTTCTTATTTTTTTTCTGAGAAAAGAAGACTACACAGTCATGAATCCTAGATGAAACACTACTCTATATCACTATTTCCTTAGTTTTTAGAGTATTAAATAAGAAATCAAGGGAGTATGGTGCCTCCAGCAGGTATCTGTGCCTGTGAGGCAACTGCAACAGCAGCCTGATGGTGTCTTTAGAGTTACAGATAACCCAAAATTGCTGCCGTGCCTCTGGTCAGACTCCAAAAACTTGGGCCAAAGTTTGTCAAGACAGTAAATGGCCAAAAGTTAGGTATGTAGGAGATACACCCACAAACCACCTCCGGCTCAGCTATATAATTGGAGGCAAGGCCTCTCTGGTTCCTGATCAAACTGCTTAATGGCCATGATCCCAGAAACTCAGAAACAAATCTTGGAACCCAGCAGCTTTTGGCAGAGATGCATCCGGTGTTGGCAATGGGCTATTGGCGCCGGATCACCCCAAGGGGGAAAGGGTGTTGTCCCTCTGCCTGTTCCCCCTTGGCGGCTCTGTGGCCACCATCTTCAAGAGGCCATTGGACAGTCAAGTTTGGGCCCGCAGTGACAAGATACGCCAGGCCTCATGGCATGGGGGTGGAGCCGAACCTTTCCTCCCCACCCCAACGAGATGCCGAGTCGCCACCCACATGCGGCCTCTCTGGCTCCTGATCAAGCTGCTTAACGGCCATAACCCCAGAGACTCAGGAACAAATCTCGGAACCCAGGAGGTTTTGGCAGAAATCCCTCCAGATTTTATTGTTAAACTTTTGGAAATCCAAAATCATATGTTATTTATAACCAGCAATAGAAAACAAATTGTATACTGTTGCCTTTTCTCAGATCTGAGTGTTGGGGTAAAATCCCAAATAATAATGGTGGGTCTGGTGTCAAAATATTGAATGTAATCAAAGTAGAGAGAGAGTTATGTGGAAATCATCTGCTCCACATGTAGGGGGAGGGTGTGGAATGGGTGGTATACTGGAGTTTTTGGTGGTGGAAAATGGGCACTGGGACAGGTGTTTCATTGTATGACAGGTGTTTCATTGTATGACCGAGACTTAAACCCAAAAGTTTTGTAATTACTGTCACGGTGATTCAATAAATAAAATTATAAAAAAAAAAAAAAAAGATAAGAAATCAGAAATAAAAATTTAAAATATCCAAGTTGGAAGGAAATGCTCTTTCATACATACTATAGAAGAGAATGCAGAACAATGGCCCATGGAAGGATATCTGACATCATTTACCAAAATTACAGCTGCATGTAGACCTCAGTGCTATTTTGGGGAATGCACTGTCTGTACGCACTGTCCTCCCGTTGTTCATTGATATTTGCTTGAGTGGGCCCAGTAATGTCTCCATCATAAGACTTGTTGTTACTGTGCTTGGCACTACTGTGTTTGGCATATTGAATACGTCACGGGTAGCTTGCCAGGCTTTGCCGTGCGGGCGAGATACCCTTGGTAGCTTGCCGGGCTCTCCGAGAGGGGCGGAGGAATCGAACCCGGCTCGGGTGAGCCAACTGTGCGCAAGGCAAACACCCTACCTCTGTGCTATTGCTCCAGCGCCCTTTGGGAATGCATTCTATGGTTATTCCTACACAGATCATAGGGTATATGTTCAACCATCCACTGGAGAATAATCTCTTATCATCAAAAACTGGAAAGAATTGGAGTGTGCAAAAATAGAGGAGTGATCAAATAAACTATGGTACATCCAGAGGGTGGAATATTATGTAGAAATAAAAAGAGAAGGAAATTCTTATTTTAATATAGAAAGATTTCCGATTTATTTTTTCACAACCAGAAAGAAAGATATAAAATAATATTTTAGTATAGATAATGTTATTTTTATTGGAAAATGGAAAATAAGAACATACATATATACATATTTGTAAATGCATAAGTACAGAAAGAATAAGCAAGAGGATAATGATCATTTATAAAGAGAAGACAAAAAGGTAGATGAAAACAGGATAGCAGAAAATATTTCAATTTATATTTATCTGTCTCATTTTTATGTTTGCCCCTCTAGTAAATATTTTGACTGAACAAAAAAAGTAACTTTTAAGATACTTTATTGCTTTTTCCCTCTGGATGGCAAGATGGCAACCTCCTCGAAGCTTTTTGGAAAGCCAGGTATGAGCCGGTCATGATGGGGCAACTGAAACCTCATGAGAAGGGAAGCGTTCCTGGCTCGTCCTTCTCACCCTACCGAGGTCACAAGTTGCCTCCCACGAGTGGCTCTCCAGCACAACCATGGCTCCAGAGCCACAGAAACCAGTCTCATAATTATCTGACTCTCTGCAGAAATACTTCCAGGCTTAATAAATAAAATGTCAGAAATCCAAAATTTGTGTTTAGTTCTCGTAACCAGCTGTAGAAAACAAATTGTTTCACAATGCCTTTTCTGCAGGTCTGATTTTGGGGTGTAAACTCTAAATAATAATGGTGCATTTTTTGTCGAAACAATGAATCTAATCAAAGTAGATAGAGTGTTAACTAGAATTCATCTGCTTCACAGGCATTGGGAGGGTGGGGGGGGGGGGGTACATTGGGGTTCTTGGTGGTGAAAAATAAGTACTGGTGAAGGGAAATGTGTTTGATGACTGCATGACCGAGACTTAAACCTGAAAGCTTTGTATCTTTTCCCACAGTGATTCAATAAAAAAAAAAAGGATTCTTTATTAATGGCCAGAGATAAAGTGCAGTGGCCAAGGGTACCTGTGTTGCATTTGTCCAACCCACGTCCAATTACTGGCACCACATGTTTCTGAGCACCACCAGGATAGATCCCTGAGCACAGAGCCAGGAGTAAGCCCTGAGTATAGCAGGATGTGCCTCACCACTGCCCCCAATAAAGTAGTTTAAATTTCTGAAATTTTTTTAGAGTTTTAAATTTGAATTATCCTCTTAAAGATTTATTCATAACATGATTCTCACTTGAGAAGAGGGGTGATATTGTTGAAAACAATGTGAATTTGAGGACCAATCCCTTTACACTGAACAAGAGTAATGTTCCGGGGACACTGATTAATATACACTCATAATATGTGGATTCCTGTAGTTCCCAAGTGTGGCCTGTTTCTAAGAGCTGAGGTGAGGAATGTAGTATGTTTTCCCTTTTTCAGCCAGAAAGAGAGTTTTATATCCCACTCTTTTACACTTGCGTGTTAGGAGATCTGCACTGCTTTTTATGTTAATTGAAATCGGCTGCTTTGGGTTCTGACATAGGCATTTAGCACTAACAGTCAATTGCTCTTTCCTCAGCCATCTGGCAAAAGAGTTGAAACCAGCAATTTTCTGAGTCAGATTTAGACATCTGAAAAAGAATGTGCACATAGGCAAACCCATTAGAAGTGCAGAATGAAGAAAGGGGGCAGGTAGTAGGCTGCTGTAACACCCACCCTGGAGTGATGATTTCAAAAGAGGGGACTCCAAATGATGCTTTGGTTTCCTAATACCACCACCCACCCCCAGGAGCAGCAAGAAACTCTTATGGAAAGACAGTCTCTCTCCCTTACTTCCCACCTTAACAGCCAGAACTACCCTAACTTAAGTACTCCTTCTCTCTCTTCTCTAGATAATGGTACTCACTTCAGTATTTGCTACCTTAATTTCATGAGCAGCTTTTTATATTTTTATGATTTTTTTAGGACTTATGGAGCACTCTGGATTCTTTGAATCATCTTCTGAACCTTCAAGCTCTCTGACTAGTCTTGCTCTGTTCCTTTTATTTATTAGATTTATTTTCCATTTGTAGGTTCAAGGTACTCACGGAGCTAAAAGTTCCCACGAAAACAGTCTTATTTGTTGAGATTTTATATTAGACCCTCTCCAAATACTAGTTCTTATTTTTTGATAAGGACCCCACTTTATGATGCACCTCATTCTTTTTACAAAACAGCAATACTAAATATATATCTGTCTGCCATTCCCTGTATGCAGACTAAAGGCCTTCCTGGTAAAGTGTTAGGCATCCTGAAACATGAGAAAGGACCATCCATCACCATTACCACCACTGATGTCAATGACTCTTAAGTGTCACAAAAAACCTAAAGCATCAATCAGTAAGGCACAAGTCATGTCACCCTCAAATTGATGATTATGTCATCCCTGAATCATCCACCCATTGGTAACACCCATTATGCCCAATCAGCCTCTGCCTCAAAAACGCACATAAAATATACAAGTGTTCATGTGGTAATTCAGTGAGCTGCAGCTGTGGTCATAATGCCTACTCTTGTGTCTTTCCCAAACAGGAACTATGCACTGCCTTGAGGCATTTTCCATCAGTTTAACTCCCTGAATCCCCATTCCACTCTGGACTTCCTACCTACCTCCCAGGATGAAAGACCTCAGACTCTAGACATGGAATATTGTAACAGGGCCAGGAAGTGCAGATGCTCCAGCTGCTTATGTTTGCTGTGTTACCTTTCCCCCTTCCTTCTCACTCTGTTGTAAATTGAGTCAATGTTCTATGTAACGCCAGAAGATTAATTCTCTCTGAGAAACTTTCTGTTCTGTAACCTCTATAATAACTTGCCTGTCAAGGTTATTAGACTACCATCACATTAATTTTCTTCAGGACAATATTTTGCTGGCTGGTCTTTCATTTTATGTAAAGTGTCTTTTCATCTCTATTTTGCCTGATGATTATGAGTTGTTATCTCTTTTCCCCTAGTTTTGAGATTTTCCATAATAATTCTGTAATCTAAAAAGTAATTATATGTTTCAAAGGGTAAAATAATTCACTGCACCCTATTAAAGCCCAGGCACTATGTTTTATTAGGCAATTCCCAGACTAGTCCCCGATGGGGAAACAGTGGCTAGGATAATGGTCAAGTTTGCACATGTTGCCCTCTCTCCTCTGTCAGACTCAATACATATGCTTTTTTCATTCCCTACTCAAATCAGTTGTCTATGTCTTAGCTGCAGATCCCAGAATAATCTAAAGCAGAGCTTGGCTTGGAGCTGGGGTCTTGGTTCTAGTTATCTTCTTGCAATAGGATAGGATGGAATGGGAAGTAGGTTTTTGGAAGATTGATGAGACACTTGAAAAAGTGCTCACAATCTCTGTGGATGGAGACTGGAGATAGAACTATACCATGTATGGAGTCCACTTTTAGACCCCGCTGGACAGATAAGCGACCATCTAGTGACATATTCTTTCTTCAATCCAAGCACAGATCAGTTCAATGTAAACATCTTCCAAGACCATGAGACTCAATTTTGCCTCCCTGAACATTACAGTCAATATCAACGTGACTGAATTTGGAACGTTCATGTTCTCATAGTCACTGTATAGGACCTTATGCAGAACTCTATTTCTTCGAAACACTAATTTTTATTCTAAATGATTATTTCAGAGGATGCAAAATGGAAGACCATACCATATCAATTACCAAGAAATTTTACATTTTTTAAAAATAAATCTTATTTCTTGCCTATCTTGAAAAAATGAGAACTCTAGTTCTTCAATGTTCAACAGCAACAAGGGACTGCTTTCTTTTTTTCTTCTTCTTCTTTCTTTTTTTTTCGTCTTTTTTTTTTCAATGTACTGCTTTCATCAGACAGACCATATACTCTGCATATACTCTGCAGGTCATCCCAAGCTTCAACTCACTCTCAGATAATCCATTCATTTTCATTTCCTGCTTGGCTTTGTAGATTGAACCCCTAGTTTCAGTCTTCCTGAATATTTCCCTATGCTTTATCCTCAGCACTTTGCACATGTCGTTCATCATCTTTATCTCATTTGCAAATTTTATGTCGCCCATGTCCATGTCCTTCTTTCTGACAGTGATCTGACTTTGGAAAGTCTTGTGTTTTTTCTGTGCTAACACCAGGAAGGTGACCTGACATCAAGAACTATAGGAATCCCAAGTCTCCTCTTTTGTATTCTCATGTTCACTGTCATTATTCAAAAGAGAGTCATCCCACCACCCTTGCAAACATTGTCTAAACCCCCAAAGTTTTTTTTAATTAGTCAAGTTCTTTAGAAATCTAATGTTAAGTCCTTCAGGCCTGTGACCTATTCATTCATTTGGCACTAAATGTCCCCTGGGATGAAACAAAGTCCTGAGGAAAAAATGAGATAAAATGCCTTGACCTTCATATGTGAGATCTCTCCTTTCTTTATAAGCCTGTCGCTAGTTCTGATTATTTTTATCATTTTTCAAAGCGGCAACGTTTATTTCCTTTGCTTCAGTGAGCTGTGCAGATGCAAGGTCTAGAAGGAATATTTAGTGGTCGCCATGGTTACCATTAGTCATATGAAGTTATAAGATAGTGTGCTGATTTCTCTCTTCGCAGCTGTAAAAAGAAAGCCCACTCCAAAAAAGCAGGCCTACTGAAGCTTTGAAGACTTTAATTCTGTAATACAACCAACTCCTCTAGCAATTTATCTTGATATGTGAGTTTAATTTGTACTTTAAAGATTCTAAACAGAGAAACTTTCTCAGAACTTAAAAACTGGAAGGAAAATTAAAGAAAAATTAGTCCCAGTCTCTCATCTCACAAATAAGCAAACTATGGACCAGGAAGGAAAGGGACTTAGGTCAACATAGTAAGTTAATTAAGCACTAAATGTATATAATTAGTACATACAAGTACTCCTTCTATCTTCTGTCTTAATCTAAGACCAGGTAATACAAACATTAGGATGGACGAATCTATTCAAGTTCAGCACAAGGAGAGAAATCTGACCTGCCTCAGAGGAGATAAATATTTCAAAGTTTGAGCCCCAAATCTCAAATTATCTCTAGCACCATCTGACTTGTGACATCAACTGAGATTCACAATTGATTTAACAGTACCATATGGTACTGTTACTATTTCCAAATGATAATTTTTATCTGCTGATGTTGACCAGTTTTCTGAAAAGTATGTGTCTCACCATTATTTAAATTTAGTAAAGAATGTCGCTCTTATTCTATGGTTTTGCAAATGAGTGAATGTAAGACAAATGCAAAAAAAAAGTATTTAAACAAGAAAGTTCCCTAATGTCTATAAGAAGCTTTTCTAACTGGTTCATGAATTCACTTAACAAGTTTTTGCCTGAATCAAATTAGATTACCTGCACAAATACCTTCATACAGATCATGTTTCTAAGGACAATTCTTCATTAAGAGAAGTAGAATCCCTTTGAGGAAAGAAAGCTAAAGCAAAGAACTGAAAAAAGATTTGGAATGAATTTTTATGCTAAAAAGTAAGGAAACAGTCAAAAATGGGGGTAGGGATACCCATGGTTAAAATGCTTGTGAATTCTCAAAATTAATATGTTGAAGTCTCAACCCCTAATGTGACTGATCTGGAGATAAGGGCTGAAAGGAAATGACAAGGCTAAATTATGTCATGATAATGGACTCTAATAATGAGGACCACATCTCTTGGTGATGCAAATGTATATTCTATCCTATATACTCTTCTTAAAATGTTAACATTCTTTGTCATTCCTTTTTCTTTTTTGTCTTTAATGTAAAAGGTAAAGGTAAAGGCCCTCCCGTTGATCGTCGATTTGCTCGAGCGGGCCCAGTAACGTCTCCATTGGAGACTTTGTTGTTACTGTGTCTGGCATATCCAATACTCTCGGTAGCTTGCCGGGCTCATAAAAAATAGTTAAGAAGAATTGCTATGTAACTTCTGAGGCTAGATCATAAAAGTATTAAAAGTTTTACCTTGGTTCTTGAATTGCTCTCTTTCAAACATATTGGTCCCTTTCAAAATATGGTATATTGAGGAACAGCAATATACTATAATCTGACAAAAGAGTAATACCCAAGATATGTAAATAACTCATTAATTTCAAAACAAATAATTCCATAAAAATGGTGGAAAACAGAAGAGACTCTTCACCAAATATGACGTACCTTTGTGCCAGCAACATATTTTAAGAAACTGTTCATTATCACTTATGAACAAAAACATAAATCAAAATGACAATGAGATATTACCTGACTCTGTAATAATTGTCTATATCAAAAGATCCAGAAACTGAAGAAATGGTGGTAGTGTGAAGACTAAGGAACCCATAGTCTGTTGGTGGGGATGTAAATTGGTTCAGTCTCTATAGGAAACTGTATCGGGATTTCACAAAAGAAATAATTATACAAAATTCTCCAGCAAGTACATTTTTTTCATTTCATTTCATCATCCTGTTATTCGTCGATTGCCTCAAGCAGGCCCCAGTAACGTCTCTTTCATCCTAGCCCTGAGATTATATTCAAGGCTCTTTAGGAGAATGAGACCCATCATTGTTACTGGTATTTGGCATATTTGGTACGCCACGGGGAGTTTGCCAGACTCTGCCCTGTGGGCAGGCTACATTCGATAGCCTGCAAGTTTGTCCAAAGTAGGAATGAGATAATAAGATGTCATAAAAAGATGTCCTGATAAGACGTCGCAGGCCGTGCGGTTCCGGGAGCTGGATCTTATAGTCTCTGAGTCTTGGCCGTTGATGGGATTACACGGCGCCAGGGGGCCAGGTGGTGGGTGTGACCCCCGCCTACTGGAATTTGGAGGATCTGGGTGGAAGATGCTCGACTCCAATCCTAGTAGGCTTGGAGATCTCGGCCCCGGAACCCGCGTGGCTTTGTCCCTCTGCCAGTACCTTCATGTGTGCAGAGAGTGGTCTCAGCATGGTGGTGGCTGGTCCTGGAGGTCTTTGGCTGCCGGAGCCCTGGTCAGGGCGGGGAGGAAAGCTCAACCCAGCAAGTACATCCCTAAAAATTTTATGAAAAGAAAACACAAAACCTAATTTGAAATTTTGCATGCACAGCAATGTTCATTGCAGCACTATTATAGTAAGCAAGATCTGGAAATAGCCCAAGTACCCAATGGTAAATTAATGGAAGAAGTTGTGTATATTCACATGATGGAATATTACTTAGCCACCTTTTGCACTACATAAATGAAGTAGAGGGGGTCATGCTAAGTCATATATTTCAGATGGAGAAAGACAAATAGCAGATTATCTCATCATGTGATAATATGTGTGTTTATTTTTTTATGGAAGGCAAGAGACAATAGACAACAAAAGTAAGATCTAAGATTGACCACAGTACGAAGGTTATCAGGCAATCAAGGACTGAACTAGTAAGCTCCAAAGAACTATGGTAGAAATATATTGACACCTTAATAGTGAGCATGTTATGGTAATACTGTACCCCTAAAACACATAAACACTTATACCCATTAACAAGTGGAGATTCTGAATAAGCACAACACATGAAATAAAAACTCCATAGAAAGCACAACAAACTCAAATTCTCAGAAAAAATACAAGTGAAACTTAAAATAAAATCCCAGTAATGACTAAAATGAAAAGGGAGATATAAATAAGATTTTCTTTTTATTACAACATGCATGGAACTGGAGGGGATCATGTCTCATGAAATAGGTTAGAAAGAGAAATCCAAACACCAGATAAGCTCACTCACATGTGACTTATAGAAAAGCAAAGCAAGGGAACAATGTCCTATGACAAAGGAAAATATTTTAGACTCTGGTCACAGATTTGAGGTTACCAAGTGGAGTTGGTGGTTTGGGAGAGTGGAAAAGTGGGTTAAAAGGATCTAATGGGTTGTAGTGAAGAGATATTTCTACACTATTAGTGATAATATAAATATTACATTATTTTAAACCAATATGACCTCAATCAAAAAGAAATGTATAAAAAATAAAATTTAAAATACAGTAGGAGTACATAAATGATAAAAAGAGCCTCTGTGACTAGAGCTTCGCAGAGATTGATCTTTGTATCTGCCACCTTCAGTCTGGGGAAGCAGCAACAGACCTATGTGACCCTACCTAACACTTCTGCCTGACCTTCCCCACATATAATTATAATCTATAATTGTGTTTTGTCCAAAAGTAATTATATGCCTTGATAATTATATTTTGATATAGTAAGAAAAATAGATTTGGTCTTTGTCTTTGGTTTCTGACACACTGCTTCTAAAGCCCTTGGAATTTCCTGAGTGATAGAGGTCACAGAAACACCTTCTGTCATAATATTTTTCTCAGTCCTATGTTCCTGACACTGAGCTACAGAAATCCTTGGAGTTCCCTTAGTGAGATCAACACCTTTGAATAACTAGGTGGCTATTGGCTGGGGAATTCTTGGAGAGTTTCAGAATGTACACTTGGTCACTGTAAACACCAAGCCTTGATTAGAAGCTTATAATCTATAGACCCTCCATCAGACCTCCAGAAAGGGAGAATGAGATGGAGATTTCAGACATCAATGACCAATCATTGAATATTCATGCCTAAATAGTGGTAATCCTTCCCCCTCACCCCAACACACACACACACACACACACACACACACACACACACACACACACACTTAAAAAAAATCCAGAGCACGAGGATATAGAGAAATCCTAGGTAGAGAAACATTTATGCTGAGGGATTGGACTTTTATGCTAGGGATCTTTCCAGACTTCTTCATCAGATGGAGAATTTGTATCAATTATACTTTCCTTTATGATACACGGACACTAGTAAGTAAATTCCCTAAATTTTTGAGCCATTATTGTAAATAGCACAGCGGTAGGGCGTTTGCCTTGCAGGCAGCCAATATGGCTGACCCAAGTTCAATTCCTCTGCCCCTCTCGAAGAGCCCGGCAAGCTACCGAGAGTATTTTGCCCGCCCGGCAAAGCCTGGCAAGCTCCCCATGACGTATTCGATATGGCATACACAGTAACAAGTATCACAATGGAGACGTTACTGGGCCCACTCGAGCAAATCGATGAACAACAGGAGGACCGTTACCATGATTATAAATTTCAAACGTAAGGAGGAGTTAGAGGACCTTCCCATTTACAATTGATCAGTGTAAGAGTACAAGTGGCCTGGAATTTGCTATTGAGGTTGGGGGATGTCATGTGAAAAGAAACTGTGAGTCTGCTCATTCTGGATATGGCAGAATTGAACCAAATAGCAGGATATCTATATATCATAACTGAACCAAATTACAGGATATCTATATATGAGAATTGAACCAAATTGCAGAGCATCTATTTATCAAATTGCCTGTGCTGAAATTTATTGATGTAAGGAAACATAAAAAATATTTTGTATCAAAAGTGTCAGGTATCCTCCCAGGAGGGGAGATGCATGTCGAAAGTAGACTATGGACTGAACATGTTTGCCACTCAATGCCTCTTTTGCAGACCACAACACCCAAAAGGAGAGAGAGAACACAGGGGATTGCCCTGCCACAGAGGCAGGGGGGATGGGGGGATGGGGGTGGGGGGATATTATCCATGGTGGTGGAAAATGGGCACTGGTGGAGGGATGGGTATCTGATCATTGTATAATCGAAACCCAAGCACAAAAAATTGTAAATCTACAACTGTAAAAAAAAAAAGAAAGAAACAAAAAAAAATTTTTTAAAAAAGTGTCAGGTATTAAGTTCAGCTCAGAGTAACATAAGAGTTAATATAATAGACATTGTGAAGAACTTAAACACAAAAATTTTGCAAGCAATACATTAAATCTGAAGGCTGAGGACATGGCTCAAGTGGTGAACACAGGCCTAGCATTTGCAAAGCCCTGAGTTCAATTCCTGGTACCCCATGGCTCCTCACCACCATGGGCATAGTCCTGGCTACTCCCTGAGCAGCACAGAGCACAAGCTCTTCCCTCTCCACAATACCACCTATTAGAAACAACAAGGGGTCAGAAAGAAAGTTCAATGGCTAAGATACTTGTCTGAGTTCAATCCCTGGCACCTTAGTATGGTCCCCGTAAGGTTCACCAGGAAAAGTCCCTGAATACAGAGCCAGTAGTAAGCTCTGAGCATTGCCAAGTGTGGATCCAAAACCAAAAAGTAAAATAAAATAACAATGAGGCCCAGGAAATTGTACAGGAGTCAGGATGTATTTTTTGCAGTACCTGACCCTGGTTCTATATTCAGCACATGACCTCCAAAAATATTAGCTATAGCACTGAGGTCCATGGAACCACTGAGTATGTCCCTGGAAGCCCCATAATACTCTTGGAAGGATCCTGAGCATCACTGACTATAGTCCTGAAGGCTCCTGAGCACTGCCAGGAGTGACCTTGGAGACCCCTGGGAACCACTGGGTATGATTCTTGAGGCTCCTTTCACTGCCAGGATGACCCAGATAGTGCCATAAGGCCGGAGCAGCAGGACATTCCCTGATTCTAAACTGAACCACCAGCCTGGTTTGCTAAGTATTCCTACCAGTGACCCACACACACTCCAGCCACCTGAACTCCACTTGGATAGTCTTCCCACAACCCCTCAAAAAAAACTAAACTAAATTTGATGCACTCTCTTTCATGTTGATTGACACAGAAAACAATGGACTGATTAGGCACACATTTTCTTTTTCTTTTTTCAATTTTTATATATTGTATTTTCATAAAATTAGTTCACAGTAGTTCATTACAGACAATATTCAAAGACCAATCCCACCACTGAGCCACTTCCCACCACAATAAAAAGGAAAATGTGTGAAGGTTGTTGTATTTCATTCAGGAGTCTTTTAAACTCAAATATAACAGAATACAAGCAAGTATGTTAAAATCAAACAAATATTTGCTACTTTCGGTAAGTAAGTGGATTAGAGTGTAAGAGGTCGTGTGGCTGCATAGTGTTCCAGGAAATTCTATGTTGCTTTCTTCCAGGAGCTTTAGTTTATAGTCTCTGGGTCTTGGCCATTGATTGTGGGTGTGACTGCCAAGCTACTTGAAAACTGGGGACCTCGGGGGAGGAGGCCCAGGCCCAATCTGAGCAGGCTTGGAGATCTCAGACACAGGTTCCCGCATACCTGGGTTTTTCTGCTGGCTCCCACTTGGGTGAGGCTTGTCTGAGCATGTGGGGAGTGACCTTGAGTTGGATTCTGGAGGTTTTTGGCTGTTGGGGTTCTGCTTAGGACAGGGAGGGAAACTCAACCCGCCCCCCTCTGGGGTGCCCCGTGAAGACAGCCTGGCGTGGGGTCAGGACATTCTGCAGCTGTCTTCTGGGAGCTTTAGTTTATAGTTTCTGGGTCTTGAAGAAACACATTTTCATTCTAGGTAAAAGCCCACCCCAGTGTTTCTAGGAGTTTACCTTTCTTATCAGTTAACCACTGGGATGCAATCAGCACATAATAAATGATAAAAACAGCTTTTCTTGGGTCCCTTGTGATGATACAGAAAGTAGGGTACTTGTCTTGCACACTTGGCCTACCCAGGTTCAATCCCCAATATCCTATATGGTCCCTCAAGAACACCAGGAGTAATTCTACCATGGGAGACTTCCCTGTCTCTTTGCTGACCCAGAGCGATTTTGTTACTTTACAGTCACCCGACAGGCACTATCCTACAAAGATAACTAACAACTGACATCATTGGCCTAAAAGTAAACAGCATTGGGTGTCGCTAGAAATACAGCTTTGGTCCCTTAAGCCTGCCAGCAGTGATCCTTCTGCACAGAGTCAAGAGTAAGCCCTGAGCACCGCTGCCACATGTCACCAGAAAATGAAAGCAAAAAAGTAAAGATTCTTAAATTAAGCCTGTTTTGTTTGTTTCCTTGTTTTTATTTATTTAAACACCATGAATTAAAAAATTGTTCATAACACAGTTGTTACAGGCTTTTGACGTTCCAAAACCAATTTCACCACCTGAGTGACCTTCCTTCCAACATTGCCTGTCTTTCCCAACCACCCCCAAGCCTGCCCCCTTCGCAGGCGCATAATTTGCTGCATATTGCTTTTGATAACCAAATGGCTAAATGAATTATCAAAACTACTTCAGTATCACTATGTCACTGCCATACCATTTTTTATCGACTTACTCGGGCTGGTGCCAGTAACGTCTCCATTTGTTCCAACCCTGAGATTTTAGCAGCCTCTCCTTATTCGTCTTTCCCAGCACTGCCTTATTGGAGGCTCTTTTGGGGTCAGAGGAATGAGACCTGTTATTGTTACTGGTTTTGGCATATCAGATATGCCACGGGTAGCTTACCAGGCTCTGTCATGTGTGCCATATGGGTAGCTTTCCGGGCTCTCTGAGAGGCATATGTATATACATGCCAGGAATATGTTCACTCATATGAGAGACGTGGCCAAGCATGTGGAAAGCGGCCTGGAGCATGGCAGCAGTTAGGTAGTGAAGGTCTGCTGCTGGGGCTAGGTCCCTTGGGGTGGGGAGTGCTCTTATCCGCCTCCCTCTGAGGCTCCCTGAGTGAAGACAGCCTGGCGCAGAGTCCAGTAGCATGGTTATGGGGAGCTCATTTTATTCTCCATTTCTGGGAGAAGCAGCCATGAGTTCTGGAGGATGGCTGATGAGATTATCTGGCCTACTACAGTAAAATAAAACTTAGGAAAATTGTCATATCTCACAAAGGACTGTTAAGCCTTTAACTGAGGATTTATTAAACTGTTTTTTGTTACTAGTTAATTCTTCTGTGTTGTTTTTGCTTGTTGAGATTAATTGTTCTTTTCCCATCTAACTTGTTGTGCTGGAGTTTCAGTACTGTGGAATGTGGAAGCCCAGAAACTTTGGGGCATGTAGAATGGGGATGAGTCTGCAGAGAATCTTAGTGAAGCTGTGTAGTTGGATCAAACACATTGCAGTGGTGGTGTGGTGGGCTTGCTGCTTCAGGGCCTATGGCAGGGCAGGTACTCCACCTAACCCCTCCCAAAGATGCCCCAGAGTTTTCAGCTGGGAGAGCATTTTGTCGGTGAATTTAAGCTGCTTGGCTTGGATCTCCTTAGAGATTTAGTTCATGAATCTGAGGAGCAGAATCTGAGGTGAGTTGACATGGCAGTGACTGTGTAAGGTGGGTCTAGAAAAGCCTGCCTTTCTACTTAGTGGGAACTTTCATCAATTTAGTTTTTCAGTCTTCAAAGTGGAGAAACAGTTTTCTATAGAGTTGCAGAGAGAACTAAATGAGACTAGTTTTAGTATGTATCACAGAACTATACTAATAGCGTTAGTGATTATTTTTCAAATGAGGTTATCTAATACTCTCTATATACAGTCAGCTTGCTTGCGGAAATGAAGGTTAGCATTTATCTTCAGTGCTTTGTTTTCCTGCAGATGAGAGAATTTCTTCTGCTTATTTTCTATTTCCTGCTGCCATATCTGCCTTCTGGAACTGTGAGATACCATGAATGGTCTTGGTCGACATGATGAACTCAGACAGTCTCTCACCCTGTTCGTTCCATTCTAGGCCATGAGTCCCGATGTGAAGTTCTTCAGCTGATCTTCTCGGTCCTATCTTGGCATTAAAATCACCCACAATGATCTTGTAGAAAGTGTGGTCTTCTTTATAGAACTTCTCTAGCTCCATGTAGAACTTCTCGATTTCTCTTTCATCATAATGAGATGTTGGTGCGGAGACAATGAAGATAGAAACTGCAGGCAGTGAGCCACATCTATTCAAATGTAAACGTCTGATTCGGGTTGTTAGGCATTCGAATGAATCAATGCTCTTGGCCAAGTTTGTGTTGACAAGGACACCAACGCCTCCAACACCTCTTTTATCGCATGTTCCGAGGAACAATTCTTCTCCAGTGTTGAAAACGGCATGGTGAGATTCGTGCCTTCTTGTCTCGGTCAGACCAATGATGTCGTACTTGATCATTCGCGCTTGTACCATCAGGTCCTCAATGGATGCATCTGATGCTAGCGTACGTGCATTGAAAGTACAGACGATTATTTTTGTCTTCCTTCGTTGTGGCAGCCTAGGTTGGCCTTGAGATTTTGTTGGCCTCTCCTTTCTCATCCTTCTCAGTGCTGCCATGTCGGTGAAGCCTTCAGGGTCAGGTGAATGAGACCAGTTGTAGTTACTGGTTTTGGCATATCGAATACACAACGGATAGCTTGCCAGGCTCTTCCGTGTGGGCGGAATACTCTCGGTAGGTTGCCAGTCTTTCCGAGAGGGATAGAGGCTTTTGGGGCGACCTCTAATCACCCTTGTAGGTGTTACCATATTTGAATCTTATCAAATATGGTACAACAATTCCGGAAGATGGGTATTTAGTGTCTTATGATGTGTCGCGTGGCCGCAAAGCGGCCGCGCCGGTATGGGCCGGTATGGAAAGCATCCTGGAGTGTGGCGACGGCTGGGTAGTGGAAGTAGTGTCGATGGACATGGGAGTCTAAACAATGGACATGGGAGTCTCCTGGTGGACGATTCCACAATGAAATAGACCACATCATATTCAATCGACGGTTTTGCCTGACTGATGTCGCTGTTGTCCCAAAATTTCGAACGGGATTGGACCACCGTCTCCTTCGTGCAAAATTCTACTTCACAGAGCAGGGAGAAAGGGCTGCAAAGTTCAAAAAGAGAACTCCCAGAATGACCACCAACTGGGAACTCTTTGGTACTATTGCGGCAACATGGGAAGATGCCATTGTTGACAACATTGACGAGGAATACGATCGACTGGTTCAGCACCTCCATGAATGTGCGAGGAACACCAAGAGAGAGATAGCCACAAAAAATCGCCTATCTTTGAAAACTCTTGAGCTAATTCGCCAGCGTGGTTTGGCGCATGGCTCAGGCAACCGCAAGCTAACGTCCGAGCTCGCAAAGCAGTGCAGAGATGCGATCAAGGAAGACCTCAAAGAGAGAAGAGCAGAAGTACTGGTAGATGCGGCAGAAGCCGGGAAAAGTATTCGTAACGCCCGCCTGTCCTTCGCCAACTACAAGACCAAGATGACTGCCCTCCGACGTCCTGATGGATCCATCACATCCTCCAGAACGGCAATGGAGAAGATTATCCATGACTTCTACTCAAATCTCTTCGATAGCCATGTCCACTTGCCGACATACCAAATTCCACAGGTGGATATGTCATTCCCAACGTTCTCCCTTCCGAAATCCGACACGCCATTTCGTCAGTAAAGAAACAAACAGCAACCGGCCCAGACAAGGTCAGACCTGAACACCTGAAGAACCTGCCATCAGTACTCATCAATACACTGGCTCGGCTTTTCACTTGCTACCTGTCTGAATGCAAGGTTCCGTCCCAGTGGAAAATCAGCAGGACCGTACTACTGTTCAAAAAGGGAGACATCCATGACATTGGCAACTATCGCCCGATCTGCCTATTGTCTGTCATCTACAAGTTGTTCACTCGAGTCATCCTAAATAGGATTGGCAGAACACTGGATGAAGGACAACCATGCGAGCAAGCTGGGTTCTGCAAAGGATTCAGCACCATCGACCATATCCACATGATAACCAAGCTCATTGAGGTTTCTCGGGAGTTCAAGATGCTGCTCTGTTTAATGTTCATTGATTTAAAGAAGACCCTTGATTCTGTTGAGACGGAAGCGGTCATTGAAGCCCTAGCCAATCAGGGCATTCAAGCCCAATACATCAGGATCCTCAGTGAGCTGTATTGCGGATTCACTACCAGGATCTCACCATTCTACAAAGAAGTGATCGTTGATGTCAAGAGAGGGGTGCGGCAGGGTGATACCATTTCACCAAAACTCTTCAGTGCCACCCTCGAGAACATCATGCGACGACTGGAATGGGAAGGAATGGGAATGAAGATACATGGTCAGCAACTACACCACCTCCGCTTTGCTGATGACATTGTTTTAATAACACCAAATATCAGCCAAGCGGCACAAATGCTGGCCAACTTTGACCATGAGTGTGGAAAGGTAGGACTACAGCTGAATCTTACGAAGACAATGTTTATGAGAAACAGCCTTGTTCCTGACGCCCCATTCACTCTCAACGGAACGACCATCTCCGAATGCAACAGCTATGTGTACCTAGGTCGAGAAGTCAACATGACAAATGACCTGGCACCCGAGCTGCGCAGGAGGAAGAGAGCGGCTTGGAACGCCTTCAAGAACGTCGAAGAAATAGCTAAGAGGACGAAGAACCTCCGGCTCCAGGCACATCTCTTTGATTTCACTGTTCTTCCTGCATTAACATATGCCGCAGAAACCTGGGCCCTATGCAAACAAGATGAGAACGCTATTCAGGTCTCCCAAAGAAGAATAGAAAGAGCTATGCTTGGAATATCACATTTCACTCAAATGAGAGAAAGAATCCGGAGTTCTGACATGCGTCGATGATCAAGAATCAGGGTCAATGTCTCATTTGCCAAGGTGTCGAAAATCAGATGGGCTGGTCGCGTAATGAGATTTAAAGATGACCGCTGGACTAGAGCAGTTACCGACTGGATTCCACGGGATGTCAAAAGACCGCGTGGCCGCCCACCTACCAGATTGTCAGACTTCTTCGTCAAGATCATGAACAATCGGTTTGAGGCCCTTCATGTTCCCGGAGCGAACAGATGCCATTGGGCTACACTAGCATGCGACAGGGACAAATGGAGACATTACTGGTGCCCGCTCGAGCAAATCGACGACTAACGGCAAGTTAAGTGAAGTGATTAAGTGCTGCCATATCTGGAAAGACACAACCATACACAAAACAGATCATAGCACTAAATCAGACCCTGCTAATTCTTCAGGTTGCTTTTGCTCCTGTTTCTGGTTTTTCTCTCATGCAGCTAAATTCACTTCCAGATAAATTCTTTATTTCTCATTTCTCTTTTTTAATTGTAATAAGACTTGAAAGAAGTGCTCCAGTTTTGTTCTGTTAGGCTACTTTCAAAAATTTTCATTCAACTAGTGTCAGTTTAGTCAGATGAGTTAATCTTTTCAATCTAGGAAAATATTTCTCATCAGTGTTTTCTTTGGGGAAGCATTCAGACATGAAATTCATTAAGCACTATCTTAAAAGGAAGAGAAGCTTCAATATATTAAGAATTCAAATAACTATTAGGAAAAAAGAATGAAAAAATTAAAACAATTGTAAAAACTATAGGTAACACTTCTATTTCCTAGGGTGAAGAAAATAGCTTTTTGGTTTTTAGAGCATCATGTGTGAGGCGATAACTTAAAGCCCATAGTCTGAGAATGACTCATATGGCCACTAGGACAAAACATTTAATCTGCGAGCTCAACAGATCAATTTTATAGGCTTTTGAGAGGAACAGAAAAGCCAGGGGGATTCTTGGAAAATAAGGATTGTAGTTCAGACCCTCTGTGGAAAATGTAGTCCTCTGGAAAATTTCGGGTCATGGCTTCCACTTACCCCAATCACCTCTGTAGAAATAGGAATGGGTAACTGTGAAGAGGGACATACCAAAAGTATTGGAAACAGAGAACCAGGCTACATAGCTTTGCTTACACCTCAATTATAAGCTCATCTGCAAGGTCATGTACTTCTCTGCTATACAAAGGCCTGAATTATAACATTAGATATCCTCAGATAATTACTTGGCCAGTAATCCTACCAAATCCTTGTACTCTAATGATTCATTTTGTAAAGCTCCTAAGCAAGCACCAACGAGGGAATCTTACATATGATTCCTGATAAAAATAACATGTTTTAGAATTGCTAACCACTGCCCAGAACTTGGAGTGAGGTCATGTTTGGAAACATGAGAAGAACCAATAGCAAATATTAATGGGGCTTTGGAAAAGCAAGTTTAAACAATGTGCTCATGAATTTGGAGTAATTGTAAACCAATCAAAATGAGGAAATAATTTGACTGTCTTTAACCCTAATGTTTTTGGCTGCCTTGTAGAACAGCTGCATCGGATTGCCTTACTGTCTATCCCAGGCCAATGGTGGTTTACAAACCAAAGTCCCATTCTCAGTACGCCCTTCAGCAGGGGAGGCTGAAGGATGGAAAGGGGCGAGAAAAGAAAGTAAGGGAAAGTTCAGCACTAAGAAGGACTATGAATTGCGGTTATTTCCTGTGAAAGCTTCTAATTCTGCTCTTTTACTAATCGATATTTTAATAATGTCATATCTGGCATGATCATATTTTGTGCAATATTTCCTTATTCTGGCAAGAGAAAGTAAGATGGGGAAAGATACAAGTAGTATCTTACTACTAGTAGTATATTACTAGTAGTATATTAACTGCTAGTAATATCTAATGTTAATCTTTATGATCCAAGTGATTCCGCCTGACAACTAGAGTGGAGATGAAAGCTAAGAAAGTTACTTCATGGTGGCACTTCTTAAATAGACCTGGACACTTAAAGTTAATGGATAAAAATCAACACAAATTTTCTTATTGAATTTTACCTATTTAACAATGGAGACATTTTTCACTTGCCAATAGCTTCAATAGAACTCATTGAAATTATTGCAATTTTGAGTGACAGGAAGTTAATTTGTACAAATTTTTTTTGTATAAGCATGATGGGATAGTTTTGTAATGACTTATAATTTACTGTCTTGTACACATATTGAGCAAAAATAGTAAAAAAAAAGCAGAGTGCACTTGGATACTTAGTGTCTGGCACAACTTGTGTCAAATTTTGAGACCATCAATAGAAACCTAATTTTTTTGCCACGACAACTGTAGTGCAAAGGGCTACAGAGTTCAAGTCACCTGAGGGAGCAACGGGTCTTCTCATTTGGAAGTCATGCAAGGTATGACTACTCCATGGAATGAACAAGGTCAATACTAAATGACATGCTCTGGACCCTTCTATAAAAGAGGTGAGACCCTATGTCAGTCTCCACACTAGGAAAATAGGAATATATTAATTAAATATATTAAGGCTGAGTAAAACAGGACTATATTAAAGGCAGAAGATCACAGCCAAATTTATTTTAAAGTATTCTCTCCAGAATATCAACCCCTGAATCATAAGAGACATATGTCAGGTACCCAGGTAATTAAAGTGAAAAAGAATATGTCCCCTTCTCATTCTTGCAAAGAACAAAAAATAACTTGTTGCAGGGATAGATAGGCCTATGTGGTCAAGAAACGTGATACCCTCTGGTAGCCTATGTTTACGTGTACCTAGTTATGCCTAGAAGAAATAAGGAGGAACTTGTGGGCACCTAAGGATAGAATTAAGGCCACTAAGGTTGACAGTAGCTAATCAGAACCATTTTAATTAGAACATTTTAATTAGTTGGAACTGGAAAAAGATTGGTTTCAACTTGATCAGGATTACAACTCCAGTTGAAGTATGAGATATAAACAGAAATTTCAGCAGAAATTAGAAACATTTAGAGGAGCAGAAAGAAATTGTATGGATTAATCATTTCAAGCATAGCATCCTGAAAGCATTGTTCTGGAGATAGGTTGAAGGAGCAAGCAAGGATTAGACAGATATGAAGCCAAGAACATGACTCTCTCCAGACTTTTAAAATCCACAACAATAAGTGCCTCTGAGTGTCAGGGATTGTTTATGACCATAATCCAGATTGGTTTCAAAATTTAGTTTTGGTTGGTTAATGAAGGGCAGTGAGTTCAGCTGAAAATACAAAGAAAGTGGAACAAATGTCTCTCTTATTTTAAATCTTATGAAGCAGGATTCAAAGGCAGATTTATAAAACCCATTATTTATTTAGCACACACCAGACATTCTGCTAAGTGCCTGACTTTATTCAATTATCCAACTACCTCACAAGACACATTTAAGATATTTTACAAAGAAAGCAGTGTAGTTCAAGGAAATTAAATAATTCCTTCTCATTTCTTCTCTCAGAATCTTTATCTCTAACTACAAACTGCCCAATCTCATTAGACTGATTTGTCTTCATCTATATGCAGCCTTCAGATTAATCTTTTTGCCTTTAGCCTTTCTATTATCTGGGCAGGTAATATCAGAAAAGCCATAAAACCTTTTGAGACCTTTGCTTATTTTTTCATACTGTAAATGATACAATTCAGTGAGCCACACTATCTACAGTGAGATGGGGGAACCAGTTCCGAGCTGTCCTTATAAGGTGATATTAGAAATATAATATTCAGACTTGGGATGGGAGTGAGCAATGACTTCTGAAAGACTGGAAACTATTTTTAAAAAATCACCCCCTGGGGCAATAGGAAATTCATTGTATTTATGTTTGAAGACTCAATGAATACAATGAATCTGTACGCCAAGCAAAAAGTCCTGTGCCAATCTGCAAAAAAAAAAAAAAAAAAAAAAAAAAGTTCACTCCAAAGAGAGTCCCCTTGTGTTTTTATAGTGTGCCCAGTATGTAATTAAAAAAACTCAACAGGTAGCCTCTGCTCACTGCTAACTAAATAATTTCTGATGTGCTTGGATCAGGAAAAGAGATTGTATGACATTTCTAAGTTTCAGTGTCCATATTCGTCCCTCTTTACATTTCAAATCAGCTATAGCTTTTTTTCCTTTATTTTTAAATTTTTTTTTCTTACAAAAGTACTTTTAATCTATTTTGACTTCACTGCTTCTGTACTTCTGAAATTCTTTCCCGTGAGACAAAATAAGAACCTGGTAACCCAGGGAAAGTCCTAGGACCGACTCTGCAGGGGCTCATCATAGACTTTCTCAGTTCTAGCCTGTCCAGCTGGCCTGGGGTGGCAGAGGTGCACTGGGAGAAAATGACCTAGTGTTTCTCCTCCACACTTCACATAAGCCACCCGTGGGGGCCCATTGAAGGTTCAAATAATACAAGATTTAAAATTTATTCTTTGGCTTTTAATATTTGAGGTCTATTAATATTAAAAGTCTTTGGCTTTTAATATTTGAGGTGCCTGCAATGAATTCTTCAATTTTTTCTAATTGAATCATCATAAGATACACAGTTACAAAAGTTACAAAGCTGTTCATGGTTAGGTTTCAGTCATACAATGTTCGAACACTCTCCCTCCACCAGTGCACATTTCCCACCACATGTCCCCAGTTTCCTGCCACCACCACCACCACCTCCACAGCCTATCTCTATAGCAGGCTCTCTGTCTGTCTGTCTGTCTGTCTGTCTGTCTGTCTGTCTCTCTCTCTCTCTCTCTCTCTCTCTCTCTCTCTCTCTCTCCTCTTTTGGGGTTTGCAGTACAGATATTGAGAGGTTATCAGGTTGTCATGTTTGTTTCCTTACCTATTTTCAGTACACAGTTCTTATCCAGAGTGATCATTTACAGCTATCTTTGTCTCAGTGGTCCCCTCTCTATTCCAACTGCCTTGTTTCCCAGTACTTGAGTCAGAATTCCAACCATGGACCAAACCTCCTGGCCTTTGTTTTCTACTGCCTTTAGTTACTTGTCTCATATTATGTTTTATTTTAATATACCACAAATGAATGCAATCATTCTATGTCTGTCCCTCTTCTTCTGACTTATTTCACTTAGTATTGTACTCTCCATGTCCATCCATTTATAAAAGAATTTCACTTTTTCTAACAGTTGTATAGTAACACATAGCAGAAATGCCATCTGTACGTCTATGTTCACCACAGCTCATTCACAATCTGGAAACAACCCAAGTGCCAGAGAACAGATGACTGGTTAAAAAAAAAAACTATGGTACATCTACACAATGAAATACTCAGCTATAGCTTTTATGATCCAAATGAACCTAATTGCCGAGTTCTCTCTAAGCAACTAACCAACTGCTATAGGTATGATTCTCCTTTCCTGGAAAATTAGCTTTTATGTTTCTTTCTCTGTGCACTAAAGACTAAATTAAATGAAAAGAATTTAAAACCTGCATGAGAATTGAGACTAATCAAAAATAGTTACATGATTTTAGTGAATAGAATGGGACATAGCCATAATGCAGTATTTTGATATTTTCTTCTCTAAATTATTTTCTTTGAATGCCTAATGGTTTTGGGAAAAACATTAGAATTGGGAAGAACATTAGAATTGCTTTTACATGTTTTCATGTATTTTTAGTATTATTTTAAATTACATAATATATTTTTGAACAAAGGAAATGGGCTCTCAATCTTTACCTGTTGAGTTGGTAATTAAATTTGAAAAGTTATTTAATGTTTTATTGAACTAATGTAGCACAGCGGGTAGGACATTTTATTGCGTGAGGCTCACCCAGGGTTCAATTCCTCCATCTTTCTTGGAGAGCCCAGAAAGCTACTGAGAGTATCCCATCCACACAGCAGAGCCTGGCAAGCTCCCTGTGGCATATTCGATATGCCAAAAACAGTAACAAGTCTCACAATGGAGATATTACTGGTATCCGCTCAAGCAAATCTATGAACAATAGAAGGGCAGTGCTAACAGAGCTAATGTAGATTTTTAAGACCATTTATGGTTTTGTAAGTAGACTTTCATATCCCTTCAAATGTATCTTACAACACTACTCCTACTAACAAAGTACCAATACCCTCTCACAACATTCCATAGGACCCTTCCACTCTTCATCCCACTTGCCATTGTGCTTTGGTAACCTCAGTAGGAATCTGGAGGTTTGTTTTGATTTTGTCTGTTTCCCTGCATTCTCTTCTATCTCCATACATAAGTGAAATCATTTACCATTTGTCTTTCTCCTTCAGACTTATTTCACTTAACATTACTTCCACTCCATTCAGTCCTTGTTTTTACAAATGGAAATATTTTACTGTTTCATAAAGATGAGTAGTATTCTGATGTATATATATATGTATATATATAAAAATAATAGTAGTATTCTGATATTCTAACCACAAGTTCTTTATCTGTTTGTTCATCTGATGTTAAGTACTTGCTGTTTCCAGACTGTGGTTATTGTAAAATAGTACTGCAATAAACAGCTTGTGCACATATATTTCAAGTTAGTGTTTTTATGTTCTGCAGCTAAATATCTAGAAATAAAATTTTGGAACATATGGCAGATCTATTTTTAATGTTTTGAGAAACCAGCATATTGTCTTCCACAGAGGCTAGAACAATTTACAATTCCAGCAGTGCAGGAAGCTTTCTTTCTTGGTATTCCTTCTCCAAAACCATTGTCTTTGGTGTTCTGAATATGGACCGTTTCATATATGTGAAGTTATGTATATTATGTTACATTATATATTACATGCACTTTATATATATATATATATAGTGAAGTTATACTTGAATCTTCATTTCTCTTATAGTAAGCTTTAGTTTCATCTCTGCTGACCCGCAATTTACTTTCTTCAATGAAATATCTAATAACTCTTTCCAATTTTTGATGGGGCTATTTTTTTCTTTATTGTTGACTTTTATGAGTTGTTTATCCTGGATGCTAACCCCTTATCAGATGTTTAGTATGTAGATGTTTTCTCCTGTAGTACACTATTTAATAATAGTGTGATAATAGATTCTTCCATTGTGCAGAAGTTTTCAGTTTGATGTATCTCCAACTATTTATTTTTGCTTGTGGTCCCCACAGCGTTGGAATTAATTTCCTGATGATATAACTGAAATCGTTACTGTGGAGTGTTTACCAGCTTTGTTCTATGTAATTTATGGTTTGAGTTCAAATATCCGAATATTTTATTTATTGAAGAAACATTCATTTTTCTATTTTATTCTCTTGGCTCCTTTAAAATAAAACAACTATCCAACTTTGTGAGAATTTATTTCTGGTCTCTCGTCCATTCCACTGATCTTAGTTCTGTTTTTTTTTGTTGTTGTTGTTGTTTTGGGGTCACTCTTAGTAGTGCTCAGGAACTACTCCCAACAAAACTCAGGGGCCCATGAAGTGCTATGGATCAAACCCTGGACTTCCACATACAAGGCATGTAGACTCCAGCAACACACTATGGTAATTACTATAGCTTTGTGATACAATTTAAAGTAAGGGAAGATGATGCACCCATTCTCCTATTTTTATAATTTCTTTGACTGTTTGGGATTTAGAGTAGTTTAATTTTAATTTCAGTAATATTTACTCTATCTCCTTTGAGAAGACCTTTGGAATTAGGTAGTATAGAATGATGGCAAACTCTTAGCCTTGGATTACAAAATTCAGATTACCAAGAAGTAGTTGGGAGGCGAATAAAAAGGCAAACTAGAGGAGATTTAGGGAGAATGGTGGAGAGTCTTGGATTATTTAGAGTTGATGAGAGCAGTAATTTTATCAGATGTTTGGTATGTAGATGTTTTCTCCCAGAGTACATTGTTTCGTAATAATTTGGTAATAGTTTATTTCATCATGCAGAAGTTTTCAGCTTGATACCATAATATAATACCAATCTTTAATACCATAAATTTAAGATTATTGTAAATTATAATTTTTATATATGAAAATAAGGAGAATATAATATGAAGGGAAAATTCCCCTGGAATTTTGTAGGAATTACATTGAAACTGTATAATACCTAGGAAAGGATGACCATTGTAACAATGTTAATTCTTTAGGTTGTATGAGCCTAAGACTAAGTTCATTTCTTTCACATTATACAATTTTATGGCATAAAATTCTTTACAGTCATTATTCATAATCTTTTGTATCTGTGGTATCAATTGTAGCCATTCCCTTTTCATTTTTGATTCTATATGTTAGATGTTCTTAGGAATTCTAGCTGTTTATCAATCTTGCTTACCCTTTTGAATAACCAGTTCTTGGTTTCATTGATCTTCTGTATAATTTATTAAATTTTCATTTTATTTATTTTGCTCTATCTTTATCATTTTCTCCCTTCAGCAGAGTCTCGTTTTCATTTGTTGTTTTTTTCTAATTCTTTAATATCTAAAACTATATTGCTTGAGATTTTTCTTGTTTTCTGATTCAAGTCTGATTGCTATAATAATCTCCTTTATACTATTTTTATTGTGTTCCATATGTTATTATTGTTTGTCTTTTTATTTTCATGTTTTTCCAGAACATTTAAAAATGTTATTCTTTAATTTTCTCACTTACCCTGTAGCCTGCTTAGTGCAGGCTTAGTGTCCACATGTTTTGGTTTTGTCCAGATTTATATTTGTGGTCTATTTCTAGTCTTGTTTCATTGTGATTTTTAAAAGATTTGATATCATTCATTGTCATGAATGACACTTGTTTTGTGTCCCTACATGTGGCATATCCCTCCAAATGTTTCATGTTAACCTGAGAAGAATGTGAAGTCAGCTTTTGAGATTGAAAAGCCCTGCAAATTAGGAAATTAAATCTTAAAGTCTACAATGCTCATTTGGTTAAACTCCTCATTTAAGGTTATTTCCTCGTTGGTTTCCTTTCTTCTTTCTTGTGTTTACCTTATTTTAAATTAGCCAAGGTGCTATATGGTAGACTACAAGTCCTGTGAAGCCAGTTTCAATATTACCACTCCTCCTTTAACAATAACCAACATTCGTGTCCAGATTTGATGAGAAATGGAACTGGAGTGTTCCTGGTTAATTTTCTGTCTGCTTGATATGCTCATTGATGAGAGGTGAATTATCTTCTATACTAGCATTTTCTTTCTATAAATCTGCTTATATTTCAGTGTTCCTTGATGCATATTTGTTAATAAATGTAAACCCTCTTAAATTGATTCTTAAGCATTATAAAACATATATCCCTCTCTCCAGGCACATTTGTTAGCATAGAGTCTATTTTATCTGATTAAACATGGCTGGCATTCTTTTTTTTTTCAGTTTACGTTTTATTGTTTTGATGCAATATTTATCATGGAATTCAAATGGCTCTCCTGTACAGTTCAGAAAATCAGATTTTTTTTTCTGATCCATCCCACCACTCTGTGTATTTTCATTGGTGTGTTAAAGCCATTGATGTTTAGTATAATGTTTAGTATAAAATACTTATTGACATTTTTCTATGTGGATTCTGAATGCTATTACAGCTTTTCTCTGTTCATTTATTCTCCTAGTCTCTTTCCTCATACTTTGATATTTACATTTTTATAATGATGAGGTTCATTTGCCTCTTTTGATTTGATTTTTGTTGTCGCTTTGCTATTGTTATCGGGCTATCATAAGTCGCTATATAGTTTTCCAATTATATTTCAAATTGATTGTTCCTCTTGCTATTGTCCCTATGTTTCATATTATCTTCACATTTTAATTTCACTAGCTATCTTGAACTGACTAATTTAATCTTAGTTTCTATCAGACTATTGAGCCTTTCTACTGGAACTTTTATGTTTAATAACTATATTCTTTAGTCTATGAATTCCATTAGGTTTTTCTTATACCTTCTCTTTGTTTGTTATTCTTTTCCATTTATGTCATCATAGCCAGCATCATTATGACCATCACTTTTAAGTAATTAACTCTGCCATGCTATGTTACGAGTTTTTCCTGATGTTTTATGTTTTTGGTTTTTGGACTACACCCATTGGTGCTCAACACTGACTCCTGTCTCTGTGCTCAGCAATCACTCCTGGAGATTATTAGGCAATCCTTGATGTCAAGGATCAAACCTGTGTCAACAGCATCAAGACAGCACCCTACTGGCAATACTTTCTCTCTTGTCACTGGAGTTTGTCTTGATTCTTTGGCATGGGTGAGTTCTTCTATATTTTCATTATGCTTGGCAATAATGGACAGCAGTGTGTGTTTATCAAGGCAGAAGTAGGGGTTTCATTGTGAAATGGGTCTGGGGGGTGACTGAAAGTTTCTTTTGGCACAGGCCTAGTTAGCATCGTGGAAGCTAAAGATGAGTTGCCAGTGTAATAGTTAGGCACTCACAGGAACAAAGGGCTGGGAATATCGGTGAAGTTGAAAACACATGGACCTGGATAGAGGTTGGTAATCTGGTCTTGAGGAAGACAAGGAAGAACACTGGAATCCCAAGCCCATGTGGTAGCAGAACACATCCTACTTGAGTCTTGGTAGGCAGTGCAGTACAAATGACCAAGAACTAATTGGGAGCTTAGCAGGCAGTGGGACCACTTTAAGTCCACATGATGCTTGCTAACTGTAGGAGTGTATCTTGCTTGCTAACAGACAAAGTGAGGACTAGCTGGGTACAGACCTATTTATCCGCCATTGATAGATATCCTTCTGTCCCTAGGTAGCTTGACTACCTGCTATGGAGTGGTGGAGCTCTCATCAGGAATTTGCCTCAGTGTCTAGTAGTATGCAGAGGGGTTTCCATATAGCACCCACCAGCTCTGTCAAAAAAGTTGTGAGAAGTCGATGAGACCTGTCAACCTTTCTAACTGTGGTTTATTCCCTATAGTTGCTTAATTCCTCTGACAATGCTGTATAAACTCTAGGATTCCTTTTCCTATTGGTGTTCTTTAGACAAATATTGTTGCTTCAGCTCAAGGACTTTTAGAGGGCTGGATTTACTTCTTTTCTAGGCTTTCCTGAACTCACTTCCCTTCCCACCAGCTCTCAAATTGGAATCCAGGGCTCTCATCTTCATGATGCGATTATAGGATTGGGATGTCAGCTATTCAACACAAACTACCCCCTAGTACTAAACAAAGTTCTACACCTAAGAAATCTCTTCTCCACTGAAGCTTGTAGCACTGCCATGAGGTTTTTATTTGGCAATGGCTTCTCTGTCCTATTTTCCCGAATGCTGTCTTTAAATCTCTCACTCACTGTGAAACTTCTATCTTTTTCAATAACAGTTTGACATTTTCAGACCAATCTTAAATGTCTGTGTAGATGTACTATGCTCACAGGTGGAGGTCTGTTTTTAGAATCAGACAGGTCTGAGAACTAGTCAGATAGTCGAATATGCAGTTTAGTGGGATTCAACTATGGTTTATCTATGTATAAAATGATACTAAACTTTAATTTCTTCATCTCTTTGCTGTTATCAATAGTAGCCATCTCATAAAACTGTGAAGACGCAATGGGTTTATTGTGAACGACCTTAGCCTGCTTTTGTCATGATATTTTTCTGAGTAAAAGCCACCATTTATTAAATGCCAATTTTGCTTAGACTCTGGACACACACAAACTTTAGAGGTCTCATATCCCCTCATAAGATGAGATTCACACTGGAGAGGAGACTGAAGCAGGAATGAGATTGATTCAATATCTTCCAACTAGGTAAACAACAAATCTGGATGCTATACCTCCTTATTTTTACTTGTGTTAGAGTATATGGAATCACAAATATGAAATTTACATCTTCACAGTTCAGGAAAATCAAGTGACCAATTCAGAGGAAAAGGCCATCATTAGTAGAAAAAGAAAATGTTTCTTCCTATGGTGTATCTTTGGGAAAGGAAGAGAATTTTCCCCAATATTGGGTTCATCATTACAAGGTAATATAGGATACCTAGTCATAAAGCTTGTTAAGGAGACAGATAAAGGAAGAGAAAGATGCAAAATCATAGACACAGATATTTCACAGTAGTTGTCACAGGGACTCTGTTGGAGACCCATGGTTCTATTTCATTAGGGACATGATTTTACACAGAGCAAGTGGATTAACCTTATTTTTGTAAGACATTTATAAGTCTTGAAATAATCTCTGAAAACAACTTGGTTATCAGGAATAAAATCTACTTTGTTCATTAATATTTGAAATGAAATTCTGTGTCACTTTTCTAATCTGGCAAATAAGTTCACCAATTGCTTCCACTGCCATTAAGAATATTCATTTCAGCCAAAGACAATAGAACCTAAGTCTATAGAACTGATCATACCATTGGGGAGAGTGGGAACTTTGATGCCTGAAACAATGATGGAGGGAAGAGAATGCTCTGGTGTGTATCTTCTGGAGGGTATGGTGTTATAACATGTGTGTGAAGATCTATCATTAACAATATTATAAATCACAGTGAATATAATAATTTTTAAAAAGAAAAAATTTAAATTTAAAATATTTTTAAAATTATGTTAATATTAGGCAATCTAATATCAAAATAACTGTTGTAAATGAGGTCTATGAGTGGTACCATGCCTCATATCCCTGAAACCTTCAATTCTAAAGTAAGTTCCACTAGACTCTTACTTTATCTTGAACTTTAACACTAAACTCATATTTGAATCTGGAGATAAGCAAATGCCCACGGCTCCTATAAAGTCACAAATAATCCTCATGCCTCTAAAACCTCATTTTCTGATCATTAAAGTCCAGAGCATTTTCAGGGCCAGAAAGATAGTACAATAGTTAAGGTGCTTGCTTTGCCAGGAGTGATCCCTGAGCACAGACCCAGGAGTAATCCCTGAGATCTACGAGGTATGGCCCTAACCTACACACACACACACACACACACACACACACACATCATCATCATCATCATCATCATCATCATAGCATTTTCATTTTCCAAAAAAAAAAAAATCTCTCATTACTTCTTCACTAAACTAAACGCCCTAGTTACTTTTCTCTTCTCCCACCCACACAAGAGTTAGTTTTTGGTCTCTCCACTTGACACAGAATTGGGAACTATAGTGCTCTCTCAAATTTCTTTTCCCTTATTAACAATTCCCTGTATTTTGCAGGCTTGTGCTTTTTAGCATAAACTAAACCTAAGTTTCGGGGGCAGGAACAATAGTACGGAGGGTGAGGCCCTTGCCTTGCATGTGGCCAACTGGGTTCCATCCCCAGCATCCCATATGGTCCCCAGAACACACCATGAGTAATCCCTGAGTTGAGAGCCAGGAGAAAGCACCAAGCACAGCTGGGTGTGACATCACCCCCCTCCAACAAAAAAAAGTAGAAATCTAAATTCCTTTTTCCTGCTATCATCAACCAACCCCCTCACAATAACTATCAACATTAATCTGAACTTTCTTCTCTAGCCCTACTTTTTCCCACATACGGGGTGGTTTCAGAGTCTGCTCAAGCACCATGAAGACTTTCCCCACAATTCCTAGGCTTTGTCACTCCAGTAACCTTCAAATTCTACTCTAGTTCTATCACCTACATATAGAACCACACCCTGAAACTTACTGTTCCACAAGTCACTTCATTATTGAAAACTTAATCTTCGAGATCCCGCAGCCTGACCACACAACCTACTTAAACTTCCTGATTTCTCTGTCAATTCCCTTAAACTTGTTTTTCAGCTTCCTTTGGCAAATGCTAATCTCTTGACCTCTTGCTCCCCATGCACCCATTTTCCCAGATCAATCACTTCCTTCCTGTCTCAGAACTTAGACCTCCTTCTAATGCCATGCACAGCACCAAATTCTAATAAAAATAGATTAAGGACCTTGATATCAGACCTGATTCCATTAGGTACATAGAGGAAAATTCAGGCAAAATGCCCCATGACATTGAAGCTAAAGGCATCTTCAAGGATGAAACACACTGACTGAGCAAGTGGATATAAAAATAAATAAATTGGATTACATTAAATTAAATAGCTTCTGCACTTCCAAGGAAATGGTGACTTGGAGATAAAGGCAGCCGATGGAATGGGATGAATTATTTACTCAACAGTCACCTGATAAGTGGTTAATATAAATTACTTATAAGGCACTGGTACTTTACAAGAAAAAACATACAACCCCATAAAAAATGGAAAGAGATGAACAGAAATTTCCTCAAAGATTAAATTCATACTACCAAAAGGCACATAAAAAATGCTCTGCATTACTAATTATCAGGGAGATGAAATCAAAACAACAGTGAAGTATCATCTCACACCACCACACAATCTAGCACATATCAAAAAGAACAAGAACAAAAGTAGATAAAGGATCAAACATGATGGCCTCTCGTATCTACACTGCAAGCCATAATGCCCCAAAGTAGAGAGAGAGTAAGAGGAAAGTTGTGCACCATAGAGGCAGAGGGCGGGGTGGAAAGGGGTAGAGGTGGGGTACTGTGGACATTGGTGGTAGAAAATGTACACTGTTGGAGAGATGGGTATTTGATTATTGTATGACTAAAATTCAAACATGGAAGTTTTGTAACTGTATCGCACGGTGATTCAATTAAAAGAGAAAGAGAGAGAGAAAGAGAGAAGAGAGAGAGAGAGAAAGAAAGAACAAGAACAACCAGTGCTGGTGTGTATACAGAGGGAAAAATATTCTCACTCACTGCTAGAGAGAATGTTGACTGGTTCATCCTTTCTGGAAAACAAAATGGACATTCCTAAAAGAAAAATCTAGGAATTGAGCTTCTATCAGACACATCAGCTCCACTCACTGGAATATAAACCAAGGGTCCCAAAGAAAATGGAGAAAAGACATTTGCACCCCTGTGCTCCTTGTGCTCCTGCAATCACCAAAATCTGGAAACAACACAAGTATTCAAGAATAAATGACTGGATAAAGAAACGATGGTATATATACACAAAAGAATAACAAAATATAATCAGGCGCAGGAGCAATAGTATAACAGGTAGAGTGCTTGCCTTGCCAGATTCAATTCCCAGGATCTCATATTGTCCCCAATGCATTGCCAGGAGTAATTCCTGAGTGCAGAGTCAAAAGAAAAGAAAAGATAAATTCATGCAATTTGCTGCTACATGGAGGACCTGAAGAGCATCAGGCTAGGGAAGTTAGTCAAAGGAAAAGAGACCAAAGGAATGATCTCTCTCACATGCAGGATATTAAGAAACATAATGGTGAAATAATGGATACCCAAAAACAGTGCAAACAAATAACATGAGAACTATATTCAGTAGGAAATATGCCACTTGAGGGATTTGGGAGATAGGTCAGGGAAGAAGCAACATCTATGGTGGAGGAAAAGACTCAACTGGGAAAAGGAGTGGTACCGAAAGGTGGTAAAGTGTTATGTATGAAACCCTATCAGCAACAGTACTGTAAGCCACAGTTCAAACACACACACACACACACATTATATATATATATATATATATATATATATATATATATATATATATATATATATATATGAAGCAAAAGCAGACTGGAGAGTGCAGGGCAAATGGGGCTGGGAGAGGGAGCTATTGGTGGAGGGAAATGGAACCTGGTGAAGGGTTCAGTGTTGAAACATTGCATGTCTAAAACCCATAGTAACTTTGTAAGTTCATGGTGACTAAATAGAAATAAATTAACACATGAAATATCAAGAAAAAATGTTGCTAGGGCAAGGAGAAAGCACAGCAATTAGAGCCTGTACTTAGTATGTCCTTATTCTGAATTTGATCCCTGGGAAACACATGGTCCCCCAAGTATTGCCAGATGCAGCTCCGAGCACTACTGTGGTCTGTTGGCCTCCCAAACACCACTAGTGTGGCTCATGTCTCGGCAATGCAGGACTGGAGTAGCAGCCTCAGCAACATCCTTGGGTTCTTGAACTGACTCACCTGTTCAGCTGGCCAAGAATTAACCACAGCTCTCCTGAATACACTTGGGAGACCCTGTCCCCCCAAAAAATTATTCATGTAGTTTTTTAAAGAATCTAAAAAATCAAAAATATGACCATCTCAAGAGAAAGAGAAAAGGCATTTGAAAAAAATATTTCTGAAAATTAAGAATAGAAATTAATTTCTTCAACCTGACAAAAGGCAGCTATAAAAAAAAATAAAAAGCTATCCAGCCTAGTGGCGAAAGCCTGAATGTTTCTTCCCTGAGAATGTCATTTCTTATAACTTACAAAATGTTATGAAAGAAGTCTTAGTCATGACAATAAGGTGGGCAAGAGAAAGAAAAGGCATTGAGACTACAGAACTAGAAATAAAGAAAAAACATTGTCTTTATTCATAAGCAATGTAGTCACCTCTGTAAAAAAAAAGTCTAGTATTATCTACAAAAATATTAAAACAAGCAAGTTTTTAGATTTTTAGATCCTTTCTTTTTTTTTCTTTTTTTAGGATAATTTTATTTATTTACTTTTTAATTTTTATTAGTGAAACACCATGAGTTACTGTTGTAGACTTACAAATTTTTGTGCTTGGGTTTCAATTATACAATGATCGAGTACCCATCCTTCCACCAGTGCCCATTCTCCACTACCAATAATCCCAGTATACTGTCCCCCCATCCCCCTAACCCCACTACCCCCCCCATCCCATCCCGCCTCTGTGAAAGGGCATTCCCTTTTGTTCTCTCTCTCCTTTTGGGTACTGAGGTTTGCAAAAGAGGCACTGAGTGGCAATCACGTTTGGTCTATAGTCTACTTTCAGCGTGATTCTCCCATCCTGGGAGGATCCTCCCAACACCCTTCATTTGGTGCTCCCTTCTCTATCTGAGTTGCCCTTTCCCCTAGCATGTGTGGCTGGCCTCCAAGCCGTGGAGTAAACCTCCTGGTACTAATCTGGGCTATTCTTGGGTGTTAGTTTCCTATTTTGTTACTTTATGTTCCCCAGATGAATGCAATCTTTCTATGTCTATCCCTCTCTTTCTGACTCATTTCACTTAACATGATACTTTCCATATAGTACCACTTGTATATAAATTCCATGACTTCGTCTTTTCTAACAGCTGCATAGTATTCCATTGTGTAGATGTACCAAAGTTTCTTTAACCAGTCATCTGTTCTCGGGCACTTGGGTTTTTCCCAAATTTTGACTATTGTGAAAAGTGCAGCAATGAACATAGAAGTGCAGATGTCTTTTCGACTTCTTTTTTGCCTCTCCAGGATATATTCCCAGGAGTGGTATTGCTGGGTCAAATGGGAGCTAAATTTCTAATTTATTTTTGCTCTAAATTTTTTTTATTTTATTTATTTTTTATATTTATTTATTGAATCACTGTGGGAAAAATTACAAAGCTTTCAGGTTTAAGTCTCGGTCATGCAATGATCAAACACATTTCCCTTCACCAGTACTTATTTTTCACCACCAAGAATCCCAATATACCCCCATCCCACCCCTCCCAATGCCTGTGAGGCAGATGAAAATTTTCTAATTTTTTTGAGAATTGTCCATATTGTTTTCCAACAGGGTTGAACCAGTGGGCATTCCCACCATCAGTGAAGGAGGGCCCTTTCTCACCACATCCACGCCTACACAAGTTGCTTTTGTTCTTTTAGATGTGGGCCAGTCTCTATGGTGTGAGCTAGTATCTCATTGTTATTATGATCTGCATCTCCCTGATGATTAGTGCGGTAGAGCATTTTCTCATGTGCCTTTTTGCCATTAATATTTCTTCTTTGAGAAATTTTCTGTTCATTTCGTCGCCCCATTTTTTGATGGGGTTGGATGTTTTCTTCTTGTGTTCAACCAGTGCTTTGTGTATCCTTGATATCAACCTCTTGTCAGATGGGTATTGGGTAAATAACCTTTCCCATTCTGTAGACTGTCTTTGTATTTTAGTCACTGCTTCTTTTGAGGTGCAGAAGCTTAGTTTAAGATAGTCTATTTGTCTATACCTGTTTTCACTTGCTTGGCCAGTGGTATGTCATCTTTGAAGATACCATTCACTTCAATGTCATGGAGGGTTTTGCCAACCATGTCTTCAATGTACTTTATGGATTCCGATCTGATGTTGAGGTCTTTAATCCATTTTGATCTTACTTTTGTACATGGTCTTATGCAGAGATCTGAGACCATTTTTTTGCATGAAGCTGTCCATTTTTGCCAACACAATTTGTTAAAGAGGCTTTCCTTGCTCCACTTCACATTTCTTGCTCCCTTAACAAAGATTAGATAATCATATGTTTGGGGGAGATATCAGTATATTCAACCTTGTTCCATTGGTCTGTGGCTCTACCTTTGTTCCAGTACCATGCTGTTTGAATTATTACTGCTTTGTAGTAGAGTTTGAAGTTAGGGAGGTTGATTCCTCCCATTTTCTTTTTCCCAAGAATTGCTTTAGCTATTCGTGGGTTCTTATTATTCCATACGAATTTAGGTAGTGTTTGTTCCATTTCTTAACAAGCAAGTGATTTTTACCAAGAATGCAAATGTCAAATTCAAGATAGAAAAAATTAATTTATATTTTTTGCATTTGAAATAAATACTAAGAAACGGAATGTTTTTTGGGGGGGCCCGGGGAAATCCACAACCAGCAGAGCTTAGGGCTTACTCCTTGCTCTTTGCTTAGGGATCTTTCTTGGCAGGCTTAGGGCACCATTTTGAATACCCAGAATCCAATTCAGATTGATCACACATGCAAGGCCAGCACCCTACCTGCTGTTTTATGGCTCTGGCCTCAAGAAATGAAATTTTTAAAAATTCTACTTACAAATAGCACCCCCCAAAATGTAATGCTCAGGGATAAATCAGACAAAATTGATATACTGATAACTACTAAATATTTCTAAAGACACTAAAGAAAACTAAACAGAGAGAACTTTTACATTGTGAACCAATAAACCTGAATATTATTTAGCATTTCACAGCGAGTAGGGCATTTGTCTTGCACGCAGCCAACATGGCTGACCCGAGTTCAATTCCTCCACCCCTCTTGGAGAGCCCGGCAAGCTACCGAGAGTATCTCACCCGTATGGCAAAACCTGGCAAGCTACCCATGACGTATTTGATATGCAAACACAGTAAGAAGTCTCACAACGTTACTGGGCCCGCACAAGCAAATCGATGAACAACGGGAGGACAGTGACAGTGATATGTCAGTAATACAAATTTGTGTGGTACAAATCATATGTTTAAAACTTAATCCAAATGTTATAGTATTTGGAAGCCTGACTAGTTCATAGGAAAGGACCAGTGATTTTAAAAGAAGCCTCAGTGCTGAAGAGATAGTGCAACAGATAAGACACTTGATGCTGCTGAACCAGGTTTGATTACATGTACCACAAATGGTTGCCTAAGCATGGCTAGGAGAGATTCCTGAGCACAGTCTGCATCATGTGAGGACAAAGCCAGAAGAAAGTCTTCATGAAACAGATAGAGGATGCTTATCCCATAGTGATTCTGCTAATGCCTTGAGTTTGGATTTCCCAGCTTAGTGAACTGTAAAAATTAAGTTTAGTTTTTTTATATATCACTAAATCCAAGTGTTTCTGTTATTTCAGACTGAACTGACTTGCAACAGAGTCAATTCTTTTCCCCATTAGTGTAAAGATTCAATGCAATTCCCATAAATATGCCAGCAGGATTTTTGTAGAAATCGGCAATCTGATAAAAAAAAAGTTGCATTTGGAAATGCTAAGGATCTGGAAGAGTGGAAGCAACTTGAAAATAAGAACAGTGGTGGAAGACAAACACTCTGACTTCAAAACTTATAGTATTAGTTGTCAAAAATTACAGTACTGGCATAGAGATAGACACACTGATATCAATAAAACAGAAATCTAGACATAAACATACCATGTAAATCTAGACATAAACATACCATGTATGCACAATTGATTTTTTTAAAGAGCAAACACAATTAAGTGATGAGACAGTCTTTAAACAAATGGTGATGAGACAATAGGATATCCATAGGCACAAAATGAACTTTGACCACACCTCATATTAGATGTTAAATCTAACTCAAAATGGATCATAGGGTAAATTTAAAACCTTAGGCTCTAAAACTTTTAGAAGAAAACATTGGAGAAAAACTTCATGATTTCAGAATAGGAAAAAACTTTTAGTTACCACATTATATACATAATTTATAAAAGAAAAAAACTCAGTCTCCTCAAAGACATTTTATTAAGAATAAGTAGACAGATTGTAGCACTGTCCTCTCATTGTTCATCAATTTGCTCGAGCAGGCCCAGTAACATCTCCATTTTGAAGTTGGAGCGGTAGCATAGCAGATAAGGCATTTGCCTTGCCCGCGGCCAACCTGGTCGGCCCAGGTTCGATTCCTCCAGCCCTCTCGGAGAGCCCAGCAAGCTACCGAGAATATTTCGCCCATACGGCAAAGCCTGGCATGCTACCCACGATGTATTCGATATGCCAAACACAGTAACAAGAAGTCTCACAATGGAGACGTTACTGGGCCCGCTTGAGCAAATCGATGAACAACGGGAGGATAGTGCTACCAGTGCTAAGTAGACAGACAAACAATGACCTCATAGGAAATACTTGCAAATATGTATTTGATATAAGACTAGTATCCAGAATATATTTTTCAAAGCACCCAATAAGAAGTGGGCAAAATATTTGAAGAGAAATCACTATAAATGATCTACAGATGGCACATGGGCTGGAGCGTTAGCACAGCGGGTAGGGCGTTTGCCTTGCACTCAGCCAACATGGCCGACCCAAGTTCGATTCCTCCGCCCCTCTTGGAGAGCCCGGCAAGCTACCGAGAGTATCTCGCCCGCACAGCAAAGCCTGGCAAGCTACCTGTGACGTATTCAATATGCCAAACACAGTAACAACAAGTCTTACGATGGAGACGTTACTGGGCCCACTCGAGCAAATTGATGAACAACGGGAGGACAGTGACAGTGACAGTGACAGATGGCAAATAAGTCATAAAGAGATGCTCAATATCACTAGTAAGGAGGTGCAAATTAAAGCCACAAGAAAATACTAAGACATATGTATCAAACTGGCTAAAACTAAAAGAATCCAATGAAGCATATCTTGGAAAAGATGTAGAATAACAGGTATTTTCATTAACTACTGATAAAAGTGTAAAATGGCACGACCAATTTAAAAACAGTTTTGCAGTTTTGGTTTTTTTTTATTTTTCATGTAATTCTGGGCTGCAGAGAGAGTACAGGAGCTAAGGCCTTGCCTTGCATACAGTGACCCTAGTTCAATCCCCAGCATTGCATATGATACCCTGTGCACTGCCTGGAGTAATCCTGATTAGAGATACAAGAGTAGCACTTGAGCACTGCCAGCTATTCTGCAAAAACCCTCTAAAGTAAAAGCAATGTTCTCATTTATTAATATAATATATATCTATCACAGTCCAATAATTGTTCTCCTAGGTGTTTAGCCAAGCTAAAAGAAAACAATGTTTATATAAGAACTGTACATGAACATGTATAACTGTTCCATTTGAAAAGCCAAAAAAGGAAGCAAGGGGGAAAAAGAGCAAGTGTTCGTCAAGTTAAAGAATAAATGGTTATGCACACCACCACAAAGATAAATCTCAAAATAATTAGGATGAAAGAAGACAAAAACATGCATATAGTATAATTTCTTTAATATAGTGTTCTAGAAAATAAGAAGTGAGCAGTATAACAAAAAGCAGATTAGTGGTTTTCTAGAACATGAAAGGACAAGGATTGAGAATTACAATGCAACACAAGTAAACTTTTAGGGAAGATGGGTATGTTTATTATCTTATCATAATTATGTTGCACATGTATAAAACATAATGCTTATTTAATAGGATAGAGTTTATTCTATTAGATACTTTATGTGCAGTTTATTCTATTAGATACTTTAGTCAATTATACTCAGTAAAGCTCTCATTGTTAAATAAAAGCACTTGTGAGAAAGAAATTGAAAATGCATTGTTTTCCTAAGAGAGTGCATTTGGTATTCATTATTTAAATGCTATTACAAACAAATTTATTGTGATATGTCTCATAAATGTATGTGGAAGATTGAAATGCTTTATTACAAGAAGTTAAACAACCATTCACCCTGCAGGTTGAAGTTGGGTGTTGCACTGGCAATCCAAATCTTGGTTTCAGATCCAGTACATACGTGGGACACATTTCTTTTTCCTTATTCTTTCCTCTTACATTTCTTTTATTTTTTTTCTTTGCTGTTTGGGTCACACCTGGCAGTGTTGACAGTTTACTCCTGACTCTGCCCTCAGGAATCACTCCTAGAGGTGTTTAGGGACCATAAATGATGCTAGAGATGTTCAGAACCTAGGGCAACTTAATGCAAGGCAAGTGCCTAAGCCACTATACTATCACTCTGGCCCCCTGGGACATACTTCAATAGGATTAGAATTTTAGGGAAACCCAAACTTAAGTGGAAAGAAGCAGCAATGGCTTTGGACTTTGGTCAGAAGAGTTCACAGAACAATCTCCAGTACCCAAAACACTTGCTGCTCCCAAATCCTCTTTTGTTTTTGTTTGGGGATCACTCATAATAGTGCTTTGGGCTTACACCTGACTGTGCTTGGGGATCACTCCTGGGGTGCTTAAGGGATGTAGGAAATTGAATCGATCAAGTCAGCTAATAGACATGTGGGGCAAGCACCTTACCTGTTGTACTATCTCTCCAGTATTTGAACCCCCCTTTAATATTATCTCAGGATGTAACTTCTTGCTGTCCAATTACCTGTTTCCAAGTTCTTGCACAAATTGGAATGTCTACCTGATCTTTTGGAGAGGGCCACATAATTTTAATCTTGGGTATTATATAGACACAAGCCCACTATTTCTGGCACCCTTCCATTTATCCTTCCCAATAATACTTAACTGAGGTTATGATCCAATTTGAATCATTCTAATTTGTGGTGGATATCAAGTCACCTCTACTCTCCTTGATATTTCCGCTATCAAACTCATACATGGTTGACTGACATCAGCTCAAGCATTTATTACTGATTCAGTCAGAATAAAGAGGACATCAGGGTTTCTTTCCATTGATGCATATGACTCCAGACAAAGAAAGCTTAGCCAGCTTGAGTTATATGGGGCTCCTTTTCTCAGAAAACACTGAGAATATGTAGGACATAGAAAGTGATAATAAATACAGATAAGTATAAAGGCTGCAAGATAATGCAGTGTTGGCTCTGAATATAAATAATTATCATTATAAAAGCATGTCTCTTTTTCTAGCTATAATGTTTAATTTCCTGCTGTCATTTCTACTCTTTTGCAAACCAGATTGATATCACATATTTTCTGTAAACAGATACAATTAATACTTCATGATTATGTGGTTGTGAGAATTTTACAATTACATAACTCATCCTGGCTCTCAATGATTTTCTCGAAGCATGAAATTGAAAAAGAAAGAAAAAGATAAATTGTTAACTCCCCAGTCCTCATTACTTAATTTTTAAATAATTTTAGTCATTTAAAAAAATTAAATGCTGAAATATAGTAACCACGTATAATGTATAATAACATGACAAAAACAAATTGTGCATTGTCTTAAAATTATGTTCTTGGCCTTACATAACTCCCAATATATAATAATCAGAACAAAATGTTTCTTTATTTAAAAGATGATCTTTCTACAAAACACTTCATAATTGTGTACTGATTCTTGAGATTTTTCTGTTTTGCAGCACACTTCTGTTTCTTCATCTAAAATGATATCACCTTATTATTTATTCTGGTAAACATCTTATTTATTCTTCTACCAGCCTATGTAAGAAGCTTTTATTAGGCTAGAGAGGTAATAGTGCCAGAAAGGCACTTTTGCTTCAGGCAGCTAACCTTGGTCTGAATCCCAGGGTTACATAAAACCCCTGAGCACTATGAGGAATGATTCCTAAGCACAGAGACATGAGGAAGCCCTGAGCACCACTGGGTGTAGCCAAAGCCCAATAATAGAAGAAAGAGGAAGAGGAAGGAGAGGAGGAGGAGGAAGGAAAGGAGGAGGAATGTACTACCAATTAATCTAGAAAACAGAAAGGAGTGACAGATTTCAATTAGGAAACTAACAGTGGATTAAAAAGAACGCTTTATACAGTAATCATACAGTTTGTGATTTTTTTTCATTTTTGGTTCCACTCATAGAAAACACTATTGCTACTGGGAGCCCAGTATTTTCTCTCTCAGGAAGAGAAATGTGATAGAGTTGGCACACCAATGCACTTGGTGGATTTTCTAAATTCCAACTGAGCCATACTTTCTGTGCTGAGCTTTGGAGATGGGAATTGTGACCAAGTAGGAAGTTAAGATAAAACACTGGGCTAAGTTCACTTTAGGCCCCTGACTTATCTGAATCCCCATTCCCAGAAAGAAAGAAAAAAAATTACAAGACAACACTAGTCTTCATTTTGATCTGGAGTTTTGCTTGGGTTTATCATTTCATACCTCTTTGACTCCTAAGCAGCTTCACTTTATCACTCGATACCGTTACTCATGGATTTGCTCGAGCGGATGCCAGTAAGGTCCCCATTCATCCCTGTTGCGTGCTAACGTAGCCCAATGGCATCTGCTCAATATAGGAACAGAAAGAGCCTCAAACTGATCGTACAGGATCCTGACAAAGAAGTCTGACCATCTCATAGGTGTGCGGCCATGTGATTTTCTGACATCCCGTGGATTCCAGTTGGTAATGGCTCTAGTCCAGTGGTCATCTCTAAATCTCATTACGTGTCCAGCCCATCTGATTTTCGGTGCCTTGGCAAATGAGACAGCGTCCCTGATTCTTGAATGTTGATGAAGGTCGGAACTCCAGATTCTTTCTCTCATTTGAGTGAAGCATGATACTCCAAGCATAGCTCTTTGGATTCCTCTTTGAGAGAACCGAATAGCATTTCATATCCTGTTTTTATAGGGCCCAAGTCTCTGAGCGTATGTTAATGCAGGAAGAACAGTGGAATCGAAGAGATGTGCTCAGAGCTGGAGGTTCTTCATCCTCTTAGTTATTTCTTCAACACTCTTGAAGGCATTCCAAGCCTTCTCTTCCTCCTGTGTAACTCAGGTGCCAGGTCATTCTTCATGTTGACTTCTCGACCTAGGTAGACATAACTGTTGCATTCAGAGATGGTCGCTCCGTTAAGAGTGAATGGAATGTCAGGAACAAGACTGCTTCTCATGAACATTGTCTTTGTGAGATTCAGCTGTAATCTGACCTTTCCACACTCATGGTCAAAGTCGGTCATCATTTGTGCCGCTTGGCTGATGTTTGGTGTTATTAGAATTATGTCATTAGCAAAGCAGAGGTGGTGTAGTTACCAACCATCTATCTTCACTCCTATTCCTTCCCATTCCAGTCATCACATGACGTTCTCGAGGGTGGCACTGAAGAGTTTCGGTGAAATAGTATCACCCTTCCGAACCCCTCTCTTGACATGGATGATCACTTCTTTGTAGAATGTGAGATCCTGGTAGTGAATCCGTAATACAACTCAAGGAGGATCCTGATGTATTGAGTTTGAACACCCTGATTGGGTAGGGCTTCGATGACTGTTTCCATCTCAACAGAATCGAAGGCCTTTTTTAAATCAATGAACATTAGACAGAGTGGCATCTTGAACTCCTGAGAAACCTCAGTGAGCTTGGTTATCATTTGGATATGGTCAATGGTGCTGAATCCTTTGCGGAACCCAGCTTGCTCGCATGGTTGTCCTTCATCTAGTGTTCTGCCAATACTATTCAGGATGACTCGAGTGAACAGCTTGTAGATGACAGACAATAGGCAGATTGGGCGATAGTTGCCAATGTCGTGTATGTCTCCCTTCTTGTATAGTAGTACAGTCCTGCTGGTTTTCCATTGAGACAGAACCTTGCATTCAGACAGGAAGCGTGTGAAGAGCCGAGCCAGTGTATTGATGAGTACTGACTGTAGGTTCTTCAGGTGTTCAGGTCTGGCCTTGTCTGGGCCAGGTGCTCTTTGTTTCGTTACCAACGAGTTGGCTGTTGGATTTCAGAAGGAAGAACCTTGAGAACGACATATCTATCCTGCGGAATTTGGTATGTGGGCAAGTGGACGTGGCTATTTAAGAGATCTGAGTAGAAGTCATGAATAATCTTCTCCATTGCCCTTCTGGAAGATGTGATAGATCCATCAGGATGTCGGAGGGCCGTCATCTTGATCTTGTCATTGGTGAAGGACAGGCGGGCATTACTAATGCTTTTCCCGTCTTCTGCCACATCTACCAGCACTTCTGCTCTTCTCTCTTTGAGGTCTTCCTTTATTGCATCTCTGTACTGCTTTGTGAGCTCAGATGTTCGCTTGCGGTTGCCTGAGGCATGCACCAAGCCACGTTGGTGAATAAGCTCAAGAGTTTTCAAAGACAGGCTTTTTTTGTGGTTATCTCTCTCTTGGCCTTCCTCGCACAATCATGGAGGTGCAATCAGTGGATCGTATTCCTTGTCAATATTGTCAATGACAGTATCTTCCCATGTTGCCCCAACAGAGCCAAAGAGCTCCCAGCTGGTGGCCGTTCTGGGAGTTCTCTTCTTAAACTTTGAATTCCTTTCTCCCTGCTCTGTGAAGTAGAATTTTGCACAAAGGAGATGGTGGTCCGATCCCATTTCGAATTTTGGGACAACAGCAACATTGGTCAGGCAGAACTGTCGATTGAATGGGATGTAGTCTATTTCATTGTGGAACCGTCCACCAGGAGACTCCCATGTCCAACATTTGATTCGGCTTCTGGAACTGTGAGTTACCATGAATGGTCTTGGTCGACATGATGAACTCAGACAGTATGTCACCCTGTTCCTTACATTCTAAACCATGGGTCCTGATGTGGAGTTCTTTGGCTGATCTTCTCGGTCCTATCTTGGCATTAAAATCACTGACAGTGATCTTGTAGAAGGTGTGGTCTTCTTTATAGAACTTCTCCAGATCCATGTAGAACTTCTCAATTTCTCCTTTACATAATTGGATGTTGGTGCACAGACAACAAAGATAGAAACTGCCGGCAGTGAGCCCCATCTATTCAAGTGTAATCGTCCAATTCAGGTTATTAGGCATTCAAATGAATCAATCCTCATGGCTAAGTTCGTGTTGACAAGGATACCGCCACCACTGAGGCCTCTTTTGTCACATGTTCCAAGAAACAGGTTTTCTCCAGTGTCGAAAATGGCATGATGTGATTGATGCCTCTTGTTTCGGTCAGACCAATGATGTCATATTTGATCTTTTGCGCTTGTACCATCAGGTCCTCAATGAATGCATCAGGTGTCAGCATACGTGCATTGAAAGAACAGACAGTCATTTTTGTCTTTCTTCATTTTGGCAACCTAGTTCAACCTTGAGATTTTATCAGCCTCTCCTTCCACATCCTTCTCAACACTGCCGTATTCAGGGTCAGGGGAATGAGACCCATTGTATTTACTGGATTTGGCATATCGAGTACACCACAGATAGCTTACCAGGCTCTGCTGTGTGGGTGGGATATTCTTGGTAGCCTGAAAACGCAAATAAACTTTATAGGTGTTCCTATTCAGGCATATGTGCTGATATGATACTCTCAGTAGCCTGCCGGTATCTCTGAGAGCAAGAACTAGAGAATAAGAAGTCGCGTGGCTGCAAATGCAGCTGTGCACTTCTGGGAGCTTGGCGTTATAGTCTCTGGATCCTGGCCATTGATGGGGTTACACGGCAGTTGGTTGGTGTAAGTGTCTAGCTACTGGAAGGCCCAGTCCCGAACCGAGCAGGCTTGGAGATCTCAGCCCCGGGTCCTGTACACCTGGGTTCCTCTGCCGGTTCATTCATGTGTGAGGTTCATCCAAGTGTGCGGCGTGTGGTCTCAGCATGGCTTTGGCTGGGTCCCAGAGGTCTTCAGCTGTCGGACCCTGGTGAGGACAGTCAGGCATGGGGGTAGGAGACTCTGCTTTGTTCTCTTCCAGGAGCTTGGTGTTATAGTCTCTGGATCCTGGCCTAAGCAACATGAAATCAATAAAATTCTTCACAACCTGCATGTGAAAGGCATATCTCTCTAACCCTTACATTCCCTTTGAACAAGTACACCATCCCAAGTAGGGTTCCCTGTGACTGCTCAGTGTTTTCATATTATAGTTAACCTATAAATGTCCAGTGTAAGAGATACAAGTCAACAAGATCCCAAAGTTTATCAGAAAAATCACACAGGTATTATCTCAGATAAATCAGAAATACATGGGCAGAACAGAAACTTCTAAATAAGATCTTGGAAATCTACATTTTTATATTTTCTACCACTGCCTGCCATAGAGAAGATGGTGTGTTTGTGTGAATGTGTGTGTGTGGGGGGGTGGGGGGAATAGGAAATCAGTTAACATGATCATGATAGTTCAAGTTTTCAGAGATAAAATGAAAGATTATCCTTTAAATCTTTCTTTCAAACTCAAAATAAAGCTTACAAATTATTCTTCCTAATGCTACCTTCATTTTGGTGTAAAACATATGTGCCCATTTAAGTTCCTCTCTGGAACAGATGTCTCAAGAATCTAAGATTATCTTGAACCTACTTTCTTGAATTAAGTCTAAGGTAAAATGTAATGGCATATGATGACAATGAAAAGAATGCCCACTCTTTATTGATGACTTACCACTGTCCAGGCATGGATCTAACAACCATATGCAGTAGTTACTAATGTTATCACTATTTCATGGATGAGATACTGGGGGTTGGAGGGAGAAACTAACTCCTCCTGCACCGCACCTGATTTGAGCAAGTTTCCTGAGAAGCCATCTACCTATGAGCCTACCTCCTTCAGGTTTCCTTAATTACCCCCTCCCCAGAAATACAGTGCATCCTTATTCCCTTGTAATATGATTATTTGTCTGCATATCCACTTTTCCAATGATACTAAACTCTCAGAAGCTAGAAATTCTTTCCTTGGCTTTTTGTACTCACAAAACCTGTTTCATCACTTGACATACGTGGTAAGAACTCAAGAAAAGGAGGAAGAACACTGAATTTAAAGTCCAACTGTAGTTGTAAAGTTAATTCTATTGAGCTTGGCAAATCAGCCAGCCAAATGAGCAACCCTGTCTCATTCTCTGAGAGATCCCCCAAACACATGCATTTTCCTCTCAAGTGCATATAATGTTTTAGAAATCAAATTGTATGTCAATCCATTTAATAGATATAAATAATAACATTAATATTAATTACTATAATAGATGCAAATTATACAAGCCTTGACACACTGGCTACCTTCAAGCTGTATGACACTTGATTCTATGTGCACGCACCAAGCACTTCATCTACACAGTCTCACTTAAGCCTGACACCAGCCCTTGGAAATGTAGGTACTATTATTCTTTTTTTTCTGTTGGTGTTATTCACTCAGGCTTCCTCTGTGTGTGTGTGTGTCTTTCTCTCTCCCTTTCTCTCTCCCTCTCTCTCTCTCCCCTTCTTTCTTTCTCTCCCTCTCTCTCCCTCTCTCTCCCTCCATCCCTCTCTTTCTCACTCTGTATCTCTCTCTATCTCTCTCCCTCTCTCTTGGGTCACACCCAGCAATTCTCAGGGGTTACTCATGGCTCTGCATTCAAGGATTACTCCTGGAAGTGCTAGGGCGAGGGAGAGCATATAGGATGCCAGGGATGGAACCCACGTTGGCCACATGAAAGGCAAATGCTCTATTCTCTTACTAATGCTCCAGCCCAAGTATTATTATTCTAACTTTATAAATATAAGAAACTCAACCCTCAGGAAATGAATAACTTGCCCCAAACTACCTGATTAGATCAGTTGGGATTAGTGTCAGGACTTACTGATTTCAAAATGTGTGATCTTTTCAGTAGCACTGTTTTCCCACTGTGGAATAACAGTTGTCATTGTATAAAATTATACAGGAATTTGAACTTATGGTTTGAACCTCTGAATGTTGGAATTCCTAAAAACTTTGATGCTTTATTGAATTATAATCTGCTACAGAGGGGCCAATGATGTACCTTGTCCAAGCTCAGACCCAACAGAAAGACAGCCACAGGGCTGAGACCACGATGAATTTATTACTGATAAAAGCTAGGATAAATGTCCTGCCTTGACTTGGCAGCCTCGGTAAAACTCCTTATGTGCTACTTATTATTCTTCCTTCTCCCTGCTGTCAGAGGCATCACTCAATATGAACAAGCTGTGCTCTATGCAGATAGCTCACCTTGTAGTAAAGAGCAGATAAGAAAGCACTTTTTATTGACAGACAAAAGTAAGAGAGACACACAGGAACTGAGCTGAACATGATCAGTTCTTACTCTCAACTTACCAGAGGGCGAAATCATGCTTGGTGGTCTTGATATAGTGACCAAGAGAGGCTAATGTGTCAATCTAGGGCTAGAGTAAATTTCTTGTGCCTTTATGGAAATAGGATGATGATTGGGAGATGAAACCAATTTCTTTTATGTTTGCTGTTTTAAAAAATAGAGTAAGGAATGGGCTGTTTGGAACCAAGCCAATGAGAACTGACTTACTCTTTTATTCACACTAATTATAGAAACCAATAAGAAATCTCAGCACACATTCACCAATACTTGAAGATTCTTCAAATTGTCAGGCCATTTTAGAGGAATCGCTCCTATCCTCAAATGTAAAAGCAGTAACTTAAAGTAATGAAAATTCAAATTAGTTCTTTTCCGCCTATATTCACAAAATTTATAATTCTTTCTGAACCACCTAACTTTCTTATAGCTATTTCCCTTTAGTCAGCTGAGCTGAGTCAGAGTGTTGCTGTGTTTCACCATGTTGAAGGAATGTTGTCTGGGCCATGCATATCCTCTTATGAAAAACCAATATATGCCAGGTATTAAGAAAATAGAGCCTCTGCAGGAGCTTCTCTTCTTATGAGAGAAAGATTAATAGTAAGTGTGTAAGCATAAAGGTATTTTAGGATGATAATAAGCACGATGAGGGAGAAAAGTAAGAAATATTGCAATAACTAAAGGTCCTTAGTCGAGTACAGCATGAGGAGAAATTAGCAGCAATATAATGATCTGAGGGAGAGCAATCCTTGCAAATGGAAATAGCACTGAGCCCCTGAAATGTATATGATCTTAATGTCTACCCAAGAGGCAGAGAAGAGGTGAGAATTGGATGGAGGTGGGAGGGAGAAAAGACCAGGCAGGGAGGCAGGAACATTGTAAGTTTTGCAGGCAACACAAAAAAGTTTAGATTCTATTAGTAGCATAGAATCTAAGGCTCAACTAGGAAATTGGGAAAGGGAACCTCCCAAGAGATGGTCAGAAGGACTAGTGTGTGTGAGATGGGGGGGGGGGGGGGAGGAGGGGGGAGGGCAACAGGGTAAGGTGTGAGGCTCCAGTGATTCCAGATAAACATTGCAATATAAGGGACAAGAGTACAGTGCTGCTTAGGCCCAGATGCTGGAGATTTCCTGGACCACTGCTCCAGTGCTCAAGGGCATCCAGGGCAATACCCAGCAATGCTCAGATACCATATGGTGCTGGGTGTCAAAGTGAACACTGCTACATGCCAGGTATGTGCCTTGAGATTATACTATCTTTCCAACCCTGACAAAGATTCTTGAAACTCTGAAAAAACACTGACTACAGGTAAGCAAGTAGAGAGATCAACTGTGAGATGCTTGTGGCTCAGACTAAGGTATGAAACTCAAGAGTTAATGGCAACTAGGAAGACTCAGATTACATCTAAAAGATAGAATCAGTGGGAGAGTCTTGTGGATTGAGTGTGACTGTGAGTAAAAGGGGAAAATGATGGGTGATTCCTAGACCCAGGATCTGACTACTCAGTGATACTCTCAACTACCTTGTGAGGTATTTCAAAATGTGAACCAGAACAGATGACTGGTTAAAGAAACTCTAGTACATTTACACAATGGAGTACCATGTAGCGGTTAGAAAAGATGAAGTCATACAATTTACATACAAGTGGTACTACATGGAAAGTATCATGCTAAGTGAAATGAGTCAGAAAGAGAGGGACAGACATAGAAAGATTGCAGCCATCTGGGGAACATAAAGTAACAAAATAGGAGACTAACACTCAAAAATAGCCGAGATAAGTAGCAGGAGGATTACTCCATGTCTTTGAGGCCGGCCGCACATGCTAGGGGAAAAGGCAGCTTAGATAGAGAAGGGAGCACCAAATAAAGGGTGTTGGGAGGTTCCTCCCAGGATGGGAGATGCGTGATGAGAGTAGACTATAGACTGAACATGATTGCCACTCAATGTCTCTTTTGCAAACCACAGCACTCAAAAGGAGAGATATAACAAAAAGGAATGCCCTGCCATAGAGGTAGGGTGGAATGGGGGGGATAGGGGGTGGGAGGGATACTGGGATCAGTCGTGGTGGAGAATGGGCACTGGTGGAGGGATGGGTATTTAATCATTGTATAATTAAAACCCAAGCACAAGATTTGTAAGTCTACAACTGTACTTCATGGTGTCTCACTAATAAAAATTAAAAAAAAAAAAAAGATAGGTTGGAATCACACTATCTTGATCATATTAAATTTGAGGTGCCTGTGAGTTATCTAAGAGGAGAGGTAAGCAGATCAACAAACATGTTTTAGGCTTAAGGAAGAATTCTAAGCTGGAAGATACATATTTGAGTCATCGGAACCTGTTAATATCAATTATATGAGAAATAGGAATAGAAACAGAGCTCTGGGAAACTTCAATATTCAGAGGCTTGTAGAGAAAAGCATACAAAAGAAGTCAATGGAAGGGTCACTTTGAGTTTATTGATAAGAAAGCCAGACAAGATTGTTTATCAAGGAGGGGCCTTTGGGGGGCTAGAACAATAACACCGCAAGTAGGGCATTTGCCTTGCAAGCAACCAACCTGAATTTGAGTTCCACCATTCCATATGGTCCCCCAAGCAGCGCCAGGACTAATTTCTGAGTGCAAAACCAGGAGCAAACCCTGTGCATCACCAGGTGTGACCCCAAAAGGAAAAAAAAAAAGAGAAGACTGTCACCAATGTCAAATGCTTAAGTGTAAAATAAAATTGGGAAGATAAATAGCCACTAGTTTATCAATCCATAGTCCCCAACTATGGATAATATAATATGGATAATATAATAGCCCCAACTATGATATTATTTTGATATAATCTGTTTCAATAGAGTGGCGCAAGCATTTATGCTTCTAAACTATTTTTTAATTTTAGTGTTGTGTGATTTTAATGATTTGCCCCAATTATAAATTATCAATCATCTTTTGATTGTACCTAGAGTGTCTCTTGAGAGGCTCTGTAGTCTTCATGTTCTTCACTAATTAAAAAAAAAGGGATTTTTAAAATATTATATAGAAGAAAAGAAAATGAAATAATAAAATCCATTGACCTTATCTCTAGATTTCTAAAAATTCAGCCACAATATTTGGTGGAACTAAGGATGTCTTTGTGCCATGAAAGATTGCCATTTTCTCAGATTTCGCTACATGGTTTACCTCACTGAGCAAAAGAAGCTCTTGTAGGTCTGGTTTAGCAACCTTTATTTAGTTTCAATTATAATCTGCCAAAGTCTGTTCCTGGTATCACATCATTCTTTCAGGTGATCAACTTTTCAAATGAAAAAGATAGAATACTATTATTGAATAAGAAGTAATATTTGAAGGGTTGTTTGTTTTCTGGGGGTAGGCATGGGGTCACATATATTAGTACTCTGGGGCTACATGGCTTTGTGCCAGGGATTGGGGAAACTGCAGTGCCCAGGATTAAATCCAGACTGCAGGTATTGTACACAAGCTCTCCAGCCTTTTGCAATTTCTGAAGCACCAAGAGTTATTATTTTCATTTTTTTCAGAACTCATTAAAACTCAAGTTTTTTGAAGTAAAAGAACTTTATTGGGAAATTAAACGGAGGGAAGGAGGGAGCTGTATTTTGATATGTGCTAGAGAGAGGACCCAGAATGGAGAGGCCAGGACACTCCTCAAGTGGGGATGTGGAGGTCATTTCCCCAGATTGGAGAAATGGGCCTAAAGTGTAAAAGTTCATACCTCAAGATGGAAGATACAGCTGACATGTGCCAAAACTTATATTTTGAAAAACTCATGTATCAATTTTGTGTCTTAGGAAAATAACAAAGGACTTTCTTATGTGTATGTATACACATATGAATACACACCATCATACATATTTTTAATCTTATGAGTTGCTATGAATCCTTCGCATTAGTTCTCAATTGGAGATGAGGGTAATTTTGCCTCCAAGGGAATATTTGGTAATAGTTGGAAATATTTTTGTTTATTTTTGTTATGATTATTATGGAGTATGTTACTGGCTTATAGTGGATATAGCATATAAGGATTCTGCTAGGCATCTATAGTTCACAGAGTTGGTTTTTTCTGTGACTTCTATAATTCAAATGTCAAGCATATAATTTTGGGAATTCTCACACTATGGTGGAAAAGCAGAGCGCACTATTGTAAATGAAACATTCATTCTCCAACCACGACATGAGATCCAGGAACTTTATTGACCTGGGACAGTCTGTCTATGTAACTGATCTACAATGTAATCTTTGAGTGGCTATGAACTCTAGGTGTGAGGCTCGAGTAATGATGTACTACACTAATTCACACAGTTGCCTATGCTAGCTGACGTCCACAAAAATCATTTTCTAAATTTAAAATGTCAACCCAATCTATACCATGTTAGCCTCCCTTTCCTCTACTCTACTAAGTGAAGATACCAGCTTTGCCTTATGGCCACAATTTTCTCTTTCCTAATATCGATGGTCTTCTAATATCACCCGTGTGACTCAGAACTGACAATATGTAATACTGACTGTGCCACTAAAGATTTTAGAACCAATTAAAAACCATCATTCCTCTCTGAAAGTTTCTAAGAAGACTTCTGTCTTCCTCACACTGGGTGAAATAGTATAAAACCTAATAATGACAGATGAGAAGATGGCCAAAACAAAATGAGCAACACACATACCAAAAGACTGGGGGATTCTTACATGAACCATAAACCCACTTCTTTCCTGGCCCAAAGAACAGAAATGCCCAAAAGCTTTCTTCAGAAGAATGCCTCTTGTGACTCAACTCCCATTTTAAAATTGAGCTGGTCTATATTTAGTAAAATGTCGATCCTTTAACCTCAAGGTCAACTAAATCTAGTCTTTTCTTCACAGCATGCACAAGAATTTTATCTTGAACTTGGTAGAGGAATAAATTATTTAATCAATATTTATATAATATTCTTAAAATAAATCTAAACAGAAAATATAACTCACTGTCCACAGCAAAACACTGAAGAACTGCTGAGTGAAGAAGCTTACAATCAGAAAAACAGCTTGGGTTTCAATTTAATTCTTATTTGCTCTGATGCCAAAGTAAATTTTTCTATGAGGAAAATGAGGTCATTCATCACAGAAAGGGATCACTGTCTTAAAATTCATATGACCAGGAAACACAAGACCAATATAATGAGAGGTTTCAGAGATGTGAACTAAAATAAAATGGGCTTAAGAGATGGCAAATCTGTATGCATTGCTTCAACACAAAGAGAAAAATGAACAGCATAAGACGGTTTCTTGGCCTTTTTTTCTCTAGAAATGTACATTCTCTGACTCTCTCCCATACCAAAGAACCCTCAGTATTCCATATCAATGGGGTTCCCAAATAAACAACATGGAAAGCATAGCAATCCTGCCCTTCAGGACTTGTTTGATGCCATAACAGAGGGAATGAGTGGGTTCTGAATAGATTAGGGCATGAACCCTAAGTTCTCACAAACATAGAAATCACAAACAGTAATACATAAGGAAAGAAAATAGAGATGTCACATCATTAACTATATCTTGTTTACATCTTGATTCTTTCTTGCCTGCTTACTATCTCAATTTATATATGCATAGTATATCATCAGGATAAAGAGCACAGGCAGTTACAATTTTGCCATATTCCAGTCATCTTACTTTGAGAAAGTTAATTAAACTTGATACTTGGGTTTCCTTTCTAAAGTAATAGTGAATAATAATGATATGGCCCATGTACGGCTACTGTAATGGTCAAGCAAAGTAAAGCTAGCGTAGGATTAGCAGAAAACCTAGCACTTGAAAAGTTCATGAATATAACTTCATTATAGTGCAAAACTTGAACTCAAAGATTCAGAAGAGTAGAAGCCTAGAGCATAAAGATGAGACATAACCTTTTTTTTTTTTCAGAAATAGATGCCCAGAGAACAAGGGTTAATACTACATTCATTAGCAACAGAATCAGATAAAAATTCAGGTTCCTTGACTGCTTGAACCAGTGTTCTTGGAATGGGAGAGAAAGGCATGTTGTAAATGTTTTTGAAAAATATTTATTGATCCATTTTTATGGAGAAATTGTACATACTTCCATGCAGTGGAAGCTTATCATTCAGTCTGTTGCCTGCATTCGTTTAGTCAAACTATGCTATAGTTGCAGAGAAACAGCTGGTCCAGCCCGAACTTGTCACACAGTCACCCCAAGGCTCTAAACAAGTCTTTATCTGGCAACAGCAGATTGGGACCATCTGTCATGGCAGGGCACATATGGCCCCACTGTATTGTAAGAATAAGGTTGTCACAAAAGGTCATTATCTATGCATCATTTTTCTGTGATGAGCTGTAAGCAGGCTCTATAATTCTTCCATTTTGTCTCAATCACTCTAATATTCTCCAGCAGTTGGAAAAACTAAGGCCAAGTAAATAGAAGTCTTCTTGCCATGCCCTTGGAAAATTCTGGAAAGTGTCCTATCATTTACTTTCTCTTTGGTGAGTTTGTTCCTTTTAAAGTATCCTTTACATTCTAACCATAAAGTCCTGAAAGGAGTAAAGATGTGTAAGTCATGTGTAATGCAACACAGAAGTAGGGTTTGCTTTAAATTTACATGAGAAAAGTGGATAAATTAGGGTGAGTCAGGCCAATTGTTAGAGTAGATAATACTAGAACAGAAAATAGTCAAGAAAGAATCATACCGGGGCTGAAGCAATAGTACGGCAGGTAGGACCTTTGCCTTGCACACTGCGGACTTGGGTTCGATTCCCAGCATCGCCTAGGGGCCCACGAGCACCACCAGGAGTGATTCCTGAGTGCAGAGCCAGGAATAACCCCTGTGCATCGCCAGGTGTGATGCAAGAAAGAAAGAAAGAAAGAAAGGAAGGAAGGAAGGAAGGAAGGAAGGAAGGAAGGAAGGAAGGAAGGAAGGAAGGAAGGAAGGAAGAAGAAAACCAAGAAAGAATCATACCTTTTTGTTTTCTACCTATAGGGATGATTACATAAGCATCAAAATTAAGATAATTGAGTATTTATTTTTAAGTTTTTATTTTATTAAAGAACCACAGTTCACAAAGTTCTTAATAGTTGAGATTTTTACATATGCTTTAGCACCAATCCCACCACCAGCATCAACTTCCCTCTGCCAGTTTCCAAGTTCATTCCAACCCACAGCCTGCCATCTTGGCACGTTTTAAAGCATCATATTGTGAGACAGTCCAAACTACCTGTAGAGGTCAGAGGTAGGTACTTCAAAGGACAGTCCTATCTGAATCCAGGTGCAAGCCATCCTTGACTGATCACCAGCAGTTGGGCGAGGAGTGAGGGAGAAACCTCAAGATCATTCCAGCTCCTGTTCACTCCAGTCACTCCCAGGTATTCAAGTCTTTTCAACTGAGGCTTCACTACTACAAGACATAGTGATAATAACTCTGCCCTGTTTGATTCCTGACCCACCAAATCTATGGAACTAATAATGACTGTTGTTTCAGTCTTTCAAGTTTGACATCATTTATTATAAACTGCAACAACCAGAAGAGACTCAGTGATCAAGCAGCTGGCTTTCATTTTATTTTCCTTTGAGAGTTGAGGGTGGAGAACTGTTTGAGTCACACCAAGTCATTTCTTAGAAGCTACTAGCACAGTGTCCAGGGGTCTTGCCTAGAGGTTCAGGGACATCAGGGAAATCATAAGGTTCCATGGATCAAAACTAAACCTAAAAGGTTTACATTTACAAAGGAGCCCGGCAAGCTACCGAGAGTATTCGATATGCCAGACACAGTAACAACAAAGTCTCCAATGGAGATGTTACTGGGCCCGCTCGAACAAATCGATGATCAACGGGAGGGCTGTACTATATATAGCCCTCCAGTCCTTTGATCTTTCGTCTCCCTTGGTCTTCTTGACTATCTTTTTTTAATTGTAGTTTAGGCAACATGTTTACGGTAGTGTTAATGTTTGCGATTTTTGGTAGAAATTTAGTTCTATTTCACCACCACCAAAGTACTCAAGACTCTCCACCATTGTCCTTTATGTCACTTCTAGGCCACCTCTTCCACCCTTTCTCTTTTCACTTCTTAGTAACCACAGTTTTGTAATCCAAGGTTAATCTTCTGAACTATTTTATTTACTTAGTTTTTGGTTATTGAAACATACCCAATGGTGCTCAGGACTTACTCCTGGCTTTGCATTCAGGGATCATTCCTGGCCAGAACTCAGGGAACCACAATGGAGCGGTGGGGATTGAACCTGGGTCAGCTACACACAAGGCAATTTCCCTGCCCATATATTAGCTCCCTTGTCCTCCTGGACTGTTTTAACATAATAAATGTGGATATGGACCACAAAAATGAGTCTGAAATGCCCTGTGTTTTATGTATTGTTTGATAATTAATTTTTAACATCTCTGTTTGCTGAGTCCTGGCCTAACAACGACTCATAATGGAGACTGAAATAAGCCCAGGTCTAATTCTTTCCATCCATTGTATGTCCACCCATGTTCACATTTCCTGTTTCACACCTTGAATACTTTTTCAAATTCATTTTTCTCACTTACTCCCCTGCTAAATTTGTTTCAAATGTTCTCTCTTTGTGCCATGGCAATTCACCAACTTGATCTAGGTGCCAGAGTCAAAGGTGGCTGCACGGAAATAAGCTAAGATAGGTTGTAAAAATACAGAATCCCTGGTGATTTCTATGTGCAGCCATGATAAAAAAAAAAAAAAACAACCAAGAGAGTAACATGCAAGCTCCTTCATAAAGCATATGGAGCCCGGCATATTCTGACACCTACCAATTGCTACCTCACTTCCTGGCATCACCTCACCTTATGTTTCACTCAGAAAACATGTCCTCAGAGACCTCCCTATCTTTCTAAATGCTATTCCTTGTACCAGGAAGCACACTCCCCGCAGAATGTTCTTGTGAAAGCATCTCCCTTTCTATGAGCTGTCCCTGACTCTTTATAGTCAAAACCAAGCACATTTCCTAAGTTTCCATTCCCCTTGTATCCACCTCTAACCACTTAACCCATGACTAAGGGATGTGCCAAGGACCCAGGCTTATTCATTTCAGAACCTTCAGTGTTAGCACAGTGCTCCATTTATCAAAGATATTCAACAAATGTTTGCTGAATGAATAACCCAATGTGTTCCCCTTCAGCACTAGCTGCCAAGTAAGTTAGAGCCAAATCCAGTTACCAAGTATAGTAATTAGCTCATCCCAGGTGCCTGGTAACATCTGCTCCCTGTTTCTTTGAGATGGTCTCTGTTCTCTTTTTAGCCATAATTGTCCTATTTTACATTAGGTTTAATTTGCATTCTCTTTCAAATCTTTTTGAAAGAAGGTAGAGGATAAATTCTGAATAAATGAATAGATACGTAAGTTCCTCAAGAGACACCTGTGTTATACCTATAGTAGAGAAGAGAAGAGAAATTACTGAGAAAAAATATGCTACACCTTTCGAATCAAATAACTGATATGTCCTCATAGTTCCTTCACCAGATAAAAATAGAAAAGTATAGGAAAATACTCAAATAAAACTTTATTAATTCAGCAAAAAGTTATTGAATAGGCATATTGGGTGACACAGACAGAAAAACGTGATTAAAATTCCAGGATCAAAGAGCTTACATTACTGTAGGTTAGATGAGAATTATATATAGATATTGAAGCAATATTGCAAATTATAAGTGCTGATTTTTATGTTAAGAATACATAAAAAATGTTTATTCCTGCTAAGTATCAGTGAAGTCTTCACAGAGGTTATATTTTCTGATATCAGCCTTATAAATGAACAGAAGTTAGACATGTAGTGAGATCTACACAGAGCCAAACATTTTAGCATAAGAAGCAATTTGGGAATGTAAAGAAAACTGTGATTGGCTGGATGATAATATCTATTATCTTCTATTAGGCCCATGACGTTGTATTACACAGAGTGGGGTAGATATTTTTTCCATCTAATATTCAAATAACTTTAAATATGTAAATGAAGAAACTGAGGTTTATAAGCGACTTGCTCAAGGTCACACACTTAGTGAGAATTAAGATTCAATCAAGGAAAATTTTAGGTTTTTACAGGTGTGTGTCTTCAGACACTGATTGGGAGCAAAAAATTGTACTTGGTGGTAGGAGAAGGGGCAATCAGAAAGATAGGTAAGATGAAGGGTGTAGTGTTGGAATGTCTATTTGCATAAAACATTCCATTAACATGATTGTAAATCGGGGTGACTAAAATAAGTCAGAAGGGGGAAAAGTTAAAGGGAGAAAGGAAGAAAATTGATACTAAAGGACTTCTGAGTCAGAATAAACAGCATGCCTTTGACTCTGCCAATAATGAGAAATTGATGACTTTTTTTTTTCCACACCTGGTGGTGCTCAGGCTAACTCCTGGCTTTGCACTCAGGGTGGGCTTGTAGGACCATGTCAGGTGGCAGGTATCAAGGGATCAGACCCAGGTTAGCTACTTGCAAGGCAAATGCCCTACCTGCTAAACTATTGCTCCAGTCCCAGATATTGATGACTTTTTAAGAGGAGAGAAAAATGAGACACTTCACAGGCATTAGATAGTTAACTTATTTAAAAACCCAGTGAAATTTTAGGTAGTCAAAGAGAAGTATATGTAACAGATTTTTTAAAATATATATTGAAAAGTAAAACCAATAGATTAAAAAAGAGGCAACGGGAAATAAAATAGGAGAAAAAAGAACAAACTCAGGGAGTGATTAAACATGAAAGAAGGTTATGTACTTGTGCAACTGGAAAGGCAGTCATGTCATTCAGAGGATGGAGAGATGGAATAAGTGTGGGAGGTATGAAAGAGATGAGATTCAGGGGGTGATGGCATCGTCTTCAAGATGGAAGCTGCTCTTAGAAGACAGGAAGTCAAGGAATAAAGTATAGAATTAGGGAGTCATCCAAAACCACTACAGGAAGGAAATTGGTGTGACAAAGTTTATAATATTCCTTGTGAAGTGTTTTTGACAACATTGAAAATCACAGTGAATAAAATGAGAAGAAAAAGAATCAGAAAAGTCTAGGTGGTATGAATGAATCAAGAAAATGGTGGGGTTTTTTGGGGTTTTTTTGTTTGTTTTTTTATTAGTGAAGCACCATGAGGCACAGTTGTAGATTGAGAAATCTTTGTGCTTGGGTTTCGGTCATACAATGATCAAATACCCATCCCTCCACCAGTGCCCATTTTCCACCACCATGGATAACATCCCCCCCCCCCCCCGCCTCTGTGGCAGGGCATTCCCTTTTGTTCTCTCTCTCCTATTGGGTGTTGTGGTCTGCAAAAGAGGCATTGAGTGGCAAACATGTTCAGTCCATAGTCTACTTTCAACATGCATTTCCCCTCCTGGGAGGATCCTCCAAACACCCTTTATTTGGTGCTCCCTTCTCTCTCTGAACTGCCCTTTCCCCTAGAATACCCAGCTGGCCTCTAAGCTATGGAGTAATCCTCCTGGTGTTGATCTCAGCTATTCTTGGGTATTAATCTCATATTTTGTTACTTTATATCCCCCAGATGAATGCAATCTTTCTATGTCTATCTCTCTCTTTCTGACTCATTTCGCTTGGCATGATACTTTCCATATTGTACCACTTGTATGTAAATTTCATGACTTCATCTTTTCTAAGAGCTACATAGAACTCCATTGTGTAGATGTACCAAAGTTTCTTTAACCAGTCATCTGTTCTTGGGCACTCAGGTTTCTTCCAGTTTCTGGCTATTGTAAAGAGTGCTGCAATGAACAAACAAGTGCAGATGTCACTTCAACTACACATTTTTGCCTCTCTGGGATATATTCCCAGGAGTGGTATCACTGGGTCAAATGGGAGCTCAATTTCTAATTTTTTGAGAAACGTCCATACTGTTTTCCAAAAGGACTGAACTAGTCAGCATTCCCACCAACAGTGAAGGAGTGTCCCTTTCTCGCCACATCCGTGCCAGCATTGGTTGCTTTTGTTCTTTTGAATGTGGGCCAGTCTCTGAGGTGTGAGATGGTATCTCATTGTGGTTTTGATCTGCATCTCCCTGATGATTAATGATGTAGAGCATTTTCTCATGTGCTTTTTTGTCATTTGGATTTCTTCTTTGAGAAAGTTTCTGTTCATTTCATTGCCCCATTTTTTGATGGGGTTGGATGTTTTCTTCTTGTGGAGTTCCACCAGTACTTTGTATATTCTTGATATCAACCCCTTGTCAGATGTGTATTCGGTGAATATCCTTTCCCATTCTGTAGACTGTCTTTGTATTTTGGTCACTGTTTCTTTGGAGGTGCAGAAGCTTCTTAGTTTAAGATAGTCCCATTTATCTATCTCTGTTTTCACTTGCTCGGCCAGTGGCGTGGCATCTTTGAAAATACCATTAGCCTCAATGTCATGGAGGGTTTGGCCAACTTTGTCTTCAATGTACCTTATGGTGTCTGGTCTGATGTTGAGGTTTTCAATCCATTTTGATCTTACTTTTGTACATGGTGTTAGGCAGAGTTCTGAGACCATTTTTTTGCATGTAGCCGTCCAGTGATGCCAGCACAATTTGTTAAAGAGGCTTTCCTTACTCCACTTCACAGAAAATGGTGGTTTTAACAATGTTAATTCTCCCAATCCATGAGCAGGAGATATCTTTCCATTTCCTCATTTCCTCATCCGAGCAAAAGTAGACTATAGACTGAATATGATGGCCACTTAATACCTCTACTTCAAACCACAACACCCAAAAGGAGAGAGAGAGCAAAAGGGAATTTCCTGCCACAGAGGCGGGGTGGGGTGGAGAGGATGGGGTGGGGGTGTTAAGGATGCTGGGATCATTGGTGGTGGAAAATGTGCACTTTTGGAGGGATGGGTACTCGACCATTGTATGGCTGAAATGCAAACATAAAAGTTTGTAAATCTGTAACTGTACCTCATGGTGATTCACTAATAAAAAACTAAAAAAAGAAAAGAAAAAAGTGGTTTTAGATGAAGGGAAGGGGGAACCGCAAACAGGCAGAGCTTTGAGAAAGAGAACAGAAAGTGACATGAACTATACTAAACCGAAAGGTGACTGACTAAGAAAGAGAAAATATTCTCCCAACCTATACCTTACAAAGGGCTAATATTCAGAACATGTTAGAAAACTCATAATGCTCAACAGCAGCAAAACAGACCACTGACCCCTGCCTCTGTACTCAGGCATCATTCCTAGAGGTGCCCAGGGGACAATATGCATATGCATTACTGGGGATCAAACTGGAGTTAGTTGTGGGCAAGGCAAGTAAGTGCCTACAACCCTGCAATATCTGCCTAGTATTGAGTATCTATTGTTTCTAAAGATGAATTGGGGTGAAAGCAATTCAGAATTAATTGACCAGGAGAAGTTAAAGGCACAATACATTTGTTTGTTACTTTTTTTCTGTGAAGAGGCAGTTCCTCTATGAACTTCACAACTTCATGAGTAAAAGAATTTGTGCGGAGGTCCCACAAACTGCCAGGATACAATCATTATTGGAACAAGAGCTTCTGTGTAAGTGATATACCAATGAGGACTATAACTGAGGATTAAGGGTATATCTCTAAACACTTAGCACTGCCCTTTTAATAAGGACTTTCTTTTTGGAGAGAAAGCACTTTGAAAGTTCTTAACTTTCTCATCATCTGGAAGACCATTATCTTCAGAACATCAAATAGTATTAGGGTGTTTGATCTGGTAAAGCTGTCAGCTTTTATTGCCCTGCACTGGTCAGTGAAGGAGAGGAAATGCAGAAGAAACAGTGTCTAGATAACACGAGTCATGTACAGAACACTCTCTCAATTAATGATATCCCTAGATTCGGAAAAGTTCATTGATTCCTCTAATTTTCAAATTAAAATAAGGAAATTCAAACTGGTGACAAGATCATAAAACCAGTTTTATGATTCTTCCATACCATACCAGAGTCACAGAAAGTTTGAAGAGACGATTTTTTTTTAAATATATGGGGAAAGTTGGGCTGGAGATAAAAGTACAGTAGGTAGGGTGTTTGTCTTGCATGCAGACTACCCAGATTCAATCCCTGGCACCCCAATAGTCACCTGAGCCCCTCCAGCAAATCTCCGAGTGCAGAGGAAAGCATAAGCTCTGAACATCACTGGGTGTGACCCAAAAACAAAACAAAAATGGAAATAGAAAGGGAAGTGCCAGAAAGTCATGTTTCTAAATGCCTTTCAAAATGCTCTATAGGCATAGTATTTGTCTAACACGCCAGTACATTACGTTTTACAATACAATGCCTTTTTCTCCTAATCTTTATTCATGACTGTTTTCATCTTGCAAATACAAAATTATTTCTCCACTATTCCCAAGGTGTTTCCTTTGATCTAACAGGCCAGCTATCCTAAAGTGGTGATTTTTCTACAAAGACTTCCTCTGTTTACTTATCAAATATTTATTGAGCGTGTGTCACAAATGCACAGACACCGTACTAGGTGCTTGGGACCAAAAGTGACAGATAATAACACCTTCGCTGACCTCACAATACACACCAGTATTAAGTCTGACCTCACTTTTACTTTTCTCTATGCTATTCTCAGTCTGCAAATTCTCCTTCATCTTATCTCTACCTGTAACTGTCTACATATATGAGTGATTCAACCTCATCTCTGAACCTCATCACTTCTTATGCATCTGTAAAAGTAATGCAGCATTTAATGACACACTGCCCTATATCAGCTGCTCTGTCATTGTGAATGACACCTTATCTCGTCAGCCAGGCTATAAAGCTTCTAAGGAAAAGAGCATCTTTATTTCTTCTTGGCCTTTCATGTGGTTTAACACCAACTCCAGATGTTTTCAGAATCATTAGAGATGACAGATTACCTTCCTAGCAGAATCTTAGTAATTCATTCACCCTTTCTATTAGTTTTTTATGGCCTCTGAAACAAACCATCACAAACTTGGTTATTTAAAACAACTGGATTGTATTTTTTCATAGTTTTAAGGCCAAAAGTCTCATATCAGACTTGATACATTGGGCCAATACCAATGTATCAAGAGAGCCATTTTCTACAGAGTCTCAGGGAGAATTTATTTTTTGCTCTTTCTAGTTTATGGTAATTATTGGCACTCTTTGACCATGTCACAACATTCAATCCTGGCCTCTATTGTCACATTACTGTCTCCTCTTTGTGTCAAATGTACCTTTGTGACAAATAAACTTCTCTTATAAGAACATTTATGATTATATTTAAAGCTTACCAGATAACTAAGGATAATAACTCCATGTCAAGATCCTTACTTCATTCTCATCTGGAAATAACAACCCTTCCCTGACCAAAAAAAAATCTTTTTCTGATTTACAAGTTTTAGAGATTAAAACCTGACATCTTTGTGGTATATTATTCAGTGTGTTAGAGTTTTTTAATTTTTTTATTCACCCTTAGAGTTAGGTGCTTTCATAAAGTTGTAAGTAAACAATTTAATCATGCAGACTATCTCTCAATCCAGTAATTTAATAGTCCAGAAATTCAGATATTCAACATTCAAGAGAAGAAAATAATGCAAAAACTAGATACTACAATCTGCTTGTATAAAAGATAAGAAACATTTAAAAATTTCCAATATAATTAACTATTGGGAAAACAGTAGTATAAAGTAAGTTAAAAGTATTGGTATTAATTTTCATTAGGTGCCTTAATCAAAGACTATTTCAAAGTAGGACGGCTGTGAAGACCATGAATTCAGGTTAATTTTTTTAAATTATTTTTCCTGGAGAAGAAAGAGTTTTCCTAGTGTATTCAACCACAAAACACAAAACCAATCTTATCTATGAATATAGCGGAAACGAATATTTATTCCTTTAATTAGAGTGGTAAACCAATGAAGGCTGGGTACACCACAGGTGACTGTGTTTAGTGCAAACTAAATCCCAGCATAATCAGGCAATGATTTGACCGCTAAGTTATGGGCCTTGTGTTCAGAAAGCTGAGGTAGAACCCAAAGACAATGCAAGAATCACCATGTAAGTGAGAATTTAAAAGGCAATTTTTAAAAGTTTGAACATTTAAAAAGAGAACATTGTTCACTCATCATTTAATGAGGATGTCTGAAAAGCTACAAAGTTTTTAGAGATTGTGTTGTCCAGGATCAAATTATACTAGAATAACTAGATACCATACAAACACAGAGATGATGTTTAACGCTCCATCCTCGTGTTTATAAAGAGACAAATATCAGATTACAGGAAACTCTTGAATCCCTCAACAACTTTTCCGATGTGAAAGTCTCATTGGTCAAACCAACCTCCTTGATGTGTTGAAATATTAGCTTAGTTGACTTAGCAAACATAGTTATCATTTTCCTATAACAGGATTTGTGTATTCTCGAATACTGCCTTTATTTATAAGATTCTAATGAAAGAATTCCATTCATGGTCTAGAATACAAATAGAAAGCTCCAGGTGCACCCAACCATTAGAAGCCAATCTGCAGTTTTTCTCAGTGAACAGGTGCAGGGATGGGCAGCTCAGGAGCCCACAGGTATGACTACAGTAGAGCTGGCAGAGGTAATGATTACCCCAAATCACCAAGAACGTGGCATGTTATGGTCTCTACTTGTTGATAAGGCAAGGAAATGTATTAATACAGTTTAAAATAACTTGAACAAAAGCACTTATTTTTTGATATTCTGAAAAGAGACTTCCTTTTATCTAGACACTTTTCTTAGGAGAAGAAAAATCTTCTCTTCCAAGGCAGCAAGATCAGAGGCAATTCTTTCATCAATGTGTCTCAGGTAAATTTCCTCTAACACAAGACCCTGAGTTTATTTCCCGGGGGACCTCAGTTTCATTCTCATCTTAGAGTGGACTTAGATAATTTTTCACATCCTAATATGTCAACCATTATTTCCCCTCTTTAAAGCTCATTCTCGGAGCAAGAAACATAAACATCCTTTAAGGAGGCAGCTTTGTTTGTTCAGACCCTGTCCTCCTCCCAAACCCTCCCACTCCCCCCACCCCACCCCCGTGAAATTATGATCAGCAGGAAACTAAAACAACCAGCAGGGTTTTTGTTTTCATTGATTTCAGTGACATTTTGAAAATGGAGCACCTAAGCCAAACCAAATCTCCAGTCTCACTCTCACCAAAATCTGAAACGAGGAACTTCATGTGGAACATTCAAAACTCAATTGTCTCCAGCCACAGCTGAATGAAAAGCCCAGATTAAAACTGGCAACGATTTACTTCCTACAAACATGCTTTGTTCCCTGTTAACTTGTCAGCTCATAAAAAAGGGGGGAGCCTCTATACAAGCAGCTGTCTCATTCAAGATGCTGAAGCCTTTCATGGTTGTCAATATGAATGTGTAACACAGAACCCAGACCAAGACCCTTGGTCTAAAACCCTGGCCCAGAGTGTGGGCCTCCACACTGCCCTGGTATGCCTTTCTTCTCTTGTGATGACTTGCATTTTCAGTAAATGGTTAGAAAATTTCCTGCTTTTCATGGAATCCCCTCATGATCTTGTTTCCCAGAAACCTGTTTGTAGAGAAAGCCAACCCCAGAGGCAAAACAGAGAAACCTATGAAGTTTTTCCGTTCTTAATCCTCTCTCTTTGCTCTTAGCTGCTCTGGGCTAATTTGGTCAATACCTTTATGTCTTTCAATGATTCCTGGGTAAGTTGAGCAACTTGCAGTGACCACCCACAGTTAGTTTGCTAGAGAGGAATCAAATCCAAATAAATCATGGCAAGCCACTTTGCAACCATTAAGTGACTGATGAATAACCATTATGGTTTTCCCAATGAGCCATTTAATAAATTCATGACACATCTGAGATGCCTTATTATTTCCTGGATTATCCAGAAAGACATCATTAACTCAACCTCAACCCAAGTAGTAACAGCTACAAGCATACAGAATGAATGGCGCGTAGGTGAAAAAGAGTCATCTCCCTTTGCTTTTTTTGATTCTATTCATGCTCATATCACTTTGCTCACCGGAAATGATTTCTTTTCTCTCTTCATCCCATTCTGCAAATCTCTGAGAATTGGTAGGCTCTCATTCATTTAAAGCCCCAACTCTGTTGATGTGAACTCCTCTAGCACTGATCTAGTTGGAAGATGATTGCAGGTGCTCCAAATTCATACACCATTCTCAGTTCTTCATACACCATTCTCAGTTCTGACATTCATTGGCTGGATGACCGAGGATATACATCACTCAACAACCTTGAGCAAATTTTCTTAACTATTAAAACAGGACTAGTAATTTCCACTTGCAAATTCTCTGGAGGTCTTCCCCATTCAGGTTCAGTTGTGGAAGGAAAGAAATCCCTGTAGGATAAAACACTGCAATTACCCTGTGGCTGAACCCATTTAGGCTAACTGTAAAACCTTAGATTTTTTCCTGACATAGCAAAATATATAGGAAACAGCAAAACAGTTGTGACAAAAGACATTTTTATTATATAATAAACAGCAAGTTTGAGTGAGAGCACAGTGGGTAGGGCATTTGCCTTGCACGCAGCCAACCTGGGCTCGATTCCTCCGCCCTTCTAGGAAAGCCCAGCAAGCTACTGAGAGTATCTTGCCCACAGGGCAAAGCCTGGTAAGCTCCCGTAGAGTATTTGATATGCCAAAAACAGTAAGAAGTCTCATAATTTGTTGTGACATATTACTGGTGCCCACTCGAGCAAATCAATGGACAACAGGAAGACAGTGGTCCAGTGCTACTATGTCATTGTTTTGGGCTGTTTCCCCCCCAAAAAATAAACCAACTTTTTGTATGTTCAAGTTCTAACCCTCTGCTCTTTTCCATACCTCAGAATGTAAAGGTAAAGGTAAAGGTAAAGGCCCTCCCGTTGATTGTCGATTTGCTCGAGCGGGCCCAGTAACGTCTCCATTGGAGACTTGTTGTTACTGTGTCTGGCATATCAAATACTCTCGGTAGCTTGCCAGGCTCTCCGAGGGGGGCGGAGGAATCGAACTCGGGTTGGCCATGTTGGCCGCTTGTAAGGCGAACGCCCTACCTGCTGTGCTATTGCTCCAACCTCAAAATGTACTATATTTAATATAAGGTCTTTAAGAAAGTGATTAAAGTTCACTGAACTATTAAAGCTGAGCCTAATAGTATACAACTGAGTTCTTAGAAGAGATTAGATGATGTGTAGACAAACCCAGGAGAAAAAATTCAGAAACAATCCAACTCTGTTGACATCTTGATGTTTGGATCTAGCCTCTAGTCTCTGCTATTTACTCCACAGTACCAGACTGTGGTACTTCGTTATAGCAGTCATAGAAAATTAGTACCCTCCAATCTTCAGAACCATCTGCCACCTAGATGGATAAACACTTTGCAACTTAATAAACTTTACCTTTGATTTAAGGGGTTCATTATTGCTTTTTTCCATTTACCTTTCCTTAGTTGTTGCAATGACTGTCACACACACACATACACACACACACACACACACACACAGACCTGACTGTGTTGTTGCTTGCCCATGTTTTTATTGAGAGAACCACACTCCTTTGCTATAGGGCTTGCACTCCTGCTCTCCAGGATTGAACTCTTTTAATTCCAGTGCTCAGGACATTTGGGTTGTGGTGCTCACCTAGGATCACTGTGAACCTCATGCTCACGCTAGCTATGACAATGACACAATTTTAGTGGCTGTGCTCTCTGTGGGTTGCACATTTTAGTTGTGTTCATACACAACTGGCTTCAGTGAGACTGGAAATCACTCATAATACTGGGAAACACAAATAGCACTTGGTGTATGCTATGGCACTGGGGATCAAACTCATAGACTTTGCGTGACCGCGTGTGTTCTAAATCATTGAGTTCTCCCCATTTGACCATGAAACTCAATAAACTTTATCAGCTTTAACTACAAGCAAACAAAAGGGATAAATTTTCCCATCTCTTGTTCCTCCCCCAAAAGTTAATTTTCCTTCTTATCTCTTCTATAAGAACACACTTTTTTGAAATCAAGAAGGATAGAAAATTCATTGTTTTCTACTTGGAACTTTCAGGGTAGATTAGCTTATGCATAGGTACAAAATCTTGAAAATTCAGGGATTGTTAATAATTAAAACTCACTTTTTCCTCTAAATGGTCCAGAGGTTCTAATTTATGATTTTTCTCCTTCTTTTGTCTCAGACACCTTATCATCTTGAGGGTTGACAGCTACGACTAGCTGCAAAAAGCACAGCAAATCTCTGATTAATCCTATGGTCTTCTACCTAGAAGAAGACAAACGGTTACACTCACTAATATTCTATTGCTCAAAATAAGTCACATGGCCCTGGTTTTCTTCAAGGAGTGGGCAGTACAAACCTAAGTACAGGAGAAAACCTATGTTGAGGAGACACAAAGGACTCTGGATGAGCAAATATTTGCTCCCACAATATTTAGGAGGTATCACTGTATCACTGTCGTCTTCTTGTTCAATTCTCCTGAGCAGGCCCCAGTAATGTCTCCATTTGTTCCAGTCCTGAAATTTTAGCAGCCTTTCCTTATTCATCCTTCCCAACACTGCCTTATTGGAGGCTCTTTCAGGGTCAGGGGAATGAAGCCTGTTAAAGTTACTGTTTTGGGGATAGCTAATAAGCCACAGGTAACATGCCAGACTTTGCTGTGAGGGTGGGATACTCTCGGTAGCTTGCCAGTCTCTCCGAGATTCTTCAGTTGACTTGTATAAGCTGAAAATAATTTCTGGGAAATGTTCTAGATTTTTCCCATTAGCGCTCTACTCATCCAGTAATCATCTACAAATTCCAGCTCTGTTATTACATCTCCAGCCTTGAAGCAAAGCTTATTTTTATTTTCTCCATGGAAATCATATAAGGCTTTGGCTTTCCTCCCCTTCAATGCTAAAGTAGACGTCATCTTTGCCTCAGCTGAGCAGGGGCATACAAAAACTGCTACAAAGATGCCCTTCCTGCTGTGCAGTCTGCCTTTGTACCAGTCACAGTTAAGGTGCTTCAGGATGAGGATCCGGTACCCCCTCTGGAAGAAGTCATAGCTGGTCTCCTCCACAAAGCTGTGAAGAGCTTCACACCATTTTCCAGATAGACTGCTATTCTGAGAATTTGCACCAGGGTCTTCTGTTTTGGTCTTCAGTCCTACCTTTGTGCCTGGAATATGTGTACCAGAAGTGGGACGGTCCTCCACTAGTTCCACAAAGTTAAGAGGGAAAATTCCGGTTCTGTCTCAAAGTTTGGGAGGTATAAAGAACAAAATTTCTGCCACAGATGAAGCTACAGTGATGAAGTCCTGTGGAATTACAGGAGGAAATGGTGACAGAAATTAATCTTTCCTTCTGCATTTGAAACTAGAATGGGAACAAACTTTCAACTCAAATCTGTCCTCCTCTATTTTTAAATTCAGAACCTTTGGTTTGTCTGAATTTGTTATTCATCTGCAACCTCTCTCATATTATATCCATGGGGATTGAATAAAATAGCATTTGTACAGCAGAAAGGTACAGAATAGCCTAAAACAGAATAGATGATTTCTCCCTGTTCTCTTCTTAGAAACTAATACCCAGAGTGACTTTTTAGTTTGTACCCAATTTCTTATATTAATCTAAGACACTTGGCTGTTTTATAAAGCACAAGTTTTAGCATTCCAGCAGATACCTACATTTCAAAATTCCTTCTTAGCCTGACTGGATATCTCCTCCTCCTCCTTTTTTTGTGGAGGTACTCAGAGCTTACTCCTGCCTCTACACAAGGGATTTTTCCTAATAGGTTTCTGGGACAATATGGAGTAGGGGGTGGGGGTAGCAGGAATTGAACCAGGAAGGCTGCAAGCAAAGCAAGCACCTTACTCACTATTATATCCCTGGACCCTTCTGTTTTTTAAATATTTGTCTTTATTTACTTATTTATTTACAATAGTGTCAACATTTATGGGATTTTATATAGTTACCTCTGCTCACTATTCCCATGGATATGTAGCTTTTTTAATATCAATTCTGTATTCTCTCCCTTTTTTCTCTCTCTTTCATCTTCCCACCATGTTCAAGTTCTCTGCTGGTCTCCAAACCATAGGCTGAAAATAAACCCCAGCACTTTATTGCACAAGGTGACGATGGTGGCAATCCATTTGTTTTCCTCCAGTGCCCATGATACTGATTGTCTCTTCTATGCCCACATAAATCAAACAGCTATCACAGAGCAGTCACATGCTACCTGCCACCCACTTCCTCCCAATCCCCTAGACTAGAGGAAGAACAAGAGAATCAACAAGAACAAGAGAATAGCAACAACAGAATCCCACTACTCACCCCTTCCTCTCACTATAAAAGAGAACCAGAAATTCAGAGCAAACATCTAGGTAATTTTCTATTCTTTGATAGTAAAGCAAGGTCATAAGCTCTCCTGTTTTATTAATATTCATGTGAGTGTCCTAAGACCACTAGCCAAAGCAAGAGTCAAGAAATGTCATTGAATTTCACTCTCCTCTTTCAAATGAAAGGAGTTGCAATTGTCACAACTGTCTATATGGATGAGATACTTGCAGCGGTGAATACAGCCTAGAAAAAACTTTTCATAAATTTTCATTTCATCTCCCTAATATTGTATGGAAATTTTCTCATATTACTTATAAAAAATAGAAGTTTGGAGAAATCAATGACATAGGTACTCAAAATGTCACAGATGGACTTCTATGAGAAGTTTTCTAAAATACAAGTCTGTGTTTGTAACACATAGAAGTCTTGGGAACTGGGGTATCTAAATCCAAGAAACATGATAATAAGTGTTTATACATATATTATATGATATAATGTTCACAAAAATTTTTCATTGGTCACTAAACTGCAAAGTAAATCCATTTATTCTAATAGATATATCCAGGGAAATTGAAATGAAAAAGGGCAGATTGTGCTTTAAAAAAAGTCCAGAAAGAGAAAGATAAGTTGACAAAATATTCACCTTTCTGAGGAAAAGGTGATAGAACAGTGGGTCGGGTGCTTGCTTTTTATTTACCTGAGTTTGCCACCCAGCACCACATATGGTCTCCAAAGCCCAGCCAAGTGGGGTCCCATAGTATAGAGCCAGGAGTAAACCTTGAGCACTGCTGGCTGTGATCCCAAAACAATAACAAAAAATACTATTCCCATTTATCATATAAAAAAAAAGGAGTTTGAAAGATATGAGACTAGCTAATGGGAATTTTAGGGACTCTAACATTTTGGTTAAAGGTCGACAAATTCAATATAGCTTCACAGCAATATAGAAGGATAGATTAAAGTGAAAATGGATGACAAATCTTCAGTACACCATGAACGTTCCAAGGGTCCTTGCTAAACCAAAAGCAATTATTCAAAATTACTAGCATTTGGCTGAGCCCCTTTGATTCTCAACATCTACCCTGCAATTAAAAATAAGTGATATAAAAGCTGATGAAAAGAAAACTTGAAAATGAGAGGAGTACAGTGACCAGTGGGCACTGTTATACACGTGAACATTTGCAGCAAAATAACCTGAGTCTGATGGAATTAGCTTCATGCCAAGTAAGGGAGTAGCTCAATAATAATCGCCTCTTGTCAGAGATTCTTCCAGATGAAAGAACTAAAGACAGGCCCAGATCATAAGAACAATAAAAGCAGGTAAAAACTTGTACTGAACAAAGACAGAGACCCATTCTTGTGATTGGCAAGCCATTGGTCACGCTTCAGCAACACAAAGACAGTCCCATTCATTCGATGACTCACGCCGATTCTCTCCAAGAAAGACTGAGCTGCCAGGATATGAGTAGCTAGCTCAAATAATTGCAGGGTATCTCTGCCACCAAGGCTCTTGTTCCTGTAGAGATTTTCCTAATCAGAGGAGGTTTTTCAGATGATCCAGTCAAACAATCTATGTCTTTGACATCTAAGGCAAATTAAGGAGGGACTTAAAGAGGCAAGTATAGGAAATTAAGATTCTAGTAAAACTGACTGGATTTTTAAAGGCAACATAAAATTAATAGTTAACTCACCACCATCACAGTATTACGTCTTTGCCTGCTTTATCTCAATTAGGAGCGGTAGCACAGTGGGTAGGGCGTTTGCCTTGCATGCGGCCGACCTGGGTTCGATTCCTCCGTCCCTCTTGGAAAGCCTGGCAAGCTACCGAGAGTATCCCACCTGCACAGCAGAGCCTGGCAAGCTGCCCAAGAAATATTCGATATGCCAAAAACAGTAACAAGAAGTCTCACAATGGAGACATTACTTGTGCCCCCCCCACCCCTCGCCGGAGCAAATAGATGAACAACAGGAGGACAGTGCTACAGTCCTCACAAAAATCTGTGAAGTGAGTGCTATTATCATATCCATCCTAAATGAGAAAATTATGACACAGATAGGCTAAGTAATTTGCCCAATAGCAGCAGAGTCCGAGAATTCAAAGCTGGTTGGGTCTGGAGAGATAATACAGAGTACAGAGCTTGCTTTGACCTTGGCTGACCCAGGTTTGATCCCTGGCACCATATATGATCCCCCAAAAACTGCCAGGAGTGACCCTGGAGCACAAAACCAGGAGTAAGCCCTGAGTACTATTGGGTGTGACACAAAAACAAAAAAGAACTCAAAGCTGGCTATGCATGCCATGAGATTCTTTACTTATCACTACTTTAAGGCCTATCCTTAGGGATAGAACAGGAGAGACACTGGTATAAGGATGAATTGTTAAATATTTTTATTTTATAATATAAGTTTTTGTCATTATTTGTATCTTACAACTTATTTAGCAAATTATAGGAGTTCTTCATCAGCTCTAAATATATTTCCGTTCCATGCTAGAAGGAAAAGGGAGTCCAATTTTAAGATTCATTTGCTATATGTAACTTGTGAGAAAAGATAATTCTTTCACTTAAAACATTACTGGAGGCCCACTCTTCACCTAAGCCATAGAGATTAAAGTGAATGCAAATGCTTGTTTACACTACCAAGGATGATAGAATGACTGAACGGTTTTATCTACATGAAACAAGCCATCAGTGTGACAGTTTGCAAGCAATTTATAGTTTTCAATTATTACAAAGTGTTATAAAATCATGACCAGAGTCAAATTTACCGCCTGTCTTAAATTCCACCCACATTTAATTCCACCACACTCATCTACCAGCTAATAAGATTCTGGTTACAATGCTTTATCAGAGGTTGAAAATGTTTTCCATAAAGGTGAGAGAATAAATATGTTATTTTGTGTGCAAGATGATCTATATCACATCTACTTTATTTTGCCATTAGCTTATAAAACCAGCCATAGACTTTATGTAAATGAATGGACGTGGCTTACTTCCAAGTTTTACCTACAAAAACAGGTGGTGGCCAGATTTGGCCTAGAGACTGGTATCTGTCCCTTTGTTAACCCCTGTCCCTAACAAGAGAATGACATCACCCTGATCATTCCAGTCTACTGTTCTGATACCCCACCCCAGGGTCACTGAAGAATTTTTCAAGTTGTAGATTTGTGCACAGTAACTAATTACTGTAGAGTTGTTAACCACATCAATAATTAACTGCTAAGTTGAACTGTCAGAGACAAATTTGACCAATACAGTGACCGCTGAATAGGAAGTTATACTGTCTCCTTGACCCTGCCCCTCCCTTCCTGTGTCTCTTGTTATATTAAGAAGAGGTATATGTTTGAGACCACTCTCCACACGCATGAAGGTACCGGCCAAGGAACTAAGGCATGCGGATCCCGGGGCTGAGCTCTCCAAGCCTGCTCGGATCAGGGCTGAGCATCCTCCACCCAGATCCTCCAAATTCCAGTAGGCAGGGGTCACACCCACCAACTGGCCCCCTGGCACCGTGTAATCCCATCAACGGCCAAGACTCAGAGACTATAAAACCCAGCTCCTGTAAGAGAACAGCGTAGAGTCTCCTGCCCCCGCGCCTGGCTGTCCTTGCCGGGGCCCCTTAGAGGGGAGCAGGTTGAGTTTCCCTCCCCGCCCCGACCAGGGCTCCGGCAGCCGAAGACCTCCAGAACCAGTCATCACCATGCTAAGACCACTCTCCACACGCATGAAGGTACCGGCCAAGGAACAAAGGCATGCGGGTCCCGGGGCTGAGCTCTCCAAGCCTGCTCAGTTCGGGGCTGAGCATCCTCCACCCAGATCCTCCAAATTCCAGTAGGCAGGGGTCACACCCCCCAACTGGCTCCCTGGCGCCGTGTAATTCCATCAACAGCCAAGATTCAGAGACTATAAAACCCAGCTCCTGGAAGCATCTTGTTGTGACATCTTATTATCTCATTCCTACTTTGGACAAACTGGCAGGCTACCGAATGTAACCTGCCCACACGGCAGAGTCTGGCAAACTCCCTGTGGCATACCCAATATGCCAAATGCCAGTAACAATGGTGAGTCTCATTCTCCTAACCCTGAAAGAGCCTTGAATATGGCACTTTTTAAAAAATCTCAGGGCTAGGACAAAGGAGACGTTACTGGGGCCTGCTTGAGGCAATCGACGAACAACAGGATGGTCGTGATTGTGACCGTGATATGTTTGAGTCTGTTTTATTTTAGTGTAAGTTTTATGGACAAATCCTGATATTTTTGGGGGAAAGGAGGTGGTTAGTGGACTGCATCCAGTAGTATTCAGAGGATAGTTGTTATGCTCACTCCCTACAGAGGTCAGGATGGGGACCAAGCAATGTGGAGACTGAACTGGGAATAGTTACATGCATGGCAACATCTTAACCATTGTCCTATCTCTCTGACTCAAATCCTGTTTTTCAAAATCTATGTATTTAATTTTATATTGAAAAAAATCGTTTAAGAAGGCACCTTCTTTAAGTTTTACAGATCCCTGAGAGTAAATGCTGGTTGATTATGGCACCATGCATGCATTATCCCAATTTTATCGTCTGGGAAAGTACAAGGAAGAAACCTATGCTATGCCTTTACTCCCCCTGGGTCTGGGTTTATAGAAATATTTTTGAAATGACAAGAAGGAATTATAAATAGTGGTAAATGGAAAAGATGATGATGTGACAATATTAACTGTAAATGTAGTAGTTTCCCTTTTCCTACTTGCCTGGTTTTATTTGGGAGGGGGGGTATTAGAAGTGTGTGTAGGATCAAACTCTGGCTTCAGGTGAGCTTTGCACCCTTCCACAGAGCCACATCCCCTCATCCTTGCTTTTTTCCTTAGAAGATTCTGCTATAAATCTGTGGAATTTGTATTCTAAGTGTGGTGAGCTCCAAGTCTGGAATCTTCACTACCCCTTAATTCACAAGAATCCCTTCCTATACTTCAGGGTTTCCTTGATATCAGTCCCTGCAAAAATTACTACTCTTTATAAAGATTTCCTACTTAATTTACATTTATTTCCCTTGCTTGTCAGTTTTAGTAAACATGTTAATTAATTGCATAGTTAAAATTGCTGATTCTGTGCCATAGAGTAAAGGGCACAATTTTTTAAGTCAATGGGGAGATTTTTAAAAATCACTTAAAGGGCCTCTCACCTGGAACATCTTGTGCTTCATAGAAAAAAAGGCAGAATGGGGGTGGAGGAGTGGGGGGAATCTCCAAGTCAAGAATTCTACAACTTAACTTAGAAAGTTTTGTCACCAGGTTTGTTACAAAAATTCCCCCCAAGGTGTAAGATGAATCTGTCTCAAGCACAGAACTCATGAAACAGAAAATGATTAGATCCCTGGAAGGAACTGAGGCAAGTTATTCATTCATTCATTCATCATCCTGTTATTCGTTGATTGCCTCGAGCAGGCCCCAGTAACGTTTCTTTCATCCTAGCCCTGAGATTATATTCAAGGCTCTTTAGGAGAATGAGACCCATCATTGTTACTGGTATTTGGCATATTTGGTACGCCATCGGGAGTTTGCCAGACTCTGCCCTGTGGGCAGGCTACATTCGATAGCCTGCAAGTTTGTCCAAAGTAAAGGTAAAGGTAAAGGCCCTCCTGTTGATCGTCGATTTGCTCGAGCGGGCCCAGTAACGTCTCCATTGGAGACTTTGTTGTTACTGTGTCTGGCATATCGAATACTCTCGGTAGCTTGCCGGGCTCTCCGAGAGGGGCGGAGGAATCGAACTCGGGTCGGCCATGTTGGCCGCTTGTAAGGCGAACGCCCTACCGCTGTGCTATCGCTCCAGCCCAAAGTAGGAATGAGATAATAAGATGTCATAAAAAGATGTCCTGATAAGATGTCGCGCGGCCGCAACTGAAAAGCAAAATACATATGCCACAGTCATAGCCAACTCCATCAGTCCTGGCAACCTACACCAGAAAAGTCAGGTATCTGAAAGGCTTAACACTGTGGAACAGGGAAAGAGGAAAGTACGCACATTTCCCTGCTTTAAATGGAGAAATCTGTGGAAAGAGCAATGGGAAAATGATTTCAGATGACAAGTCCAACACCTCACACATGGGTTTCTTGCCTAAAAATTGCACAGCAGCTATAAATAACAGCAGTGGCAAGTGGCAAAGAGAATAAAAATAATAATAGCATTAGCTACCATTTATTGGGGTCCTAACTATGGGAATGAATCCTTTTCTGTGCATTTCTATGTGTATTATACTTACTCCTCACCTGACAGATAATTTTTTCAGATATTTAGTAGGGATGACACTTATGTCAACAGTAAAAATCCTAGTTCAGTTTATATTGTTTTAAAGAAGGAAGGGTGGGATTCAAAGTTTAGACTTTGTGCATCCAAAGTTGAGAAAGAAACATTACTGTTCTCAAGTTCACTATTGCTTTCAGAGATTCAATGTTTCAGTTCCAAATTACCTTTGACCGGCAACAGATGATCCCCGGTCGTTTACACATAACAATTGCTGCAAAGTCTCATACTTGGTAGTCTTGATCATATGTCATATAGCATGAAGAACTAAATCTAGGTAGTTGTAATGTCGGCCTCCAGATGTCCCACAAATGCCTCCTATTGACAAAATATAACTGGCAACATTTTTCAAAGGGTTCTGGAAATATAGTTTCCAAGCTTCTAGCCCTCTGGAAGGAGAAAATTATGGGAGGGACCAAGAACAATGCCTGAGAAACTCCACTACAGAGAATTCACAGTGGAGACAAGAGAGAGAAGGGAAAAAGTTGCAGATGGGAGCTTAGAGTGGGATCATAGTAGTACAGTAAATGCTTTGGACATTGTTTTGCCCTTTGACTGTATTCTCAAAGTTCAAGGACATAGTCAGATACAGTTTGATGGATTAAATTTTTTAACAGCCTCCCTTAAGAAAAGTAACAAGGGGGCTGGAGTACTAGCACAGTGGGTAGGGCGTTTGTCTTGCACTCTGCAACCTGGGTTCAAATCCCAGCATCTCATATGGTCCCCCGAGCACTGCCAGGAGCAATTCCTCAGTGCAGAGCCAGGAGTAACCCCTGAGCATTTCTGGGAGTGACCCATAAAGCAATAAATAAATAAATAAATACAATTTTTAATAAAGAAAAGTAACAAGTTATTCTTAACAAAGTCCAATGATGCCAGGACCCTAACAGTTTTAATTAACATTATAAAACTATGCTCTCTGTTTTCTACTTTCAATGAGATTCTTACCTACTGCTGCTCTGCTTCTTTGCATACCCTAATTTATTCAGGAGAGACGTTTAATTTTAATTGCTGAAATGAGTTAGAGAAAATTGAGCTAATTAACTTAAATTCATTTATCAAAGTTAAGTTCTTATTCCCTATATCCATGGGGTAATTACTTCCAATTCTTTTTTACCTTAGTATTTTTCAATGGTATGATTATTCTGGTAGTTCTTGGTTTTTCAATTCAGATAGCTATTGACTTTACACTGTTGAAAACAAAGAATAGAATAAATTTTAATGTAATTATATGTATTTATATACAGAGCACTCTTGTCTTTCCAAGTCATCTACAAAACAGACTTTTATGATTAATTCATATTCAGTGTTATATCACTGAGTACATTAAACTTATTTACAGTTGTATCACATAGTTTTGTATATTTCCTTATGATAAATTTTGGTTTCTTAAGAATTAGTTATCTTTTTCTTCTTACTTATCTTTTTTGACTAATCCCTAATTCATCTACAAATATTCCGCCCAAAGGAATAATCTCCTTTTGATATGTCAAAATTCATCTCTCAGTTCCACGTTTTCTTAGTGCTGCACTCAACACCCTAGTTTTCCCCCTTTTCCAACATAGAAAGGCTGCCTTCTGAGTTTGCTGCTCACTGTCTTTCTAAGATCACCTGCTACCATCAGCCAGGGAAGGAGAAAGTACATGAATAAGATGATCCCAAACAGTTCCCTTGATTCCTTTCTTTCCATAATAGAAGATACTGGTGGGAGGCTGATGGTTCCATTTTCCCTCAGTTGGGCCAAATATATATATATATATATATATATATATATATATTCCTTTCCCTCCATCTTATGACTACCCACTTTCCCTTCTCAACCATCCTGCCTAATGTCCCAGGCATGTGAAAGTAGGAAAGCTGGTACATTCCAGAACCTGAGATTTTCCCAGTGTTCATGTGGTCAGTCTGCCTGAGCGGAAATAATGGAGAGATACCAAAATATAAATGCGTGGGAAGGGTTTCCAAGAAGCTAACTAAACTATTTTCTGGAAATAGATGATAACATGATTTCCTTAAACATAGGATGTCACAAAGGAGGGGGAAAAAAGGTGGTAATCAATGGCACAATGTATAAATTTGTTTCAAAATGCCAGTGTTTTTTTCTCTCAATTTTTTAAGCCAATTGCTGTATGCTAAGTGTTGTCACCAGGGGTCCAGAAGTGAGATCTTTGTAGGCCCAGTGCCCAGAGGCTTTTTCCAAATCCATTTTCCAAAATCATTTACAAGCCATTGCTCAATGGTGTACAGATTTTGACTGCTTTCCTCCAATTCAAATATTTTACAAGTGAATTTCTGAAAAATTTGGTTAGCTGAAACTTCCTAGGAAGTCAAATAACAAGAGTAAAAGGAAGCAATCTTTTAACATGAATTCCACAGAAAAAGCAAAACACAATCTCTGTACACCTAAAATGAGTATCATTTCTCCCTGCTGCAACAAAAGAATCATTTAAGTGCATACAACTGACTTTATGCTTGGAGTACAGACTAAGATAGATTTACAGTGAATAATACAACTATAAATATAACATAATATAAATCTTAGGTATATTTCTCGGTGGGGCTGGAGCAATAGCACAGTGGGTAGGGCACTTGCCTTGCATGCGGCCAACCCAGGTTCGATTCCTCTATCCCTCTCAGAGAGCCTGCAAGCTACCGAGAGTATCCCGCCTGCATGGCAGAGCCTGGCAAGCTCCCCGTGGCATATTTGATATGCCAAAAACAGTAAGAACAAGTCTCACAATGGAGACATTACTGGTGCCCACTCAAGCAAATTGATGAACAACAGGAGAACATTGCTACAGTGCTGCTGCTCAGTGAATTCTATAAATACCCATGCTACTGCTACCCAGAGAAAAATGCAGAGTATTTTTTCTCCCAAAAGGTTACTGTATGACTGAAGCATTTTCAAGTGGTAAATAAATTTTATTCCTTACATGTTGGTGGGCCGCTTACATGTTGGTGGGCCCACTCGAACAAATCGATGAACAACGGGAGGACAGTGCTACAGTGCTACATGTTGGTAATTTCCTATCAATGAGAATTTGATGAACAAAATCTTAACCATTCCATAGAGAAAAGAAATTAACATTTATCAAGTAAGCACAACTTGATAAGCACTTCAACATTCAGTGCTAATCCTTGTTAGAAGGTGTAATCTCCTTTTGGTCAATGAAGAAGCTTGAGTTCTGGGTTTGTTTATTTTTTTAATTTAAATACCACAATTTACAAAGTTGTACATGATACAGTTGTTTCACCAATCCCATCAACAATGCGAACTTCCCTCCACCAATGTTCCCAGTTTCCCATCCATCCCCCATGCCTTCCCTCTTTGCAGCCACAAACAAATTTACTTCATGTTGCTTGTTACAACAAAATAGCAAATGGAATCATCAGAAAATAGATCAAAATATATGATCAATAGATCAATAGTAGAGATAAGGACCAGGAGGTTTACTCCACAGCTTGGAAGCCAGCCTCAAATGCTGGGGGAAAAAGCAGCTCAGATAGAGAAGGGATATAACCTTTACCAAGTAAAGGGTATTTGGAGGACCACCTCAGGTTGGGAAATACGAGCCCAATGTAGACTATACATTGAACACAATGGCCACTCAATGCCTCTAGTGCAACTACAACACCCAAAACCAAAAGGAAAGCGAGAACAAAAGAGAACATTCTGTCACAGAGGCTGGGGGAGAGGGGGAGGGGGGAGGGATACTTGGATAATTGGTGGTGGAGAATGGGCACTGATAGAGGGTTGGGTACTCAATCATTGTATGACTGAAACAAAACCATGAAAGTTTGTAAGTCTGTAAATGTATCCCACAGTGATTCAGTAATAAAAAAATTTTTAAAAAACCTAAAAAAAAATAGATCAATAAAAGTCAGTTTGTGTTCATTGTTATATCACACACTGGTGTTTCTAAAGTCATCTGTCTGAGAATTTACTGAGCTGGCTGCTGCTGGTTGGGCCTTCTATGTTGTTGTTTTCACTCACTGAGCTTGGTGGATGTCCACGCAGCTTTCCCATAAAATTTCCCATAAAATCAAAGGCTGCCAGTTCTGTGAAATTTGGAGGTTTTGCATGGCCATGGGGGCTGATGTGCCTCTCCAGCAGGCACCATTCTGAAAAGGTCACAGTTCTAAGCCCATAGATCAATCTACCTGTGATGATTGCATGACTTTGTAGCTTGATGAAGAGTTCTGAGAGTTTAGGGAATGATTCCAGTGTCTTGCAGAACATAAGCAACTCCAAATCTTTTTTCCACATTTAGTTTCAATGTCAGATAATATTGCTTACTCTCCTTTACAGATAATGAGAGGAGCTTTACTACTGTTTTGCCATATTCCCCCCAAATAAATGTGATAAAGCATAAATAATATCCATTGAAAATTTAAAAAATACCTAGATATCCTTAAGAATATTTTTTGTTAATTTACCTTAAAAATCATTTATGAGGGAGGGGCCAGAGAGGTAATACAGTGTATAGGGTGCTTGCCTTGCACATGACCGACCCTGGATCAGTTTCTAGCATTCCCTCTAAGTCTCCCAAGCCCACTAGGAGTGATTCCTGAGTGCAGAGCCAGGAGTAACCTCTGAACGCTTTTGGCTATAGCCCCAAAACAAAACAAACAAAACTCATTTGAACATAAGAAAAAAGAAATACTGGGTAGGTATCTCAGTAAACAAGAGTGCATGAAAGATTAATACAAAAGGAACTTTGCTCATACCCTTATACTACATGACCCCCCAAAACACCAATGAGTGTAGTCCTGGTGGTCCATAGTACCACAAGGCCCAAACATTAAACTGCCCTGCCCTGTTGTGTGGGTATTGGTGAGAATGACTTCCAGGCCTCTGAGAACTCCTTGGAGCCTAATCCTTGCACCCTTAGAGCACCCAGATGAAGAACAAAAGAAAAAGGGATAGTGCTCTAGATTCATAAAAATAATTTAGAAAGCAAATAATGGCATAAATTTAAGTTATATTATTTTTTGACAAAATAATGCATCCACATGAACTTTACATGTACATAAGTAAGGACCCAAAAGAAGGTGAACAGAGAAGCAAAGACTCCATGCTCCCAGGGAGAGAAATGGTACTGGCTGGCCAGGGAGGCAAGGTGGTCCCTCACTGCAAGTCCTTGTTGGATCAAATGGTTGTGTATGTGCGTTATAATCATACAGTGTAGGTGAGCTATGCTCCTCTGCCACTCTTGAAATGTTGTATTGATGGAGACCAGAGAGATAATGGAGAAGCTTGATCTACTCAGACTAGCTCTGTTCGTAACCATTTGTATCTTGAGCTTTCTTACAAGACTTCATTTATATAATCAAGTTATTGGAACCTGAGAGAGAAAGCTTAATAGGTTCAGGCTTGCACGAGGCCAATAGCTTGGTCCTGAGCATGGCCTACTCCCCAGAGAACCACCAGGGGATAATCCCCCTAGCACAAGCCAGGAGGATCCCCTGAGCACTTTTTGGTATGACCCTGAAATAATAAATAGATTACAACTTTATTTTTATATCTTCAAAAGTCTAGAAAACATATATTTAATCTAAGCTTAACAAATATTAGTTTCTTTTCTCCCTAAAATATCCAAGGTTTTGTCTGCTTAATCAAATAAATGAAATATTTCACTAATAGAAAGTTTCTGGGATGTGTTTCTGTTTAGTGTCTAAGTTCCAATTCTCTCCAGCAATTCATTACAGAAGAAGTATACTGAGGCACGTGGGGATGCAGGACATGCTGAGTCAAAGGTTTGACATTTCAATTCCTGGCTGTTCTTTGACTGTTTGTACTACCAGGAAGTCTCCTTATACCTGCTGAGTTTTATAATCTTCAGGCTTTTAAGAAAAGGGTGTACACATTAGCTCAAAATGTTGTGCAAATTAAAAGTTATTGCACTAAATTAAAAGTAGCACTTAATCTATGGCAAATATTCAATTAGTGGTTGATCTGAACCTAATTCAAAGTGATATAAATCAATAAATATTGATGTAGAAACAGAAACAGTCTTCTGCCCCATGACTATTCCTACAATGGTACTCCTGTCCCCATTGCAAGCCCAGCACTTAATTACAAACCATAAAGAAGATGACATGGATAAAGTTCTTCCACTTGTCAGTATCTAAAGCCAAGACCAGACTTCATCCACTTCAGAAACTGTTGCTTTGGAGAGTTTTTCAGGCACAGAAAAGAAAACAATGAAAAGATCATGCAAAAACAACAAAAATAAGGTGAGCATACATAGAAGGAATGAGAATATAGTGGTCCTCTTGAACAGGTATGAGCGGGTGAGGTGAGACTGGTTGACAATATATTTGTGATTTACATGTCAATGGAAAACAAAGTTTGTGGCGTGAGATCAACACTTGTATCTAATACCTAACTTCATCAATGAGCAATTCAATCCAGCAGCATCTGGGATGCACCATTGCAGAAGCCTTATCTGAGAAGTTTAATCAATGTCCCTCAGCAACCATGTGGGCCCCTGGGTGGCTCTGGCTCCACCCATGCCTATTTTCATCAAAACTTTTTCCCAGCCTCAATTCTCAAAAAAAATCAGTTGGCAAAGTTTTATATGCTCCAGTGTCAATTCGGTTACAATGAAGCTAACTAAATTCAGAACTCTCTTAATATTCACCTCTACTTAATAAGACTGTGTTAACTGATACCATGGGTAATCGCATCATATATTATCAAACAGCTGTTAAAGAGTAATAAGATTATCTTAATAATCAAGTCAGGTAAACAGGCACAAACTGGGGCATGTGGTTACATCTAAAATTTTCTGTTCCTCAGATGACTGGTTAAAGAAACTTTGGTACATCTACACAATGGAGTACTATGCAGCCGTTAGAAAAGATGAAGTCATGAAATTTATATACAAGTGGTACTACATGGAAAATATCATGCTAAGTAAAATGAGTCAGAAAGAGAGGAACAGACATAGAAAGATTGCATTCACCTGGGGAACATAAAGTAACAAAATAGGAGACTAACACCCCAAAATAGCCAAGATAAGTACCAGGAGGATTACTCCATGGCTTGGAGGCCAGCCGCACATGCTAGGTGAAAAGGCCACTCAGATAGAGAAGGGAGCACCAAATAAAGTGTGTTGGGAGATTCCCGAGGATGGGAGATGCGTGATGAGAGTAGACTATAGACCGAACATGATTGCCACTCAATGTCTCTTTTGCAAACCACAGCACTCAAAAGGAGAGAGATAACAAAAGGGAATGCCCTGCCGCAGAGGTAGGGTGGAATAGGGTGGGGGGGTGGGAGGGATACTGGGATCAGTGTTGGTGGAGAATGGGCCCTGGTGGAAGGATGGTACTCGATCATTGTATAACTGAAACCCAAGCACAAAAATTTGTAAGTCTACAGCTGTACCTCATGGTTTTTCACTAAAAAAAGTCTAAATAAAATAAAATAAAATACTCTGTTCCTCTTGAAAACCTATTAACTGGTGACCAAGATAGGCTATTGTCTAGCAACAGGCACTGTTGTCTACCAGCTGAGCTACATGGGATAAAGAATCACCTGTCTTGGCGTTCAAGGGATGTCTCATAGACAAAGCACCTGTCCTGGCAAACCTGAAGCCACTAGTTTATTCCCCAGGAGCTGTCCACATACACTAAACATGGTCTCTGCAGCTCTGCAGTCTGGGACCATCTAGTACTGCAATATGATGTGTGATCCCTGATGCACTAGTCAGGTAGCATCCTTGCAATGTGAATAAAGTATGTGACTTTGGGTGAGAACATATGTAAGTACTGTAACCAGATGTGAGACCTCCTGGTAAGTGGCACAACTAAGCATGTGTATGACCCCTGCAAATTGCAACAGCAACTAAAGGAAGGGAAGGGGGACTATATTTTTTAAAGAATCACTTGCCTTAATTATATGTATGTTTATGCTCATTGTATTATATAGAATCATGCAATATTATTAAACAATATGTAAAGGGATGGAATTTGATATAAGGAAGTAAAGGTAGCTCTATAAAAACTAGCTGAATTTCAAAGAAACTAAAATGTGAATTAGTTTAAAAAATAATAGATGTCCATACGGCCAGGAATATGACTCAGGACTCACATTTGTGTGACCCTGGGTTCAAACACTGGTAGTTAAAAAAAAATATTGTCTATATAGGTGAGGGTAAGGCGACAGTAAAGGTCAGAAGAAAAATATTTTAAAACTCTAGTCTAAACAAAGACTACACTTAGTTTATTTTACAAGTGTTTTTAAGATTTTGTTCCACTTTAGTGAAATTGAAACTGGATGTTGTAAATGATACATGACGAGTGTAGTTTATGTAAGAACAAGAACATGCAACTCCAAACAATGAACTCATAGCCAGGAAAGGCTAGACCTTACAGTAAAAGAGAATCATCTATGTACTTTAAATTTAAGCAAGTTTAAAATAGATACTATAAATTGTATAATATTGCATTACTTTTTTTTTTTTTGCTTTTTGGGTCACACCCGGCAATGCTCAGGGGTTCTTCCTGGCTCATGCACTCAGGAATTACTCCTGGCGGTACTTGGGGCACCATATGGAATGCTGGGAATCGAACCCAGATGGTCATGTGTAAGGCAAATGCCCTACCCGCTATGCTATCGCTCTAGCCCTTATGTATTTTATTTAAAAAACAACTTTGTCAGTTAGCTAGTTCTCTGATTCTTTTTAATTTTGGGGGGAAGTGGAGGTCACATCCAATAGTAATCAATACCTAATTCCTGACTCTGTGCTTCAGGATTATCCTGGTGGAGTCAGCAGCACATGGGGTGCTGGAGATCAACTCATGTGAGTTACATGCATGGCAAATTCTCTACATGCTGTACTACCTCTCCAGCCCCAGTCTCTCATTCTTAGCTTGACTCTTGCATGATGCAAGATGACCACAAGCCCTCTTATCTCGTACCTAAACCTGGTCTCTTGAGGGAGAGAGAGACAGAGACAGAGACAGAGACAGAGACAGAGAAAGAGAAAGAGGAGAGAGATAAGGAAAGAGAAGGTAAGTACCTGCCATAGAGCCATGGAAGTAGACTGGGTGAGGAGGGACGCCTGGAGAGAAACTGAGATCATTGGTAGTGGGAAGTGTACACAGCTGGAGGGATGGGTGTTGGATTATTGTATGACTGAAACTTGATCATGAGCAGCTTTGTAACTCTATCTCACAGTGACTCAATTAACAAACATTAAAATTTAAAAAATAAAACAGCCTGATCTCTTGGTAAGAGGTCTCTTCGCCTATACAGATGTTTGATCTCAAACCTTGAAAATTATTTCGGCACATTAACTGCTAACATGTTTTTTATATGATTAAGCTAGAGGGAATGAAATAAGATAGATCAGTCATTTTGCAATCATTCTGGGAAATGTATATAAGTGTCATTTGAAAATAACTGCTTATTTGTAACTGAATTATGACCTAATAAATATTTTTGTAGACATTAAAAAGTACAACCATGTGCCTTTTATCATAATTAAATTACAGATAAAACATAAATAATAAGAGGAAGAATTACTCAACAGTGACAAAAAAACATGGGGTTAAACTGAAAATAATCAAAATCAACAATTTAGTTAACTGCGTGAGGTTGAAGGGTGAAAGGTACTGGAGGAAGGAAAGAGAAAGTCAGCACATTATAATGGTATAGTAAAAGGAGATGACAGTTCTCTTACTCTCTCCTGATTCACAACAGAAAAATTATTTCCTCTTTGGGGTTGGAGAGATAGTACGGCAGGTAGGGTAATTGTCTTGCATGTAGCCGACTCGGGTTTGATCCCTAATACCCTGTTTCGTCACCCAGCCCCCACCAGGAGTGAACCCTGAGAGTAGAGCCAGGAGCAACCCCTGAGCATACTGAGTGTAACCCAAAAAACAAAATCATAACTTCTTAGAGAAATAAGTTCACTTCTATTCACAGCACTATTAATGCATGGGAAGAAAATAAACCACCTATATATGCTTATATCAGCATTGTTTAGAGTGCTCATTATATATTAACTTATTTAAGTAAAACAGTGAGTTTAGAAACAACTGAACATTAAGTAGGCTGGGGGAGGATGAGAGGGAAACTGGGGGACACTGGTGCTGGGAAACGTACACTAGTGGTGGTGGTGGGGATGTTGGAATACTGTATAACTAAATCTTAATCATGAACAGCTTTGTTAAGGTCTATCTCACAGTGATTCAATAATAAAATCTTAAATAAATAAATAAAAAGAAATGAATGAAGTCAAAGAATGAAGGACTAGAAAATGGGTTCTATAGAGGACCCTGGCATGCCCCAGCATCCTGAGCCTCTTCCTGTTCATTCCCAACTCTGTGGCAGTCTTCTTCACCCCCCCCCAGGTCAGTAAACTCACCAGTATTCGAACCCAAGACTTGGTTTTCTCAGCGCACACACCCCAGGCGTCCTCCAGGACCCTGGGACACTGCAGCATCCCTGACCCTCTTCCTGTTGGTCCCCTACACTGAGCTGGTCTTCTTCCCCTCCCAGCTGGTACCCCCCCCCCCCCCCCCCCGCAACATACCAGGTACCTGTGGGGGCGTAGCCTCTTCGTAGTGGGCGTGTCTTCTGTAGAAGTGGGCGTGGCCTAATTCAGGGTCAGTGGCAGCTCATGCAGCCACAGATACTTTAGTCATACAAAGAAATCTAATGTAACATCTCAATCCCCATACCTCCACACCAACATGAAGAAACAACGCAAATCCCCACCACATGGGGAGGATGATGAAAAAACTCCAGAAGCCTCAGTAGGTGCTACACACCTAAAGGACCTCTCTGAGAAAGAATTCAGATATGAAGTAATGAAGGTGTTTATTGAACTCAATGAAACAGTCAGACAGATATCCAGTAACATGAGCGAAACAATCGAAAAATTATGGGAAGAAATGAGAGCAGAAATTGGAAAGCTGCACACAGGAATGTCACGAATAAAAGATTCCACAGATGAAATGAAAAACTCAGTCTGTGCCCTCAACAGTAGAATGAGCACAGCTGAAGACAGAATCAGTGAGCTGGAAGATCAGCTGCACGAAGCCAACAGGCAACAACAAACAATGGCAAGAGACCTCAAAATAGCTCTAGAGAGAATCAGAGTCCTAAGAGATGATTCCAAGAGGAACATTAGAATCATTGGAGTACCAGAAACTCAGGAAAACAATCCCAATGAAAAAGCCACAGTTAAAGAAAACATTGCTGAAAAATTTCCAGAGCTCGACAATGCAGCCATTCAGATTCAAGGAGCCCGAAGGGTGCCAGCTAAAAGAGACCCTAACAAAAACACTCCAAGATATGTCATACTTAGAATGATGGATGTCACTGATAGAGACAAAATATTGCAAGCAGCAAGGTCAAAGAAGGAAATCACATATGAAGGAGCACCCCTTAGATACACAGCAGACCTATCAGAGGAAACCCACCAAGCCCAAAGGCAATGGTGGGATATAGTGAAAAAACTCACTGAAATGAACGCTTCACCAAGAACACTCTATCTGGCTAAACTCTCACTCAAACTCGAAAGAATGGTACACCATTTTCTGGATAAGCAGCAGCTCAGGAACATCATAGATTCAAAACCAAACCTAAAAGAAGGGCTAAAGGGGCTACTATAAGACAAGAGAAACCTACAAGCACAACAAACCCTTACAGAAAGATGCCACAAAACCTCATAACAATAATCTCTCTCAATGTCAACGGTCTAAATTCACCAATTAAGAGACACAGAGTGGCAAAATGGATTCTGAACCAGAACCCAATATTCTGCTGCCTACAAGAAACTCATCTCAACAGACAGAGCAAACACAGACTCAAAGTTAAAGGATAGAAAACAATTCTGCAAGCAAACAGCTCCCTTAAAAAAGCTAGGGTGGTCATACTAGTATCTGACAGCATCAATTTCAGGTTGAAAAAGATTAGAAGGGACAGTGAAGGCCATTTTCTATTCACCAAGGGATATGTACAAAAGGAAGAAATCACACTCTTAAATGTATACGTACCTAATGAGGGAACAACTAAATATTTAAAACAACTGCTAACAGATTTTAAGGAGGACATTGCTAGCAACACAATAGTAGCCAGAGTTTTCAACATTGCCTTATCACCTCTGGATAGATCAACAAGAACAAAACTCAGCAAGAAAACATTGGCTTTGAAGGAAGAAATAGAAGAAAGAGGGCTTATAGACCTATACAGAGCTTTACACCCCCGCAAAAAAGAACATATTCTTCTCCAGTGCACATGGAACATTTTCCAAAATAGACCATGTGCTAGGCCACAAAACATACCTCAATAGAATCAGGAAGATAGAAATAGTATCAACAATCTTTTCAGACCATGATGTGCTGAGAATAGAAGTGAATCACACACAGACACGGAGAACTAAATCAAACACCTGGAAATTAAACAACTGAATGTTGAACAATGAGTGGGTCAGGAAGGAAGTCAAAGACGAAATGAAAAGATACCTGGAAACAAATGAGAATGAAGACACGAGCTATCAGAATCTATGGGATGCAGCTAAAGGCATGTGTAGGGGAAAATTTATAGCTCTGCAAGCATTTCTCAGGAATGAAGAAAGAGCCCACATAAACAATTTGACTTCACAGCTCAAGATCTTAGAAAAGGATCAACAAAAGGAGCCCAAATGAGGCAGAAGGAAAGAGATCATAAAACTTAGAGCAGAAATCAATGGCATGGAAACCAAAATAACAATTCAAAAGATCAATGAAACCAAGAGCTGGTTCTTCAAGAAAATAAACAAGATAGATAAACCACTAGCAAGACTCACAAAGAAAGAGAGAGAGAGAGAACCCTAATAAACTGAATCAGAAATGAGAAGGGGGATATCACAACAGAAACCAAAGAAATTCAAAAGATCATCAGAGACTACTTTGAAAGTCTGTATGCCATGAAACGAGAACCTAGAAGAAATGGATAAATTCCTGGATTCCTATAATCTCCCACAGCTGAATCAAGAAGATCTAGAGTATCTGAATAGACCTCTTAACATCAAAGAAACTAAAACTGTAATCAATAGTCTTCCCAAAACCAAAAGCTCAGGTCCAGATGGATTCACTCGCAAATTTTTCCAAACATTTAAAGAGGACCTATTTCCAGTTCTTCTCAAGCTTTTCCAGGAAATTTAAGCAACAGATACTCTCCCAAACAGTTTCTATGAAGCCTGTATCTCTCCAATACCAAAAGGAAACAAAGACACCACAAGAGAAGAAAACTACAGGCCGATACCCCTGATGAACACGATGCAAAGATTCTCAACAAAATACTAGCAAATAGAATTCAACAACTCATCAAAAAGATCATACACCATGACCAAGTGCGATTCATCCTGGGGATGCAAGGATGGTTTAACATTCGGAAATCAATCAACATAATCCACCATATCAACAAAAGATAAAAACCATATGATCATAACAATTGATGCAGAGAAAGAATTTCACAAGATCCAGCACCTGTTTATGATGCAAACCCTCGCCAAAATGGGTACAGAGGGGACTTTCCTCCATATAGTTAAAGCCATCTACCAAAAGCCTACAGCAAGCATCATCCTCAATGGGGAAAAACTGAGAGCCTTCCCTCTAAGATGAGGGACAAGACAAGGATGTCCACTCTCTCCACTGCTGTTTAATATAGTATGGGAAGTACTTGCAATAGTGGTTAGGCATGAAAAAGATATTAAGGACACGAATAGCTAAAGTGATTCTTGGGAAAAAGAAAATGGGAGGAATCAACCTCCCTAACTTGAAACTCTACTACAAAGCAGTAATAATTCAAGCAGCATTGTACTAGAACAAAGGCAGAGCTGCAGAGTAATAGAACAGGGTTGAATATACTGACATCTCCCCTCAAACATTTGATCATCTCATCTTTGATAAGGGAGCAAGAAATGTGAAGTGGAGCAAGGAAAGCCTCTTTAACAAATTGTGCCGGCAAAACTGGACAGCTTCATGCAAAAACATGGGCTCAGATCTCTGCCTAACACCATGTACAAAAGTAAGATCAAAATGGATTAAAGACCTCAACATCAGACCAAAATCCATAAGGTACATTGAAGACACGGTTGGCAAAACCCTCCATGACATTGAAGCAAATGGTATCTTCAAAGATGACATGCCACTGGCCAAGCAAGTGAAAACAGAGATAGACAAATGGGACTATCTTAAACTAAGAAGCTTCTGCACCTCAAAAGAAGCAGTGACCAAAATACAAAGACAGTCTACAGAATGGAAAAGGATATTCACCCAATACCCATCCGACAAGGGGTTGATATCAAGGATATACAAAGCACTGGTAGAACTCCACAAGAAGAAAACATCCAACCCCATCAAAATATGGAACGACAAAATTAACAGACACTTTCCCAAAGAAAAAATCTGAATGGCAAAAAGGCACATGAGAAAATGTTCTACATCATTAATCATCAGGGAGATGCAGATCAAAACAACAATGAGATATCATCTCACACCACAGAGACTGGCTCACATCCAAAAGAACAAAAGCAACCGATGTTGGCATGGATGTGGTGAGAAAGGGACTCTCCTTCACTGCTAGTGGGAATGCCAACTGGTTCAGCCTTTTTGGAAAACAGTATGGACTATTCTCAAAAAATTAGAAATTGAGCTCCCATTTGACACAGCAATACCACTCCTAGAAATATATCCCAGAGAGGCAAAAAAGTATAGTCGAAGTGAGATCTGTACTTGTTTGTTCATTGCAGCACTGTTTACAATAGCCAGAATCTGGAAAAACCTGAGTGCCTGAGAACAGATGACTGGTTAAAGAAACTTTGGTACATCTACACAATGGAGCACTATGTATCTGTTAGAAAAGAACGAAGTTATGAAATTACATACAAGTGGTACTACAAGGAAAGTATCATGCTAAGCAAAATAAGTCAGAAAGAGAGGGACAGACATAGAAAGATTGCATTCATCTGGGGAATATAAAGTAACAAACTAGGAGACTAACACCCAAGAATAGCCGAGATAAGTATCAGGAGTTTTACTCCATGGCTTGAAGGCCAGCCACACATGCTAGGGGAAAAGGCAGCTCAGATAGAGAAGGGAGCACCAAGTAAAGGGTGTTTGGAGGATCCTCCCGTGATGGGAGATGCATGCTGAAAGTAGACTATAGACTGAACATGATTGCAGGGTGGAATGGGTGGATGGGGATGGGAGAGATACTGGGATCAGTGGTGGTGGAGAATGGGCACTGGTGGAGGGATGGGTACTCGATCATTGTATAACTGAAACTCAAGCACAAAAATTTGTAAGTCTACAACTGTACCTCATGGTGTTTCACTAATAAAATTTTTAAATGGGTTCTATAATAATATTTGTTCTCAGTGAACTAGATTAAAAAATAACAATTACATTTGGACAAAGGAGATGTCAATTTAATATTTAGGAAAAAAATTATTTGTCTCTCAACTCAGTCACTGACAAAAAGTTTGTTGGGTAGTATGATGCCAAAAAGTTATTTGCAGGGACCAGAGATGTGGGTCTGTGGTAGGGTGTATATATTATATATATAAGACCACAGGTTTAAGACCATTTGCCTAGAAAAGGAGAAAAAGAGAAAATGTAAAGGAATTCAAGAGAGGAAAAAAAAAGACTGGTAAAACCCCAGTCTGCACAGTACAGCTATCAATACACCAACAAAATAGGTTAATCATAAGGAGCAGGTTGACACAAAAAGTGAGCCAGTGATCACACGGTGGGGGGTCGAAGGGATGGAGTGTTGGTTGGAACACTGTATAGTCATCACTGTATAGTCATCAGAAACTCAATCACAAAATACTTTGCAACTGTGTATCTCTTGATGATTCAATTAAAAAGTAATAATAATTTTTTTAACGAGCATACCATAGGCAAGAAGACAAAGTTTGGAAAAGTCAGCTGTACCCTGTATTTATTCCAGCAGATTGTTAATAATCACTGTAAAGCAGTCATACTTGGCACTGTGACTCTTTGAAGAAAAAGTATTGGGCTTAAAAATAAAAGGATTTCTCCAAACACTATCACTAATTATCCTCTCTTATTCCCAGACTAGAGTTTCAACAGGGTGATTACAATGCATCTATAAGAGTTAGGATTGACAATATTGCAAACCACAATGCCGAAAAGGAGAAAAAGAGAGAAGAAAAGTAAGTACCTATCAAAGTGGCAGGCAGGGAACGGGGGTTGGGGGTTGGTAGGCAAGAACCTGGGACACTAGTGCTGGGAAATGTACACTGGTGGAGGGGTGGGTGTTGGAATACTGTATGACTCAAATCCAATCATGAATGGCTTTGTAATGCTCTACACAAATAAATATAAATTAATTTTTTAAACAGTAAAAAAAATTAGAATTGAAAGAAAAATGTGTAGGAAATGGAAGAAATGAGGGTGGTCGTAAGAATGGTATAAGAATTTGAAGTTGCATTACTATTTTTACCTTGCAATAAGTAAAATCAATTAAAAAAAGGAAATTTAAGGAAAACCATACAGTTAACCTGAAACAATAGTTCTTAAACTGCAATCCATGGATGATAATCACTCCAGAAGCCTTTTAAAAATAAATTACAAGCTATTTCTCCAGGCATCTAAATAAAAATTTCTCAGGATAAGACAGGTTATTTCTATTGTTTGAAACTCCTCAGGTATCTCTGAAGCACAAGTAGATTTGTTAATTTCTAATTTTGCATGTATTCTTAATATTTAGGAACTTGTGCAAAAAAATAAATAAAAGATTTTTACTCTACTACCTGCTTAGAGATTAAAAACAGTAGTAATGATTGGTTCCATCTAATTCAGGGACTTCTCATCACAGGAAAAAAATTCTTTTAAGTCAGATCTAGTGAGGAAAATAAGCAGCAGTTAAAGAAATGCAATCCCTGGAGCAATAGCACAGTGAGTAGGGTGTTTGCCTTGCACGGTCCCCAGCATCCCATATGGTCCCCCGAGCACTGCCAGGAGTTATTCCTGAGTGCATGAGCCAGAAGTAACCCCTGTTCATTTCTGGGTGTGACCCAAAAAGTAAAAAAAAAAAAAGTGCAATCCCCTGTTATTAAATGAATGAAAAATATGAAGGGTAGTACAGAGAGGTAAAAGGTAAAAGGTAAAGGCCCTCCCGTTGATCGTCGATTTGCTCGAGCGGGCCCAGTAACGTCTCCATTGGAGACTTTGTTGTTACTGTGTCTGGCATATCGAATACTCTCGGTAGCTTGCCGGGCTCTCGAGAGGGGCGGAGGAATCGAACTCGGGTCGGCCATGTTGGCCGCTTGTAAGGCGACCGCCCTACCCGCTGTGCTATCACTCCAGCCCATAGTACAGAGAGAAATGCAAATATAAATGCCCCCTTTTCTGGTACATTGGTCAGTGTTAGCCAGGATCACTGAGCAGAGAAGCCTTGTCTTCTGCCTAGTCTTTGATCATGTTTCCTGTTTAGGTACATCTGATTCAGTGGATCCTCCTCTCCATGTCAATATGCTTATCATGAAAATACTTAGCTTTTTATCTCTACAATTGCTTAAGTTCAGATTGAAAGTACCACCTTCAATTGAACTCTCAAAAGACAGAGATACTGGGCTTCAAGTCCAATGCCTAAAAAACAGGTTTCCTTCCACTAAAAGCACGAAATATATCTTTATTTTTTTTTTACTCCAAATTAGTTTTTTACAAACTCACATAACTGAAGAAATTTCAAAAGGTACAATTCTCTCTTTTAATTTGTTTTGAACAGAACTCTGCTCTGCTCAGGGTCTCAGCTCTTTCTAGTCTCAAGGAGAAAAAAAAAACTTACCTACTGAACATTTAGCCTTCATCACTCTAACTTCATTTCCTTATATAGTATTCATCACAATGCACTATAAACATGTCATATGTATTATATCACAGTGAAATATAAACATTATCATAGTAGCACTATAGCACTGTCCTCCTGTTGTTCATCGATTTGCTCGAGTGGGCCCAGTAATATCTCCATTGTGAGACTTGGGCCCAGTAATATCTCCATTGTGAGACTTGTTGCTACTGTGTTTGGCATATCAAATATGTCATGAGGAGCTTGCCAGATTTTGCTGTGCAGGAGGGATACTCTCGGTAGCTTGCCGTGCTCTCCGAGAGGGGTGGAGGAATTGAACCTGGGTCGGCCCGGTCAGCAGTGTGTAAGGAAAACACCCTACCCACTGTGCTTTCGCTCCAGCCCATTATCATAGTACACTATGATAAATGTAGTATAACCTGTTTTTAACTGTTTATCACAACTATGAGTTTTGACAAGTCTAGAAAGCCAGAAAATATCCAGATTGCTCATTGTTGAATTGTGTATGCCTAGATTGATTTCTGCTAATATAAATCCTGCATTAATATTTATTAAATCAGTGGATAGACCCAAAGATAAATAAGTGGAGTCTTCTGTAATTTCCATGTTCTTTCTAACAAAAGTACTACCTTAAATTGAACTCCCGAAAGACAGAGATACTCTGATATTCATTTGTGTGGTCTGAGTACAAATATTTGAAGACTGACTGAATAATTCAAGGCACACTCAACCAAGCCATGTGATTCAGTGCTTTGATATTCCCTACACGCTAGAAGAGTTGAATAAGCTTGTCTATTATCTGAAACAAATCAGATGATTCAACAGACATTCTCTGAACATTAGTGGTCTCACTTATGAAACGAATGAATCTATAAACATCCTTAAGTTTTGAAATTGTATATAGACTACATAATTTTTAGTCCAGAATTGTCCTTGTTAGAAAGGAAGACTAGACACATAAATGAACCTCAGACCCAAGCAACTTGCTGTAGAGATGGCCCTGGACTTTGCAATAGGCCCTTTCCACTGTTCCTCTGCCTGCCCTTTAGAGCCCCGGCAGCCACCATTTTCTAGAAGTCAGCAACAAGCTACAGGTATGAGTGGTGTTTGCGGCAGATGCCAGGCCTCATAGGACGGGGAGGAGAGTTCCCTTCTGCTTCCCCCCGCCCCAATGGGACTCTGAGATGATGTCACCTCTGGCCACTGTCTACTTAAGCTCGCACACGGCCATGATCCAGAGACATACAAACAAACCTCGAACCCAAGCAACTGCTGCAGTGATCTCTTCAGACCCTAATTACTAAAATTTTAGAATTCTTAGATTATATTGTATCCATAGCAAGCAATATAAAACACATTGTCTAACATTGCATTTTCGGTAAGTATGAATGGTGGTGGGACTGGTCTCAAAATATCGAAGGTAACTAAAGTAAAGAGAGTATTGTGCAAATTGTATGCCATACAGGCAGGGGGAGGTGTGGAATGGGTGGGGAGGAGGAGATATTGGGGATTTTGGTGGTGGAAAACGTGCACTGGTGAAGGGATGGGTGTTTGATGACTGTATGATCGAAACTCAAACATGAAAGCTTTGTTAGTGTACCTCACGGTGAATCAATAAAAAAAATTTAAAAAGAAAGGAAGATTAATGATGAGAATATCAACTCATATACTACTAAAGCAATGAAATAAATTTCATGTCTATTAACTTCAGTCACCGTTCTCTTACAGTATCAGTTGAGATGAGTTGGGAACAAAAAGGTCATTAGGGTCAGAAATGTAATTACTGATTTCCTGAACTACTGAAAGCTGAGAAATGAATTTGGGATACAAAATTTACAACTCAAATAATCCTTTCTTCTCTTTGCTTCCCTTAAATTCACCCAATCAAGAGAAATTTGGTTTCATTATGCCATGAAAAGCAAGATCATCCTGTTCCTACTTTCAAATATAAAAGCACCATATAAAGGAAATAGAACATGATTCAAAGTTTAGATAAACATTCTATTGCCAGTGAGTCAATGGACGACATAGATCAACTATATACCTTTAAAGATAAAATGAAGGAACTTAAGGTGCAGAATAACAAAATAAAAGTAAAGCTAGCATCTACAGAGCAGTTGCTGTTTGCCAAGCATGACAATAACTTAGTGAATCTCCATAGTAACTTTAAGTAGATAGGGTTTAATTTTTATATGTAAGTAGGTTCTATATTTGTCACTATAGATAAGGAAACTGAGACCCAAAGAAATAATTTTTCTAAGGTAACACTTTATATAAAAATGTAATTAGGATTAAATTCAAGATAAGTGGGTAGATTTAAAAAAAATTCAAGTAAGTAACTTAACAGCTGATTCAATAAAGCAAAGAGAAGTGAAGACTTGTATGTTAATTTAGAATTAAGAAAGTGTAGAATACAAGTCAGATTTCCAGTTTCTTGCAGTTCAAAGAGTAAGGAGGACTGTCACATAGTCATGGCTATAGGTAGGAATATAATCAGTCTAAAGCAAAATGAGAATAGGAATCAAGGGGTTATGGAGATAGTACAGGATTAAGGCATTCCCCTAGTCATGGTAGACCTCTGTTTGATCCCTGACATCATATACAGTTCCATGAGCATCACCAAGAATTACCTCTGAGTATGGATCCAAGAGTAAGTCCTGCATAACGTTGGGTGTGGCCTGAAAGCAAAAATAAAGAGAGAGAGAGAGAGAGAGAGAGAGAGAGAGAGGTCATAATGAGAAGATCTGTTTCTTTCAAGACCTACTCGCAGAATAGTTATTCATTTCTTCAGACTTTTCATCAAGTGCCTTCTAGAAAAATCATTCTTTGGACTAACTGTAATGTTCTTTAGATCTTTTAAATACCTTATTAGGAGACTGGAGAGATGGTACAGAGAATAGGGCACTTGCCGTGCATCCAGTTGACTCAGGTCCAATCCCCCTATACCACAAATGATCCACAGAGCTCCACAAGGAGTGATCTCTGTGCCAGAATAAGGTGTAAGCCCTGTGCACCACTGAACATGGCCCCCAAATAAATAAATAAGTAAATAAATAAATAAATATCTTATTAGATGCTAGAACTATATAGCTTATTTATCTTATATTTGGGGGTAACAAGAATCACTAAGCAAAAGTAGGGGGTTCCTTATTATTTAACCCACTACACACGAGTCATCTGTTTGTTAAAATTGTCATTATTTCAATTGATACTGCTCTGCTCAAGAAACTAGAGCCTAAGCCTTATCTGTTCTCAGGAAAGTCCCTGGTAAGTGAACTGCTCCAACAGAACTCACCCTGCAATGAGAGAACTTGGTTTGACACCGGATGTAGACTGATTTATTATCTGTTTTATCAAGCTCACTTAAGGGGAGGCACAAAATAAAGTACCCACTGATTTTTGTTGATACTCTGATACTGGGATCAGGTTTAGCCTTGATTTTCCTGGTAGGAAATGTATATTAGACACATGTCATATAACTGAAGCAATACTTCTCAGACGCCTCCTTCTTGATAGCAGAACCCAGAAAATTTCCTTGTACCACCAGGGTCAAAACTCAATTCTGTTTTCCAGGCTTATAACCCCAACCGGTACAGTAATGTCCCATCATAGTTCTTATAAGAAAACTCAATTGATGACCACAGAGGAGTTGAACCAGAGAGCAAAGGCCAAAAAAGAGCAAAAATGGCAGCAAACAATAAAGAAAGTAGAACAATTAAATCTTATGGTTTGGTTTGAGGGGTCACACCAAAAATGCTCAGAGATTATTCCTGACTCTATACTCAAAGGTCAATCCTAGAGATGCTCAGGGGACCATCTTTGGTGCTAGGGCTCAAACTTAGTCTCCTCCATGCAATACCAAACCTGATTTAGTCATCTAGTGACCAACAATGTAATAACTCTATTGTAAATCGATGAGAAACAGCCAGATTTTAAAATTAGATATAAAATTGTGTCCTGGCTAGTCTCAATACAGCTTAATTCAATTATTTCCACAAAACCCTTTGACTCCAAAACAGCCATAGGAAAATTCAAGGATCTTTTTAATAAAGGTTCTAGTTTGATTAAAAACTCTTTGATGCCTCCTTTGTGAGTCTCATCGATTTCCCACTGACTTTCTGTGTTTCTCTATTATCAGCATTAAATATTTATTTTGGGTCTAGTGAAAAAAAAATAATTCTCTTAGCTCTCAGCCCAAGGTGATTTCTAATGACTATTTAGTCTTCACAATGACTTCTAAAATTTGCATTAATAATAGAAGAATCTAACATTAAATTGAAGGTTATTAAAATTGGCCTCCTTTCAAGATGTCTGAATATTGAAAAGATCTTTCTTTAACCATATCTTTCTTCAATTACATGAGAATAAGATTATATTTAATTATTATTTAGCAATTTTAGAGATGTACATTTTTATAGGCAAAGATTTGAAGTTGTAGCTTAGTTGAAGTGGCCCTGATTTACTGCTTCTCCATATCTACACATGGCTTCTCTCAAATTCAGCATAACCCAAAGCACTATGAATACTCAGCCCTCTCTACCCTACTCTTGTTGGAGTCTTCCCCAACACAGTTCATGGCACCTCTGGTCTTTCAATTAATTCCTATACTCAACGCCTTGAAGTTATCCTTTACACTTTCCTTCTCACACTTCACATTCAACCTCCCAACAAACTTTGCACACTGTACTCTCAAAATGTGTCCCAAATGATACCCCACTCTGGCCTTAGCTGCTGTCATCCCTCACCAGCATTCCTGCAGCATCTCAACATTTCAGTTCCTTCCTGAGCCCTGCCCCTCTCAGCTTCAGCACAGCAACCAGAGAGATCTGTTGAGCAACTTACATTTTAAAATGTCTTTTTCTCTGCTTATTCACTGTGTTCCCTTTCTCTGCTGTCGCTCAATTACTCAGGGAAAATGTCAGAAACCCAGACCAAGAATGCAAGGACTTCCCTCAACTTCCCAGCCTTCCAACTGCAGAAGAGCTCCTTATTCGGGACTTCGTGTTTCAAATGCTCTCTACATTCTCTTCCCCTGGAAATCTGCGCATTCCTTCACTGCCATCTAGTCTTACTCAAATTCTGTTTTCTGAGTTTGGCCTTCTCTGACAAATTTACCTCAAATGGCTACTCCTCACTACTGATACATCCCCTTTTTTTTTTCCTGTCTTATTTTCCTACCCATTTCAATCGAGTACATAACCCTATATATTTGAGGAAACTGAACATAATGTTACATATCATGTCTCCCTCTCTTGAATGAAAAATACAGGAAGCAGATATTTTTATCCCTTTCACTCACTATCTTAAGAGTTTTGCATAGAATAGGGGCTCCAAAATAATACAAAAAGAACTTTATCAAATTAAAGATAGGACAGGAATTATGGCACTTGCCTTGCATTCAGTCAACCTTATTCAACACAAGCATAGCATGTCACCCAAGCACTGTTAGGCATAATTCCTGAGAGTAGAGTTGTAAGTAGTTCCTGATCACTGTTGGGGTGCCCCTAACCACTCCCTAAAAAAGAATTTTCTTTCATCTGAAAAAAATATGTAAAGAATTTCTAGCATCTTTACTTCATCACCAGGGGACAATTTGTTCTGCTTTTAAACTCCAACTTCCCATGCACAATTTTCTTTTCGTCTGGTGGACACTTAAGACCAGACCATGAGAAACAAAAAGCACCCATGGTTAAGGGATGTTAGATGGGAGGTTAGGCTGCACATTGATTTACATACGTTCTTTCCCAATGACCCTGGATCCTTATATTACTAGAACAAAACAAGAAAACTATCAATTTTATATGTGAAATAATCCAGTCATAATCCCTAGGGTGGGATGGAGCAATAGCACAATGGTAGGGCATTTGCCTTGCACATGGCCAACCCGGACAACCAGGGTTCGATTCCTCTGCCCCTCGCGGAGAGCCTGGAAAGCTACCAAGAGTATCTCACCCACCCGGCAAAGCCTGCCAAGGTACCCATGACGTATTCCATATGCCAAACACAGTAACAACAAGTCTCACAATGGAGACGTTACTGGGCCTGCTCGAGCAAATCGATAAACAACGGGAAGACAGTGCTACGGTGCTACTAATCTCTAGGGCAGTTATAGCTACCAGCTTACTTTTCCAGGTCAGATGACGAGATCCTTCGAAAAGTCAGACTTTTTGAGTTTAAGTAAAATTTCTCAAATGTAAAAATTTTGTCTCTGGCTCAGATTTAAAAGAACAATTACCATATGCTGTGAGAAAAAAAATAGTTTCTAACATTCAGATGGGATCTATCTCTGCCATACAGTCAGATGACTACTCCCAATTGTGCAAAGAGCAAGCTGAAATAACCAAATTGCTGCCCTTTTTAACCTTCTGTTAAATTCCTCCCTAATAGAAAACAGTCTTCATGATCTTCCTGCACATATCAGATTGCTGGACCAATATATACATATTCTTCTCTTAAGACCAACATAAATGTAAGGATGTTCCATTCCTCAAATTATTGGTCAGAGTAAAGAGGAAAGAGCTTCCCATAGGTGAGGTCAGTGTCCATCTGCAGGGTCTGTTTCCTTGGTCTCTGCAGTGCTAGAAGTAGAGAACACCAAAAATAATAGATAAATTCTCATCAACAATTGAGAATTTAGTTGTTGGCTGCCAGAGAAGTGGAGAATAGAGCAACATAGTATGACTGAGAGACACAATCTGAGCCAGGCAGTGGAGGGTTAACTAGTAATCAAATCTTTTAGTGCACTATAAGTCTCTCAAGAGCTACATCTAGCTCAAATTCATCTTCATGTTATTAGACATGACCATAGTATGGGGCACACAGGGGACACTGCACCAATCATTGGTTGAAAGCAGCACAATCAGTTTCCATTATGTGGCAGGGTAAGGGAAAGATTCCAAATCCTATCATAAATGAGGACCTCAGAGTTTCCCCGGGAGACAAAAATTAACCCAACAGCAGCAGAGTGAATCCTGACTTTGGAATCGTAGACTACTGTTTTTCTTTAAATTATTAAAATAGAAATAAGAAAAGACATTAAAAACCTAGTGCCTGTGTTTTATTTTAAGAATCAAGGAAAATCCAATCCCCATCTGAATACATCAATCAACTGAGAACCCACATAGATAAAGATAAAGCTGTTTTTATAAAATTGCTTCTCCAGATACAAATTTTTCAAATGCAATGATTTTAGCATGAATTGGAGAACTTTATTTCAGAGATGAAGAATATATAATTAAGCAGACCATTCTGAAAGAAAAGTTTTGCATGTTTTAAAAATCCTGTATGATTAGGTTGATCATTTTTTCCTGTCTCACACCTACTCAAAACCCAGGGAGTTTATCCTTGATGCCTGGTACGAATATAATTACCGTATGGTTCTCTAGTACATAGTTCACTCACAGCAGACAACTATTGACTTATGTGTTAATCAGAATGCACATAATTTTCTCTAGTCTAGGAATTGTTAAAATGCATTAACAGACTAGGGTTTTATGTTCCAGATATGGCAACAACAGGATGAGAGTTGTTTTACTTTGTATTTTTTTAATTTCCCTTTTTTCCATATCCCCCTAAGAATTTAGATAAGCTGCTTCTGAACAGGAAGATTCCACTGATTTGTTCCTACAAATTCTCTTTCAATTTCACACTGGGTCACACACAATCAGAAAAAACGACATTGCAGTTGTGACTATGGGGATAAAGGGAGAGCTGATGCTGATTGCGCAGAAAGCTGACTCTCATTTGCACAAGGACATTGCCAAAAACCACTTTTCTCATTAGTGACTAAAATAACTTCCTGTTACAAAATCTTCATTTCATAATCACAGTGTTTCTCTTGTCAAGGCAAAAGTAACTATACACAAGACAAGAACATGACTTAAAAGGCTGGAGCACATGCTGTGCACACATGGGGGCCAATTCCATTCCTAATACCCACGTCTTCCCTCCACGAAGTGCAGGGAGTGACCCATCCCTGAAAATAGCTCCTGAGTACTACCAGGTGTGATCCAAAAACAAACAAGAAACAGCAGAAATTCATCTTCTTCTCTTCAATACAAAATGAATGTTCAATGACCACATTTTAATGGAAATGGGCAAAAGTTGGCAAATGAGAGTAACCAGGTATGGTTCTGTCTCTGACATAAACCTGGGGAAGTCATATCAGTGGTTTTCAAATTGCACACATAGAAATCTGAAATGTAAGGAGGAGAGAATGCATAGGTGTGTAGGATGCCAGTCCCACTAGCACACTTGAACTAGAACAGGTTCATTCCTATCTATTTATATATTGTATTTTGATGTTAGATTTTTCCCTACAGGGTTCCATGACTATAACTTTGAGAGGGCGGAGAAACTCTGCCTTTTCCAGTTCTCACCTTCCCTGATTCTTGATTTCTCTTTCTGGTGATAAATGGCTCCAACCTCCTGGACAGTATGTGCTCATTAAAGCAGACCATTGTCCAAATGAGTGACTGGATTATACATGATGGTTTTCTCTCAATATAATTACTACTACCATCAAATACATTAAAATTATTAGATATGAGCCATATCATGCAAATTACTTATAATTACAAGCAAAGTTGACAAACTTTTTTTAATCCTAGAAGTTGATGATATTACAGATTTGGGGAGAAAAAAGAGTGCTAACAATTCTATCAATGTGGTATCACTATTAACAGAAGCAAAAATGAAAAGAAATAATGAACTTGAAAGTATGATCACAACACAAATTTTAACTCAAGAAACTATTAAACAGTTTCATCTGAAATTACGATTGTCAGGAAATACAGAAATACTCTCTGTAGAACCAGGCAGAAAGTATCACGTCTTTCTGAAAATGAGTAGTCAGATTATAGGCTTCCATTTCAGGTGAGAAATGAATCAGGAACCACCCATAACTATAGCATAGAAAAACTTTGATAACGCAGAATAGAGACTATGAATTTGAAAGAACAAGGAGCTGCCTGGGAAGGTTAGTTCAGAGTGGGAAAAATCATAATCTGCACTGTTGCATTTCTACATAGTAAATTTACAGTTCACACTGAAAGGGGGAAATACTTTTAAAGAATTCACTGTCACTCTCATCGTCCTCCCGTTGTTCATCGATTTGCTCGAGTGGGCCCAGTAACGTCTCCATTGGAGACTTTGTTGTTACTGTGTTTGGCATATTGAATACATCACGGGTGGCTTGCCAGGCTCTGCCCTGCGGGCAAGATACTCTTGGTAGCTAGGGGCGGAGGAATCAAAGTCGGGTCGGCCATGTTGGCTGCGTGCAAGGCAAACGGCCTACTGCTGTGCAGAAATCAGTTGATAGAAATTCAGTATTCACTTTGGGAAATACAAAAGCAAGACTATGTGATAAGGGGTCTGGAGTGATAGTACAGCGGAGAGGGTATTTGTCTTACATGTAGCCAATTCGGGTTCCCAGCATCACATATGGTTCCCTAAGCACTGCCAGGAGTAATTCCTGAGTGCAAAGCTAGGAGTAACCCCTGTGCATCGCGGGTCACTGTCACTGTCACTGTCCTCCCATTGTTCATCGATTTACCCGAGCAGGCCCAGCAATGTCTCCATTGTGAGACTTGTTGTTACTGTGTTTGGCAAATCGAATACATCACAGGGAGCTTGCCAGGCTCTGCCATGTGGGCGAGATACTCTCAGTAGCTTGCTGGGCTCTCTGAGAGGGGCAGAGGAATCGAACCCAGCTTGGCCAGGCTGGCTGCGCACAAGGCAAACGCCGTACTGCTGTGCTATTGCTACAGCTGGTGTGACTCAAAAAGCAAAAAAAAAAAAAAAAAGACTATGCAATAAAGTTCATGAAACAAAAGAACCACAAAATTTTTTTTCAATGATTCATATTACCTTTGACCTCCACTTAGGGTTACCATAGATCTTCTGTAGCAAGAAACCAAAAATAAAGATTGAAATCAGCTCAAATCTTTTTTTATTCCATTATGCATCTCTCTATATTGTTGAATAAGCTTTGTAGAAAAGGCTAGAAACCACAGTTTCGAAAATTAAGTTGTAAAGAATGTGTTTATCTTGCCCACCTTTTCCCTTTATCTATATTTTCTTAATTTGGGGGAATGGGTGACACTTTAATGTTTCCCAAGGTAGGGTATACTGCACCCAGAGATGGCTGGGATAATCGAGGGAGATGGTAATGACCTTGAGTACAGGAATAGTGGTGGTAAGGAAGGGGAGGGTTTTCTTTTTGCTCAGTTAAAGGAGATAGAATTCAGGGTCTGCTGAATGATTTATTTTTCTGAAAAGGTGATGGTAGACTGTAAAATCTTAGCACGCAGAAGGTTATGTGTTCGCGGGCTCTCTAGATGGCTCTATCTCACCGCCTGCATTTGGTGCTCTTGAGCCGCTGTGTGTGGCCTGGATCGGGACAGCTGTTGGCCAAGGGCAGATGAAGGAAGAAACGAGGGCCAGGCTGGTTGATATCAATTATAGTTTATTCCAATCCTCTTCACTCCTGTATCTCCTCTGCCTCCTTCTCTCCTGGGCCCCAATCTGGAACCCCTTCCCCTTCTGGCTCTGACTCTGGATCTCTGGAGCCCGAACTCTCTCACTTCTGATTCTGCTCTTCCAAGCTTACAGTATTAGTTTATATAGCAATCACGTAAGGTGGTGACACAAAGGTGGGTTGAACATGACAAATCAACAAAGAGAGGTAAGACCACTCCTCCAGGAGATTAAGTCAAGAATAAAATCTCATTCTAAAGAGATTACTCCAGATTACTAGGAGATCTGCTCAAGGGTGGGATCCTAACAAGGGTATGTTCTTTCCTCAGCTAGTAAAAAGGTAAGGTAAAAGGTAAAGGCCCTCCCGTTGATCATCGATTTGCTCGAACGGGCCCAGTAACGTCTCCATTGGAGACTTTGTTGTTACTGTGTTTGGCATATCGAATACTCTTGGTAGCTTGCCGGGCTCTCCCAGAGGGGCGGAGGAATAGAAATTGGGTCGGCCATGTTGGCCGCTTATAAAGCGAACGCCCTACCGCTGTGCTATTGCTCCAGCCCCTCAGCTAGTAATCTACTTAAATAATTGTAGTAAATCTACTTCTAATATATCTAGCAATGTCATTCTGTGTGAGCAGGGTAAGAGATATAAACATCGCATTATACATTCCGCAGTCCTCAGGCCAGGTTAGTCTTCCTAGTCTTAACAGGGTCCTAGTCTCATCGTTACTTACTTTGGATCATGACAGCATTTGTCCATGATCATGCCCTCAACTTATAGTTGAGTATCGTGGCGCTTTGGCCTGGCCCATTTCGATGCCAGGATAGCTCATAGCTTGCCCAGTCCCTCGTTGGGACCCTGCTTTTGAGGTGCTAGGAAATAAGGGCAACTGAGTCAAGAAAGCAGATGCCCAGGAGTAAATATTATTTGGAGTCAATCAACTCCCAAATAATAATACATAATATTATTATATTGTAATAAAATAAAATAACAAAGCATAATATTAACTGTCTTCCTGTGTTCATACAGAAAGGACATTGCTTTAAGGTAAACTAATCAAAAGACATAAGGAGAGGAGAAAGGCAATATTAACTTATAATACAAGTGCCCTGGGATGGGAGTGACCCAATAAACGTAAGTCAACTGAGGAAGGACAAAACAGTGTTATCCTACAGTAGGCCAAATACATTTAGGAACTTCTGAAAGCCAAAGATCGAGCAGGTTTGCCACTAGTTTATCTAACAAACTGGGAGTTCTACTATGAGCCTTCTCATTTAGTACATCTTAATCTCTTAATATTCCCCAAACCAAAATGGCTCAGAACTAAAGTGGAATGTAAAAAAGACACTTTCTACCAAAAAGAAACTGTCAGGAACTCTGGAGTTAAGAGCATTTTCATGCCCACTCCAGATGAAACCCCAATGGCCACAAGCTTCCAGAAGCAAAACCCAGGTATGCAGGTTCAAAGATTAAGACTCCAGGCCACATGATGGCAGTGGAGATGGGCCGACCCTTCCTGTCTCCCTCCCCACTAGGGGGTCCTGGCTATCACACCCATGATCTGCCTTAGGGTGCCCTCTCAGCACATCAATGCCTTAACTCAGAGACTCCAAATGAATTGAAAAATGGATTAACTCCCTAAAGAGATGTCTCTGGACCACAACCATTTTCAAGTTTTGAATTACAAAAGCCCGTGGACATATTCATGACTGTGAACCTCTCATGATATTCATAATAAACAATAGAAAATAAATTATCTAGCATCTGCCCCTGGCAGACAGGCTTGAAAGGTGGTGGGAAAATTTGAAATAATGGGTGGTGGGAAGGTATAATGATAGTGGGATTGATGTTAAAATTTAATGTAATCAATTAATGTGAACAATCTTATGAAAATAATTTTATAATTTTTCCTTTTTTATAATTCTATTTATTGAATCACTGTGAGAGCAGTTACAAAGCTTTCGGGTTTAAGTCTCTCATACAATGAAATACCCATCCCTTCTCCAGTGCCCATTTTCCACCACCAAAACCCTCAGTATATCTTCATCCCACACCCTCCTGCTACCTGTGGGGCAGATAATTTCCACATTACTCTCTCTCTACTTTGATTACATTCAATATTTCAACACAAGACCCACCATTATTATTTGGGATTTTACCCCCACATTCAGATCTGCCAAAAGGACAACAGTAGACAATTTGTTTGGTTATGAATAATATATGATGTCACATGGCCTCAGTAGTGGCCACGCAATTTTGGAATTCTGAAATTTTAACAATTAAATCTGGAGAGATTTCTTGTCAAAATCTGCTGGGTTCTGAGATTTGCTCCTGAGTCTTTTGGATCATGGCCATTAAACAGCTTGATCAGGAGCCAGAGAGGCCGTTCGTGGGCAGCAATTCGGAATCTCGTTGGGGTGGAGAGGAAAGGGCCAGCTCCACCCCCATCCCACGGGACCCCATGTGTCTCATCACTGAGGGCCCAAACTTGACCGTCCAATGGCCTCTGGAGGAAGGCAGCCACTCTGCTGCCAAGGGGAGCAGGTGGAGGGATAGCACCTTTCCCACCTGGGGTAGCTCGGTGACAGTAACCTACTACAGGGACTGGACACATTTCTGCTAAAAGCCACTGGGTTCCGATATTTGTCTCTGAGTCTATGGGATCAGAAACCAGAGAGGCCTTGCCTCCAATTATATAGCTGAGCCGGAGGTGGTTTGTGGGTGTGTCTCCCACATACCTAACTTTTGGCCATTTACTTTCTTGGTAAACTTTGCCTCAAGTTGTTGGGATCTGGCCAAAGGCACAGCAGTAATTTGGGGGTATCTGGAAGTCTGAAGGTGCCATCAGGCTGCTGATGCACTCACCTCACAGGTACAGATTGACCTGCTGGCAGCACCATACCCTCAATAAAATTTTTTTAAAAGACCATTTTCAATGTTTTAATTATTGTCAAGATTTAGAATTTTGATAAGCCTTACATATTAATATTGACTTTCTTTTTAAATTCACAGAAATTTCTGAAACACTGGTCCTATAGTTATTTAAAAATTGGTCATTCCATGCTGAAAGTAGACCAAACAAGTTGGCCACTTACTACCTGCATTGCACACCATAACACCTAAAAGGAGAGAGAGAGTAAAAAGAAATGTGCCTGCCACAGAAGCAGGTGAGGGTGATGGGGTGGGTGTGGTGAGAGGGATACTGGTATTATTGAGGGTTAGAAAATGTGCACTGGTGGAGGGATGGGTACTTGATCATTTTATGACTAAAACATAATCAATGAAAGTTTGTAAGTCTGTAACTGCATATCATGGGGATTTATTAAAAAATAAAAAAATTAAAAAGAAACATTAAAAAATGGTCATTCATCATGAAAGTTAAAAAAGTAAACCTGAGAGACTTGGCAATAAATCTTTCGGAAAAGAGTACAGAACAATACACCATAGAGATTCCTCCAGACTCCCACCAGGCTGTGTCATGCAGGGCAACTCTGAAGGGGCAGGTGAGTTCCCCTTCCCACCCCAACAGAGCCCCATCAGTCAAAAACTTCCAGAACTCAATTGCCCTCATGCTCACAGCTGCTCTCCACATGCTCATAGGAGTCTTACCCATGAGGAATCTCTTCCTAGACCATCTCATACTTTACATCACTGATATACCAAGAGTAGCACACTACATTTGATGTGGGTTAAAGTAGAAGGGAACCAATGTTATTGTTATATATATATATATATATATATATATGCACACAAGGCTCAACCTTTAACAACATGTTACTAATCTCTTATAGAAGGGTTTAATGGTTCCTGGGTGAAATATAACAATCTTTACACACTTTCCTCTAAGAAAACATTTTTGGATCACTTTTAGCAGATAATTCATAACAAGCAATACAAAATAAACTACTTTGATTCTGCTTTGGGGCCAGGGCTTGGGGTTTGGGATGGAAATATTAGAAATATAATGGTGGGAAAGGAGTAATGATGGTGGGACTGATGTTGGAATATTAAATGCAATCAATTACTGTGAACAACATTATAAAAATAAAATATAATTTAAAAAAGAATAAAATAAAAAACAGTAAGCCTGAGTACCACTAAGTAGAATAGTATGTGTCTCCTAATAGAATAACACCCAAGGAAAGAAGAAAAGACACCTATAAAGCTACAGTATGTGTATATTGGTAGTACAGTGTCCAGTGACTACAGATGAGAGTTCTGTTGCTTCTGAGATCAATTAAAGCACATCCCATGGGGTCCGTTTAAATCTAAAACCTGTTTCCTGCAAGACAATCATATAGGATGATCCTGTGTCTGCTTACTCGAGACCACTGCAAATAATAGACCAAAACTTGGACTAATCAAAAAAAAAAAAGTACCTGAAATCCTAGCAAACAAAAGAGAGAAGGAAAATTCCCAAGTATACTTGGAGATAATGATGTGCCCTTATCAGAGAGAATACCCACCTCCCACCCCCTTGCAAAATGACCAGCTGTGTAAAGGAAGAAATACTCAAGGTAAGAAGTTTTGCTCCAAGGAAAAGGGAGGGGGTGTGGTATTATGCCAAACACCCAGCATCCTAATTCTGATCCTACAATATTCTACTTACAGTACTGGAGGTTCTTGGGTTATAAACAGGACACAGGCACCATCTGGTCAACCTCTCACAACCAGGAAGATAAATGCGATATAGAATCTTTCTTCTTAGTAATAGATCCTGAAGTTCAATTCCTTAGCTCTAACAACCCCCAAATTAAAATTGAGTTAACTGAGGTCTGACAAGTACTTCCATTAACCTATCAGACAAATAGATTAGGACTCCCAAGTACATTTGATTTCAAGAAAGTAAGCTGCACCTCTACAATCAGATAGCACCTGCAGGTTTTCCGAAACATAGCTAGTTAATAAGAAGGGGGTGGGAGTGTTTATATTTCCTGCTAGACTCCTGTTAAGTCCCAGTGAGCATGCTCCATGACAAGCTCCTAGCCTCCTTTTAAGCTTACAACCCCCCGCACATAGATACCTGAACCCTGCCCAGTCCTCTGATCATGGGAGTGTACCCTGTGAACTGCCAGGCACTGGTGATCTTGAACTCCTGGTTGCCATGCAGGCTTTCTCCCCCTTGGTGCACAGGTATAACTAGGCACTCACAAACTGGAATCTCTATTCGTCCTCCAGATATGCTCAAAGTTGATACAAAAATGACCCTAAAACATGAGCAAGTTTGAACAATCAATCTCCATCACACAGGACCTCTAAAATTTAGCGCACAAGTGACCCCTTGAAAATCATACTCTTGTAAACTAGGTTATCACAAGACCTGCTCAAACTTGGTACCGGTGATCACTGGATACTTGGTACTGAGCACTCTTGCTTGACATCCAAGCTTCCTCAAACTTGGGGATCTTGAGCTCTAAGATATATCATTCCCCACCCCCAGCACCGCCATTTTGTTCAAACTTGATGCACAAGGGCCCCTGTATTCATGAAAATTCAAACCGCAGGTCTTTACATGTGTCTACTCAAATTTGGTGGACTCTTGATCAGAGAACCTAAAATTTTGAGCATTTGGTTGTAGTCCGGACCCACTCAAACTCAGTATCAGAGCCTTACCAAACACAACCTATCATCTCAGGTCAATTTGACTTTGGGACTAAGTTGCTTCCAGGTACTGGCAAATGCAAATCCCCTGGTAAATACACAGCTCTGCTCAGTGCTCAATCTAATACTGGGCACTCATAACCACGTACACTCAATTGCTGTAAGGACCATTTGACATCAACATCACAGCAGCTCATGCACACTAGTAACCCTGAACCCTGGGAAGTGACCCAGGTCCACTCAACCTCAGTGCTGTAGCTTCTGCAGGCACTCATGACCACGAATTCCTGAGGTCATCCAGACCCATACCACTTCACGGAATTTGTGATTATGAACCACTAGGCCTGCTTAAATATGAGCCTCACTATCACCTAACACAAAGAAAAAAATGAAAATATTCATTTTCACTTTTGGATAAAGACAAAAAAAAGTCTAGGGAAAACCCTAAGCACATAAAACTTTTCTAAATTTTGTAATGACTATTTTAAAGAAACAACCCTAATGAGGCTCGTTGAAGTGAGAAAGTCAGTGGAAGAAACCATCAAGGGCAGAGAGGGTTTGAGAAAAATGCAAACAGAAATCATTGGACTTTTAAAGAATTCAGTAGCAGAATTTGAAAGCACAATAGAAGCACTTAATAGCAAAATGACAGAAACCAAAATTAAAATGAAGACTTTCCCAGTAAGATGGAGGAAGGCATTAAAAAAAAGAACAAATGAAAGAAAAAAGAATATTTAACATAAAAGATTTACAGGACAGAACAGAACTTATTCCTCCGCCCCTCTCGGAGAGCCCGGCAAGCTACCGAGAGTATCTCGCCTGCACGGCAGAGCCTGGCAAGCTCCCTGTGACGTATTCGATATGCCAGACACAGTAACAACGAAGTCTCCAATGGAGACGTTACTGGGCCCGCTCGAGCAAATCAATGATCAACGGGAGGGCCTTTACTTTTTTATCATAGAATTCAAGAAAGGAAAAGAAGGAAGGAAGCAAAGAAGGAAAGAGGAAAGGAAGGATGGATGGAAGGAAGGAAGAATGAAGAGAGAAGAAAGAAAGGAGGGAGGGAAGGTAGGAGGGAGGACCCTCATGATAGTATAGTGGGTAAGACACTTGCCTTGCACATGGCCAATCCTGGATTCATCTCTGGCATCCCATATAGAGGCAGTATCCCATTCATGGCCCACCAAAAGTGATACTTGAGCACAGAACGAGGAGTAACCCCTGAGCACCACTAGGTGTGGCCAAAGGAAAAAAAAGGAGGTGGGAAAAAGGTTTGACAAGATAAATTCTGTTTAGTATTAAAAATGAACATATTATATGACAACATTCTTTTTTTTTTTCCCTTTATTTTATTTTATTTTTTTTAAAGTTGTAGATTTACAATTTTTTGTGCTTTGGTTTCAATTATACAATGATCAGATACCCATCCCTCCACCAGTGCCCATTTTCCACCACCATGGATAATATCCCTCCCACCCCCATCCCCCCATCCCCCCTGTCTCTGTGGCAGGGCAATCCCCTGTGTTCTCTCTCTCCTTTTGGGTGTTGTGGTCTGCAAAAGAGGCATTGAGTGGCAAACATGTTCAGTCCATAGTCTACTTTCAACATGCATCTCCCCTCCTGGGAGGATCCTCCAAACATCCTTTATTTGGTGCTCCCTTCTCTATCTGAACTGCCCTTTCCTCTAGGATACCCGGCTGGCCTCTAAGTTATGGAGTAATCCTCCTGGTGCTGATCTCAGCTATTCTTGGGTATTAATCTCATACTTTGTTACTTTATATCCCCCAGATGAATGCAATCTTTCTATGTCTATCCCTCTCTTTCTGACTCATTTCGCTTAGCATGATACTTTCCATATTGTACCACTTGTATGTAAATTTCATGACTTCATCTTTTCTAAGAGCTACATAGTACTCCATTGTGTAGATGTACCAAAGTTTCTTTAACCAGTCATCTGTTCTTGGGCATTCAGGTTTCTTCCAGTTTCTGGCTATTGTAAAGAGTGCTGCAATGAACAAACAAGTGCAGATGTCACTTCGACTATACATTTTTGCCTCTCTGGGATATATTCCCAGGAGTGGTATTGCTGGGTCAAATGGGAGCTCAATTTCTAATTTTTTGAGAATCGTCCATACTGTTTTCCAGAAGGGCTGAACCAGTGGACATTCCCACCAACAGTGAAGGAGTGTCCCTTTCTCGCCACATCCACGCCAGCATCGGTTGCTTTTGTTCTTTTGAATGTGGGCCAGTCTCTGAGGTGTGAGATGGTATCAATTCATTGTGGTTTTGATCTGCATCTCCCTGATGATTAATGATGTAGAGCATTTTCTCATGTGCTTTTTTTGCCATTCGGATTTCTTCTTTGAGAAAGTTTCTGTTCATTTCATTGCCCCATTTTTGGATGGGGTTGGATGTTTTCTTCTTGTGGAGTTTAACCAGTATTTTGTATATCCTGGATATCAACCCCTTGTCAGATGTGTATTCGGTGAATATCCTTTCCCATTCTGTAGACTGTCTTTGTATTTTGGTCACTGTTTCTTTGGAGGTGCAGAAGCTTCTTAGTTTAAGATAGTCCCATTTATCTATCTCTGTTTTCACTTGCTCGGCCAGTGGCGTGGCATCTTTGAAGATACCATTAGCTTCAATGTCATGGAGGGTTTTGCCAACTTTATCTTCAATGTACCTTATGGTTTCTGGTCTGATGTTGAGGTCTTTAATCCATTTTGATCTTACTTTTGTACATGGTGTTAGGCAGAGTTCTGAGCCTATTTTTTTGCATGTAGCCGTCCAGTGATGCCAACACAATTTATTAAAGAGGCTTTCCTTACTCCACTTCACATTACTTGCACCTTTATCAAAGATTAGATGAGCATATGATTGAGGAGAGATGTCAGTGTATTCAACCCTGTTCCATTGGTCTGCAGTTCTGCCTTTGTTCCAGTACCATGCTGTTTTAATTATTACTGCTTTGTAGTACAGTTTGAAGTTCGGGAGGTTGATTCCTCCCATTTTCTTTTTCCCAAGAATTGCTTTAGCTATTCGTGGGGGCTTATTGTTCCATATAAATTTCAAGAGTGTTTGCTCCATTTTTGAAGAATGTCATGGGTATCCTTATAGGGATTGCATTGAATTTATACAATGCTTTCGGTAGTATTGCCATTTTGACAATGTTAAGTCTCCCGACCCATGAGCAGGGGATATCTTTCCATTTCCTCATGTCCTCTTTTATTTCCTGAAGTAGCGTTTTGTAGTTTTCTTTGTACAGGTCCTTTACTTCCTTAGTTAAGCTGATTCCTAGGTACTTGATTTTCTGGGGCACCATTGTGAATGGGATTGTTTTTTTCATGTTGCTTTCTTCTCTCTCACTGTTTGCGTATAGGAAAGCCATGGACTTTTGGGTATTGATTTTATAACCTGCAACTTAACTATACGAGTCTATTGTTTCTAGGAGTTTTTTGGTGGAAGTTATTGGGTTCTCTAAGTAGAGTATCATATCATCTGCGAATAGTGAGAGCTTGATTTCTTCCTTTCCTACCTGAATGCCCTTAATATCTTTTTCCTGCCTAATCGCTATTGCAAGTACTTCCAGTACTATATTGAACAGCAGTGGAGAGAGTGGGCATCCCTGTCTCGTCCCTGATCTTAGAGGGAAGGCTCTCAGTTTTTCCCCATTGAGGATGATGCTTGCTGTAGGCTTGTGGTAGATGGCTTTAATTATGTTGAGGAAGGTCCCCTCTATACCCATTTTGGCTAGGGTTTTCATCATAAAGGGGTGCTGGATCTTATCAAATGCTTTCTCTGCATCTATTGATATGATCATATGCTTTTTATCTTATGACAACATTCTAACAAAAGATTTTTCTTCTCATAAAGAAGTTTGTTTGTTTCAGTTTTCACATTATTTATTTAATAGCTGTTCTGAAACAAGGAAAATTCTTCAAAGCAATATTCAGGAGCCCAGCTCATGACTTAGTAGTTTTAAAGTGCTTACCCAACAAGCATAGAGCCAAAAGTTGAAACCAGCAAGCACAAAGATGATTATGACAGTCAGTTTGCAATCCTTCACAAGAAATGACTAGAAGATAATTGGGAGAGAACAGAGAGTAACACACTCAAGAGAGAATGCAGGCTTCACCAAGGGAGGAGAGAGGCCCTACACACATCCCAGCATTGTACTTGAGAGCATGAAAGTACAGATCTCAAAAAGGTAGATACGGATGACACATGTGCTCGGGCACCACATGTGCTCAGCCACGTAGGCACAAGCAGCACATAGGCTAGGGCAGCATATGTGTACCCTTCCTTTGTTCAAGGTGGCTTTTATAGGCTTTTCTGGGGTTGTCTAGATCTGGGACATTCTGGTGTCTTCTCAGGGCTGAGTCACCAAAGTTAATCGGATTAAGGGAGAGGTCCAAGGGTTTGAGGAACTCCATGAGAAAGGGTCAAATCTCAAGGTCTGCGGAAGGTCTTATCAGGTCTTGTTCTCTATATCCACAAGGTGGATCAGCCTTAGAATTTATTTGAGAAGATTCAAGCAGAGGTCTTTAACGGACACTGTGCAGGTTGGAAACCAATGTCACCCACCGTGGTTTGATCTGCCAGACTATGGACTCAGATGCAGACAGGTGCTGATCTGAAGATGTACAAAGGTTGTCCAATGCTGGATTGAAGCAATTGTCTGCAAGCACACAGCTGAGAATTCGAAACCTGATAACACCATGTGCACCAGGGCACCCCTGACAGCTCCCACCCTCTTACGATCCCGGATGAAGAAAACACAAATAAAAACATGCACTCATGGGGCTGATGTGATAATAGAGTGGGTAGGGTATTTATTTGCCTTGCATACAGACTACCAGGCGGTCGGTCCCCGGGATCCCATATGGTTCCCCAGGAAATGCTAAGAGTGATTCCTAATTGCAGAGCCAGGAGTAAACCCTGAGCACTGCTGGATGTGGCTCATGAAACAAACCAAATAAAGCACTCATATTGTAATGAGGACGGAAATTTCTTTATTTCTGTTTGTAGTCACAGTTTATTATCAAAGCACAAGTTCTCATTCTGTTTATAGCCACAGTTATTATCAAAGCACTGAGAACTGCCTTTAGCCACCTCTAAAGGCAGTTCTCCAAAACTCTGAGTGCATTTCTTTCCACAGAGGGAGGCTCTGCTATCAAACAAAGTAGAAAGCATCAAAGCAGAAACTGTTTTCCAGGGATTGCCACTACCAGAAACCTACATGAAAAATAAAATAAAATAAGAAATGCTGCTAATATACTGCTTGCTTTCCTTTAAAAAAAGTTAGTAGCATAAATGGAAATAATATAAAAAGTCAGGTAACCCTCTTACCCCGGGCAACCATTAGTTTAAAAAATGTCCTTTAAATATAGCTGTTGGATGAGGGTTTATATTTAGCTGTTTGTTCCCCTCTTGTCTGCTCTTACAGCACTAATGTATTTTTTTAATGCCTAAAACCTTTCTGAGCACCTAAAAATTCCCCTAAATTTCATGAATTAATGCAAGTGGTAATCACACGTGCAAATGAGTAATTGGTAACACAAGTACACATCTGTTCATGCAATTAACTGCCTTGAGCAAGTAAATTGCCTGTTTTTACAAGAACTTACATAGAAATCTCAATCTCAAGTTGAGCATTTTTTCAAATTCTGCCATAACACACAGCAAAACTTTTACTTGGAACAAATACATTTTTAGAAGCAGCTAACAACCTATAATTTTTAATTTCTTATAAAGCTTATACCTAAGAAACCACCCCCACAGCAACTGGTTTCACGAATCTCACACTTCGAAACATGCTCAGGGCATTTTCCAAAAGAAGTGTGACAATTGTTCAGGAGAGCAAGACAAGTCCTCATGCTGATTGCTCTCCATCAAAGCACTTTTAAGGGATTTCTGAAATCTTGAGTAATCTTCTAATTCATTCACTGAACAAATATTTGTTGAATGCCTGTCATATATGAAGTCTTCTGTTCTAAATTCCATGAAGAAAATTAAAATGAATTAGAACATGGTATTTCCTCATAAGGAACTTATCATCAATCAGGAAATAAAACTTGAAGCCAATTATCCAAAACACAAGTAGCTTTGTATTTCAATTCAATCGCAATGAAAGTAGTGTGCCTGTTATATACCAGACCACACCTAAATGGCAAAACAGGCAGTGTTTTGGGTAACAAGCACAGTTGTTCTGGATAAAAGCCTTTCCCAAGCTGTGTCCGAACTCCCCCGCAAATTGACCAGCTTAACTTCCCCTTGCAAGGTCACCCAGTGTCCCCAATAGTCATCAAATTTTTTCCTCAGGAACTATTGACTCTGTTCCTCCACCTGCTGCCAAAAGCTTTAATCCACAGCTGTTTTTGATCCTGTGCCAAGCTGCTACTTCCTTACTATTGCCAGATGCCCTATTCCTCTCATCACTGTCCCTTGCCTATAAATATCACCTACACAGTGACAACTCCAAAATTAAGATCTTCAGCACCGACTTCTCCCCTGAACCCCAGACTCATCTATTTAACTGCCTTGTCAGCATCTCCATTTAGTTATCTGTTGGGAGTGACTTATGTGAAGTAGGAAGAAGAGAGATGGCTTGTCTCGAGAAGGGAGTCTTATCGCTTTGCTCTCTACCCACCTCTGAATCAAAGGGAATGCCCGAGGGGAAAAAAACATTTAAGACTGATGAAAACCTGCTTTGAGCACCTGCATAGTCTAAACCATACATCTAACCAGGACCAAGTGCACAAAACAAAACTGAACCTAAGTCTTACTCTGCCCAGTGTGAGAAATGTTCCCTGACACCCAATATTTCTGGGAGTCGGGCTGGAACAGGAATGGCTCTTTGGATAAAATAAAAAGTCAGTCCTGAATTCTACTGAGGTGTTCCAGGAACATCACTTTTCCTCACAGAACAGAATTTTAGAAAGAGACAAATCATGAAATAAACAATTTTACCTAGAGATTTTAAGGAATGAGGGAGAGAGAAAGAGAGTGAGAGAGAGAGGGGAGAGAGAAGTGAGGAGAGAGAGTAACAATTCAAGAGAGGATACAGAGCCGCAAGTGCACTTCTCAGGTAGAGATGCACCCCTAAGAACCAGGAAGTTTCTCAAAGTACTCCCTGAGGATCTTTAGAATTTCTGTAGTTTCTGTTGTAATGATCCCCTTTTCATTTCTGATTCAGTTTATTAGGGTTTTCTCTCTCCCTTTCTTTGTGAGTTTTGCTAGAGGCTTATAGATCTTGTTTATTTTCTCGAAGAACCAGCTCTTGGTTTCATTGATCTTTCAGATTTTTGGGGGGTTTCCATCTTGTTAATCTCTGCTCTGAGTTTTATTATTTCCTTCCTCCTGTTTGGATTGGGCTCCTTTTGTTGGTCATTCTTCAAGCTCTTATGCTGTGAGGTTAGGTTACTTATGTGGGCTCGCTCCTCCTTCCTGATCAATGCTTGTAGAGCTATAAACTTTCCTCTTAACACAGCTTTTGCTGTGTCCCATATGTTTTGGTAACTGGTGTCTTCATTTTCATTCATTTCCAGGAATATTTTGATTTTCTCTTTGATTTCCTTTCTAAGCCACTCGTTGTCCAATAGTGAACTGTTAAATTTCCTGGTGTTTGATTTAGTTTTCTGTTTGTGTGTGTGATTTACTTCTAATTTCAGTGCATTATGGTCTGAGAAGATTGTTGATACAATCTCTATCTTCCTAATTTTATGGAGGTATGTTTTGTGGCTCAGCATGTGGTCTATCTTGGAGAATGTTCCATGCACGCTTGAGAAGAATGTGTATTCAGCTTTTTGAGGATGAAGTGTCCTATATATATATATCTACTAAGTCCTTTTCTTCCATTTTTTTTCTCAGATGAAGTATGTCCTTGCTAAGCTTAAGTCTGGTTGATCTATCAAGAGGTGATAATGCAGTGTTGAAGTTCCCCACTAGTATTGTGTTGCTATCGATGTCTTTCTCCAAGTCTATGAGTAGCTGTTTTAAGTACTTTGCTGGTCCCTCATTAGGTGAGTATACATTTAGTATTGTAAGTTCTTCCTGTTGTACAGATCCCTTGATCAATAAGAAATGGCCTTCACTGTCTCTTGTGACCTTCTTCAGTATGAAATCAATGTAGTTAGATACTAGGATGGTTACCCCAGCTTTTTTATGGGAGCTGTTTGCCTATAGGATTGTTTTCCGGTCTTTGATTCTGAGCCTGTGTTTGCTTTGACTATTGATATGTGTTTCTTGGAAGCAACAGAATGTTGAGTTTAATGTTCTAATCCATCCCGCCACTCTGTTTCTTTTAATTGGTGCATTTAGCCCACATAGGGTAGGATGGGGGGTATGGGGGTGGGAGAGATACTGGGATCAGTGGTGGTAGAAAATGGGTACTGGTGGAGGGTTGGGTATTCGATCATTGTATAACTGAAACCCAAGCACAAAAATTTGTAAGTCTACAACTGTACCTCATGGTGTTTCACTAATAAAAATTTAAAAAAAAAAAAGAAAAAGAACCAGGAAGTCCCCCACTTACCATCGCAGAATAGGTTTTATAGGGTTTGCTCCCAAAATGCCCTCACTTAGAGTTTTCTCGATAAGAATTCATCTCTAGAACATTATCCTGGAGAAGTGCTTGGTTTTCCATCTCAGAGTCAAAATTACTTCCAGGATTCCACTAGATCTCTTATGATCTGTCCCACAGTGTTGTTCTTTTATCACAAACACTATCGCCTGTAATCAAGATTCACCAAAACCAAAACCGGTAGCCTTGTTCTCCAAATCTAGTATACACTTTTTTTTTTTCTCATACACAGGTTGTTTCTTTCCTAAGTGTCTCTGGACCTTTCCTACACATCTTTAAGCTCACCTGATTAGAAGGATGTGTCCTGATCTATCAGGTAATACAATCCCTATCCGTTGCCCATGTGTAAGTTATATTTATAAGCAAAGGGACATCATAATCTTGTTCTCCTCTCACGTGGATCTTTCTGCTACTATATGCAAGGGCTGGCTGCTCACTGCTCAAAGCCCATGATCCAAGTTGATATAAAAGAAAGACAGATTTAATTATAAGCAAGCAATTTGAAAAGATGGTGGACTCATGCTCCTCCTTCCCCCAAAAAAACCAGCTTCATTGACATAAGAAGGAAATTTTTAATAAAAAAAAATAGAACGGGTATTTTGGAAGTATGGATTATAGACTCGTGGGTGCCAGGGTAATCAATAAAGCGAATCACAGTTGATCCCCTAACACACTGCTAAAGTGAATGTGAATAAGATTTCTAGGTAAGGTTTCCATCCTCTTATCCTTTAGAAAAAGGTAACATTCTCAACTTTTCATCCCTAACCAGACAGATATTCTGTATTTAAAAGCATTCAAACCCTCTCTTGAAAAAATAATAATTAAAATTAGAACCATGTCTCCCAGATTGCCACAGCATGAAGAGTTACTCTCAAAGACACTGGAACAACATTTTGGGTATATAGTTGGGTTTCTCAAATGTCTTACTTCAGGTTGAATGCCTTGCCTTTGAAGGCTACTTCCCAAAAGACTGAGGGAGTTCATTGTGTCTTAACCTCACTATTTCAGTGCTCACATATTTCCCAAATTAAATCATCAGGACTTGGTGGTGATAAGACTCCAAACCATCCCAAACTGCCTGGTTAGTCCTCATCTGGGAACCAGATCAACCAATTTAGGAAGCAAGAACCTTGATTAACACTGAGCTCAGGATTTCAGATATGCAGTTTTCTCACTAGAAAAATGAAACCCTATTATCCTCACTAGGTAATTAAAGATGTTAACAAGGTAGGACTAAGGAGACACAAAAAATAGAAAGCAATAAAATCTTCAGAATCCAATCACTTTAAGAACAGTAAAGATGAAAAGAATCTCTTGCATTCATCTGGGGAACATAAAGTAACAAAATAGAAGACTAACACCCAAGAATAGCTGAGATAAATACCAGGAGGTTTATTCCATGGCTTGGAGGCCAGCTTCACACTCTAGGGGTAAAGGCAGCCCAGATGTAGAAGGGAGCACCAAATGGAAGGTATTGGAAGGATCCCCCCAGGATGGGAGAAGCATGCTGACTAGACCCTAGACCGAACATATTGCCACTTGATACCTCTTTTGCAGGACACAGCACCCAAAAGGAGAGAGAGAACAAAAGGGAGTGCCATGCCACAGAGGCAGGGTAGGACGGGGGGAAAAGGGGGTGGAAGGGGTCCTGGGATCAGTGGTAGTGGAAAATGGGCACTGGTGGAGGGATGGGTACTCGATCATTGTACAACAGAAACCCAAGGACAAAAATTTTTAAGTCGACAACTGTACCTCATGGTGTTTCACTAATAAAAAAATTTTTAAAAAGAAAAAAGAAATGAAAAGAATCTCTCCTTGAAGTGAAGAGCAATTTTATTTTATTTGGGGGTGAGAGAACTGGGGAAACGAGGGGTGTGGTTGGACTATATCTAGCTTTGCTCAGGACTTACTTACCCCTGTCTCTGTGCTCAGAAGTCACTCCTGGCAGTGGAAAGGGGACCATATGTGGCGCAAAGGATTAAACCCAGGCCAGCTGCATGCAAGACAAGTGCCTAACCCACTGGACTATCTCTCTAGTCCTTCAGAGGTATATTAAAAGTAGATACAGGAATATCTGTGATGAATAGATTATGCTTTACAAAGTCAAGGTACCATTTTTAAAGTCTTAACATGATTTATTCTATTATTTCTAAGGTGAAGAAGTTTGAACTATTATAAAATTCAGCCAATATCAGATAAATGTAGCATGTTTGCAAAAACTGTCTTTTACATTAAGTAAAAGGTTATTTTAAAAAGTATGATTTAAAAATTGGCTAAACATATTGTATTTATAAATGTTATACAAATAAAACAGTTATATACCTTTATAATCCCAAGGTTAAACAAAATTTGAAGAAAAATGTTAAAAAAAATCCAAAAACAATCTATTTGGAGCCATAGAAATAATTCAACAAACAGAGCTTATGCTTTGCATGTGAAAGGCCTGGATTCGGTCATGTGCCTGATATGACCTAAGAACACAGAGCTGGGGGCAGCTCCTAAGCACATTCACATGAGGGCCAAAAACCAAAACATACAAAAAGAGAAAATAAGGATGAATAATTTAAAATAACAAAATTCTACGGAACACACAAAATTGTCTTTTGTAGTTTAAAAACTGGTCCTGTGTTTTTAAAAATGAGTTTTTGAAACCATAAACCTTTGATAAAATATGAAAAAAATAAGCTATGTATAAATAAACCAGAAATGACAGGAGGTCCTTTTGCAGTAAATAACCCTAGGTTTCAGCTTCCATGTTAAAAAATTAGATAGCTGTAATAAAAGCACAATTATAAGAGGTGCTCTGAGCAACCAATTCACAGATGTTTCCCTTGAGGTCTTGCTCTACAAAAAGGACATTAAATAAAGCATCACAGATTCACATTTTCATTTTAATTATCTCTTTAAAATGCTAGGATTTTTTGAGCCACATGGGACTCATGTACATTTTCAATCACATAGGACTCAATATTTTAAATCATTAAATTCTCATTATACCTTCCTACAGTTCATATGCGGCTCTCTATATTTAATGTTATGTGTTTAAATAACTTGTCTCGGATCATTTCAGAAGTTAGTAAAAGAGCAAGCAATGAGACTTGGGAAAGCAGTTCTGCGTACTAACTGAGTGACCTTGGAGTGGAGTCCAAATCTGTGAGTACATATAAAAGGAGAAAATTGGTTCAGAAGACCACGGCTTGTCTTCTAGCACTATTAATCCATGAGTTCCTTTTCTTGATTTTAGGTTTGAGCTTTTTTTTCTTTCTACTGTTTCAACTTGAGCAAACCTCATCAAGAAGCTCTCTAAAAGCTTCTTGAGAATGAGCTTTTGTGCTTTATATCAACCAAAAGCCCATTTTGGCTGAATGCGTATTCTTTTTACAATTTCTTTGCATATTTTCAGATAAGTAAAAAATGGATAGTGAACATGTCCATACTATTCAAAACCTCACAGTGTAATTCTACTATTAAGGACTGAATGATTATAGTTCCCAAAAATTCCATATGAAGCAGGACTTTTTAAAAATGATTCAAAGAAAAAGGTAATCTTAAGAGTTTAGTGCCCTTAAAATAAGATATCAAGAATGGGTGTGCTCTTCTCTCTCTCTCTCTCTCTCTCTCTCTCTCTCTCTCTCTCTCTCTCTCTCTCTCTCTCTCCCTCGCCCCCCCCCCCCATTTTGCTGGTGCATTGATCTTTGACTTCCTTCTTAGCCACCAGAAATTTGAAAAATAAATGTATTTGTTCAAGCCATCCAGTCTTTATAGTCATTTGATACAGCAGCCCAAGCTAACATCCCTACCATCTCATTTCAAAGAGCCCCCACTTTTACCTCTTGCTTTCAATGAGCTAAGCACCTTTGATTCTTGTTTTTCTCTGTAATTTATTTTTTTCTACACTTTCATAATTTCCCTTACTCTTCAATTTGCTCGTTTTGTAGAAACTTCAAGAGCATAAATATATAAAATCCTAATTTCTATTGTTTGAGAAATTTTCTTGATCTTCCTACATGCCAGAAAACCCCTTTGAAATACTTTTCATGTCAAGATCTCCACACTTTTGGTTACTCTCAACTATCATCAGTAGTTATTGATTCTGTAGTTAAATTGTTTCCTTTTCCTCCAGAGGTAAGATAAGTTCCACTCAATGATGAAAAAGGGAAATGGCTGCTATTGCCCAGTGACAAACTGAAATGTGTCTCTGTAACCCTCAGTATCACAGAACATGACAGTGTTTAGAAACACGAGCCTGGAAACAGAGTAAAGTTAAGCTAGGGCATTTAGGGTGTGTGCTCTCCACCATTCACATGGTTTTCTCTCTAAGTGTGTGTGTCTCCACATCTCTTTATTTTATGACACTTGTCAGCTGTTTGGGTGAGAGGCACCTTAATGTCCTCACTTAATCTTTACCATGTCAATACACAGGGGAAGAAAGCTATCTATGAGCAAAGGGGAAAGACTTCATAGGAAATCATCTCCTTCAATAACTTGGTCTCATATTTCTAACTTCCAGGATTATGACAAAGCAACTTTTATTGTTTAAACCAATCAATGTGTAGTATTTTGTTAGGGTAGCCCCCAAAACTAACAGGGAACCTCTTTTGGGTATAACTTTTGGAGGAGAAAAGAAATTTTCTTCAACCATAATGCCCAAAAGTACAGAGAGATTATGGGGAATCATGTCTGCCATGGAGGCAGAGGGAGGGTGGGAAAGGGGAAGTATACCAGGAATATTGGTGGTGGGAAATGTGCCCTGGTGGAGGGATGGCTCTTTGATCATTGTGTGGTTATAACCTAAGCATGAAAGCTTGTAACTATCTCACAGTGATTCAATAAAATTAAAAAAGAAGAAGAAGAAGAAATTTGCTTCAATGCTCACTGCATTGGGAAGGAATGAGATAGAAACTTCACTTATTTCAGCACATCAACAATAGTGATAGCACTTGTGCCATTCATCATGGTGCCTTGTTAGGAAAGACAGATTTAGGCCTCTCTCGAGAGAAGGACTTTCTTCAGTAAATTGAATTAGGTATTTATTCATTATACCCAAAGAGTAATTAACAGCCTAAGAATAAATAAACAACAAAGGTCTTCCTGAAGAACTAGGAGGTCAAATTTATTGTCTTTCCCCTTAATCTTACTCCCAATAGACTTTATACTTCTATTTCAGGGGCCCAACTCAGTAATAGCTCTAAAAATAAATCAACCATATCTCAGAGGAACCCAAGATTTCAACATCATAACAAGACCATAATATTCCTAAGGAGAAATTTCCAGATTTTCAGTAAATAGCTTATTATTTGCTCGAGTGGGCCCAGTAACGTCTCCATTGGAGACTTTGTTGTTACTGTGTTTGGCATATCAAATACTCTCGGTAGCTTGCCGGGCTCTCCGAGAGGGGTGGAGGAATCGAACTCGGGTCGGCCATGTTGGCCGCTTGTAAGGCGAACGCTTATTATTTGGCCTCTTTATTTTTTCCATTTATTTGCTTCTTGGGGAAATATTTACTGAACATCTAATATGTACAAGGCTCTCATATGTTCATCGGGGCCAGAGACATATTTTTTTAATAAGATGTCTACTATGTAGCTATATCATGCCCTATCACAAAGATTTCTAAGAAGGGGTAAAAAAAGAGTAACTACAAAAATCAGAATTTTGACAACAAGATGGTAGAGTGGAAAACTGCCTTTCAGAAATCAGAATTTTTTATTTATTTATTTATTTATTTTTTTGCTTTTTGGGTCACACCTGGCCATGCACAGGGGTTATTCCTGGCTCTGCACTCAGGAGTTACTCCTGGCGGTGCTCAGGGGACCATATGGGATGCTGGGAATCGATCTCAGGTCAGCCACATGCAAGGCAAACGCCCTACCCACTGTGCTATCTCTCCAGCTCCAGAAATCAGAATTTTAAGACAATGAAAGAAAATAATTCCAAAGCCCAGATGCCCTTTTATTTTACCTAGAAATATTATGGACCAGAGCATTAGCACAGTGGGTAGGGCATTTGCCTTGCATGCGGCAGACACAGGTTCTATTCCTCTGCCCCTCTTGGAGAGCCCGGCAAGCTACCAAGAGTATCCCACCCACAAGGCAAAGCCTAGCAAGCTACCCATGATGTATTCGATATGCCAAAAAACAGTAACAAGTCTCACAATGGAGACATTACTGGTGCTTGCTGGAGCAAATCAATGAACAACAGGAGGAGAGTGCTACAGTGCTACAGGAATATTATAATCTTGGAAAATTAAAGGTAATAAATCTCAGTCCTCGGGCATATATTCAGCTATGTTGTGGAAATTGGATACATATGGTGCTTCAGAGACAAAGTACAGGGGTCTATTTTTCAAAGCCTTTTTCCCTCTACCACAAAAAAATGTAGATCCATTTTTTGCAGGTCCCCGCTAACAGACCATTTACATTCCTATAATGTGGCTAAATTATTTTACAAAATCTGATTTAACTATGTTCATCTTCCAGCATTCAACCCCACTTGTTTTTTCCTTGGAAACAAGTTTCCACTAGGCAGAGGGAAATTAATAAGCACACTGCTGCTTGCTGTGTGTTTCTGTCTGTTGTCTGGAGAAAGGGGAATGGAGGTGGCCGTGGCAGCTTCGGTGGGTCAGAGCTCAGAGGGAACAGTGCTGCTTTTTCATGCGGCACTGTGAGAGAATCCTGCAGACTGCAACAGGAACGGGGAAGCGCCTGAACCCACTCAAGAGAGCGCCTCAAGGGCAGTGGTGTTCTTCACTCTTCAGGCACGTGATCAGGAACAAACGGCTCTTTATTCATCTCCTTCTGCTGTACTGCTTTGCTTTATATTCCTTATAAGCAGCTGAAAAAGGCCATGAGCAGCCCTTTTAATCAGCTGTGGAAGAGATGAAAGGTTTCAGAAGAGCGAAGCTGTCATTTCTGAGAATGGTTTATTCACTTTATAGAATAATCTCTAAAGAAAGGAACTGTACGGGACTGATCTTTTAATTATAGAGGGATACATACATCTGTGAAATCCACCAATTTCACTTTGGATTAAATGCTCTCTCTTAAAAGGCAGATATTCAGTAAACAAAGATCTCAATTTGGAAATTGCTTCTTTCTAAAATACATGTCTTTATGAGAAAACTCCTTTCCCCATCCCAACATTACAGTTGCTATCTCAGAAGCAGCAAAGAGAAAAACTCTCAACCTTTCAGAGACTGGATTTGGAGCCATAAATGTGTTTCATTTGCTACCAGACAAGCTCTGAATTCCTCAAATTTGGATTAATTATCAGTGCATTATCTTATGCCCAGAGTGTCATAGGAATATATTTTTATTGTCAAAACATTTCTATCCGAACTGAGGGTTGAAAGTAGGTAACTTTACCTTTCAGTATCTATATTGCAAACCAAAAGGTGCAGAGGGAAATTGGGGGGTGGGGGAGGGGGGTAAGGGAGAAGAGAGAGAGAGAGAGAGAGAGAGAGAGAGAGAGAGAGAGGTTCCTGCCATAGAGGCAGGAGGTGGAGTGGGAGGTGATAGGTGGGAGGGAAACTGGGATCACTGGTCACTGGTGGTGGGAAGTGTACATTGGTGAAGCGATAGATGTTGGAACATTTTATGACTGAACCAAATAATGAACAACTTCGTAATTATGTATCTCATTGTGATTCAATTAAAAAATTTAAAAAATGAAAATGAAAAAGAAAATTCTTGTCAAGGGGCCAGAGAGTCAGTACAGCAGGTAGGCCATTTACCTTGCAAGTTACCTATCTGGATTTGCTCCCTGGCACCTCATGTGTCCTCAAGCCCTGCCAGAAGTGATCCCTGAGAGCAGAGTCAGAAATGATCCCCAAGCACAACAGGGTATGGCTGTGAACAAAACAAAACAAAATAAAACCAAAAAATCGAATATATTTTCATTCTACTTATGAATTATACCTAACTCTGGAAAAAGAACCACAGTTTAAAGTTTTAGTATCTCCATGGTGCTAAGGAAGGACGGACACAAATATTCAATGAATATGAAATTGAAATAACAGCATTCACAACTCAGTTACTGTCACTGTCACTGTCCTTCTGTTGTTCATTGATTTGCTCAAGCGGGCACCAGTAACATCTCACAACAAATTGTGAGACTTGTTGTTACTGTTTTTGGCATATTAAATACGTCACAGGCAGCTTGCCAGGCTTTGCCATGTGGGTGAGATAACTCTCGGTAGCTAGCCAGGCTCTCCGTGAGGGGTGGAGTGGGTAGGGTGTTTGCCTTGCACACGGCCAACCTGGGTTCACAACTCAGTGACACCCAAAATTATAAACGGCAGTGTCTGCTTATTCCATTTAATGTAAACATTGAAAGGGTACCTCACTGGTTGTATTTCGTGATCACATTTCTCTTTTCTTTGCGGGGAGGGGGACACTGGGCCACACTGCTATGTGCTGGGTGCTATTTGGTGCTGAGCACAGGTGGTTGTATACAAGGAAAGACACTACTTGCTGTACTATCTCTCCAGGCCCATTCTTTGTATAGAGCCTCTTATAAAGACAGAAGCAACTCTCCTGTCCATAGGCAGTGAACCAAGGGCTAAGATAACTTTCCCTTTCCTAATAGATCTCTTCCTTCTTTCAGGGAGTTCAGAGAGTTCTTCAAGTCCCCATTTCAAGATTCTCATTTTCGTTTAGCATTATCTACTCCTTGCCTTTTCTTGACTACCCACTCCAACCCCCCCACAACACATACACACACACACACACACACAAACAAGAACATGCACACGCATGCACGCACACACACACATACACACACAATAAAAAGAAGAGTTTTAGCTGTATAGTCTCTGCCTGCTCAAGAACTAATTTTTTTAAAGTAGCATAACTTAAATATATGAATATGTGGATATAGATCTGGGTCTTGAATGCTTAGACTAGCACCTGAAAATAATGAAAAATTACCTGGGGGCAAGGGGATGCTTGCCCCCAACAAGGTACAACTTTGGTTGCTCTTCATGAAATTCCCTATCTTAATATCACTCCCTGGTATTATTCCTTAACCTTGCAATACTTGGAGCTCTTTTCATAGGTGGTATTTAAATAAATAACTTCTCCAGTATATGTTGGTTTTTGTTACTTAGCAAATTTCATCTTAAAGCACTCTCATTTTATTCTATTGGCATTGGTTGAACTATTTCAAAAGTCAGTTCTTATTTACAAAACCAGCATTTCCTCAGATTGTTTCTGGGACAAGTAAGATCCAGGTACTTCAAACAGCACTACTGTATCATTGCACCCCAAAGTATGGGAAACTACTTAGGACCCTCCATGGTATATGCAGGTCTCAGTTTGAAATTACTGGCTTCCTATATGCTTACTTTTTATATTAGTCAAATAAATCAATATAGACATTTTTTTCTTAAATTCTATTGAATCCCAAAGAAATCAAGGTTCAGTTGGCTCATAATCAAATACTGGCAGTGAGTGTTAAAAATAATCAATAGAACTCTAGCATAATATTCCTCGTAGTGGGTTTACTGCAGGTCACCAGGAACTTCATGAATCTGACAGATTAATGAAGAAGACCCAAGGATAGGACATTCCTGCAACTGAAGATACTATAGAGGGCAGAGCAGTCAAAAACTCACAGCTATCCGGTGAGGAAGGCAATGGTATCATCTCCTTTTACAGAAAAGAAAACTGAGATCCAGGGCTAGCTCAGTCTTCTATTAGAGTTGAGATAAGTGCCATTTGTAAACAAAGCACCATACTTTTAGGCTATGGTTCATCCAATAATAACTCTCATTTTAAAATTACTTCAGCATAGTGTAGGGCTTTTTGTTGTTTATTTTGGTTATATTTTAACTTTATCTGACCCCTCAGAACATAGTTGATTAGTGTAGTGAAGATAGATACTCCAGAAGAGTAAACACAGCTCTTTCTCACAGTCACCAGCAAAGGAAGGGCCTGAGATCTACCATTAAATGCCTGAGAGGTCAGAGACTAAAATCTGGGGCACTTGAGCATTTGCTGGCAAGAAAAGATTAGGTCTTGACATTGGGCCTGCTTAAATATGCCTGTGGGTATTCATGAAATAAACAGGGTAGGTCTCAGATAATTTTTTTGCTATTTTTATACACTTTATTTTCATAAAGTAGTTCACAATAGTTCATTACAGATAATATTCAGACACCCACCCAACCAACGAGCATCTTCCCATCACAATAAGAGGGAAGTGTGTGAAGGTTGTTATATTTCATTCTGGGATAATTTAAGTCCAGATATAAGAGAATACAAGCAAATATGAGTGTAATTCTCCTTCTTGGAGAACCTGCAAGCTACCAAGAGTATCCTGCCAGCACGGCAGAGCCTGGCAAGCTTCCGTGGTGTATTTGATATGCCAAAAACAGTAATAATGATATTTCTCATTCTCCTGACCCTGGAAGAGCTTCCAACGTGGCACCAATGAGAAGGACAAGTAAGGAGAAGCTGCTAAAATCTCAGGGATGGGATGAATAAAGACGTTACTGGTGCGTGCTCAAGCAAATCGATGAATAATGGGATGATAGTGATACAGTGATACAAGCAAGTATGTTGTAACCAAACACACGTGTGCTACTTTAAGTACATCAGTAGGCTAGAGTATAAGAGGTCAAGCAGCCCCAAATGTGGCAGCGCACTCCAAGAAATACTGCGTAGCTCTCTTCCTGGAGCTTTGTTTTATAGTCCCTGGATCTTGGCCTTTGATGAGATTACATGGCGGGGGAGAGGGGAGGGTTTGTGGGTGTAGCTGCCAGCTACTGGAAGACTAGGGATCTGGGTGGAGGAGGCCCAGCCCCAATCCGAGTGAGCTTGGAGATCTTAGCCACAGGTTCTGCATACCTGAGTTCCTCTCTCAGTTCCTTCATGAGTGAGGCTCCTTCGAGTGTGGGGAGAGAGGCCTTGACCATGGCGGTGGTTGGGTTCTGGAGGTTTTCAGCTGCCACGGCTCTGCTTGGGGCAGAAAGGGAAACTTAACCCACCCCCTCTGAGGTGTCCTGGTGAAGACAGCCTGGCACGGAGGCAGGAGATCCTGCAAGTCTCGGATTTTAAGGCCAAGTTGGTGATGGTATTGCTGAATGAGGAAAGGGCATTCTGAAAAATTTGTTATCTCACAAAGAAGAGAGTGAGCATGGATAAGAAAGATCCTATCAAGATTAAGGCACATCTGTGTGGCTCGGACTGGATATGGAAGATCTTATCAAAATCAAGGAATGCTTATCTAAAAGGAAGGACAAAGTGACCTCTCAAATGTTCATATAAATGCTATTGATTAATACAAAAATTAGTTAACAGAATGGCTTGGGGGTGCAAGCATTACCAACACATGTGTTACCAGCACACAAGCTGCACACGCCTCCCTGCTTGAAGGTGTGCTTTGGGCTCTCTTGGCTCTGAAGATACCAGGGTTCTCTCTTGATTATGTATCTTAACCTACCTCTCCCATTCTTCCTCACCATAAACTTGTTATATATACTACATATTTTTTAAAATAAATAAATGAAAGAATGACTTGGAACATCAGATAGTACAAGGGCTAAATTGCTTGCTTTGCATTCCTCCAATCCTAATTCAAATTTTCAGCACCACATTTGGTCCCCTGAGCACAACCAGGTGTCACTTCTGACAAATCCAGGAATAGACCCTGAGCACATGTAGGTGTGACTCAAAAGTTAGAAAGAAAGAAAGAAAGAAAGAAAGAAAGAAAGAAAGAAAGAAAGAAAGAAAAAAAAAGACCTTAATGTATACCAGTTTTCTCAATCAACATTTGCCTTTGTTACATTTGCTTTGTTAGCATTTCCAAATATTAAAGGTCAATATTATTAATAGTCATTAAATCTAGACATTGATATTTTAAATAAAGCTTATAATTATAACACTAAACACTTATTGTGTGCCAGGCACTGTTCACAATAAGGACTAGAGATAGTACAGTGGGAAGAGTGCTAGCCTTGCATGCAGCTGACCCAGGTTTGATCCCTGGCATCCCATTTGATGACCAGAGCACCACTGGGAATAATTCCTGAGTGCAGAGCAAGGAGTAAACCCTGAATCATCAGGTATGCCGCCCAGAAAACAAACAAGCAGTGCTCACAATAGAACACTATATAGGAGAGCCAATTTGTAAAAAACTATGGCACAGAGAAGTTAATTAAGTTGTCAAAGAGCTAGAGGCAAAATTCAGGAAGCCTGTTTCCATAGTCAAAGTTTTTTTTCTTTTTATGTAGGAGTACTGCGATTTATTCAACTACTGATTAGCTAATTGAATTGGGCATGAACTCCATCTTACTTTTTTTATTATTTTATTTATTTATTTTTCTTCTTATATTTATCTATTGAATAACTGTGGGAAAAGTTACAAAGCTTTCAGGTTTGAGTCTCAGTCACACAATGATCAAACACCTTTTCCTTCACCAGTACTCATTTTTCACTACCAAGAACCCCTATATACCCCCCTCCCATCCCTCCCAATGCCTGTGAGGCAGATGATTTCTACTTAACTCTTTCTCTACATTGATTACATTCATTATTTCGACAAAAGATGCACCATTATTGTTCAGAATTTCCCCCCAACAATCAGAATTGCTGAAAAGGCATTGTGAAATACTTTGTTTTCTATAGTTGGTTATGAAACACATATAATGATTTTAGATTTCTGCAAAAAGCCAGATAATTATGAGATTGGTTTCTGTATGTCTGGTGTTATGGCTGTGCCAAAGAGCCACTCGTGGGGAGCAACTCGTGACCTCAGTAGGGTGTGAAGGACGAGCCATAGTCAAAGTTCTTGGTCTTCACACTTTTCAGTTTAACACTTTCAGTTAACTATGCAATGATTCATTGATCCACTAATTTATCAATTATAAAATTATTGTGACTCTAACATTTATTTCATTTTTCTATAAAAAGTACATTTTGCTAAGGGTACAATCTGAAGCATATGAGACTATTTTAGAACTAGTCAACCAAGTTAGAAATCTACAGTAACTGTGCTATAAATAAAACAGTGAATTAAAATAAATAATAAGCATTAAAACTTTTTGTTTGTTTGTTTTGTTTTGGGGGATACACAGTGCAATGCTTGGTATTATGCCATGGTCTGCTTTCAGGAACTACTCCTGGCAGTGCTTGGGGGACCGTATAGGGTGTCGGGGATCAAACCCTGATTGGTTGCTTGCAATGCAAATGCCCTAGTGCTGTACTGCCCTTGTTTCAGCCCAATCACTGCAATATTTTATGCTACTTAATCTGACCACTTATGCTCTTACCCAAGGAGATCACAGAGAAGACTAAATTTCCACTGATGCCATTTCTTTGATTTTCCTAGTGTCACTGAATCATTGTTTTCACTTTTCTCTGCCATTATTAGAAAACTACCTTTTAAAAGTTTCACTACTTGACTTTTCCAAATTGAAAAACAATAATCTCAGCAACAGCAGCAACAATTACAAAGAACATTATGTAATAAAAATAGAATGACATCCTTCAACTTTTCACTTCTATCCTTGCACTATCTTCACACTCCACCCAAGTCCCACTGAGTTAATGGAACATTCCAGGAACATTCACTGACTCTCTGTCATGTACCAGGAGTTATATTTGGAGCTATAAATATGTTACTAGAACTAAGAATGCACCGATCCTTTTAGAGTATTTTCTAGAAAGTTCCAGAAAGTCATTCACTCAACATGACTATAATGCAAGGTAGAATGCTATCAATAAGATTGGAAGAATAAAATACTACTAATGTTCAGAAAAAGAAGAGATTAGTCGACAAAAAACAGTCACTTCAGAGAAAGTCTCCTCAACTCCCTCCCTGGGCTCTCTGGCTTTCCCACACTCACCTGGAATCCACATGTAGACCAGAAAGACAGGGCCTCCTTATGGACCTGAGGTCAACTTTATCTCTGAGAATCAGGTCTTTTTCCCTGCTCTCTGCTAACCCCTGCTATTTTCTCCATACTTCCATCTTACTTTTTCTTGTCCTTTGTTTCTGTATTTTTCCATATTCCTTCCTTCCTTCCTTCCTTCCTTCCTTCCTTCTTTCTTTCTTTCTTTCTTTCGTTGTTTTGTGTGGACTATCACTGTCACTGTCCTCCCATTGTTCTTCAATTTGCTCAAGCGGGTCCCAGTAACATCTCCATCATGAGACTTGTTACTGTGTTTGGCATATCGAATATGTCATGGGTAGCTTGCCAGACTTTGCCATGCAGGCGAGATAATGCTCAATGAAGCAGTACTCATGGGGTCATGTGGGCTCTAACATAAGGACTCACATGTGCAATGAAGGTGCACTACCACAAGAGCTACGTCTCTGACTCCACATCTTCTTTCTCTGACAAATTTAACCATTTTGACATTTTGACCCTCCTTCTTTCATCATTGACCTTCTTTACTTATGCTGCAATTTTGCCCAGAAATATTTCCGTTGATTGTCTTATTATAGTCATGATATGTCACTGTCACTGTCCTCCCATTGTTCATCGATTTGCTCAAGCAGGCCCAGTATCGTCTCCATTATGAGACTTGGTTGTTACTGTGTTTGGCATATCGAATACATCATGGGTAGCTTGCCAGACTTCGCCGTGTGGGCAAGATACTCTAGTAGCTTGCCGGGCTCTCCGAGAAGGATGGAGGAATCGAACTCGGATCGGCCATGTTGGCTGCATGTAAGGCAAACACCCTACCCGCTGTGCTATTATTTTCCAAACCTGACTCCAAATTATGAGAATGTAAGCAACTTAGGAACTGGTAGCTCTTCAAGCATTAAATGATTTAGTTCTATATTTAATGACCTTAAGGCATCCTTTCTTGGCTTTCTGAGTCAGAATATTCATCAAAGACATAAGGGTATTTATTAAGAATGTGTTTAGAAAAGTCAAAAAGATTTAAAAATTAAAAGAAATGTATAAATAATATAATCACAGGAAATCCTATTGCAGACAGGTAGAATACATGGACTTTGGGGGGCAAAATATAAATATTGACAGATATCTACTTGAAGTAAATAACTATATGACCCATTCATTCCTCCATAAAAGATAGAAATTTTATTTTTCTCTAGATTCAATAGTCTTACTCATTTTGTAAACCTTCTATTTTGATATAACTCTGGTCTTAAGAGCTAAAAATATTTGGGCTGGTTTTGTCCTTTGGGATATAAAAGTAAATGTTACATTAAAGTTCAGAGAATATTCCAGCTTAATTTCCTATTCCTTGTTTGAGAGGACAATGTTGATGTTAATTCTTTCACAAACTTGGCAAGGTCTGCTTAAGAAATAACTTGTATTGCCCTATTCATTGTTTAAAGGACAGTGGGATCAAATAAAGCCTCTTAAGTCACAGATTTCTGTGTTCTAGATTGCTCCTTCTCATTACTATTATGGTCAGTCATTTTACTTTCTTGCTTTTATATTCTCATCTGCACTTATCACATAAATGGTGCTTTATAAATGTTTGTTGGGTAATGAGTTAAAATATATACTACTTTGTGAGATTATCATGGGAAGATTAATTTGGGACGAGGGGTAATACCTGGCAATGCTTGGAGGTTACTCCTAGCACTGTAATCAGGATATGCTCCCCTTAGTTCTCTGGGGCAAGCAACACCTAAGGCTCTGGAACGCAAACCATGTGCTTCAGCATTTTGGACCAACTACCTGGCTGAAGGAACTAGATTTACATTCCAAGAGGAGTAGGCAAGAATCATGTTAGTTTTATTCACCTTTTCATATCTACAATGCCATGTAGATTCTCATCTTCTAAATTATGGTCAGTCAATGAATAAACACAAGTGAACAAATTTTATGATAATTGTAATCGAAATTAATATTTTTGTTTTGAAAATAGGACAAACTAAGCTATATTTTTTGTACTCACCACAGTATTTCTAATGTCGAAACCTAAACTTGTAGGCATTCATTGAATATTTTTAATGAATGAATGTTCAGTAAAGACAATATACATACATTTCAAAACAGAAAATGAGACTGAATGCTTACATGAAGCATTAAAAATTTCTTTGCAGCTTACTCTTCAAGTCTGTTTTCTCCCTTAGACACGTCTTGCTTGCTTGCCTCTAAGTATCTTTGCTTGCTTATGTTTTCCACTCCTCGGAAGCCCGTGTTCTCTCTTGAACACATACTTCCTCTCTTTCTCTTCCCTCATGTCTTTCTAAGCAAGTTTCGATAAAAACTATCTTGCTTCACAAATAAAACTACAACAAAAAACAACAAAACTCTTTTCTTCTAGCATCTATAACAACATATCTGCAGAAATGTGCCCCCAAAGTGAAGGAAAAATGTATGTTTAAAAAATTTTACACAGAGCTTTTTTTTTTTATTTGTTTTGTTTGAGATAATGGAGTACCCCACCTAGTGTTACTCAGGACTTATTCCTTGCTCTCTACACAAGAATCACTCCAGGCTGTGTTCAGTGGACCTTATGTGATATCAGAAATTGAACTGAGTCTGTCACGTGCAAGACAAGCAGCTTACCTACTCCTGTGTTAGTTATCTCTGTAGTTGACAAAGAACTTTTGACTCACACTGGGCTCTCAAATTATTAACAAGTACATGGCAAAACGCAATATAGTTTGGGGGCTGGAGTGATAATATAGCAGGCTTGTACAAAGGCGTTTGTCTTGCACACGACCAATCCAGGTTCAATCCCTGGCAATCCATATGGTCCCCCTAGTACCACCAAGAGTAATTCCTAAGTGCAGAGCCAGGATTAATCTCTGAGCATTGATGGATGTGACCCCCCTCAAAAAATAAATGAAAAAAAAACCTCAATATATTTTAGATATATGCACTGTAGCACTGTCCTCCCGTTGTTTGTCAACTTGCTCGAGCAGGCACCAGTAACGTCTCACAACAAATTGTGAGACTTCTTGTTACTGTTTTTAGTATATTGAATACCTCACAGGTAGCTTGCCAGGCTTTGCCGGGTGGGTAGGTACTGATGGTGGCTTGCCGGGCTCTCCAAGAGGGGCGGGCAGCACATATACTACTACTACCTAGATAAATGCAGTGAGGAGAAATAATTAATTTTTTCTGGGAATATTAACTATATTTTTAACAAAAATTTTAAGATGAAGTGTTTTAAACTATAAAGAACATGAATGATCTCAGATATCAACAAGTCCCAAGGTAAAACAATCTCAGAGTGGTTTGTTCAGAATGCAAAGCCGTTATCAACCTCTCCACCATGCCTTTTTTGACACTTCCTTTTTTCTGCTATTATCTACTTGGCAGTCCTCAGCTGGTTCCTCTGAGAGTTAAAGGTCACAAATCCTGATATAATTAAATGCCAAACTGATTGAAAGAAAGAAGAGGAAGCATTCTTGTGTTGTGGTTTATTTTTATTATCAAAGAAAAATAGTTTCAAAAGTGATGGAGGGTAATTCCCCTTGCAGAACTTGGTCGAAAATATGTCACATGTCCATTCCTAAAAGAATCACTGAGAAGAGAAATAAACCCATTACGATTTACTTAGTTCTCTGGATTCACCCCTGAAACTAAAGATAAGATCAGCCTTCCCTGAATTTTATGAGTGAGTATCAGAAATGTGGTAAGAAAGAAAGAGATGAAGAAATGTAGGTATCCAACAGTAAGAAATTGTCTGATAAAGAAAAAAATTGTATAAACGCTTTTTCAGCATGTCTGATGGGGGGGGCATAAACTCTAAATAATAATGGTGCATCTTTTATCGAAACAATGAATCTAGTCAAAGTAGATAGAGTGTTAACTAGAACTCATCTGCCTCACAGGAATAGGGAGGGGTGGGAGGTGGGGTTCTATTGGAGTTCGCGGTAAAAAATAAGTATTGGTAAAGGGAAATATGTTTGATATTTACATGACTGAGACCTAAACCTGAAAGCTCTGTAACTTTTCCCACAGTGATTCAATAAATAAATAAATTATAAAAAAAATTGTATATACACAGAGAGAGAGAAAGAGAGAGAGAGAGAGAGAGAGAGAGGAAGAGAGAGAAACAAAGGTTAAGAAACTTGCTTAGCATACAGGGGCCCTGATTCAAATCCTGACACCTCATATTGTCCCCTCAGCACTGCCAGAAGTGGCCCTTGAGCACCCAAGCACCACCAGGATAATTCCTGAGCACAGAGTCAGGAGTCCACCCTGAGTATTGCTAAGTGTGGTTCCCAAATAAAACACAAACAAAAAGATTCTGTGATGGGGTTGGAGCGATAGTACAGTGAGTAGGGTACTTGCCTTGCATGAGGCTAACTCGGGTTCCATCCTCAGCATCCTATACAATCCCCAGAGCCCATGGGATCCCAGAGTGAAGAGCCAGGAGTAAGCCCTGAGCACAGCCAGATATAGCCCAAAACTAAACAAAAAGAGATTCTGAGAGCCCAAGTTTAAAAAAAATTAAAAATAATATTTTTGTCTGCAACACAAACTCAGGAAGGCAGCTAAAAATGTTCTTTGACAGTTTTCTGATGGTTAAAGCTGTTCAAAATAAATAAATAAATAAATAAATCAGGAAAAGTAAGAAGCAGAAAGTAACAGAGGCAGGAGGCAGGGCCCATGAGAACACTGATGTGGAAGAAGTGTTATTAACTATGTATCTAAATCACAAAATCAACAAGAGTTAAAGTGTGAGATCCAAATTGCAACAGTCAAACTTTCAAAGGTGCCTGTTGAGGAGGTAAGCTTAGGGGATGGAGGTGTAAATGGGGATGTTGGTGGAGCGAAGTTGACACTGGCGATAAGATCAGTGTGGGAAAATTGTATACTTGAAACTCAACTATGAATAACTCTGTAAATCATGGTGTCTACACATATTAATTGATTTTTTCAGTTTCATATGACATATCTTCCCTAATGAATCTAGTTGCTCTTGATGCATAGTAAAAAAGTAGAACATCTGGGGTGAAAAAATAGCTCAAGTGATAGAGCAAATTTCTAACACATGGAGGGCCCTAGATTAATCCCTGGAGCTGTGTGAATCCTGAGAAGATCATTCTCTGAATACTGGCTGAAGTGACCCCTATTTTAAAAAATACATTAAATCCCACAAGCTTATATACATGCATACACTTCACAACTTTCAGTGAAACAACACAGGCCCTTATTACGTAAGAGAATACGTGTTTTCATTTTCTTTCCTTTTCTTTTCTATTTTTTTTGAAAGGGAGTGCTCCCAAACAATGCTCAGAGGACTCAGAGACCACTCCAAGAAATATTTGGTTGAGTATTCAAGCCTGGCAGTGCTGGAGGCCACCAGAACTTTAAGCTACATGCTTATGTTTCTACCCTATTCTATTTCATTTTGTTTTCTGAGGAAGGTCACACCCAGCAAAGCTCCATGGACTCTACCGTTCTAGAGTCTGGCTCCCATATGCAAGGAATGTGCTCCAGTCCTTTGAGCTATATCACTAATCATCTACTTTTTTTAACAAAAAAACTGTTCTCGACTTAATTCTTTTTTTCAGGACTCGGTTATCGGTTGCAGCTCATGTTCAAAAAACATTGCTAATTCAAGGATCTGGCAAGTCTCATTTTTTGTATGCAATGTGACAGCAGTATTTGTTAAATTCAGTCATGATACTATTTATTTTACTTCTAAAAGTATTATTTTTAACCCCATTTTATAGTTGATAAAATAGACTTGGTAGGAGAAGAATCCGCCAATCTGAGTGCTAAAGGATGAAGTGGGAAGATGAGGAAAATCTCTGATAAAGGCATGCTGATTTTATTGTGTTGTTTTGTTGGTTTGGGGACATATCTGGCAGTATTTAGGTCTACTCCTTGTGGTACTTAAGGGACTATACGTAGTATCAGGGATAGAACCTGAGTTGGTCTCATGCAAAGCAAACCCTGAACTATCTTCCTGGCCTCAGATGTGCTCATTTAAATAGGTTTTTCTAAAGAATAATAAAAACCAATAAGGTATTTACCTTAGTCAAATTTTAGGTCTTCTCAAACAGCAGCTGTAAAAATAAAAGCACAATTTTCATACTAACATAATATAAAAATGGCGGAGTACAATTGTCCATGGCTAATTACCTCTGCCAGACCAAATAGAGAGTTGTACAGTTCATCAGACAATCCATTATGTCTAATTACAGGAAATTATTTGAAGACAACTCTGAAGCCTATTAGAGAATGTTTTATGCAGATTTTAAAATGCTTTAGAGCAGATTCTGCTTATAAACCACAAGAGAGTTGATAAAACTATAAATCTGATCTGGAGAAATTGAAAACACTTGACCCAGCCCCATTTTCTTTCCTTCTCTAACATCAGAGATAAGATTGACCCTAAAAGCTTTCTTTCAGCCCTCAAAGCATTATTCCTATATGGCATTAACGTTCTTATTTGCACTATTGAATTCTAAGCAGAAAAAGTCCTTTGAGCTTCATATGTAACATTTACTTTTCTAGTCCAGAGACAAAACCAACTAAAAAACTATCAACCAAAGAACACAAAGAAAATGAACACTTAACTCTCCACTTCTCAGATTATATGATCTGGGAACTACAAGACAAGTCTACATTCTAACATAACACATAGCAATGCCCTCTTCAATCTTCTTTAAAATAGAGAAAGCGGAATCTTACTTTCACTAGGAGCAGACTCTCCACAATCCCTGGACTATCCAGTTTTCAAAGTGTCCCAGGTGAGAAAGCTAATTGTGAAGGACGATGAGGCAGCTGTGGGAAGCAGAGAGAAGAGGAAGCAGGAGTCAGGGACAAACAATACAGGATCACTCAAACTTTGTTTTTGGTCCTCTCTGTCAGATGGAAAAGCTGACAGGTCAACAATGGTGGTACAGAGGTTATAATGCCCTATGATAAACTGTGCCAAAGGCGCAGTTCAATCTGAGATGCCCAGAATGAACAGTAAAACATTGTTCTACCTCAAAGGAGATTGTCACACTCAATTGTGCTGACTTCTTTTTCTAAGTAACACTTTTAAAAAGAAGATGAAATCAGAATCAAATATCAGAATTTTGAAATCCAATAAAGGTATGCTATTTTGTTCTCTTGTTTTGATTTGCACAAAAAGTTGTGAAGATGAAGTAATTAAGTTGCTCTGGTTGTGCATTTGATACATCACTTTTATTGAATTGGATGAAGTAATATGAATTGGAACTGGAGGGATAGTACAGTGGACAGGGAGCTTGCTTTGTACATAGCAGTCCAAGTTCAATCCCTAGTACTCACTATGGTCCCCCAATATTAGATATTAGAGCTTACATGTACTATACTACTGGAAATACTATAGTCATTGTACTTGTACTAACACACTTAATCATCATAACTATGCAATCAGGAAGATGTTATTTTCACCATCACTATTTTGATAGTTTATTGGTTTTAAACCAAGTGCTTATGTTTATAAAACTATGGTAAGCCCCTTTCAGAAAGTCTATCCACAGTCCCCATGCTCTTAATTATGATATATTATATATTTCTAGTATATGTACATATATGTGTGTGATGTGTACATGCACAGTACACACATTTAACTCGTGCATTCTGCTATATGAACTGAACTTCTGTAATCACGATCACGACCACCCTGTTGTTCGTCGATTGCCTCGAGCAGGTGCCAGTAACGTCTTCTTCGTCCTAGCCCTGAGATTTTTTTTTTTTAAAGTGCCATATTCAAGGCTTTTTCAGGGTTAGGAGAATGAGACCCATCATTGTTACTGGTATTTGGCATATTGGGTATACCACGGGGAGTTTGCCAGACTCTGCCGTGTGGGCATGTTACATTTGGTAGCCTGCCAGTTTGACCAAATTAGGAATGAGATGATAAGATGTCACACGGCCGCGAATGCGGCCGCGCGCTTCCGGGAGCTGAGTTTGATAATCTCTGGATCCTGGCCGTTGTTGGAGTTACACGGCAGTTGGTGGGTGTAACTGTCTAGTTACTGGCAGGTCCAGTCCCAAACTGTGCAGGCTTGGAGATCTCAGCCCCGGGTCCCACACACCTGGGTTCCTCTGTCAGTTCTTTTATGCGTGAGGCTCATCCAAGTGTGTGGAGAGTGGTCCCAGCATGGCCTTGGCTGGGCCTCGGTGGTCTTCAGCTGTTGGGCCCTGGTGGAGACAGTCAGGCATAGGGTAGGAGACTCTGCCTTGTTCTCTCCCAGGAGCTGAGTGTGATGATCTCTGGATCCTGGCCGTTGTTGGAGTTACACGGCAGTTGGTGGGTGTAACTGTCTAGTTACTGGCAGGTCCAGTCCCAAACTGTGCAGGCTTGGAGATCTCAGCCCCGGGTCCCACACACCTGGGTTCCTCTGTCAGTTCTTTCTGTAATATATATACTTTTAATAACAATCCGTTATAGTCATGAAAATAATGAGAGAAATCGTACAGTGAATAAGGTGCTTGCCCTCCATGCAGCTGAACCAGGTTTGATCCCTGACACCCAAATAGTCCTCAGAGCCCACCAGGAATGATACTTGAATGCAGAGCCAGGAGTAAGCCCTAAACACAGTCAGAATTGATCCAAAAATAAAAACAAAATCAAAAATATTGATAAAAAACAAGAAATCAGAAGGCAAAGGATTATCAAGTCTACCCAGTAGATGAGAAAAAGTCCCCTAGAGATTCAGAAAAAATCTCTAGAGGGTTCAAACTGCCAATATATAGAATATTTTCCTCCAGGGAATGGAGTAGGGAGGATAATTTTACTTTACCAGACTTTTCCCACTTAGTGATGTGGACCAGACAAGACACACACACACACACACACACACACACACACACACACACACACACACGTTGAAATTGAATGATCAACTTCTTTTTTTTTTTAACATTTTTTTTTGTTAGTGAGACACCATGAGGTACAGTTGTAGATTTACAAATTTTTGTGCTTGGGTTTCGGTTATACCATGATCAAATACCCATCCCTCCACCAGTGCCCATTTTCCACCACCATGGATAATATCCCTCCCCCACCCCCGTCCACCCCATCCCACCCTGCCTCTGTGGCAGGGCAATCCCTTGTGTTCTCTCTTTCCTTTTGGGTGTTGTGGTCTGCAAAAGAGGCATTGAGTGGCAAACATGTTCAGTCCATAGTCTACTTTCAACATGCATCTCCCCTCCTAGGAGGATCCTCCAAACACCCTTTATTTGGTGCTCCCTTCTTTATCTGAACTGCCCTTTCCCCTATAATACCCGGCTGGCCTCTAAGCTATGGAGTAATCCTCCTGGTGTTGATCTCAGCTATTCTTGTGTATTAATCTCATATTTTGTTATTTTATATTCCCCAGATGAATGTAATCTTTCTATGTCTAGCCCTCACTTTCTGACTCATTTCGCTTAGCATGATACTTTCCATATTGTACCACTTGTATGTAAATTTCATGACTTCATCTTTTCTAACAGCTACATAGTACTCCATTCTGTAGATGTACCAAAGTTTCTTTAATCAGTCATCTGTTCTTGAGCACTCAGGTTTCTTCCAGTTTCTGGCTATTGTAAAGAGTGCTGCAATGAACAAACAAGTGCAGATGTCACTTCGACTATACATTTTTGCCTCTCTGGGATATATTCCCAGGAGTGGTATTGCTGGGTCAAATGGGAGCTCAATTTCTAATTTTTTGAGAACCGTCCATACTGTTTTCCAAAAGGGCTGGACTAGTCGGCATTCCCACCAACAGTGAAGGAGTGTCCCTTTCTCGCCACATCCGTGCCAGCATCAGTTGCTTTTGTTTTTTGAATGTGGGCCAGTCTCTTAGGTGTGAGATGGTATCTCATTGTGGTTTTGATCTGCATCTCCCTGATGATTAATGATGTAGAGCATTTTCTCATGTGCTTTTTTGCCATTCGGATTTTTTCTTTGAGAAAGTTTCTGTTCATTTCATTGCCCCATTTTTTGATGGGGTTGGATGTTTTCTTCTTGTGGAGTTCAACCAGTACTTTGTATATCCTTGATATCAACCCCTTGTGAATGACCAACTTCTATGATTAGTCAATGTTTAGAAAAAGGAGAAATAAATCACCTACGGAGAAACAGCATCTCACTAGCATGTGAAAAAGGGCATAATGAGGTGTGTGTGGTGAAGTAAATTGATGACTACTAAGAGTATTTAGTTAAAAAAAACATACAAATTGATCAGATTATAGAATAATGATGTGGTTCTATTTCATGTTTTCAGGGAGATGTACAATTCAACTAATAAGATCAATACTTTTTAGAAAATCTTCTGTTTTTCCAGAGACAAAAGATCCATCATGCTCTTGGATGCCCCATCTACGTATTTTACATAGATGATAAGAAATTTCATTTTCTTCCCAAGGATTATTTTCAATTTAAATTAATTTCACCACCTTTGAATATTCCGTGAGTACAGAGAACTATTTTGTGCCCTCCCTGTTATACCTATTATTTAGACATTATTATTGTATTCTGCTTCACAATGATAGGAAGAGCTGACATCGAAGGATCAAAAAGCGACGTTGCTATGAACGCTTGGCCGCCACAAGCCAGTTATCCCTGTGGTAACTTTTCTGACACCTCCTGCTTAAAACCCCAAAGGTCAGAAGGATCGTGAGGCGCCGCTTTCACGGTCTGTATTCGTACTGAAAATCAAGATCAAGCGAGCTTTTGCCCTTCTGCTCCACAGGAGGTTTCTGTCCTCCCTGAGCTCGCCTTAGGACACCTGCGTTACCGTTTGACAGGTAGACACTACTTCCACTACCCAGCCGTCGCCACACTCCAGGACGCTTTTCGGACCCGCGTGGCCGTGAAAGACACTAAATACTCATCTTCCGGAATTGTTGTGCCGTATTTGATAGGGTTCAAATATGGTAAGACCTACAAGGGTAATTAGAGGTCGCCTCCAAAGCCTCTATCCCTCTCGGAAAGATTGGCAAGCTACCGAGAGTATTCCGCCTGCACGGAAGAGCCTGGCAAGCTATCCGTTGTGTATTCGATATGCCAAAACCAGTAACTACAACTGGTCTCATTCACCTGACCCTGAAGGCTTCACCAACATGGCAGCACTGAGAAGGATGAGAAAGGAGAGGCTGACAAAATCTCAAGGCCAACCTAGGCTGCCACAACGAAGGAAGACAAAAATAATCGTCTGTACTTTCAATGCACGTACGCTAGCATCAGATGCATCCATCAAGGACCTGATGGTACAAGCGCGAATGATCAAGTACGACATCATTGGTCTGACCGGGACAAGAAGGCACGAATCTCACCATGCCATTTTCGACACTAGAGAAGAATTGTTCCTCGGAACATGCGATAAAAGAGGTGTTGGAGGCGTCGGTGTCCTTGTCAACACAAACTTGGCCAAGAGCACTGATTCATTCGAATGCCTCACAACCGGAATCCGACGTTTACATTTGAATAGATGTGGCTCACTGCCTGCATTTTCTATCTTCGTTGTCTACTCACCAACATCTCATTATGATGAAAGAGAAATCGAGTAGTTCTACATGGAGCTAGAGAAGTTCTATAAAGAAGACCACACCTTCTACAAGATCATTGTGGGTGATTTTAATGCCAAGATAGGACCGAGAAGATCAGCTGAAGAACTTCACATCGGGACCCATGGCCTAGAATGGAACGAACAGGGTGAGAGACTGTCTGAGTTCATCATGTCGACCAAGACCATTCATGGTAACTCACAGTTCCAGAAGGCAGAATCCAAACGATGGACATGGGAGTCTCCCGGTGGACGATTCCACAATGAAATAGACCACATCATATTCAATCGATGGTTTTGCCTGACTGATGTCGCTGTTGTCCCAAAATTTCGAATGGGATTGGACCACCGTCTCCTTCGTGCAAAATTCTACTTCACAGAGCGGGGAGAAAGGGCTGCAAAGTTCAAAAAGAGAACTCCCAGGATGACCACCAACTGGGAACTCTTTGGTACTATTGCGGCAACATGGGAAGATGCCATTGTTGACAACATTGACGAGGAATACGATCGACTGGTTCAGCACCTCCATGAATGTGCGAGGAACGCCAAGAGAGAAATAGCCGCAAAAAATCGCCTATCTTCGAAAACTCTTGAGCTAATTCGCCAGCGTGGTTTGGCGCATGCCTCAGGCAACCGCAAGCTAACGTCCGAGCTTGCAAAGCAGTGCAGAGATGCGATCAAGGAAGACCTCAAAGAGAGAAGAGCAGAAGTACTGGTAGATGTGGCAGAAGCCGGGAAAAGTATTCGTAACGCCCGCCTGTCCTTCGCCAACTATAAGACCAAGATGACTGCCCTCCGACGTCCTGATGGATCCATCACATCCTCCAGAACGGCAATGGAGAAGATTATCCATGACTTCTACTCAAATCTGTTCGATAGCCATGTCCACTTGCCGACATACCAAATTCCACAGGATGGATATGTTGTTCCCAACGTTCTCCCTTCCGAAATCCGACACGCCATTTCGTCGGTAAAGAAACAAACAGCACCCGGCCCAGACAAGGTCAGACCTGAACACCTGAAGAACCTGCCGTCAGTACTCATCAATACACTGGCTCGGCTCTTCACTCGCTACCTGTCTAAATGCAAGGTTCCGTCCCAATGGAAAACCAGCAGGACCGTACTACTGTTCAAGAAGAGACACATCCATGACATTGGCAACTATCGCCCGATCTGCCTATTGTCTGTCATCTACAAGTTGTTCACTCGAGTCATCCTAAGTAGGATTGGCAGAACACTAGATGAAGTACAACCATGCGAGCAAGCCGGGTTCCGCAAAGGATTCAGCACCATCGACCATATCCACACGATAACCAAGCTCATAGAGGTTTCTCGGGAGTTCAAGATGCCACTCTGTTTAACGTTCATTGATTTAAAGAAGGCCTTTGATTCTGTTGAGACTGAAGCAGTCATTGAAGCCCTAGCCAATCAGGGCATTCAAGCCCAATACATCAGGATCCTCCGTGAGCTGTATTGCGGATTCACTACCAGGATCTCACCATTCTGCAAAGAAGTGATCGTTGATGTCAAGAGAGGGGTGCAGCAGGGTGATACCATTTCACCGAAACTCTTCAGTGCCACCCTCGAGAACATCATGTGACGACTGGAATGGGAATGGGAGTGAAGGTAGATGGTCGGCAACTACACCATCTCCGCTTTGCTGATGACATTGTTTTAATAACACCAAACATCAGCCAAGCGGCACAAATGCTGGCCGACTTTGACCATGAGTGTGGAAAGGTAGGACTACAGCTGAATCTTACGAAGACAATGTTTATGAGAAACAGCCTCGTTCCTGATGCCCCATTCAGGAACGACCATCTCTGAATGCAACAGCTATGTGTACCTAGGTCAAGAGGTCAACATGACAAATGACCTGGCACCCGAGCTGCGCAGGAGGAAGAGAGCGGCTTGGAACGCCTTCAAGAACGTCGAAGAAATAGTTAAGAGGACGAAGAACCTCCGGCTCTGGGCACATCTCTTTGATTCCACTGTTCTTCCTGCATTAACATATGCCTCAGAGACCTGGGCCCTATGCAAACAAGATGACAATGCTATTCAGGTCTCCCAAAGAAGAATAGAAAGAGCTATGCTTGGAATATCACGTTTCACTCAAATGAGAGAAAGAATCCAGAGTTCTGACATCCGTCGACGATCAAGAATCAGGGACGCTGTCTCATTTGCCAATGTGTCGAAAATCAGATGGGCTGGTCACGTAATGAGATTTAAAGACGACCGCTGGACTAGAGCTGTTACCGACTGGATTCCACGGGATGTCAAAAGACGGCGTGGCCGCCCACCTATCAGATGGTCAGACTTCTTCGTCAAGATCATGAACGAAAAAAAAAAAAAAAAAAAAAGATCATGAACGAACGGTTTAAGGCCCTCCATGTTCCCGGAGCGAACAGATGCCATTGGGCTATACTAGCACGCGACAGGGACAAATGGAGACGTTACTGGCGCCCACTCGAGCAAATCGACGACTAACGGGAAGTTAAGTGATTAAGTGATTGGATTATTGTATATTATTGTACTTTTCTTCATTTTTCCTTTTCCTCCATTTTGGATACTTCAATATGATTCCTGTGTTTTTATTCTATAGTTAAAAAATTATAAAAATATTGTAAAATAATATTTTTCGTGGTAGAAAATTAGAGAAATACCAAAATGCTCAAAAATATTTTAAACATATCATCTCATTTGAGTACTAACTGTATATACACATTTATGTGAATAAATGCATATATTTTGCAGTCTCATATGCTAATACACACAGGTGTCTTTGTGACCATTTCCCATGTCACAAACCATTAGTCTTCAATACTGAGTTGTAATCAACCTAGATTGCGCAAAAACAGAAATCTCACAGACCACAAATCCTCTTGTAACTACATATAAAATTTAGGTGTAGATATGCTTTCTTCAAGAATAAAGTTTGCTCCACAGCACCCAAAAGGAGAGAGAGAACAAAAGGGAATGCTCTGCCACAGAGGCAGGGTGGGATAGGAGGATGGGGGGTGGGAGGGATACTGGGATCTGTGGTGGTGGGAAATGGGCACTGGTAGAGGGATGGGTACTCGACCATTGTATAATTGAAACCCAAGCACAAAAATTTGTAAGTCTACAACTGTACCTCAAGGTGTTTCACTAATAAAAAAAATAAATAAAGTTTGCTACCTTTATTAGATTCTCAAGAGGGGTGTATGACAGTGGTCGAGTACCCATCCCTCTACCAGTGCCCATTTTCCCTTTTGTTCTCAGGACGCTCTGTGTTGCTCTCTTCCAGGAGCTTTATTTCATAGTCTCTGGTTAGTTTTTTAAAAAAACTATCAAAAAAAATTTTTGTTATTTATTATTTACTATTTTTAGCAGCTATATTATTATTTCTTTTCATCAACTAAACTAGAATACTTATGTCTGAATCTTTTTAAATTTGGGCAACATTATTTGTAAGGCATTTATAAACAGTTTGAGGTATACTGAGCACAGAGGAATTACCTGGCTCCTGGCTGATCTCAATACCATTTTCCACAGTAGCATGATGTTATTGACGCATATAATTATCACTGCTGACCACAGGTCTTTTAAAATAATGACTATGGAAGGTCAATCTTGTAATTATTTTATGGTTTAGGTTTACTCTCTCCCTTATAACCATCTTTGATCCTGTTTGTCTAGGATTGTGCTTCCTATATAATACTGCACTTGTCTATCGGATCTAGCATTGCTACAGGCTAAACAAGCATGTCTCAATGTCTTTATTACAATGACTCCCAGGATGATAAGATCACTTGCCCCTCCAATTGATGCCAAATCATTGGAAACACTTCTGAAGGCTCATCAAATTAAATGTCCCCATAATTATTAGTTTGGGACTGCACTCCATCCAGAGAACACAAAAATAAGTGGAAATCAATCAAAATAAGAATGTCCAAAAAAGTCCTTGTTTAATTAAGAGGGTGAGTCTTTGCACTTAGATATTCAGATCCTAAATTTGCTATCTGTATGACTTTTGGCAAGTATTTCTAAGTTTTATTGCAAAAATAACAGACTTCTAAAGGCACCCACTTAATGTGTCAAGAGTGTGCCTGCATGTTAACTTTAGAAAGTTACTCTTTATACACAATATTTGTGACTGTAGCTCCCTCTGAAAAATACTAAGTCCATATTCTCCTCCCCTATGCATACTCTGTCTCCTAATATGCTTTTATTCTCCATTATAGTCTCAACACATGACATATGACATATTAACTTGGCTATTTTCCATCTGGTCTCTCTCACTAAATTGTAAACACTGTCAAAGAAGAACTCTGATTTTGTTTTCTGTTTTAGTGCTAGTGCCTTGAGAAAAAAAAAAGGTTAATGTAAGGATTGATTGAATGATTCTATGTGTCTATAGAATTGGGTGTCTATAGAAATGCATTTGTTTCGTAGGGCTGCCAAAGCCAAGTTCTCTAAACTAGGTGGCATAAAGAAGACACTTATTGTCTCACCACTCTTTCCCTCCCTGCCTGTCTCTCTTTTTCTCTCTTCCTCTCTCCCTCTTTCTCTCTCTCTCTTTTCCTCTCTCTCCTTCTCTCTCTCTTTCTCTCTTTCTGTATCTCTCTCTCTAAATTGCTGGGGTTCCTTAGCTTATAGGTGCATCACCTTCGTCTCTGTCTTTATCTTCACATGGCATTCACCCTGTATATGGTACCCTCTGGATCAAAATTTACCTAACTTTACAAGGACACAATTACATCAAATCAGGGTTTACCCAGTCACTATTTCTTAAATAAATCAACTGCAAAGATCCTATTTCCAAATAAGATTACTTCACAAGCACTAGGAAGCCTTGGGGGGATGGGGGGAGGAGAGGATTTGTCACAGTTCTAAGCTAGAGCTTAGAACCCTTGTACATTTAGCTTTATACTCTTATGCTCACTTTATGGTATTATTATATTATAGAGAATACTAACATGGTCTCCTCTGACAGGTTCTCAAGTAACTAAAATATAACCTTATTCCAAGAAGATATTAACCAGACTTGCAAATCCTGCTCTGCCTTCCCTACAACTTTGACTTTGAGTAATGACCCATGGAAAGGAGGGAAGCTATAAAATCAGAGCCTTTGACATCACTGCATTCTAACCTGTTGTTTCAGCCAAGGAAGAAGAACCAAAGTAATTGATTTATGTAAGCACTTCCAATTAGAGAAAGCAAAAGCAGAGCTAAAACACAGGTTTTTCTCACTCCTGGCCCCTTCTTTCCCTTAAATAAATATATTAACCTGTATTTTTTAAATTAATTATCATTAAGAGTAGGGAAATATTTAAAAGTAGTCTGATTATAAAATATTTTGCTCATTTATTAATCTGAATAGTTCAAAGCACTGTCCTCCCATTGTTCATCGATTTTCTCGAGCAGGCCCAGTAACATCTCCATTGTGAGACTTCTTGTTACTGTGTTTGGCATATGGAATACATCACAGGTAGCTTGCCAGGCTTTGACATGCAGGTGAGATACTCTTGGTAGCTTGCTGGGCTCTCCGAGAGGGGCAGAGGAATCGAACCTGGGTCAGCCAGGTTGCCTGCGTGCAAGGCAAACGCTCTACCTGTGTGCTATTGCCATACCACCCTGAATGTGCCCGATCTGAATAGTTAAAAGGTAAAGGTAAAGGTAAAGGCCCTCCCGGTGATCGTCGATTTGCTCGAGCAGGCCCAGTAACATCTCCATTGGAGACTTCGTTGTTACTGTGTTTGGCATATCAAATACTCTCGGTAGCTTGCCGGGCTCTCCGACTGAATAGTTAACAAATGAAAAAAAAAAACTTGACTAGAAAAAGAAAAATTGACCAATAAACATTGTCAATTGATATTTGATAAAAGAGGAAAGATAATAGAATAGAACAAAGAGAGTCAATTCAGCAGACAAAACTAACCCCCAACCAACCCTTGGATTCAGATCACAGAACTAAAGTTATGGGAGTGAGTTGGGATGATGGAAGAATTCGGGAACTTTGGTGGTGGGGGTAGTAAGATAAGTTACTTTTGTTGTTTGTTATTTGTGGGGGAGACACACCCAGCTATGCTTAGGGGTTACTCCTGGCTCTGTGCTCGGGGATCATTCCTGGAGGGCAGGGGACCATATGGATGTAGGGGAGTGAACCAGGTTGGCTGCCTGCTAGGTAAGTTGAAATGACAATAAGATACTACCATATACCTATTAGAGTAGCAACAGTCCAGAACATATACTGTATTAAGTGCTGGGAAGGATATGAAGCAGCTGGAACACTCATATATTGTAGGTAGGAATTAGGTGCCACCATTTTTGGAAGACACGAATATTTTATCATAAAACTGAATCACACAACACAATTGTACTCTGTGGCATTTACCTAAGGAAATTAAAATTTTATATTCACGTAAGAACCTACACATACATGTTTAGAACATCCTTAATTATAACTTTAAAACACATCTAGAAACAACCATACATCCTCCAGTAGGTGAATGTGTAAATAAAACTGTAGTATATCTAGATAACCAAATTCCATTGTGCATTCGAAACAAAGAGCAGAGAAAGATATAGACAAACTTAAAGTATACCATTTCACCTATATGACATTCTGTACCATGACACAAGGCAAAAATGTTGGAAGACAAGAAAGAGATCAGTGGTTGCCCTGGGGGTGGGGTAGAGCAAAATAAAATAGATGTGAAATATTCTGTGTGAAAATAATAATAATAATAATAATAATATATCTAATCCCATAGAATGTACAAAACCAAGATTAAACCTTACAGTAAACTACAGTCTTTGAATAATTATGAGAATAATATGTGATTCATCTTTGATCAAAAATGTGCCATTCTGGTGACAGATAGGAGAAGTTGTGCATTCAAGGAGGCAAAGAATATAATATCTTTCTCACTGAACTTCCTAGATAGGTATTTGGAAGCTGTCAGCTTAAGCAAAAGCACATACTGGGATAGTAAGTCCTCAAATAACATTGCTTCATCTAACATTAATTGGGATCTTTTTTCCTCCCCTCAAAATAACAAAACTGGGCCAGGGAGAAAAGTCAAGTGATAAAAGCACATTCCTAGCATGCAGACAGGGCCTCTAAATATTAAACTCTGGCGCAACATAGACTCAGAGCCAGTTATTAGTCTTATGGTCCCCAATGTCCATAGGCTGTAGCCCCATAATGATAATTTTTAAACTAAGCAGAATTATTTAAAGACCTGCTGTGCTTACAATATCTGTATAATTTCCTCTCTGTTTTAAACATAATATTTATTATTAACCTATAAAAACCTGTTTTGAGCTGAAACATGCTCTTAAAAAGTTAAGTCTAAAAGCCTGAGACAATACTAAATAAAATGAATATTCCTATTTCATCAGATCTAAGATTCCATCTACTGCAAGAGACACCATTATTTTATTTACCACCCAAAAATGAAGGAAATATTTGATTGTGTAACCCCTGCCAATTATAAGAAGAAACTCAGGCCAGAGAGATGGTTCAATGGGCAGGAGCACACATTTTGTGTACAGAAACCCTGGATTCAATCCCCAGTACTACATGTTACACAAAGTAATCCTCAAGCACTAAACTAGAGTACCCCCTGAAGACCATCGATGTAGTTCACCCTCCTCAAAAAATGAAAGGGTAATTAGGCCAGAGTGATAGAATAGCGAATAGGGCACCTGCCTTACACATGACTGACTCAGGTTCCATCTCTCCCAGAGCCCACCAAAAATGATCCCTGAGTGCAGAGCCCAGGGTAAGCCTTGGGCACTGGCAGATGTGTCCCCACCCTCCAAGAGTAAAAAAAGAAAAAATATATCATACCTATTATACTCTGAGATTTTAAAGCATGAAAATATCTGCATGTCAAACACAATGAATCATGGTTGACCATAACATCACAGTGATTTAACCAAATACTTCACACAAATAAATTCTCTTTTCTAAACTGTTATACAAGGACAAGAAAAACAGATGTCAATAAGCATAGTTCATTTAGACTAGACCAGATTTTCTTAGATTTTTTCTACTCACAACTCTTTTTCACACAATCCACAGTTATAAAATATACATACAAATCAAATACTGATCATTCTTATTTTACTTTTTTTTTTTTTTGCTTTTTTGGGTCACACCTGGTGATGCACAGGGGTTACTCCTGGCTCTGCACTCAGGAATTACTTCTGGCGGTGCTCAGGAGACAGTATGGGATGCTGGGAATCAAACCCAGGTCTGCCTCTTGCAAGGTAAAAGTCCTACCTGCTGTGCTATTACTCAGTTCCTCAAATTTTATATTTTAACAAATCATCATGCCCCCAGTTCAGTTATTCAACCCTATGTAGGGTTATGACCCACAGTTTAGAAGTATAGGACCTAATGCCCCCCTCAAGCAATCTCACACATTCTTCTGATCTTTCTACCAAACCAAACTGAGCTTGTGTTTTTCGCCGCAAGGGACAAGGAATAAACCATGGGGGAGAACAATTTGAATCAAAGAAATAAAATTGGAAAAGAGAGAAAATGAAATAATGCTCTGCCAAAGCAAACATATACAGGCAGAGGGGAAAGGGGAGGATGACATTTCCTTTGTGGAATCTCAGAAGGAAAACTACAAAGAATTCATCAGCCAGGCCATGGAGCTGAGACAACAGCTGTAGAGGTATGACAAGCCTCCTGTGAGGATTAAGAACCTGTGAGATTTGCTCTTGCTGTCTCTAGACTAGCACAAGACCAGAACTGCCTCTGGCTGGTATTTACAAAGAACTGGTGAGGGGCCAATTGGCTGCCAGGGGCATGTTTCTGTATCATTCATCACACACAAAGTGCTCTCCAGCTAGAAAAAGTCACGTTTGCTGTGCCAATCCAGCCGAGCAATAGAACAAGCCTTCCCTTCCTTTCTAGTCTCAGTCTCTTCCTAAAGAGAAAACAGCTGGCAAAAGCCCAGTAGAATTCAATGAGAAGGGGCTAGAGTACAGCAGGTAAAGTGTTTACCTTGTGAGCAGCCCACCCAGGTTCAATCCCCTGCCAAGCAATACCAGGAGTAATTCCTGAGTGCAGAGCCAGAAGTAATTCCTGAGCATAGCCGGATCTAACCCAAAAAGCGAAAGAAAGAAAGAAAGAAAGAAAGAAAGAAAGAAAGAAAGAAAGAAAGAAAGAAAGAAAGAAAGAAAGAGGGAGGGAGGGAGGGAGGGAGGGAGGGAGGGAGGGAGGGAGGGAGGGAGGAAGGAAGGAAGGAAGGAAGGAAGGAAGGAAGGAAGGAAGGAAGGAAGGAAGGAAGGAAGGAAGGAATCAGTGAGAATGGGTCCAGCAAGGTGAAGAGGTACCTAGTTATGACAACAGTCATTCACTGTATTTAATACTTTTATGTTCTAGGTCGTGGGACTACAATGTCAACCAAGACAACACAAACATTGTAATATTTTTGAATTGGATGGGAATACTTTGAGACCTGGGCTCTTCACATCCAGTCCCAAGGTAAACAGATATCTTTTGTTTCTGAAGGCAGAGGATAGCACAGGAATTGAACGCAGGGTCTCACACATGTGAGGCAAGTGCTCTACAAAAGCTTCTCCCTTTGTTCAGTCTCTTCAACTGGTTCTCAGTCTCCCATCAGCACACATTTTCCTACCCTCCAGCCCTTCCGCAGGATCAATCATGAGCACACCCGCATGCCGCAGAGCAACCCAGGAAAAGTAACAGCTCAGCTAAGTGAAGACGTCTGCATTTCCTCCTAATTTTGGAAAATTTGGAAGTGGCTCTGAGGAGAAAAAAGGAAGGAGCACAGATATGAGGAGCATGATTGAGATGAACAAGAAACAGTATGACCTCACAGCCCCCAACCATGCTCTGAATAAGTCCATGCAATTTCTTTGGGAGGATAAACACTGATGGCCATTCAAGCTGACAGTGGGAGCCCAACAGTTGACATTTACAACAATGCTCAATGCAAATCAAGGCACTTGCCCCCAGAAATGGAATTTCATAGATTTACCCTTTGAAAGGCCGGTTCTCTGACTAGTCTGGGTCAGCATTTAAGTTGAAAGAGAAATATTTCTATTATTTGGCAGATTTTTTTTCCCAAAGCATCTAGTTTACTAGATGAGAGAGGCCTTTAAAAAGTCTGATTCCGGTGTGGTAGTCAGGCAAATAGAATGAGAAAACATCAAAGAATGATCCTACTTCCAGAAGTGATTAAAACAAATAACTTTCTCTGAAGTCCCTGGTGTTCCACATGCAGGGGGTGGACCTCACCGCCCAGGTGTCCTGGCCCCATTCCAGCTCTACAGATATTGTTTCAACGTGCCCCAATAACTCTCACAGCTCACCTTGAATAAACAAAATTTTCCATGCATGCCATTACCGCCTGTTAATCCACAAAAATGAATTAAAACTCAGAACCACTCACCAGTTGGGTGACCTTGAAAACTCCAAAGCCTTAAGCAAAGCCTCAGAGCTTCAAACTGTTGTCCTCTCCACAGATGAAATGATGGTCCCACAACAATCCTGATTCTCAGGTGCACAGTTGTTCTTTTCCCATGATACTCAATAACACTTGGAAGTGTTCTATTTCTTGATTTACTGTTTATTACAGTTGACTTCCTGAGAACTGACACTATGCTGATCTTTTTTATCTCTGCATTCTTGGTACTTAAAAGGATGGGCCTAGTATAGCACTGTAGCACTGTCCTACACTAGGTCCATTCTATTAATATGAACCTCCCGTTGTTCATCAGTTTGCTCGAGCAGGCCCAGTAACATTGTGAGACTTGTTACTGTGTTTAGCATATCAAGTGCGTCACAGGTAGCTTATCAGGCTTTGCAGTGCAGGCAAGATACTCTTGGTAACTTGCCGGGCTGTCTGAGAGGGATGGAGGAATCGAACCATGGTCAGCTGCGAGCAAGGCAAATGCCTATCCGCAGTGCTAATCACTCCAGCCCAATTAGTAGTAGCAGTACTAATAATAATAACAAAAGATAGCACTTGCCTTGTTGTCACAGTCACTGTCCTCCTGTTGTTCAATGATTTGCTCAAGTGGGCACCAGTAACGTCTCCATTGTGAGACTTGTTGTTACTGTGTTTGGCATATTGAAAACATCATGGGGAGTTTGCCAGGCTTTGCCATGCGGGCGGAATACTCTCAATAGCTTGCCAAGCTCTCTGAGAGCGGCGGAGGAATCGAACCCAGGTCGGTCACATGCAAGGCAAATGCCCTACTGCTATACTAGTGCTCCAGCCCTATCTTTTACTATTGTTTTAAAATGTGTTAATAAAAGCAGAGCCTGGTATGTTCTAAGATTCTTAGTAAATAATATTTTTGTACATACTGAACCATTTTGCATGTGAACATTACAGTCAAGTATGTGTGACCCCTCCCAATCATTACCACAATAACAAGAGAAAAACAATACACTAGACTTTTTTAATTATGAATTTAGTATTACTAAATTTAGTATTACTAAATTCATAATCTCTTTCTCAGGTAGGTTTCCAGAAACAAAATTTCTGAAGAAAATCATACTTAAATATGATTAATAACAATGACTGAGTTTCAAAAATAAGGCATGGACATATGCAGGACTCATGTGCTCTGTGATGAGAGCCGCCATCACAGGCCAGACAATGGCAACAGAAGAACGAAGGACTGGGGTCACGGAGAAACAGGGCCCCAGGCTGGCCGGTAGTAGTCGTAGTTTTGGTTTTAGTCCCAATTATCATAGTTCCATCATCCTAGTTTCCTCATAGATCTCAAAGTCCTCTACTAGTTCTTCTATTTCTAGTCCTTATCTAGTCTCCTCATAGTCCTCATCATCTTTGTAGTTGTCATCTAGTCCCCTCTTACCCCTTACAGCATACTGTCACTGTCACTGTCACTGTCCTCCCGGTGTTCATTGATTTGCTTGAGCAGGCCCAGTAACGGCTCCATTCTGACAATTGTTACTGTATTTGGCATATCGAATACGTCATGGGTAGCTTGCCAGGCTTTGCCGTATGGGTGAGGTACTCTCGGTAGCTTGCCAGGCTCTCTAAGAGGGATGGAGGAATTGAACCCCACTCGGTCGGGCTGGCTGCGTGCAAGGCAAACGCACTACCGCTGTGAGCAATAGTACAGCAGGTAGGGCATTTGCCTTACAGGATAGTTAATAAAAATCATGAAGAGTAGGGTACACGTAGGTGGGATTGAACATTGTCATAACAACAAACAGAGGTAAAGCCACTCCTTCAGGGAAGTTCTAGGAGATTAACTCAAGGACAAAATCTCATCTGAGAGTTCGGCACTCTAGATTGCTAAGAGATCCACTTAAGGGCAAGATTCCATCTATAGTGTATTGCTTTCTCCTTTCCTCCACTAGTAATCCATTAACCAATCATAGTACATTTGCTTCTTGTAATATTTCTAGTTGTTTTGTATTAACACAATAAGAGATATATTAAGCTTAAAGTTTGGCTCTTCCTGGGGACATCTCACTACGTATCCTAGACTACAGGCCAGGTTAGTCTTACCTCACCCCAGCAGGATCCTCATTCAGTTACTTCTTTTTGGGTCATGACAGAGTTTGTTTCCATGACCATGCTCTTAACATTATACTTATGATGCTTAGCTTATCCTGTTCAGTACCAGGGTAGCTTATAGCTTGCCCTGGGTCTATCCAGTCCATTCATCTGGACCCTGCTTTTGGAGTGCTGGGAACTAAGGGCAACTGAGGCTTAAGTCAAGTAAATATGAATGCCCAGGACTAAATATTATTTTGAAGCTCAACTAACTCCCATGTTACAAAGCATAGCATGAACTGTCTTCCTGTGTCTATACAAAAAGGACATTGCTAAAATAAGCAAGTGACATATAGGAAAGAGAAAAGCAATATAGGATTTTTAGTGCTTGATGAAATTGGGTGTGCCTCAGGAGCAGGGTTGTGGGAGTAACTCAATAAGCTTAAGCTCCCTGCTGGAGGAATAAGGACAACCCAATATTATCCAACAGATGACTATGAGACAGAGTGATATTACAGAGGTTAAGGCATTGACTTGCATAAAGATAACCCTAGTTCAATCTCTGAATATGGTCTTTTGAATATCAGCAGGATATTCTATTGAATTACTACTGATTTACTATTGAAAACAGAATCAGGAGCATTCCCCGAGCATCACCAGGTGAATATTTTTTATAAATTATGGCTTTAGGACCAAGGAAGTGCAGTTAAAGGAAGAACACAGACCTTCCTTGCATATGTAAGGTCCAGGGATCTACCCATGATACTGCATGACTCCTGAGGACCTCAGGTTCCTAGTACCAGGGAGTGACCTCCACTTTGAGAGCATTGCCAAGAGTGCCTTCTTCAACACCTCGACCAAAAGTAGAGTGTTTCTTCTCCTGGGAAAAATAGTTATGGTTTAGCCCCAGTAGAAACTCTACTGTATGCTTCCAGGCAATGTGATTGAAGTAAAGATACTGGGGCTAACACCCTTATACACTGCACTCTAAAGGCTACTTTCTGCACCAAGTTTTTAAAAGCAGACATCCATTAACTACTCTCAAAAAGTCCCAGTAACTGGTGTCAGGACCTGTTTGACCATTCAAATATCCTGAGAAATTAGGTTTCTAGTACTGTGGCTAGAATGTAGAGACAAAGTAACAAGGAGAATCAAATTTGCTACTCTTTTCATGGCAAGTGGGTTTTTTGTTTGATTTTCATGATTCTCCTGCTTTACACTGTGGAATTAGCCACAATGTGGGACCCTAGTCCCTCACCAGAAGCTTGTGTCTACCAATTTCACCCTCGTTTGGTTTAATTTTATCCCCTAATGCACTCAATTTCTGAGTATCTGCATTAAGGACCAAATAAAAGGATGAAAAGACAACAAGAGGCTTAAATTTTCCAGCAATTTAACAATCAAGGCATATAACTGACCCATCCCCACCCTGTCACCAGTATTCAGTTTCTTCTATTGAATGAAAAAGAACTCTGAGCCCTTCCATAGAGCTTTACAGGCCTTCTTTTTCCCACTTTTTTTTATTAACCATGGACAGTAACAATGGGAGTTCAAAGGCCCTGGAATAAAGGCTGGATCCTGGGGCGAAGAGACAAAAGGCATTTTCCTGTCAAAGCCTAATCGTTTATGCCCCTTCTTTAGTAAATTCCTCACATAATAAGATGTCAGTTTATTTTTCATTTTAGATTTGCACGTAAAATAAGAGACAAGCAAGGAGCATCTTCGAAGGGCCTAAAATATCAGGGCGGGGATGCTCTGTTCTTATTGGAAATAGGGGAAGGTACCAGCAAGAACCTTCTTTTGCATTTATTTGTCCATTTCCTCTACACCCATTATGGGGAAAAGCAAGTAGAAGAACAAGGATAACCTTTAAAGGTGGATTTCTAACTGGGACATCAATAGACTCTCATAAGCCATCTGTCACTTTCTGAGCCTAGAGAACTATTCTTTTATCTGGGAAAGAAATGGGTTAATTCTTGAACAGAACAAAAACAAAAGCTGCTGAAATGAGCTTTACCCTGAAGGTTGTCTAAACATGGGATCTTCTATCGCAGGAAGAATTCTCAAAGCAGTAAAAGTATTCAAGAAACACTGTTTTTAGGAGGGATAGAGCATTAGGTCATTACAGTTCTTTTGTGTTTGTTTGTTTTGTTTCATTTTGTTTTTCCGAAAAGAAATCTATAAATCAATTGGTTTCATTGTGCCTTATGCTGTACAATATAGAGCAGTTTACCTAAAGAGAAAATAGCCCTCCTCCCTGTAATACTAACTAGCAGCTCAAGTCTGGGCACTGCATACACAAAAGAGTCTGACTTATATGGCCTTTTCAGCCATTCTCTGGGGTGTAGCACCCTTAGCAGCTTCCTAGGAGAGCCAGGCACACTTCTGCCGCTCTCTTCTCTAGCTGTGAATGCCAGCCAGCATGCATTTCCTATGACACAACCCCACTCCACAATTTCTAGGAGCTCTAGAGAGACCCCATTTAGATAACCAGGTGACCAGATAAACATGTCAGGGGGTTACCATCCTAAGCCCTCCCAACTAATCAGGAGTGACTGCAAAGGGAACAGAGGATATCACCAGGAGCTTTACTCAAGTACTTTTAAATTTTATCCTGCCTCAGACCAAATGCAGTCAGTACAATTCAATAATCCCCGGTCCAGATAAAGCCTTGCAGGTTCCAACACTCTCCAGAGTAAGTGAAAATTCTTCTCCATTGACAAGCATTTTAGTATGTGCTCAAGTTATCCGAATCCAAGAGAAATTTTAGGACCTCTTTTCAAAATGTAGCTCTGTTGCACTGTAGCACTGTCCTCTCGTTGTTCATCGATTTGCTCCAGCGGGCCTAGTAACATCTCCATTATGAGACTTGTTGTTACTGTGTTTGGCATATCGAATACACAACGGGGAGCTTGCCAGGCTTTGCCAGTATTTTGCAGGTGAAATACTCTCAGTAGCTAGCCGGGCTCTCGGAGAAGAAGCAGAGGAATCGAACCCAGCTCGGTCAAATAGGTTAGCGCGCTGTACTTCAAAATGTAATTACCTAATATAATTTGGAACCAGGGACAACTAACTGTTTAAGCCATTGGCTCAGTATTGATTGTTGTCACAGATAGATATGTTAGTATTTAGGTATTATTATCAACCATGATTTTAGTTCTGGTCAGTGAATTTCTCTGGAAATAGAAATTTAGCAGTTTGTTAAATGAGAGATTTTTAACCTTAGGAAAACACCATATACTATGTAAAATTGAACAAGAAAAGTATAAATACCAAAAATTAAGAGCATTGGGTTTATTATAAAATATCTCTCATCACACCCTAAGACATGTTCTCACATGGATGTATAACTGAAGCAAAGGCTTTGCAGTTTTGTATTCATTCTTGCTTTTTCTACATTTTACTTTTTATAATATATAGCTAAAAATGGATAATTAAGATACATTGCTGCAATTTGAAATTCTAAAGTTAAAACTCAACATTTTTCAAATTTTGCTTAATCCTGGTGAATTAGAGAAGATATTTGCAAATCATTTATCAGCCAAAGATTAATACAAAAATATATAAAGTTCATGCTAATCAGCAATAACAACAGAAACCCAATTTAAAAAAGAGCAGAGGATCTGAGTAGACACTTCCAAAGAAGACTGCAGATGGCATATAGGATATGGCCAACAAGCATGTGAAAAGATGTTTATCATCTTTCACTATGATTAGGGAAATGCAAATAAGAACAACAATAAGACACAACTTGACATCTATGTCAATATCAGTGATTAAAAAGAAACAACAGTCTGTTTGCTTGCTCTTAAAGTGTGTGTTCTTTATTGAAAATGTATTTTGTCCCTTCTCTCCTCAAATCTTTTTAAGCAAGTTTAGTTTTATAGAAACTATTTGCCTCACTTTAAAAAAAACAAAAAAAAAAAAAAGAAAAAGAAACAACAGTAGAGCTAGGGAGATAGCTCAGGGGTTAGGGACACCTGCCTTGCATAAGCAAACAGCACAGTTTGATTCTTCGCCCTGAATGTCTTTCCTCCCTCCCACCCCTCGCCACTCTCCCTACCTCCTGTACACACACACACACACACACACACACACACACACACACACACACACCCTCCCCCCCCCCCCCCCCCCCACACACACACATGCACCAATACCATCAAATGTAGCACTAGAGGCTCCTGAATATGGCCAAATGTGACTCTGGTGGTTCAAAAACACTGCTGAAATCAAGCATTTAACTATTCCAGGATCACCAGAACTGGCTCCTGGGCCACCTAAGCACTGCTTGAGATGTTAAAGCACTGCACTGCACTGTCCTCCCATTGTTCATTGATTTGCTCGAGCGAGCCCAGTAACATCTCCATTGTGAGACTTGTTACTGTTATTGGCATATCGAATAAGCCACGGAGAGCTTGCCAGGAGATGTTAAAAAAAAGTAAAGGAAAAGGTGGCTAGGATATATAAAGAAGGGAACCTTTGCACATACTTTTTGATGGAAATATATAATTGTCCTAACCAATAAGGAAAATATCCAAGGAAAAATCCTCCAAAAATTAAAAATAGTGTGGGGTCAGACAGAATGTTCAGGGGTTGAAGTGCGAGGGTGAAAGAGAGAGAGAGAGAGAGTTTTTAAAAAAAAAACTGATAGAAATTCTGTCTTATCTGTTTATCCTACTTCTGATTATTTACAAAAAGGATTCATAAGCACTAATTCAGAGGGGGCCAGATACATTGCTCATTACTATAGCCCTTGTCTTTATATAAAATCCTGGGTTCATTTCCAGGCAACCCCCCCCCAACCCCAACACACACACACAAGCACAAAGCACTAATTAAAAGTGAAATGTGCATTTCCAAGTACTTCACAGTATATTCACAATAGTTGAAAACAATCTTAAGTGCCCATTGACATTAATTGCCTAAAGAAGTATGGGTCTAAATACACGGTAGAATTCATCTTAGATTCTATATAACATACTACATATGTGTGCCTATAATTGTATATCACTGTCATCCAGTTGATCGTCGATTTACTAGAGCGGATGCCAGTAACGTCTCTATTCCTCCCAGTCCTGAGATTTTAGCAGCCTCTCCTTACTCATCTTTCCCAATGATTGGAGGCTCTTTCAGGGTCAGGGGAATGAGACCTGTTATCGTTACTGTTTTTGGCATATGAAATACACCACGGGGAGCTTGCCAGGCTCTGCCCATATTGGCGGGATACTCTCGGTAGCTGGCCAGGCACTCCAAGAGGTAAATATATATATATATATTTGTTTATGTACAAATATATATTATGTATATATATATATATATTTGTACATAAACAATGGAATTGAACTATGAACAAAAAATCAAATCAAATCTCACTTTTTGTAATCCCACTACAGACAGATCCAGAGAGTACCATGCTCAGTGAGCTGTATCAGAAGTGATCATTTAATTTCGTTTATATTTTAAAGTTGGGTTTTTTTGGTTAGCTTTTTCGGGTCACACCCATCATTTTCAGGGGTCTGACTCTGCGTTCAGGAATTACTGCTGGCGATGCTTGGGTGACCATGTGGGATGTCTGGGATCCAACTCAGGTCTGCCTCGAGCAAGGCAAATGCCACCCACTGTACTATCACTCCAACCCCTAAAATATTTTTTAAAAATTAAAAAAACAAAAAAAGTAGAAACAAACTCATGCTACAGGAACAAAATTGTGATTTTCAGAGAAAAAGGGGAGTGTGTAAAACTAAGAGGGGGACAATTATATGCTGAAGGAAAGGAACTGGACTTGTTGAGGATACCGTGTTTGGGTCTTGTGGTGTCAGGATCATGTCAGATCTCAAAGGTCATGTGATGTCAGAATCAACCCAGGACCAGTATATGCATGTGCTCTAGCCATATCCCAGCCCTAAACTGCACTTCTCATAGCAAACATAAATGTAGTATATATAATCTGCATATGTACTATATGTGTGTACATACAAAGATGTTGACTTGGAGCTGAAGCAAATAGCAAAGCGGGTAGAGCGTTTGCCTTGCACACGGCCGACTCGGGTTTGATTCCCAGCATCCCATATGGTCCCCTGAGCACCTAGAAGAGTAATTCCTGAGTGCAGAGTCAGGAGTAACCCCTGTGCAATACTGGGTGTGACCAAAAAACAAAAAGAAAAGAAAAGAAAAAAAACAAAGATGTTGACTTATAATATTGTGCACCTGAATACTGTCTAATGTCATAAAAAGACTATGTTTATATGTCATATATAATGTCATAAAAAACAAAAAATTCATAGAAAACTATAAAATTTTTCAATAAGAATAAAACTTTTAAATTTCAATTTAAATCCTTCTTTAAATTCTATCAGAGAAAGGGTTAATCAAAATCTCCCCTTTATTTCTCTGAGAGGTAAAGCAATTAAAACATTACCTCCATAGAACTATTCTATCACTGTTTCCCTGCCTTTTCCAAACATGGCTCTTTTCCCACCTTACTCCCTCCCTGTGCACTCTGTCCCATCACTTGCTTTGTTTGTTTGGGGGCCATACATAGTGATGCTCAGGGGTTATACCCAGTCTACACCCAGGAGTCATCTCTGGCAGTGCTCAGGAGACCATATGAAATTCTAAAGATTGACCAAGGGTCAAGCAAGTGCCTTACTTGCTATACTATCTTTCTGGCCCCTCTTCTCTTTCTCCCTCTCTGTCTCTTCCCTTCTCTTTGTTATTGTTCTTTCCATAATGATGACCGGGTGTGTACATGGGGGCGGGGGGAGGAGGGGAATCACATACTTTAGTTGTGCTTGAGCATGTTTTTCCTGCAATGTTCACCAATGCACATTTGGTCACAGTGCTCTCTCTCTCTCCTCTCTCTCTCCCTCCCTCCACTCTCTCTCTCTTTCCCTCTCTCTCTCTCTCTCTCTCTCTCACACACACACACACTTTGTTTCACACACTTAAGACCACACACTTAAGACCACACACTCTCTCTCTCTCCTCTCTCTCTCCCTCCCTCCACTCTCTCTCTCTCTCCTTTCTCTCTCTCTCTCTCTCACACACACACACACACACACACTTTGTTTCACACGCTTAAGACCACACACTTTGTTGTGGCACTGGTAAACGCAAAGAACTGGGTGACTGAAATAGTACTTGTGATCCTGTGCTAGGGACCAAGTTTGAGACATCATGTTTGCATAGGCCAGTACCATACCACAGAGCATATCCCCTATATGGTTCTCCATAAAAACAGAAAAATTAAATAATACAATGGAGCTTACTCTAAATGTATCTTAGGTGTCTTTCTAGAAGTGATAAAGAAAAGATATCCATAAAAGATGACAACTACTCAAAAGTGTCCCTTTTCTGTAAATTAAGTCCTATGGAATGATAGCACAGCGGTAGGGCGTTTGCCTTACACACAGCCAACATGGCCGACCCGAGTTCGATTCCTCCGCCCCTCTCGGAGAACCTGGCAAGCTACCGAGAGTATCTCGCCCACACGGCAGAGCCTGGCAAGCTCCCCGTGACGTATTCGATATGCCAAACACAGTAACAACAAAGTCTCCAATGGAGACGTTACTGGGCCCGTTCGAGAAAATCGATGATCAACGGGAGGGCCTTTACTTTACACAGTAAGTCCTATGGATTTCCTACTTCTGGAATCATTTTCATAAGCCTCTTCTTTCGGTCTATCCATATGTCCAAAAGTACCCAGCACTAATAGGGCTTATCGTGAAGATTTTGGGCTTTTTTTACCCAAAAAAGTGACTCTATAATGTTTAAGGTGGGAATGGTAAGCATAAGCAGGCAGCCAGGAAGACACTTATTTAGCAAGAATAATGAGCAAAAATGACAAATACTTCCTAGAGCACTCAACATCTCCAATTAATTCCAAAAGCCTTCCAGCTTTCTCTTACTACATCTATCTTGATGCTCTTGAAGAACTCACTTGAACTGATTGCCTGCTCTGTTGCTGTTGCCAAATTAAGTGTTAGTCCATTCTTGCCATCCAGCACTCCATGTTTCCAAGTCAGTAATAAGAAAGGTAATTAACTAGAAAGGAGTTGAAGATAAGTGTTTGTACCTAACAAAATTTTGATCAAGCAGCTGAAACTTGGTTTATCTATAATCACAGCTTACTTTATTGAATTTTCTTCTTTCCCCAGGAATTCAAATTTATATAGGATCAATCTCAAAATTCCCTGAAGACAGCAAGCTAAGTGAAACATGCTATATAGACTTGTGAAAAAGGTGTGTATGTGTGTGACCAGAAGCACATATTCATAAAATTGAATCTTTAGAAAGTATCTCTAAAACGGATCTAGTAATGCTGTTCTAAAGACAGAAATGATTATAATTTTATGTGTGGGCTTTGAAAAATCCCTAAATTGATGGAATTCTTCTAACATAAAAAAAATAAGGGGTTGGAGTGAAAGCCCAATGGGCTGAGCATGTGGGTTACATGGAGGAGGCTTAGGTTCATCCTGGTACATAAGGTTCATAAGGGAATGAGATAGATAGAGAGAGACAGACAGATAGACAAACAGACTGACTGACTGATAGAGATTGAGACAGAGAAGCAGAAACAGAGAGATTGAGAGAAAGAGAGACAGAGAGAGAATATTTAAAAACCAGCCTCTTTGTAACGAGGTAGGAGATGGAAAGAGTATGAAAGAAAGAGCAAAGGAGACTGTCGGCATATGACTCGCAGCATAGGGGTCCCAACCCGTTTTCACCATAAAGATCTTCAGGGTCACAGATGCTGAGTACTGAGAAGTAAGTGGAAGAAGTGCATAATGACTCAGAGCAGTCTTCAGTTCAGCAAAACTGAGCAAAAGGGATATGTAAGTTCTGCTTTCTCACACTCTCACCCTCTCCACTATCCCCACAGTAGAAGGTCCATTTGTTACAATCCATGAAATTACTTTGAAACTTTACTGTATTTATTTTTTATCAGATTAAATTCTCGTCTAACAGTACTAATCAAAATACAAAATGACATTTAATATTTAGTTTATTCCACTAATGTGTTTTTTTTTCCCCTAACCATGCTCTTGATTCTTTTTTTTTTTTAATTTTTATTTGTAAAGCTTGGCAGTAATTTTAGTTATTTATTTATTTTTGCTTTTTGGGTCACACCCAGTGATAGTCAAGGGTTGCTCCTGGCTGTACACTCAGGAATCGCTCCTGGCGGTGCCACGGGGACATATGGGATGCCAGGGATCGAACCTGGGTTGGCTGCGTGCAAGGCAAACGCCCTACCCGCTGTGCTATCACTCCGGCCCCCATGCTCTTGATTCTTAAGGAAAGAAAAAATGCTGCTTTTCAAAATCCACTGGTCAACTATTCACCATACCAGAAACTAGAAATAACCCAAGTTCTGGAGAACAGATGACTGGATAAAGAAACTATGATATAGCTACACAATGGAATACTATGCAATGTTAGAAAGAATGAAGTTATGAAATTTGCTTATAAAATGATTGACATTTAGAGTATCATGTTGAGTGAAATGAGTCAGAAAGCGAGGGACAGGAATAGAATGATTACATTCATCTGTAGGATATTATATATCACTTGATCACTTGACATCCCATTACTCATCGATTTGCTAAAGCAGGCGCCAGTAACGTCTCCATTCATCCCTGTTGCGTGCTAGTGTAGCCAATGGTGTCTGCTCACTCCAGGAACACAAAGAGTGTCAAGCTGATCATTCAGGGTCTTGACGAAGAAGTCTGACCATCTCATAGGTGGGCAGCCACACGATCTTTTGACGTCCATGGAATCCAGTGTGTAACGGCTCTAGTCCAACAGTTATCTCCAAATTGCATTTTGTGTCCAGCCTATCTGATTTGGGATGCCTTGGCAAATGAGACAGCATCCCTGATTCTTGATCATTGACTGAGGTCAGAATTCTGAATTCTTTCTCTTACTTGAGTGAAGCGTGATACTCCAAGCATAACTCTTTTGATTCCTCTTTGGGAGACCTGAATAGCGTTCTCATCCTATTTTTGTAGGGCCCAGGTCTCTGAGGCATATGTTAATGCAGGAAGAACAGTGGAATTGAAGAGATGTGCCTGGAGCCGGAGGTTCTTCATCCTCTTAACAACTTCTTCGATGTTCTTGAAGGCGTTCCAAGCTGTTCTTTTCCTCCTGCGCAACTTAGGTGTCAGGTCATTCATCATTGACTTCTCGACCTAGGTACACATAACTTGAATCAGAGATGTTCGTTCTGTTGAGAGCAAATGGAACGTCAGGAATGAGACGATTTCTTGTAAACATTGTCTTTGTGAGATTCAGCTGTAGTCCAACCTTTCCACACTCATGGATGAAGTCGGCCAGCATTAGTGCCGCTTGGCTAATGTTTGGGGTATTATTAGAATGATATCATCAGTGAAGCGGAAGTGGTGTAGTTGCCGACCGTCTATCTTCACTCCCATTCCTTCTCATTCTAGTCATTGCATGACGTTCTCGAGGGTGGCACTGAAGAGTTTTGGTGAAATGGTGTCACCCTGCCGATCTCCTCTCTTGACATGAATATATATATATCATATATATATACATATATATATATCACTGTTATCCCATTGTTCATCCATTTGCTCGAGTGGGCACCAGTAATGTCTCTATTCATCCCAGCCCTGAGATTTTAGCAGCCTCTCTTTAATCTTTCTTTCTAACAGTGCCTTACTGGAGACTATTTCAGGGTCAGGGGAATGAGACCTATTATTGTTACTGTTTTAAGCATATCGAATACGGCACAGGGAGCTTACCAGGCTCTTTCTCTAGATAGATAGATAGATAGATAGATAGATAGATAGATAGATAGATAGATATGATCTATATATGTATATCTATTATGAGACTAATATCTAAGGTGAGGGTGAATAGGGGATAGGGGCAGGAAGTCAATGGTTGGAAGCTTGCCACAGGGTGTGTATGGGGTGAAGGGCACAGGTAAAGGGATAAACCTGATAACCTTTTGTTATCTGTAGCAAATCATAAGGGTCAAAAAGGAGAAAGAGAGAGAGAGAGAGACAGAGAGACAGAGAGAGAGAGAGAGAGAGAGAAAGAGAGATCAATGATCTGAGCACATGCTTTGCATGTAGACACCTGGATACAATCCTCAGCACTAAATGTCCCCTGAATAACTTTGGGGACCTCTCTTGAATCTGGAATGTCCCCTGAACACTGCCAGGTGTGCCCCAAACCAAAAAAAAATAAATTTTTTAAGAAGAGAAATTCATATATTTAGAAGATCACTATTCACATACCATTACAAAGAACTAAAGAAAGTTAGCAATACCTTGCAACTTTCTCCCAAGTTTGACCAAATATTTTTAAAAGTAATTTGTAAGGATAGCACTGTAGCACTGTCGTCCCTTTTTTCATTGATTTGCTCAAGCATGCACCAGTAACATCTCACAACAAATTGTGAGACTTGTTGTTACTGTTTTTGGTATATCAAATACGCCATAGGAGCTTGTCAGGCTCTGCCTTGCTGGCAGGATACTCTCAGTAGCTTTCCAGTCTCTCTAAGAGGGACGAAGGACTCGAACTCGGGTCGGCTATATGCAAGGCAAACGCCTTTCCCACTGTGCTATCTCTCCTAGGGCAATAAAGAAAGCCATAAAAATATACCAGCTTTTTATGCCATCTCTATCATCGTGAATTTGCACGATCACCTGTCTCTGAGTTGGATACTTACAGTGTATTCATCTATAATGAGTTCTGTTTACAACTACACGGAATTTTCTTTAACTCTTATATTTCAGGCAAAGGAGGAAAGAGATTTGAACTGGAGAGCTATTGCTAATTATAAACAGAGACAACCTATTGTTCTGCCTAAGCTTGCCATGAAAATGGACGTGCAGAGGACCAACCAGTGTTTGTTACCGTGTGAGGTTGCTGATTCAGATTCAAGCAACATTTATGGAGTCCTAGTATCTGCCTTGAACTTTGTAACCAGGCTCTTATTAAAAGTATCTAACTCTCAAAACAACCTTTGGACTAAGTCTCCAGAGAGTCTTTGTAAAATGGTGATGTGGAGGTTACCCAATTAGGAAGACAGTCTCAGCTTGGAACTTCGATGCTGAAATCACCAGTTCTAGTTGGTGAGCAGAAAGCCTAAAATCATAGTCAATCTAACTTACACTATGTTTTTTATTTAATGTGATTCCATCTTTATAGTCAGACATATTTCTTCTAAAACATGAGATTAACCATGACTTTAAAACACGAGGGGCTGGAACGGGTAGGGCACAGTGGGTAGGACATTTGCCTTGCACGTGGCCGACCCAGGTTCAATTCCCAGCATCCGACATGGTCTCCTGAGCACTGCCAGGAGTAATTTCTGTATGCAGAGCCAGGAATAATCCCTGTGCATCGTTGAGTGTGACCCCAAAAGCAAATAATTAATTAATTAGTTAATAAAAATAAAACATGAAAAGATCTTTCAACATCAGGTTCAAGTTTCAAAATCAGCTGGAGTTCAGGACTGAGAAGTTGACTTGATGAGATGGAGCATGTCCTCTCTCAGGTCAGAAAGCTAGTACAGTTGCAGGCAACTAACCCATGTTCAATTCTGGCACCACATATGGCCCACAGAACACTGCCAGGAATGATCCTTGTGCATAGAGTCAGGAGCAGTTCTGATCATATGTGGCCCAAACCACCTCCCTTCCAAAAATTAGAATGTCTTCTCTCCTCTATCTTAATCCCAAGCCCCAAGCACATCCGTGGCCCTGGACCACAGACAACATCTCTCCTTTTATTTGTTCAGGACCTACCTCTCAGAGTGGCCACACTTTTTTATTCATCTTCTGCCAACATACCTCCTAGAGTCAGTTTTTCTTATTAATTCTCATTTCTTTCAACATCCTCTTTTCTTTAGTTTCACTGTCAGCCTCTAGGTGATTCCCTCATGGTCCTTTCCTCATTTGCACATTGAGTAGATGCCTTCTTCATCCTCCCTCTAGCCCTAGAGTTATTGTGGGGATGACTATCAATTTCTTTTTTCAGTGCTTGGGATAAAACCTAGGGTCTCCCACATATCCCTAGAGCTATTGTTCAAAAGAGGAGTGAGTTGGTTTTCCTGAAGGACTTGTTAACTGTCAAATTTTGTAGGACTGAAATCATGCAAACTGACTTAGATAAGAAGGTGACACTTTCCTGGAACTATCATTTCTGGTTTTCCCTGCCATTTGTATTTTTGTCCACAATTACATTCATTTTTCTTTAACTTTATCTCCTATTGTATCAGTCATTTTATAATCCCCATTCCCAGAAAATGACAAGTGAAATAATGTACAAAAATGACAAACCAAGGGCTGGAGCGATAGCACAGCAGGTAAGGCGTTTACCTTGCATGCACAAACCCAGGTTCTATTCCCAGCATCCCATATGGTCCCCCGAGCACCACCAGGAGTAATTCCTGAGTGCAGAGCCAGAAGTAACCCCTGAGCATCACCAGGTGTGACCCAAAAAGCAAAAAAAAAAAAAAAAAAAAAAAAAAAGAAATGATGAACCAGAGAATACATTTATTGCCATGGTGATAGCTCAAAGCAAATGCTTCACATATTGGAGCCCCAGGTTCACAGCCCAGTACCACATGGTCTCCAGTACCAGGAGCAACTACCAAGCACTGAGCCAGGAGTAGTCCCTGAGCATCATTGGTGCAACCCAAACAAACAAAAGAAGGGATGGAGCAATAGCACAGTGGATAGAGCATTTGCCTGATGTGCATTCAACTGGGGTTCGAACCCACATAACCCATATGGTCCCCTGAGCCTACCAGGAGTAAATTCTGAGTGCAGAACCAGGAGTAAGCCCTGAATACATCCAGGCACAACCTAAAAACCGAAAGAGGAAAGAAGGAAGGAAGGAAGGAAGGAAGGAAGGAAGGAAGGAAGGAAGGAAGGAAGGAAGGAAGGGAGGGAGGGAGGGAGGGAGGGAGGGAGGGAGGGAGGGAGGAAGACATTTTCCCTCCTAAATTAGCAGGCATAATATATATAACATTGAAAATTAAAAACAAGACACAAAAATAATAAATACTGTATCCAAACCACTGTCCAAAGCAAAATGTTTAATAACACTACTCAATAGACAAAGATGCTTTTCACACAAGGTGCTATATTAATGCAAACAAATTCTTGATTACTGTTTCTTAAGTGTTATTTCAAAAACATAGGAAGAAATACTATAGCTGAAAAAAGCAAAAAGTTAGCAGAATTGGGGCTGGAGAGATAGTACAGCTGATAAGACACTAGTCTTGCATGCAGCTGACCCAGATTCAATTTCTAGCAAATCATATGGTCCCCCAAGCCCGACCAGGAATGAGCTTTGAACTCAGAGCCAGAAATGATCCCTCAGCCAGAATTATGCCAGGAACATAGTGAGATATGGGTCAGAAACAAGCAAAAAAGTTACCAGACAATGCTGAACTCTCTGTATAGCAACCTTAAAAGTGATTCTTTAAGTAAATTCACGAGCCAGTGGGTCTCAGCCTCAATCTGCTTTGCAAAGATTTTTCTAACTGGCTAAAATGCTCTAACAACATCCAAACAGATATGTACTTATATATATTAACTCATTCATAAAGCAGACCTAAAAGACTCAGTATGGAAATTATACTGATGTATGTGATACAGTTGTTGCATATATTCCAATGTATCTGGTTGAAGGTATTACAGTAAAATGTTTGTGACTCAGGGCCAGAGCAATAGTACAGCAAGCAGGGTGTTTGCTGGCATACAGAAGACCTGGGTTCAATCCCCAGGACCCCATATAGTCCCCTGAGTACCACCAGGAATGATCCCTGAGCACAGAGCCAGGAATAAAACCTAAGCATCACTGACTATGATCCCAAAATGAAAATAAAGAAAGAAACGAAATGTTTATGACTCATATAATAAAGGCAGGTGGGTTGCTGAAACACGTTCAGATCACTGGGATCTACGCATCTCCCTAGAACCTCCCAGATCTCCCAGTCTTCCAGCTTTCTCGTTAGTATGCCTCTCCACCTTTGCAAAGCAAAAATCACTGCTGATTCTTTTCTTAACTACACTTATTTTACAAGTATTTAAGGATGCTGCCTAAACTAGTTTTGTAGTTGCAGTTTAGAAAGCAATATAAAAGGAATTAAATGATTCAAATAATTGAATAAATATCAATAAATCAAAAATTTCTAAATAAAATGCACTGTAACACTGTCTTCCCGTTGTTCATTGATTTGCTCAAGCGGGCCCAGTAATGTCTCCATTGTGACAATTGTTATTGTGTTTGGCATGTTGAATACATCCCGGGTAGCTTGCCAGGCTTTGCCATGAGGGTGAGATACTCTCGATAGCTTGCCGGGCTCTCTGCGAGGGCGGAGGAATCAAACTCCAGTCATCGGCCGCATGGGCCTCGTGCAAGACAAATGCCCTACCCACTGTACTATCACTAAAAATGTTATCAAAAATTCCTAGAAGCACAAATAAATATTCCCTTTTTCCTGGTCTCTTGAATAAGGATTCAAAATTAAACAAGAGAAATAGCTGATTATTAGACAACCACTTTTCCACATTGATACTTACAAAGCAAACTGAACTTTCAAATACTATGAAAGCTCATTTCTACCTTTTGGAATCTCTAAAACACCTTGGGGAATTCAGCTGTGAAATGACGCTTATTCTAACCTTAAAATTAATGACTTCTCATGCTGAGCACATGATATATGGCTAGAGTACTGGTTTTCAACATTTTTGCTCCTGTGAATCTGTAACCAGAATTGAATACCACTGGCCTAGACGATGGGAATAAGAGAGAAGATGACAAACTACACATAGTACTATTGAAATTGACTCCAAGATTTGAAATATACAAAAACTAATGCACAGTATTGTTCTATATAAAGAATATAAAGTAGAGTGACTAAAAGCAGCAAATTTCTCATTTTAGCAAACTTGTATTCTGCTAAAAGCTATGCTTGTGACCACAGAATCAGGAAAGGAAGTTAGTAGAAACAAAGACAAAATTCATAAAAATATTTTTACTTCCACTGGTACAAAAACAACATGCATGTTTAAGGACTTGATATTGTGAACTCTTGATGGTATTCTAGGAAATGGGCATGAGATAATGTTTTCAAAATAGCCCCATGATAATGTCAATGTGTAATTTCTGTCCTTATCACCATATTCTGTAGATCATGAGCAGTACTGATATTGAGCCCAAAAAAAGGTGTCAGGATGTTTTAAAAAGTTTTTTTTAAAAAAAAACTATGCCTTCTTTCCCTAAGGAAAAGAGTCAATGAATAGCTGAGGAACTGCTGACAGATTAAAAACCTACCGTTGCTTAGTCATAAGGAAAAAATGTCTTAAAATGGGTTTAATTGTTTCTTAGAAAATTCTGACTGAAAGATCTTGAACAGAGCCCATTAACATGCATATATCTTATTTTTATCATTAGAGGAAAGTCATGGTGTGTAGATCAAAGAAGATCAAAACAGTTTTTTAAGATCCTCTGGCACATGCCTAGCCTGACAAATACCCAGATATACTAAGTAATTGTCCTCAGCTAAACAGCATCTATAATACCAGACTGTCTCCCCTTTTTTTTTCTCCTCCCAGTTTCTCCTCTGCATTGTCATAGTTCTCCTCTTCTTTTTAAAATGACAATATAGGTCAGCTGAAAATATTGCTGAACTTGGAAACATTACAAAGTAGAAAAGGTGATCCATCCTGTTCTGTTCCTCAACTCCCGTTCATTTCTCACTTACTCTCGTTCTCTCAAGGACACTTCACCAGTAGCCCTGCTTGTACTTTAAAGATTTCCCATCTAGGAAAACGGTTCCTATTCCATGAAGTCAGACTTAGGAGCTCCCTTCACTCAGCTTCTATGGCAGCTTACTCATACATGTGTCAGAACTTACTACCTCATTGGTTTTAGCAATTTATTTGATAACCTATTCTACGATCCCTATAACACTATAATTTCTTGGAAACAGTGAGTAAACCATGCTATTTATCATTGTAAATGTCATTGTCTCCAGCCCTTAAGAAGGATCAATGATTATTTATAGAATAGATAAATGTTACTAAATGTCACCTCTCTTAAATTTCAGAGAAAAGCAGCAGCCATTGTAACATAGTGGAAAATATGTCTATGTTATATAAATAGTTTTAACATTGCAAAAGACATTCTAAATTTGCAGAAGATCTGTGATTTAGCACAATGCAGTTTCTGTAAAATTTTCAAAAGGACCTTGAAAAGTTCGAAATCTAAGATAGGTAGACCCATGGTTTAAAATTGAAATAAGTCTCCGCCGGGGAGCCAGAGCTGTGTCTCAGCAAAATAACACATGCTTCAACTCTGTAAGGCTTTGGGTCTAATCACCTATATCACCAAAAGCTAAAACTAAATTTTAATGAAGAATAAAAGTCAAAAACTAGATTCTGCTTTTCCTTTCACTGGCCTTTCTGAACCAAATGCTGTTTCTCTCAAAATTTGTTCCCTGCCTACTCCTTATGCAAGACTTACCCTCTACCGGGCTATATTGTTGCCCATGGTGACCTCAAGCCTTTCACTGAGTCCTTTATATGAACCTTTTATCTACTTAACCCCTCTAAGCACGCACAGTCAACAAAGAAGGAAGGCTTACTACCTTAAGATGTTGATTAAGTGACTGGCCCACATCAGGTTCTTAGAACATAATGTTGAATTGGAAACACAGGAGCCGGAGGGATAGTACAGCAGAAGGGAGGGCGCTTGCTTTGCTCTGGGTAACCTGATACCCAGTGCCTGATACCTCATATGATCCCCCTAAACCTCACCAGAAGTAATGCCTAAGCACAAAATCAGAACTAAGCACAGAGTACCACCAGGTGTGGCAGCAAAACCAAACAAATATAATTGCTAACACAGGTCTGGATTCTTACAACACCATGTTTAGGAGCTGGAGAGATAGTAGCAGGAAGGGCACTTGGCTTGCTTTACAGGAGGTCAACCCAGGTTTGATTCCTGGCACCCCATATGGTCTTCTGAGCACAAGTGATCCCTGAGAGAAGAACCAGGAGTAATCCCTGAGCACTGTCAGGGATACCCCCAATCCAAAGAACACAGTGTTTGATTGTTAACAGAGGAGGTCTGGATTGCTTCCTTAAAGATACAAAGCAGCAAACAGATGAAATTTATCAGAAAGAGCTAATTTTCTGCTGGGATATTCTGATTTGGGGAGCCAGTTCACTTATGTGAGCATCAGTCAGAACATCCAGTGCTGTTGTTATTGGGTGGATCAGTAGGTAAAAGAGAAGAGTTCCGGGAACCCTGACCTCAGCTCTCAGGTTGAGATAAGGAAGGAGGAGAGGCATTCTGACACAGAGGAAGTGGAGGTGAGAAAATTTCCTTTTTTGGAAATGCGAGTTAAAGGTATGACAGAGGGAAGTAACAGAAGAGGAAGCTGAAGGGGTAAGAACTAATCCAGTCACACAAGCTTTTACATGCTGTACTTCCACATATTTTTTTTCCTAGAAACCACTAAAGGATCATGCAGCATAGTAGTTGGTCTCTTTGTAGCAGAGTGAGACGTAGTTTGGAGGGTCCTAGATAGAAGACAAAATGACCTATTATAGCTATACAAAGAGGAAACCTCAATTTTCCCCCTGCCAGCTGCTATGAACAGTCCAATTTTTCACCACCCCCAAATTATTTTTTAAGTTCCTGTGAATTCTTGGGCTCTTTCTGATAAATAGAAAGTTTACAACTGTCCAGCATCGTAAAATTCTGCCCCAGAGTTCAGGCTTACAGGAGGCGAAGATAGATGGCAATACTAAGGCAAACAGCCAGATCACTCTGATCCCTGCATTCTCTGGAACATTCTTGTCAAAAGATACAAAATGCAAAGAGTCCAATTTTCATTTTAAAGGCCCTACACACACACACACACACACACACACACACACACACACACACACACACACCCTTATCTTTAACTTCCCTACATTCTCTGTAAAACAAAATTCCCAGTTTCTCTCTTAAAAACCCCACAAAAAAGCTAACCAAATTAACTTAGTCCTGTTCTAAGTTCCACCCCACATGGGACATTCTTTTTCCTTTCTCTTCTATTCCAATAAACTTTTCTACTTTCCAATTCTGAGTCTGGACATTTTTATTACTCAATATTTTTGTTCTTGAAAACATTAAGAGCCTGGAAACCATGGACCAACACAGAGACCCGTTGTCACCACTCCTGTATCACTCTTGGGTACCAATAGCTATTATAGCACTACCTATGTAAGGGGAGGTGCTTCAGAGAACAAAACAGGAAAAGTATGTAATAAAAGGAATAATGCCAGTTTGTGATATATTGGAAGGAAAGAAAATTGGAAAAAGAGGAAAAGTAGGGATATTACAAACTGGAGAAAGTTCAGAGTGATGCCATTTACGAAAACAAACTACACACAAGTGAAGGGAAGATTAAGTTGGGAAAAGAATGGATGAGGTTTATGCTATATTGAATTGAAATTGTCTGAAGTATAAGAGTGTCTGTCCATTGATTATATGGATCCAGAGCTCAAGAGAAAGATTACAAAATAAGAGATTATGAACTTGGGAATTCTCATAAAGGTAATGGTTTGAATTACAGGACTAGAAAAGACCGTTCAGGGGATGTATATACAACTCAAATTGTGCATAAAGCTAAGGGAAGATAGAAAATGAAAAATTCTCAGAAAAAACTGAGAAATTATAATTAGAGGGATAGGGAAAAAAAACAAAGAGACAAATTCATGGAGCTCCAGAACATTCTGAAAAACAAGGAGTGGCCAGCACTGCAAAATGTTGCTGAGATATCAAATGAGATAAAGACTCTGAGAAGGACCACTGCCTTTAATACAAAGGAGGTTTTCGTGACCTCGAAAAGCAAGATCACATGTTTTCTGAAGCAATAGAAAGTGAAGCCAGGGTAAGGGAGTAAATAGAAGTTGAAAAGTAAAGAATGCAGAGAATTTTTAAAAGCTTGGCTTTTGAAAGGAAGGAGATACATGGGAGTAAAATTAGAACAAGACTGAGATACAATATTGATAGAAATTTTAGGCTATGTTCTCACATATGCAGTATTTAATTGAATAGTTAAGTGAATATGTTTCTAAGCAGAAAGAAAGGAAGAAGCGGAAGATCCAGAAGAACAAGAATTTAAATTGGAGGATATGGGATACAAATAGAGAAGGATCCAAGGTATTGATGGGTCTGCAACTTCAGAGACTAGCAGGGGAGAAAGCAATAATAGCAGCAAAACATTATCAAGGTTAAGGGTAGGAAAGGAAGGTAGTTGAGAGATTCGTGACTATTAATATGCAGAGAAGTGAAATACTCTTTATATAAATCCTGATGAGTTGTCATCAAGAATAGAAATTTGGTCACGGTTATGTAGTAATGGTTTTCAAAGTAACATTAAAAGTAGGTTTCTTCAACAAGAGGGAAAAAAAGAGGGAAAGAAAAGGAAAACTCTATGTTACAAAAAAATTTAAAAAAAAACCTTACCAGACATGTCAACCAATCACAGAATGTGAATTTTTACCATAATTGAAGAAAATAACCAAAAAAATCAAAAATGCAAAGCAAAAGTAATCAATGAAGTGTGAAAACGGTTTTATATGTAATGGTATCAATATTCCTCCTGTCCTGGGAATAGAACCTAAGACCTTAAGCATACAATCAAGTGCTCTACCACAAAGCCACATCCAGGACACAATCAGAATTTTTGGTAGTTTGGTTTTTATTGAGATAATGCTACTGTGTGTGTGTGTGGGGGGGGGGGTATTGTTGTGATCCTTATCTTTTAAACTACATTCAATAATCACAGATAAATAAGATGATACCAAGGATTTGCTCTCAAATAATCCAGAGGTAAGACAGTGTATTGATTGGTCATTAACTAAGTAGAAGATATATGGAGAGTTATGCACCCTCCCTACATTTATATATATATATACAATATATACATATTCTTGAAATTGTTCATAATTTTAAAAATCTTCTAAAAAAAAGAGAGCCACAAATAAAAATTACCATGAAGTACTATAAGTCTGTTTACACTGGAGAACAATCACTTTGCTGTGGTACACTTGAGAAACTTTTCTCTCAGGCGTTCAAAAGTCTATGGTGTGAAAGTAAAGAATTTGGAAAAGTTCAAGGTAAAAATCTTGAAGGATATAATGGCAGAAAAATGTATAAGGTCTATTGTGGTGTTGAACAGAAGAAAGCTAAAACAGTAAGCCATCACCTTGTCTAGGCTTAAAAGAAAGGAATGCAGAAGTTTAGAACATCATAAAGTAGGAGAAACAGGAATTGGAGGTCTCAAAGATAATGCTGGAAAATGGAAGTGAGAACATTGAAGGGTTAGGAAGAAGTGGTTGACAAGCCAGTCTATGAAGAAGTTTAAGATTTCAGTACTGGGCGATGACAAGGTCAAGTGTAACTGAAATGACTGTGAAGTGCCTATAGAAAAGAATGGCTGAAGTGGAATGGAGGTTAAAGTCAAACAGTTAAGGTGGCTTAGAAATTGTGAGGTTGGGTGTTGATTAGGCCCTAAAGGAATCCTAAAATCTCTAATAAAGATGAGGCTAGGTCATGTCTTTCATAGAGATAAGGATTTTCCCCCTCTGTCTTCTTTCAATACACCTGCAACATCTGGTACAGTGACTGACACAGGAAAAAATACTCCCTAAACACTGCTTAATGCATAAATAGATGCATGTCAGTAATCTTTTTGTCACCAATTCCTTAACTTCAAATCTTTGTATTTCTGCACACCAGTGGTTTGTGTTATTTGGGAGTAGAAAAGTGGGACAGGGAGGGTGAGTCAATAAATCAGTTGTTCAACAAACCAGGATTTGTAAAGCAAAATAACTATTATAATAATAGAAATTTATGAAGAAAAACTCAAAGGTACTCACTTCATTAGTCATTTATCCCTGAGCTAATATATGTTTTTTAAAAAGAAAAAAGAAACAATGGGCCCAAAATGGATACCACTTATGCCATACCCACATCTCCAAAGCAAGATTTAATATCAAATTTAATTACAGTTTTAGTCAATCTGAGAATGCAACCATAACCTGTCCCAGTCAAAGCAGGAAATATGCTTAATAAGAAACACACACACACACACACACACACACACACACACACACAACCAGCACCACTTTCTCTCTCTTACGGGGGCATAACCTTGCTGGAAAGAGCATTTTCTTTAAAAAAAATAAAAATAAAAAAGTGCTGATTGATAGTATAGGTCACTTGCCTTGCACACAACTGACCTGGTTTGATCCCCAGTGCCCCAAATGATCCCCCAAACACAGCCAGGAGTGATTCCTGAGAGCAGAAACAAGAATAAGCCTGAGTACCACTGGGTGTGGTCTGAAAAATAAACCAAACAAATAAAAACCTTATTTTCTTTCTGACTACAAAAACCTTCCATTTTGTGAAAACTCTCGGAGCCCTTTTCTTCTTGCTAGATGGGATTCTGTTCAATTTGTGGATCATTTGATAATGCCAATTTTGAGCTCTAAATTTATTTGAATAAATTCTGTGCTTTAGATTGTATGAGATACAGCTGAGTTAATAACTACATTTGAGAGAATGAAAGGTTATTCTAAGGGAAGGAAAAACAAGAAGATTGTTTACCTAAGGCCCTGCCCTGTTACTGTTTTTACTAGAATACTGTTTTGCTGGAAAGACTGGGCCAGGCCTAAGTGCAAATTGCTCTGAATGACAAGAACTAGTGGGTAGGATAAGGAACCCTGACCTCTAGAAGCCCCTTTTATTACTGAGAAATATCTACTCCTCACCTTACAACCACCCTGCCTATTCAGAAATCTCAGGAGTGAATTAAAAATGTTGAGACTACAATAGACTCTTATGCATAAAACCACTATCATTCATGTCTTTAGTCCATTTTCCCCAACAAATATTGGAAGATAATTTATTTGGAAAAGGCATAAGAAAAAACCTATTAAATTATTTAAAAACAATTTTAAATTTGAAATTAAGCCTGGATACAAATAAAATTGTTTGTTTGACTTCTTCTTCTTCTTCTTCTTCTTCTTCTTCTTCTTCTTCTTCTTCTTCTTCTTCTTCTTCTTCTTCTTCTTTTTCTTCTTCTTTTTTTAAAAAGTTCCAGGGATCATATCCAGGGTCTCACACATCCAAGACAAAAGCTCCATTATTAAACTACATTTCTAGCCAAATAAAAGTATTATACATGATTATTTTGAATATTGGGTGATAAAGTTTACCCCTGGCCAGATAATAGGCTATGCATACATTCTCATGTGCTTTACATACATTCTCATGTTACTGGCACAGAGCCCTAAAGTCCAGATATAGACAAAGAAATAAACTAAGAGAATAAAGGATTCACTGGGCTACAGAGGTAGCAGGAAACATCCCCAGATCTAGTTGACAATGAAGTACAAACTCTTGATGTATACTCTAAACTGCTTCTATTAAGTCATGTGAAAACATAGTAGAACATAAATGAAATCTCATCTAAACAAAGAAGACAGGAGATAATGTGGTAGAGAATCTGAGACTGGGGATTTGAGGGTATAAGATAAAGGGGTAATTTTTAGCATTCCTCTGCTTTCTATTTTTTTTTTTTTGCAGGCAACTTCTGTTTTCAAGAGAAAAGAAAGGCTGGAATGAGACTACATTAAGGGAGAGAAAATCCTCCCAGAGATCATTGTTCCCAGAGAAGAATTGGAATTAGAAGGGAGTAATTCTGGTCAAAAAGTCCTTGAGTCCCTATTTCCTTGTGAATGAAAGAGTCTAGTATGTAAATAAGAGCTTTGCATAAGCCAGACATTCTTTCAAGTCCAGTTTATCTACAGTATGACTCACTTCCTTTTTAAAGCAAGAATTAAAAGAGATAGAGGCACCTAACCATTAGCCAGCACAAATCTTAATAGACCTTTTCTTCTCTTCCAAACAGCAAGAAGGTAAGGGCTCCTCCTTTGACAAACCAGCAACATTATTTTGCATGTCCTGTGTACAACCATTTGACCTGTTAATATCCTTATTCAGCACCGAGAAACAAGTGAGATAAACTGGCAGACTAGTTGATAGAAGAAGGCCATAGGTTCAACTTGATACAGACAATGGAATCTGAATAACAAGAAGCTTTTCCATGACTCAGGTAAGGTTTATCTCCTCCAAAAGGAAGTTTAAAAAGATACTCATGAACCCTTGAGCGGAAGTCTCAGAGCATCCTTGGCCAAATACCAGAAGAGGAAACAAGTCGTAGGTTTATCCACTGACAAATGGGCTCCTCACAGGGAACTGACCAAATTACTGAGAAATTAATAGAGGTGTATACTGAGATTAAAAAATTGAACTGGAAAGTGACTGGCCTCTATCTGATCCTAATGTTTACTGAAGGTCTTATCCTTCAAGAGATTTATCAAGGACAATTCATTTTCCAAGAGCTAAAGATTGGGTTTGAAGAGTGAAGTAGGAAGGAAGAAACCAAGAAAGTAAAAACTAAAGTACATTCCCAGTATTTGAAAACTCCGGATGTCTGACTCATTTTCCTTAAATATCCCATACACACACAGATATGTTCAGGAAGGCCTGAGACTCCCCCAGGCCTTCCAGTATCCACATTTACTATTTGGACATTTCCCCGTTTAAAATAATAATAATAATAATAATAATAATAACAACAACAACAACAAAGAAGTTTAAAGGCCTTATGGTGTCCCATTGTAAGAAAACAAATGTTACTGAGCCCATAAAATATGTTAACTAATGCTGTGCTCTATGTACCTAGGTTGTAACAATGAGCAAACATAGAAAATTTCTGTTTTTATAGGAAAGTCTCACCAGCTGACTCTTCATTTAAATACTAAATGTTTTTACCTTTACCTTATAATCTGGAGAAAAAGGGAAGAGGTAGGTTTGCTAGGGTCCACAAAGAACTTAGAATGCCTGAATCCAACTCATAGACGAAAAAGGACCAAGTAACTTAATTAGGATTTTTTTTCTCTTTAAGTGTTTCTTTCATCAGTTAACTCCTTTGTATAACCTTTGTTCTCTAAACAGGATCTTTTTTTCCAACCTTATCAGGCCATTTGTGAATCTAAATTAGATAGCACACTGTTGGCTGGATTCCAAAGTATTACTCATTAATGTTTTTTGAACATTATATTAGAATTAGAATTTATATATGATTGTGCATATACAAAATTAACTTAAAAGCACAGGCATGAGACTACCTGAACTGCCAGAAGCAGAATTTTGAAAATATTGATGCAGGTGAGGCAGAAGCGGCAGTAGCAGGTCTGTGTGTGTGTTAGTGATTCCCAGGTTCTTCAATATTTTCAAAAATGAAAATATGGAATAATAAAGATGCTCAGACTCAGAGTTGGAAAGTACAAAAGTTTATTAGAAAGTAGAAGAGAGAAGAAAAGCTGCTCCCCAGGTGGGGAGGAACTTAGTGTAGGACTAAGTTAACGATGACTGTTTTTGTGAGATTTTTATAGGACAACCAGGTCTTTGTATGACAGAGAATGCAGGGATTCTTCAGGGTGGTCGGGCTGGTTTGAGTTGGTTCAGCCTCGGCCTCAGGTATTGTCCAATATCTTTGTCTTCCTGTGAACCTAAGATCTGAGGTAGAATTTTATGATGGACAATTGTTAACTCCTGTTTATTAGAAAATTCCAGGAATTTGCGAGGAGTGAAAAATGTGGAATGGGACAGCTAAAAGTGGGAGTGCTCACAGCAGCTGGCAGAGGTAAACTGAGGCCTCTTCTTTCAATATCAACAGCTAACAGATACTAAATGCCTACTTAGCTACTTGGCATGAGACATTTTTTCCTATTTTGCTTATGCGTGCTAATCCAATGAATATATAATAATAGCTTCAGTTATATCACTATCTGTGGATGGGTTAACTGAAACACTGAGTTTAAGCAACTTGTCCAAGATCAAACAGATAGTGAGTTTAGTCTCATAATTTGAATTTAGACCTGATGTGAGTAGGTAGATATAGGGAAAGGCCCTCGGCAATGAAACTTAGGTCAACAGAACTTCTGGTAGGAAAAGACTGATCCACTCTGTGGATACAGAAAACCGACCTGATAATACCTGCAGCCGACTCTGAGGCGGTTGAACCCCTCCCCATGAAGTCCCTCAAACCCTCGGATCTCTCCCTTAATCTGATTATGTGATCCAGCCCCGAGAAGATCCTATCAAAGACACCTTGAAAAGAGGAAGGGTGCGCATATGCTGCCCGAGCCCATGTGCTGCTTGTGCCCACATGCCAAGCACATGTGGTGCCCGAGCACATGTGTTGCCCACATCTCCCCTCTTGAGATGTGTACTTTCATGCCTTCGTGTCGAATGCTAGGGTATGTGTAGGGGCTTTGTCTCTCCGCCCTTGGAAAAGCCCGTGTTCTCTCTTGAGTGCATTTCTCTCTCTCTCTCTCTCTCTCTCTCTCTCTCTCTCTCTCTCTCTCTCTCTCTCTCTCTCTCCCTCCCTCCCTCCCTCCCTCTTTCCCCCTCCACACCTTAAAAATCCTCCAAATAAAATCTATTTATTTCACTGCTTGTCTACTCCTGAAATTCCTTTCTGCGAGGCAAGATAAGAACCCAGTAAACCTGGGTCCCAGGTGGCAGAGGCAGTTGGAGAGAAAGTGACCCTCTTTCTCCTCCCGGCTTCACATAAGTCATCCGTGGGGCCCACCAATATCAGACCTGCTTCTAAAATGAGCTTACCCTGAGTTTATCTGCATTGCTAGCCAATCAGGGGACAGATGGGAAGAATACACTTTGCTTCAGAATTTTCCCTCTGGTTAATTCTTTGTGGGCTGGAGATGAACTGTAAATCTTTCTATAGGGTATATCAAGCAATACAAACGCTACTCTGTTCCACTATTATATTGAAAGATTAAAAACTGCTAAAGTGTCCAAACCCCACCCAGGCCCCTCCTTCAAATGCTTTACAGATCTATGTCTTTGAGGAAGAGGGGACTTAATATTCTTTCCTTAGAAGGAGTAGAGTCCAGTCTTTAAGACTGCAGCTTCGGGCTGGAGCCATAGCACAGCAGATAGGACATTTGCCTTGCATGCAACTGACCCGGGTTTGATTCCCAGCATCCCCTATGGTCCCCTCAGCACCACCAGGGATAATTCCTGAGCGCAGAGCCAGGAGTAACCCCTTTGCATTTCCAGGTGTAATCCAAAAAGAAAAAAATAAATGACTGCAGCTTTACAGCGGACAAGGTCTGATAACACTGCACGAATAAAACAATAATATTGCTTCTATTGTTAAAACAAAAATGAACATATGGTTTAAAAAGAAAGATTTGCTTCAGAAAGATTTTCGATAACACAACATTTATCAAGCTTGATAAAACTGTTTACCTGAGAATAATCCAGTTTTTCTTTTGTCTTTCACTGGAGAAGTAGAGCTGGCTGGTTGTAGAGTGAGCTAGTTGGGGAAAGTCACACTGTCACACTGTCCTCCCGTTGTTCATCGATTTGCTCGAGCGGGCCCAGTAACGTCTCCATTGGAGACTTTGTTGTTACTGTGTAGTCATCTTTTCATATTTGTGTTAAAAAGATGATTTCAAGAAAAAAATTTAAATACCTTTCTTTTTTGTAGAAAAGGATTCTAAAATAATTTATCTGCCTGTAGGCACCAGCACTGCAGAGGTAAACTGCATCATGAGGACCTCCTACCCTTCCCTTTTCTTCCCCTGAGAGATGATAAACTTGCCTGCAGCAGTCTTTTACTTTTCTTTTGCATATAATCTTCCTATCCTTCCAGGCTTCCTTCTGCTGATAAAAAACCTCAGTATTTGCATACCTCCTCAAATGGTCTTTTCACTTGTGCGGTGAAACAATGTCACTTCATGAGCCATTGAGTAATCTAACTTGATATTCAGAATTACAAGGATTTTGTTTTTGAACATACTATACATAACAGAATCTCAAAGTCACTGAATAAAAGACAAATAGAGGGTTCCATAGTAGATGGTAGTATTTGGCCTTGTGGATTGAGTTGGAGCTCTTATGAGAAATTATTTACCTTTTTGGTTTTGTTTTATTGTTATTACTATTATTTATTATTATTATTATTAATTTTGGAGTGCTGGAGCCATAGCACAGTGGGTAGGGGATTTGCCTTGCACGTGGCAAACCCAGGTTCGATTCCCAGCATCCCAAATGGTCCCGTGAGCACCGCCAGGAGTAATTCCTGAGTGCAGAGCCAGGAGTAATCCCTGTGCATTGCCAGGTGTGACTCAAAAAGCAAACAAATAAACAAAAACAACAACAAAAAAAAAACACACCATATTGACAATAGATTTATTTTTAAAAAATTTGTACATTGTCTTATGTTTTTTACCAACTCTAATATGTCAAACATCAGCATACAGAAGTTTTCATTTGCTTTTAGGTTTTCTTTTTCTGGTTGAGGAAGGAATTAGTGCTTCCTCCTGACTCTGTGCTCAGGAATCTCTCCTAGAAGTGATCAGGGCACCATATATGGAGCTGAGGTTTAAACTGGGGCAAGCCACATGCAAGGGAAATACTTTAACCTCTGTAGTATCTGTAGGTCCCTGCTTTTAGATTTTTGGGGGGGGGGGGGTCACACCTGGCGATGCACTCAGGAATTATCCCTGGTGGTGCTCAGGGGACCATATGGGATGCTGGGAATCTACGCTGGTCAGTCCCGTGCATGGCAAACGCCCTACCTGCTGTGCTATTGCTCTAGCCCCTGCTTTTAGATTTTTAATGTAATTTACTTACAAAAAATAAATTAAGGGCTTGACTGATAGTACCATGAGTAAGGCTCTTGTCTTGCACACAGGCAATCAGTGTTCAATCCCTGGCATCCTATATGATAGCCTAAGCATCACCAGGAGTAGTTTCTGAGTGCAGAGCCAGGAGTAACCCATGAGCATCGCCAGGTATGGCTCCAATGCCAATAAATAAAATTTTTAGATAGTGTGAAAGTTGATGAGTTCTTCTAGAAATAGAGATAGAGAAATAAAGGAAGGAAGGAAGGAAGGAAGGAAGGAAGGAAGGAAGGAAGGAAGGAAGGAAGGGAAGGAAGGAGGGAGGGAGAGAGGGAGGGAGGGGGGAGGGAGGAAGGGAGAGAGGGAAGGAGGGAGGGAGGGAGGGAGGGAGGGAGGGAGATAAAGAAGAAAGGGAAAGAGAGAAAGAAAAGAAAAGGAAAAAACCAAACCAAGATGTCAGTGAGCTAACTCAAAAAGCTGGTGAACATGCCTTTCATGCAAAGGCCCCAAGTTCGATCCCAGTGCATTACTGGATATAGCTCAGGTAGGCCTGATACCACAGGAAGCACAAGCAGCATTGTTTCACTGGACTGATCAAAAACTTCAGGCTGGGACACCCTAAGCATTGTTTGGGAACATCCTCTCAAGAAAACTAAATACAAGCTGGGAGAATGGCTTAGCAATAGAACTCATATATTTTGTGTGTGAACTCCGCACTTGGATACTCAGAACTGCAATTTTTTTTTAAGTTTTATTAGTGAAACACCATGAGATACAGTTGTGTAGACTTACAAATTTTTGTGCTTGGATCTCAGTTATACAATGATCAAATACCCTCTATGGTAGACACTTCTCTCTCTCTCTCTCTCTCTCTCTCTCTCTCTCTCGCTCTCTCTCACTCTCTCTCTCATTCACTCTTGTTCTCTCTCTTTCTCACTCTTGCCCTTGCTCTCCTTTTGGGCATTACAGTTTGCAGTACACATATTGAGAGTCAAGGCCATCATATTTGGTTCTTTGTCCACTTTCAGCACAAATCTACCACCCAGAGTGATCACTTCCAACCATCATTGGCATAATGGTTCCTTCTCTATCCCAACTACCTTCTCCTCCAGCCCTTGAGGGAGGCTTCCAACCATGGATCATTCATCCTTACCCTTGTCTCTACTGTCCTTGGGTATTAGTCTCATACTATGATTTTTTTAAATAACCTACAAATGAGTGAAGTCATATTATGTCTGTCCTTCTCCTTCTGATATATTTCACTTAGAATGATACTCTCTACATCTATCCATTTATAAGCATTTTTTTCCACTGTTTTTTTCTAATAGCTGTATAGTATTCCATTGTGTATATGTACCATAGTTTTTTTTAACACTTTCTCTGTTTATGGTAACTCAGAGCACCACCAGGAATAATTTCTGAGTGCAGAGTAAGGAGTAACTTCCAAGCATCTCAAGTTGTGGCCCATATAGATATACATATATGTATATGTATGTATATTAAAGTAAGATATAAGCAATGAAAAAAAGCTGTTGAATAGAAGATATTTGCACTTTATATATCTTATAATGATTTAACATTCAAGGTATATAAATAAATCTCATGCAACTTAACAACAACAACAAAATGAGTGGGATATTTTCCAGACACTTCTCCAAAGAGAACATCAGATAACCTATGAGTATACAAAAAAATGTTCATCATGAACGATAATTGGGGAAATACAAGTTAAACTACAATGAGGTACCATGTCACATTTGAGTATGTGAGAATGACTTACTTTAAAAGCACCAATACGGAAAGTAAGGATCTCTTTGAACTGTTGGTGGGAATGTAAATTGGTGTTAACATTTTGGAAAGTACTGGAACTTCCCAAAGAAACTTAGATAAAGGTGTTATACCCCACTTTTAGGTCCATATCTGAAAAATATAAAAAAAAGGTAAGGTAAAGGCCCTCCCGTTGATCGTCGATTTGCTCGAGCGGGCCCAGTAACGTCTCCATTGGAGACTTTGTTGTTACTGTGTCTGGCATATCGAATACTCTCGGTAGCTTGCCGGGCTCTCCGAGAGGGGCGGAGGAATCGAACTCGGGTCGGCCATGTTGGCTGCTTGTAAGGCGAACGCCCTACCCGCTGTGCTATCGCTCCAGCCCCGAAAAATATAAAAACATGAGCAAAAATGTTGTATTCACTCCAATGTTCATTTTCAGTGTTTTTAACGTAACTCAAATAAGGACACAACCAAAGTGCCCACTGATAAATGATTGGATACCACAGAAATAATAAAGTCTTGCAATACAATATTTTTCAGCTATTAAAAAAAATTGTCCAGCCGTATGGTGTCGCCAGCAGGTCAATCTGTACCTATGAGGCAAGTGCATCAGCAGCCTGATGGCGTCTTCAGACTTCCAGATACCCCAAAATTGCTGCTGTGCCTTTGGCCAGACCCCAAAAACTTGGGGCCAAGTTTACCAAGAAAGTAAATGGCTAAAAGTTAGGTATAAAAGTTAGGTACCCACAAACCACCTCCAGCTCAGCTATATAATTGGAGGCAAGGCCTCACTGGTTCCTGATCAAGCTGCTTAATGGCCATGATCCCAGAGACTCAGAAACAAATCTTGGAACCCAGGGCTTTTGGCAGAGATGTGTCTGGTCCCCATAATGGGTTACCGGCACAAGACCACCCCAGGGGGGAAAGGGTGTTGTCCCTTCGACTGCTCCCCCTTGGTGGCTTGGTAGCCACCATCCTTCAGAGGCCATTGGGTAGTCAGGTTTGGGCCCACAGTGACACCAACCCTCCTCATCCACAAACAAATTGTAATGAGTATTTTCAAATAGGCAAAAGCATGCTCAAACAGAAACAGAATGAATACATGTTAAATCATATTAGATTTATTACTAGAGTAGCCAGCAGAATAATAAACTTGAATCTAAAGGTGTTTGAGCACCTGAATATTTACTTTTAAAAACTGTTAAGATAGGAGTCAGAAAGAGATTTCAACAGTTTGAGCATGTGCTTGCAAGCAGGAAGCACAGGGTCCAGGCCAGGTTCCCCACTGGCACAGCATATTCCCCTGAGCAATGTCAGGAGAAACCCTGGAGCACAGAGCCAGGAATAGTCCCTGAATACCATAAAGTGTGGAGATTATAAAAATAAAAGACATTTTTGGGAAGGGTTAGGCACTGCAATGATCAGGGGTACTCCTGACTCTGTGCTCAGTAGAACAGAGAAACCTTATAGGATTCTTGAGAAACCTTATAGGATTCCAGGGATTGAACTCAGGTCAGCTACATGAAGGCAAGCACCCTACCCTGTCTATCTCTCCAGTCTAAAAGTGAAAGATATTAATACGATTGTTGTTCAAATATAATAATTTATTTAATTCATAGAGGTCAGTTAATTTTCTGTATAGTCCTTAATCCTTAGAGACACACTTTGTACCAGAGATAAGTGCCCGAATCAACATGTAACCTCACAAGTCTTTGTAGTATATCAAACAAAAGTTTCTTTTCCTTGGATAATTATATATTTCTTGGTCACCTTTTTCTTTTTAACACTTCCTGAGTGTGACAAGCTGTTCTCTCTTTGTCCTTATATTAATTTTCATGACATCTCCAAAACTGTGCTTATAGCAAATGAAAAATTAGATTCTAATACAAAACATCAGAAGAACCATTATTGAAAATTAATTCTCTAATTTGGGTATGTGTGATTTGGGGAGTAAACTTTAACTTCCTTAAAGTTCTCACTCTCAATCTGATATAATTTTTCATCTTCTGAGCCACTATTGGCCTTCTCTTTTTCTATCCCAGCTCTAGCAGAGAACAGAAACTTTGCTGGCACAGCCATCTGGTTCTCTCCTCTGCACACTGGCACAAATTATACAAATTGCTTTCCTATTTTTAGAGGAAATACCACATTCAGATAGTCATTTTCATGTGCTAATGACCAGTCTATTACCTATCTTACTAATCACTCTGATTCTATTGGAGATTCAATATTCTTCTCCAAAGAAAATCATCACTCTACCTTTAACTTCCTTCTAGATCTTATTTAATTCTCTTTTGGGGACCTTTAAAATATTCCTAAATCTGACGGATTAAAATGTGTGATATTTATAGAGGCTCATATCTCATGAGTATAATTTTTTATTTCATTTAAATTTCTTTCAATTAAAAAATGGAAATTTTTCCCTCCCAATTCAAGCAAACTACACTGTAGTACTGTAGCACTGTCCTCCCGTTGTTCATCAATTTGCTGGAGCGCGTCCAGTAACGTCTCCATTGTGAGATTTGTTGTTACTGTGTTTGACATATCAAATACATCATGGGTAGCTTGCCAGGCTTTGCCGTGGGCGAGATACTCTCAGTAGCTTGATGGGCTCTCCGAGAGGGGCAGAGGAATCAAACTCGGGTCAGCCTGGTCAGCGCATGCAAAGCAAATGCCCTACACAATATGGGGGAAGTTCACATTACAACAAGTTAGGCATAAAATGTAGTTAGCTTGAGAGATGGGTATAAAACACTTACAGTGGAGGCTCAGGAGACAGGCTTGCTAACAGCCTCAAAAGTCTGTTCAAAATTTAGATATCTCAAGAGAAAGAGATATTCAGGAGAGTTGCTGGGTCTCAGGAGGGAAAGATTACTTCTGATTGATGGTCCCAGGTAATCCTCTCTAGGAGGCCCTCAGACAAGAAGTGCCAAAAGGCTGAAAGGCCTTCAAATTTATATCATATTTCACAGTTATGTTATCAGGACCACCTAACTTTTAACTTAGGTGGAAGCTCTCACATAGCTTTATCTGTTCTTAGGAGCACATGGCATACCTGTTTATCAGTGTCTTTGTAAAAGAGTGTTGCTTTCCATTTGTGAACATAAGCCCCATCCTTTCATCACCTGAGATGTGGCTCCATCCCAATGCCACCCCACCCTTTCATCCACCCGGGTCATTACAATGTCAATATAAATAAAAACTCAATTTGTTGGGATCATTACAATCTGAATATATCATAATATACATATATGTGTATATATGTGCATATATATGACCTATATGAATTTAATCAGTTATTATATTTGAACATCTTTTATTAACATCTTTCTACTTTTAGACTCGAGAGAAAGTACGGTGAGTAGGGTGCTTGCCTTCATGCAGCTGATCTGAGTTCAATGCACACATATGTATATATATAAAATGCTCTCCTTGAAACTCCATCATACATTGAATCTGAGATTAAGCTCCACAAATTTTGAAAGAGATAAAATAAAATTTCCTTTTCCCATTTCACTGTCACTGTCACTGTCCTCCCTTTGTTCATCGATTTTGCTCGAGCGGACCCAGTAACATCCCCATCATGAGACTTGTTGTTACTGTGTTTGGCATATCGAATACATCACGGGTAGCTTGCCAGGCTCTGCCGTGGGGGGGGGGGGGGGGGGGGGGAGGTACTCTTGGTAGCTTGCCGGGCTCTCCAAGAGGGGCGGAGGAATTGAAGTTGGGTCGGCCATGAAGTTGGCTGCTTGCAAGGCAAATGCCCTACTCGCTGTGCTATCACTCCAGCCCTTCCCATTTCAAAGTAAAATATTAGATTTTAGTAGTAAGTAGGTTGAAAGTAGAAGAAAGAAACAAAGACTTAGAAAAGGAATTTAAATTTTTTAAATGGGTAGCTGCCAAAAAAACCCTTTTATATTTTATATATACCTAATTGTTTAGGACACATATTTATCTTTTGTTAAATATTCTGGACTTGGGACTATTTTAAAAATATTCCAGATTTACTGCAGGAGTCCATGACACCAAGAACAGAAGCATTGACCTCCACCTAAAATATACTCTGTACATCCTTGTCAACGAGTCCCCATAAAGACAGAACAGAAAGGAAAAGTCTGGAATGCAAATGTCTCATTAGCTTCCACCTGGCCCGACTGACTAGCTTGCTTGGGTTCCCTGTGATTTCTTTAGACATGGGAACAGGACTTTTATGTTAGAACCTTGAAGATATGAATAATTCTTATAACCTCCAAGGTATTGTGAACAATGTTAGTCTCCAAGAAGGGTAAGAGCAGAAAAGTAACTGAAAGAGAAAAAGCAAAATGTCCCAAAGCCAATAGCAATATACAGCCATGCTTTTCTGGGTCATATCAATTCAATCCATTTTGATCTGCCAGTTTCCCAAGCTGAATTCCCACACCGGCTTGAAATCATTAGCTAACCCATTCAGAGAGCAATGAACAGGGAACTTTGGCTTTCTGATCATGACCAGATCCCTACACTGGTGCTTCAGTCAGTTTATTTTACAGTACAAAGAGCCAGAACCCAAAACAAATAAACAAGAATACTATAACTTTGTACCATTCATTCCCACCCTCACCTTTAACTGAATTGATAAACCAAGGTCACATAAAAATCTGAAGTAACAAGTGACAGAATCTAAATTAATTATGAATGTGAATCAAGTCAGACAATTTCTCCTGTACACTCAATTCTCATCACAGGTTCATTAACAAGGACAAAGATTCACCCAAAAGTGCTTTGCATGCATGAAGGGCTTTACAGCATTCTCAGACGATGAATGATCAGTGCCACCTCCCTCTGGACACCTGAGGCCAGTGAATACATAGACAGCTACAGCACAAAGTGAAATTGCTTTTCTTTCTCTATTTTCTGGCCAGACTTGGATTGAGTACAGGGGACCAGTATCCTCAAATCTCAGAGAAAAATTGACTAATTTGGGTGTAGCAGTAGGAACTCTTCTGTGTCATAAGGCAGGAAACACAAGTACAAGAGAAGAGATAATACACAACAAGGAGTTCCCAATGCACAGAGGAGTCTGAAAAAGAAAGGACCTAACTTTTTTAACATATGCTAACAAAACTACCCATGAACTGGACAACCAAGGCTACAAGGAAGAATGTAATGGGAATAACCTTTACTGCTCTCTTTTCTCTGTGGAAGTTTTAATATTCCTTCATCCACCAACAGATAATTAGTGAGAGGCTATTATACACTTAGTATTATACTAGAACCAGGATAACATAAATAAAACTATAATGACAAGAGTCTTTTGTCTTCCTTATTAAAAGGAAGTGTGCTTATTAGAGAAAAGTTAAAATGGAGATAAACTGAATCCTCCCAACCATAAAAAAGTTATTAGCAGTGTATAAACTCTCCTTTTAAATCTTTATTCAGGGACTGGAGAGATAGTATAGCAAGTAGGGCTCTTCTCTTGCAACCAACCCAAGTTTGGTCCATGACACCCAGGAGGTCCTCAGAGTCTTTACAGGAGTAATCCCTGATCTCAAACCAGGAGTAAGACCTGAGCATAAAACCATTAACACCCATAAGGAGAGAGGGAATGTGCCTGCCACAGAGGCGGGGGGAATAAGGGGGTTGGCAGGAGGGATACTGGGAACATTGGTGGTAGAGAATGGGCACTATCGGTCAGATGGATACTAGATCATTGTATGACTGAAACATAATCACGAAAGTTTGTAAGTCTGTAACTGTATCTCACGGTGATTCATTTAATATATAAATAAATAAAATAAAACCATTTCATTTCATTTTTCATTTCATCATCCTGTTATTCGTTGATTGCCTCGAGCAGGCCCCAGTAACGTCTCTTTCATCCTAACCCTGAGACTATATTCAAGGCTCTTTAGGAGAATGAGACCCATCATTGTTACTGGTATTTGGCATATTTGGTACGCCACGGGGAGTTTGCCAGACTCTGCCCTGTGGGCAGGCTACATTCGATAGCCTGCAAGTTTGTCCAAAGTAGGAATGAGATGATAAAATGTCATAGAAGATGTCCTGACAAGATGTCGCGCGGCCGCGAATAAGGCCATGCGGTTCCAGGAGCTGGATTTTATAGTCTCTGAGTCTTGGCCGTTGATGGGATTACACGGCGCCAGGGGGGCAGGTGGTGGGTGTGACCCCCGCCTACTGGAATTTGGAGGATCTGGGTGGAGGATGCTCGACTCCAATCCGAGTAGGCTGGGAGATCTCGGCCCCGGAACCCGCGTGGAATTGTCCCTCTGCCAGTACCTTCAGGTGTGCGGAGAGTGGTCTCAGCATGGTGGTGGCTGGTCCTGGAGGTCTTCGGCTGCCGGAGCCCTGGTCGGGGCGGGGAGGAAAGCTCAACCCGCTCCCCTCCAACGGGCCCCGGCGAGGAATAGCCAGGCGCGGAAGAAGGAAAAAAAAGACCTGAACATAGCCAGGTGTGGCCCCAAAACAAATTAAAAAATCTATTTTCAATGTGCATGAATTTATATGTATAATTATCCAAAAGAATGCCATACTATTAGCACATAATATTGTATCATAACTGTTTTTTATTATTTTATTATCTTTCACATGTTGCAGTCAGATTAAAGACAAATTTCCTTATTTGAAAAGTAGGAGTAGAAGTTATTTTTTCTTTTAATTCTTATACTGTGCTATACTTGATATGAGGAAAACAAAGAGAAAACAAACCCCCAGTCATCCCAGCTGCTCTCAGTGCTAAGAAGGGAGTGTTAAATGCTACAACTTCCACAACTCTGTTTACTACAAGAAACCACAAGCCCCAGGTCATGGCCCTGGGTTCTCCAGAGCAGGCAGAGGAGGGGTAGCATTTCCATTTGAAGGTTTAACAATGCACCATCCAAAAAACTTGTCCCTTGCAATAGATAACCCAAAAGGGAGGCTAGAGTTTAACTCAGTGTGGTCAGGACTCTGATGTAGAGCAGGAGAGAATTAGATTTACTTGCCCTAAATAACCTGCAAATTCTCCCACATTAGACTGTACTTAAAGTCATTCGAATTATTCAGCTTAGTATTAGTGCCTAATTTCAGTCTGTTCCACTTTGGAAAAGTCGCAAAACTTAAGGTTTAAGTCCTTAAATCATTTAAGAGTAGCTTGTTGTGCAGAGAAAGCAGACCTCCTCTCAAGATGAAATTTACTTATGGATCAATCCCAAACCCACAAAGAAGGAAACCACCCCAGTAGCCAAACACAGCATTATTTTTACTTTTTGTTTGTCTTTTATCAATTCAACTTCAGGCAGTAATGCAAAACCATTCTCGATGGGGTTGGGATGGGGTTGTGGGCCAGGGTGCCAAACAGGGCTGTGGGTCAAGCTTATTGTTATGTAGAACTTCAGATTCTCACACCTACTAGGCATGTACTCTACCACTTGTGCTAATCCATATAGCTTTATTTCCAGTGTCTTTTTATTCCACTGTTTCAGTGCACCAAATTTTTCAAGCATCTTTTTTCTCTAAGTTTTTATATCTTCCAATTTTCTTACTACAACATTCCTATAATGAATAGTTGGTGACTAAATATTTGTCCATTTGCATCATTATGACCTTAAGATGATTCTTTCAAATAGTCAACTCAAGAGCTCTATTTTTATGACTTTTGCTATCAAATCACCCAATTCTCCAGAACTTCAGGGAAGTTAGACCAATTCTTATTCTCATAATTTTTTGTGGAGGTTTTTACTTCTCTAAAACTTTCTCTGCATTGGCATAATCTGGAAAACAAAGTCATTTGTTTCATATACTACATCTTTTGTTTTGAGATCACACCTGGCAGTGATGGAGGTTTCTCACATCTTTATGTTGAGGGTAACTCTTGGAAATGCTTGAGAGATCATGCGGTGCCAGGATCAAATCTGTATCTTATGAATGCAAAGCCTGTACTCTGCCTGTTGAGTTATCTCTCTGGCCCTTGTTTTGAACTTTACTAATGTATGGCTGCAGCTGTATATTCATGGGAGAAGCTTCCTAAATGGTGTGCAGAGTATGGGGGAGCCATTCCTAGCAGTCAACTGAGCCATAGTTCAACAATACAGCATAGGAATATGGTAGTGCTGGGATACTCCGTAGCAGTACTCAGGGGTCTTCAAGGCTGACTTGTCAGGGCTCCTCGGGATTTCATCCTGTAATGCTAAAGAGGCCAAGGAATGAATCCCTATACTAATTCCAAGATCCATATACTGCAAGTACTTTTATATGCTTATTATTTGCTTCTTTTGTGAAGTAGCTATTCATATCCTTTGTAAGCATTATTTATACAGTAAAGACATAGCCCTTTAAATGCTTTGCAAAGATGAGTTTTTTAATTTGTACACTACATATACCTTGTCATTTTTGTCTTCTTTTCCCTGCAAGTAATTTAAAAAATCATTTCCTTCCATCATCAGTTACATTTATGTCTTCCCTAATTACCTTCCTGAAAGTGCATCATTTTGAAATAATACTCCTTTTCCATTTCTATGGTTTAGTGCAGTTTTTCACTATTTGATGGCAGTAGAAATAAGAGAGTTTACATTATGATTCAGCACACCTCTGTGAATTTATATGTAAATACACATATCTAACTATGCAAGAGAAGATACATAAGATGTCATATAAACTAGAAACTGAAGTTCTACATAACAATGATACTCTTAAATAGCTTTGTGTACTGCTATTTTTTTCTTTTTTCTTAAGCTAGTTGACTCCCGACTAAATTGAGTTCATAAAACATTGAGCTCTAACCCATTCTTGGAGATATGTTATAATAATTGAAAATGTGCTGGATTTAGTAAGAGATCGAAGTATAAATATCCCCCTCTAATTGGAACTTGTTAAACATTTATCACTCTCAGCTCGATTGTGCCCCAAAAAATATAACAAAGGTCAGCACTGCCAGAAATACCCCCAGATTCATCACAGTTTAGACCTGGATTAATTTTTGGTTGTTGTGCATTCATAAATATTTTACTGTTGCTAAGTTTTTGTGGCCCCCACATGCAGTTTTGTTTAAGAGGTTGGGCCCTAAAAGACTAAATTTTATACTTTAGGAGTCTGATCAATTAACAACAAAGGAAATTATTATCATAAAATTCTTAAGCACTTACCATATGCTTGGTATTTTGGGGTTTTGTTTTTGTTTGGAGGCCATACCCATTGTGCTCGGGGCTAACTCCTGGCTCTGCACTCAAGGATCACTCCTGGAGGCTCTTGGGGGACCATCTGGCATGCCAGGGATTGAACCCAGGTCATTTGTGTGCAAGGCAAGCACAATACCTGCTGTACTATTTCTCTGCTCCACATATGCTTAGTGTTTTATGTGAATTTTCCCATGTTACCATCACCACTTTTCAATAAGGTAGAGCTTGTTACTACTATCATTTGACAGATAAGAAAACTGAGACAAAGAAATTAAGAAATCTGCTCCAACGTCCACAGTTAGTACTGGATAAAGTCAGTTTGTGCTAAGCATGGCATTTAACTCCCCAGACATCTGCTCACTATACTCCAACCAGCATTCATTCCTAAGGGTGGAAAAAAATGAATTCAAATTTTCACACCAAAACAAACTTTTAACAGTTCTTATTAATACGGACTCACTAGGAGAGGAAGACGATGGGAGAATATGAATGATTGATGAATTAAGTGTTCACCATCAGAGTCCTTTTGAATAAAGTAAAGAGCTTGTTTTTTTCTAAGCTCTTTTTTCCTGTCTGAATATATGGAAGAAATGTAGCTCATGAGCCAAGTGCAGGAGGAATATTAGAACCCCATATCTGTCAGCACTTGACAGAAATCTGAAATAAAACTCCACCCCAAACACATGTATGCAAACATATATCTTATTTCTAAAGACAGAGACTATCTTTATTGGACTGTGAAAGTGAGAGTGGAGAGAACATGAGCACATGTCTAATTTCTAAGTAGGTAGAGCAACTAAAGCAACTCCAGGAATGATGTTAATTAGGGACTCAACTCCTTGTCATCCCGGTCTTCTCAGAGATGCAAGTTGGAAAAACTTCCCAGAAAATGGTTTTCTTACATCACTCTAATCCATTTTTTCTTTCCTTTGCCACTTTATTATCCATGTATAAGACAAAGATTCACCTTGTTCTAGTGGAGGAGAAGGATTTGGTATCATGATGAAAAAGGTACCATAAGCCCTCATCATACAAATCTTTAAAATCTGTCATGATTGGGCCTGGAGAGATAATACAAAGGGCATGGTACTTACTTGCATGTGGCCTATCCATATCCTGTACCCTGCATGGTCCCTCCCCTGGGACCTCACCAGGCGTGACCCCTGAACACAAAGCCAGAAGTAAGCCCTGAGCACCATCAGATGTGGCCCTAAAACCAAAATAAATAAATAAATCTGTCATGGTAATTCAGGCCAGCATTTAATTACATCACAACCAGGAAGTCTTTTTATAGATCTCATCTGCATCCATCTTGCTGAAACTTATAAATAAACTTTGGTTTCCCGTCCCAATCCCAGAGTTCCCCAAGGAAAATTTGAAACACTAATTGAGTGCATACTGAACATTAGTTCGTTAATTTGCATACAATATATGGTGAGCCACAGATAAAAGACAACACCTTTGTACAAAGCCCTTTTTCTTTCCACAAATTAGTCTCCTAATTAAACTCCTGCTAATAGTAATTGCAAATACTTCAGTACTAAATAATTTCTATTCAGGAAAGGAAAATGCAGATCATTTTACTGATTTCATTGTTGGACAGATATGTACAATGGATCTTTATCTAATGACACAAGGGCATGAAGCTTTTGCTGAGATAAATGAGGAACAATGCAGAGATAAATTAGGAACAATGCTTTCAAATCCTCTGCAACAGAGGAAAATGTGCTTTGGCGTCCCAGGTGTAGGTCAGAGGTGGGAGGACTAGGTTTTGCAGTTGTATATTAACTCTCTGACCTCCAGTAGATAGCCAGGTGACAGCTGCAGTGAGGTTTCTTTGAAGTGTGACATTCTTTCGGCACTTCAAAGCCCCTGGCCTCTGAAGCAGGTATGTTTGCTGGCCACACCTGGTACTGCCAACCCACCACAGCAGCTGGCCAACAGGAAGTTCCTAAAAACCAGCCAGGCTCTCTCTAATGAAGTATAGCCAACTGATAATTCACCCAAGGAAGAAGGCAGGACCCTCCAGCAAATCAAAAGCTTTGACTTTGAGTCCTGGTCTTTTCTGAGCAAATAATACTTTCTCTGTCCAGGTCAGATCTTCACCGTTCAGAAGGTAGCCAGCCTGGAATTTTAAGTGGAAAAAATGCCTTTTGTGGAAACCAAACCTTATTCACCTGGGGAAGCTTATTTGGATCACAGAAGCTTAGTTAGGTAAAAGTGAAATGTGAGCAGAATGCTTTGGCAGCACACTGCTAGGGAAGGTAAATGTGAAACAATCATGATCACTGAAGTCAAGTGGCTAAAGGGAACACAATGAAGTCAGATCCAAGTAACTCTGACCTCAACTTGTAGCACTGACACTGTAGCACTGTCCTCCCGTTGTTCATAGATTTGCTCAAGTGGGCCCAGTAACGTCTTCATCGTGAGATTTCTTGTTATTGTTATTGGCATATCGAATACATCACAAGTAGCTTGCCAGGCTCTGCCGTGCGGGTGGGATACTCTCGGTAGCTTGCCGGGCTCTCCAAGAGGGTCAGAGTAATCGAACCCGGATTGGCTGCGTGCAAGGCAAACACCCTACCCTCTGTGCTATCGCTGCAGCCCTGGTCTCAACCTAGCCAGTAAAAAATATTTCACATAGACATTTTTGTTCTGTTCTGTGCTGGTCACCTTCTTGGTGGTACACTAAGAAGAAGCATAAAGTTTTTGCTATGTAGGGGAGTTTCAAATGGGGTGAGAATGCAATGTCCTTCTAAGAGTTCAAAACCTGTGGAAATGATCATAATAGACCATTTTGTCAATCATTTGGCCTCCAAACTCGGATATCCTTGGATTCTAATGAGAGCTACTCCAATTGGTAGCTGAATTGTTGGGTAAATGTCCTTGACTTTTCTGTCTCAACTTCAACCTTCCAGAGTAAATGTGAGGACAAATGTACAAATGACCAGGACAATATCAGGCAATTAGTAACAGTTCAACAAATATTAGCTAATATTCTTAACAGTGATTGTTTGAATAGAAAGCAATAAAGTAGGACGGGGTCCCACAAAACCACTGTCCCACCCAGTTTTTAGATCATACTGACTGACAGTGAACCGTATCTGTACTTGGAAGTCAACATTTCTGGAGGAAGAAAGGGACTGCACTAAATCCTTGAAGAAACAGAAAACACTTTGAACTGAATGAGTAACCAGAGTCTCAGTGTATTTCTTACTGTATCAACTCCATCCTTGTGAGACATGGCAGTGAGTTGGTAAGGTACTTGTACTAATCCTATCCCCCTGCAGAGTGTTCAGTTTATTGGGCTTAATTGGAGGGTTAAATGAGATCGAAAAAATTGACACTTATCGAGAATTGACTGGCATCCATCAAGGATTCTGTGTTCACTGCTCTCAGTGAGTGAAGCTAGAGCCAATGTCCCTGTAACAGCAAGAGAGTTTTTCCATCAACATATCCATTTCCAAAACTGAGTGAGTCCATCGACTCCAACTCTTTAAAAAAAAAAAAATCAAAGGCAAAGACTTCTTTAGTTTTGCTTTTCCACATACATCACAGGGAACTGGAAGAGTACTCATTTAGAGATGTGGCTTTACAACATACTAGCCAAGTTACTCAACCTTTCTCCAGTTTTCCCACCTGTAAAATGGAGAAAGATGTAAAAATTAAGCATGATGCATGTAACACACAGGGTAACTGCTATAACTCTATGCCTCAATGGCTTCAACTGTCTCTATTGACTCTCCTATATATATTTTGCATATATAGATATTCTTTTCTGCAAGTGCTTTGTACAACTGAAAGGCCATGAAATTGACTGCAAAGGTATCATAAGGTCCCATCCAGTTAGATCACTTACTATAAAGAAGGAGCTCACATAAGAGAAACCCAGTGTGCCAGCACCTCAGCCATGCTTTCTGTGGTTAAAGTCATGGAAAAGGCTAACCCACTTTATCAACCAGCCCCCCACCTCTGTCTCACACACAGACACACACAGACACACACACACACACACACACATCCACACACACACACATCCTCTTCTCTTCCTTATATAGACAGGCATGTAGGAAACAGGATGATAGAAATGGCCTTAGTTCTGTTTCTAGGCACATTTTCAACTTCCCCCAAAGAATCCCTTGTGCAAACTGACATGATTTTTCCAAGACTTCACCCCAAACACTTCTACCTTCCTTGCCAAGGCCAAAGCATACATGGTCTCCCACCTGCATCTCTTCCAACTCCTCTGCTGAACTCTAATCCAACTTAATTCTCCTCTGCTGATTTTCTCAATGGCTGCCACAAGAATCTATATAAAATATTTTAATTCTTTTCCCACTAAAAAATAATCCCATTCTGTGAGTATGGGAGCTATTAATGTCAATAATTCTGCAATCATCTGATGAGAGCTGATCTCTGCTAGAACCCTTTGTTAAAGGCTATAGATAGATCATTTTATTTCTTCCAACTATTATACTTTTCCCAATTTGGGGAAGAAAAAAAAACCCTGAAACTCAAAGAGCCTGCCCAAGGTCATAAGGGTAAAATATACAACTAGGATTTCAAATAGATTAGTTCATACATTTGTATATCCATTTCTTTATTCCCTCAGCATTAATCAAATAATTATTTCTGTACCAAGACTAGGGCTAAGTATTGGTATACCTTAGGGTACATACTTCAAAGAACATCTTAAATCTGAACACTTCTAAAAACTCATGCTCTTGTGACTTGGTAGATGAGAGTGTGGTAAGGACATGAGGGTGGAGCCCCCCAGGGCAAGCAGAATTGAGGGAAAATAATGGAATATAGGGGTGGGAAGAGTACAAAAGCTCTCCTCTGTCTCCCTATACTAATTTAGGATGCATTTTCAAAATCAGAAGTCCTTCAATACCAGAGCTAAGTAAATTGAAGCGCAAGTCCCTTCTATCTTTACTATCTGCTCACAACATGTCCCTCTAGATTAAAAATATGACACATTTTAGGAGAAAAAAATATCGTTTCCATAGTGTCAAATCTTCACATGCTTTCTAGTCTTCGTTAGACTTATTGTAATGTGTTGACATGTAAATCATTTTGACGAGACAACTCAAGTTTCAAAACAGAGGCATTCCATGAAAATGTCCACAAGAAAATATAGCCTGTCTTCCACAAAAATGATAAATTTCATTTAATATTCATTAAAATGTGACTAGCTTTCAGCTCATAAATCTTGAGAACAGATTCTGGCCCCCAGTGTACTGTTTTCATTGGGTAAGTCACTTTTTCTTTCCCTTGACACTTTATAGTTTGTGTTTAAATATGAAACACAGCTGGTTTTGCCAACGGGGGGGTTTCTGGTTTGGATTTACAAGAAAACACAGAAGAAAAATCCTCAAAGATTTACAACAGGTGTTCTATTTTTCTCCAAAAAGTGAAATAGTACATTGTGCAGAAATGAAAAGGAAATAAAAACGATAACACAATGAAATATCCAACCCAGCAGGAAAGAAAATATGAGGCTTGGCTGACTGGCAGCTCCATATTTTAAAAGATAGCTGTGGATCTATATAGGTCTCTCTGTTCCCTTTAAAACATTTTCCGTTGCTAAGGAAATTAACTTTCAAAGAATTCCTGAATTCACAAATTGAAGAGAATATGTGTGAGGAACAGAATTGGAGCAGGAGAATGACAGCAAGGAAGTTCTTCTCCCCCCCCCCCCCCCCACACACACACTTTTTTTTTTTTTGGCTTTTAGGTCACACCCAGCAATGCTCAGGGGTGACTCCTGGCTCTGCACTCAGGAATCACTCCTGGAAGTGCTCAGGGGACTATATGAGGAGCCAGGGATAGAATCCAGGTTGTCTGAGTGCAAGGCAAACCCCCTACCTGCTTGCAATCTATCACTCTGGCCCATAAGGAATTTCTTAATAGATCACTGAGAGGATGGATTCCCTATTTTTCTTTTTGTTCACATAACAGATATGAACTATCTGAAAAAAGAGTACTTTATGTGGTTGATTAGCAACCAAATCAACTTCCATCAAATCAGAGAGGCTGAACAGCCAAGGACCTGAGCATAAAGGTCATTATATGATTAGAGTCAATTTTGACTCATGTGATGTGCTGGAGTGGGCTTAATTTTCAGATACTTATTTTTTATTATATTAACAATGGGAATAATAAATAGGAAGAATCATGATGATGAAAGCTAAGATTTATCAGCTGCTTAATATGGACTAGGCACGAGACCCAGAATGAAACAACTGAAGAGAAACCTCTTAGGATCGATGTATAATTAAATACATTGGTGAATAGTACCTACCTTCTTGGGAGATGTTCTCTATCATCAAGTGGCAAGGAAAAAGAAATTTGGACACCGGAGTGATGGTATAGTGGTTAAGGCACTTGTCTTACATGCAGTCAACCTGTTTTATCCCTGGCATCCCATATGTTTCCCTGAACCCACCAGGAGTGATTCCTGAGTTCAGAGCCAGGAGTGACTCCTAGAGTGACCCCTAGGAGTGACCCCTGAGCATTGCTGGTTGTGACCCAAAAACAAAAGATATAAAAAAGAAAGAAAAAATAAATTTAGTAATCCAGGAAATCATAAAAAAGCTCTTCACAAATGTTTAATCTATTCCAAAAATTCTGTTACTCTGCCTACACTAATCATTTATTATAGAAAATGTTCAGTAAGCTTCTCTATATGCTTATTGTTAGTTTCAGTGCTTGAATTGTATTATTCATGTAAGTTTTACGTAAATCCAGTGAGGTGGATATCCTTATAATACCATTTACTTATGGGAAAACTAAAGAGACTAAGTGCTTCCCATGTTAAGACATCTTATAAGTAGTTTTCCCAGGATTCTAACCTTAGTTTTTCTGCATTGTTTAGAATGCAGGTAAGGAACATATTTCCATTGTCATTCTTTCGTTTCACACCTGATATATACCCATAAAATGACTAGCAAAAGTTGGTGTAAATAATGTACATACAACTGAATAAATACAGACCCAGAATGATGTTACAGCGGGTAGGCATTTGCCTTACATGTAGTCAACCACGGTTCGATCCCCAACATCCAATTTGCCCCTCCTTGCCCCACATCCTGAGTGATTCCCGACTCTGAAAACCAGGCGCCATCTCTTTCAATGCCCTTCTGAGACATATCTCCAGAGACCTTACTATCAGTTGGGGTGTGCCTCTGCTTGTTGCTAATGTTCCATTCAGCCAACACCTATTCATTCAACTAAATAGATACTATTGTAGGATTCAAACCTGGTTATTCAAATATCCTTGTTTCCTAGTTACATGTGAAATTTCATTCCTCTTGGTATTGCACTGCCTCAGCCTAAGAAATAATTCCAAGAAGAGAAAGTCTATTCTATCTAGTAGCTCTACTCTTACCGTCTTACCTTGTTTTGTTGAAAGTCTGATCACAGCAACAAACTTAGTTATTCCCAACTGTGCATACAACAACCAGAGCTCTTCAATCTTTCATGTACATCCAAACCTCTTGAGGAACCTGTTACAAGAAAGGTTCTGATTTAGTATGGCTGAGATGAGGCTGAAATGCTGTAGTTGCTTATTCGTATTTGAGATCATCCTTGGCTGTGCTCAGGGCTTACTCCTGGCTCTGTGCACAGGAATGACTCCTGGCAGTGCACAGGGGGCTGTGTGTGATGCCAGGGATCAAATGCAGGTCAGCCGTTTGATTTGCTGGTATCTTAGCCAGTGTACTATCTCCCTAGGACCCTGAAATTCTGTATTTTTAACATTCCAGTAATGCCAGTATTCTTGGCCCTGCACCACACTTTGAATAAGACAAAGCTCCTTATCAATTTGTCATTGTGAGACCAACGGAGGTCCCTCATAACTTCTTATATTGTGAGTTCCTGGTGGGCAGAAGTTCTTATTCTTCTTCATGACTCATACAAAACTTTATTTCAATTGTTTTTAAGCATTCTCAAAATCAATGGAACCTACTGAGTTCTCACCATATCCTTTGGGATCTAAAGAACCAGTCTCATTATCTTGATTAGATAAAGTTAAGGAACTTCAAAGACTTGCCCAGATGCACCATGTTATCCCAAGTTCTGGCTTTAGGTGATGTTTCTAGGTTTGACCAGATCTAATCTTTTCACATGAACAAAGCATCATTCCTAGCAAAGAGACCACTCGGCAAAGAACAGAAGAGATCAAGTGACTAGGAAGTCCCTGGAAGTTGGTGACTGATACTCCTAACTGCTACTGAACATGACAGTTCACCACAGTAGTAAAAACATATCGCACTCAAAATGCCAGAAAGGCAACTTCAAGAAGATATTTAATATGCATATAACCACCAATATTATGATCAAATTCTGGTTCTGCCAGCCAAAAGGGAGTGTGGCTAGAGGTTAAAGATCCAAGATCTCTACAATAACAGTCAAGTCAATTCATTTCTTTATTGTGCCTTCCTCTGAAAATTTAAGCTGTTAATGATATTGTCTCTTGCACCAAATAAAGGGAAGTTTTAAATAAGGAGCTGCATATAAAGTACACAATGAGTTCTAAATAACTACTAGACATTTAATTATTGCTATTATATGCTTTGTTCACATCCTATCCATTTCAAGCATAGTCATGGTTTGAAATGGTCCTAAGGGATATGGTTATATTGGTTACCTCCCCTGTAATCTAGGGGGAGTCATTCTGAACAAGCCAGCCTGGATCAGGAAGCAATTTCAGTGTTCAGAGTGTGTTTGGGCACTGCCCTCTGACCCCCAGTAACATCTGCATTGTGAGACTTGTTACTGTTTTTGGCATATCAAATAAACCACAGGGAGTTTGCCAGGCTCAGCCGTGTGAGCGGGATACTCTCATTTGCTAGCCAGGCTCTCCAAGGGGGATGGAGGAATCGAACCCTGGTCAGCCGCATGCAAGGCAAACGCCCTATCTACTGTGCTAACACAAATAATACCTTCTTCAAACACCACCATTCTTTTGATGCCTCCTTGGCATCCAGGCCATTTGCTCTGGGTTGAAAGAGAATAGGGTTGGAACATGACCTCCCATAGCTGGATGCTCTGGTTCTTTTTTCTCCATTTAACCAAACCCACTTGCTATTTTCCTCAGAAAGTACTGCTGCAAGATCATAAAAGGGTTTAAAAGGGTTTCCTACCAGGAAACTTATTTATAATTTGGGAAAACCCATACTTATAAAATAATCTGCTCATAGGAAAAAAACTCAAAAGATACTTTCGAGTAGGATTGTTAATCATTAATGCATGAGTCTCTTTCTGGAAAGCTCTTTTCTCCCCAGACATTTGTTGATGTGTTTGTTCTCATAACAGAATTAATATCACCCATTGTAATGCTGGCATTTCCAAACCCTCACCCCATTGAGGAAACTCTCCTCTCTTTTCCTGTTACAACCAGGTTCTGCCACATTTTATTATAATTTGCCCCTCTGCAAGTGGTGAAATTCCCCTCAACCCCCATTCCATTCCTTCCTAATACATAGTTGCAGAAATTGGGAGCACAGGCTGCATCCAGTGTCCACACTCCTGCTTATTTCCAAATGCCTTAAGTTCCCAGATAACAGCCTCTGAATCCTAACTCAAGTTTGGCAAAAAGCTCTCTAAATTGCTTTCTTTCTTACCAGAATACAGCCCCACCTGTGGAGGAGAAAGAGGTGTACTATTCAAAAGGAGGATTTCAAATCCAATTCTAAGAATAGAGTCATCACTCCTGGGTAACTTATGTCAGCCTCCTAGTGTGTGAAAATGGAGACAGCAAATTTTCGTTCCAGTAGCAGTTTTTGCCTCCTTTTGCCCTTACTTGCTGAATCCTCATTTCTGAACCTCACTCAAATTAGGTCCCTCACTCAAACTAGGTCAAGAACTAAAGACCTAATTGTGCCGTATTAATCTTTAAAGTTGAAGAAGGGAAAGATTTGGGTTTTAAACCATTTTGACAACTTCCTTGCCACAGAAATCAATGCTATAATACACTTGAGACTTGCTCATGCCCAACAAGATTGAACATCTCCAGGATTCCATATGGCCCCCCCAAGCCCATCAGGAGTGACTCCTCAGCACAGAGCCAGGAGTAAGCACTGAGCACTAGTAGGCGTCACTCAAAAACAAAAAACAAAACTTCCACGCCACACATCTTTGGTAGTCAATCCCCCTTAATATGGGTAATCTCAGCTTCTGGAAACTTCTGTTTGTCAGACCCCAAATGAATCTGAGAGATTAGCTATGACAAATATTAGAGAAAACATATTTCAAAATTGGTCTTGATTTTCACCACACTTAAGTAATTATAACAAAAATTTAATTTAGCTATTTTCATGTAATCCAAAGAGCATATATGCGTATATATATAAATACATATACATAATTAAATTCTTATTATGTGACCACACTTAACAACAGTGACATTTACAATTATAGTTTTTAATTCCCTCCTACCAGTAATTGAGTAGCTTTAGAATTATAACTTGCATATACAATATTTAATTGGGATAATTATGATGCCTATTTAAAATAAATAGAAATTAAATCTTTCTGTTTGCATCAACATGCATGGGATTTGAGGGAATAATGTTTACCGAAATAAGTCAGAGGAAAGGAGACAAATACTGAATGATTTAATTCATTTGCAGAAGTTAATGAAGCAAATGCACAAAAAAACTAAAAACACTTAGATTCTGATGAGAGAAAATGGCAATTAACAGGGGCGGGGAGACAGGTCCAAGAACTGAAGGGCATGCTTTGCTTGTAGGAGACCTGAGTTCCACCCCACTCTCTCTTCCACCCTCACTGAAACTCCTGTACCACCAGATGCGGTCCCAAAACCAAAAATTAGAAAAAGGACACAGTGGTTAACAGAGGCGAAGGGAATGTGCTAGGAGGTGTAAAATGGACAAAAATTCCTATTATATGGTGGAGGATGGAAACAGGATTTTGGTGATCATGATGCAGTGATGCAGTTGATATAGATGATGAAGTACAAAGTTACACATCTGAAATAGGCAATGTTGAAACCAATGTTGCTTCATCAAAAGAAGAAAAGATTCCCATTTAGAAAATAAAACAAATTGAGATGATAAGATCATGAAAAATGGGTTTGTCTTTAATTTTAGTGACATTCATTAAATCTACATATCATTATTTATTTTTAAAAAAGGTTTAAAAATGTAATATTTTAAACTGACCATTTTGATCTCAGATATAGTTGATATTTTCTATCAAAATGTCCATTAATTTCAAATCTCCAGTACAAAGCCTACTCTGTTGACACTGAACCTCAGAGTACGTGGACCTGGATTCAAATCCCGGCCACTCCTCTTCCTCCACACATGACATTAGACAGAAGTGTCCCCCATTATAGATTACTGGGTTCAACCAATATGAACTCTTATAAGCCAGTCTAAAAGGAAACAGAAACTCCACAACTTGCTTCTTGCCTTTCAATTTTGAAATAAGTTTAAACTCTTGCTTCATACCTTTCAATTTTGAAATAAGTTTAAACTGACCAAAAGTTGAAAAAAATCATTTCTGTAAGTCCTTTACCCACCTAATGTTAACATCATATTTACCCATAATAAAACTATCAAAATAAATAAATTAACATTGATATGATATTATCTTTGCCTGACAAGAAGATGCTCTTTTGTCCTTGTGGTGCTGGGGCTAGGCACTGCTGGGGTACCCCAGGGTTGCACCATGATGCTCAGGGAGCCATGTGATTCCAGGAATTGAACTAGGTTGTACTGTGTACAATCTCCCAGCCCAGCTGGGTTACTACTAATAGTAAAGTAATGATATTTTTTCTTTAAGTGGTATATTTTTATAGCTTTGTAAATGGATACTTTAATTGACTCTAAACACCATTCCAGTCCCACACTTTGCATTACTCGGATGTTACTCCCTCCCAGAATAGGACATAAACTTGAACAATTCATAAGCTGAAAATAACTTTATCATGTTTTAGTAATGCCACCTCCAAAATTCAAGTTCTGCCTTGTTTGCTTTTCTGACACTTGTTCCTCAATTGATCAAATTGTTTCATAGACTTTTCTGCCTCTTTAGTGGGGAAACACTGTAGAGGAACCCCAATAGGGAATAGCTCATAGGCAAGACATAGTCTTTGAACTGTTTCAGTGTCATCTTCAAAAAGGTCCAAGATAGACAGGCATTTTATCAAATTGTACTCTATAGTGAGTAGTATGACCTATAATGAATAGTGGATGTTTCTAAGGGAATCCAACTCCATGTTGTCTTCACTATCTTCTAATGAGATTATTTCACATTAACCTAGTTGAGGGTATGACAGTCTTTGAGCACCAAGTCACAGTGGGTGACTTCAGTGATATTAGGAAGCACAGAACACGATCTTGAATTAAAGCTTCAAAGATTAATAGGTCCCCTTCAGTCCTGATTCAGCTATACCATCCTGAAGTCCTTTATCTTAGAGGTTCCCAAGCAAAATTACTGCTCTTAAGAAAAATAGTGAAGTCATTACCACTAGTAAACACCCAAGCATTTCATTCTATCTAATAGAAATGGAAGTATTGTTAAAAAGTGGTAGTCACTTTTTATTTTTTGTTTTTTGTTTTATTTAGGAGTACTGCTATTTACTCAGCCATTGATTAGCTGATTGAATTGGGCATGAACTCCACCTTACTTTTTTTTCATAATTTTATTTTTTTCTTCTTATATTTATTTATTGAATCACTGTGGGAAAAGTTACAAAGCTTTCAGGTTTAAGTCTTGGTCATACAATGATCAAACACCTTTCCCTTTACCAGTACTCATTTTTCACCACCAAGAACCCCAGTATATCCCCCCTCCCACCCCTCCCAATGCTCGTGAAGCAGATGATTTCTACTCAACTCTTCTCTACATTGACTACATTCAGTATTTCGACAAAAGATGCACCATTATTGTTTAGAATTACCTCCCCCCCAACAATCAGAATTGCCAAAAAGGCAATGTGAAATACTTTGTTTTCTATAACTGGTATGAGAATCATATAATGTCATATAATGATTTTGTATTTCTGCAAAGAGCCAGATCATTATGAGATTGGTTTCTGTGCCTCTGATGTCATGGCTGTGTTGGAGAGCCACCCATGGAGGGCAACTCTCAACCTCAATAGGGCATGAAGGATGAGCTGGCACTGCGCCCCCCCCCCCCCCCCATGAAACTGCAGTTGCCCCATCACCACCACCGGCTCATACCTAGCTTTCCTATAAGCTCTGAGGCAGTGGCCACCTTGCTGTGAGGGGGGGGAGTGGGGGGGTAGAAAGCGGAAGGGAGGAACACCCTTTCCCTCCCCAGGAGGCATGGTGCCATAGTTTAACGCTTGGTCCATTCACTTTTCTGCCACAAGCTGTTGGGCTCTAGACTAAGTCCTTTTGCCTCTGGAGCCATGGCTGTGCCAAAGAGCCGCTCGGGGTGGGGGGGTGGGGGGGGCAACTCGGGTAGTCACTTTTTAAAGAGCACTCCAAAGTCATTAACAAAAGAAACAAGAGTCAACTGGATTAAAAAAAAATTGATAGAGAACTTGGGGCCAGAGAGATAGTCAAATGTTAATACACTTATTTTGTATGTAACTAACTTCAGTTTGATCCTGAGCACCACCTATGGTCCCCCCCAAAGCATCACAAGAATTGATTCCTGAACACAGAGCCAAAAATAATCTATAACCACTTTGGGGCATGGTCCCAACACCCATCTCTCTCCAAAAAGAAAAAGAAAGAATTTGGCTTTAGTGTAAGACTTTGATTTTCGATTTCCTACTTGTTCCCATTTCTAACTATGTGAACCTGTCAGTTACTACTTAACCTCTCTGAAACTCAATGGTCTCCGTTTTAAGATGGAGATTAAAATATAATTATTCATTAAAGTTGTTAGTATTTAATAAGACAATGGATTAAAAGTGCCAGCACAACAAAATGGTCTGATGAAAGTTTTATTTTACTTCCCTCACAAATATGCTTGTGCTTATTGAAGAACTGAAAAAAACCATGAAGAAGTAAGCAAAACTGTTTTAGAATCTTTACATTAGAATAGACATTACCAATCAACAAACTCTTAACCTCAGATTTAAAAAAATGATTAATAAGCAATTGGAAAGTCTATGGAGGAATGAATATCAGGTGATACAGGGATAGTGGTGTATAGTCTAGGACACTTTGGGGGTGTAGTACAGTAAAATGTGTACTTTGATATCACATTAACATAATTATGACCGTGTTATCTAAATTGTAATTTTTAATTTAAAAAGTAAGATTTTACATTCCATTTCTACTATATCTTTTTTTTCTAGTTCAGCAGAGACTATATCAGATCAAAGAAATCCTTCGGGGGGATCTGTAAGAGTGTGATGAAATATTCAAAATGGCATGCATGTACTCACACAAGAAGCAAGAGGGGATAGCAGAGGGCCAGAAAATGGGTCTTTTGCATGTCCAAATTGTGCATATTTTAAGATTTTCTGAGAAGTTCTTCCAAGGGAAATTAAACCCGGGGGATAGTGAGAAAAGGAGAGGCGGACTCCCATTCTTATTTCCCATCAGCATGAAATTATTTAATTATACTTGCAGCTCAGGAAACCCAGGGCACAGGAGAAAGACTGCCAAAAGTTTTGTGCTAGTTTTATCTCTTCAACTGTCATTATTTTAAACATGTGTTGTAGCAGGAGTATTCTTAGTTCATGACACAATAAACTTGACAGGCAGTTCTATGGGATGGGGACATAGGGTGGGAAAACAGAACATATATTCAACACAAGCCTAACATCCACTGCTCATTATTAGTACAAGTGAATTACATTTTGCTAGAGGCAGAAGATAAAAGCGATATATTTTGGAAAATAATAATCGTGCATACACAGGTATTAAAATAGCAAGGAGTGACAACCACAAATGTCAGGACTACATTACCTCTAGAAAAGAGGTTGAGAGGTGTGGTCTAAATGACCAACAAAGGAGGGGCTTCAGATGGTTGATGTTTCTTAATTGGGGGAGTATTCACTCTGTAATTATTCATTGTACCATATATTTATGTTTTTGTGTTTGTATATTCTATTTCATAATTTTTGAAAGATTAAAAAAATGACAGAAAATAATGACCTTTTCTTCACTAAGAAGAAACACTTTACCACAAAGCTTAGCTCTGAGTATTCATCAGCTTCATCTACTGACATTCTTAGTCCTCCTATAGATTAATTTGGTGGGGGGAAAAAAAAGAGAAGGATGAGGGCTAGAGTGATAGCACAGCAGGTAGGGCATTTGCCTTGCATGCGGCTGACCTGGGTTCTATTCCCAGCATCCCATATGGTCTCCTGAGCACTGCCAGGAATAATTCCTGAGTACAGAGCCAGGAATAACCGCTGTGCATTGCCGGGTATGACCCAAAAAGAAAAAAAAAGAGGGAGAGAGAGAAGGGTGGATTTTTGATTAATCAAAGTAGATCACTCTTAGTACTCCAATGTGGAGAATACAGGAGATTGAACACTAGAGTATGTTTGAGAACACAATTTTTAAGAATTCAATTGTTCTAGAATCCAGAGTTCAATGGATTCCATAGAAGACAAGTTGACAATACTCACAAATCAGAGTCATTAGTATAAAAAGGGGATAGAAATGGGGTTACAAAATCATCAGAAATAAACATAAAAAGTTTAAGGAGATATTAAGAAATCAATCTCTTCAACTCAGATTATAGAGGAGCCTGGGCCTCAATGTGAAGAAAATCCATCCTGTGTTTGGCATCTGAGTGACTCACCCAGAAAACTATCCACTGCGTGCAGCAGAGAGGAAATGAATCATGGAAGCTGCTGACCTTTGCCCTTGTCATCCTGGTATAGGGAAACCACCCACAGACAGTCTCAACAGAGCTGGAGACAGCACAGTCAAACAAGGCACACACAAAAATGATGCAAGTCCCTTGGCAAAGAGAAAGATAACCAGGTCAAGAAAATGAAGCCCAGGGCTTGTGAATACAGAATAAACACTAATTTTATGATATAGGAAACCAAGCAGTAGGACAGGCACTTAGGACAGCACAGCAGTGCATACTGCCCGGCTGTCTTCAGCAGTTATTTGAACTCTTTCCACCATTAACTGTAGTGCGGGAGTGGAGGGGTGCAGCACAGACAAGAACAATGACATGATACCCCTTGGAATCTCCATCTTATGTTTGGTATTTGGAGAATTTGCTAGGCTTGCTTAAAGGAAGTAGACCAAACTCAGAGTATGAAAGCTGGAATGATTTAGATGGAATCATCTATGCTAATAAAGGGAGTCTACACTCAAAAGGGCAAAACGTTTACAGTAATTAGTAGATAAGTCCTAACACAATCTGAAGACTTTTATGCAATGTAGTCCTATACTTCAGGTTGCAATTTCAACTTTAAACTAGATCAGAACACCTTGAAATGTGAAAGTGCAGGCTAAATATCGATGACCTAAAAACATACACAGAGGAATAGCAATACTGTATCCTTGGACCCTCATACTGAACCATGGTGGGAATGGAGCAAATATTTAGATCAAGGAGGGAAACTTCTTATTTCCTACATTAGTGAACTCGGGGACTATACATTGGAGGTTAGATTGTTCTCAGCCTCTCTGGAAGGGGACTAGGTAATTACCTGCTTAGGGGCAGAGTTCTGATGCATTGCTCTCTAATCAAAGGTGAGAATTTTAGTACAATTTATCTCCATATATGAGTCTATAAATGAAGCACAGCTTCCTCTATGCCTTCTTATTAAGAATATAACCCCCATAAAACATAACCAAGGCCTTTGCTCTTAGGATAAAGTTGGCTAAGAAACATCCTTCCTGGAGGGGTACATTAGTGATGGGTGTTGGAATTATATGCATTAGAAAACATTATCAACAGCATTGTAAAAAATTTTTTTAAATAAGTAGAGTTTAAAAAAATCCTTTCTATTAGGAGAGTAGGGAATTAGGTACTAACAATTTATTCAGATTAATTCAGAGCCTTGATCTGAATTAGTATAGTAACTCAAGTTGATAGAGAACATGAACAGCAGGTGATGTTCTAGCCATAGATCCAGAAGGTAATGGGGACTGACCTTAAATTTTCCTTTCCTTTCCTCTTTCCACCCATAGTCCCCACTGTTTTTTGTTTGTTTGTTATTTGTTGACCACACTTGATGATGCTCAGGGCTTACTCCTGGTTCTCTGCTCAGGGATCACTCCTGGCTGTGCTCAGGGGGCTATTAGGAGTGCTGGTGATGTAAACCAGGTTGGCCATGTGCAAGGACAACACCCTACCCATTGAGCTATCTCTCCAGTCACAGAACTCCCCACTCTGATAACTTTCATATTCTCTCTTCTTACCCACTTCAACATCATCCTGTTTTATTAAATTAGAGAAAGGAGATTAGTCATCTCAAGGAGGCAGGAATTATTTATTGGCCTGCACCCTCTTTACTGCCCTCAGCATGTACTGATTGAAATGGAAGTGATTCAGCTTTCTTTCACCCCATAGAATAACAACATGATCCTTTCACATGATAAATTATTTACATACAATTGGTACCACAGAGTCATAGTATTATCATTCCACTCCCTTTATAAATGTTCGCTCCTATCAGTTTTTTCAACTAACGAATTATGTTTTTTTACAATAATACTATTTTTTGGTTGTATCATCCATTTACAGTACCCTCTATTCAATGTATTTTATAAGCATGAAACATTTTAATCTTCCTAGTAACCCTCTTACTTCAGTAATATTTTAATTTTTATTTTATATATGAAAAATTACCAGCTAAAGGTATTGTGTAGCATTCCTAAAATCAAGTGAATAAGTGAAGGAACTAGGACCCAGGCCCTGAGCTTTGTAATGCCAAAATTTGAGCTCTTCACAAACATTCTATGCACCTAAGAAGCCAGGAACAGAACAAACAAATAAATTATATTGATTGCCACATTTAAGTAATCTTTCCCTTACATCCAGATATGTAGGCTATAGAGAATAAACATAATAAAGTCTTAGTTCCATTTTCCATAATTTTTTTACCTTTATTTTTCATACATAAGAAATGAAAAAGGGGAAGAAATTTCATAGTTTCTAGCCTGATTTCCTTATTCTTTGATAATGGGGAATTTGACCTTTCTGAAAAGATGATCTTTCAAGCTTGACCAATAAAAGCCCCATCAGAAACACCTCATCAAGCACACATTGAAAGGGCCAATTTAGTTCAGCTTTTCATTTGGAATTCATCTTCTGACCTTCTGCTGGGAACAACAGTAAAGATAAGACAAATCAATCTCCCATCTTCTACCTGCATTTTTAACTTGAGCTAACCTATCAACAATGCACAAAGCATCTGTCATATGCATTAGGATGCTAATAATCAGTGTAGCAATCATGAAAGAATTGCAGTCTGTTTTAGAGAATATGTTCCCTAATCTTGGGATTTCATTGTTGTTGAGTCTAGTTCTAATATACAGAATAGTTAGTTTTGCATTCAGGACCTCTTTAGGTTTTAAACTGTATATTCATATATTTTTTGTTATTTGATAGTTATTACTAGTAGCAGTAGAAGTTTTAAGATACTTTGCTTAATCAGATTTCTGATTCTGGTTAAAAAAGAAAAAAATATTTTAAAAACAAGCCATATTTTAAATTTCAAGTTAGCATAGCAGCAGTAGAAAATTTTCTACAGAAACTATTCTTGTTAAAGGGGAAATAAATGGTCTTGATTCTCTTCTTCTGATTAAGTTAGAAACCTCAAATTTTATCATTGATTTTAGGGCAAGAGCTGTGACTCACCTGGTTGAGCACAGGCCTCACACGTACAAGGCCAAAAGTTCTGCCCCTGGTACTACATACGACCTACCCCAAACACACACACACACACACACACACACACACACACACACACACACACATTCAACCCCCATATTGCTCACTACTTCATCCCAACCCCTCCAAAAACAAAAAACAAAACACACATATACATTCACACACACACACACACACACACACACACACACACCATACTACCCACTACCTCACCCCAACCCCTCAAAAAAAAAGAAAAAACAGGTTTTAGAATCAGACTAATATGGTTCAAACCCTGGTTTGAACTAACTTACTAGCTCTAACTTGGACAAGTTATTTAACCTCTTTCCGGATCAATCTCCTCTACCTTAAACTCTACCTTAAATCTCCTCTACCTGTAAGTATTGAATGGGTTGTGTGTATTTAATGCATCTTCTTCATGGGACTTAACACAGAATTAGAACTCAATAGATGACAACTTAAAAAGGAAGAAAGGAATCCACTTTCTATTTTTCTAATCAACTAATTTGAAAATGTAAGATGTCAAAGACAGGACAGGCTGATCAAAATAAGGCCTGGCAACACAATATTCAATACATACACACAGGCACACAAAAACACAGACACAGACACAGACACACATACACCCACACAAACACACACACGCACACACACAGACACACACATCACGGTAACAGACTAGATGTTGCTACAAGTAGGGTATATTTAAAACTCTCCAGAGGTGCTCATTGACTATGGAGCACTCCTTTACAAGCAAGTTCATCCCCATGACATTCTTCACAAAAGGAAAAACTGCTTCGAACTCCAGTGGATGAAGATGGAAAACTCGACCTACCTGAGTGATAAGGTAGGAATTTGTTGAGACAATCAACAATAACTGGCATCAAAGACAAAGGTTTTTGAATCCAAATGCAGCTAATTGTCAGAAAGTGCCAGACAAGGGAAGTCCTGGAACCACGTGGAACTAGAGACTGGGTTCCAGTGAGTTACTAAATAACTCCAACCACGTGCCTTGAACCACACAGATCTACTACATCCAGATCTCTGGCTCAGATAACGTCTTCCCAAAATAAAGCCGATGGGAAACTTTTGAATGGTGTCTGATAATCTTGAAACAAAATATTAATGACAAGTGTCATATATCTTATCCCAGCTGGCAGTCTTATAGACTTGGCATGGGGAGAATCACTAAAACTTGCCCAAATTAAGTATAATTAGTAGGGATGTATAATTGATTTCTGAGTGAAACTGAGAAACTCACAAATAACATAATGATTCAAAAAAAAATTAAGCTCCATCCCAAACTCGATTGATTAGAGTCAGAAGAAAATTATAAAACAAATCCTAGTTTATCAAAACCATGAGAAATAAAATAGAGAAGGGGAGAAGAAAAAAAAAATAAAAGCCTGAGAGAAAATTGCCAAGTTCTCACAGAATCTACAGCAAATGGGAGGAGAAAACACAGAAGCTAACAGGAAAAGATTCAGGATGGGAACTGTGGGAAAATGAGAAAGTGCCTTGAGGAAGAGCCAAGTTTTAGTGGGTGGGAGAGATGAAATGATAACATCTGCTGGCTGCCTACGTCCTGAAGGGCAGAATCAGAGTCTACTTTAGACCTTGGAGAAAGAAGACGGCTCCTGAGACAAGAGCTAGTGCTGCTGAAGTTTTATGTGGAAAAGAACCTCATTCACACCCCACGATGAAGTAAGGGCTGTGGTTGTGAACAAAATCAACAAACATAATAATAAAGATTTGCTTCACTCCCTCCACGAAGAGATTTTTTTCTTCTTCTGAGGTAATCTGTGGGGAGAGATGCTCCCTTGTATTTTCCTCACTGCTGCTTGGTTAGGAGTGGGAGGTGGTAAGCGTAAGCCTGACTGTGCTACCAAGCCGGGACCGGGTAACTGAGAAGGGGAGGCATTAAGTGACTCAGCGAGGCCTTGGCAGCTGGGAGCCTGGAGCAGCCAGTTCAGCTCTTCCATCTGCTATCTGAGCGCTCTGACTTCTCCTCTTATCCCCGGGGTTTCAAAAGATTGCCAAGTTCTGGCAGCTGGCCCCTCGTTCTCAGTATCCTGAAAGGCTCACAGCCCTTGATCAAGTCCCCAGCAGTAGGGGTAAGAATGGCACTAACTTCTTGAACAGTCTTCTGGCACATTCCTCACCCTTTGCTTTCATTTTCTTAATCCCTGGGGTGAAAGACTATAAATGCCAAATTTGGGGGCATTTTAAAAACAGCTAATGGCTGAGCTAACATTTACACTTGGATATTTAATAGACATCTCTCACTGAACACATCAAAAAAAAAAAAACCTCTAATCCTACCCTTCCCCTCAAAAATTCCTACTCCACTCAAAGTTTTCCTCTTTTAATGACAAATCTTGCCTTCCTTTGACTCTCCTATTTGGCTTAAACCCTATATCCAGTCTACCAACTAAACCCGTTAGTATCATGTAAGAATATACCCAGCTCTCTCCATCTCCATTATTTCTCACCAGGATCTTCTCAACAGCCTCTGAAGGTTTCTATACATTTTTTTTTTCTTTTTGAGTGGGCTGGAGTGATAGCACAGCGGGTAGGGCGTTTGCCTTACACGTGACTTGACCCCGGTTCGATTCCTCCACCCCTCTCAGAGAGCCTGGCCAACTACCGAGAGTATCTCACCCACATGGCAAAGCCTGGCAAGCTACCCATGACGTATTCGATATGCCAAAAACAGTAACAACAAGTCTCACAATTTGTTGTGAGATGTTACTGGTGCCTCTTGAGCAAATCAATGAGCAACCAGAAGACAGTGCTACAGTGCTATTTGAATAACACCTGGCAATGCACAGCGGTTACTCTTGGCTCTGTTCTCAGGAATTACTCCTGGTAGTGCTCAGGGGACTGCATGGGATGCTGGGAATTAACCCTGGGTTGGCCGCGTGCAACGCAAACGCCCCACCCGCTGTGCTATAGCTCCATCCCCGCATTTTCTTTTTTCCTCCTACACATAGCACAGGAGGCCAAGGAGAGACTCCAAACTTTAGGAAAAGTCCCAGCTCCTCTCTCTTTAGACCTTTCAGTGGTATTCAGTCTCAGTTGGAATGAAAGTCAAATTTCTTGCAGTGTATTAAAAGGCTTTACCTAGAGATTCTGGCTTCCTCATTCATTTCTGCTTTTCTTCTTCCTCATTCTACTCCACTTACTTGTCTTTAAGTCACTCAAATATGCTAGGTATACTTAGAGATACCAGCTTTAAGAAATAAAAACATACCGTGTTTTTTTTTAATATAAGTATGTCCAAATATTGCATGGGACAATAAAAACTATAAGCATATGTTGGTAAAAGCTAGAGAGATTGCTCAAAGGATGGAGTCGATGCTATATATGCAGGAAGATTGAGCTCAGTCCCCACCACTGTACAGTCTCCCAAGTAGTACGTGGAGCAACCCCCATCAGAGCAAGAAACAAACAGCCCCTGAGCACTTCTAGGTGTGGTCTCACTCTCCATCAAAAAATTTCCTTATATTGGGAGCTGGAGCGATAGCACAATGGGTAGGGCATTTGTCTTGCACGCGGCCAACCCAGGTTCGATTCCCAGCACCCCATATGGTCCCCTGAGCACCACCAAGAGTAATTCCTAAGAGCAGAGCCAAGAATAACCCCTATGCATCACTGGGTGTGAACCAAAAAGAAAAATAAATTCCCTATATTACATGTTGTTCATCTAAATTCATTTTTTTCTGTGCTGGAGCAATAGCATAGCGGGTAAGGCATTTGCCTTGCACACGGCCCAGATTCGATTCCTTTGCCCCTCTTGGAGAGCCCGGCAAGCTACTGAGAGTATCCTGATCACAATACACAGCCTGGCAAACTCTCCGTGGCATATTTAATATGCTAAAAACAGTAATAAGTCTCACAATGGAGACCATACTGGTGCCTGCTCGAGCAAATCGCTGAACAGGAAGACAGTGCTACTACAGTGCATATCTTCTGGCAAGCCCAGAAGTACCCTATGAATGCAAGCCATTTGTACTGCTTGTGCCTAAATATCCTTCCTCTCATATGTGTGTTTCTCTTCATCACTTGCCAAACTTGTGCTCAGATTTTATTTTGAAATTTGAGCTATCCCGTGTCACATGAAAAGTGTAATCTGATTCTTTCCATCTCCTTTCACCTTTTTTTATCTAAAATATATTTTAACTTATGCATTATTGGTTTCCCCAACTACTATGTAAACTCAGTGAGGGAGGGAAGAGGGGAAGGTTTGTTTGCTTTTTGTGTGTTTGTTTGTTGGTGTTGTTGCTGTGGAATTTGTACTAAGGATGGGACCCGGGGCATCACACATAATTGGTGTAAAACCTATCCCTGAGCTACAGCTCCACCAGAGAACAAAGTTGTTTAAAAGTCATTCTGGTTTGTTCACTGCTGTTTCCCTCCTCTAAATATTACTGGATACAAAGTAGGTTTTCAATAAATGTTTGTGAAATGAGAGAAAGAATGAATAAATCTCCCAACGTTGTTAATGGTTAACAACAAACTGCTACTTATTCAAGGAAGTCTATACTCCACCTTCTATTCTGAGGCAATTGAGAGAAATCCACCTCAATTCCAACAGAGCAACCCCAAATAAATCACCTTCTAGGCTTACATCAATAAGAATTTCTCATTTGATATTAATTTTACACATTAAAATGGCTGATACACTGTTTACAATAGCCAGAATCGAAAAAACCTGAGTGCCCGAGAACAGATGACTGGTTAAAGAAACTTTGGTACATTTACACAATGGAGTACTATACAGCTGTTAGAAAAGATGAAGTCATGAAATTTACATACAAGTGGTACTACATGGAAAGTATCATGTTAAGCGAAATGAGTCAGAAAGAGAGGGATAGACATAGAAAGATTGCATTCATCTGGGGAACATAAAGTAACAAAATAGGAGATTAACACCCAAGAATGGCCGAGATTAGTACCAGGAATTTTGCTCCATGGCTTGGAAGCCAGCCACACATGCTAGGGGAAAAGGCAGCTCAGATAGAGAAGGGAGCACCAAATTAAGGGTGTTGGGAGGATCCTCCCAGGATGGGAGAAGCATGCTGAAAGTAGACTATAGACCACACATGATTGCCACGCATTGCTTCTTTTACAAACCACAACACCCAAAAGGAGAGAGAGAACAAAAGGGAATGCCCTGCTACAGAGTCAGGGTGGGATGGGGGGATGGGGGGTGGGAGGGACACTGGGATCCGTGATGGTAGAAAATGGGCACTGGTGGAGGGATGGGTATTTGATCATTGTATACTTGAAACCCAAGCACAAAAATTTGAAAGTCTACAACTGTACCTCATGGTGTCTCACTAATAAAAATTTAAAAAATAAAAAAATAAATTGAAAAAAGAAAATGGCTGCTACAAAAAATAGTATGGAATACATTAACTTACTTTTTATAGTTTACAAAAACTTTCAGCTCATGATCTGCTTTTGAAAGCCTTAAGTGCACTAGACAACAATCATAGAGAACCAAACAGTTTTACAATGGAAAAATTTGGATTCCATTATAATAATATTATTTGCAAAGAAAGCATACTCAACCCACCCCAAAATTATTCAGTACGGTCCCTGCCACACTCACCATGTTTAAGATGCCCTTTTTAGAGTAACATGTGACAAATAAGTTGTGAATATTTATTAACAGAGGGCAACACCTTAATTTTTGCCATGTATATGTAAATATGTGTGTATATGGTTTTATGAAGTCAATATCCTATACCTCTTATCCTGAATAGTGAGAGCTCTATTAATTTGTCATTAATTTATTTTATAGGGGTCACACCCAGAAGTGCGGGAATTCTTGGGTCCGCCCTTGTTCTGTTATGAAGAGACCAGGCAATGCCAGGACTGAACTCAGTGCCTCTCACATTCCGGGCCTGTGCTCTACTAACTGAGCTATCTCCTCAGGCCCAATACTTTTCTATTTATTTGTTTGTTTGTTTGGTGGCACACCCAGTGATGCAAGAAAGATCCTAGTCTACTTTCAGGAATCATAACTGGCAGTGCTCAGGGGCCACGTGGGGTGTCAGGGATCAAACCCAGATTAGCTGCGTGTAAGGCAAATACCCTACTCACTGTATTATCTTTACAGTCTCCCAATATCTGTCTGAATGTGCAACAGTTTTATAATCATCAAAGTCTTTTTGGGGTTTATGTTCAAGCATGAGAAATGTGTGCTTTGTGACGTGCTTCAGAGTGAGCCAATGTTTTTCTCTAGTTTTCAGTTAGAGGTTGGTGGTGGTGGGGGCGGGGGGTGGGGGGGAGCCACTTGGAAGCTTAACACATTCACACATTGCAAGCCAAGATCCTTGACTCTGGAAAAACAATGGTGAGCATAGGTCTACGTGAGACTTTTATTGTAGAGTGATTCACATCCTGGGCTACGCATTGTAATCATTTGGGGGAGTGTTAACTATTACTGACTGATCCTCAGCTCCTATCCCAGTCTCTAATATAATCTAGGGAGTAGTCCAGACACTGGGAGCTTTAAAAGCTTCCCACAGGGATCTATTAGATAGCCAGAAATGAGAAACGCTATTTTAGATTTAAAAAAAAAAAGTAGTGAAATAAGTCCTTTCATCTCTTAATGAAAACTCACATCTTTTAGGTTTCAAAAGTTTCTCCCTAGATTTTCCTAAATTCACCGAGTTTGGAGTGAGAGAAACCTCTCACATTTTATCTAAAACCAACATGTTCTTTTTTGGGGGGTAAGGGGCAGGGGAAAATATGTAGGCTTGATATAAACAAAGAAAGTTTTAGCTCAGCAGCCCTGGGAAAGCCCTCCCCTTCCTGATTTTGCATAGTCTTGCAAGGATTCTCACATCATAACTGTGCCACAGAAATAATAAGTAACAATGTGTTCTTTATTCACACCAAACATGCTAGTAAAGCAAAAAAAAAAAAAAATCAACAACCAAAAAAAATCAACATGTAGAGTTTAATTATTGTTTATTCCCTATATTCAAATCAGCTTTCTTTGGCTGCCCCCTTCAAGTGCTTAGAAGGGGACTTAATTATCTGATTTGATTCTTCAAAAGAATAGAAAGCTATTATTGACAACACACTGGGGAAAAAATCATCAAGCAAATGAAAAGAAAGTTGGGTGGAGGATAACCATATTGGAATACTGGGTGTTGTTTACTTTTTAACTTCTGTAAAATAAACAGTTCAATTTTTAAGACAACTCATCGGCTAAAATACCTGTTTCTCTTTTTCCATCCTTCCTTCCTTCCTTCCTTCCTTCCTTCCTTCCTTCCTTTTTGTTTGTTGTTTTGTTTGTTGTTTTGTTTGTTTGTTTGTTTCGAAGCCACACCTAGTGATGCTCAGGGCTTATGACTGGCTCTATGCTCAGAGATCACTTATAGTGGGCTCAAAGAACCATAATTGATGCCAAAGATACCTCAGCACAGACAGAACCAGAAGTAAACTCTGATCATTGTTGAGTATGGCCCCAAACAAACAAAACAGAAAACGTGTGTGTGTGTGTGTGTGTGTGTAGCTCTATGTTCAGCAGCACTATTCACAATAGCCAAAACATGAAATCTACCTAAATGCCCACCAGATGATTGGATAAAGTAACTGAGCATATACACTCAATGAAATATCTCTTGCCATTAAAAAAAGAATCATCATGGGACTAAAGAGAGAACCCAAGGGCTGGGGCACACGATTCAATCCCCAGCATGGCAGCATCTATAGCACTGCATAGGAGAAGTACCCGATCACCAGGCCTAAGCACCTAAACTCAGACCTGCACAGCCGGGCCACAGATCAACAGGAGGGCCTCCCACAGCAATACTTGAGAGATCTCCCATCCACCCTCCCAAAAAAGATGAAAAACAGCCATTTGGGACGAAGTAGATGGAGCTTAAGATGATTATACTAAGAAATTAGGCAAGGAAGTGAGTAAAATATTATTACAGGGTAGTTTCACTTATAAGTGGGCTAGAAACAACTAATGGCAAGGAGCTAAATCATTTGCCTCACATGGGACTAACTCAGAATTTGGGCACAACATATGGTCGCCGAGCACTGTCGGGAGTGATCCCTGAGCACAGTCCTGGAGCACTGTTGGGTGTGGCCTAAAAACAAAAAGGGAAACCAAAATTAGCTCCTAGACCTGGTGAAAACTATGGTGGCTGCCAGAGGAAAAGTGGGAAGGAGGATGGAGGTGTTGAATACAGTAGATTCTATCCATACACAGATGTGCTAAGCAAAAATTTCTAAATTAAAATAATTTTAGAAGTAATTGAAATTTCTAGTAGTTGAATTAAAGTTTAAAAGAAATAGGTAAGATTAATTTTAATTATTTGTCTTTATAAGAGAAAGAAACATTATAAGACACTTCCCACCCATTTTCCCCAATTACTACACCTTATCTGGTGGGTTTCAGACAGTACGCAACAAATCATAGAGAAAAATATATAAATATATGCCTCTCGGAGAGCCTGGCAAGCTACTGAGAATATCCCACCCACACGAGAAGAGCCTGGCAAGCTCTCCGTGGCATATTCGACATGCCAAATACAGTAGCAACAACAGGTCTCATTCCCCTGACCCTGAAAGAGCCTCCAATCATTAGGAAAAGACGAGTAAGAAGAGGCTGCTAAAATCTCAGGACTGAGAGGAATAGAGACATTACTAGCACCCGCTTGAGTAATTCGATGATCACGGGATAACAGTGATACAGTGATTTGTCTTTTACTCAATATGGATAAATATTATTTCATTGCAATAAATTCGTATATAAAAATATTAATAAGATATTGTGCCTACTTCTGTTTTAAGTCTTCCAAATCTAGAGTGAATGTCATATCCAGAGCACATAGCACCCCTCTTGAGGTGCTCTGCAGGTACACGTGAATAGTAACTACTGTATAGGAGACTGACAGTGGACACTAACACAGTAACCTACATGTCAAAGTGAATATTTCTAATTCTACTTCTATTCTAGTCTTCACTTCTTCCTTCCTTCCTTCCTTCCTTCCTTCCTTCCTTTCTTTTTTTCTTTCTTTCTTTCTTCTTTTTTGACTTGTTGTGAGGAATTTTTTTGAGGGGGCAAGAATTGGGGGTCTTACTTTGTGATATTCAAGGATTACTCATTTCTCTGTGCTCAGGTGCCATTCCTAGAAGTGCCCAATAGACCATACAAGGTTTCAGGGGACTGAATCAGGGTCAGTCTCAATGCAAGTGCTTAACCCCTGTATCTCTCTGGTCCCTAGCCTTCACTTTTTTGGTCAGGTACCTTTCAACTGTGCTAAGGAGAAAGTTAGACTTCTTGACAAATGACACATGCTGAGCTTTCTACTCTGTAAATTTGTGTATGTGTGACTTTGCCGGAAATGGAAACTATAGTTGGCCCTTTCCTGCATTGTCATGGTTTATATTAGATTTTCGGTTAGCCTAAAAGAAGAAGTCTGATAGAGCCTAGCTCTTAGTAACTTTCAAATATTAAAAACAATTTTCTTCAACATGTGACTTGCCCACGTAGGCACATTTCCCTTGTTGTCTTTTTTCCCGTTGTGCATAAGTGTTGATTTCAATCAACTGGATCACTCTGTCGCTATTATGAATAGCGATACTTGAAAAAATGCTTCACAGGAGTTCACCTGTAATGTCAGAGCAAGCATTTTCCAAATACCGAGATTTGTAATATTATTATAAGTTCCTGACAACTGAGTTAGCCTCTTAACTAGTGCAAGGGACTACTATTGTAGACAATGTTTTTACAACAGCAGAGATACTTGAGCTTATTCTTAACTTTCAATGACCTATCCAACAGGGCTTATTCAAATTTAATCTGAGTCAACTTCCCATTATATCTAGAAGAGATTTAAACAATCTTTATGAGGCCCCTCTCCACACACTCTTTGAAGTTACATTATTTCTTAATCACCTTTCAGCCATTGGTAAACAGGCTGCCTCTCCAAATCAAACAGAAAGTCTCCATGTTGTCCAGGTAGTGGACGATGTCAGAGGAAAAAGTGAAGTGAAAATTTATATTTCCACCACGAGTCAATACATTGTGACCTTCCTTGCAGCTTTCAGAAAAAGCAAACCTGATAACTAGACATGGCATAGAGTCTGTCACAAAAAAAAGGACCTCAAGGGTCCATTTATCAGCTTTGTCGTCTACAAAGATCACAGGAATATAGTCAGTCATTGTGTGTTGTGGAAATATAATCTTCCTTCTTTGTAACAGCTTCATATTTCTGTGCATGAAGCTTTGCATTAAAAGATCTTGTCAGAATTCTGATAAAAATGAAGGAGAATTTTGTATTGCATTATCATTAACTGTTAAAAGAATTTCTATTTTGATAAATGAAATGCATATAAAAACCAAAATCATAGAACGTACTGGGCATCCATGATCAAACTTGACTTACTCCAACTGACTTCACACAGCCCTTCTTTTGTCTCACTACTCAGCAACCACACAGCGTTCGCACCAACCTTTCTTTCCTATCCCTCACCCCAACCGCTCAACTTCCTATTCCCCTCACACGCTCATCATCGCAGACTAAGTGCTAACTGCATGCCTTTGCCCATTGTATTCCACATACCTGTAATACCCTCAATCCACAAGTAAGCACAAAAATAAATATAGATGAAAGTACTGCACTCTGTACCTTTTCACTTTAAGGTTTAGGTTTGCAGGGCTGAAATTCCCATTTTTGTTTTGTTTTATTTTACCTCTGCATAGGTCAGTGCTTAGGATCCATTCTCTGGGATTACTCTTAGGAGTACTCAGGGGATCATAAGTAGAGACTGAGCTAGGGTCAGCAGTATATATGCAAGGCAACTTCATTAATCTCTATGCTATTTCTCCAGCCCCCAATTGTAACTCTCGTCTCAGTGGACACTATAATCAGCTAAGAACACTACAGAAAGGTGCTTCGATGAACTGGAATACATTTTTTTTTTTGCCTTTTTTGGGTCACACCAAGTGATGCTCAGGGGTTACTCCTGCTTCTGCACTCAGGAATTACTCCTGGTGGTGCTTAGGGGACCATATGAGATGGTGGGGACTGAATCCAGGTTGGCCAGGTGCAAGGCAAATGCCCAACTCGCTGTACTATCGCTCCAGCCCCTTGGAATACATTTTATTCTCAACTATAAGTTATCATGATCATCCTGTTGTTCGTCGATTGCCTCGAGCAGGCTCCAGTAACGTCTCCTTCGTCCTAGCCAGGAGATTTTAAAAAGTGCCATATTCAAGGCTCTTTCAGGGTCTAGGAGAATGAGACCCATCATTGTTACTGGTATTTGGCATATTGGGTATGCCACAGGGAGTTTGCCAGACTGCCATGTGGACAGGTTACATTCGGTAGCCTGCCAGGTTGTCCAAAGTAAGAATGAGATAATACGATGTCGCACAGCCGGGAGCTGGGTTTTATAGTCTCTGGGTCTTGGCCGTTGATGGGATACACAGCGCCAGGGGCAGTTGGTGGGTGTGCCCCCTGCTTACTGGAAGATGGAGGATCTGGGTGGAGGATGCTCAGCCCCGATCCAAGCAGGCTTGGAGATCTCAGACCCGGGACCTGCATGCCCTTGTACCTCTGCCGGTACCTTTATGTGTGTGGAGAGTGGTCTCAGCATGGTTGTGGCTGGTTCTGGATGTCTTCAGCTGCCGGAGCTCTGCTCAGGGCAGGGAGGGAAACTCAACCAGTCCACATGAACTAACTTATTAAATAAAAAAAATTTTAAAAATATCTCCACTTTCTTACTGAATACCTTTAGCAAGGGCTAAATTATGTACCATTGTATTTCCAACATAAAAGCTCTGCTTTAATTTTTTTTATCTGTGTAAACTGTTTTATCAAGTATAAAACTACAAGTACCATAAGAACGATCTTTGCAGATATTTGTAAGAATATATTTTGGTTCTGTGAAAATACTTGCTGTTGCTAAGGGTTTCTTGTGCTCTACACTACATAGAAGTTCTACACTAGAACTTTGTAGAGAAAAATTTATTTCTTGTGGGTGAGTAGTAAGTTATAAGAAAGTTATTTATTCAAAAAAGCTAATTGAATACGCATTTTTGTGAAATTTATGAGTTTTTAAAATTACCGATAAAACTACAAATGACAAAATTTATCATTTTCATCATGTTAAGTTATTTTACTGTCCAGTGGTTCTCAGAACAGTCGCATTGTTTCTATCCACCTTCAGAACAATCCCATCTTCATAAACTAAAGTCTGTACCCATTTAAAAATAATTCCCCAAGACACACTCACAAACCACCTCTGGCTCAGCTATATAATTGGAGGCATGGCCTCTCTGGTTCCTGATTGAACTGCTTAATGGCCATGATCCCAGAGACTCAGAAACAAATCTCGGAACCCAAAGGCTTTTGGCAGAAATATGTCCTGTTCCTGCAGTAGGTTATTGGCGCTGGGCCACTACAGGTGGGAACAGGTTTTGTGCCTTGGCCTGTTCCCCGTGGTGGCCTGGTGAACGCCATCCTCCAGAGGTCACTGGACAGTCAGGTTTGGGCCTGCAGTGATGAGACACGCGGGGCCTCACCAGATGGGGGTGGAACCAGCCCTTTCCTCCCCATCCCAAAGAGACCCCGAGTCACCACCTACAAATGGTCTCTCTGGCTCCTGATCAAGATGATTAATGGCCATGATCCCAGAGACTCAGAGACAAATCTCAAAACCCAGCGGCTTTTGGCTGAAATGCATCTGGATCGCATACAAGGTGGCTGCCGCTTCAGAGCTTATTGGAAAGCCAGGTATGAGCCGGTGGTGACGGGGCAACTGCAGTCTCATGGGAAGGGGGATGGTACCAGCTTGTCCTTCACGCCCTACCGAGATCACGAGTTGCCCCCCACGAGTGGCTCTCTGGCACGGTCATGGCTCCAGAGGCAAAAGGATTTAATCCAGAGCCTGACAGCTTGCGGCAGAAAAGTGAATGGACCAAGTGTTAAACTATGGCACCATGCCTCCCCAAGAGGGAAAGGGTGTTGCTCCCTTCCGCCTTTCCCCCACCAACCCCGCCCCAGCAGCAAGGTGGCCGCCACCTCAGAGCTTATTGGAAAGCCAGGTATGAGCTGGCGGTGACAGGGCAACTGCAGTCTCATGGGAAGGGGGATGGTACCGGCTTGTCTTTCACGTCCTACTGAGGTCACGAGTTGCCCCCGACGAGCTTCTCTCTGGCATGGCTATGGCTCCAGAGGCAAAAGGACTTAGTCCAGAGCCCGGCAGCTTCTGACAGAAAAGTTGAATGGACCATACATTAAACTACAGCGCCATGCCTCCCCGGGGAGGCAAAGGGTGTTGCTCCCTTCCGTTTCCCTCCCCCCCCTTCCCCCAGGCAGCAAGCCTCAGAGCTTATAGGAAAGCCAGGTATGAGCCAGTGGTGACGGGGCAACTGCAGTCTCATGGGAAGGGGGTTGGTAGTGGCTCATCCTTCACACCCTACCGAGGTCACGAGTTGCCCCCCACGAGTTGCTCTCTGGCACAGCCATAACACCAGACACACAGAAACCAATCTCGTAATTATCTGGCTCTTTGCAGAAATCCAAAATCATTATATGATTTATATAATCACATTATATAATTCTCTTAACCAGCTATAGAAAACAAAGTATTTCACAATGCCTTTTCAGCAATTCTGATTGTTGGGGGGAAAATTCTAAACAATAATGGTGCATCTTTTGTTGAAATAATGAATGTAATCAATGTAGAGAAGAGTTAAGTAGAAATCATCTGCTTCACAGGCATTGGGAGGTGTGGGAGGGGGGTATATTGGGGTTCTTGGTGGTGAAAAATGAGTACTGGTGAAGGGAAAGGTGTTTGATCATTGTATAGCTGAGACTTAAACATGAAAGCTTTGTAACTTTTCCCACAGTGATCCAATAAATAAATATAAGAAGAAAAAATAAATGAATAAAATTATGAAAAAAAATAGAAAGGTGGAGTTCAATTCAATCAGCTAATCAGTGGCTGAATAAATAGCAGTACTCCACATAAAAAAAAAATCCCAAGACTGAGGAGACAGCTCAGAGGGCTAGGGCATGTGCTTGCATTTAGAGGTCCATAGTTTGATGCTCAGCATCACATGGTTCCCTGAGCACTGCTAGGTGTGGCCCCGATAGCTCCAGCAACAAACGCTGAATGGGCATAAACACTGAAACTTCTGGCCTACAAAACCAAGCCAAATATCACAGAAAATAATCCCTGGGTCACCTGACCACTCCTGGGGAGCCCAACTCTCCCAAAAGAACTCCCCACATCCCACATTCTACTTTCTATCTCTTTGAACTCAACTATAGTAGGTACATCATATAAGTGAAATCATAATCATATAATATTTGCCTATCTGTATCTGTTTTTTAACTATACCCAGCAGTGCTACTCATGGCTCTCTCCTTGGTGGGGTCACTTACAGCATTATTCAGGAGATGAATAAGTGCTGGGGATCAAATCCCAACATCCTACATACAAAGCATGCACTCAACCTATTGAACTATCATACTATTGAAGATATTTTCTGAAGTAAAATAATTTAATTTAAAGAAATATAAAGAGGGAGAGTTACATTTTCAAGAGAGAGATACAGAGAAAGCTGAAGTACACAGTTGAGGTTGAGATGTAGCTGAAAATCTAAGAGAATGTGGCTGAATCTGACATGTTCCCTTAGCATATTGACCTCAAAAACATGATGCAACATATGTCAGAACTTCCTTCTTTTGAAAGGCTGAATAATATTATGGGCTGGATCAATAGCACAGTGGGTAGGGCGTTTGCCTTGCATGCAGCCAACATGGCCGACCCGAGTTCAATTCCTCTGCCCCTCTCGGAGAGCCCAGCAAGCTACCGAGAGTATCTCGCCTGCACAGCAAAGCCTGGCAAGCTACCTGTGATGTATTCGATATGCCAAACACAGTAACAAGTCTCACGATGGAGACATTACTGGGCCCACTAGAGAAAATCGATGAACAACGGGAGGACAGTGACAGTGACAGAATAATATTATATTATTTTAATTATTATATAATATTAATAATATCCCACTGTACGTAATGCTCCAAAGCCCTTTCAAAGTTCTATCAGCAAACAAACTCACCTTGAACAATTCTTCCAGCAGTTTTCTCTATTGTTTTGTTTGCTTTCCTTTTTTTTTTTTTTTGCAGCAGGGGTAGGGAAGAAGAGTGACACATTGGTGGTGCTCAGGGGCTACTTCTGGCTCTCAGGAGTTTGCTTCCCTGGGTCCTCAAAGAACGTGAGGGACTGGGGATTGAACTCAAGTGTCATGCATGCAAACCAAGAGTTCAGCCCATTAATCTATCTTTCTGAATGAGCTTTGCTTGTGTTCTTTTTGCAGAAAGCAACCTCATCTGAGACAAAGTAAGAAAAGAATTCATTTACCCTCTGAAGCTTCCTCTTAACAACCTCTGCTTCTCAATTTCTCATGGCAATGTAATTTCCCATATTTATTAAAACAAAAAAGTTCTGACACTTTCATAGCTGCTTTAGGTCTTTTGAGAACTGGAAGTTTTTTATTTCCCTAACCCAACTATTTCTCACTCTCATCAATCTTGTATTTAAATTAAATTTGGTTGTAAATCCTAGTCATGAGGATAGCTTCTCATCAGCAACAGAATAGGATGTAACTGAAATTGCAGTTGTTTACGAAAATCAGTTTCTTAAACCACCTGTGTGGGGGAAAAAGTCTTTAAAATACTTGGCGTGACCACATTTCATCCATAGTCAATATCTCCTTCAACTCATTTTTTTTCTTTTTACCAAAGTGTTGAGGAGTTTTCCATAGAAGTTAATTCCATATGATTATTCCTTTTATTTGTGTATTTTAATTTTGTCTTGACAACTCTGGTTTAAATTCCCTAAAAGAAGGGTCGGGTTTTATGTTTCCTTTTATTCCACCTCTATACCTTAACATAGCACTCATTTGTTGATCTAAAAAAAAAAATACTTGTCTATTTAACTGACTGAGGTTCACAGAAGCTCACATTGTGAGTTCCCAATAAAACATTAAGCAACTATCTCACACATTGGTTCAAATGAGTCATACTTAAATTTCACACTTTCTTCAAATATCCTGACTCACTAACTCAAATATCTAAGCTACTGGAAGCTGACAACACTCAGAGTGACAAAACAAGGGCACAGGTGAAGCACACTCCTTGACTGTCTTGTTCCTTGGGTGTGCTGCATTCCTGGAATTATTTCAACAGAGTTCACCCTCTCTTGAAATCACCAGACAACTAGCAACTGGCAAACAGTAAAGGAAAGGGAAAACACTGAAGTTGCCACCAGGAATCCTGCAAGGAGGGAGCCAGTTCTAAAATGAGAAGCAAATTTTCAACAAGTTCACTTTATAGATAAGAAAAGAGTCAGCTAACATTAAGTCACATAAGTGTGCACTTCGGCAGCACATATACTAAAATTGGAATGATACAGAGAAGATTAGCATGGCCCCTGCGCAGGGATCACACGCAAATTTGTGAAGTGTTCCATATTTTTAAGTGGGCATGCCTAATTTTATATGGGAGGCCACTCATGTGGCCACAGGTAGTTTACTCATACCAGGAAATCCAGTTTACCATCTCAGTTCCCATGCGTACACACCAACGTGAAGAAACAACACAAATCCCCACCACATGGGGAAGATGATAAAAAGATTCCAGAAGCCTCAGTAGGTGCTACTCACCTAAAGGACCTCGCTGAGAAAGAATTCAGATATGAAGTAATGAAGATGTTCAATGAACTCAATGAAACAGACAGATATCCAGTAACATGAGAGAAACAATCGAGAAATTACGGGAAGAAATTAGAGCAGAAATTGGAAAGCTACGCACAGGAATGTCACGAATAAAAGATTCCGTAGATGAAATAAAAAAAACTCAGTCTGTGCCCTCAACAGTAGAATGACCACAGCTGAAGACAGAATCAGTGAGCTGGAAGATCAGCTGCACCAAGCCAACAGACAACAACAAACAATGGCAAGAGACCTCAAAATATCTCTAGAGCGAATCAAAGTCCTAGGAGATGATTGCAAGAGGAACAACATTAGAATAATTAGAGTACCAGAAGCTCAGGGAAACAATCCCAGTGAAAAAACTATGGTTAAACATTAAGTCACATAAGACTAAGTGAACAGAAACTGCGTATATGTCCATAGTATTTGTCCTTGGAGGAGTGAGGTAATCCATCATAAACGGAAAAGCTCTCTTAACTCGAGGAAATATGATAACAATGACAACAAATGAAATAATGATCATAGCAACTATTAAACATAAAATAAGTATCAAACAACATGTTGTCTTTCTTACAACACTTCTGCAAGTTACTTGTTATTATGTTTATTTTTTAAAGGAGGCTATTCATATTAAATACCATTTCCACTTAGATAGCAATAGTCCTGGTATTTAATCCTAAATCTATTGGGCTTCAAAGTCTGTATTTCATATTTTTAAGATCTGACTAAAGGGCCAGAGAGATAGAACAGTGGGTAAAGCACTTGTCTAGCACATAACTGACCCAGATTCAATCCCCAGTACCTCATACAGCCCCCCAATATCACCAGGAGTAGTCTAAATACCAAGTCAGGGGTAAGCCCTGAGCCCAGGCCCCAAAACAAACAAACAAAAAATCTGTCTAAGAAATAAGAAGCATAGTACAGCAGGTAGAGCACTTGCCTTGTTCATTGCCAACCTGGGTTTGATCCTCAGCAACCTATACAGTTTTCCAAGCCCAAGACTGCCAAGAGTGATCCCTGAGCACAGCCAAGAATAAACCTTGAGTACCAATAGGTGTGGGTCCTCCAAAACCAAATAAACAAACAAAAATCAGACTAAGCCAGAGGGGTGTTGCGAATGTGTTATAATATGCTTTTCTTTGGAAGACATGTTAGCATTGTATTAATACCCCTGAAAGCACTACTAAATGAGTCTGAGGAGTTTGGGACCAGAGAGATAATATAGTTGATAGGGCATTTGATTTGCATGCAGTTGACCAGGTTTGAATCACCAGCATCCTGTATCATCCAACAAGACCCCCGCCCCCCAACCAGGCGTGATCCTGAGGACAGAGCTAGGAGTTAGCCCTGAGCATCTCAAGGTGTGGCCCAAAAACAAAGATAAAATGTTTGTCTTAGCTTGAGAACCTTACCTAACCCTAATCAAACTATTTCTTTTTTATTTATCATCCAAACTAGATATTGTCTAAGACAGTGTAAAACCATCTGGGTCATCAGGAAAACAACCATTAACTTGTATTAACCAACTCAAACTAAAATCTGCCTACTCATTAGTCCTACTATCTATTCTGGCTATTTCTGATACAAATATAGCAATTAAATGTACACAGGAAAAGGACTAGATAAAGTGTTTTAAAGTTTCTTCTCACCTCTGAATGACATCATCTTGTAGCACCTCAGGATACTTCCAAATATTCAGAAAGGTAATGAAAGTTAACAAAATGTTGAAAATTCCAAATAAGTAGAATGATGTATTTACTGAATGAACACTACTTAATACAGGGATTAATTTAACTAGATAACTGTTCAGGTGAATTTTATTTGCATTAATATTCTTTGATGCAAGAGAATGAATAAGTTGTACAAAACAAAGAAAGCAATAGGGATGTTGAAACATCACCAAGAAAGTATCCTGCATTTCAGGACTTTTTGAGGCAAGCCTTGTTCCTGGTTTAGCTATCATATAGACACACAATTCAGTTAAAAGCTACATCAAAGGAATCTATAATCCTCTCAATTCTACAGTTATCCAAAAAGGAAAGCAGTTTCTTATGTTTGAGTCAGAAATCAGATTACAGCAACAAGAGCTTTTCTGTCAGAGTAACCTAAGAATGATTTATAATTCAATTGAAATAAGAAAAAAAGCATTAGAAATTTCCAAGCAGCAACCTCTAATAAGCTTTCCCCAGATGTAATGGTATAATCAGGGTGTATGGGGCTTCTATAGGGCTTGACTTCATATTCTGCCTCCCATGAAACGCTTCAGATCATAGCCTTTATCTCCTCTAATAAAATTAGATTTTATTTTTTTAAATCAAGGGTCAGAGAGATAGTACTGCAGGTAGGGCACTTGCCTTGCATGCAGCCAGCCTGGATTTGATCCCTGGCATCCCATATGATCCCCCAAGCACTGCCAAGTGTGACCCCTGAGCACATAGCTAGGAGTAAACCCTTAGCAGCAAATGACACCTCCCCAAATCAAGATGGTTACCTAAATGTGGTGATGTTTGAATTTTTATTTACAAAAGGCTTTGATTCAGAAGAAGGACTCAAAAAAATATTTGCTCTCCCTTCTTTAAGTATAAAACTATACAAATATAAGGATTTAAGGAAAATGTTATCAATTCATCAGAGAAGTGGGGAGCTGACATTTTTTTTCCAGTCTTAATTGTTCTGGTGCCCATGGCCATGACTGTTTTAGGAAAACATATGCCGCACAGCTGCAAAGGCAAACCTGATTACCTCTAAATTAATAACATGTAGGAGGGAACACTTGCAGCTGTGAGAGTGAGAGCCAACGAACCTCAGTGTAATGTAATCCCACTAACATTTGTAACTGCTCGTTTTATTACAAATATCTTTAAATAATCACAATTTAAAATATCTTAAAAAGGGAGAAACATAGCAAAAGCAATAAATCTCCACATTGCCACTTCTTTGCTCATAACTAGAAACTTGATTATATTTATTTTTTTTTATTTATGGTTTGGGGACCACACCCAATAGTGCTCAGGGCTTACTCCTGACTCTGAGCTCATGGATCACTCCAGGCAGGACTCAAGAGACCATATGGGGCATTAGGGATAGAAATATGAATTGGCCACATGCAAGATAGGTGACTTGTCCACTGTACAGTCTCTCAGCCTGGTTTTTCTGAGAATTAAAATCTTTCAATAGCAAAAGAAGTTCAAAAAAGAGGATGATTAAGAGTTATTTTTTGAAGGTTGGGTTGCAGAGATCAGCAGCTAACATTTTGAACCTATACACCTAATGTCAAACAGAGAAAGAAGTGGAAAGACAGAGTTGGGAAGTTTTATAAAATTCTACTAATGTTTCGTTTTTCAGGAGTAAAATTAATGGGTTATGCAATGGCAGAGCTGGAGCGTGATGGTGGGAAAGGAACATTTCTTGCAAAGAGCGCAAACGGTTTCTCAGAAACGGTATTTCCGGAAGCAGTGGTGACGTCACTAAAAGATGACAACTGGAATAAGCCTATCCCTCCTTCACCATCCTCTCATCCCTGACTCAGCCCCAGTTTCAGCAGAAGCTGAGTCCCGAGGTCAGAGAAGCTGAGATGAGCAAGTGTCTGAGGAAACAGGGAAACAGCTCTGAGGAAACAAGTCAGAATGGAATGGTCACAAAGACACTCCCAACGCCAACTGACCTGCGTAATATCTGGGGGAGATGGGGGACATGAGCAGGGTAAAGGTGGAGAGTACAACAGTCTTGGATAAGGACATAAAGGAAATCCTTGGGTTGCATGGTGATGTTGTGATTGAGTTTTATTCAATTGACTATTATATAAAGAATCCAGACTCCAAAATAATGCAAATTAATCTGATTGGGATTTGAAATGAGACTAATAATAGAAGACTTATAGGGAGAACTGTGACTCCTGCTCTTAAGTGCACAAGAAATTGTCTCTGGTTTCCCTGCTGCTTTCCTAGAAGCAGAACTAAAGGAATAAAACACTGAACAACAAATGCAAACTGAAGACAAAGATAAAAGGAAAAGGCAGAAAAGGCAGCTGATGAAAAGCTGGGGAGACAGTACTGCAGGGCGTGTAGTCACTTGCCTTGCACCGTAGAGGACCCGGATTAGATCCCAGGCACTGCTTATGTTCCACCTCCCCCAAATCCCTCCACCACCCATCCCATCACCACCTCCTGGAGTCACTTCTGAACCTACTGGGCTGTGACCTAAAAACAAAAACAAACAGTCAGCTGGGAAAAAATAGAGAGAGAGAGAGAGAGAGAGAGAGAGAGAGAGAGAGAGAGAGAGAGAGAGAGAGAGGAGGGGAGGAGAGGGGAAGGGAGGGGAGGGAAGGGGAGGAGAGGGGAGAGGAGAGGAAGGGAGTAGAGGGGAGGGGAGGGGAGTGGAGGGAAAGCAAACGCAATCATTCTCCATCTCCTGTTACTAAACCAAAAGTATTAGTCCTTTCCTTACTCCTGAGGGGGAAAAAAAAACTCTCCAGAGCTCCCAGAACCATCAGTGAGAAAAAGCCCCCGGGAGTCTGGGAAATAGCATAGGGGTTAAGTCACATGCCTTACACACTAGTGACCCCAGTTTCATCCCTCGCGTAATTTACATGGTCAACCAATCAACATTTGGTATTGTTGTGGAGACTCCTGAGCATCATAGGTTATCTCTGGAGGGCCCAAGTACCACTAGAGTAACTCTAGAGTAATCCCTAGCCCCTCAAGCAATGTGCATCCTCAAGCCCTCACACTGAGCCATCTTCAGATTAGCTGAGAATCACCAAGAGGGAGTCTAGCAACCCTGAGCACCTCTCTGGAGTTTCCCCCACAGCCCACCCTCTCAAAAGAAAACAGGCTCTACGTACCAGTGGCCACTTACACTAGTGACATACTGAAAGTTCCCTACTGCTGTGCTATTGCTCCAGCCCCGATGGGGTGGGGGGAGTTGTTATTGATGATGGGTTTTGCTCTTTCCTTGGGTCACATGCAGGAGGACTGACCGCGGGACTCCCTCAAGGAAAACGTGCACTCCAGTCCTTTGAACTCATTTCTTGGCTCAAGACCAGAATTTGTTCCTTCCTTTTTTTTTTCTTTAATTTTTCTCATCTGAGTCTTAGTACCCATATAAATCATAATATGTTTGCTACTGCGATTTGCAAACAAGTCCAGAAATAAGATCACAGAGGAAGTATGACAAAAAGAATATTGACACCATAGTATTTCCTGGAGTCCATGGAAAATCTGCTGAATGAATCAGAATTCAAATGTTATGATGAAATTTTAAAAATAATTAAAGCATTGTTGTCTTCCATAACAGTATGGTTTAATATTGATATATGATAGTTGACTTCAAACATGGAAGTTTTATTCTAATTTATGTTTTATATATGTATATTGACATATATGCATACCCATAAATCTGCACATATGGAGAAGCAAGTGACTAATCACATGGTAGAAACTTTTTTTTTGCGTCACACCCAACAATTCACAGGGGTTACTCCTGGCTCTGCACTCAGGAATCACTCCTGGCGGTACTTGGGGGACCATATGGGATGCCAGAGATCAAACTATTCTAAATTCAAAGCTAACTTTACTTCTGCAATCCCTATTAGATTGGTATGACTATTATACATATTCTCTAAGTGTCACAGATGGATAATATTGAAAATGTTTAATATATGGAAAGTCACTTTCATCAGTTTGCTCGAGCGGGCACCAGTAATGTCTCCATTGTGAGACTTGTTACTGTGTTTGGCATATCGAATACGTGACAGGTAGCTTGATAGGCTTTGCCCTACAGGCAAGATATTCTCGGTAGCTTGCTGGGCTCTCCAAGAGGGACGAAGGAGTCGAACCTGGGTCGGCCAGGTTGGCCGCATGCAAGGCAAATGCCCTACCCGCTGTACTATCGCTCCAGCCCATATGAAAAGTATTCAATTTAATATATAGAAGTATATTAAATAGTATAGAAAGTGTTAAAACAAGTTGAACAAGATTAATAATTGTATGTAAAATCTCATGTGATTCTTTCCATTGCTATATAAAGCAGGTATTATCTCCAATTTTCAGTAAAAAAAAAATATATATATATATATATATATATATATATATATATATGACCTAAGAAAGCTAAAGGACACACTGCCAAGACTTTGGAACTCTTCTCCGAGCATCCGGAAATTTTCAGAGCCTGGGTCCTTTCGCCCTGCCCCACACTCCTCCAGAATCTAAAAGTCAGAAAATCAACTCTGTATCTTCTTGGGAACTAAAGAGACAGGAGGGAAGACCTTGTATATACTATATAGTGAGAACTAATTATTCATTGGTGTAGCTCTCCATCTTTCACTAACAAGATTGCATTTCAGTAAAATCAGTAGCAAGCTTGGATTTCAGTTTGTGAGAGTCTCAGGCTACATTGCCAGAGGGAATCCAAGGTTGCTCATTCCTTTGTCTTCAGAAATTACAATGATTGAGACAGGAATCTCCTCAAGTAACAGAATGGCAGACCCCTAGCTTAAGGAATAAAACCTTAAAAAGCTACTCTAGGGGTCAGAGAGATGGTGCAGTGGGTAGGGCACTTGCCTGGCATGCAGCCAATCTCGATTCGTATACAGTCCTCTGAGTTAGGGGATATCCCTGAGCACAGAGCCAGGGACAAGTGCTGAGCACAGCTGAGTGTGGCTCCAAAACCCTGGGGAGGGCTTGGGAGGGACAGGGAAACTACTCTAGAGTGAATTTGGTAAATTGCCTGAATTTTTTTTTTTAATTTTTGCTTTGTTTTGTTCTATTTCTTGTGAGAGAGAAAATAGACACTCCAACACAAAAGCATATTATCAACACCCATCCAACAATTACTATTCTAGGCTGGATGAGAGCCAGGACAGAGTGCTATGGACTGGGGGAAGGGTGAGGGATGCAGTGTGGGGAGGAGGGGGAAAGGTGGGAGACGGAAGATTGTCATCTAACCCAACTGGGCCTCTTCTACTGAACAACTGTCACATGACTTCATCTCTTCTTTCTAAGTTACAGTGATGATTTGGTGTTTGTTTGTTTATTTGTTTGTTTCATTTTTTGGTTTAGGGGCCACACATGACTGTGCTCAGGGTTTACTCCTGGTTCTGTGCTCAAGGATCACTTCTGACAGAGTTCAGGGGATCGTATGGGGTGCCAGGTATCAAACCTGGGTCAGCTGCATGCAAGGCAAGGACCTTACCTGCTATACTGTCTCTCCAGCCCCCAAGTCAGTCATTTTAAATCATACTACTTGATGGCACAGAAATATTAATGTGTAAAATAATACTTGTATTTATTTTATTTTTTGACACTCCCAGTAATGCCCAGGGTACTCTGAAATTGATTTGGATAGAACTTGGGCCTCCTGCACACACTGCATTTTCCCAGCCTACAGCAGTCTTTTAGAGGGAGTCTATGTCTCATTTTGGGGCTAAGTTCGTGTTTTCCTACTAACTGAACTTAATGTAATTCCCTGACAGGTGGAGGACTACTTATCTGCAAAGTTCTTGTAAAACTTTCTTTTTTTTCTTTTTTTTTTTGCTTTTTGGGTCACACTCAGCGATGCACAGGCATTACTCCTGGCTCATGCACTCAGGAATTACTCCTGGCGGTGCTCAGGGGACCATATGGGATGCTGGGAATCGAACCAGGTTGGCCGCATGCAAGGCAAATGCCCTACCCGCTATGCTATATCGCTCCAGCCCCTTGTAAAACTTTTTAAATGACACTCTTACTGTAATTGATATATAATTGATATATTTGCTTCAAGTGTACAAATTTTGACATTTGTGTATGTTGTTGAAACAATCACTGCAGTAAGTTTTGTTGCCATTCATTATTATATAGTTAGAATTTTTTCTTAAGAACATGTTGAAAATCAGTTCTCTCAGCAGCCATCAAATACACCATACAGTATTATTTATTAATCAGCATGTTGTCACCTAACTTCATTTGAAGAAAGTGTTTTATTAAAGGTTTGAACATTGCTTTGACTATAATTCTGAGTATACCAACCATGTGACAGAGTAAAGTAAATACTAAGAAGACCATGGATCGAATGCTGATTGTCTCGATGTATGTTTTAAGCAAATTCCTTGACTTCTCATTTCCTCATATGTAAAGTTTAGATAACTATTACTGGTTTATTTATTCTGGGAATTGAAAGATGTAAAACACATGAAACATCTGACCATGGTGCCTGGCACCAGGTGGGAGTGAATTTTTTCTCCTTCCTCCCCCTTCATGCTTAGAACTCTCATTCAGTGATTAAATAGCAAAGAGAAAGTACATTAAATCATCTGCCAGTGTCCCAAGCAAAATAAATCACTTCAACCAGCTGACCACCTTGAATTATTTTATTATTTGAGTGGATAGGGGACACCTGCAGTGCTCAGGACTTATTCTTATCTCTGTGCTCAGGGATCACTTCTAATGGGCTCAGGAAACCATATATGATGCTGAGGATTGAACCCAGGTCAGCCACATGCAAAGCAAGTGCCCTACCTGCTCTATCATTGCAGCCCATATGGAATTATTTTAAAACAAGCAAATACCTCTACCCCAGGTAAACACAGAACAGATATTCTTTATCAGGCACACAGAACAAAGACAGACTCAGAGACTATGGTATTTTTCTACAGACTGAAACTTCTGACTAGGGACAAGCCCCATAGAGATTTTCATTCAGCCAGGCACTCTTAACCCTTCACAACTGAAACACACTTTGTGAAAACCGTGAAAGCTATTGAGTATCCCACCTCATGTACTGTCACATGATGTATCAAAAACCAGTGATTCTCTTGTGGCAAAAAAGGGACCCTCCTTCACTGCTGGTGAGAATGCCGACTGGTCCAACCCTTTTGGAAAACAGTATGGACGATTCTCAAAAAATTAGAAATTGAGCTCTCATTTGACCCAGCAATACCACTCTTGGGAATATATCCCAGAGAGGCAAATAAGTATAGTCAAAGTGACATCTGCACTTGTTTGTTCATTGCAGCATTGTTTACAATAGCCAGAATCTGGAAAAAACCTGAGTGCCCAAGAACAGATGACTGGTTAAAGAAACTTTGGTACATCTGCACAATGGAGTACTATATAGCTGTTAGAAAAGATGAAGTCATGAAATTTACATAAAAGTGGTACTACATGGAAAGTATCATGCTAAGCGAAATGAGTCAGAAAGAGAGGCACAGACTTAGAAAGATTGCATTCATCTGAGGAAAATGGCACTGGTGGAGGGATGGGTACTCAATCATTGTATAATTGAAACCCAAGCACAAAAAATTGTAAGTTTACAACTGTACCTCATGGTGCTTCACTAATAAAAATTTTTAAAAAAATGATTCTTGAATCTTCACATATATGGTATAGAATAGCAAATGTTTCCTTTTTGCTCATTAAAGAGCCCAGAAATTGCAACAAGTGAAAGGTAGCATAAAAAACTTGGGAAATAATACCAAACTAGAAGCAGAATTGAAAAAGATAACGTCAGATAGGGAAAATAATTAGAACAGTCGATACTTAATGCTTGGGTATCAATTTCTTGACTGTTTACCTAAAAGCAGGTTTTAAACCTAGCCGGTAGAGCCAACTGTCCCAATTCTTAACATCCTTCAGTAGTTTAGACACAGGATTAACACCTGCTGAAATATGATACTGTGTTCTGGTTTAAGAATAAACTGCTTGTGAAATATAATGAGTGAATTTCAGGTACGTAAATGCTATCAGAAGTGTCAGTCTATTCAAACCTCCCTTCCCTGGCTGAAATTCTTATTCAGCTAAATATATTTCAGCACTCCACTGTATTAAGAATCATGGTCTTCTTATAAATAATTTTATAGTAGAATTGGTAACAAAATTATATATTCAAAGTATTTAGCCCAAAGTTCAGTATATAAGCACTTGTTAACCAATCATTACTTTACAACACTTGCAGAAACATGAGAAGTACAACTAATAGTACTATTTTCTATGTTCCATGCACTATAATATACTCGTGTTGTAAATATTTGTTATTTTAAAGTAAGGCCTATCCATTTCAGGAATCAGAACTCACATTTTCCTGATGAGAAAAGAGATTCAGTAAGGAACCAAATTCACTGAATGCACGAGCTGAGTTTTGACTTTCGTATCATCAAATTCCAGAGGCATACATGTTTTGCTTTTAGAGACCAGACTATGTTGATCAGGGTTATCTGGGAAATCAGCAAAACTATGTCAAGTCCATAAGCGGATCTAGAGAGACATCAAAGGAGCCTTAGAACCATGCCCCCCAGGGCTGGGGTTCCCGCTGCCTCTTCTTTCCATCTCCAGAACAATCTGCCTGAGAGCTAGAACTGACTCAGATAAGAACAATTGGGGAGGGTGGTACATGGGGAATGGATGGTAGGATTTAGACCTGGCCCTGAGTGTGCAGCTGGCTTGATCCAAGTCAGAATGTCCTGGCATAGGGGTGCTATGAGTAGACAAAAGCCAGGAGGGCATTTTCTGTTTGCTGAAGTTAATGCTCATGTATATAAATCACTAATCTTTGAAGCTTTTCTGCTTTGTTTACAGTTATGCCCTAGGCAATAGACAGCAGGGACTTTGGGAGTAGAGTGTTCTGGGAATACTTCCTCTCAGGTTTTTCCCAGCCTCTCTTTGGAATGTCTCTGTGAATACACTTTGTAACTCTGGGGGTGGTCCAATGTGCCCAAAGGGACTCTGCTTCATGCGGTTCAAAAGGATTCCCAGCACTCAACCTCAAAAATAGCTGAAGGCTTAATGAGACTTCATTGAAATAGACCCTGCTTTTTGCCTTGAAACACAGACTAGCCCGGTCCTCTATAAGTCACCCATAAAGAATTACTTTTTAAATTACATGTCACTCTAGGGTAAATAATCTGTGTGCTTATTTTGGAAACTCTGAGAAATGGGACAAGCTAATAGGATTCCTTTCTCTTTGTGAGGAACCCTAAGCCTTTGAGAAGAAGAACTAGTGAAGGAAGCTGAGTATTGCCAGTGAGTCACCTGGGGCACCGGATTTAGTGTTGAAAAAGTGAGTGCAAGGGCAAAAGCTGTCCCCATGCTCTAAGAAAGAAGATAAACAACTGATGGTCAGGGAACACACCATGGGAAAGGCAGCAAAGAACAGGTCCTGTGCACGTCCCCCATCACTGATGGACCTCAAATAAATGACATCCAGCCAAGAAACCGTAAAGTCTTTCTAAGTTCCTTAGGGGACAGTATGTAAATAGGAAAAAGCAAACTCAGTTTCAGGAATTTCAGAGTCCCTAATGGTTACTTGTTAAACAAACCAAGACAGTAGTTAAAAACGACATGGCAGAAGCCATGATTGATTATTGACCCCAAGTTTCCATTAAGTTGTCTATACATTGGGAGACAGAGGTGAGAGGGCAAGGGTAATTGGGAGGAGAGCAAGCCAAATGCTGTCACTGAGGTTAAATCACATTATCCCTCTGACCATTATAATAGGCAGAGAAACTGGGACATTCAGATTTCTTAGTGCCATGACCCTAAAGAGGATTAAATCACCCTCGTCACTCATCTGCCATCCTATTTCTCACAAGACCTCTCTTTTCTGGGCTGAAGCGATAGCACAGCGGGTAGGGCTTTTGCCTATCCCACCCATGCAGCAGAGCCTGGCAAGCTCCCCGTGGCGTTTTTGATATGCCAAAAACAGTAACAACAAGTCTCACAATGGAGACGTTACTGGTGCCTGCTCCAGCAAATCGATGAACAACGGGAGGACAGTGCTAGAGTGCTACCTCTTTCCTAGGCCATTTGTGACTGTGATTCTCGACTGAGTTCCATTCTATTTCCAGTTGGGTTTGTAAAGAGGCCTAGAGGAGAAACAGTAGAATGAGAGGAGGTGAACACAATAGTTACTTTGCTCCTGGTTGGCTCCAACTGTGGGGGAAGAGGGCAGTGTGCCAAGGAGGCCAGAACTGGATGCATCTGTGCCAGCTTCTGCGTGTCATGCACACTTGGGCCTGCCAACCTCACTAAAGCAGCCATCCAGCTGCATCTCAGACTCATTTGGTCTACGTGGCCTTGCCCCTGCTACCCAGACATCTGCCAAGCCATGGTTCTCAAACTGAGGTGGATTATGTTCTTTGCAGAGAAAGGAGATGTCAACCTCAACTCGGGGGGTCTAAGTTCTTTGCCTTATGTCACAGAAAAAATTTCAGGAGAAGCACTGTAGCACTGTCCTATAGCAGTTTCCTCCCGTTGTTCATCAATTTGCTCGAGTGGGCACCAGTAATGTCTCCATTGTGAGACTTGTTGTTACTGTTTTCTTCATATCGAATATGCCATGGGGAGCTTGCCAGGCTCTGCCATGAGGGCAGAATGCTCTCAGTATTCCGGGAACTTGCTGGGCTCTCCGAGAGGGATGGAGGAATCGAACCCATGTCGGCCACGTGCAAAGCAAACGCCCTACCTGCTGTGCTATGACTCCCGCCCAGGAGAAGACAAGTAGTAAAATTACTTATAGTTTAATTAAGAGGAGAATAATTCATGTTCAAGGAAGATAATATATGTTCAAGCTTCTCCAGAGAGAACACCTCAGAGAAAAGAGATCACACATAAGAGAGGTGCAGGCCAAGTCTGGAATGAGTGCACAAAATGAAAGAAAGAGATTCATACCCAAGTTTGGACTGTGGGCATCTCCCAAAATGGAGTGATCTCAAGTGCACTGAGATGGGGATTAAATAAGAATCTTTTCCAAACTGCCTTAGCTTTGGCTCAATGCAGTAAGAGACCTCCTGAGGGCATTAGCCTAGAATAAAGGCGATAGCACGGCGGGTAGGGCATTCGCCTTACAAGCGGCCAACATGGCCGACCCGAGTTCGATTCCTCCGCCCCTCTCGGAGAGCCCGGCAAGCTACCAAGAGTGTTCGATATGCCAGACACAGTAACAACAAAGTCTCCAATGGAGACGTTACTGGGCCCGCTCGAGCAAATCGACGATCAACGGGAGGGCCTTTATTTATTTATTTATTTATTTATATATTTATTTGCATCCTTTGAGTCTGTTCAGGGCCCGTGTTCCAGCTGTGAATTGTCTTGGGGGAGAAGTGTCTACTTTGCATTTTATGCAGACATTCTGAGTTGATGGCAGAATGATTCCTTTTCAGACTAACCTGTATCTCTCCAAATGTTTCTGGCTTTTATGGCTTTCTGAAATTTACTGCCAAGTGTTCTCCTACCTGACTGCCTACCTCAATTCTGTCTCCAACTTCTTTTGCTCTATCTTGCTTTGTTTTGTTTTTGCATTTTGGTGCCACATCCAAGAGTCCTCAGGACTTACCCATGGCTCTGTGCTATGGATTACTCCTGGAAGAACTCAGGGGCCCACATGTGGTGCAAGGGATCGAACCCAGGTCGACCATGCATAAGGCTATTGCCTTAACTGCTGTACTATCACTTCACCACCCTCCTCTTCTTTACTCTTGATGTACCATTACACGCTCTAATTCTCTGTGCTAACTACCAAATAAATTGAAGTTGCTTCATTCCTGGAATCCTTAAACCGTCAGATATATCATGAAAGAAACCCCCTTCTGGAAAGTTCCATGAGCATGGTCATACTAAGTGAATAGACACGTATCACTTGTATCATTTGTCATCCTGTTGCTCATTGATTTGCATAAACAGGCGCCAGTAACGTTTCTATTTGTCCCTGTCATGTGTTAGTGTAGCTCAATGGCATCTGCTCGCTCCAGGAACACGAAGAGCCTCAAACCGTTCTTGACGAAGAAGTATGAGCATCTTGTAGGTGGACAGCCACATGATTTTTTGACGTCCCGTGGAATCCAGTCGGTAACGGCTCTAGTCCAGTGGTCGTCTCCAAATCACATTACATGTCCGGCACATCTGATTTTTGTCAGCATGTAGAATAGACACGTACCAAAAAATAACTGTATAGAGTGGACAAGAAGAGACATCAACAGTGGGCAGGCATCCAGATCCAGATAGGCTGACAGGTTTAGAGCTTGGACAGATGAGGCTGGATGATAGGGAGGAAAAAAACCCAGTTCTTGGATAGCTGTCCACTGCTGGACAATCATTACCTACTCTAGGAAGGAATGAATAGAACCATGAAAACTAGGAGAGCCTCCTCATAACCCTTTTAGGCCAACTGCCTCTAATATTCTCCTTATAAGGCTGGGGTTTTTAGCGGCACACAAAATTTCTCTTCCCTTCCCTCTTTCCTGAGAAAGTCTGTTCTGCTTGTTACATCTCTCCCCTCTCGTTAACTTCCAGGTGCCTTCGAAAATTTTTGTGCCTGTGAAAATATTTTTCACACACCGCTCTTGCCACTTTCACCACCATTTCACCCATTTCACCCACTTTAAAATTCTCTACCTTTTCCCAGCAGGCAGGAGGTACCTGTTAGATCTGAAAAACAGCCTGGATCCTGCATTTTAGCTTCTCTTTGCAGTCCTGGGACTCCTTTTTCAGGGCTCAGCAGAGATGTTCCTGGTGGGGTTTGTGAGACTAAAAGGAGGAGCAATAGAATGGGAGGAGGTGGCAAGGGAAACCCCAAGCTCATGTGTGGAGAGGTATCAAGGCCAGCTTCTCTCCTGAGAGCCCACTCTGAATCTCAGACCTGATCTACTCTTACTACTATCTCCACTTTCTGAGTTCTTGGTGATCAAGCTTACAAGGACTATAGATAAAGCTGGAGAAAACTGCCACCAAGTTTGGAAATTTGGAAGAAGTAGAAATTTATTTCCTACTAATTACTATCGCATATGGCGGGGCAACTGAAACCTCATGGGAAGGGGGACTTTCCCAGCTCCTCCTTCACGCCCTACCGAAGTCATGAGTTGCCCCCCACGAGCGGCTCTCTGGCACGGCCATGGCTCCAGAAGCACAAAGACTTAATGCAGAGCCCGGTAGCTTGCGGCAGAAAAGTGCATGGACTATGCATTAATCCACGCCACCATGCCTGCCCGGAAGGGAAAGGGTGTTGCTCCCTTCTGCCTTTTTCCTTCTGGAAAGCAAGGTGGTGGCTGCCTCAGAGCTTTTTGGAAAGCCAGGTATGAGCTGGTCATGGCAGGGCAACTGAAACCTCATGGGAAGGGGGGCATTCCCGGCTCGTCCTTCACGCCCTACCAAGGTCACGAGTTGCCCCCCACGAGCAGCCCTCCAGCATGGCCATGGCTCTAGAGCCATAGAGACCAATCTTATAATTATCTGACTCTCGGCAGAAATACTTCCAGGCTTAATAAGTAAAATATCAGAAATCCAAAATATCAGAAATACCAGAAATCCAAAATCACACAGCCGCTATTGTGGCCGTGCGACATCATTTGCTTCTTATAACCAGCTGTAGAAAACAAATTATTTCATAATGCCTTTCAGCGGGTCTGATTTTGGGGTGTAAACTCTAAATAATAGTGGTGCATCTTTTGTCAAAACAATGAATCTAATCAAAGTAGATAGAGTGTTAACTAGAATTCATCTGCCTCACAGGCATTGGAAGGATTGAGAGGGGGGTATATTGGGGTTCTTGGTGGTGAAGAATAAGTACTGGCGAAAGGAAATGTGTTTGATGATTGCATGATCGAGACTTAAACCTGAAAGCTTTGTAACTTGTCCCACAGAGATTCAATAAATAAATAAATAAATTTTTTAAAAAATTTAAATAAAAAAATAAATACTATCACATAAATATGCCAATGATCAATATTTTGCTTCAATAGTGTAGCCAGATAAAATAACAATTGAAGAAATAATTAAAAATGTGCTGGTGCAACATGAGGCAGTTGCACTACCACTGCAAGTAGCCCAGAGGGTCATAACTAGCCAGCTAGTAACAACTCGCCCAGGTGGGAATGTGTCAGAGGGGGCTGGAGTCATAGCAGAGTGGGTAGGGAGTTTGCCTTGCATGAGGCCAACCCAGGCTCTTTTCCCAGAATCCCATATGGTCCCCTGAGCACCACCAGGAGTAATTTCTGAGTGCAAAGCCAGGAGTAACCCCTGAGTATCACCAGGTGTGACCCCCCCCCATCTCCCCCAAAAAATACCTTCATAAATGATTAAAAAAATCTTTAGAGGGGGGAAAAGTCAAGAGTATCATAAGGGACATTGATAAATAACCAAAAAATAAAATACAATGAATGAATGATGAGAACTGGGTATACGTTTAAGAGTGAATGGGGCAGGGAAATGTGCACTGGTGGAGGGATGGGTGTTTGATCATTGTATAATCGAAACCCAAGCACAAAAATGTGTAAGTCTACAACTGTACCTCATGGTGCCTCACTATTAAAAAATAAATTAAAAAAAAAAAGAGTGAATGGGGCAGTCTTGAGTCTCCAATCATTCTTCTGTCTAGATTTTAGCTCCCTTCCGCTTGCTTATGTTTCCATTAGGTTAACCTTGCTCATTGGCTGGGTAGACAGACCTCTACTAAGCCCTCCCCTTCACCATGATTCATGTGTTTTTTTCTCAGATCAGGTCAAGAGTTCAGCTTTGGCACGGTGGGGGGAAGGGGTCTCTGAGATGAAAAACTGTTCTCGTTAGTTCCCCAGGAAATGATGCTAACCATTGCACTTAGAGGACAAAACCTCCATTCCATTCCTTATAAAGGCATGTGTTTCTCTTGAATAAATACTAAATAAAATGAGTCTTTCTGTGTTCCCTTCATAATCCACAGGCCCATCATCCCATAAATAGAATGATGATTTAACAGCACACAGGCTGCTCTGCAGGGTGGTCTGGTCAGAGAAGCTGCAGACCGGGCAGCGGGGCTATGGGTTGACACTCTGGTTCCAGAAAATCTCCTTCGCTGAGCAACTCTACTCCACCAGGCCACACTCATCGTGGGGAGAGCCCACTTGCACTTGGTCTTCCATAATAGTGCTAACTTTGTAGTGTCTTTCAGTTACTCAAATCAAATGTTCTCACTGTTTGACTTTTTATTAGTCAGAAATAAAAGGAGAAGTTGAAGACCTGTTGGTTAATTAAACAGCATCTACAAAACTATTCAAAGTGGCAAATCCTCAAGGAATCTCCTTTTTCCTAATGAAAATTGGAAGAAAGCACATAATGAACATAGAAGGGATTGCAAATTGGTGGAGATTTTGTTTTTGAAGGCTTTGCTGATAGAAATAAATTGTTTGTGAGATAGGTATAGCTCTTTGCAGAAAATTGTGTTCGGTGTCATGTTTAGACTCACTATAAGCACAGAAGAGACCGTTTCCTTATCTGTAAATTAAAGCTGCTATTGTGTCTTCTTTTCTGATCTCTCCCAGTATAGAGAACTTATATAAAATCTCTTTCTTTTTCTGAGTTTCTATCTCTTATTTGGGTATAAAGTAGATATTCAGATGTACTAAAAAGGAAGTTCTAGGATACACCACTGACAAAATAATCACTTAGTATTGTAACAAGTGTCTTCATATAAAATAGTCATTTGGGTCCTCATTATAGTGCCCTAGGACTCTTGAGAAAAGGTTTCATCTTTCCATTTTATAAGTAAAAATGTTGAGTGCCTTGTGCAAAGTCATATCGTTTGGACTTTGAGGAAATCCTAATAGTCCTCCAAGTCCAAAGTCTATACTGTTTCCGAAAAAGGCAACTGAATCTAGAACTAACTCTTTTTTAAGCACTATCAGAAGCACACAATTGACTGCCTATATTTAAAGACAATGGAATTATCTATATTAAAAGACAAGAGTTGGGGGTGTGGCTTAACAACATAAATGAGACTTGGATTTAATTCCTAGTACTGCTTAAAAAACAAAATTAGGTAAGTGAGAGACAAGAAAGTTAACATCCAGAGAGATTGTCATTTGCTTAGACTGATATAGCTTGTAGCAACAAAGCAAACTCTGGATACATAATTCTATTACTCTTTACTGACTTTTGCAGGAGCTCCCTAAATAAGAAGTTTCAGGCCAGAGTCATGGTACAGCAGGTCAGGCTTTTGCCTTGCACCCAGCCTACCTGGCTTCAATCTTCAGCATCACATACGGTCCTCCAAGCACTGCCAGGAGTAATTCCTGAGTGTAGAGCCAAGAGTAACCCCTGCACATCGTTGGGCTTGACTAAAAAAAGTAAAAAAAAAAAAAAAAAAGATAAAAAGAAGTTCTCAGAAAACAGTAAAATTATTGGACTGAGAATGAATGAAATGCTTATTTCCTCCATTAACTTAATTAGGCTCTTGTTAGGAAAGCTATGATTCTTGGGTGATGAGCCTAAGGTCTGTAAACTTGTCACTATATCTCACTGCTGAAGATTCCAGCTATAGTTTAGTTTCAGATTCTTCCAAAAGACTTAGGTCTTTCTTACATCTCTTTCATGAAAATATGAGTGACATTAAGGGATGAAAAACAATTATATATTTCTGTTTTAAAATTCAGTTGCGTTCCATTTGTTTTAGGCAAAGGGGCACAGGTGAGTCTCATCTTGCATGCAGCTAAACCTAGTTTAATCCCGGACCTACACAATCCTGGGCATTTCTGAATGCAGCCCTGGAAGTATAATCCCCAGCCCACAGGATTTGAGCTGCACCACCTATGTATAGACCCTGACATTAAATATCTGGCCATCCAGCTAAGAATTGCTGGGAGGGTCTCAGGGCCTCTTGCGCTCCAAATATGAGACCAGAAACATAAATGAACCAACAGAATATCATTTACAAAAGCAGTATATTTTAAAGGAAAGGGCAAGATCTTAGTAAGAATTGTGAAAATAATTAAAAGAGACTAGTTAATGATCCTTAGCCAATTTGAGTTATTTACGCTATCTCCCTGGCCCTACAGAATATTTTTTAAAACAACAACAAAAACAATAATGTGCAATCCCCCAGAAAATCTGGCTTCTCAGTTCTGAAAATTATATACCTTATCCATCACCCAATCTCCAGCAGTCTCACTACACTTTTGTAGCTGGCTTTCACTGGGAACTCACTCTGAGCTTGGTATTAATTTCAGTACTTTACGTACTGATGCAGGTGGGGTACCTGGGTGAGCTTGGTATTAATTTCAGTACTTTATGTACTGATGCAGGTGGGGTACCTGGGTGAAGTGAGGAGGAGAGAGGCTGCAGTCTCAAGAAGGAAATCTGCTGTTTTCTGTCTATCCACTTCTGCCACCTGGGGAAAGACTAGGGAAGCCTAGGACTGTGAGCCAGGCTCCTTGCAGGAAAGGAAAGTCAGCCCTAGACTTTACGCAGGCCACTCGGGTCCCTGTCCTTCCCTCACAGGACAGAATGTCAGGAGGAGACAAAGCAATGAAGTATAATTGACTTTATTTGGAAGTTTTTAGAATGGGGCGGAGAATGAGGTGGGAGGAAGGGAGAATAGTGCTCAAGAGAGAACGTGGGCTTCTCCAGAGTGGAGAGAGAGCCCCAGTACACATCCCAGTACTGAAGTAAGTATGAAGGTATGAAAGTCCACATCTCAAAGGGGAAATGTGGGCAGCACATGTTCCCGGGCTGTGGAAGACCAACTGACCCCACTCCCTTGAGAAAGAGGCAAACTGGCTTTGCTCCCAGTGCCCAGAGTGTGAGCTCCTTTGACAGATAAGATGGAGGCATGTTTGCATGGCAGAAGAGCAGGATGTGCGCAAGTGAGCTTGGCAGAAAAGCAGGATGTGTGCTCATCTGGCAATGGGCAGGACTGTGCTCACTTGGCAGAAAAAAAAGGACTCATGACATGGGTGGATCAATCAAGAGGGCAGCCTATTGCTTTATACTAACCCCTACATCAATCAATCATTTAGCTATTGTCTGACTACTCTATCCTGATGTTTGTTTTACTGTTGTTTAACTATCCTAGCTTTGATTTCTTGTGTGTGTGGGGGGGGAGCAGGATGTCTATATAATCAATGAATTGTTTACCTATTATCCTGCTAAAAGTCCTATTTTGTAATCAATAGATGCTTTGCTAACAGCTTATCTTTGGCTCCTGTATCCGCCTTGCTTGCTCTCTTAGCACCGGAAAGGGAGGTGAACCAGGTCCCTGAAAAACTCAGGAAGACAGTTGACAGGCAGCTCTCCAGTTCAAATTCTGGGTATGGAGACAACAGTCACTGATCAGCTAATAGAGAGTTTCTGACTTAAACTTTGCCGAGTGCACCTCCCTCCCTCCCTCCGCCAATAACACAGGCACCACATGCACTCAGCAGCATCGCATAGGCACAGGAAGCACGTGGACACGGGCACCACATGCCTGCCCTTCCTTTGTTCAAGCTGGATTTTTCAGGGTTTCTGCCAAGCTGCCCCACGAGGGCCTTTCTAGGTAAGGGTCAGTTGCTTAGGGTGGTTGCCAAGGGGGTAGAATTGGGAGTAACAGATGCCCTTCTTTGATATTCCTCTCATGGCCTTTGTTCCTGTTGGAGATTCTCTGTAAGGGATTGGCGGGATCCAGCCTTCTCTGTGTTGGACCAGGTAGAGGTTTTATCAGACCTTAGTTCCCATGTCCACAAAATGGGTTTTTAGCAGCCTTAGGACTAGTTGATTTTATTACTTTCAAAGAACCCACCACCATAAGGAATCCTTCCCAATCTCTCTGCCTGCCTGCTTCAGTACTTTGCCTGAACTACTTTCTGTGATAAGCCCTATAAGAAAATCCCTATAATATACCTTCAACCTTTATTATAGGGTTAAAATCTAAGCACCAAGAATCTAATGAATGTTAGCTTTTCAAATGCAAACCAAATTATAGAAAATATTTCTTTATTTTTGTTTTGTTTGGGATTCATATCTGGCGATGCTCACGGGTTACTCCTGGCTCTGCACTCAGGAATCATTCCTGACAGTGCTTGGGGGATCATATGGGATGTCTGGGATGGAACCCAGGCTGGCCGCATGCAAGGCAAATGTCCTAGGTGCTATCCTATCCCTCCAGACCCCTAGAAAATATTTCTTAAGAGATTTCAGTCTATACAAAACTCATACAAGTATCACTTTATTCTTTTTATTTCATTTTTCAGAGCTTCATATAGTGAAGAAATGAGATCATTAAAAGCTCAATTCTTCACTTACCTTTTCCTCTAAAATTATTTTCAAAGGTATACAGGAACTTTTAAGGCAAATTTACAAAGGTTCATAGGAACTTTCTAGGCAACTTTTACTAAATTACTAGGCTTTTTGTCATTGAATGGAAACCCTCTTAATAGTTAAGAGAAGATGAATTAATGGAGTATATAGAAGAAAATCTTTTTCTCACAATTATCTTGCAAGTATGTAAAAGTATGTAAGAATTCACTACCCTCCCCCATACTCCTACCCAACTCATGTCTTCCCCCCCTTCGCATGTCAAAAAGGTAGACTCCTAACCAAACCCTTTCATTTCAATTTTTTTCATATTTCTAATTCACAAATATTCTTTGTCCCTCATCCCTGTTTTATATGTTAATTTCTGTGCAGAAAGAACACTGTTCTTTATAAGTCAAGTTAAATGCCTGGAAGAGGGTGCTCTGATTATCAAAACATAAAACAGAATTTCCTCCTGAATTTATTTAGGAGGCCAGATCCAGCTAAACCCACAAAAGCTGCTCCTTTTGCCTATTTTACATAGTCATTCTGTCCAAATGAATATTGTGTTTGAAAGCCGCATTGAAACCAAAGTGTTTTCCCAGGCTCTTGGAGTGCCCGGGGCAAGAATGCTGACAATCTGCTGTCAGAGCAAGGCTGTCAGCATCACCCCCTATCAAGCTCTCCCAGTCATCACTTTCAGAAGAACAAGCAGGCAACCCGTTGCCTTGTGACAAGAGCTGTGACTCCTGGACTGAGCCAACATCCCTGAATGAAGACCTGAAAAAGGTCATTGTATGTAAGAGGAAATAATGGCGTCACCCGGGGCGCATGCATAATTTTGAACTAAAAACCAGTTTTACAGGATGCTGGAGAATATATACTTATTAAGAATCCTTTGGTCTCTTTTCTGGCCTCTTGTTATTGAATTCTGAAATCTCCAAGCTGTTCAGCTATGGTATTCATAGCTTCTAAGTAGGTCATACACTATTATTTTTTAATTAAAGTTGGGGCTACTGGATCACATTCTTCTAGTTTCCTAGAAAGATAGCAGTAAGTTTTGCTATCTCACCAATTAGGACCTCAGGGATTCCTACAGAGCCATTCACTTGATGAACCTTTACACTGATTTAAGTGGAGACAGACCTGGGGCTGGAGGAATAGCACAGTGGGTAGGGCAGTTGCCTTGCATGTGGCCAACCCGGGTTCAATTCCCAGCATCCCATATGGTCCCCTGAGCACCGCTAGGAGTAATTCCTGAGTGTATGAGCCAGGAGTAACCCCTGTGCATAGCCGGTGTGACCCCCCAAAAAAGTGGAAAACTATTCAAAGAGACTCAAATAGTCAGTCATCTACCTTTTGAAGTAACAGGATAAACATTCGGGTCACTTCTACAGTTTTCAAGATGGTGGAGAACAGTGACTAGTGAAAATATTCTATGAATATTTTAGAAGTCACAAGATAAAATATATTCCAAACAACTTTTGAACACTTTCTAAATTTTCAATACAATTTGGAAAAATAATATATTCTGCCTGACTAACATTTAAAAAATATGTTGAAATAAACTGCCACTCCTGCACCAACGTCTACCTCAAAATCTGCTTTCTTGTGTGATTTTTTCTCTTGCTTGAGGCTTGTGTTAGCTAAGTCACTTGAATTCAAGTTGTAGGTGTAAGTTACAAGTTCACTTTTTATTTTTTTAATTTGGGGGCCATACCCATGATGCTCAGGGCTTAGTTTCAGCTCTGTACTCAGGGATCACTCCTGGTGGGCTAGGGTGACCATAGGGTGTGCCAGGGATCAAATTCTAGTCAGCCACATGCAAGGCAAATACTCTACCCACTGTACTATATCTCCATAAGTTCACTTTTTAAAAGTAAAATGAAACAGTTGTTTTCATTATATATAAACTCCCTAAAGAGATGATTCATATAATGCAAATAAAAAATTATACACTGGGGAGGTAGGTGTGGTGTCAGAGTTCTACGAGTAATTTTTTGCAAGAATAATCCCATGCATTAAATTTACATAAATTATCTCCCAAAATGTGTAGTCAGTTAGTGAAAAGAGCATTAAGAACTAAAGGCTGGACCCAGGTTCTAATTCTGTCTGTGACTTTATTTTGCTTTTATGTAGGCAAAAGACTAGCCTCCAAGGTTCATTTTCTTTCTCTACAAAGGAGTGGAGGTTACAGGACAAATCAGGGGAGATCAATAAGACTTGGTCTAAATTCCTAAAATCCCATTTTCAACTCTCGTCTCAAACTTATCATTTATATAGATAGAGGGAAGATAATATTGTCCAACACTTTCTAGAAAGAAAATATGAACCAGGGTATGTTGAGAACAGCCAAGCAGTTAGGGCCTGCCACTTTTTATAGGCATTTGGGATTTTATGAGAACATCTGACAATACAATTACTGGGTAATTGTATTGAGACAAGAATCAGATTCCCTCTTGTACCTGCACACACAATTCCTGTACTGGTGTCAACCTTAGAACTTCCACTGCTATTGGAAACTATAGGAGTAAATTACTCAGTTGTTCTCCCACTGACAGCCAGCATCCTTCCCCATAGTAGTGTTGCTGAAACCCAGCAACAGGAAACTAAAAAGGCCTAGCACTTTACCCGGTATGGCATTGTTATAAGGGCTTGGGTCGCATGCAGGGAGAGGGGCTACTTTCAAAGCAGGATGCTCAGCATAGTTCTGTCCAGGGCTACAGATTTAAAATTCACAGTTTAAACTGACCAATATACCTTAATGAGCCAGGAAATTTATTAGCAAGAAAATAATATACACACACACACACACACACATATACACATATATGTATATATATCTGTATACATATATACGCACATATACACATATATATGTATATGCACATACACACACACATATATATTCATGTATACACACACATAGAGACATAGACAAAGACAAATGAGTGTTGGGGGACTTGGATCTCTAAAGGCAGTACATATTTATAAAGCTCAGCAAACCTTTGAGGAAATGAATCTTTCTCTTTGCAGCTAAAAACTAGAAAGAGAATGTGCCTAAAACAGTTTGAAAGTTGGCTTCTTCGATTGTGATTAGTCACAAAGTCAGTCTGTTCTTCCGAAATGATGAGTCAGCCTGACAGGGTAAGCCACATTACTCAGTAGAATTTGCTATAACAAAGTGCTTGCAAAATCACAGGGCGGTTGTTGGCTCCAGGAGGAACTGAACTGAATGAACTAACCACTTCAGGAGAAAGCCAGTGGAGGTTGGTGACATAATTAAAACTTCGAAACTCCTCAAGAGTCATTTCCTGTTGCTCTCGGTACAATAGTGGAACACTCATTTATCACTTCATTCGAAAGCACAGGATGTCTGGTCTTAAAGGACCATAATCCATGTTTGCTCACTCTATTATAAATGACTTGGGTTGGGTTTTTGAGTACGCAACATAACCACATCGGCGATTTTTTTTATGTTTTCCATCCCGATTCTAACTAAACATCAACTGCTTTAGGTGAATGCCTTAGCAGGGAGCAAGTCACTCCCACGGCTACCCTAACCAGGAGCAGATGATTTGGATTCTCTTATGATTGGGGTAGCCAAGTGAATCACTGTCAATTTTAAGACTCCTCAAAAGGGGTCAGAGAGATAGTATAGAGCATAGATAGGGCACTTGCTTTGTATGTGCTGACCCAGGTTTGTTCCCCAGCATCCCATGTAGTTTGCTGAATATCACCAAGAGTAATTTTTGAGTAGAGAATCAGGAATTATTTTGGGGTCAGCATCACCAGGTGTGACCCAAAAACAAATAAAAAACAAAAACATAAAAAAGAATCTCTTCAAGAGAAAATCAAAATCAGATTCAGAACAAGCCTCAGATCCAGGAGAACTGCTACATGCTACATCAAGAACTAACCACAGATCATCCAATCCCCAAAGTCTTAAGGCCCCGACCTGTGCCAGCTTTGATATTTACTGAATTTACTTTGTAGGCGAAAAAGGTTCTAGAGCAGCGTTTCCCACCCCTTTCCCATCCATGCCCCTTATATCCATTACTCCTTTCTGTGGCACTTCCATGTGCCCCTCTGCACAGTGGTTGGTGCCCTCGTATTGTGCTAACGTTAGAGTGGGAATATAAGGGAGGGATGCCAGGTAAACGAGTTAATTAAATTGGAGATTTTAAGTCTTACCCACCGAAATTATATCCAGTTAAAACAGGCAATAAAATGGTTGGGAGTGGGAGATAACAGCAGATAAAAGGAAGCCCCCACCTTGGCAACTCCCTTTTTCCCTCTCCCCTATGCCCGGAAAAACAGCAAGACAGCAAAGGGTCTCACCCACTCACACATGGCTATGGCCGGAAACCAAGGTAAGACAAGGGGACAGAAGCTGGTGGGGATGTAGCCCTAGCAAGACGATGGGTTAGAGAGCAGCAAGCCCCAGTGAGGGACACAGATAACAAGATTCCAGATGCAGATTCCACAGCAGGATTGCATACCCTGCCAAGAGTGGCATAGAGATAAGACCAGGTCAACAGTACACTGGAGGCGAGCAGACAATGAGAGGACCAGACCACCAATGTTGAAATCTGAACCAGGGATCAAGGGACAGGATGAGTGACATTATACACTAGTAAAAAAATAGGCTAAGCATTGGGGAAGAACCCAATCCATCTACTTAAACTGTATAGTAAAGTATAACTTCTTAAGCATCTGAGATTTTTTTTTTGCAAATATTTCATGTAATATTCAAGAACCCATGAATTCAGAAATAAATTCACTTTTGTGCTAATACTATCACTTCCCACCACCAACCCATTTATAAGAGTTTTACCTCTGGTCCCATTGGAATATTCTGGAGACTCACACAGACCATCTAGGCCCTCAGTTGAGAAATGCTGCTTTATTCATTCACACCATGATATCTGTTAGTCTTTCTATGTGATAAATATTTCCAGCAAGGTCTTTCAGCATGAAGCAAGGCAAGTGTGAACATCTCATTGCATAGACTCACATGTCAGCGAGTTTGTTACTCAGGTTCTCCTGTTAGTAACTCAGAACAGTTGTAATGCTATGTTCATATGATTCTTCCACTATGATAAATTAGGCTTAGGTTTAATAAAAAGCTAGAAATTGATATTAATACTATTTTCCTAATATGCTATTTTTTTTCTTTCCTTTTTTTACTTTTTAAACTCACACCACCCAGTGCTCAGGAATTCGTCCTTGTTTAGGGCTAAGGGATCACTCCTAGGAGGATTTGAAGGTCCATATGGAATGCTGGGGATCAAACCAGTCTATTCAATGTGGCTGCACATGCAAGGTAAGCATCCTTACGTGTACTTACCCGCTGCACTAGATCTCCAGCTCCAAGTATCCTATTTTTTAAATCCAGATTATTTAGATTGGAATATAATTTACATATATAGACATATATCTCTTGCACTGTAGCACTGTCCTCCCCTTGTTCATTGATTTGCTCAAGCAGGCACCAGTAACGTCTCACAACAAATTGAGACTTGTTACTGTTTTTGGCATATCAAATACATCACGGGTAGCTTAACTGTATATTGATATGTAGGTATATTACTTAACTTCTCTTCAAATGGTATATAACATTTTCATTTTTGTCACATAATTCTTTACCATATAAGAAAGTGCTTAAGTGCCATCTTTACAGCATACAGCCGAAGAGAAGGGCCACATGGAGGGCGGGAACCACAGCTCCCGGAGGAAAAAAAAACAGGTTCCAAAAAGAGCCGAGATCACCGGGAAGTCCCAGATGGGGTAGGTACCGCATCCTGCCTCCCCCAGATGGAACCCCGGTGACCAGAAGCCTCTACAAGCACAGCTCGAGTATGCGGGAACTAGGACTTTTTCTCAAAACCACGCAGCCACTTATGCGGCCACGTGACATCTCTCTATATACAAAGTGATCAATGGGAAGTAAACCACCCAACCTTTCTCCCTGAAAATCAGAGTTAAGTTTGGAGCACGGCCACAGCCCCAGAAACACAAGGACTTAATGCAGAACCCAGCAGCTTGGAGCAGAAAAGTGAAAGGACTATGCGTTAATCCAGGGCATCATGTCTGCCCGGAGGGGAAAGGGTGTTGCCCCATTCGCCCTCTCTTCTCTGGAAAGAAGGATGGCGGCCGCATGGGAGCCTTGTGGACAGCAGGTATGAGCCGGGGGTGTGGGGGCGACTAAAACCTCATGGGAAGGGGGGCGTTCCAGTCCGTCCTTCATGCCCTACCGAGGCCACCAGTTGCCCCCCACGAGCGGCTCTCCAGCACGGCCACAGCCCCAGAAGCACAAGGACTTAATGCAGAACCCAGCAGCTTGGAGCAGAAAAGTGAATGGACTATGCGTTAATCCGGGCCATCAAGTCTGCCGGAGGGGAAAGGGTGTTGCCCCATTCGCCCTCTCCTCTCTGGAAAGAAGATGGCGGCCTCATGGGAGCCTTGTGGACAGCAGGTATGAGCCGGGGATGTGGGGGCGACTAAAACCTCATGGGAAGGGGGGCGTTTCGGTCCGCCCTTCACGCCCTACCGAGGCCATCAGTTGCCCCCCACGAGCGGCTCTCCAGCACGGCCACGACTCCAGACACAGAAACCAATTTCTTAACTATCTGACTTTCAGTAGAAATACTTCCAGGGTCAATAGGTAAAATAGCAGAAATCCAAAACCAACATTTAATTCTTGAACCCAGCTGTAGAAAGCAAATCACTTCACAATACTTTTTCAGCATGTCTGATTTTGGGGGGGTAAACTCTAAATAATAGTGGTGAATCTTTTATTGAAACAATGAATCTAATCAAAGCAGATAGAGTGTTAACTAGAATTCATCTGCCTCACAGGGACTGGGAGGGGTGGGGGGTGGGGTTTTATTGGGGTTCTTCATGGTAAAAAATAAGTATTGGTAAAGGGAAATGTGTTTGATATTTGCATGACTGAGACCTAAACCTGAAAGCTTTGTAACCTTTCCCACAGTGATTCAATAAATTAATTAATTAATTAATTAATTAAAAAAAAAAAGAAAGAGCTTAAGTGGTGGCTCTGGGACTTGGACTCATGTAAATTGCATTGCTTCTTCATAACATAACAGGCCCATAATAGCTCCTTAAAGAAAGAGACATTACTTCCACCTACAGCTGGAGCAATAGCACAGTGGGTAGGGTGTTTGCCTTGCACGCAGCCAACATGGCCGACCCGAGTTCGATTCCTCCACCCCTCTTGGAGAGCCCGGCAAGCTACTGAGAGTATTCGATATGCCAGACACAGTAACAACAAAGTCTCCAATGGAGATGATACTGGGCCCGCTCGAGCAAATCGATGATCAACGGGAGGGCCTTTACCTTTTACCTTTACAGCTCAGCAAACTAAGGTGCAGAAAGATTTTAAAGAGAGCTGCCTGTTGTCACAAATGTAAGCAGATTCAAAACTCGAAGCCAGGGGCTAAAGATGTGGGCTAGTGGTGGAGTACATGCTTTGCATGTGGAAGATCTGGGTGTGATTCCCAGGATGTCCAAAAAAGGGAACCAGAATTCAAGTCCATGCTCTTTTCAATACACTATATGCATGGAGCCATTTATAACAGTATTGATGAGAGCATAAACATAGAAACTCACTAGGTGACAATAAGTAATGAGTGAAGTAATACAACATCTCAATGGAATAGTATGCACTCATAACAATTATGACCAAATAATGATCATGAGTATAAAAGCAATTTGAATGGAATGCTTAGATTCAGCCCTTTATGGGAACTGATTGGGGGGGGGGGGGTGTTACAATGCCATAAAACAGATGCCTGCATTCTTTATTTTTTTTCTCCTCCCCCTTTTATTTCTTTTATTTTTTTCTAGTTCTATTTGTCTTTCTGTCCTCCGCCCCTAGCCTGCCTCTAGGCACTTTCCTTCCTCTCTCTCTCTCTCTCTCAATCTCTCTCTTCCTCTCTCTCTCTCTTTCTCTTTCTCTCTCTCTCTCTCCCCTCTCTCATGTGCCTACATTCAACACATGAAATATGAAGGAAATTTTAAAAAATCACTGTCCACAGGAACTCAGTTAATAAAAATAAGACCAAATGGGGTTTCTCAACCTCAGCATTACTGAAATTTTGGGCAGGATATCAGTTTCCTTGAAAGACAGTCCTATGTAGTAGAGGATGTTTAGCCATAACGCTGATCTCTACCTCAGTTGTGAAAGCAGAAAACATTTCCAAAGGCAACATCAAATCTCCTGGGGGGCAAAATAGTTCCAGGTTGAGTCACTATTCTAAAATAAAGGTTTTAACATTATTCTCTATACCTTGCCTTCCAACAGCATCCGCTTTCCGCTGAAACACGGGGGCAGAGGGGAAAACACACACATCTGTTCAATCATATACAGAGACACATATTTAGACTGGATGACTTGAGAAACAAGCTCTGAGACACTGAGATTTGGCTCCAGGAAGGTTGAAGGGTAACCACTGCCAGGAATAATTTTTCTCTCATTTGTATTGCAACAAACTGAGAGGGAACAAAAGGACATTATTACAGTGCCTGCTTTCCGATGACTCGAAACCTAGTTCTTACCAATTCTGCTTTACTACCTACTACATAACTGTAGTACTATGGGGGATGGAGCCATCTGGGATGGAGTCAGGGAAACTGTACTGGGCAGAGAGGGAGTTGAGCTGTAATGCCAGCTCATCACAGAGCGAGGCTTCAGCAAATTCAACAGGGATCTCTGGAGCTGGGATGGCCCTCTAGAGTTGTTCTGAATGATAGCTGTCCTGGTCTTTCCACCACCACCCCCTACCTCTTACTCTTTCTTCGATCAACCAAATGATGTGGGCCAGCTCCAAGGAATGAATGTGTTTTAGGGCATGGTGACTTCTCTGAGATGAAGCTGAGGACATTTCTGGGGGAAAGACTTACTGAAAGCATGTGAATGAAAGCAACTCTTATCAGGAATGAGGCTCTCCCTGTCCTGAATTTGGGGATCTGGGTGGCACCCTGAGACACCCTCTACAGGGACAAAGGATCTTTATTGTTTCATTGTAAATCACTTGAAATTCACATAAACATGTAACGAAAATTGAAAAGTAAATGATCTATAAAAACAGTAACATAGTAATACACCAATTTCAAAGGTAAAGTAAAGTAAAGGCCCTCACGTTGTTCGTGGATTTGCTCCAGTGGGCCCAGTAACGTCTCCATCGTGAGACTTATTGTTACTGTGTTTGGCATATCGACTACATCACGGGGAGCTTGCCAGGCTCTGCCATGCGGGTGAGATACTCTCGGTAGCTTTCCGGGCTCTCCGAGAGAGGCAGAGGAATCGAACTCGGGTCGGCCATGTTGGCTGCGTGCAGGGCAAACACCCTACAGCAAAGATGTTGCCATTCTACCTTTCCTGTCATCTAAAAGAAGTGCTAAGGTCACTGAAAATACAATTTGTAGCTTTCAACAAAATATATTACATATCTACTTAGTTATGATGATTCCCAAAGTTTATAAGCTGCTTTAAAATTCAGGAAGCATTTTTTGTAGCAATACCAAGCATGTGTCAATGCCTTTTATATGTGTTACCATTAAATATTCTAAACAACCCTATGTTAGGTTCCTTTATTAAATACTATGCAGAGAAGAAATAGAATTTTCTAGAGGTCAGGTAACTCAAGATCTACGTAGCTAATAAGTGGCAGAAATGAGATTTGAACAGTTTACAGTACCACCTCACTTAAAGTTGTTTACAGGTTCTTGAAAATCTACTCTAAATAAAATAATTATAAGGAAACCAACTTTACCATAGATTAATTAATGAAAGCATGGGGGATGGAGCCATCTATGGTGGATGGAGCCATCTGGGATGGAGTAGGTTTTATTTTCTTATTTTATTTCCTTCTCCAATTTTATTTCTGAAAAAAAAATATGGTCACAAAGATATCACCACACTTCTAAAAAAGACACCAAAACACTTTCAATATTAGAGAATAATATATATTTATCATTGATTCATTTCCAATCCAATTTCTTTTCCAGTTTAAAGTCAAGTGTGGCTAGGACCTATGCCAGCAGTTTAGGGTACAAGGTGGTCCAACCTAGAGAGGGACAGGATAGCTTTTCATCAAAAGGCACAAACAAATACACACAGACACACACTAAGACTGTGACAACCCTGACATGCCACTGAAACTAATCTGCACATTTTTGGGCTGTGGGGAGAAAACTGGAATGCTCAGAGCAAACCCACAGAGAATGCACAGACAGTGACCACAGTCAGGAATATTTTTCTCTCTTATTCATATTATAGCAAACTGATATTGAACAAAAGAACATTATTATAGTACCTGCTATACTATGACTCAAAGGCTGGTTCTTACCAACTCTGCTTTACTACCAACTACATAAATGTATTTCACATAGTTCCCCCAAAGTCCTTTTATAGCAGTAATAATTCCCCTTCTCCGATTTTATTTCTGAAAACAAAAAAAAACTGAAATAGTAAAGCAGGTAGGGTACCTTTTGTCTTCCATGTAACTGAGCTGGGTTTGATCCTCTCCTCAGCACCCAATATAGTCCCCTGAACCCTGTCAGGAAGATCCCTGAGCACAGAGCCAGGAGTAAACCATGAGCACTGCTGCATGGTATGGCCCTAAAACAAAACCAAACAAAATCAAGTCTCAATATCTGGGAGATAACTCAAGGGGCTAGAGCACATACTCAGTCCCACACTGCATGGTGAGTTACACAGCTCTGCAGTGTGGCAAAAAAAAAAAAAAAATTAATATATAAAAATCAAAGTAGGAGATTTTATAATTAGTACATTAGTATAATTTTTTATACTGTTTTGTCTTGGAGCCATAGCCAGTAGTGCTCAGGGGTTACTCCCAGTACCATGCTCACTCCTTGCTGTGCTGGAAGAACATACAATGCCAGGGATAGGGTATCAGGAACCTGGAGTTCCTATATGCAAAGCATGCACTCCGGGCCTCTGAACCCTCTCTCCACTCCTCAAATTCATCTGTATACTGAAAGCTAATTATTTTATCAAAAGATCAGCGTGAATCTTTATACTCATTATTCAATATTTTCAGGCAACTATTCTTTTTTAAATAAACTTTCAACTTCAGACATGGTACTTTCTGGGGTCCAAAGTAGGTGGTAGGTAGGTAGCTCAATGGACTAGTGCCATACTTTGCATGCTGAAGCCCCAGGTTATATTACAATATCTCCCAAGACCCTCAAACACATAGGTAGGAACAACCCCTAAGAACTGCGGGTTGGGCCCCCAAACAATAAAACTATTCCTTTTCTTCCCAGAAACGTCTTCCCAGAAAGAATCCTTCTCCCAAAGGAATCATAGTGTACCTGCCAGGTGAAGAAGGCCTTCAAAAGATTCACAGGTAGGTCATCTTAATAGTTTATTTGAAATGGAATGCATTTTGAAAATATGAAAAATAAACCACATCTCTCTCAAATCACTTGAGAAATATTTACATCAATTAGGACCACAATGTTCAGTTCACACATGTGACAGTTTTTCCAACATTTGGTACATGGTGATACTTTTCCAAAGCTTGCATTTGCACATTCTGGAACTCCAAGAGGGCTGACAGTGGAATGTAACAGAGAATTTCATTTTCTTCTTAAAATAAATAGTGATCTAGAAGTACCAGCTGTTGTTAGAAACTTCCCCATGGCCTGGCTAATAACCAGCAGGCCAGCTTCAGAGCAGATAGGGGTAGGTCTCTCCAGCTTTTAAGCAGAGGTGCTTCTTGATGCCCCCCCCCCCCCCCGCCAACTTCTTTCACTGAACAATAATCCCCTAAGAAAACCTTGCTGGGTTCTCTATTCCATTTGGAGAAGTCCCGCCAACAAAGTCATGAACACTGCATCATTCAATCTTACATTAAATGTGAACTGACTTCTCAATACTGCAGATTCATCCTTCAAAAGAGCAAACATTAGAAAATAGTTCTTAAAAATGCATCTAACATCAGTCCACAATTAAAACATCCGAGGCTATGTAGATAAGAAGGTACAGTTTTCTTGAGAGAATTCACTATCAGAATTCAGGTCCAGCTCTACAAGTTCCAATTTTTAGTATTTTTCTACTGAAGGCATTTTACTGATAAAGCAAAAATCAAATCATCTGACACTCACGGAATAAAGAGAGAAGAACGAGGCCTGCCGTCATCCTAACGAAGTTCTGAATTCAATGGGATTACCCCATTTGAACCTTCTAGACCCCGTCTTCTACATCTGTCGCTTAATGTGACATTGTGAACACTGTTGCCAGGCCAAACTTGAGTCACCTTCACTGGAGACAGAAAACAGGTGATATGTTTGAATTTATAAAGTGGCCAACTTGTTAGCGTCAAATTCTAAATGAAGGGCCTTTATATGAGCAATTGAGTGGTATATGGAGAAAGAAAGGTTACGCAAGTCTTTCAATTTGTCAGCATTCCCAAACAATGTTTACATCTCAGTATAATGTTTACATCTCACCTACAAGCAATGAAATTTTTTTTAACCTCCATGGGGGAGATGGGGAGAGGGAGGGAAGATGGGAACTGAAATGATAACATCAGCTTGATTTCTCTAGGATGAGAGAATCTCAACTTCCTCTATGAGACAAATGTTCATTTGTCCTTTCTAGCCATTTAGTCTCTGACCTCAGCCCTCCCCGTAGGGCACATACAGATCAGATCTATGTGGATTTCCGCTTAGAAAGTATGTCTAAGGAGCTTCGTCATGCTGCTTAGCCTGACCCAGCACTGGTTGTTTTCAAAGAACCACATGAAAGGGCGTAAAGGAAGCACTGTGCAGTAAGAGAACCCACCTCCTGAATGCTGGGGAGTCACACAATTTTTCCTTCTTTCATTCATCTCTCCTAACAAATAGTCATTGAACTGTATGGTAGGCTCAGAGCCAACAAGTTCAAGGACAAAGTTCAGTTTCCAGATGGGATGATCCTTTTAATTTCCCAACTTTTTGCATTTTATGTTTACTTAGAGGGTGGATTATCTATTGGACATGCCCTTTCTCTTTTCCTTGTTTTAGGCTGAAAGAAGTATTTTGCCCTAACTCCAATGAAAGTAATTTGTCAGGTCTCCAAATACCTTCAGTGATTCCCAGTCTTTTCATACAGGTGAATAGAATAGACATATAAGATTACTTGCATTCATACTCTGTATAGCTTTGTTAAGTATGTTTGTTGTTGCCCTGGAAAGATTATTAAGTCACTTCAAAAATTTAAGTGTCAAAGTATAAAAACTTCCCTATTTCTCTTTTTAATTTCTGAGGCTTCCAGTAAAATATTTAAAAGGGGCTTAGTCAAGGGAGTCACTAAGAGGGTCAACCAACATAGATATCACAGCACCAAGGAATGAAAACTGCGGAAAAACGAGACCAGGATTCTGGTGACACCATTCACAATGACAGTCATTAGGGAGGAATAAAATCTTAGCAGTTGGTCAGTAGGGAGCGGGAACCCAAGCATTTTGTTTTTCTATGGTACTACCTGACCTACATGCAAGATATTTAAAAAAAAAAAAATCTATCTTGATTTTAAAAGTATTGGGGGGAGGAGGAGGCAGGAATGCGACTCAAATAGTAAAGTACAAGACCCTAAATTCAACCTCCATTTTCACATAGAACCTGGAGCACTGCTGGGTGTCAACCCCCCCCCCCACCTTATTATTATTATTTTTTTAGCTTAAAATCTTTGGCATGGGTTTGGGACGTTGGGGTAGTATAAGAATTTGAAAGAAAATCTTGTTCATCTGGGGGGAAATGAGGTTATATGATTGGCATGTATTACTACTACAAGATAATGAGCCATTATTAAAAAGCACAGCAGTCATTCCAAAGAGGCTGAAATGTTTACTTAAGAATGCTTTAGATCTGGCTCTCTGAGAAGCCCATCAAATAGTTATATAGTATATGTAGTACATATATCATGTACACCACATATATATGTATTTTTAAAATCTGCAGCCCATGCTCATTGCAACTTAAAGAGTCAGCAAAAGTGGGTATCCACTTAAGCTTTCCCTCACAAATTTTTGGATGAGTTATGATCTCAATATTTTTATCATTTAAATATTGTGTTAAAATGTAATTTGACCTTGGGACTCCTTTGTAGACTGAGAAAATAAACACATCTCTAGTACAAAATTCTATTTTCAATTCTTGACTACATAACTTAGCAAAGGACAAATGCAACCATTCCAATTTGGAAGCTGGAAAAATACTGATCAAGACTATGAGAAAGATAGTGGAAAACAGAGACCCCATTAGGAAACCCATAAAAGAAAATAGGAAGTAGTTTTCAGTCTCTAGAGAATCTGCTATCATCTAAGCCTCTTTTAAACTGAAGTAGCATCTGGCCTTGTGGATTTTGACCATCCATTGATTTAAACACAGAAGAGGTTTTGTTCTACCTTTAAAAGCACATCCTCTCCTCACCAGCACTCCTGTTCCCCAGGCTCCTGAACCAGTGATGGCTAAAACAAGAGTAGGGTTGTTTTCTTAGTGAAAATCCAGTGTTTATCTTGTCCTTTCTTTTTCAATTTCTGGTTTAGCTAACCTAACAACAAAACCTACACCGCTCCATGTTTTTACAGAGCTATAAAAAGTATAACGGTTGGTTCTCTGATGAACGTTATTATCTGTTCAAAAACAAAAAGTTATGACTGCTAGTCCCTTGAAATATTGTCAAATTATGGCTAAAATTATGAGATTCTAGAGTATGCTTCTAGAACAAAGTAAAAGGGTCAGAAAACATGGCTCAAGGGGAGTGTGCAAAGCTCTTGAAGAAGGGTAATCTCTAGTGTAGATAACAGCATATTTATTCCCTCAAATAAATCTCATGATTCTCTCCCACCACGCACCCCTCCCTCCTGTTTTTTGAAATGAAATACCTAATGCACTCATACTCAGAAATCAAAGAAATATTTTTTCGGTTCCGTTCAGACATAGGTATTATAAAGCAAGGCTTTTCCTACAGTAAACTGGCCTCACTATATTTTCATGATAAGATCATCCTGTCATCAGTTGGGCTATGATAAAAATATTTTGAATCAGCTTTCATAACTACTGATTTCCCTTTATAAAAGCAATCAAATTTTCAAACTACACAATTCCAAACATTTAGCTTCTTTGAATTTCTATTCTACACAAAATATATGTCTAAGAAAAAAAAATCTCCAGGAAAATAAAAAAGAAGTAACATCGCAGAATTTAATTCCAACCGCCTGGCAAAACAATGAGTGTCAGACCTTCTGAAACCGCCCTAGGGATAATGAACGGATTCTTAACGTTTTCCTCACCACCGCCCTTGAAGTTTTTTTTTTTTTTTTTTTTTTTTTGCTTTTCCAAGATCAGAACTTATTAATTAGGAAATCGGTTCTTGAAAAGATTTTTTTTGGAAAATTGGCCTACATTCAGAAATGTCTTAGAACAAGCATTTACAAAAACTAATAAATAAATCAAAATACATTAAAATAAAATTACAGTACATCATCGCTCCTAGGAGGTCCACCATACTGGGAAGTCCTTTCAGAGGTTCATAAATAAAGCCTTCTGGGTTCGCAACTGTTTTTCTGCACCGGGATGAAGAGAATGCGGGAAACTAAGAGGATTCGCCAGTTATTAGCCGGTGATCTACTTGATCTGCTGCGGGCGGGGAGGCTTTAGGTTTTCCATCCAAATGAAGACAACAGAAATGTGCTTGTCCCACTTGCTCAAGTACTCAAAACCTAGAAAGAAATGGCAGGGATTGAAGCCGGTGGCTCAGTCTTGGCAAGACTCTGTGCTCTCTCCAGGCCAGGTTTGAGGACCAAAGGCGCCCCGGGAAATCCGGGGACCACACCTCCCGGGCCAGGTGTGCAGGGACACTTAGAGGGCTGGAGCGCGCACCTCCAAACACCCACGGAAGGGTGGAGGAAATCGGTTAGGAAAAGAAGGAGGGAGGCAGAGTGTTAGGGTCCCGCCGCCCCCACCCATCCTTCCCTCCCTGCCCTGACTCCTCCCGGCCCGGCTGCGCTCCCCTCCATCCCAAAGCTCTGCAAACTTGCGGTGGTGTCTCATTTTCCCACTCCAGAGCCAAGTCCGTGAAGAGGCGTCCCACTCCCTCTCACACCCCCGCGCCCCCCACCCCTGCCCGGCCCTGAGGAGCCGCAGCAGAGGGGCGCTCACCTCGTCGGGCCCTGGTGCTGCCCCCTTTAGGCCGAGTTGGACGTGCTGCGCAGAAGCCGGTGGCCGTGCGGCTGCGAGACGGGCTGGGGATGCGGGTGCGGTAGTTGGTGCGGGTGCGCGTGTGGGTGCGGGTGCGAGTGCGGATGTGGATGTGGATGTGGATGAGGATGAGGATGAGGATGTGCGTACGGGTGGAGCGGCTGAGGCTTCGGCTGGGGCTGGAGCTGGGGCTGAGGCTGAGGCTGGGGCTGGGGCTGGGGCTGGGGCTGGGGCTGGGGCTGGGACAGGGGTTGGAGCTGGGGCTGAGGCTGGGGCTGGGGCTGGAGCTGCGGCTGCTGCGGCTGCTGCTGGACTAGATGTTGCTGCTTCTGCCGCGTAGACTTGACCGCCAGGATGGCCTGACGATTCTTGTACTGCACCATCTGTAGCGTGATCTCCGCGTTCCAGCCCTGGTCCTGCGGGCACCGAAAGTCGATCTCCTTCCCCTCGGCCATCACCACGGTGAAGTACATATACTTGCCCTTGCGCTCCACGCAGTCCACTGTCTTCATGTTAGAAAAGTGCAATTCCTTGAGCTTGACCGGCGGCTCCAGGCCGGTCACAGCCGGGCCTCCGGGCTGGGACGGCTCAGCTGGCCCCTGCGCGGGCTGTTGCTGCTGCTGTTGTAGCTGCTTGGGCGGGATGAGCAGCAGCCCTTCCTCGGTGAGGATGCAGCACTTTTTCTTCCAGAGCTGCAGCAACCCGTCGCTCCGTTTCTCCAGCACGCCCTCCTTCAGAGCCTTGCAGCCGCTGCTCTCCAACATCCTCCCGGCATAAGGGGTCCCGCCGCTCGCCTCGGTCTCTCCACTTCCAGCGGCCCGGGCCGGGGGCAGCAGCAGCAGCCGCGCGCCGTCCTCGCCCCAGCGACTCTCGCGGCCGCCGGCCCGGAGCGCGCAAAGGAGGCTAAAACGCAGGAGGCAGAGCGGCGGTGGCGGCAGCGCCGGGTCCGGACAGGGGGGTAGCCGCGTCCTCTTGCGCCACCAGGTCCGAGCGCCCGGAGTCACCGAGCCGCTGTCGTCTTCCTGCGAGCGCTCACCGAAGGGCACCGGGCCGGCCTCCTCGCAGCGCTTTTGAATGGGCCATCCTCCCCACCCCCGAGTGACACCCAGCGGAAAAGGCGGCTCCTGGCGCCCGCAGCGCGGGGGAAAGCCCAGCTCCGAAAGCCGCTCGGCAGCCCGAGCTCGCCTCATTAACTTGGGGCCCTTCCCCAGCCCCCCGCGTCCACGCCCCCCGCGTCCCTGGCTCCGCCTCTCGCCGCCCACTCGCTTCCGCGCTCCTTCCCGGGACGGTCGCGGGAACCCGAGCCCCGGAAACTCCTGGAGGATCGCCGTCGCCCAGCGGGCTCCGAGGGGGCCCTGCCCACCTCCCGCCTCTCCCTGGCCGGCGGGGCGCTCTGCTAACCACCGGGTAGATAATGAGGGGTCTGCCAGGCGGGGACCGCGGTTACGTGCCCGGGAATGCCACGCCGCCTCTGCGCTCCCAATTGCCGCGGAGCTCGGAGGTCCCCACCACGGGGGATCTTGAGGCCAAGATCTCGGGTGAGCAAAAAAGTCCGGGGTGGAGGCTCCTCGGCCTGGTAGCCCGGCAGAGGTGTGCTTCCCCGGACCCTAGTCAACTAACTTCTCAGCGCACAAAGGCCCGAGGTGTCTGGACGCTCAGTCTCTAGCAGCGGGAGCTGAGCAGGCGATTGTTAAAGCAATAGCGCTACCGTCTGACCCGTTTGGAAGGGACTGAAAAGTGACCCACTTCTGATGGCATCTTTGTTTTGTAACTGAAAATGCAGTCATTGGCCAGTCTTCACTGGGACACAAGCTCTCCAATTCCCTTTGACTCCTGTGTAAACAAGGTCTAACCAAAGTAACTGCATAAATCCGAGAAAGTCAGGTGCCGACCTCCACAGCCGAAGCACAGCTTGGCCTTCCAAATGGCAGGTGGGCCCCCGAGGGCCGGCTCCCTCTCTCCGGCTGCCTAAACAGGCCAGATGTTTGCCTCTTCTTCAGTTGTGACTTGGGGAAGCCCTTGAGAAGTTCTTTGATCCCTCCTACTCCCACACTAAAATATTTATATACTCTGGAGAACTACGCAGAATTACATCAGTAGGTGAGGAAACTAATTCACTTAGAGAACTTTAATTACCTACGAACCAAGATATATAGAATCACATAAAAATAAACCAGTAATAAAGTCAGTTGTCTGAGGTCAAAGGCAAAAAACTTGCAGGTAATGCCCAACGAAGTATGACTTGTCTGATGGCTTCCTATGACTGGAACAAAAAATCCAGGATAGGAAGTTGAGATGAGTGGAGAACTGAGCAGGAATCACATCCTTGTGTAGCAGACCAAGGAATTTGAACTTAATTCCAAGGTAACAGAGAATAAAAGGGTAAGTTTTAATGGGGGGGGGGGGGTCCCTAGTTGTCAAATGGGAGGATTCCAGCAGTCTTGAGGACACTGAATTGCACTTTGCAGCTTCCTAGGGACTTTGGGCATTGTTACTGAATTACTAGCCATTTAAGGAGAATGGCAATTGTGAAAATAATGCAACATTTTCTAGTAAGATTATGTAAGAAAAAAAAAAGTATAACCCTACACCAATGACACACCTAACATCCCAGTTCATTTCCAGTCTCTGTAGGACAAGTGGGCATTCCCAAGAATTTCTACATGATCAGCTGTTAAATTTTTAACCGAATGGCATTCTTCTGCTCATATGGAAAAGACCTCTAAGTCTATAATTTGGAAGTCTCTGAGAGCAGGCAAAGTTGGGAAAGCTTCATTGGGAAAGTTGGGAAAATCATGTGGAAAACTACAATACAAACTTGATTAATAATGTAAAATTAATTTGGAAGCTCAAGCCAGGAGATCAAGAAAAAAATGTGTTGGTGCATTCTAATATCTAGTTTTTATCAGGACACAGCACATTCTACTGTAAATTCACACATCACAAAATGTGAAGCAGCAGTCCAATTTTCAAAAGCACTTATATAACCAGAAATCCCAAACTTGGAATTTCCAGTGGCCATTTCACAACTTAGTGACTTTGTGAGCAGCTCCAAGTCTATGATGAGCTCTCTAGGAACACTTACTGGAAATCTCAATAATAAAGAAGCCTGGTAGATCAATGACAACTTTGTTTTTATTTAAAGTCACCACCAACTCACAAAAATAACCATACTGGCAATTGAAGACAAGTTAACAGAAAAGAAATTCAACAACTTCCCCTCATCTCCCAGAGATCCCCCCAAACTTTATTTACATGTGCTGCCTTGTTGATCCCTCAGTAATATCTGTACGCCGAAGACGCCCAGATTCACACCAATTTATATCCAATTGCTTGTTAACCAAAATAAAAAGACTTCCAAAGTTAAAATGTTACAATGAGGGCCAGAGAGATAGCTCAAGGAACCCAAGTGCATACTTTGCATAGGAGGCCTGGGTTTAGGTCTCCAATCACGTTTTATCACAGTCTGCAAGCCCAAGCACACCCTTGGGTACGGTCCAGGAAAAACAAAAACCCCCAACAATCAAAATATGGTATGTCAGAGTAGGGAACACAAACTGATGTTCATTAGGGTCAAAAGTTGGGACATTCTGTTAGGAACTGGGGTTCATAGAAATTTTTTTTAAGGCCCATACCCAGCATTCTCAGGCTCTGCACTAAGGAATTACTCCTGGTAGGTTCTGATAAACCATACCAGATAGATGCCAGGGATAGAACCTGGGTTGGCCACATACAGGGAAAATGCCCTACCCACTGTACTATTGCTTTGGCCTCAAGGTTCATACAAAATGTTGAAAACTAGCACCTTGAAGGGGGGAAAGACACATATTAACATGCCATTGGTTTAAATAAATCACTGCATTGAACTGGTACAGGCATTGAAGTCTGGTATAGTGAATTTCTTAAAAATAGCTTAGCTGGCTAGAATGGCTATAGTAAAATACCCTTCAGTTTTGGCATATTCCAGGTCAGGGCAAATTTTTCTTCACTATTTTCTCTCCTAGTTGGATACCTAATGGAGCATTCCCAAACTGATCCATTTTGACCTGTTCAATAAGCAGCCCCATTTTCAGTTAATGTTAACTTAAAATCTATTCTAGGTTCATTCTAAAACCTTGAAGCAGTACTAGCCTTACAACAGCCTAAACCTCCCTCATCCAGTCTTGACCTTTTGAATAAAATGTTAGGAGCTCATAACCAAATGACTATATTCCAGATTCTCAGTATTTCAAAGATCCTGCCTGAATGAAGTTGGTTATTCCAGGAAATGCATTCTCCTTGGCACTGAGCTATGGATGGACATGAAGGGACATAGGTGGAGGGTTAGATTCTGCTCCTAGTATCTGATGCTGGACTCCTAAGAATTTGAAATTCAAACTAGGCATTCGAAGTAATCATGTTTTGCAAGCGAAATAGAAGCAAGCTAATGGACATATTTCCACTAACAAAACTTATAAATATTAACCACTGATGTCATGGTTAATGGCAGTCATTATAGTACTGCCATATAAACAAAAGTTTAGAAGCACAACTATAAGTTTCTGCATTTCTGACACTTTATAAACTGAGCCTATGAGATTCCATCAGATTTTCAACTACATGTCACTGTCTCCCTACTTCACTATCATCTCCTCTGCATGACTGCAGTGGTTCTTCCATTTTTAGCACAGCAGTCTGGAAATTTCAAGTCTTTGTAACAAATGTCACCTCAACGTCACACTTAACTGTAAAACTACAGCCATCTACTTCTTAATGTCGCCCACAGCATATACTACCTGCATATGAATGGTATTTATATTAGCGGTCATGCCCACTTGCTTGTTTTTGGTCCTTCCCAACTATAATCTAAATCTAGAATCTTGTTCCTTAAGAGGATTAAGGATACAGGCTAGATAATACCTAAGCCTTTAATGCATGTTTGCCTTTCATGCTGCTGAGCCAACCAATCTCTGGTACCACATAATATCCTCAGCACTGTCAGGTGTGGTCCAATATCCCACCCCACCCCCGTCAAGGGGAGTTACGTATTTTGATGTGCCCCAACCAACTAATACAATTCTTATATAGTAAGGAGCTCAAATAAGACAATTCCTAGGTGTTTCAGAAGCTCTTATTGTTATTAAACCAGAGCTTCACATATTGAGGATATCCACTATACCACAGAACTGTATCATTCCCCTATCGGTCCCAGGATCAAGTGCTTTAGACAGGTATTTTGTTTGCTACTTGACAATTTTTTGAAACTGAAAAACTTCCCAAAAATCCCATACTACCAAAACCCACCATACTAATTATGTACTTGGTATAGGTTTTAAAAATGGCTAACCTTGGCACACAGCTAGACCCCTGTATCTTCGGTAAGATCAGAGATGCTAAAATCCTACTCTATAAGCCCTTTGAGCAACAAGCAACTTGACATTTTTATATAAATTACAATTCTATTCCAGTAATCAAAAGGACTAGCTCAACAATAATGGAACTGGATTGTTAGGAATTTTTCTTGGCACTTATGTATCTGCTATGCAAATCCAGTGATCATTACTAACTTGAAGACATATAACATTTAATAAACTTCCTAATTTGCAATACACAATAGAAACTCAACAATGCTTGTTACAAATGTGAAAACTAAGCTCAGATGTCTTTTAAGTTAAAAATCAAACTATAAAAATGTCAAGCTGAACTCAACTCAGCACATAGGATAATCAGATAGAGGTAGACATTTAGACTTCTTTAAAATTTTTCATCAGATAATCTTTTATTCTAGCTTCCAAGTTTAAATATTAACTGCAGTTGACTACTACTGCCTAGACTTATCTTTTTGCTTTACTAGTTGATGAGCTGATGCCTCCTAGTGATCACTATGTGTAATAGCTTAGAGCAAGTCAAAGAACAGTAAAGGGTATCCTACGTACTATTTTTGAACTCTTATAGGGCAGATTCAACTCAATAGGATGTCAGCACAGGGAGGTGGGGTGCAGACCCCAAAACATAAGAGAAATAAAGGAACTATTAGTAGACTAAGACAATCAGCCATACATCTGTCTCTATTTGTCAATAGTCAAACTCCTTTTCCACCTAGATTTTTCTGATAGCCTAACCACTTGGTACCAGTTTTATTCCTAAAACGTCAATTTTCAACTGCCTAAGTCAAGAAAACACCAACTCCATACCTTCTTCAGTCATACTTGCCTTTACAGTGTAAAATCTCCATTCAGCTTGCATTTTTGCAGTCCCAAACCATCTTGTCCTTTAAAGTTCAAATGTGACCTCTAATTTTCTTTTGCTAAATTAGTCACGTTCCATTCTAAATCAGATCAGTAGTTAAAATAAATCTTAAGAGGACAGTGTGCTAATTCACATATTAGATCATAATAGGAAACCAAGTACTGACACCAGCTACTTATAGCTGGAAACTTAGTATTCTTACACAATATGAGGCAGGCAAACTGAATAAAGTGAGCTCAGAAACTCAGTAATATAGAAATATGTAAGCTTTAAGTAAAAAAAATGAAAATGAGGGTTTGAGAGATGGTAGAGGCTAAGGCACTTGACTAGCGAAGTCTTAATACCTGGCTTTGCATATAGTTCTCCAAGCAGAATCTGGAATGATCTCTAGGATGACCACAGCCAGGTGTGTACCCTGTCCCATAGCCTTTCCAGTCTCAGCCCCAACACACACACACACGTGCGTGTGCGCACACTCAAAGAAATGAAGAAGTTTGGTTTTTATTTTTACCCCAAATTCAAAACACAGGAGACACATTTATCAGGGAAAAGATAATCCTTGAAAGTCATAGTTAAGAAGAGTAAAATGGAGACAAAAATGCTACTAATCATAAAGTACTGATACTGACTTCTAGACCTTCAGGAGTGGGCAGAAAGACATACCAGGTATTAAGAGATGGCAGTGGAAGTACCACAGAACTTAGCTTTTTAATGTCTTATCTTGCTCCCTGAATTCCCTGATTCCCTCTGCTCCCCACCCAAGTTTTGCCTCACCCAGTTTAATATCCCACAAATAAGAATCCATACCTTCCTTCTTTCATTAAAATTGTGCAAAAGGACCAGTGATAGTAGAGTGGATAGGGCACTTGCCTTTCATGTGGCCAACTAGCATCTCATATTGTGCTCTGAGCACCTCTCCAGGAGTATCCCCGAAAGAAAACTCCCGATCCCCAAACAAACAAAAAACCCAAATCTTGGAGCTTGTGACCAACTTATTGCCAAGTGGATTATATAATGATGACTTTCCTGAATAGGTCATAAAAAGGTAATTCCGCCGACTAGTTCTTCAAACTCTTCTCCATGTTCTGTAAGTCCACATCAAAGTGAAAGTTTGGTCACAACCCATGTGAGTTCTGACCAAGTGTCTAACACCAATAAAGCCCCTTCAGATGATTCCTATCTTACAAGCTGAATCCTCAGTTGGGCAGTTACGCCCAAGCCTACAAAACTCAGTTCCGGGAGTGGTTTTGTAATGTCGTATTTACAAAACATTTTCTATATTGTCTTAATCCAGTATTGATTTTTTCTTACTTAAATAATGTAGGAATGGGTATTCACAGTGAGTATGCCTATATTCACTGTGAAGATAACTAAAAAAGTCACTTACCTTGCTATATGTCCCCACACCGTATGATTAGCAAACAAACTGGAGGTTCAGAAAATCCTGCTTAACCTATAAATGCAAAAATCTGCCAAGTATCCTTCATCTTTCAGACCCAATATTTGAAGTTAAGCTATCTGATAGTAAGCTTCCCTAACATACTACTGAATAAAAAGAACAAGGTCAAAAGTGAACCAAAAGGTAGTTACCAAAAGCTGCTAAACTGAACTAATGACATGCACGTAAGTGCACGTTCAGATGCAAGGGAGATGGCTCAGAACAATATTCTCACAATAGCTATGGGTTCTATCTCGGGCACTCCCTTGATCCTCAGTATCACTAGGTATGGCTTCAAAAACTAATAATTTTCTAAGTCTTTTTTTTCTTTTTAGGAAGTAAAAAAATAGGTATCTGTTGCTCAAAAGATTCTAGCTCTGATGGTGGATAGTTCATTGGTCTAAGTGCTTAACTTGCATGTAGGAGGCCAGGGCTCCATCTTTGGCACTGCACGGTATACCAAGCACTTATAATAAATGCAGAACACAAAGTTAGGAATAGCCCCCAAACATCACAAATTTGCCTCCAAACACCCCCCTTACCCCACCCACGACACACACACAGTATCTAGGCTCTATGACTTTGATATCAAGTCAACAGAAAAACCAGGCCCCCTGATTTTGAAACATATGAAAATCTAAAATTACACCTGAGGCCAGGGAGAGAGTTCAACTAAATTATGAGCAGATATTTTTGAAAGGTTTTGCATGGAATCCCTAGGTTCAATCCCCTGTGCCACATAGTGCCATAAATACTACCAAGAGTAGCCCTACAACAAACACAAAAATTTTAAAATAAAATAACAACTGCTCAAGACAAACACCTATCTCACTGCCTAACATCCAAGGACTCATTCAAATAATTAGGGATTGGAAAAGATGTAATAAGTAATAATTTAAAATACAGTAAGACTTAGGCTGGAGAAGTAATATAGGTACTTGCCTTACATCCAGCATCATATCCCGAGCACCAGAGGGTATGGTGCCCTCCAAATAATGGACTCAGCTCTAGAGACAGGGGAGGAGGGAAGGCACTTGCCATGCATGAGACAGATCCTGGTATGAATCCCTGGTACCACATATGTACCACATATGGTCTCCAGAGTACCACCAGGGGTCACCCCAAAAGTAAAAAATAAAAAAAGACTTCATTTAGTTTTATACATCACTTTGACATTCAGCAAATCAGCATATGACAACATGCATTTCTAATAAAATATACATTTAAAAAATAATTTTTACTTTAACTTTTTGGGGGCATACCAGTAATATGCAGAAAAATACATGGTACCAGGGTTAGTGGAATATAAGGCAAGCACCTTAAAATCCCTGTACTATCTCTCTGGCCCCAAATTATGTTTGAAAAATAGCTGGCTTTTCAAAACCTAGTTGACAATGGGTAAACGAGGCAAATATTTTTGTTTTAAAAAATTAAAATAATTTCAAAATTGGGCATACTCACTTATTACCCAATATAAAAATTAATCCATTGTACTTAACTTTGTGCTGCCAATACAATACTTCTAGATTTTAGTTTCTTATTTTATACTTAAAAATTAGTTAAGACCTTGATTTCCCACCCCAATGGAAAAATCTATTATATATTTTTTAAAAAATATACAAAGTATACTGTGTTTTAAAAAATATAATTAGCCAACACAGCAATTAAAGTTAATATGAATCATACACTTATCTTTAAAGTTCATACTAAAACAAACATGCTTCCATCTTCTGAACTCACTGGTCCTAAGAACTGTCTTACTGTAAGGTTGTATTTTTCCTGGATTTCTAAAACCAGTATACAAAATCACCAGTAAACACCTAGTCAATCTCACCATTATCATTTACATTTAACTTTTCAGGTAATAAGAGATTTAGTACTTTAGTAAATTACCTAAATTATGAACGCATATTTTCAAAACAAAATCCACTTCACGAATATCAAGTATATACTGTATATATATGTAAATATACACAATGCATAAGGTTTTAAAAGAAAAATTAAATTGGCATATGGGTTAAAATTGCTGTACTGTAGAACATATGCTGCTTCTTCTGAAGTATCTAGTTATTATATACATTGGAAATAGTCCAGAAAATAAAGGCTACAATTTTTCTAACTCATAAAAATGGACTCATTCTGTATCAAGCATTGAAAAACTGAAGATTAAACAGTTTAATATTCTGCATGGTACGATTAAGATTTTCACAAACAAAAATACAAAGTGTTATCTTTATTTTTAGTAATGGGAATGAACTCAATGAAATGGAATCAAAGCCACAAATATCTTCCAAGCAGCAGTAATATACAGTTAATTCTTATCACGGGGCCTTATCATAACCATTTAAAATCATTTAACTATTTACAGAATAATGAAAATATTTTTATTAAAGCTCTAGTTTCCTTCTAGGTTATTCTGTGAACTTAAAATGGAGGTAGAATCCCATTTTTTAAAGTACCATTTCTATAAGCCAATTCCAGACAACTTTCATGTGATATAAATACCAATACTATTTCAGTGGACCAGATAAAGTAATTGAGAAAGTAGATATAATTTTCAACATCCATATCAACTAAAAGACCAATTGATTTTTAGAACTGTTCTTTGTTAACTTATACTACTTATGTGGTTATTAAAAGATAGATTAAATTTTTTCCAAAGCATTATTTCATATGAATTTTTACCATTTCTAAAGAGAAAATAAACTAGGGAACTTGAGCCAGTGCCCAGGCTGGAACAAACCTGAGAAATAAACAAAATCTAAAAAATGTCTGTAATTTACTCAAGTAGAACCTGTAAAAACTGGAGTATCTTCTAATTTTCTACTTAAAAGTTGTATCACTTTACTAATTTACAGGCCATTGTGGCCTATGCATGGAACATCCTACTCTAAGCATCTCTACTCTGTAGTTATAAAAAAAAATTTTAGATTTTTTTTTAAAAAACACCCAGAATGTCACTAGTACATTTTATAAAATTAAATGCAAATTTTATTAAGGATTTCAAATTACAGCATTTCAAAAGTCTAGAATGGAAAAAAAAATTTATGAATGAGAAATGGCATAAACACTGATACTCTTGAACACCTTTATTAAGAAAACAAATCCTCTGCAAACCACAAACCCTTTAGATAACAAAATGAAATCCTATCTACCTTCACTTTGGCAACAGCTACTTCCTAAAAGAAGGGGGGGTGGAAAGGGTAGTGGTTTCTGCTAATTCTTTTAAGTTCACAAAAATGGGATTCTATCTTTAGTCAAACAGTTTAAAGTTCAGAAAAAAAGTTGCATTATATGAGTGATGAGTAACCCCCCGCCACCCCACCCAGTCAGCAAAGATATCGGAACCAAAGCAACCAAAGTTATTTTGAAAATAAAGAGGAAAAACATGAGGTGTGTTCATGGTGTCTTATCCCCTACAGACTTTTAATTGGTTAAGGATTTCCAGTAGTTAAAAATTTCAGAAGAATGGATAGTACCATGCAAACAGCAAAACACATTCATACTTCAAAATTAAATGTGCCAAAATGCAACCCAAATGTCTAAAAATGACCCCAGTATAATTTTGTTAAGGGCAGGAACTCTAAACTTTCCAATTATAATCCAGTTAGCCCATATTAATAAAATTCACCACCAAAAAATTAACAGTAATTAGCCTGAGGTATTTTAAACGTGGCCCTACAGTCTAAAATTTAATGGCAATTTTTCATTTCTAAAATTTAACTTATTTCTACTTTAGTTCCATGGTCTTCATAGGATTTACCACAATATGGCCATAACTACAATACCTGAAAACAATCACTGGGCGTTCACTCACTCACGCATTCTTTTCTATTGAAAAAGGAGCCACACACAAAGATCTAAAAGTGTTGCCTGGCCAGAACCACCTTTTAAGTACTCACTGAACATTTGTTTTCCAGTTTGATTAGCCCTGGTATGAATAATATGCTAAAGATCATACTTGTGGCACAAACAGATCCAAAATTTTAAGCTTTTAATAAGAATGAAGAACATTTCATAAAATTTTAACTAATAATGTTTAACACATCTGTGAGGTAGTTAAGTGAACAGTACTACCCATTTTAATACATAGATAACAGAAACATGGGTAAATGACACACTCATACTTTAAGCAATAAAACTTGGAATTAATCAAAGGCTTGGGGCCATCTCTCTAGTTCTAATCAAAGAAAATAAAATTTAGCTTTAATCGTTGAGAAAAAAATCTACATTTAAAAATGCTTTTGTCTTTCATTTTTAGTTTCTTATTAGATGTAGTACTTCTTCCCAAGTCAGCACCCTTTTTTTTAGCAGTATGATAAACTGGGAACAAAGTTTAGTTTTAGCTAGCTCTTGCTTCTACCTGAATTAGTACAAAATTAAGACATTATCTTGTGAGAACTAAAATTATATTTGACATTTTTATTTTAAGCTGGAAAAACATAAACAAGTAAACAAACAACAACAAAAAAAACTTGAATAGGCTTGTCAAATGATGTAAATTCATCCTTTCCAGGGAAGCAGAAGGTAGACCCTACCACAAAGAAGAGATGCTTATTAATGGAGGTTAAATTTGAAAGTACAGTTAAAATAATGAGTGAGACTAACTTCTGAAAATACTAGGCTTTATTCGTCTCACTATGATAACCAAAACTAGACTATGAAATTAGACTTCTTTACAATTAACAATGTTATCTCCAACACAAAAATCCATGAATAACCCTAAGTAACTGAGAGTGGTGTTACTGGAAATTCTTAACCACACACTTGTCTGGCCAAGCCCCGCCTCCCCCATCCCCATGATGAATAGTCTTAGTAAAGTCACTATATTTCTATAACAAAGTAATGAAAGGCACAGGTAATGCAAGCAAACTTAAAATCCATTCAACTACTCCAGCTGAATAAAATATTTTGGTTCCTGTGGTGAAAAAAATTGTAAATCAAAAAAAAATGCTCTATTTGGGGGCTGGAGAGACAGTCTTCATTTTTATAGCTGCTAAGTAACAGCTACAGGTTTAAAATACTCTGAAAGAACCAAATTATGTAGCAATGGATGAACATGCTTGAGAGAATCTGTGCCTTCAATGTATTTGGCAGAGGAATCATAGTCAAAATGCTAAGTAGAACAAACTGATCTTTAAAATATCAGTTCCTCTCCTTAAAAAAAATTACGGAGTCTACTAAGAAAATACAAAAACATAAGGCTGTAAGTAAATAATGGTTGTATTTAGGTTATTACAGTGCAGGTTATCCTCAAGGCCACACACATCATGCTTCACTGCTGCTTGCATTCTGCTGGGTTTTGATCCTTCTGTTAAAAGAAAACAGGAAATCAATCTACCTTTTTCTACCTGCTTCAAATAGTTTTTTGTAGTAAATCTTAATTACCATATCATCTCACTGTTCTGTCAAAGTTTTTGCCAAATTAAAGAATAGTATATAGTAATGATCGTTCACCCAAATATCAGTATATCAGCAAAGCTAGTACAAAGTCCCTATTTTATATTGTAGACTTAACACTATAAAACACATTCTTAATGAAGGCAAAATGCTGTAATCTTAATAAAATAACCAATGTGTTAGTTACTATCGATTATTCTGTTCAAAATTAGTTATTCAAAATATTAATTCCGTTTATAATTAGCTATTAATGTAATTAACATCTGTAAGAATTAAACTAGTGAGCCGGAGTGATAAGTACAGTGGGTAGGACATTTGCCTTGCATGTGACTGACCCGGTTTCAATCCCTGACATCTCATATGGTCATGAGTCTACCCAGGAGTGAACCCTGAACAGAGCCAGAAGCCCTGAGCATTGCTGATGGCCCCCGAACAGAATCACCACCACAATACACCACCCCCCGCAAAAAAAGTCAAACAAAGAATTTCTAACTATCCTCTCCTATCTGTGTCCCAGATTATATCTTCTAAGTAATTACTGCAGTCTATAGCAAATGAATTAAAAAGAAATACATTTTAAATGAATTCTGATAATTTTCATTATTCTGTGGCTAACAAAGTTATTAACCCCAATGTGGCAAATTCCCAGGAAAGGAACTGGAAGGGAACGGAGAGGCTGAAAAATATTCCAAAGACAGCACTGTTCCCCTCCTTCAGCACTCAATTAAAAACTGTCCATTTGTAAGCTTTCCTTTGAAGGAAAAACCACCTGAGAATAAAAGCAACAATTTATAGTATTTCTTTTGGATTTTCTTTTAAACAGTTTCCCAAATAATTTAAAATATTTCTAAAATTTGTTTAGAATTTTTTTCCCACAACTTGCTTTTTAAAAAATGCTCAAGGTAGTATGTGATAGAGTAGAATCATAGGGATTAAGTTTGTAAAATACCATGTCAGAAACAAAAACTTTTAAGTGTCTCAAGAAAGGCCCATTAGTTACATGCATTTGTTAAGATACCAGAGGAAAATGGAAACAAAAAATTATCTAACCAATGTGTTTTGTTAAAACCATTTGAACAAACAGAAAATAGCACTAATTTTGCTCACCTTTGAGTCATAGTCTGGATCATTTTCCTCATCTCCTTCTTCTTCCCCTTCCTATATTAAAGTTCAAAATGCATCCATGAAGTAGGTACAGAGTATGCAGAAATGGCTCATAATGTAGGGAGAATTTAATACAATTTACACTACAGATCAACAGACTTTCATGATTACAGAGTTTGGTGACAATGCAATTTAATTTGAAAGCTTCTAATATGAAAAATTTCCCAACACAACTTGAGACATCCAGAGAGCTTTTATTGAAAAGATTTACTGCAGCCAACGTTGAAAAAGTTTACTGCAGCTTTTGACTTCTTCAAAGAGCTGATAACCCTGCAGCAGAACAGAATTATTTGAAATAAAAAAAAGTTCTGAGTTTTGCAATTTATTTATTGAAACCTTATACATACATTGTTTGGCTGTAGAATACTAAAGTTTTTTTTCCAAAAGCATCTTTATCCTCTACCACAGAAAGGTTATGGCAAAGAAATACACAAATTACTCAATGTATTTCTCAATTGTTAAACAGAATGATTTGCTCATTTGGTAAACATTACCTCATCTGCTTCTTCACCTTCTTCATCATACTATAAAAGGGAAAAAAAAATAAGAGTTTGAATAAATCTAACAAACATCTAAGAAGAGCATTAGTTATATCAATCACTATATCCACTAATTTCTAAAGAGAAGAAACATACTTTTCTCTAAGGTTAATGATTATGAAAACAAGGGCAACAAACTACAGAAATCATTCAGTGCCATTATCTAACAGACAAAATAAATAATTAAATGAATGAAGGATCCAGTACAAATTTGGATAAGTTGAGGTAAGGCAATTATAACTAGACTTATTACTTGTACAGTATATGTAAAACACATAGCACAAAAACAGAACCTAAAGCCTTTTTGTGTATCTCCATTCAGCAATAAAGATTTAATCCAAATCATTTGAGATTAACTCAATAATTATTTAATATTCCTTTGTTTAAAGGTGGATACCTCCCAATAAACATTTTTTAGTACTCAAAAGCATTTCAAGTATATTTTGTCTACTCAGAGACACAAACATAAAAAAAAAAATCTATAAACTGACCAAGCATAGTTTCTCAAAATCCTACAAAAAATAGCTGTAGGAAAAAAAAACAAATCTCCAACATTCTAACAGTACTTAAAAGGAATCAAAAAAGTTATCTAAATAGTAGCAATGATGATATATATTATGGTAAAGCATGATATGGTCAACCTTTTTTATACCTGCAGATAGGTCTGTGAACCGGTGGTTAAAAACCAGTGATCTATAATCTAGTTTCTTAAACAATGGGTTATGACCCCCAAATGCCAGTTCAAACTAAATATAAGCGTAAAAAAAAAAATCTAGCAAAAGGAAAAGGTTTTGAATACAAGATGACCAAAAATTCCAAGTAAGGCGTCCTCTAGGACCCTGGGACGACAGCATCCCTGAGCCTCTTCCTCTTCATCCGTGTCCCCCCCCAACGCTGTGCCGGATTTCTTCCGCTCCCAACACACACACACACACACACACACACACACACCAGGTACAGGTGGGGGCATGGTCTTTTCAGAAGTGGGCGTGGTTTCTGTAGAAGTGGGTGTGACCTAATTTTAGGTGGGCCAGCACTCATGAGGCCTCAGGTAGTTTGGTCATACACAGAAATCTAGTTTAACATCTTAGTCCCCATACCTCCACTCTTAAATGTATATGCACGTAAGGAGGGAACAGCTACATATTTAAAATAACTGCTAACAGATTTTAAGGAGGACATTTCTAGCAACACTATAGTAGCTGGAGACTTCAATATGGCCTTATCACCTCTAGATAGCTCAACAGAAACAAAACTCAGCAAGGAAACATTGGCTTTGGAAGAAGAAATAGAAGAGAGCTTATAGACTTATACAGGGCTTTACACCCCCAAAAGAAAAGAATACACATTCTTCTCCAGTGTGCACAGAACATTTTCCAAAACAGACCATGTGCTAGGCCACAAAACATACCTCAACAGAATCAGGAAGATAGAAATAGTATCAACAATCTTTTCAGACCACAAAGCACTGAGGATAGAAGTGAATCACAAACAAATCAAACACCTGGAAATTAAACAACTCAAATGTTGAAAAATGAGTGGGTCAGGAAAGAAGTCAAGAACAAAATCAAAAGATATATTGAAGCAAATGAGAATGAAGACACGAGCTACCAGAACCTATGGGAATGCAGCTAAAGCTGCGTTAAGGGGAAAATTTATAGCTCTGCAAGCATTTTTCAGGAAGGAAGGGCCCACATTAACAACCTGACTTCACAACTCAAGATCTTAGAAAAGGATCAACAAGGAGCCCAAATCAGGCAGAAGGAAAGAGATCCTAAAACTTACAGCAGAAATCAACGACATGGAAACCAAAAAAACAATCCGAAAGATCAATGAAACCAAGAGCTGTTTCTTCAAGAAAATAAGATAAATAAACCACTAGCAAGACTCACAAAGAGAGAGACAGAACCCTAATAAACCGAATCAGAAATGAGAAGGGGGATATCACAACAGAAACCAAAGAAATTCAAAAGATCATCAGAAACTACTTTAAAAGTCTGTATGCCATGAAACAAGAGAACCTAGAAGAAATGGATAAATTCCTGGACTCCAATAATCTCCCAAAGCTGAATCAAGAAGATATAGAGTACCTGAATAAACCTATTCACATCAAGGAAATTGAAACTGTAATCAAAAGTCTTCCCAAAAACAAAAGCCCAGGTCCTGATGGATTTACTAGCGAATTTTTCCAAACATTTAAAGAGGACCTACTGCCAGTTCTTCTCAAGCTTTTCCAGGAAATTGAAGCAACAGAAACTCTCCCAAACAGTTTCTATGAAGCCCATATCACTCTAATACCAAAAGGAAACTAAGACACCACAAGAAAAGAAAACTACAGGCCAATATCACTGATGAACACGGATGCGAAGATCCTCACCAAAATACTAGCAAATAGAATTCAACAATGTCCTCCTGTTGTTCATCAATTCGCTCCAGTGAGCCCAGTAACGTCTCCATTTTGAGACTTGTTGTGTTTGGCATATTGAATACCTCACGGGTAGCTTGCCAGGCTTTGCCGTGCGGGCAAGATACTCTTGGTAGTTTGCTAGGCTCTTGGAGAGAGGGGCGGAGAAATCACACCCGGCTCAGCTGGATGGCTGCACGCAAGGCAAATGCCCTATTGCTTTGCTATCGCTCCAGCCCATCCGTGATCGTATAGAGGTTATAATTCAACAACTCATCAAAAAGATCATACACCATGACCAAGTGGGATTCATCCCAGTGACTGAAGGATGGTTTAACACTGGGAAATCAATCAACATAATCCATCATATCAACAAAAGAAAAGATAAAAACCATATGATCATTATCAATAGATGCAGAGAAGGCATTTCACAAGATCCAGCATCTGTTTATGATGAGAAGTCTCGCCAAAATGGATATGTAGGGGACTTTCCTCAATGTAGTTGAAGCCATCTACCATAAGCCTCCAACAAACATCATCCTCAACTGGGAAAAACTGAGAGCCTTTCCTTTAAGATCAGGGACAAGACAAGGATGCCCACTCTCTCCACTGCTGTTCAATAGTACTGGAAGCAATTGCAATAGCGGTTAGGCAAGAAAAAGATATTAAGGGCATCCATGTAGGAAAGGAAGAAATCAAGCTCTCACTTTGCAGATGATATGATACCATACTTAGAGAACCCTATAACCTCTACCAAGAATCTTCTAGAAACAATAAACTTGCATAGTAAAGTTGCAGGCTATAAAATCAATACCCAAAAGTCCATGGCTCTCCTATACGCAAATAGTGAGAGAAGAAAGTGACACAAAAAAAAAACAATCCCGTTCACCATTGTGCTCCAGAAATCAAGTACCTAGGAATCAGCCTAACTAAGGAAGTAAAGGACCTGTACAAAGAAAACTACAAAATGCTACTTCAGGAAATAAAAGAGGACATGAGAAAATGGAAAGATATCCCCTACTCATGGATCAGGAGAATTAACATTGTCATAATGGCAATACTTCCCAAAGAATTGTACAAATTCAATGCAATCCCTGTAACGATACCCATGACATTCTTTAAAAAAAAAAAAAAGGAGCAAACACTCCTGAAATTCATATGGAACAATAAACCCCCAAAAATAGCTAAAGCAATTCTTGGGGAAAAGAAAATGGCAGTAATCAACCTCCCTAACTTCAAACTCAACTACAAAGCAGTAATAATTAAAACAGCATGGAACAAAGGCAGAACTACAGTCCAATGGAACAGGGTTGAATATACTGATATCTCCCCCCAAACATATGATCATCTCATCTTTGTTTGATAAGCGAGCAAGAAAGGAGAAGTGGAGCAAGAAAAGCCTCTTAAACAAACAGTGCTGGCAAAACTGGACAGCTACATGCAAAAAAAGGGCTAGATCTCTGCCTAACACCATGTACAAAGGTCAGATCAAGATGGATTAAAGACCTCAACATCAGACCAGAATCCATAAGGTACATTGAAGACAAAATTGGCAGAACCCTCCATGACAATGAAGCTAACGGTATCTTCAAAGATGTCACACCACTGGCCAAGCAAGTGAAAACAGAGATAGACAAATGGGACTATCTTAATCTAAGAAGCTTCTTCACCTCAAAAGAAACCGTGACCAAAATACAAAGACAGTCTACAGAATGGCAAAGGGTATTCGCCAAATACACATCCGACAAGGGGTTGCTATCAAGGATATACAAAGTAATGGTTGAACTCTTCAAGAAGAAAACATCCAACCTCATCAAAAAATAGGGCAATGAAATGAACAGAAACTTTCTCAACATGAGTGCTCGAGAACAGATGACTGGTTAAAGATGGAGTACTGGTACATCTACACAATGGAGTACTATGTAGCTGTTAGAAAAGATGAAGTCATGAAATTTACATACAAGTAGTACTACATGGAAAGTATCATGCTAAGCAAAATGAGTCAGAAAGAGAGGGACAGACATAGGAAGATTACATTTGTCTGGGGAACATCAAGAAACAAAATAGGAGACTAACACCCAAGAATAGCTGAGATAAGTACCAGGAGGTTTACTCCATGGCTTGGAGGCCAGCCACACATGCTAGGGGAAAAGGCAGCTCAGATAGAGAAGGGAGCACCAAATAAAGGGTGTTGGGAGGATTCTCCCAGGAAGGGAGATGCATGCTGAAAGTAGACTATAGATTGAACATGATTGGCAATCAATGCCTCTTTTGCAAAACACAGCATTCAAACGGAGAAAGAGAACAAAAGGGAATATTCTGCCACAGAGGCAGGGTGGGATGTGGGGAATGGGGGTGGCAGGGATACTGGGATCAGGGGTGGTGGAGAATGGGCACTGGTGGAGGGATCATTATATAACTGAAACCCAAGCACAAAAATTTGTAAGTCTACAATTGTATCTCATGGTGTTTCACTAATAAAAAATTTTTAAAAAAATCCAAATAAACTACCTGGCAAATTTGAAGTTTCCATGATGCGTTTCTAAGACTAAAAGTGATTTTAAGTGAAAAAGTTTAATAATACACACAGGACAGAAAAAAAAAATAAATCTCTCAACAATTGTGACTTTCATACCCTCACCAATTAACTTTCAGTGTAGAATTCAGAATACTCACATCATCATCATCATCTTCAATGGCTTCTCCAGTAAAGTATAACACTGATCTTGGAATTATACGCTCACGTAAAAAGTGACCAATTTCAAAGTCTGCAGCAAGGATAGCTTCAGCATCATCATCCTGATTTTTTTAAAGGTTAACACACAAAATTAGATAATTTTGTCACTTAATTTAGCATATGCAAGACTCGCTGTTAAATAATATAGAAACATTTAACTATAATTTTGACATTTAGCATATACACGATTAAGCAGTCTTATACACATATATATAAACTTCACAATAATTTATTAGGCTAGTCAAGTTTTACTTACAAACCAGAAACAAAAATTCTAACTACTGCTTTTTTCTTTAATTCTGTTTTTGCTTTTTTGGGTCACACCTGGCGATGCTCAGGGCTTACTCCTGGCTTTGCGCTCAGGAATTTCTCCTGGCAGTGCTCAGGGGACCATATGGGATGCTGGGAATCGAACCTGGGACGGCCGTATGCAAGACAAACAACCTACCCGCTGTGCTATTGCTCCATCCCTACTGCTTTGTTTTTTTCTGGCTCACAGGTAAAATAACTTTAGACAGCTAGAATTTTCCTTTAAAAATACTGAAAACGCTAAATAAAATATAGTAAAAAAAAAAAGGCTTTTAAAAATGAAAATCACATTTTGAGTTAAATGAGTTTTAACTTTAGGCAGAAATATTTGGCAGATCTGGTATGAACCAAAATTATTACAAATTAAAAATTGAAAATAAGCAGAAATTTAAATTTTACACATATAGAAATCTAAACTACCTTAATTATTTAAACCCTGGTCACCAGAAAACTTAACAAAAAATTCAAAACACACCCATCCTCGCCTCTCATTATCTGTATTGCAAACCATAATACCCATAAGCAGAGAGATTTTAAGAGGAAAATTGTCTGCCATAGAGAGGAGGGAGAGGTGAAAAGGTAGGAGGGGAGATACTGTAGACATTGGTGGTGGAAAATGTACACTGGTGGAGAGTTAGTTGTGAGATCATTGTATGACTGAAACTTAAAACAAGAAAGTTCTGTAACTGTAGCTCACGGTAATTCAATTTAAAAAAAAAGCAACACCACCCATTCTACCCTGCCTCCCTGTATAGATGGGTTGTTTCTAATTTATACAGGAAATTTTTAGGCTGTATGCCAAGGACATTTCTTCATTATTGACTATATGGTCACATATGTAGTAGCAATATAAAACTGTAGTCTGTTGGAATTACAGCAAATAGCATAAATTATTTTGTACATTCTAATTTAAGGAAAAAACATTACGATGCTGAATCCCTCACTGAATTCTTTAAGTCTCAAGAAAAAAGAAAATCTTTAGCTTCTCAGAACTTAATACTTTGAAAGCTTTGAACTTAAACTAAATAATTTTCAAATGTACATAGCTTCCCATGCACTGCAAACCTCAGAACAAAAGGCCTGCTGTAAATAATCCATTCCCCACTTTTGAAAATATAATAAATCAATTCATCTTACCAGATCTCCACTCTCAGGAACTGTAAAATTGAGGAGAAAAAAATTATAATTAATATAAAATTAAACATAGCTTATAATAAAACAAGCATCAATACCCACGCCAACAAAATACTATTTACCTTCAGGAGGAGCAAAGAAATTAAAGAAAGAATCATTGGAAACTGTTTTGGTCACAGTACGAACTGTTCCGCGTCCCTTGTGTTTCTGCTTCTTTTTAATGGTTTTCAAAGTGACATTCTTTCCTTTTTTCCAATCTATCTGGCACCTTCGAATGTAAAGGAGAAGATCTTCAGCACATTACTTTCAATAATTAGGGAGCTACATTTTTTTCTAAAGAATGTTATATGTAGAGGAGAACTTGAACTGCTATCTGCAAAAGTACAAAAAAAAAAGTTTTGCTGCCATTTTTGGCTTTGGGGCCATTACAGTGTCAGTACCAACTCCTAGCTCTCTATCCAGGGATCAACCTGGTGATTCAGGGGACCAAATGACGTGCCAGGAATTGAACCACACGCACATCAAGTGCCCTACCCACTGTATCATCTCTCCAGGCCCCAATTTTAACTTCTCAGATTACTTCCCCAAAATACATAAACAATTAGTATTATCAATTTAAAATGTGCACCCCAAGGGAAGAGTATCTGCATCAAGTCAATGAGTCAGGGTAACCCTAGGAAAGTAGGTATGTTCTCGGAACATGTAACTGATTATTGAGAGATAAGGTAGATATTTAGATAACATGTGTAATACACCAAGTGCACAGAAGAGAAAATATAGAGTATCATAAAATAAAATACAAATTTAACATTCTGTTAAAGTAGTAAAATTTAAACTCACCCTGTACAACCCATAATTTCTGGTCCATCAAAAGAAAAAGGATCAGAATCATCTGGTTCTGATCTCATCCGATATGTCTTTGTCAATACTTCATTTGTGAAATATTCATTGGGTTCAAAGTGAAATTCTAAGACAAAACTCTTAAAAAAGGAAAAATAAATTAAATTCCTATACCACAAGTTTCAGTATTCTGCTAAAGCATAATTTATGATTCTCATAAATATAAAATTCTAAGCAATAATTTTTCCCAAGAAAGCATTAGATAAAACCCAAATGATATTGAAAACAAAGTAAAAACTATAAGTTTATTCAATTCACAACTATTTAACACATTTACAAAATAGGCACACTTGAATAAAAATAAAGGTTTCCCCCTTCCTCCCCAAAAATACTTTAAGTATCAACTTAAAACCCAAATTTGACAGAGGAAAAACCCAAACTTACTATGCACAATTAGAATCTACAGACTAGAACATCTCTGCCCAAAGGATACTGGTGGTTTCTGGAAAAACTGTCCAGTTTTGCTAATTTTTGTGTGTGTTTGTTTTCAGGCCACACCTGCCTGGTCCTCCTCATCGGGGTCAGGGAAGACCTCTAGGGTGCCTCCCAGGCTGGGTACACATAGGCGAAAATGTCCTACCAACTGTACTATGTCTCTTACTCCCAGAAATTTTTGATCTTTTATTACGAACAAGCAGAGGTTCTCTTGACATCTATTTATGTAATCCCCCAGACAATGTTTTTTGATACAGAGTAAGTTTATGTCCCCTAGCTACTTATTTTAATCCATTTTAAATGCAGGATGAGAGAAGGGCTATTTCTAAAACAGTGTTTAAAGGGAGTACGTCTCAACTGTCAGTCTCCATGGGTTTCTTAACAAAAACTAAGATTATCAAGCATCAATTTTAATTTCTTCTCATCCCTGTCTCCACCCTTAAATATTGCTTTTTACCTGCCTGTAAATATCAAATACTATAAAATTAAAACTATTTCAAAGTCATTTACCATCGGCTGGCCAGCATCTGAGAATTTCACTTTAATATCTTTCAAATGCTTCAGAATAGGTTCATCATGTTCCTTTGGGGGAGGAAAAATTTACAATCAGTATCTATGACATTTTTAGGATTAGTAATGACCAATACTTAGTTGACAACTAATAAACGAGTCATATAATTTATGAAGCTTAAGATTAGTTTTCGGGACTGGAGCGACAGCACAGTGGGTGGGGTGTTTGCCTTGCAAGCGGCCAACCCGGGTTCGATTCCCTGTGCATCGCCAGGTGTGATCCAAAAACCAAAAAAAAAAAAAAAAAAAAAAAAAAAAAAAAAAAAAAAAAAAAGATTAGTTTTCAAGTGTGGTTTATACTAGTAAAACAAGTTTACTTAAGTTCTACTTACACTGTCACTGGTCGAAAAGAAGTGACTAAATACAGAACTACATAATCATAGACTGATAATTAACTACATAATTATCAACAGTAAGTATTAAGTATTTGCTGTAAAAATTGTTGCTTCACAATTATAATTGCAGCCTTTCTCTTGCTACTGGTTACTTTTCTTCTGCTTGATCCATTTCTAATTTACTAAAATAGAAATTAGTGATTCATTAGCAATTCAATAATTAAAACTTTAAGTACTACAATGCAGCTGATAGTATCTTGAGATAAGTTTTGATTATGAGAGTTTCCCAGAAAAGGTGACATCTCTACTGAATTTCCAAAAACAATTTTTTCCCACAAATAGTTGTTCAGAATAAAAAGGTCTCTTCTCACCAAAGTCGTTCTGAGGGTCTACGCCTCCTGGAGGCTACGGGCTTATTCCTACGGGCTTATTCTTTGGACAGGAGACCAATAGTGGTGGGTGCCAGGGAAAAAACCTCTGTACTATCTCTCTGACCCCAGGACTATTATTTTTAGCTATGGTATCAAAAAGACCTAAACATACCAGTATGACAAAACTATCCGGATTACTCCATTATGCTTCTTAAGAAATAATTTTTTGTGTGGTGTTATGGATTGAATCCGGAACATTACACGTGCAAAGCATGTACTCTATTACTGAACTATGCCCCCAACTTAAAAAAGTGCCTCAAAGTTAGTTAAAACTTGAGATTGGTGGGTTGCTCTTCAAGCCCATGATCTCCCTTGAATATATCTTGCTGGGTTTTCTCATGTTCCTTTGCTTATTTTCCACACTGGAAAAATCTGTATTCTCTCTTAAACACAATTATTCTCTTTCTATCCTTTCAAATCTTTCTAAGCTAGTTTCATTCAATAAAGTCTTGATTCACAAAAAAACAAAACATAAAACTAAAGACAGCTCAAAAGGCTGAAGCTGAACACTGCATGCATGCATGCAAGAGTCAATCCCCATCATTGCCATTGTGTAGTCTTGGTCACCCTGAGCAACACCAAGGATCACCTAAAAACTAAAAATTAAAAAAAAGTTGTCATCACACCTCCACACTAAGCTTCAAAAACAAAAGACATAGGGCTATAAGAAAGCACCAGTTGATGGAAAGAAACTGCCAATGGAACATTTCATTACTAGATTTTTGTTTTGGGGACTGGGGACACACTGATGGTACTAATTGTTGTTCAAGAAACTGTATGTGGTGTTGGGGATAGAAGCCAGATTTGCCACACACAAAGTATACATCAGCTCCTTGAACTATTTCTCCCAGCCTCAATACTTTTTAAAAATGAATCATATTTGATCACATTAAACATTAAGCTGCAGGTCGGAGCAATAACACAGTGGAGAGGGCATTTGCCTTGCACACAGCCAACCTGGATTCAATCTCCAGCATGCCAAATGGTTCCCTGAGCACTCAGTCATTCCTGAATGTAAAGCCAGGAGGAGTAACCCCTGAGCATCGCCAGGTGTGACCCAAAAAGCCAAAATAAATAAAGCTGCAAATTTTCTATTATTCTAAAAAAAAAAAAAATTCTGTAAAACAATAGCCACCACAACCATTTAAAACTTCAAATGATAAGATAAACTGTTTTCATAAAATTTACCTGAACCATATCACTGAGCAAGTCAACGTTCTTAAAAACAGTTAACCAAAATTCAGGAATTCCCTTGGGGTCTTCTTTTTCTTCATCTTTTTTCTCATCTTCAATTGTGACCTTGTCTTTCATCTCCTCCTTGATAAAAACAGCACACATTAATGCATACCTAGATCATATCTCTTATAAAATATCATATGTCCATAATTTGCATGCAGTAGCAAAGTATAAAAACAAAATAAACCTAGATAGGAAGATAACAAAGGACTGGAACCCTGGGTTCAATCTTATGTACTCAATGATCCTTGAGCACTAACAAGTATAGCCCAATATTCCAAAACAAAGAAAATACTAGCTAACCCTTTATTAGCAATTACAACTTTTAGCAAAAGAAATTCTACTCCAATTGTATAAAACAATGCTTCTACTATACATGTCAAACTTTAAAACCTCTGTAATACTACTACTACCACCATAACCTTCCCAGAAAGAAAACCCTAAGATTATGAGTAGTAGTAAAAAAATTTTTTTTGAGGGGATGAAGTGAAACTAAAGACGTTGAGCACAATAAACAGAAAATGCCAAAAGACCTAAACCTTATTCAATGCTAAACTAAAAACTTAGGCTATTATATTCTTTTATCAACTACCATTAAAATAACTGCTAATATAGTGTCACTACATATAATATAAAAGAAAAGATATATGTAATATAGCTGTACTATAGTTTATAAAATATACAGCACTGATTTGCGTAACTCTTTCATTTATCACTAACTGGGCAAGTCATTTTAAACTTGAATTCTTCATTCAAATAATGGGAAAACCCTTTGCATGTCACTATTAAATTTAAGGAGAAAGATTTTTTTAATGAATCTATAAACTTAAGTTCTATAAAAATGTAGAAGAGGCCAGAGAAATAGTGCAGTGGATAGGGACCTGCCCTGAATGAGACCAACTGAGTTCAATCCTAGGCATCCCAAGCACCGACAGGAATATTTTCTGAGTGCAGAATTCCTGAGAAATTGCTAAGCACTATATGGTATGGCCCCAAACCAAAAAATAACAATGACAATACAATGTAAGAGAAACATACTGTGAAAAATGAGATACCAGCAGTGCCAAGTTTAATAGGGACTAATCTGTACTCACTAATCATCTTAAATAAAAAAATAATTTTCCACATTATAAAAAGGCACTAACCGATATTTCATCTTCCTCATCTGGTTTCCATTCACATTCTTCTTCCGTAGGTTCATAAATTGCATTAATGATCTCAAATCGCTGAAATGACAAAAATAAAGCCTGTCATTAAAAATCATTAACATCCAAGCTAAAAGTTAGCTAGTCTTCACTATGGACTCAGAATTAACATAAATCTCACAACTTAATTGCTATGATTGATAGCTTTTTCAAATACTTCTAAAAATCAATTATTACCCACACGATTTTTATTTCCAGGGTTTTATTGTCTTCTCAAATTTTAGATACATAAACCAGTATAAAACTTTACCTTATCAAATAGAGGCTGATAGAGAACAGCATACTTTCTTTCAAGATCATGAACTTCCTCATAAAACTTGGCTTCTATCTGTGCACATTTAACTTGAAGGTTTTTGAGAGCATTCACTCGTCTTTTAACTACCCTAGGCAAGCTGAAAGGGTAGAAAACACCCGTCACGAAACATCACAATAAAACCTATACTTTTATCATATTAAACTAGTAAGTATAAAGTTAGTGAAAAATAAGCAAAACAATTAGAATTCAAATTAGATAAAAACACATCTCTAACCCTTATAAAACATTTCAATCAATTATAGTAGCACTATAGCACTGTCCTCCCATTGTTCAACGATTTGCTAGAGCGGGCACCAGTAACGATTCCATTGTCAGACTCATTGTTACTGTTATTGGCATATCGAATACACTACGGGGAGCTTGCCAAGGCTCTGCCGTACAGGCAGGATACTCTCAGTAGCTTGCCGGGCTCTCTGAGAGGGACAGAAGAATCGAACCCAGGTCAGCTGCAAGGCAAACACCCTACCCGCTGTGCTATTGCTCCAGCCCATCCTTTAGGCTAATAAATAATAATCTATAATAATACCTGACTGATAAATGGTAGTGAATTTTTTAAAGAAAAGTAACCCCAAAAAAAGAAGTGATAAAAAGCATGTGGAGGTTAAATCAAATATATAGTAAACGGGTATAATAAAAATCATACAATCAACCTTAACTCTTTCATCATAATCTCAAATTCAACACTAGATGCATCAATGCTGGCACCTTGGTTGCAAAATTTATCAAGTTATCTCAAAATATATCAGGGCATAAGTTAATAAATCATCAAATGACTACCTTAACTTTAAGAATAGCAGCAACAACCTAAAACTAAACATGAGAATATTGGAGGAAAGGATGACTCATGACAGAACTTGTTCAATTTTAATTTTTTAACCTGGAATTTGAAATTATATTAAAAAATTTAAGGGAGTTTTAAAAAAATAACAGCTTTAATGAGGTATAACTTATCATATAATTCAATATGGAATACAGAGTTAAGGAGATTATACACACACAGGTTGAACCCCTTGAAGAATGACTAAATTATGAAGTCTACCTTCCCTCCCAAAATGTCTCTAACTTCAGAGAATCTAAAACCCAGAATTCCCTTACTTAACCACTATTTTAGTTGAGACAGCAACTTTTTCTTACAACTGAAAATAAAAAATTAAATATTCTGTAAAGGTGATAAAATAGGGCCCAGAGAAATAGTATAGCAGGTAAGGAACTTAACTTGCACAGTACTAACCAGGGTTCTATTACTGGCACATCCAAGAGTGATGTCTGAGCACAGAGTAACTAAGCACCACCAGGTATGGTGCAAAAACAATCACTGAAAATAAAACTGCCTGAACCACTGTGAGTATCTCCAAAACAAATCAAACTTTAAAACCAACAAAAAACTATTTCAGGCAGGAACACACACAGAGAAAGACACACACAACCTCTGTGTACAGAAGAAACTATTTCAAGCAGGGATGAACACACAATAGTCAGCTTCTTTTCTCCTCTCTGAGTACAAATGCTATGCCCTCCAAAGGCAAGGAGAAAAAGGGGCCTGGAACTCTCAAACAACTCTGAATTCCATTCACTCAATTCCCTCCTGCTTAAACTTCATGAGAATGTCACAAATCAGAACTGTCACAAGCTATGTCTAATCTTCATCTCTCCCTTAATATTATTAATGTGATATTACCTCAGTACACCTGAGGTCACCAATAAAGTCAATACAACTCAACTGTATTGCTCAAAGTTGAGCAATTACAATTTCTATGAAGAATGAAATACCTACCCTCTGAAGCAGCATTATAAATTAAGAATTTAATATATTTAAAGAAATAGGGAAGTGGTTATTAACAATACCAAAAAACTTAAAACAAAACAGGAACATTCACTGTATCACTGTCATCCCATTATTCATCAATTAACTCGAGCGGGCACCAGTAACACCTCCATTCGTCCCCATCCTGAGATTTTAGCAGCTTCTCCTTACTTTTCCAATGCTGCCATATTGGAGGCTCTTTCAGGGTCAGGGGAATGTGACCCATTATTGTTACTGTTTTTGTTATATTGAATACACCACGGGTAGCTTGCCTGGCTCTGCCATGTGGGAGGGATACTCTCATTAGCTTACCAGGCTCTCTGAGAGGCATATATATATATTTCCCTCTATGATTTGTTGCCTACTGTCTGAACCCCATCAAATATGGTGTGGTAATTATGCAAAATGGGTAGAAGGTGTCTTATGATGTGTTGTGAACATTAGCTATAAAAAATAATTCAAGTAAAATAGTTAACCTAAACATAAGATTAAAAGGCTAGGTTCAATTGGAGAAAGTCTATTAAGCTGACAAACTCACTAGAAAGGGAACAGGAACACTAATGAGAAATGGATGACAAAATTAACTGATAAACAGAGAAGATGGATTATTTTAAGAAATAAGAAAAATCTGAGTAAAACTCCATGATGAGACGTAACAATTTTCACATAAATTTTATTTTTCAAACTCATCAGTTTTAATATGGAAGCTTTGTTAACTAATCAATTTTAACTAGAAAACTAAAAAAGAAATAAAAATTTTTAAAAAATCCTCTATGGGAGAAAAGAATCCTAAAATATGTTACTAAGATCTATGAATCACTGTATCACTGTCATCCCTCCCGTTGTTCATCGATTTACTTGAGCAGGTGCCAGTAACGTCTCCATTCGCCCCAGCCCTGAGATTTTAGCAGTCTCTCCTTACTCGTCTTTCCCAATGCTGCCATACCGGAGGCTCTTCCAGGGTCAGGGGAAAGAGACCCATTATTGTTACTGTTTTTGGCATATCAAATACACCACGGGTAGCTTGCCAGGCTCAGAGCCTGGCAGAACTATGAATATATATATATATATATATATATATTTTTTTTTTTTTTCTTTTTGGGTCACTCCTGGCTCTGCACTCAAGAGTTACTCCTGGCGGTGCTCAGGGGACCATATGGGATGCTGGGAATCAAACCCGGGTCAGCCACGTGCAAGGCAAACAAACGCCCTACCCATTGTGCTATCTCTCCAGCCCACTATGAATATTTTTTAAAAAATATTCTAATTGTGTTCAATGAAAAACTATGAAGCAAAAGCAAGTCAAACTGACATCAGGTTTGGAAATACTATATAAGAAACTAAATGATCATTTTAAAGATTAAAGATTAATATTTAAGAGCTTCAAGGTACCAATTTTATACCATAGTATTATTCAAATAAAGAAGGGGGGGAAATCCTGCATGAAATATACCAGGCTTCGGCAAAAAGGCCACAGATATTTACTAACCAGATAATTAAAAGATGTATATTTGTAAACAATATAGATACTGGAAAAATTAAGAGGGGTTAATAACATTATATTATTAGGCTGAGTCATTTTACCATCGCTAGACTTAGAATGCATTAACTTTGAAATGGGAAGATTTAATACTTAACTATTCAGTGGAGCAAGAAAACACGCACACCACATACATTTAGGGGCCAAAGAGATAGTAAAGTGGGAGGGTATGTGCCTTGCACATGGCCAAACTGGGGTTTGGTTTGATCCCCAGTATCCTATATAATCCCTGGAGCACCACTAGGAATGATTCCTGAATATAGCCAGGAGTAACCCCTGAGCATTATGGCCACAAAACCAAAACCAAACAAAAACAGTACTTAAAAAGAAGGGGGGAAAAAAGATAGCAAGTAAATGCAAAGACATGTAACTCTTAAGAAATGCAAAGTTTGAGACTACTAGTAATAAAGCAAACAGTCACACCGAGCAAGATAAAAAGGACGATAAAAAAGCCAAGTAAATCATCTGGGACAGTTCAGAAAAAAGTTTCAATAATTTTGTTATATGAAAAATAATCCCTTACAAACATATTACTAGTGAACTAAAGCAAGAAAACAAAGTCAATATATCATAATGCATGCCTAATAATACAGTCTTAAAAGATACGAATTCTTAACTGATGAGTTATACATAGGAACAAATAAATTAAGTGTAAACTACTTTGCCATGTGGAGGGATCAAGGCCCAAAATGCAAGGCAGGCACTCTACCACTCACTCTGCCAGGAATCACTCCCAGCAGTATTTAGAAGACAGAATTAATTGTTTGCTTCCCAGAAACAATTAGAACAGACAATAACCAGAAATAAAGAGAATCTGAGTGATATAAATCCAAGCTATATAATTTCAACATATATTCATAGAACATTTACAAAACAAGTAATGAAATTTACAGGCCAATTTTCCAAAATCTAATGAATAAGCATATAAAGAGACTGGAAAAAGCAGGGAACTCAAATAAGGAAAGAGTAGCATTCCAGACAGAAGAGCTCTAATAAATATATAAAGAACCACCAGAGGTCAGTCCTGAGCACAATCTAGAATAGCCCCTGAACACAAGGTGTGGTCCAAACTCCAAATACAAAATACAAGATTACACAACTGAAACCTAATAGATGCAAAACTACAGATTATATAAAGGAAAATAGTTACTTGCATGTATTAAAGACTAATTAATGTGAAGACTGAATAAATATAAACATCTCAAAATATAAAAGCCTCCAGAACTAACCATAAAAAAAGAGAAGGGGGCAAATCCCATTTTCAGAAGAGTTCTAAATACTGTTCAATAAACAAATAATTCCCGCCCCCATAACTTGTTAGATTCACAGTATTTCACATAGTCTCCCAAGTACCACCAAGACCTATGCGTGTGGCCCAAAAACGCAAATTTAAAAAAAAGTAAAACCAGGCAAGGACAGATTATCATTCTGGGATTTTTTTTTGTACTTTCATACATATATGGACACATACAAACTCGCTTCATAGCCCTGGCTGATGTTAAAAAGAAAAATAAACACCGCATGGTGTAATGTGATTAAAGCTAAAAATTATATTACAATACAAGAATTAGCCAAGAAAAAAACTGAAGAAAGCTTTGCAAGAAGACAGAAAATGTGATCTGAATATGAATGACAACTCAATATTAAAAAACAATCTTATGCATACAAATATCAAAGTCCAATGACACAGAAGAGTACTGCTCAAAGACAAATACAGATGCTCATAAGAAAATTGATGCATATAGAGACAACCACATGATAACCACAAATAAGGCAAGAACTGAGAAAAGGAACTGAAGACTTATTTACACCACATATGAGTGAAACCTAGAAATTTAGCTACTCAATATAAAAGGTTAAACTAGTCAGTAAGATATGTCGATAGAACTAGGAAAGATTTAACTTCAAGAGAACAAGTTATAAGTTAACAATGTAAAAATTAAGAATTTCTATCTAGCTCAGATAGAGAAGGAACCACCAAATAAAGGGTGTTTAGAGGGCCTGCTCGGGATGGGAGAGGCGTGCCAAAAGTAGACTATAGACCAAACATGATGACCATTCAATACTTGCATTGCAGACCTCAACAACCTAAAGGAAAGAGAGAGTAAAAGGGAATGTGCAGGTCACAGAGGGGGAGGGGGAGGGCGGGGGGGGGGGGGAAGGATGCTAGGAGCATTCGTGGTGGAGAACAGGCACTGGTAGAGGATGGGCACTCGATCATTGTATGACTGAAACATAAGCACAAAAATTTTTAAGTCTATAACTATACCCCATGGTGATCAATTAAAAAAATAAAAAGAAAAAAGGATTTCTGTCTATGGCGAGTACTATAGATAAAATTAATGGAAATGACACATCAGATTTTAAAGGTGTAAAACAGATAAGGGATTAATGTCCAGAATATGGACTCTTAAAAAAAAAAAAAACTCCGAAAGGAAAAAGAAAAAAGGAAACACATGATAATCTAGAAGGCTAAAAAATCACAGAGACTTAAGTACAAACAGGGGAAGAGAAATAGCTCTTGTAGTAGAACCCATGTAGCACATGAAAGTCCCAGAGCTTGATCCCTGAAATTAAGTGCCCTCCAATGCAAGCACTACTGGATGTAGCCCATAAAAATTGACAAAATAAGCCTATGCCTCTAGATTTCTAAGACATACATAACTGTGATGCTGAGTTATTGGCAGAAACACAAGGGAAAATGCAACCTCCATGTACTGGATAGTTATTCTTAAAAGCAAGCTAGAGAACTGGTCTATTATTATTATCATTTTGATCTGCATATACCAAAATAAGCAAGTCCGAACAAGAAATTCTGACAATGTTCTTTAAGAGGATATATACAAGGATGATCATTACATGGGAATTTGTGTTGATGAAACTGGAAGGCAAACTAAGTCCATCAAAGAAAAAGAATATGATATGGTGAACACACAACACAAGGAATGACATAACACTTATAAGTGTAGTAACTACTGAATAAAGACCCATATATGCAGCAATTGAATATTAAAGACTTATTAAAAATTCCCACCAAAAAAACCATCTGAAAAGTTACCAACTTGTTCAATCACCAATTTAAAAAAATCTGTATTTCTTCTGAATCTATCCTTCTAACAAATCTCAGATATGACAAAGATCATATACTTAACATGAAGGAGAATCTAAATAAAATTTAAAAGAACACCTCTAACTTGGTGATATTTAGCAAAATCTTTCATTCCCAATAATCCTACACTAAATACTAGTAAGACATTAGCTTTCTATTTGCATATAAATTCTAGATGGTCTACAAAATAGATACACCTGTAATGATGACAACATAAATTAAGGAACTATGGAAAAGAACTTGTACCTTTCAATGTATCCTGTTGGTGTTTCTACCAGACCATCAAGTCTTTCTTGAAGGGCTGCAAGAATCTGAGGATTTTGCATCATCTGAACAGTCAGCTGACGCGCTTAAAAAAAAAAAGGCATCAAAAGGAGGATTTTATGAAAATTATAGGCTATTTTAGGATAATCCAATAAAGAAGTTTTCCTGACTAGTTTATAAAACTGTTGAGTTAGGTAGGATGGTAAATAAATTCCAAATGAGCAAAATATTATACCTCATGGCCACTATCATACCTACTATGACAGTATTTTCTCTTCCTATATAGTGCTTTACCCACCTTGCATTTTTGGGAAACTCAAAGCTTCACTCAGATGCCTATCTATAATCTAAGATATCCCTCTGAAGGCAGGTATTTACCAGAAAATGCAAATACAATGAAAAATTTAAACCTGGGAGCTAGAGATGTGAAAATTTGATGGCTATATGTACTGTGGTTGCATGTTTCTGAAGAGAAAAGTTCACAATTCTTAGGTAGATGGGTCTTTTGGGTAATAGGATGCACTACAAAGCTGATGCTAGTGTGATGACAATTGTACTCACAGAGATGAGAATCTAAAACTCTAAAACTGTAAAATGAAGTCAACAAAAAAATTTAATGTTAACAGTCCAGATAGCATACCTGTTTCTGAATAGAAAAAGTTAACAATTTTGATACCCAAAGTCAAAATTTGGTTATTAATGGTGTTTAAAAATTATTTTCAATCCAAACGTTTTATATATGAAACAACTTTTGCTAACTATTTAGACATTATATACAAAATTATCAATGTTTTCAATTTATGGATTAAAGGTCAATTTCAATGATTAACATTAATTTGATTAGATAATGTACAGTAGTAAAAATGAGTATAACTCAATATTGACCACAAAGGATATAGTCATAGCTCTATCTCTTAAGAAAATACTGAAAAATGAAAGATGAAGATGGAAGAAGTTCAAATAAAAAATGTGTCAGTAATTTGTCATGGACAAACCTCAAAAACCTCAACAGCCTTGGCCATTTCTACAAGTATAATCTAAAGCATAAAGCAGTCTAATTTCTCAATGCTATCACTACCACCACCACCACCCCACCCTTAAATTTGCTAAAGAAAACCTTGAAAGGTTTTGTGTTCATGTTGAAATGGATTTTTAAAAATACAAGAAGTGTACTATACACTAGACATTTGCAAATAGATCTAAGCTAATGTTTAGCACCACCAAAATCATTTCTGAATTCAGACAAAACTCATGACCTGTGAACTGCTTATGAACAGTTCATATGAGTTGTAAACTGACACAGCTATGCCATTTCGGTCAAGCAACAGAAGTACACTCTGGCTTCTGATGGGGCACACTGGACTCATACTTTCTTCCCTTACAACCACCTATATTGAACTCTCTTCGCTCCTCCCATTCAACTGTTACTGAAGTAGATGTATAGGGAGGTAGAGTGAACAACGTTCAGAAGTAGAAATGCATTTATTACTACCCTCCAGAAGATATGTGCCAGCAATCACTGGCTCCTGAAGTAATTTAAAATAATACCTTTGATTTTTGTTTCTTCACCAGTTTCTTCCTCTTCTACTTCTTCAACATCATCCAAATCTTGATCAAGCTCAGCCTGTTCTTTGCTACAATATCATAGTATCACACCAAAGTTCATATGTACCAATTATAAAATATAAAAATAAAAATATTATAGAAAAACTTCAATTAATTTTCTGTTAATATGCTACTTATAAAAATATCTAAATATAAAGTATTTTAAATTCAAAATGTTTTTTCATTTTTTTGAACTCCATAAGCAAATAGGAATTAGAAATAACAAAATCCCATTTTAAAGACACAGTCACACATGAAAGTTTAAATTTCAAGCTAAATGTGACTTAGTAAGCTATTATTCAGGAAATATAATACAGGAATATATACGTATTGTCCAATAGTCACTGATCTCAACCCTAGTAATAGTAGCAAAATTTTGAGATAGCAGTAAATCCTGCTAAAATCCCAGCCTACCATTTAATATTACTAGAGACTATATTTTAGCAATGAGATTTAAAAAAAAGTAGTAAAAATTTTAGAAAGTGTCCTTTAGAGGATACCAGACAGCTGGGAGGCCTTTTTGATCTTGCTCTTTCTGGAATAAGGATGTGAAACTGAAGCTTCACAGCTATGAGGCAGGCATTTGAGAAAAGGACATTAAAAGCTGAGGTTGAAGCCCTTTTAGAAGAAGGTGGATCTTGGAACCCTGTTTGTCATGGAGCAACCATACAAGCCTGTTCTCTTTACAATATTATTTTTACTTCATAGGAGACGGTAGGAAGGACAGAAGAAGTTGAAAAGACTTTATTTTACTTTATTCTTATAGAGAATAGGCCATTGAAAGAGAAGGATAATTAGTAAGATAAGGTTCCTCTTATTTGGCCTTAAAAATTACAACAAGTCTAAGGGGAATATAAAGATAATTCAAAGGGTTGGAGCTCATGTTTACATGCTAGAACTCTGTATTAGACCCCCAGCACCCAATTCTGCACAAAAACCAAATACAGAAAGGAAGTAGTGTACTAGTCGTGGACAACAATATGCACACAGACTATTATATATTCCTTGTGTGATCTCACACTTTAATATTCAATTTGCTGTTTTCTTGTCCGAAACAGCATTTTAAAAGTATCAGTGCAGAAAAAAGAACATATTTTGCAAAAAAAATCTAAGTCCCTGTTAACTTTGGAATAGTTCAGTCTTCATATCAGAAAATATACAGATCTGAAATATCTCTTAACAGTATTAACTTTAGCATACTTAATTATGGGCTATTGAATGGGTGTGGGGGGATGACACAAAACCTCAGTTCTTTCTTCATTATTATTTTATCTACTTATATGGTACCAAATACCTAAAATACTTAGTGATAATTCCTCAGCAGATCAAGTTTCTGACTCCTGCTTTAAAGAACAAGAGTCCACTCTTCCTCACGACCTCCTAGAACTTAACAGACTTCCAAAATTAAAAGGGTATGTGTTGTTTGCCACTCAATGCCTCTTTTGCAGACCACAACACCCAAACGGAGAGAGAACACAGGGGATTGCCCTGCCACAGAGGCAGGGGGGCATGAGGGGATGGGGGTGGGAGGGATATTATCCATGGTGGTGAAAAACGGGCACTGGTGGAGGGATGGGTATCTGATCATTGTATAATTGAAACCCAAGCACAAAAAATTGTAAATCTACAACTGTAAAAAAAAAATTTAAAAAAAAAAAAATGAACCTCAAAAAAAAAAAGGTATGTGTGTGTGTACTGGGAAAGAAAAGAAAATTTATGTCATCATAACCAATTTTTTATATTAAAGTTTAAAACAAAATTGTATTCCAAGATTAAGATGGCAGGTCATACATACTCATCTGCATATCCAAACCCAGCACTAATAATAACCCTAACCACTGAGAAAAGGAAAACAACTATAACTTCACTGAAAACAAAAAATAAAAAGTTAACAAGTAGGGAAGGCTGAGAAGTAGCCCAAACATAATCTACAAGCAGGGCTGAGGGATTGAAGGTGGATAAAATACAGAAGATACTAACAACCATCAGGAAGTAGTTAATCCTCTGATCTCTTCCTATATAGCAGCATATTAAACTGAGCTCTGACTAAAGGATCATGTACAGTTAAGAGAATCTAACAGTTATTTACAGTTTTGTGCACCTGTGGACAACTTCTCAATTTGGCTTTAAAAATACAGAATCACACTGTTACCCAGATACTTTTTTCATGGGACTTACTTAACAGTCCTGGGGGGGAAAGTGCCAAATTCCCTGGTGAATTCACACACCATGTGCCCACTCTTGACAATCTTGGGTTAAAATCCTAAATGGGCAAATCTCCCCCTCCAACATGTAAATTTCTAATCAACAAGGGAGAGAAAATTTAAGAACAAACTATTGAGAAAGAAATATCCAAAGAAAAGATACTACAAATAGGAAAAGAGAAAAGCTATTAAAAATGAAGACAATCAAAATTTACAGGCGTTGAAAGAGTTGAAATTTTTGAGAGTTCCAAGTATGTCCAGCAAGACCAAAGTGACAAAGATGGGAAACAGGACGAAAGGAGCTTAAGAAAGAAGCAAACAGAACAAAGTCAAGAATACTCCCTAGAACTGAAAGCAGAGCTTTCTGAAATATATGGCTTTTTTTTATATGGCTTTAAAAAAAAGCCATATACAAAAGATAAAAATTATGACTAAATTAAACTGGATGGAGACAAATGAGCAATGCCTTCAAAATTCTGGGGAAAAAAATGACCAAATTAGAACTTTACACTGAAACTACCAGACATGAGAATAGAATAGTCACTTTTAATTATGTTATTTTAAAATAATTTACTTTTCTTGTACTCTTCCAAGGCATTAAACTAAAGAACCAAAAGGGGAAAGGGAATGAGAATAGCAAACTACAAAGCCAAAGAGGAGAAACAAAGGAAACATGAGGAACATAGTAAAATAGATTCACATTGATAGCTGTGTAGCCAAGATGTTGGATACATAGTAATCAATCACATGTATACAATCAATTCAGATGAGAACAGTACAATTAAAGAGACACACTTTTGAGAGCCATTATCTGAAACACCAGCAGAAGAGAGCTCATTTGAGAAGCTGAGATTCCTGTTTGAACTGCATGTGCTGCCCTTAAGCTAGTTTCCTGTACTCCCTCCTCCACGTGCACCCACAAAAACATTGAATACCACACCTCTTTCATCCAAGTGCTGTTTAAAATACTCCTGACAGGCGACAATAAAATTATAATTAAACTAATGCAGCTCAAACCATACTCTCTGACCTTATCTCTCTAAAATCTGTTTCCACAACAGAACCCTGGAAACGCTAATTGGATTAAAAGTACGCTCTACAATGGCATGCCTCAGCCCATGACTTGTCCAACCAAAATAAGAACTTTCCTTGCAAAGTTCAGGGAAGTTGAAGACAGACTGATTCAGATAAGCTTCTGGTTACATTTTTTTATAATCTTAGTATTATTCTCCACTAAATGGGCTGAGATTATTTTCTTTACATAGTTATTGTGACTACTAGTTGCGTTTATCAAAAAGAAATTTTAGTTAAGAATGTATAGGTATAGCAAAAACTGCTAGGTAGTAAAGAAAAGCAAAGACATAAATTAGATAAAAAGAGAGTGTTTCTATCTATGGAGAGAAATACAGGATCAACTGAGCAAGTGGTCCAAAGAGCTCCTATTTGAAACCTGAATGTAAGTGTCCTTTTATTCTGTAATTCCTACAAATACATTTTGTAAGCTTTTAATCTCGTATTTATGACTCATTACAATGTAAGCTATAAAGTCTCTGAGAAATATATAGAGGGTAATTGAAAATTCTGAATATTTTATGATTCATTATTGTGTTCAGCATTTCCCTGAGAAAACTGACAAATGATTCACTATATTGATGACAATGATTATGTGTACTATATTATGTCTTGGATACACTGTACCCAACTTTGACAATGGTAGATGCTAAGGATTAGTCATTTCATGCATTTTAATACTGCCACTACCCACATAACATGATAATATGATACCGAATCACAAGGGGAAAAAAAGCCTGGCACTTACTTGTCAATATCCGCCATGTTGTAAGAACTGCAAGTATCTAAGGTAAAAAAAAAAAAAAAATCAATGTTAAAAAAAAGTATACAAATTTGAGAACCAGTTAAAACAACTGAAGTCAAAACACTTTAAATACCATATTAAAAACTATCCCAAGAAATTTTTAAAAGGGAATGCCCTGCCACAGAGGCAGGGTTGGACGGGGGGGATGGGCATGGGAGGGATACTGGGATCCATGGTGGTGGAAAATGGGCACTGGTGGAGGGATGTGTATTTGATCATTGTATAATTGAAACCCAAGCACAAAAATTTGTAAGCCTACAACTGTACCTCATGGTGTTTCACTAAAAAAAATTTTAAAAAATGTTTGAATAAAAATTTTTTTAAAAAAATTTTTAAAAAGCATCAGTATTAAGAAAATGCAGCTTCATGCTAGCTTCTAAGCCATTTTTCACATTGGCGTAAAACAAGCAAATTACTACCATGTTTTTAGAATCATGTAAGAATCACCAAAAAGGAATAATAGAAAGGACCTTATGACTCCTAATACCAACACATTTGTTTACTACCCAAAAGTTACAACCTATTTCAGCAGTCAAATGGCAATCCTTGAAAAGGACTATATACAAATTACAAAAAATTTCTTCCTAATGTACTCTACTGCATTTATTTTGTTCTATTTGCTTTAAATAACTTTAATAACATTTATAAAATTCTCTAGTAATACTAGGAAAAGCATCATCAATAAATATTTAGCAAATATAAATATTAATACAACAATATAAAAATGTTATTGGTCAACAAAAATACGCAAAGAAACTCTAGTCTGCCTATTATACTAGCAAGGATTTTTTTCTTAAGTTCAAAGAAAACTGTGAGGCATAAACATTCTTAAATGACTGTTATTTTTATAAACTGTTATCTCTCTAGATAGCAATCTGACTCAAGACTTAAATATGTTCATACCCAGCCCTGCAATTCACATGAGAATCTAACATGAAAAAAAACTTTTTCTGAAGACCTGTGCTTTTTTTTTTACATTAACCTAAGCAGTTTTCTGCCAGAACTTCAGTAGATAGTTCTGCACAATCTTTTTTTTCCTGACCTCATGGCTCTATTTAACTTCTTCAGAGATACTTTGTCATATACATTCTGTTCAAGTAAAATCTTAAAAAGCATTTTTACATTTTTACATGCTACAGGGATTCTATCTGCTTTTGCAAACCACTGCATAGTATCCCCTTCACAGTACACAAATCTTAACACATAGAACATTACAGTTACAATCTTTATCTCATCAAAAATAAGACCACAGGAACCACTTTATAGGGATTCCTAACTGCTTTTGCCAACCACTACACAGTATCCTCTTCAGAGTACACAAAGCTATGAAGACATATGCACAGAATATTGCAGTTACAATTTTTATCTCATCAAAAATGTTTAATAGAACATAGTGTGTATACAACAAAACACAGTTAAAATGGAAATTTTGAGTTGGTGATTCCCCACCAGATACACAGGATGTATGACAAAATTCAATCTGGGGGTTTAAAAAGTATGCATAATCATAGATACACATTTCCAACTGTAACATTTATGGTAAAAGACACCAGATATCTAACAATAGCTAACTATTAACAAAAACAGCAGGCCCAGAGAAAACACAGTGGGCTGGAGCACAAACTTTGTATAGAGGAGGTCTGCATTCAATTCCCAGTACCATGTATAGTTGTCTGAGCACTGCCAAGAGTGACTCCTGAGCACTCTAGGGTGTGGCCACAGACAAAGAGTCAATATACATAATTTGGTTTTCCCTCGTAATTATTATATAACATTCCAAAATTTGCTAAGTTGAGAACAGTACCTAGTAAATCCTTAACTGTCAATAAATGAAACTTTTAAATTCCAAATTTTTTTTGTTTTGATATGCTCACAGAAAAATGGATATATTACTATCCTCAGTGTCTCCGGTTGTATGGTTACATTTAGAATTCAAACTTATGAAGAAATTTTTTTTAGCTCTTACTTTTTCATTATTTTATTTTGGAGTCACACCTCGAAATGTTCAGGGATAACTCCTTACTCTGCATCAAGGTTTGTCCTATTCTTCACTCAGAGATTGACTCCTGGCAAGGCTTAAAGGAACCATATAGGGTGCCAAGGACATCACCAACACTATCACCCCGTTGTTCTTCAATTCGCTCTAGCGGGCCCAGTAACGTCTCCATTCATCCCTGTCACATGCAAGTGTAGCCTGATGACATATTGGGGGCTCCTTCAGGGTCAAGGGAATGAGGACCATTCATTGTCACTGTTTTTGACATATCGAGTACGCCACGGGTAGCTTGTCAGGCTCTACCGTGGGGGCGGGATACTCTCGGTGGCTTGCAGGGCTCTCCGAGACGGATGGAGGCTTTTGGGGCAGCCTCTAATCACCTTTACAGGTGTTCCTAGTCAGGCACATAGGTGGGTATGATACTCTCAGTAGTCTGTTGGGTTCTCTGAGAGTGAGAACTAGAGAATAAGAGGTCGCATGGCCACAAACGCGGCCTCGCGATTCCAGGAGCTTGGTTTTATAGTCTCTGGATGGCCATTGATGGGGTTACACGGCAGTTGGTGGGTGTAACTGTCTAGTTACTGGAAAGTGGGGGAGCTGGGTGGAGAGGCCCAGTCCCGAACAGAGAATACAGGGGATTGAAACCGAGTTGGATGCATGCAAGGCAAGCACCTTAATTCCTGTACTCTATTCTCTCCCATCCCTCCTTTAATTCTTTAAAAAGTTAAAAGGCTCGGAAATTTTCAAGGGCTCCTCAATAGAGCAACTAGCCTCAATAAAGCAATATGCAAGATGTGAGGCCTTGGGGACAATTCCTAGTATACACACTTCAAGACAAAGTGATGCCACTTTTTCAGAGGTGCCTTCTCCAATTTTGGATAAATTAGGTTTCTTTGTTTTAATTTTTTTTCTTTCAAAGTAAGGCTAATTGTGTATTTAGACTATTTGCTTTATAGCAAATGGAGCTCAAACAACTTTTGGCCAAAGTTAGGACAAAACAAGCAAGTTGGATTGCTCTAAGAAGCAAATTCATGTAAAAATTCATGTTCGACGGCTGGTCAACTCTATTCTATTTGAAAACTGTCCATTTTGAATTATCCATGGTGGATGGTCAATTTTCCCACAAAATCATTTGCTAGGATGATAGTTGAAAGCAGATTCTTCTTAGTTTTTACAGATTGACCAATAAATATACCTTGGTATTGTAAAATGCTTATGTCAGAGGACACTAGGAATAAAGCATGCAGTAATTGAATTTTTCTGGAAAATCTAAAATTAGAAGACAACGTTAGATTTAGATATTTTCATATCAAGATTCTGTACCAACATTCATGAAGAGATGGGACCCAAAAATATATAATCCAAAATGAAAATTCAGCAACTAATGCCGCTAGGTATAAGATAACGTACTGGGGGGGGGGGGGGGGGAAGGTCCGGTTTAGATTAACATCTACATTTTGGATTTGTCTTTTTCTGAAAGGAGAGGGAGCCACACCCTGCTGTGCTCAGGGCTTGCAACTGGCAGTGGGAGGCAATCATAAGGATTGCTAGGGATGGAACCAGGGCTGGCCACATGCAACAGAAGGGCACTACCTGCTGTACTATCGGTCTGGCCACCACTACTGTTTTAATTCTTTCTACTGCAGTCAACAACTCTAAGTAAAGACCAATGAGAATTTCACTTATCAGACAAGAATTGGATTTCTAAGAGATCTGAATTATTTGAATTCCTGGCAGAGACAAGATCAGTGGATAAACAGAAGTCCTGTTTGCCCTGAGAGCAACTGTCTATCTTAAATTTGAACCTTCATTGTAGATTTGACTACACGGAGTAAAAGCAAAAGCTCCGGAACTGTGAAAAAGTTTATAGCAACCTCCCAAAAGAACTAAGAACCCTGAAATGCTATATTCTTAGGGACTAAAAAATATGTAACACTTGTCCTATACAAAAGCTTAAATTCACCTAATCTGTTGCCTTCAAAACCCTAAACTGTGAGCTTGGAGAGGTCAGGTCTGTGTTCTTAAGTGTTCACATAGCCAAGTATAAGTAAAAGGCGCCTTCACCCTAGAATTCAAATAATTCATACAAGAAATTTGCAAGTTACATACAGTACAAATGGGGCAACAGAACATACAACAGAAGCAGTCAAACAAAGACAAATATTGTCAGATCGTAAACAAATGTGCTTAAAAGTAGATAAAGAGACTCCTGCTTTGAGTTTGAAAATAAGTGTCTAGAGGCTGGAGCGATAGTACAGCAGGTAGGGCGTTTGCTGGGTTCGATTCCCAGCATCCCATATGGTCCTTTGAGCAGGACAAGGAGTGATTCCTGAATGCAGAGCCAGGAGTAAGTAATCCCTGTGCTTCGCAGGGTATGACCAAAGAAGCAAAAACTAAAAAGAATGTCTAAAGAAATATTTGCAATGAAGTCACCTATTAAAGGTGATTAGCAAATTTGCAAAAGAACTAAATTGGGGGGGCGAAGAGATAGTATAGCAGGTAAGGTGCTTGCCCTTGCAATCAGCCAACCTAGGTTCGATCTGCAGCATCTCACAGTCCTCTGAGCGCACCCGGAATAATTCCTGAGAACAGAGCCAGGGGTTACCCCTAAGCACCACCAAGTGCGGTTCAAAAACAAAAACAAGAACTAAACAGAATGTCTACCTACATAGAAAGATAACAAATAGAACTAAATGGGTAAATTTAACGGTATGAGCTGGAGAGAATTAAGTGACCTGGAAACAAATTTAAAAGACAGCTTTTAAGACAGCTTTTAATTATAGCAAAGACTAAAAAGGATCAAAAATACTTCAAAGATCAGGAAAAACACTTTCTAAGATCCGGAAAATCTAGCTCAGTGAACAGATTCCACATACGTAAGGCTCTCAGTCCAACACTGAGCAATACATATTTCAAAATACAACAAAGCTTTAATACAAGTCCTAGAAGTGAATAGACAGAATATTTTAAGAAATTAACAGCTAAGAATTTTGCAGAACTAGAAATGAAGCAACATTACAGCAAGTAGGAGCTTGCCTACACACAGACAACCTGGGTTGAGTCCCAGGCACCCATATGGTCTCGAGTCTGCCAAGACTGATTCCAAAAACCAAAGCAAGCAGTAAGTTTGAGCACTGCTGGATGCGACCTCCAAACAAAACAAAAAAACTTTTTTAACAGAACTGAAGATAGCCCTAAAAATCCTAGAAGATAAATAATAGACACAAAACACAACAGAATCCACGAGCAGAAACCTCACAACAAACTGAGCAGGCAAGGAATGAGTTAAATGTAGAAGTGACTTTAATGAAAGAATATACTTGAGCTAAATATACTCAAAACAATAAATGTGGGGGAGGGTTGAACAGTATTTCGGGGATTCAAAGGCCACTACTGGTGGTACTTTGTCAAATGGACCTAAAGTTGAATGCTAAGGCCCAAGAATGAGGTGCTCTTTGGGTGGGGGCTACAACAACCAGGGTGGTGCTAAAGGGGCCAAGTGTTACTGGGGATACAACCTAGATACCATACATGCAAGGCATGCTCCCAACTCCAACCCCAATTCATAAACACAAAAATATTATTGTATAGTGTAGTGTGTTAAAAATTACAACATAAAGTCAGCATGAAAGCAAGAAGGAACAAAATAGTCTCCATTCTTAATTTTGCATGTTAATTCTAGTATAGGGTAGTACTCCAAAGGATCACTGTATCACTGTCATCCCTTTGTTCATGAATTTACTCAAGCAGGTGCCAGTAATGTCTCCATTCGTCCCAGCCCTGAGATTTTGGCAGCCTCTCCTTACCGTCTTTCCCAACACTGCCAAATATTGGAGGCTCTTTCCGGGTCAGGGGAATGAGACCCGTTGTTACTGTTTTGGGCATACAGAATATGCCATAGGTAGCTTGCCAGGCTCTCCAAGAGGCATATCTATATGTATTTCCCTCCATGATTTGTTGCCTACTGTCTGAGCCCCATCAAATATGGTAATTATGGAAAATGGGTAGGGAGTGTCTGATGTGTTGCAGAAATATGTTCACTCATATATTAGACTCACAAATAAAAGAAAACCAAATCTTTTAATGCAGGGCAGGGTATGAAGTATGTGTGTGTGGGGGGGGGCGCGGGAGGGGTGACTGGACATAATCAGAGGTGCTAGGGCTACTCCCCCTGGCTCTGTGCTTATGCGTTACTCCTGGCGGTACATGGGGGACCATATGCATGCAATACTGAATCCTGTCAGAAGCTGAGTTTCATGGAACCTCCCTGCCCCATACAGATGGTCACCCACCATCATATGTGATAAACAACAAGAACCATGTGTTAAGTACCTATCACATGCCAATAGCTCTGTGAAGAGCACACACAGACTAGGAGATCACCTAAGTCCAGAGTTCAGACACTACTGGAAAGACAGAGCAATGGGACATAGGGAAGGAGGTGTGTCAATGAGTGTGTGCGTGTGTGTGAGAGAGAGAGAGAGAGAGAGAGAGAGAGAGAGAGAGAGAGAGAGAGAGAGAAGAGAAAGAGAGAAAGACAGACAGAAAACAGAACAGGGAAGAGGACCAACACTTTGGGAAGAGAAACAAAAATTGATTTCTGGGTGATATAAACTGAGAGCTTTTCAATGTTCTCAGAGTCTAGAAGCCTGAGTCAAAAATTAGTTCCAAAATAGGAAAACATTTTTTTAATTAATATGAAAAATAGGTCAGACAAATTGAAGGTGTATGTATGCATGCCTGTGTGCAACAAAGACAAACCTAAACATCACTGTCATTATACTGTAATTATTCTTAATGTAAAGCAATATAATGCTCTCATCAGAAATTATTTATCAGGGCACAGCAGGTAGGGCGTTTGCCTTGCACACGGCCAACAGGGTTCGATTCCCAGCATCCCATATGGTCCCCTGAGCACCGCCAGGAGTAATTCCTGAGTGCAGAGCCAGGAGTAACCCCTGTATATCGCCAGATGTGACCCAAAAAGGGAAAAAAAAAGACATATCAAACTGGATATTTAGGAAAACCCAACTACCTATTTATAAAAAGAAAGAAAGATTCTTAAAGTAAAATGCAATTATAAGGAGGTATCACTATATTAACATCTGGAAAAAGGAACATCAGGGGAAAGCATTACTGTAGAGAAAAAAAACACCTTCAACTGACCATCTGAACACAGAAAATGTGTCTGAATCTGACCATATACTGTTTAATTTGTGGTCTTGTAACATTTACTGAAACTGGCACTAAATAGCATATTCTTTCTTTCCAGGGGGTAGGAGGTGTAGTTGGGGGAGGGACCATATACAGCACTGGGGACAGAAATGGAGACCGTCAAGCACAAGGCGAGGCAAATACCTCACTTCTGAACTGTATTCTCAGATTCCCACAATCTCCTTACTTTTAACAGTAACAATGCTATGGCACCAACTCTGTAAGGAATTATTGAACACGTTCCTCTTTATAATTGCAGATAGAGTATTAAGCAAGTTAGTCATCAATACACAAGAGATAAGTATAAAAACTAGAATTTACGATCTGCGAATCCAAAACCCAAATCTAGTCTACTATTACAAAAATCAAGGTGCCTTCCCTCTAACTTGGCAACAAACTAGTTACTTCTTTGATGTTTTAAAGCAAATTCAATCTGGAAACCAGCATTATACTAAAAATAGCAAAGGTTTCCCTTCACTTCATTTAGTCCTTATCTCATTGGAAATGCAGTTTAAGCAAATCTTTTATTTCACTTCACCAGTGAAGGGTCTGAGAACTGTATTCACAGAGAACATAAATATGCAAAATATGCATTTTACATGTATCGAAAAGACACATACATAGACAGTCATAGGCTAAGGAAGGAGCCATTACCCAGCTACTACATACAAACAAATTGCTTGAATGAATGCTTGAAGGTGATTCCCCAGAGCACAGTGAGGAATGCTTTTAACAGAAATGTTTATGTTACTACTGCATCAGGTTACTTTACCTACAATTAAATTTTGAAGAAAAATGTTAGAATGAATGCTCTGAAGGGGCAGGGCTGGAGAGCCCAAGGAACTGGTGCGCATATTAATTATCAGTCATCCAGGCTCACAATACCATATGGTCCCACAAGTGCCAGGTGTAGCACCAGAAAAAAGGAGGAGTTATGGCCCCAAAGTAAAATGAAAATGCATGAATTCAAGTCTTAAGCTGAAGTATAGAATAATTAGTCCAAGTGAATTCACTTAAGATCCCTTTAAAAGCCAATAAAGGCTTCATAAACCATGATTATGCAACCATGGATGAGTTTTTTTTTTTAACTGCCCTGTGCCTTAGTTTTCCTGTTAAAATATTACTACCTACCCTCTTGGAACACAACATTAACACAAAAATAATTTCAAAACATCTGACAATTACCCAATAAATGCAGTTTCATTTACCCCTATTGTGCTCTATCACAGAAAAATAAAAGTACTAAGCTCAACCCCCTCCCCCAATAAAATCGAAAAGGCACAAAACTTCTACACAAGTAAAAATGCATCAAATAAAAGGTAGCAATAAAAGGTAGCCTTGGTAACCCTAATAACCAAGATCACGTTCTGAGATAAGCCCTGGTAAATCACCTTGGGGTAGGCTGTCAACGTGTTACACTTCAAAAAAGATGTGCAACAAGGCTGCTCACCTTCTAACACCTGTTCTGCCCGACAACTAGAGATAAAATCGGGAGTCCTCTTGGACACCGGCACTGTCTAATCACTTCTGTCTGGGTTTTAAAAATCTCAAAACTGACACTGCCTGCCTGTTTTCTGGCGAGAAACTCTCAAGCAAGGACTTTACAACTGGTATGTATATCCCATTTTCCTGTGAGATCAAATGAATCGCATCTACTCTTTTACACAGGACAGATCGCACGCCTTGACGTCATCCGTCCCTGGATCCTGTGGTTCTCAGAGACCACCAGCTCCGGGCAGAACTTCATTCGGGCCTCCCATGAGGGCACTCGTGAGGTAGAACTGAGCTCAGACTCCAGACGAATGCCCTCTCCCCCTCCTCCCCTTCCTCCCTACACCAACCGTCTTTAAAAAAAAAAAAAAAAAAGCACCGCAGCTAGTTCAGAAAACACCTCCTTCCAGGAACCTCGATGGCTGCACTGAAGAAAGGAAAAGACCACGAAAGACCTCGATGGCCAAAATCAGTTTCCATCTTAGGACTGTTCAGAGGCAGTCTGATTAGGGAGAAAGTCTCCCTAAAGGAAAAACAAAAAATACCGACGAAGCCATCGGCCAATTTCGAGCTGTACTTGGGGAAGGCTGGAGCGCACGTGTGCACACACTCGCGCACACACACCTGTCCAGTTTCTAACTGTACCTGAGGCAGGCGGGAGGGCACTACACACGCGCGCACGCACGCCCCCCCCACCCCCCGTCCAATTTCTAACTGTACGTGGAGCAGTCAGGCGCACACACACCCTTCCTTCTGTCCATTTCTAACTGTACTTGGGGCAGTCAGGCACAAACAAGCACAGGCAGGCACACTGACGCGCAGGCACACACACGCACAAGAGCGCGCGCGCGCGCACACACACACACCTGCCCAATTTCTAACTGTACTTGAGGCGGGCAGGCGCACATGCGCACGCATGCACGCGCGCGCACACACACACACAACACACACACACCTTCTGTCCAATTTGTAACTACTTGCGACAGGCAGGCGCACACACGCACCACACGCACACCTTCTGTCCAATTTCTAACTGTACCTGCGGCAGGCAGACACACACACACACAGACACACACGAGCGCGCGCGCGCACACACACACACATACACACACCCTTTTGTTAAGGGCTGCTCTTCGCACGCGTTCATTCCCCCTCACGAAGCGGTCGGTGGGGGCCCCGCCCCGTCAGCCGTCCCCTAACACCTTTCCCCTCCGGTACTAAGAAAGGAAGATCCTTCTAGAAGCGCCCGGCGGGGCTCCCCTCGTTCCCTCAGGAATCCTTCAGCCCGCCACCCGCCAGCCCCTCAGCTTCCGGCCCGCGGGCCCGGGTCTCTAAGCCCGCCGCGGCGGCGACGGCGGCGGCGGCCACGTGTCCGGGGAGCCGCGGGGGTTTCCCCGGCCCACACGTCGCCGCCTCCGGGGGGGCGGAGCGCCCGGCCACCTCCCTCCGCCCCCGCCCCCGCCCCCACCCGCCCCGACCCCGCACAGCCCCTCCCGCCCATCGGAATTCGCCGCCGCCACCGCCGTTCTTCCATCCCCCCACGGCCTGCCTCCGCCCTCGTACTCTGGAGTAAGCGGGGGTTGGGACCGGGGACGCGGGCGAAGTGGGGGGCTCTGCAGCGCAGCTCAGCCCGGCCCGGCCCGGCCGCCCACCCGCCTCGCCCGCGTCCCCGAGCCGGGCGGCCGTCGCCCCTCGCGAGGAGCCCGGGCGTCGCCGCGGCCTCGCCCGGGTCCGCGCGGAGAAGCCGGTGGGGCCGAAGGCGGCCCGTCGCACCCCCACCCCCCCACCCCGCGAGCGGACCCCCGCGCTCGCCCCGGCCTTCCCCAGCGGCCTTCCCCACCCCTCCACCGGCTCCATGGCGGGGGTCGGGGCTGGAGGTTCGAGACGGGGCGGGCGGCCGGCCGTGGCGGCTCCGGCCAGACCGGGACGAGCAGGGGAGGCCTCGGGCGGCCCCGGCCCCGGCTCCCCGGCCCTCGATCCGATCCCCCTCCGCGGACGCGGCCTCCCCGGCCTCCCGCGCCCCTCCCGGCGCCCCCGCAATCCGTTACCGGCGGCGAGCGCTGCGGAGCCGGGCGGCCGGAGCTGCGCAGGCAGTGACTCAGGGCGGCAGCGGCGGCGGGAGGAGCAGGAGGCGGCGCCGCGAGCAGATGGCGCTAAAAAAGACCCGAGAGCCCGCCGCTCGCGCTCATATACAATTAGCGTCAGCACGTAGGGCCCGCTCCGCCGCCCTCCCCCCTCCCCCCCGGCCTCGCCGTCTCCCGGCAACACGGGCGCGGGGCGGGGCCAGCGCGGGTCGCCTAGCAACCGAACCGTCCTTCTTCCAGGCCCTGCACCGACTGCGCCGCGCTAGGCTTCCTGGGGGCGGGGGTTCTCGCCTCCAGCCCCCTGCTACGCTCCCCTCTCGCTCTGTTTGCTCCCCGCCATCTCTTTTTTTTTTTCTCCCCGCAGGCCTGGCAAGGCAATCTCAACCCCTTTTCAGATCACTCCAAGGGCGAATCTGCGCACCCCGCCGCCCGCGCTCTCCTCGGGGCTCGGCGGGGCGCAGGGGAAGACGACAGGGTGGGGGTTCGGCGTCTGGAGTCCCGGCTAGCATCTCCCGACCTAATTCCTTACAACGTCTGGATCCCCAACGAATCCTTTCATGTCCGCCACCGCCCACTCCGTTTTTCCTCTGCGGAAGAACCATGCTTTCCTCCCGCTGATTTTGCTCCTGCTTTAGTGGGTCTCCCTGGCCTCACCCCTTCATCCCTTTACCTTGTTTCTGGTTAAGCTCGATTTCAGCCTTAGCTCTTTTGATGGATGAGAGTGCCATATTGGAATATTCGCTGATTAATTTATTATGAGGATCCTGTTGTTCAGCTTTCTGGAAAAGTAAATCCTGTGTAAACCCTCAGGCCTGTGAAACCCCGTGCCTATTTTTCACTTGATGCTGAATTGAGTCGTATTAATTAGTGGCTGGTGACTATTAATTAGTGATTCTCAAAAGACACCAATTTTTTTTCAAGGGAGGAAGTCAAAATTCCTTGATGCAAAGATATTTGCCTTTTGCAAGCTCATTTTCAAATGTGCTGTGAGGTTTTCCTGATGTCATTTAGTGTGACATAGAAATAGTGGAAACAAAACAGATATGAGAACTCCATTATCTATGTTAAGAGATCCCCTAAATGTGAAACGATACTTTTCTACACTTTTGTTGTGGAAAGTAGTTACTGAAAATAAAATACTTTGTTAACATTTTGTTTGTGGTGAAGGTTGGGGATGTGACAAAGGGCATGCCTTTGAAAGCATGCATGAGTCTTAGATTCATGCAAAAAGAGGTTTGAGGGATGGAAGATAGACTAAAGTACTAAGTGACCTGACTTTATCCTTGGGACACCACCAGAGCAACCCGGGTCAGGAGTAGCCCTGAGCACATCGGAGTGGAGCCCCAAACAAACACCTCACCCCTATCCCCTCTCAAAATTTAGGATCAAATGACTACTCTTAAATTTTCTGATTTTAGTGCCTGAAAGATAGTACAGTACAGAATTTAATGCCTTGAATGCACCCCCTTCTTAGATCTCTGGCATCATTTGGCCCCTGAGCATCACCAGAGATAGTACTTGAACACCTGAGCATAGCAGGCCTCCAACTCTACAACCTCCACCAAGCAAAAGAACCTGCCCTCCAGTTGAACCAAAGTCAAGGCTAAGAAATTGTGGGGGCACTAGAACAATAGCACAGCGGGTAGGGCATTTGCCTTGTACCCGGCCGACCATGGTTCAACTCCCAGCATCCCATATGGTTTCCTCCAGCATCACCTGGAATGATTCTTGAGTGCATGAACCAGTAGTAACTCCTCTGCATCACCAGGTGTGACCCAAAAGGCAAAAAAAAAAAATAATAATAATAAGTGGCAACGGGCCTTGGGACCTGGGCATGCTTGAGAGTCCCTAAGATTAATTTAAATGTTTTTAAAAATTTATTTTAGGGCCACAACCCAGTGGAGCTTCGGGCTTAGTCCTGCTTCTGTGCTTAGGGATCGCCCCTAACAGTGCTCAGGTGCTGGAAATTGAACCCCAGTTATCTCTTGCAAGGCATGTGCCTTACCCATTGTACTATCTCTCAGGCCCTAAAAATTTTTTTGTTTTAATTTTTACTATAGTAAATATCAGTATAATATACATAAAAGTGTTTTGGATGGATCCTTAATTTTTAAGATTGGATAGGTGGTCTGAAGCCAAAATGTTAGAAGTCCTGTTATATTTGTTGACGCTTAAACCTGCCTGGAACCCTCTCTAGTATTCCTCAGGTTTAGCTACTAGCTCTATTCCATTTTAGAGTACACAAGTTTTCTTGCACTCCCCAAATTTGCTGAAATTAGTTTCCTTTCCCACTGTGTTACAGATGTCTTGATTTAACCATTCTGTTTAGTTCACCTGTTTTCTTCAATCTTTCTTCATGTGCATCATTCTTAGACATTCTCAGTCTTAATGTCTACTCAACAATGATGGTGGATAAGGTGGATAAGGATTATAATATTATTGGAATATATTGGAATATATGGAATATAGTATTATAATGTAGTAGCACTGTCCTCTCATTGTTCATCGATTTGCTCGAGTGGACCCAGTAACGTCTTCATTGTGAGACTTATTGTTACTGTGTTTCGCATATCAAATACGTCATGGGTAGCTTGTCATGCTTTGCTGTGTGAGCGAGATACTCTTGATGGCTTGCCAGGCTCTCCAAGGGGGCGGAGGAATCAAACCTGGGTCGGCCGTGTGCAAGGCAAATGCCGTACCCACTGTGCTATCGTGTACATACATACATAAACTTGGCACTAGTTTTAGTTAATTGGGGTATGGGAACAAGTAAGTAAGCCCTGAACTCAGCACTTGGCTGTTCTCAGGGTGTACTCCTGGCTCTATGCTGAGGGATCGCTTCTGGCCGGGCTCAGGAGACCATATGCAATGCTGGAGAGCAAACTAGAGTCAGCAATTTGTATAGACAAGCGCCTTAACCCCTATATTATATCTCTCTGAGCCTGGCACTAATTTTAATGGAGGTTTTAAATGTTATATGCTAATCAAAGCTATGTACAGTGTAAGGTAATTAGCATATACTGAGTGAGCTAAGTTAACTTTGACCTTTCCATAAACCTTGGCGGTGGTAAAACTTCTGAGACCAAATTGAGAAGATAAACTTCATTATGGTTTAATCCCACTCCAGAGAAAATGACCAAATTCAATGTTGAAGCTAAAGCTACTAATTTCTGATGCTTCACTCCCACTCCCATATTTAAGGGTAATTATTACCTTTTTGAGGCAGCTAATTCTGTTTACCCTTTTCTTCTGCCTCTAGCTCCTTCCTCCAGCTCTCTCTCTCTCTCTCTCTCTCAGAGTATCACAGCCAGTCTAAAAAAAACAAAAAAGCAAAAACAAAACTTGAGAAGTTGCTAATAGTGCATGCCATGTAATGGGAACTTTGAATTCAGTTTGTTAATCTGCTGTTTAAGATAGTCAGTATTTGTTCATTAATTCAACAGTATTTATATTCAGGAACAACTTGAGGCTCTGGAAATACAGCATTGTATAAGATAAGATCTATTTAACTTATATTTAATAACATAGAATGAAAAACAGACAAAAAATGAAATGAAATGATTTTAGGTATTTGTAAGAGAAAGAATGAAGAAAATAAAGTGGGACAAGGGTAGAAGCTGATTAACATGAACTTTTCACACTGGCTCCTCTTGGACAAACAAGTTTTGTGCTGTAGTTAACTCATCTAATTTAATTACAATAAATGATGGCTCTGGCCTCTGATCTTGAACCATACTTAACTCTGGTTAAAGTACTCTTAAAAAGTACCTTTTTCTTTCAGACCCACCCCCTGGACTGGAGCGAAAGCACAGCGGGTAGGGTGTTTGCCTTGCATGAGGCTGACCCGGGTTCAATACCTCTGTCCCCCTCGGAGAGCCCAGCAAGCTACCAAAAGTATCCCACCTGCACGGCAGAGCCTGGCAAGCTACCCTTGGAGTATTCGATATGCCAAACACAGTAACAAGTCTCACAATGGAGACATTACTGGTGCCCACTTGAGCAAATTGATGAACAGTGGGACAACAGTGCTACAGTGCTACCCAACCCTAGTTAATTCCATTTGGTCAGTTTTCACAGCTCTGTAGCCTAATGAGTAGAAGCACGACTTTGGAGTGGAACAGTTAAAGTTTGTCCCTTTTTTATTGTGAAATATTAAACATGTAGGTCAAATGCTCAATAAAAATTAAACATTACAAACCCTGTACTGAGGTTTTGATTTGGTTTTATTTAAAGGTTGGAGGAACTCCCTTTTTATTTCATGACTTAATACGTTCTGTGGAATCTTTTTAAAACATCTTATAATCTTTTTGGAATCCCAAGGTGGTTCAGTGGCACACCCCTACAAGCTCTGAGCATGCTCCCTTTGGCCTCTAATGTTTGGGATCCCAGAGAGCACCAGGCCAACCAAATACACAAACTTCAGTCACAGCAATAACGGGAAAGGGGGGACAGGAAGAGGAATTTAAAATAATAGGGGGATGATGACTCAATGGCTTAAAAGCTGATGTTAAACTATGGGTTCATAGTTCACATAGCTGAACATGATGGTCACCAAAAAAATGACAAGTTAAAAGTTCCTGAAAGTACAACAGAAAATTAAGTTAAGGGCTGGAGCAATAGCACAGTGGCTAGGATATTTGCCTTGCATGCAGCTGACCCAGGTTCAATTCCCAGCATCCCATGTGGTTTCCTGAGTACCGCCAGGAGTAATTCCTGAGTGCAGAGCCAGGATTAATCCCTGTGCATTGCCGAGTGTGACCCAAAAAGAAAAAAAAATTAAGTTAAAATAAGCCACATAATGAGTCTGAGGTGTTTCTGGCAGTGCTCACTCTTGTTGCATTTCTCAGCCGAAAAGGTTTTCATGTAAAAAAAAAAAAAATCAGAAAAAGCTCTGATTTATGGCACTCTCTCAGTAAGCATAAGGTTGTCAATTCAATCCCCAGGGCTAGCTGCAGGCACTGAAGCTATCATGACAGCCTGACAATTTTGGAAACCCCAAAAACTCAAAGATAGCTCAGTGATTTAGGAAGTGCCCAGAGCAATCTTAAAGATTTGAGTTTAATCCTCAATTATGCACTTGGACCAAGATAAGACTGACTATTCACCCAATGACCTGGGGACTCTGGAGAAGGAAAACATAAATACATATACACAAACGTATATAAATACATAAATAATATACTTATTCTACATTTCTAAATACTGGATACAGACACTGAAAAGAAAATCCAGAAGTATCAGTGACAGAAACAGTATCTTAAATGTTTTTGTTTTTTAATTGAATCACCATGGGATACAATTGCAAAGCCTTTATGATTGAATTTCAGTCATACAATGATGGAACACCAGTGTACATTTTCCACCATCAATGTCCCCAGTATCCCTCCCGCCACCACCACCACATCCCACCCCTGCCTCTGTGGCATGCACCTTTGTTCTAACTCTCTCTCTACTTCGGGCATCATGGTTTGCAATACCAATAGCTTAAATGTGCTTATGCATTTCAGCCCGTAAGAAATAAGAAAGGGCACAGGCTTGTAAGTGAACGGAGTGTAGTTTCTTTCCAACACACTGTGGCTTTACGAAAGTACTTACGTACTCTGAGCCTTCTTTCCTTATAATCTATAAAGGCACTAATAATTCTAATAGAAACTGCCTCTTCATTAGGATGAAGCAGAGAAATGTTTGTAAGATAAATGACTTGTTCTTTAACTACTCAATAGGTGTTTATTTTCTTTGCTCCCAGCTGAGCAGCCTATAAAAAGTCTAAGACACCAGTAGTAAATATCAAAAAACTGAACACATTTAAATGACATCTCAGTTTTGAATTTGATTGGTTTTAAGTTTTTGTCAAAATGTCTATAAATGCAACATGAAATAAATGTAAATTTTACTGGGGAATTTAGACAAGTAACTTTAAATTTTTCACTCCACATGGAGAAATTTTTTTTTAATTAATGTAGGAGTACTGCTATTTTTTCAGCTATTGATTAAGCTGTTTGAAGTGGGCATGAACTCCACATTCTATTTTATTTTATTGTATCACCGTGAGATAGAGTTACAAAGCTTTCATGTTTGAGATTCAGCCATACAATGATGGAACACCCATCCCTCCACCAGTGCACATTTTCCACCACCAGTGTCCCAAGTATCACCACACACAGACACACACACACACACACAGACACACACACACACAGACACACACACACACAATTGTAGGCCTCACTCTGCCTCTATGGCAGACAATTTTCCCAATACTATCTCTCTCTAATTTGGGGTATTAATTTTGCTCAAATTTTCCCACCACCATTCAAGATAACCTGCCAGGGTAAGACTCTAGATAATATATTTTCCATAGCTCATTTTAAATATGAGCACTCACACAGCCATGATTGTAAATGTAAATTTCTAGATTGTAAATGGTTGGGTTCCAGAGACATCTCTGTATGGCACTAATCCATTTTGGGATTCAATTGGCAGTCTCTGGGCCAGGGCTGTTAGTGTGCTAAGATGGCGTCTGGAGGCAAATTATGGGCTTTAAAACCAGTCTTCTGTTAAAACCAGTTACCAAGAAGGGACAGCCTGGGTCCTCTGCCACCATGCGGCCTGGAGATTTAGTCCTGAACCCGCATATCTGGGCCTTGCTTGGTCACCGGGATTCCATCTGGATTAGGCGTACATGGAGAAAATTTTAATCTAAATTTTGTACATATCCTTATTTCACAATCACTAAAGGAAAAGTTTCATTTAAATTATTTCAGGTTTACTTGGAATACTAAAAAATAATAGACTTAAACTTTATTACAACTGGAAACATTGGTCCGCAAACTTACTCAAATTATTCCCATTTTCACTTGGATTCCCTTGTGTATGTTTATTTTTGGTTTCGTCGGGACTGGAGCAATAGTACAGGGGGTAGGGCATTTGCCTTGCACGTGGCTGACCCGAGTTCTATTCCTAGCATCCCATATGGTCCCCCAAGCACCGCCAGGAGTGATTTCTGAATGCAGAGCCAGGAGTAACCCCTGAGCATCACCCAAAAAGCAAAATAAAATAAAATAAAATATATTTGGTTTCAGACGGTGTTTAATACAAATTAAATAACAGTAAGTGCATACATAGTTGGTAGCTATACATATATTTACTTGCTTTGTTCATTGAGACAGCCTAGAAGCCGAGACACTCTAGTAGCAATAAAGTACTTCCAGCTTCAGATATTGATTTCTAAATAGCATTTTCTAAGAAATGGAGAAATGGCTGAGTCTAAGGCTGCGTAAGAGAAACTACAAGATGAGTCTGGAACATCTTGTAATTCCAGAAAGTAAGTTCAAAAAATATGAAAGCAATGAGAACATGTTAAAAAATTATCAGAGTCAATCTGAAAGAGCTCCAATGGCCAAAGCTGGAACAATTTCATCAACATTATAATATCAAATACCAAAACAAATATCCAAAACTCCATAATGATATAAAATCATTAATAATGAAAAAATAACAAAGCATCCTTTTAAAAGATTTTTAAAGAGTATATGTAGATATTTCCCCTGCAGATAAAAAAGATAAATTATTTTCTGGTTGTGTAGTAGATTTAATGACTCACTTTTTAAAAAGTATATAAGAAAGAGGAAAAGACTAACTTTATAATGGAAAAACCTGGCAAACATAACCTTAACTAAAAAGTCAAGTTAATATCAAGTATTCCTTGACATAATGGGTTAAGAACATATGTTGTAATTAATTACAAAGAGTTGCATGCCAAATACATTATATTGAAAAAGAAGAAAATGAGAGTAAAGGACAGAAATTGAGGGAATCAAAATCAAGTATTGATCTAAAAGGATCTTCTCAGGAGGTGGGGAGAATTACAGGATAAGTTAAAGAAAAAGTAAGAAACAGGAAGACATGAGGCCCTTTATTACATCCCAGGAACATATGCTGCCCTCCCTCCAACTCCAACATCCTTTTGTAGCCCTTGGAGGCCTGAACATTGGTAGTTGTGTGCCCAGTAGACACTAACACTATAGAATTCAAAAGTATCTCCAGGTCCTACTCTTAAGTTAGGAAAGATTCCCCCCTCCCCAAACCCCATGCCTCCAGACTCCACAAAAACTAAGTGAAATGTAGTCATGTATTTTTGTTAATGTTAGGCATCCACTAACTTTCATTTCTCAGTATTCTACTCAGCGAGAACAAATTATGATTCAAAGGTTGAAAAATCACAAAGTATCAAGAAGAGATGGACAGAAACTCCCTAACAGAAAACATACAGCTAACTAATATGTATATGGGGGGTGGGGGGGAAAGCTCCATGTCATTTATCATCAGGGGAATGCAAATCAATCATTGTATCACCTCACACCAGTGAGATTAGACACATCAAAAAAAAAAAATCAAAAACAAGTGTTGGTGTGGATGTGGAAAAAAAGGAACTTTCATCTACTGCTAGTAAGAGTGCTGACTGGCTCATTTTGGGGAAAAACAATATGGACACTTCTCAAAAAATTAAGAATCGAACTTCCATATGACCCAGAAATTCCACTCTGGATACCTATCCCAAGGATCCAAAAACCCTATTCAGAAAACACATCTGTACTCCAATGTTCATTGCAGCACTGTTCACAATAGCCCAAATCTGGAAACAATGCAAGTGTCTGAAAACAGATGATTGTATAAACTATGGTTCATACACATAGTGGAATACAACTTGACCGTAAGAAAAAATGGTCACTATATAGATGGAGCTAGAAGAAATCATGTTGAGTGAAGTCAGCCAGGAGGAGATGGACAGATGATGTTTCAGATAGGGATACCAAAAAGCATAGCGGTGGCTAGAGTGGTATCACATCGGGTAGGGCATTTGTCTTGCACGTGGCCAACCCGGGTTCAATTCCCAGCATCCCATATGGTCCCCCGAGCACCACCAGGAGTAATTCCTGAGTGCATGAGCCAGGAGTAACCCCTGTGCATCACCGGGTGTGACCCAAGAGGCAAAAAAACAAAAAAAAAGGCATAGAAAGGGAAAACCAGAAGACCAAAGGCAACAGAAACTGAGATCTAGTCTACAGAACTGTGCTCTCCATGGTGGGAAGATGGGAACGATGTAGTAGAGGGTGCACTGTGAAAAACTGAATACTAAAATCCTATCAGTAACACTATTGTAAATCATGGTGACTCAAAAAAATTTTTTCTTAAGTCCGTTCTTAAACAATACATTAACACTTGTCATCAGTTGTAACACAGTAAAATTGAGCAGTTGGGAGAGAGTAAAGATAAAATATAAAAATGAATTAAGAAAAATAAGGTCCATATCAGTAACAATAGTCACTAACTTAAATAACATTTATTTTCTATTATTAAGTGTTGCTTGTAGCAGTGGTAAGGGAACCATATAATTCTGGGGATAGAATAAGGGCCTCTTGTATGAAGACCATGTGCTCCAGTCCAATGAATTAATTATCTCTCTGACACTACATGTTTTGTATATGACACACTTTAAATAGAATTACATGATTATTAACTTATTTAATACTTTCAATAAATCTGAGGCAACTACATTGCTGTAAGGAGGTTCAGAAAGACCTAGGACATTTCCTAGATCATACAGCATGGAAGTGGTTGGGTCAAGACTTGATTGCAGGGGTTGGAGCGATAGCACAGCAGGTAGGGCGTTTGTCTTGTACGTGGCTGATCCGGGTTCGAATCCCAGCATCCCATATCCCTGAGCACCACCAGGAGTAATTCCTGAGTGCAGAGCCAGGAGTCACCCCGTGCATCACCAGGTGTAACCCAAAAAGAAAAGAAAAAAAAAAGCTTTGATTTCAGATAATCTGGTACCAGAGCCTGAGCCTGTAATTATATGCATTTTATGTAATACACAAGACCTGTCCCAAAATCCAAGAAATTCACTCTGAGAGAAATAGACATGTGAAAACTCAATGTAAGAGCTAAGAACAGAGAGAAGGTATCAGAGAACACATCACAGAAATGACACTGAAAACAAATCATGCAGGAGAAATAAGAACTTGTGATAAAGTCAAACCACATCCTTGATAACGGGATCATCATATAGAAGAAGTTTGAATTTATTTCGTACAGGAAATATGGTGTGGAAAATAAAACAACTCAAACGGTGACTTCCTGCCTTGGGTTGAATATGGATTTCACATACAAAAAATAAACAAACAAGAGAAAAACCTCTAGTCAATTCATAAAATGTGTTGATACTAAAAACTTGTCAGTTCAAATTGGACCTATTCACTTTCTTTTCTTTTTTTTTTTTTTTTTTTTTTGCTTTTTGGGTCACACCTGGCGATGCACAGGGGTTACTCCTGGCTCTGCACTCAGGACTCAGGAATCACCCCTGGCGGTGCTCAGAGACCATGTGGGATGCTGGGAATCGAACCCGGGTTGGCCGCGTGCAAGGCAAACGCCCTACCCGCTGTGCTATTGCTTCAGCCCCAGACCTATTAACTTTCACTTTTTTTAGTTGTCAAAATTTAACCTCTAACTACACAAGCATACTTTGTTTCACACAATCAAATCTGTGTTCTTCACAGGTCAAAAATCAATTAAATCCATCTTCCCAAATCTTATGATGAGACTGTTTTTTTAGAAATAGTTTGAAAAATATTACTAAAATCCAGAAGACAAAATTAAGGCCTGCAATATAAATGCTATAGATTATTATTATTATTACTACTGGGAAAAAAGAAATTTCATCTACTGCTGTAATAATATTGATTACTATTGACTAGTGCTGGGAATTATTATATGTTACCTTTAAGCTCATTTAACTCAGAGAAAATCCTGCTTTGATATCACTATTTTATAATTGAGGTCACTTGGATAAATAAAAATTAAATAACAAGCTAATTTACAATCAGATTATAAAGTAAGTGTAGCCATAATTCTTGTCTCAATAAGATGATAGTACCTTGGTACTTTAATTCATGTATTTTGGGGGGATAGGAGATCACCCAACAGTGCTCAGGAGCTATGCTGACTCATTACTTAGGACTAAGCAGTACCAGGAATAAAACCAGGGTTCCCACATGCAAAGTACGAGCTCCAGCTCTTTGAGCTTGTCTCCCTGTCTCTAATTCTTGTCTTAATTCAGTGGTTTAGCATGCTTTATTTCAGTGGTCACAAATTCAATATCTACAATTGTCAGGTCAAGAACTTAATATATACAGTTAGCCTGGCACAGGTTAGTAGGGAGTGTTAGTGATAATAAATAAGAGGTCATAGGCCCCCTTTAAAGATGGCAGTTACTCCTTAACTCCAGACAGTTGTTATTATGTTGATTCAATATTATTATATTTTGTGCCCCAGAATGTATCTCGGAAGTCAAGTGCTTACTTTGCTCATATGCATGTTGGTGGTCCAGGTTTCATTCCTGGTACCCTCACAGTTCCCTGAATACCACCAGGAGTGAACCCCAAGCACTGAGCTGGGAGTAGCTCCAGAGCACTGCAGTGTGTGGCAAAGTCCATTTGGTAGAATGATCACAACCACAGTCCTACCAACCTGGGAAGAATACCCCTTGGTGCAGACTAAAATTCGTTTTCCTTTTCTTCCTGGTATGTGGTTCCTTCCTAGAAAAATTCAATAACAACTTCTGCACATTGAGGTATTACAGTTTTACTAATAAAGCATGTTCTTGCAAATAGAAAATGGCTGAGTGACAGGTGCTGTTTCTAATATTGGGTTTTAAGATATTTGATACACCTTCTTGTTCTCATTGCACATATATTATATAAATATAAATATATATATATATACATATATATATATATATATATATATATATATAGGCTGGAGCGATAGCACAATGGTAGGGCGTTTACCTTGCGCGCAGCCAGCCCAGCTGAGCTGGGTTCGATTCCTCCGCCTCTCTCAGAGAGCCTGGCAAGCTACTGAGAGTATCTTGCCCGCACGGCAAAGCCTGGCAAGCTACCCGTGATGTATTCAATATGCCAAACACAGTAACAATAAGTCTCACAGTAGAGACGTTACTGGGCCCGCTCGAGCAAATCGATGAACAACAGGGGGACCGTGACCGTGATATATATATATATATATACTGGATTGACAGTAAGGGTCTTCAACAATTCAGATAATGATATTCCTGATATGGTAATAGAGAACCTTAGTTTCTAAGAACCCCACTGAGCACAACTACCTTGCTGACTTGAACCGTCCTTTCAAAATAATTCCATAATCAAGAAGTAACCTATTTGAATTTCTCTAGTGTTAGATATCTATTACAGACAGTTGAACTCATTCAGACTGATACAGGTCCAAGACCTTAGCTGGCCTCTACAAGTTTTGAGATGTGTCCAGAAACGTGACTATCAGAAGTAAGCAGCTCAATGACAAGTCTGTTTCTTACTTCTGGAAGGCATGCCTAAGAAAACAAAACTGGAAAATGGGAAGTTAAAAGGTGAAGAGGGGCTGGAGCAATAGCATAGATGGTAGGGCGTTTGCCTTGCACGCGGCCAACCCGGGTTCGATTCCCAGCATCCCATATGGTCCCTCAAGCACCACCAGGAGTGATTCCTGAGTCCAAAGTCAGGAGTAACCCCTGAGCATCGCCGAGTGTGACCCAAAAAGAAAAAAAAAAAGAAAGAAAGAAAGAAAAGGTGACTGACTCTTCAGAGAGAGACACACACAGCAGTGAATCCCAGAAGAGAGCAGCTCACCAGAGATCTCTCCGGACCCCATACCACCAGGGCACCTCAAATGGAATAGGTGTGCCCTCTTTGCTCACTCCAGATGAAACCCCAATGGCCATGAGCTTCCAGAAGCAAAACCCTGGTGTGCGTGTTCCAGGACTAAGACTCCAGGCCTCATGGCAGCAGCAGAAACAGGCCGTCCCTTCCCATCTCCCTGCCCGCTTGGGGTCCTGACTGTCATGCCCACAATTGCCATCTCAGCCCCTCAATGGCCTTGAACCAGACTTACAGATGAATTTCAAAATGGATTAGCTCCCTACAGAGATGTCTCTGGACCCCAATCATTTACAATTTTATAATCCAGAAGCACACAGTTCCTGGCAGTGCGACCTCTCATAATATTTATAATAAGCAATAGTAAATAAATTATCTAGCATCTGCCCCTGGCAGGCAGGCTTGAATGATGGTGGGAAGGCGTAATGGTGGTGGGATTGATGTTGAAATATTGTATGTAATTAATGTGAACAAACTTATCAAAATAAAACTTTTAAAAAAAGGTGAAGAGAAGAATTAATTCTATTTCTTTCAGCTATGTGAAACATTGATCTTATAATAAGAGCGGTAGCATTGCAAATAATGGAACAATTAGGGGAAAAGTTTCTCTTCTATCTTACAAATTTATTATATGGTACAATTTTTGAAAATTAATATTTTCCCTGTGAGTGTGTGCACACACATGTGTACATAGTGGCAGCATTTGTGAGTTGCATGTGTGCATGTGTGTATAACAGTGATAGATAGAAACAGAGAGAGAACAGGGAACAGGATAGGAAGGGAGAGGTTGAGAGCGAGAGAAAGATAAGATATTCTATATTTGAGGTAGGAAGCAGGAAGCACTGTCCTCCCATTGTTCATCAATTTGCTCGAGCGGGCCCAGTAACATCTCCATTGTGAGACTTGTAGTTACTGTGTATGGTGTATCAAATACATCACGGGGAGCTTGCCAGGCTTTGCTGTGCGGTAGCTTGCCGGGCTCTCGGAGAGGGCCTGAGGAATCGAACTCGGGTTGGCCTTGTCAGCCGCCTGCAAGGCAAACGCCCTACCACTGTGCTATTGCTCCAGCCCATATTTGGGGTAATTGAATAAAAAAGAAGAGAAGGGTCTAAAATTCATCTGGAGGGGAATACTCCAAGATAACTGGACTTGATATACTTTCATGTATAATTTCCATAGCTTGGGTTACAGGGTGATTTTTTTCTAGGACACCATTCTAGATAATGTGCCCTCTCATCACTCTTCCCAAATTCATATACTGAAATTCATCCCCTAATGCTATGGCATTTGATAGGGATCTTTGGAGGGTACTTCGGCCATAACGGTGGAACCCCCATGAATGGGATTAGTGGCCACATAAAAGAGAGTCCACATGTATAGAAAGTAGGCTCTTGGTGGAGAATTTAGTGCTTCTTATATAGCTGTCAGACAAAGTGCACTATATCTGAAACCTGTACAATGTTTTAAACCAGTGCTACTTCAACAAAAAGTGAGAAGGAAATTAGAAAAGAAGAAGCCCCAGAGACTTCCCAGTCTCCACTGACATATAAGGACACAGCAAGATGAGATGACACCAAATTTTCAAGAGATTTCACCTGGAACTTCTCAGTCTCTAGAATTATAAGATTATCGATGTTTGTTATTTAAGTCACATGCTAATAATATTTTTTGTTACAGCAGTCTGAATAGATTAAGACAGATACAACCAACTACATTCCTTGGACATACACAGTCAGATTTACAGTGACAAAAGTCACCACTGGTAGCCTGTCTTCTGTCTCTGGCAAAGGAGCCTGGATTCCGGGATGGGCTCTGTGGACTGAGAAAGAGTATGCACTTGGGTGGGTAGACACGGCAGATAGAGAACTAGGGTTATGGGCAAAGAACCCAGAGCTTCCCTGTTCGGTAACACTACATGTAGGTAGCTTTGAAATATGATTAGTCCTAATTAAGATGTGCAGCAACTATAGTGTAAAAAGTATACAAGAGATTATGGGAGATATTTTAAAAGATACTATGGGGGCTGGAGTGACAGTACAACCGGTAGGGCGTTTGCCTTGCATGCAGCCGATCCGGGTTCAATTCCCAGCATCCCATATGTTACCCTGAGTACCACTGGGAGTAATTCCTGAGTGCAAAGCCAAAGTAACCCCTGTGCACAACTGGGTGTGACCCAAAAAGCAAAAAAATAAATAAATAAAATAATAAAATAAAATAAAAGATACTATGAAAAACACTACTCATTAACTACTCATAGTTTTAAAACTGTGAACTGCTTGGTGAAATATTAATTTGATATATTGAGTTAAGTAAAATATGTCATTAACTAAATTCATCTTTTGAAAACTGTTAAGCATCATAGCTTACAAAGGGGTTATTGGTAGGGTTTCTTACATAAGAGTCCAGCACCACATCTTCAGCCAGTGTCCACTTCCCTTCACTATGTCCCAGTGTTTTCGTTGTCTTCTGTCATTTGTAATCCCCCTACTACATTTCTTTATAGCCCACAGATGAGAGAGATAATTCTGTGTCTGCCCCTCCCCTTTTGACTAACTTCACTCAGCTTGATACTCTCCAGATCCATCTACCTAGCAACAAATTGCATGATATAGATTTTATAGATTTTTTATAAATTTATAGATTTTCTTATAGCCAAGTAGAATTCCATTATGTATACGTATCATAGTTAAAAAAAATTGTTTTGGTGCGGAGGGGGCACACCTGCAGTATTCATGGCTTACTCCTGACTCTGCATTCAGGTATCACACCTGAAAGTATTCAGAAGAACAAATAGGGTATTGGGGATCAAAACCAGGCCAGCCGCAGGCAAAGTAAAAATGCCCTACCTGCTGTACTATTGCTTCACACCTGTACCATTGTTTTTTTTTAATCCAGTCATTTGTTCTTGGACATTTGAATTGTTTCCAGATTTTAGCTATTATGAATAGTGCTGCAATGAACATAGGAGTGCAAATGTCTCTTCTAAATAGATATTTTCAGTCCTGGGGTAGATACTCAGAAGTAGAATTGTTGGGTCATATGGAAGTTCAATTCCTAGCTTTTTGACAAATGTCCATATTGTTTTCCAAAGACATTGACCCAGTTGATGTTTCCACCAGCAGTATGTGTCCCTTTATCCCCACATCCACACCAATTCTGTTTTTTTGTTGTTGTTGCTGTTCTTTGTGATGTGTGCCAGTGTCACCCATGTGAGTTTTGCTTTGTATTTCCTGCTGAAAAATGATGCAGAACATTTAAAAATACACCTTTTTGACCAGCTATGTTTTCTTTGAAAAATTCTACCTATTTCTTTTCAATTTTCTTCATATTGCTTTGCTCTGAGGGTCATGCTGCTAAGCCCCTGAGCTACTCTTGGCACTGCTCAAGGGACCATGTTGTGCCAAAGATTGAAACTGGGTCTCCTGCTTGCAAAGCATCTATGTGCTTCAGGCCTTTTTTACTATCTTCCAGGCCTCTTTTAATAATTTTCCCTTCAGGAGAGAGAAAACCCTAATAAACTAAATTAGAAATGAAAAGGGGGTCATTACAACAGAAACTACAGAAATTCAAAGGATCCTCAGGGAGTACTTTGAGAAGCTATGTCATGGAACATCAAAACCTCGAGGAAATGGATAAATTCCTAGACTCCTACAGACTCCCAAGGCTGAACCAAAAAGATCTAGAATACCTGAACAGACCTATCACCATCAAGGAAATTGAAATGGTAATAAAAAGTCTCCCCAAGCACAAAAGTCCTGGCCTGGATGGATTCACTAGTGAATTCTTCCAAATCTTTAAAGAGGACTTACTCCCAATCCTCTTTAAGATTTTCCACAAAATTGAAATATCAAAAACACTTCCGAACAGTTTCTATGAAGCAAATATCACACTGATATCAAAAGCAGACAGAGATACCAAAAAGAAAGAGAATTACAGACCGATATCCCTGAGGAACACAGATGCAAAGATCCTCAACAAACTACTAGCAAATAGAATCCAACTACTCATCAAAAAGATCATACACCATGACCAAGTAGGATTCATCCCAGGGATGCAAGGATGGTTTAACATTCGGAAATCAATCAACATAATCCATCATATCAACAAAAGAAAAGATAAAAAGCATATGATTATATCAATAGATGCAGAGAAAGCATTTGACAAGATCCAGCACCCCTTTATGATGAAAACCCTAGCCAAAATGGGTATAGAGGGGACCTTCCTCAACATAATTAAAGCCATCTACCACAAGCCTACAGCAAGCATCATACTCAATGGGGAAAAACCGAGAGCCTTCCCTCTAAGATCAGGGACGAGACAGGGATGCCCACTCTCTCCACTGCTGTTCAATATAGTACTGGAAGTACTTGCAATAGCGATTAGGCAGGAAAAAGATATTAAGGGCATTCAGGTAGGAAAGGAAGAAATCAAGCTCTCACTATTCGCAGATGATATGATACTATACTTAGAGAACCCAATAACCTCCACCAAAAAACTCCTAGAAACAATAGACTTGTATAGTAAAGTTGCAGGCTATAAAATCAATACCCAAAAGTCCATGGCTTTCCTATATGCAAACAGTGAGAGAGAAGAAAGCTACATAAAAAAAAAAACAATCCCGTTCACAATTGTGCCCCAGAAAATCAAGTACCTAGGAATCAGCTTAACTAAGGAAGTAAAGGACCTGTACAAAGAAAACTACAAAACGCTACTTCAGGAAATAAAAGAGGACACGAGGAAATGGAAAGATATCCCCTGTTCATGGATCAGGAGACTTAACATTGTCAAAATGGCAATACTACCGAAAACATTGTATAAATTCAATGCAATCCCTATAAGGATACCCATGACATTCTTCAAAGAAATGGAGCAAACACTTCTGAAATTTATATGGAACAATAAGCCCCCACGAATAGCTAAAGCAATTCTTGGGAAAAAGAAAATGGGAGGAATCAACCTCCCTAACTTCAAACTGTACTACAAAGCAGTAATAATTAAAACAGCATGGTACTGGAACAGGGCTGGAGTGATAGCACAGCAGTAGGGCGTTTGCCTTGCACGCAGCCAGCTCGGCTGAGCCAGGTTCGATTCCTCCACCCCTCTCGGAGAGCCTGGCAAGCTAACGAGAGTATTCAATATGCCAAACACAGTAACAAGAAGTCTCACAATGGAGACGTTACTGGGCCCGCTCGAGCAAAGCGATGAACAACAGGAGGACAGTGTGACAGGTACTGGAACAAAAGCAGAACTGCAGACCAATAGAATAGGGTTGAATACACTGACATCTCCCCTCAATCATATGATCATCTAATCTTTGATAAAGGTGCAAGTAATGTGAAGTGGAGTAAGGAAAGCCTCTTTCACAAATTTTGCTGGCAGAACTGGACGGCTACATGCAAAAAAGTGGGCTCAGAACTCTGCCTAACACCATGTACAAAAGTAAGATCAAAATGGATTGAAGACCTCAACATCAGACCAGAAACCATAAGGTACACTGAAGACAAAGTTGGCAAAACCCTCCATGACATTGAAGCTAATGGTATCTTCAAAGATGCCACGCCACTGGCCGAGCAAGTGAAAACAGAGATAGATAAATGGGACTATCTTAAACTACGAAGCTTCTGCACCTCCAAAGAAACAGTGACCAAAATACAAAGACAGTCTACAGAATGGGAAAGGATATTCGCCGAATACACATCTGACAAGGGGTTGATATCAAGTATATACAAAATACTGGTTTAACTCCACAAGAAGAAAACATCCAACCCCATCCAAAAATGGGGCAATGAAATGAACAGAAACTTTCTCAAAGAAGAAATTCAAATGGCAAAAAAGCACGAGAAAATGCTCTACATCATTAATCATCAGGGAGATGCAGATCAAAACCACAATGAGATACCATCTCACACTTCAGAGACTGGCCCACATCCAAAAGAACAAAAGCAACCGATGCTGACGTGGATGTGGCGAGAAAGGGACACTCCTTCACTGTTGGTGGGAATGTCGACTGGTTCAGCCCTTCTGGAAAACAGTATGGACGATTCTCAAAAAATTAGAAATTGAGCTCTCATTTGACCCAGCAATACCATTCCTGGGAATATATCCCAGAAAGGCAAAAATGTATAGTCGAAGTGACATCTGCACTTGTTTGTTCATTGCAGCACTCTTTACAATAGCCAGAAACTGGAAGAAACCTGTATGCCCAAGAAGAGATGACTGGTTAAAGAAACTTTGGTACATCTACACAATGGAGTACTATGTAGCTGTTAGAAAAGATGAAGTCATGAAATTTATATACAAGTGGTACAACATGGAAAATATCATGCTAAGCGAAATGAGTCAGAAAGAGAGGGATAGACATAGAAAGATTGCATTCATCTGGGGAATATAAAGTAACAAAATATGAGATTAATACCCAAGAATAGCTGAGATCAGCACCAGAAGGATTACTCCATAGCTTAGAGGCCAGCCGGGCATTCTAGGGGAAAGGGCAGCTCAGATAGAGAAGGGAGCACCAAATAAAGGATGTTTGGAGGATCCTCCCAGGAGGGGAGATGCATGTTGAAAGTAGACTATGGACTGAACATGTTTGCCACTCAAAGCCTCTTTTGCAGACCACAACACCCAAAAGGAGAGAGAGAACACAAGGGATTGCCCTGCCACAGAGGCAGGGTGGGATGGGAGGGATGGGGGTGGGAGGGATATTATCCATGGTGGTGGAAAATGGGCACTGGTGGAGGGATGGGTATTTGATCATTGTATAATAGAAACCCAAGCACAAAAAATTGTAAATCTACAACTGTACCTCATGGTGTTTCACTAATAATTATAAAAAAAAATTTCCCTTCAGCCACACCTGGCAGTGATTGGAGGCTACTCCCAGCTCTGTACTGGGTAGGAGAGTTATTCCCAGTGGAACTTGGAAGACTATATGGTGTCAGGAATGGAACCCAGGACTCCCAATTGCCAAGCATGTGCTCCAGCCCATTGGACTATATCTCTAGTTCTCTTTTAACTTTTGAAAAAACTTGGTATCTTTACTAAACACTTTAAAATTACATTATAACTTGCATTACATTTCTTTTGCTTAGTGCTGGATGAAGCCAGAGATCAGTAACTATAGGCCATAGACCAAACCCAGCCCAATATCTATTTTGATAAAGTATTACTGATTCACAAGCAAGTCTCAGGCAGTTTCCCCTATAATATGAGTTCAAGTGTCACAATACTGAATTCAAAGCCTAAACTGTTGACTCTATGGCTATTTACAGAAAAGATTTGCCTACTATGGGAAATGTTTTATTTAACATGGAAATTAACATCATCGTCCCTGGAATTCTGTAATTTCTTTCAGTAACTCCCAACTGTAGACAGAAATTGAAACAACTATTTAGACTTCAGTGAGCTATGGAGCAAAATAGAGTTAAGACAATAGAAAACATGAAATTTGCCCCCCCCTCCCCACACCCTTCCTTTATCCTTCTGCAGGCATTTCTATAGTGACAGCTGCATCCTATTAAAAAAAAAAGTTAGGTGGAGACCAACATCAAAGTGTGTATAAATGTATGTGTAACTGTGTGTGTATGTGTGTGTATTAAGCTCATGAGACTTCGAAATGAAAAGAGAGAAAGGGATCGCATGCTGACAGTTCAAAAGAAAAATCTTCAAAAGCAAAACTTTCTGTTCTAAAGTAGAGGATCTCAAGGTTACTAGCAATGGAGCTAGAGCTGCACTCTCCACTCTAGGTTCAGTGTTCTGAAACAACAGAATACAACCCCAGTGAAAGGTGAAGAAATGTGTGTTTGTAATCCTTCTGTCAGTGATCATGATTCTTCATTAATGATCACTAATGAGTTGTAACGAGGAGGTAAAATCATGCTTGTATAGTGCCTGGCTCACATCAAACATTTGGGAATTTATTAAGAACTTATTTCCTTTCATACACAAAATCCTGGTTGATTTAGAGAAAAGCATAGTTGATTTTCTGTATTTGGAGTTTTGTTTTTGTTTTTGTTCTTTTTGCTTGTTTTGTTTGTTGAAGGACCACACTTGGTGGTCATGGATCACTCCTGATTACTCAGGGATCATACTGGCGTGCTCAGGGTACCATGCAAGTTCAGCACAAGGATCTTAACCAGGGTGGAGTGCATGCACAGCAAGCACCAGAACTCCTGTACTAATAAGACATTTTTAATTTTAAAAAGTATAAGAAGTTTTGGAGAAAAAATAGAAGAAAATTAAGAGGAAACATCTCTTTTTCTGTTCCTAAGTCATGTCTGACTTAATAAGTGAAATGAGGTTGTGTAAGAATGAACAGGCACTTTCGCTGTGGCTGATGTTTTAGATACTTTCTTGTGTCCTGCTTGTGACAACTAGATTTAAAGAAGGAGTATTGAAGGCATTTTGAGGACTGACTCTACATGAAAATAAAATGTGCTTTAGACTGACCCAAACATTCCCACTTTCTGATATTCTCCCTCTTCTCTGCTCACCAACAATGAGTAACTAAAACATTTCAAAGTACCCTGAAATCCTGCCCACACCCCACCCTTAGGATTCTTCTAAGAGTTGAACAATATAATTGACTGCAGAAAGTCAGTGCTACAATACATCTAAGTAGAAGGCCCGGATATTTATTTTGTTGTATGTATTATGAAGGTCTTTGGTGACTGTTTTCCTGCTATTGGAACTTGATTTCTAATTCTAACTTAAATTGTTCAGAATTTTCTTCCTTGAGGTGTGGCCATTGCTGTAAAGAATGAGCACAAACAGAAATAATTTGTTATCATATTCCAGGCAAGAAAATGCAATTTTCTGACCTGAGGAATAGTCAAAAGTTTAACAGTGTTGTGCTGACCCAATCATAAAAAATATTGCCCCAGAAATAAATCAACCTACCCATATTTGTAAATCATGAATCTTACCTTCCCCTGGAGCTCTCGGAGATTCAAAAACTACAAAATTAATGGCCCTAAGTTAGGTTTGTATTTATGTGCCGACTTCACATAGCCTATTGTCTAATATTCTTTCTCCCCAAAGACCTTTGTGCTTCTCTTGCAATCTCCAAAAAGAAGGTTAAGTGAAAACAGATGCTCTCCCAAGTTTTGGATAAATCTCCTGAGTTCTGAAGATTTTCTACTTTTGTGCTTAAACTTTTTAAGAGAAGAATTCCCTTGAGATGCATCAGTCATAAAGCCAGCCTTGTCTCCCGTTAGGAGGTAACAATGAGACAAGGCCTACTTATCTAAACTCTTTGTTATCTTGAAAAATAGATAGCATTTCAAAGGAATTTTTGGTGACAAATAGTAATCCAAACTGCCAAAACCCAAATCAATAAGTGACTCTTTTCTCCCTGTCTTAAAAACACTGCATTAGATATATCAAACATTTTTTGAGGTCTTATCTTTTTGGCACTGTTTCAAATACCTCACCTAGACCAATATAATTTATATATTTTTTGAGTTAGCTACTACTGTTGGTATTCTAATTTAATAAATGAGGAAACCGAGGCACTGAAAAATTAAAGTGTTGACTCTAGGCCACATAGGTTTTAACTGTGAGTCAAGGTCAAGATTCTAAATTGACACATATAAGAAGTAATACCATTATTTTCTCTGTTAAAGAGAATTTAGACTGTGATGAATAGTGTGTAAAACTTTGGAATTAGATAGGATATAGTTTAAATTTCTATCATCTCAAAACCTACCAAGTGACTTGCAATAAGTGCATCTGTCACTGAGCTTTACTTTTTTCATCTGCATTTTGAAAGTAATAGCACTGCCCTCTTGGAACTGTGATTAGGTTTAATGAGAAAACCTCTGCTTTGTGGAAACCCTGATAATATAACATTGGATCTTGAATAACAAACTATTATCAGTTATCAGGGAAAAATTCCATGTGACATGATATTTATAAGTGGAAATTTAAAAAATTAATTCCCTCAACTAGCAACTTACACTGATTGTATTTCTATAAAACTCCAAAAATTATCCTAAATTAGCAATCAGCAACTTTAGTCCTTCTATAAACAGTATTTATGATAAAACTTTCTGAAATTACTGAAATATTCTGCTTCTATAATATTAAACTTGGGTGCTACTAACCACATAGTGTATCTTGAACCTCTGAAATTTTAATCAGCACCCTTGGAACCTATTTTTATCAATTGAGCAAACTGAAAGCACCTCTCAATTTCACAGAAGTCTACTACCACATCCATAGATCATTCCAGAACCCCATGGTAGAAATTGCTCACTTTGGGAAACAGTGATCCAGACTATTAATGCTAAGAATTAACATTTAATTTTTTTTCAATAATCATATGTGGCAGAGAGGCTACATCATAGCCCTGAATGCTCTAATCACTTTGCATCTAAAGAAAAATGCCCAGATAAATCTTTAGGTAGATACTAGAATTTTTAATTTTCTGTTCTAAGTGCAGGATGTGAAATAAATTTGTGTGGCTTTTTACTCTAATGAACCACATAGGAATAGTCTGGATCACTGTTTCCTAAAGTGAGCAATTTCTACCATGGGGTTCTGGAATGATCTATGGATGTGGTAGTAGACTTCTGTGAAATTGAGAGGTGCTTTCAGTTTGCTCAATTGATAAAAATAGGTTCCAAGGGTGCTGATTAAAATTTTTTTCTTCCTAAAAAGGAGGCAGACCCACCAAGTATCTTTGGAAACCTCTTGTCTAGATGAACTCAAGATGACATCTATATTCACCCCTAAATCATTGATCAGTGTTTTAAGTAAAACCAGTTACTTCCATAATAAGCTACTTGAAATTCCATAAATATCTAACTTTCATTATCTCTCTGATGTTTCATATATACTGAGAATATAGTTAGGGATGAAAACGAGGTCATAGAACCATTGCACTTTAATGATTAATAGGTGACTAGAACAAATGTTTTCCTGCTACAGAACACAAGAAAATGAGCAGTTGTCTTTTACTGACATTACTATGTTTCCATGCAGCAAAAGTTATGGTAATAAAGAGTCAGATCTACCCAAGGACAGTAGAGAAAAGATTCAGGAATATTGCTTCATGGTTGGAAACCTGACTCATGAGCTGGGGGAGAAGACAGCTGGAATAGAGAAGGGATCACTAAGTCACTGATGGTTGGAAGGATCAATTGGGATAGGAGATGTGTGCTTAAAGTAGATAAAGGACCAAACATGATAACCTCTCAGTTTCTGTATTGCAAACCATAATGCCCAATAGTAGAGAGAGAGAATGGGGTAAATTGTCTGCCATAGAGGCAGGGAGGTGGGTGGAACGGGGGGAGGGGATAATGGGGACATTGGTGGGAAGTGTGCACGGGTGGAGGGATGGGTTCGATCATTATATAACTGAAATTCAACCATAAAAGCTTTGTAAGTGTTGCTCATGGTAATTCAATTAAAAATAATTGAATTAAGGGCTCGAGCAATAGCACAGCAGGTAGGGCGTTTGCCTTGCAGGCGGCCAACCCGGGTTCGATTCCCAGCATCCCATATGGTCCCCTGAGCACCGCCAGGGATAATTCCTGAGTGCAAAGCCAGGAGTAACCCCTGTGCATCGCCAGGTGTGACCCAAAAAGCTAAATAATAATAATAATAATAATAATAATAATAATAATAAAGTAAGTAAAGGCCCTCCCGTTGATCATCGATTTGCTCGAGCGGGCCCAGTAACGTCTCCATTGGAGACTTTGTTGTTACTGTGTTTGGCATATTGAATACGTCACGGGGAGCTTGCCAGGCCCTGCCATTCAGGCAAGATACTCTCGGTAGCTTGCCGGGCTCTCCGAGAGGGGCAGAGGAATCTAACTCGGGTCAGCCATGTTGGCTGCGTGCAAGGAAAACGCCCTACCGCTGTGCTATAATAATTAAATTAAAATGGCTAACAAAAAAAAAAAGAATCAGAACTATAGGTTAGTTGACATCAAAGATTTTGTTGATCTTACCAGAGAACTCAGAGTTGTACTCTGTACTAAGTTTGCAATGTTTTAACTGAACCCCTTACTCAGAACAAAAAATGAGAAAATCTATAATTATTCAGCAATTTAGGAAGTACAGCTTTTACTTGACTACCTGAAATCCATCAAGATGACATAATGTTCTGTCATTTTCTCCCTATGCTACAGAACTCAGGAACCTTGAACAAAGTTATTCAAAATTGCAACATAAAGAATTTGATTATATCTACAGACCTTCTGCCTATTTGATCTTTCACTTGATTCCAACTGAGTAAAATTTTGATTGGGTTAAAACGTGTCCGAATTGTTTGCTAGCAGAATAAATTTGTTCCCTACTAACTGATATCTAAATCATGACTCTCCCTTTATTTTTTTATTTTATTTTTTTATGACTCTCCCTTTAAATAACAAAAAATTCCTGATTTCCAGCACTAACTAAAAATACTCAGTCAAGAACTGATGTCAGCTTTGTAGGCAAAAAACCTTGAATTTGATCCCTGTTACTGTACTGTCCCATATGCTGAGTTTAATCCATGGTGAATGGCAACTAAGTGTTTGAACAACAGCCTTCAGTGATCACAACAATAATTAAAAGGAAGGGAAGGTGTGAATAAAAAGAAAAAGAAATAATTGATTAAATTATTTGAGGATGGTGGAGGGATTTCAAGATGGAAATGGCTGGGTAGTTGACCAAGAGGCTGAGGTAAAAGCTCCTACCAAGTAACTGAACCTAATAATTACTCACTCTCTTCTTCTCAAAGTCCCAGAAGCCCAGAAGAAGCTGATATTTATTTGTTTTTAAAAATAAAAACAATTGAACAAATAAACCACATAGATTATCAATAAGAGATGGAAATGTACATTGCCCATCAAGAGTGGAAAAGTTATGAGCTCTATAGACCAAGGCTCTCCCACCCCAAATGAAGAGAAAAGTGCATGATAGTATGTACGAGCTGTTGTTTTGGAGATGAAGGATTCCCCAACATTATGCAGCACGCCCCCCCAAAAAAATGGGATGGAAGATAGTTGAACCCAGTACAACAATTAAAGTTAAAGAGGTGTTACTGCCACCACCATTTAAGTTCACCTAAATGGTGAACTTGTTCCAGAGACTCAGAAATAAATCTTGAAAGAGATCAATTATCCACAAAAATTTCCTGGACTCCCATTCCTACTTGAGATCTCTGGGAGATCTCACTGGGAGCATGCCAGCTCCCACACAAACAAAGCCCTAGCAAGTGCTCCCACACATCAAAGCCATGGCCATGCTTCTGACTAAACTGCCCAGTTAAATATTCTGGATTTTCTGGAGTGACATGTCCAAACTCTACAACACTAACATCTCAGTAGCACAGCAGATTAGATGGGATGTAATGTAGAAGTCAACGAATCTCAACTAACAAAAACATTAGCAGAGAAGGCTTAGTTTGCAACAACAGCTTAGTAAACCCTCAGACCAGGACTTAATGTCTTCATGGTGAGATACAATAATTTTCACAAATTTTCTTCTATGGAAATATTTTTTTGATCATCCTATTATCCATTTATAGTAGTAAGAAGCAATATAAAATAAATTATCGTGGACCTGCTATGGGGGCAGGATTTAAGGGTGGTAGGAGAATGGAGACAGTGGTGGAGGGAAGGAGACAGTGGTGGTAGGATTATTGTATGCCTGTAACAAATCATCATGAACAACTCTGTAAACTACAGCATTTAAATGAAGTGTGCATGTGGGAAACTAGACATTTTAATATTTTGTGGCATATCTGAAAATTCAATTTTCCCTACCTCCTCAGGGGAAAAAAGAAAAAAGAGAGAGAAGGTGCTAAAAGACAAGCAACAAAAACTTCCTGAAACCTCTGCATTCATTCTATGACTCATAAAAAAAGAGAATCCAGATGCTGATAAAGAATTGATAAAGGAAAAAGTATAATATGAATAGAAAAGGACTCAGCCAATATTTTGATGCCATCAAGAGTGCTTAGAATAAGGAAGTAGAGAAATTCCTTTGCCAGATATGTCACATGCTCATTCCAATATCTTCATACAGGGCACTCAACTTCCTGATGCCCAGGCACCTTCCATAATTAGGACTAAACCTATGACCTCAAAATTTGGCAGTTTCTACACTTTATCTTCTTGGGCATGGTGTTCAAGGTTGTCTCCTGGCAGAAAGCCTCCCAGAACTCCTCCTGGGATATCTTTTCCTCAAGTCTGGCAGATGTATGATCAAATAGTTTTCCCCTAGCAAGATTAAGACATGTTATACAACCCTGAACTTCCTTGGTGAGGTCATGATGATGATGATGATGATGTTGATGATGGCCACAGAAAAATGATGATTATCCTGAGGACAGGGATCAAGGTGAGCATAATGACAGATTAGATAGAGTGAAGGGGATGAGTTTGTACCAAGATAATAATGAGATATAAATGAAGGGGGAGAAGAGTTAGGTGTAAGGACATGACTTTCAGACATACCTGGAATATCAAAGAAGTAAAAGAAGAATCTGGAGGAGTGGCTTCCTCTTCAAGCCATGATGCCGTGAATGGCAGGTCAGGAAATCCCTGAAGAGGAATGAGAAGCAAAGCAATTTTCAGAGGATGATGAAGATGATGAAAATTACTCTGAAGCAGAAAAAAGTTGCAGAAACAGCCTAAAGTCAAATCTTTTACGGGCATTGGGCCACACCCATTGGTGTTCAGGGGCTACTCCTGACACTGTATTCACGGATCATTCTTGGTGACCAGGAAACCATTTGCAGTGCCAAAGATGGAACTGGGGTTGACTGAATGTAAGGCAAGTGCCTGACCTGCTGTACTCATTCTCTGTTCCTAAGCAATGACTTTCTGATGGCTCATCTACAGCTTCTCCAAAGCACTACTCCCCTGCCCACCTTATTTCTTCTCCAGTACAAGCATATGCCACTTTAGAGCACTTCTTGGATTACCATCTAATCTGCCCTTACAACCACCTGGGCACCTTCAGGTATTCCTCTATTCCTGAGACCACCCAGAATTCCAGGATACCAAGGCCTTTTTTTTTTTATTAGTGAGACATCATGAGGTACAGTTGTGGACTTACAAATTTTTGTGCTTGGGTTTCAATTATACAATGATCAAATACCCATCCACCAAGGCCTTTTTATCCTACTTTTATCTGCACAAGCAAATGCCCTACCTGTTGTAAGCCCCCCACCCGCCCCCACCCCCATCCCGAGCTTCCCCTCAAGTCCACCTCCAGGTTTGCCTCTTGGCCATCTTCCTTGGGGACCTCCACCTAAGCTACCTTCCTCTGCACCTCCAAGGTATCTTTCTACCTCATCCTGCATTAATGATTACATTTTTGGTGTTTCCTCTTATAACTGCCCTTCTGGACTTCCTACTCACCCAGTTCCCCATGACCAGTAATTCTCTTACCAAATCTGGGTTGCTGGGTTGCTGTTTTTTAAAATTTTGTGGCCACACCTGCTGTGCTCAGGACTTACTCCTGGCTCTGAACCAGGGATCACACTTGGAGGGGCTTGTGGGACCACATGGTGGAGGAGATCAAACCCAGATTGGCTATGTGCAAAGCAAGCACTCTGCCTGCTGTCTGTCCAGCCTGGGATTTAAAGTGTTTAGCTTGATTCACTGACCCGAGGAAATTTAGTCACCATTGGCCACAGAGCCACAAGTGTCAAGTCACAACCATAGATTAATAATCTCAAGGCTGAGGGGCCAGAGTGATGGTACAACAGGTGGGGCATTTGCCTTGCACATGGCCAATCCAGATTTGATCCCTGGCATCACATATAGTCTCCCAAGCACCACTAGGAGTAATTCCTGAGTGCAGAGCCATAAATATGCCCTGAGCATCACTGGGTGTGACCCCAAAAGCAAAATAATAATAATAATAATAATAATAATAATAATAATCTCAAAGCTGAGATTACTTGCTTTGTGCTCACTATTCTCAATGTATAACAGGAGAATAAAGGGGCTACTGCTGTCCCCCCTAAAGTCAGAGAATGATTCACTGTGCCTCTTTCCAAAACAGCCCCTCAATCAGGTTCATCAGTTCCCATTTCAGTACAAACTAAGGATGATGTTTACAAAGGTTTCATGAAAGAGAAGAGAGGGTAACTCTGTGGCAGCTTCTGATGCTAGAGTGGGCTTTGGGTCACATTAGTGGTTCACAGAGAAAGTAGCTCTTAGCTTACTTAGACAAAAGAACTACTTTCACAACAAGAGTATTTCTCGTTTCAGTTCAAGGAATCTCCTACAGTTTAGCACAGTTCATAACTTACTTCAGAGAGAGAGAGAGAGAGAGAGAGAGAGTATTTCATTCAAAATAAATTGGTCATTGAAGCAATACTGTTAACATCTATTTCCTATTTTTAGCCTGGGGGGGGGGACACACACTGCTTAGGGGTTACTCCTGGATCCGCACACAGGAATTACTCCTGGCAGTGCTCAGGGGACCATATGGGATGCTGGAACTCGAACCCGAGTTGGTTACATGCAAGGCAAGCACCCTACCACTGTACTATCATTCTGGCCCTAATACTTATTACCTTTCATATCACCATTTCATCCCATTTATTTTCCTTTCAAATTATTTGAAAGCTTGTGATTGGGGGAATCTTGATAATTTATTATAATTCTCTTCTTGAAGTGTGTTATGGAATTTCTGGGGGGAAATGTTTATTTCACTCCATCTTGGCATTTGAGTTTGATTTATTCTCTTTCCCCCACAAGATTTTTTTATTCAATCACTGAGAGACCCATACAAAGTTGTTCATGATTAGATTTCAGTCATACAATGTTCTGAAACACACATTCAATTTGAGTTATTCTTAATATTTTCTTGTAAATATTTTGTAATATTGTAGGGAAAATAATTACAGTATCAATTTCTAATAGAGAGCATGAGGATATGTAGGAAGAAAATGCATAATTATTTCAAAAAATTGTTTTTAATGTAGCATGATAAAAATTAAGTTGGTTTTTTTGGGGTTGTTTAGGGAGGGTGTTGGTTTTTGTTTAGGATGGAGGGCATACCCAGTAGTGCTCAGGGGCATTTTTCTGACTCTATGCTGAGGAGTGACCCTACAGGTGCTCACAGGAGCGGGACCATATGTGGTGCTGGGGACTCAAACCAGAGTCAGTTGCCTTACTGCTATACTATATCTTCAATCCACAATATAATCTTAAAATTTTTTCTCAGTGACCTAAAACTCTGTGTGTCTTATGACATAAATAAATGTTTTAAACTAAAGAGGAAAAAAAAACACACGATTGGGATATGTCTCTTCATTATGTTAAGTATCTGAAATGAAGAGAAATTTTTATCATTGTGGTAACTATTATTCCTTGAGATTCCCTTAGTTTAGCTTCAATATTTTTAGCTAATAACACTTGCTAATGGTGCCAGAGTGATAATAGAGTAGGTAGGGCACTTGTCTTGCACGTAGCTAACCTGGATTAAATCTTTGGCACCACTCTGCCAGGAGTGATTCCTGAGTGTAGAGGCAGGAGTAATTCCTTAACAATGCCAGGTGTGCCCCTAAACAAACAAAAATACTTGCTAACATTTATTGCTCACTTCTCTGTCAAAAGGTTGATACACATATTTCATTTAATTCACACAATAAATTTATGAATAGGGATTGGTGCTATAGATTCTTCATATGAAAACCAAGGTTCAGAGGAGGACACGATCTGGCCCATTCCACACAGCTTAAAGAGACTATATGGTCACGGTCAAGGTCCTCCCGTTGTTCATCGATTTGCTCGAGCGGGCCCAGTAACGTCTCCATCATAAGACTTGTTGATACTGTGTTTGGCATATCGAATACGTCACGGGTAGTTTGCCAGGCTCTGCCGTGCGAACGAGATACTCTTGGTAGCTTGCCGGGCTCTCCGAGAGGGGCGGAGGAATCGAACTTGGGTCGGCCATATTAGCCCTTGTAAGGCAAATGCCCTACCACTGTGCTATCGCTCGCCACATGTATCATATTTCTGACCCTAAGGCTTAAACAGCTAAACACTAAACTATATTTTGTCTTAATTAACCAATATCAGTGTTTCTGGGTCTTGTAATTGGTTATTTGGTTATCTATGAAAATCTCTCATGAACTAAATGTGATAGAATCTTTGAAGGAGTATCCATAAAGTAGTTCATTTAAATAGCATTTGGTTGTTTTATAAAACCACAGATGCATTCATTTCAGTTACTTCACTTTTAGTTCAATTTAAGGAATAATGTCTCTTTATACACATGCTATTTTAAGTTAGAAAGCCCAGTGAGTTTTCACTTGGTCTTACCTGCCAAGAAGCTGCCCGTTTCTTTGCTCAGCTACCATAATGAGCTTCCTCAGGTGTTTAGTGACATCAGTAGTTTACCCAGCATATGATTATTGTATTTATGAGGCCTATTATTTTCTATGGGCTATAATCATATGGGGGATGTAAAATCATGGTGCTGAACATGACAGAAAGCTCCTCCAGGAGCCCACAGTTGATAAGGAAGAGATGACACAAATAACACATGAAATAATTACAATTGTGACAAGAACTACAAAAGGCAAATGAATTGTGACATAGCCCAGGCAGGCACTAAGATTAGTTAATAAGAAAGTAAATGTTATCAACCTTAGTCAGCAAGTCTAAGACGCATTGATGTTCCTTCATATATGATTGGATAATCAATACCTTAGAATAAAAAAAGAAATAAACATCCCTTTCATTTATCAGGAAGTACCTGAGAGAATTATTCTTGTATTTAGTTTTCTTTCAATAGAACTGCTATTTAAAATATTCCTCTGCAAAGACATAAATGAGTTTTATGATAATAAAGATGGAAATCTAATTGAAATAATATCAATAGGTTTTGGTATCTATTAATTTGGGGAAGAAAAGACAAATAGAGTTCAAATATGCTTAGAAGTTTAGAATAATAAAGATCACATTGTTGTGAATAATTCTTATTTTAGAAAGATGACTAAGGGCTAGAGCGATAGCACAGCGGGTAAGGCGTTTGCCTTGCATGCAGTCAACATGGCTGACCCGAGTTCGATTCCTCCGCCCCTCTCGGAGAGCCCAGCAAGCTACCGAGAGTATCTCGCCCGCACAGCAGAGCCTGGCAAGCTACCCGTGACGTATTCGATATGCCAAACACAGTAACAACAAGTCTCATGATGGAGACGTTACTGGGCCCGCTCCAGCAAATCGATGAACAACGGGAGGACCGTGACCGTGACAGGAGTGAGGGGTGTGACTCAGTGACAGAGCCTCTACCTTAAATACTTGAGGCAAGAGTTTGATCCCTGGCCCCACCACATATCAACATGTGTGATCACTGGCACTGCCTTTGTGATCCCTGGCACCAAAACAAGTGTGCAAGTACCACAACTGAGTGTGTAATATATACAACTGTGCAAACACCACAACTGAGTGTGTGACCTAGGACATCACTACAACAACAAAAAGAAAGAAATGGGGGTGGTGGTGGGAAGGGTGGACGAATATTTGTTTAAAATTATATAATAGACTGAGGCAGGATTTCTTAAATGTTCCCGGCTTTTAAAATCCCTTTTGCCTGAAAAATACAACACACGCAATCTGTCATAAACATCTCAGATTCATTGCACATTTGATTTTGAATTCATTCTTGTTCTGGAAGTGTTCAGAGACCTTTTAATGTCGTAAAGTTTTTCATGATCCCCCATTCAGTTATGCAACCCTGTATGTGTCTGTAACCCACAGTTTAAGAAGTCAGGAACAAGAGTTCTAGAAATGAACTTTTACAGGGTCATCCCCACTCCTTTTTTTTTTTTTAATTTTTATTAGTGAAACACCATGAGGTACAGTTGTAGACTTACAAATTTTTGTGCTTGGGTTTCAGTTATACAATGATCGGGCATCCATCCCTCCACCTGTGCCCATTCTCCACCACCAATCCCAGTATCCCTCCCACTCCCTATCCCCCCATCCCACCCTGCCTCTGTGGCAGGGCATTTTCTTTTGTTCTCTCTCTCTCTTTTTGGGTGCTGAGGTTTGCAAAAGAGGAAGTGAGTGGCAATCATGTTCGGTCTATAGTCTACTTTCAGCATGCGTCTCCCATCCTGGGCGGATCTTCCCAACATCCTTTATTTGGTGCTCTCTTCTCTATCTGAGCTGGCTTTACCCCTAGAGTGTGCGGCTGGCCTCAAGGCCATGGAGTAAACTTCCTGGTACTTGTCATCCCCACTTTTGACCTGAGTACTCATGGCCACTCCTGGTGAGGCTTGGTCCTTCCTTCCTTCCTTCCTTCCTTCCTTCCTTCCTTCCTCCCTCCCTCCCTCCCTCCCTCCCTCCCTCCCTCCCTCCCTCCCTCCCTTCCTTCCTTCCTTCCTTCCTTCCTTCTTCTCTCCCCTTCCTTCTGCTCCCCCTCCTCTTCCTTCACTCCCCTACCCTTATGTGCAGGGGATTGAACCCAGGGCCTAATATACAAGCATGCAGTATACCACTGAGTCACATTTCCAGCCATACTCTTTGGGGGGTTTTTGTTTTTTGTTTTTCCTGCTTAGAAGTAGAAAAAGGGGTGGGGGAGTTGGTGACGGTTTGGGTGGTAAGGTGTAATTTGCATGTAGGAGGCCTGGTTTTGAACTAATGAAAAATATAGAAAAGGTAAGAAGATATAAACATTGAAGCAGCCCTGTGTTGTGGTCTCTATAAATCATCTTTTTAAAAAATCAAAACAAAACAAAACAAAATACTATCCTTCTAATTAGAGAGATAGTACAGTGGGTAAGGCACTTGTCTTGCATGCACTCAACCTGGATTCCATCATAACACCATATATAGAGATATATAGAATACCTGAGTACTGTCAGGAGTGATCCTTGAACACAGAACCACTAGTAATATCTGAAAACCAACAGTTTTGGCCACCAAAATCTCAAATAAATGAAAAGAGCCGACCCTTCTACAATAACCTTCTACAGGAACCCTGTGTGTCTGCGCCTCACTGCCAAAGCTGTCTGCCTGAAACTCCATCAGAGTGCATTTGATTCATGAGGCAGGTTCATGGATATTAATTTTTTCCTAAGACCTAAGAGTAAACAAAATTTTGATGACTAAAGGTTGAAGTATAGGGGGTTGTGAACCAGTAATTTAGAGTGTGGTTCTGACCAGAGTAAGACCAGAGAGCCCAGGAAAACACTGGTGTGTTGGTGATAAGGAGAGAGATACTGGCAGATAGTGGAGTATGGAAGGAAAAGGAATACCAACACAAACCCAAATAACCCTGTTAAAAGGATTTACTTTATGCAAAGTATTTGAAAATGTGCCTTATTCCAAAGAATATGAAAATAATGATTCACTAATGATTGGTCTTAAACTTTGTCAGTACTCACAACAGGGAGGCAAGGTTGTAGGATAACATTGCCACAGGGAGCTTAGGTTTATTGGTTACACCCATCACAGTGCTCCAGAATCACTCCCATTCCTTTATCTGTAAACTCTTCTCTGTGCTCTCCTCCCCAGTCAGTTAATCACCTTTTTCCCTACTCACATTCTGTAAGATCAGATCCTTTTAGGACATTGAACTTGAATTTTAAGTTAAATATTGCTTTTCTCTGTCTTTTACATAGTTTACCTTAAAGCAATATCCTTTCTGTATGGATACAGGAAGACAGTTAATATTATGTTTTGTAACTTGGGAATTGATTGACTCCCAATAATATTTACTCCTGGGCATCTGCTTTCTTGACTCAGTTGCCTTTAGTTCCTAGCACCCCAAAAGCAGGGTCCCCGAGGAGGGACTGAATGGACCCAGGGCTAGCTGTGAACTACCCTGGCATCGAAATGGGCCAGGCCAAAGCGCCACAATACTCAACTATTAGTTGAGGGCATGATCATGGATAAATGCTGTCATAATCCAAAAGTAACAATGAGACTAAGACCCTGCTGGGGTTAGGAAGACTAACCTGACTTGAGGATTGTGGATCCCTTGTTGGGATCCCACCCTTGAGCAGATCTCCTAGTAATGTGGAGATTTTATCCCTGAGTTAATCTCCTGGCGGAGTGGTCTTACCTCTCTTTATTGATTTGTTAATGTTCAATCCACCTTGTGTCACTACCCTACATGATTGCTTTATAAACTAAGACTGTAAGAGTGGAGAGGGCAGAGTCAGAAGTGAGAGGGACTCGGGCTCGAGAGAGAAAGAAGCAGAAGGGGAGTGGAGATTGGAATAAACTACATTTGATACTGACCAGCCTGGCCCTTGTTTCCTTCCTTCACCTGCCCATCGCCATCAACCTCCCTGGGGTGGGGGAAGCGGCCAGAGATCACCTAATGCAGGCAGGCAGTAAGAGAGATAAAGCGCTGCTGGCCTTTTGAAAACACACACAAGGTCACATTCATTTTCCTTCCTTCCCCCTCTCTTATCACATCCTGTGGCTCTTAGACTCAAAGACCTGGCTTGCACAATTCCTGGTATACTTTTATTCCATGCTAAATAAAAAAGCATGGAATAAAAGTATACCAGTAAGCTGACTCTGAAACCCTATTAAATAACATTCATTCCATTATTTCTATGGAAAAGGTATTTAGTGCACACTAAAGGTAAAGGTAAAGGTAAACGCCCTCCTGTTGATCGTCGATTTGCTCGAGCGGGCCCAGTAACGTCTCCATTGGAGACTTTGTTGTTACTGTGTTTGGCATATCGAATACTCTCGGTAGCTTGCTGGGCACACTAGTCTTTGTTTAAGCAAAAGTTTTTAGTATCGATGAAGGGTCATACCATTCAACCCCAGTGGGATATAGGGTAGGTAAAATGTTATCTGGCATATTGAATATTCTAAATGGAAGGAATTTGAGAAAGATCAGGTAGAGGAAGAGTTCTCTGAATTTCCTCTGAGTCAGGTTCTGACCTACAAGCCTGTTATATAATAGAGGAAATGAGCATCTTTGCTCTAATATGGACAGATCCAGATAGGAATCTGAATGATCAGTCCTTGCCAAGTTTCCCCCATTAACTACCCTTAGAGCTTATACTCCTTGGATCTCTCACATCTTCCTTTGGCTTTCAACTTTTCATCAAACACAGCATAAAATATACATAAGCTTAATTGTTTCCCTGGGTCTTCATGTACTTATGACAGATACTGTGCCATGCAAAAGTTATATTAAATAGTATACCTATACTTTCACTTGCTAGTCTATATTTCATCTACTGTGTAGGGTCCCAATAAAAGAATCTCATACAAGAGTAGAGGGAAATGTTTTCCCTCCCCCACTCTCTTCTTAAGTAACCAATCTATAAACTTTGAGAATGGATTACATCTGTAGGTTGTGTTGAAGACATACTTAGTATTCAGGATTCAACAAGCATTTGAAACTGAAAACTATGTTACTACACTGTGTGTAATTTTAGCAACATTTATAGTTTTTTTAAATTATTATTCAAAGTGAGAACAAACAAACAAAACCCCCTTACCTTGGACAAGCTGGAGGAGGAGGAGACTCATGGTCTAAAACCAGAATCAGATTGGTTTTAAAAGCAATTTTGAAATCTTAGGGCTGAATCTGGAAGCAGAGACCTAAATGAGATTAATAGCTCAGTACAGGGAAGTAAAATTTATCTTAAGATTTGTTATTATTGGTTGAGAGGAAGGGAGTAGAGAAAGGTGTGAAGAAGACAGAGAATAGATAAAGCAACAAAAGTGGACCCTAAGCTGTAAAAAAACCTTATGTCTTTTAATGATCCACCCATCCAGGAATAGAATAGAAGTGATGACCACAGTGATGAATGTCTTAGGAGCTACTTCTGGAAAAACTGTCACCAATACCCAGAGACTGAGGGGTGACTAGGGATCTCATAGGTAAAACATATTTTAGGCGTCAAAATCAATCACTGAGGCAAGTTCACAGAAATGAGACTAAAGTGGAGAATCAAAAATGGAAGTAAAGTTAGTTTCATCTAAGTAGTATCAAGATCCAAAAGCTTTAGAAAGATTAATTACCACTTATTAATAGGTGAACTCTGTGCAGGAAATGTTAACTAGTATTTTTGTAATTGATAAGTATAATAAAGGTGTTTATTATTAGCTTACTATAATTTAGGTCATGTACCACAATAATGTTAATGTTTATGTTGTTTACCTAAGACCCTTTCACCAATGTCCTTTTGTTATTCAGTCTTTTCATCACAACTGCCCCCCCCCACCATCTCAGTTCTGTAATCCAGAGTCAAGGTATTTTTTATTTGATATTGTCTTTTCCCTTGTTCTGTTTCTCCATATAACACAAAAGAGAAGATAATCTGGTATTTGTCCTCCTTCTGGCTTATTTCACGTAACATGATAGCCTCTAATTCATTCCATGTTGCAGCAAGGTGCTTGATTTCATCTTTTCTATCTTTTCTCATAGCTGCTTAGTGTTCTTATGTGTATATTCCACACATTCTTTATCTTTTTTATCTGTCATTGAATATTTAGGTTGTTTCCATATCTTTGCTATTGTACTAGGCACTACAACGAAAATAGGTGTGCATCTTTTTTGAGTGAATGCGATTGTGTAATGAGGGTAGAAACTAAGAGGAAGAATTGCTCAATCATTTGATTCTACTCATTTTGGAAAAATCTCCACACTGCTTTCCAAAGAAGTCGAACCAGACAGCATTCCCACTAGCAATGAATGAAAGTTCCTTTCTCACTACATCTTTGCCAACACTGATTGTCCCCAATCTTTTTGATATATGCCATTTTACTGATGTGAGATGATTGTTTTGAATTGCATTTCTGTGACAATAGTGAGGATGAACACTTTCTCATATACTTATTGGCCCTGTTTTCTCTCCCCATACTGTAATAATGTTATTAGTTTTTGGTTCCTGAGCTTTGTGATTACTTTTGGTGCAATAAAATTACTTTAAAAGGATACTCAAAACAAAAAATGAGTAAACTGTTAATATCCTTTATCATTTTAAACTGAGCTAAAACCATTCTGAGTTCTCAAAAAAACAATAAAGGCCTCTTTAGCAATATTTCCCAGCCGCTGTTCCCAAGCACAAGCTGAATAATTTGTTGCTTTTTCACTTTCCACATACCTCTGGAGTTCCACAACCAAATTTCTCTTTTGCCATTTGGACATGGTCCGCTAAACAAATTCTCCCTAGGTTCTCTTCTGCCTTCTTGTGAGATGAATTTATCCAACCATTCTCACTGCCCTTAACATATAGTTGCTAACATTGGGGTTTGGTATATATCACATCATAAACTGTCCCATTTTCCTCAGTAACACTCCCTCCTCCCCCAGTTCTCAATGCAGTTTTCTCAAAAAGTAAAATAAAAGTTCTCAAGAATATTGATGTCTACAAAGTCAAGTCAATGAGGGTGGACAACATAGAGACAGCTGTAGAAATAGACCGTTTGGTCTTGTTTTGAATCAGTGCCTGGCACTATAAAGCTCATCATCTTCCTGCACACAAGAGATGTGGCAGCCGAGGGGGTGAGGTAGGGCTGGGAACTCCCTAGGCATCCAAATACCCTGCTAGGGCTAATTCCACCACCTTGAGAGGTGCAGTCCCATAAAGCCCCGCCTGTGCTAACGGAGGCGCAGAGCCATTTCTGCGCTAGACTTCCCTGTAGCCCTCTGCACCCACCTGCTCCAAGACTCCACACACCCAATACTCTACCTGCCTCTGTCTTTGACCGTTGTCAACAGCTGTTCCTACAGGCCCGAAGTGCGACTGGAAGTTCTAAATGGGCTCCCACGGAGGCCCTACCCATGCTGCTGGCCCCCTTGGGCCCTGGTAATGCAACGTCCTACGCTTTCCTGGTGGCCGAGGTCTTCACGCAGCCCATCATCCCCTGCTGGTTGCCCTGAGTGAGGGGAGAGCTCCGCCTTCAGTTGCCTCCTTCGAGGGACGTCACCCTGACTACCTCTATGACGTTCACCGACATGGTGGCCGCTGTCGCTTTGCAGTCATTGTCTCTGCCGGTTGACTGCTGTCTGATCGGCATGCACAAAACACTCCTGCTATCCGACCCCAGGATCCTTGGCACTCGGCCGTTCACTGTGGTTTCTACAGGGCCAGTGTGGTGATCAAGTCCAGGTTATCTAACTTCTCCTGGCAGACGCTGCATATTATCAAACTTCAGTTGTTTGATGGTCCTGGGGTGGGGGTGGGGGGGTCTTTTCCTGGGATTTTGCTTCAGGTGGGAGTCGGGCTGCCTCCCGGTGGAGCGGTGGACGCACAGGACCCCTAACCTCTCATTTGCGCTACTTCCCTGCCACTTGTGTGAAGCTGCCAGTGACCCAGCTTTGTAATTTAAGCATTGCAGGGTGCAGAACAGCCTGCTGGCCTTGGTCATGCTTCGCTTGCCCTCTACCCTCATCAAGTGGACCGTGGCTCTGAGAGGCGTCTCTTAAGATGCTGGCCTGGGTCACGGAACACTTCAGGTATATAAACCTGTTCCCCAGTTTCCGGCTGCCTCTGGACCTTTCAATATCCCTACCCTCCATACTCTATGCACAGTCCCACAGTTCTTATGTACCAAAGATCATTAGTTCTCATACTCTAAGATAAATCCAGTCTTATTATTTTATTTGTTGATTTTGTATTTTCTTGTTCTCAATGACAAAGAAGCCATGCTGAGTTGGGTAAGTGGAACCCTGATCAGAAAGAAGATTTTAATAGAGAGAAAAAAATTTAATATGTTGTTTATGTGTTATTATGATTAGTGGCATAATCTTGAGCAATAACTATTAAATCTTACTACTTACAACTAGTATCTAGTGTTTCTCTGTCTTAGTATCCTGAAGAATACCCTCTTAATCTTTGCCAAAATCTAAATTTTGTTCTCATAGCTTTTTGGTTCTCTTTTCACTTGCAAAGTATCTTTATTTAAGGATGCCTAACAGGATCCCACATGGGGAGTGGGGTGGAGGGATCAAATTAGCTGTCTTGAACTCCACTGGAAGGCAATCTAACCTTCCCTCCAATAAGGACACACGTGCAAATAACATATGCAGGAAGTATGATACCTGCATATCCTATTGAAGCAATCTGTATCTATCAACTAAAAAAGTGACCACCCAAAGACAATTCACTGCAGTTACAAGGAATTTTTCCTCCCAGATTTTTGAGTGAAACATGGAGGAGAAATAATGACTTTGTACAAAATAAAAGCCCAGGGCATCACTAATCCACTTGTTTTAAAGGCTCTGTTAGTGCAGTTCATGACACAGTTGATTCAATTGTAGCAATTATTTTCAGCCCTAAGGAGAACAAAAATGTATAATTGTTCCTCCCTACCACCCCCCCCCACCCCCCAGCTAAGAGAACCAAAATAAATGTCAGATAAAGAGCTTTAGAAGAGAAATGTTATGTATTGGAAAGGAATCTTTAGCTTTCCTGTTATCATAGGGAATTGAGGGAATGACTTAAGGCAATGCTGCATTGTTTGTTTTTGTACTGTCAGCATGTCTGGAGTTTTTTCTTAGAAAGAAAGAATAGGAGATGGCCTGGCTGGAGTTTTCCAAAGTGTTTTTGCATATCAATAAACACCGAGGATGGGTGTCAGATTTCTGAAGGTGGAGGAAGGCCTCTCAGGTCAAGTCTGAAGACAGTAACCTTCAAATTTATTTGATATGCACTGATTAGTTTCCAGAAAGGAGTGTTGGAATGGTTTGGAAACGAATGTTGACTAAGATTTCTTAGGTGACCTGAGACAGAAAGAAAAGCCTTTTAAAACCCACAATGTGAAGAAAACAGCTTCAGGATGAGCAAAAGTACGGCATTTGTTGATAGAAATTTGGAGAGGCAGGACTTGGATCAAACTTTACAGTGCTCAGGACTTAACTCCTAGCTCTGTGTTCAGAGATCACTCCTGGAAGTATTCAGGGCACCATATATGATGCAAGGCAAGTGCCTTAATCCTTGTACTATCTCTCAGTTCTGGTTTATGGAAAATTTTCAGTTACTTTCTGTTTAAGATTTTTATCTGTTATTATTGATGTAGGCAGGTAGATAGGGAAAGGCCCTTGGCAATGAAAACTGGATTAACAAAGTTTCATGGAAGAAGAATCCTAGGACTGATCCACCTTGTGGATACAGAAAAGACCTGATAAGATCATTCGCAGACCCTGAGGATATAGGCCCCTCCCCATGAAGTTCTTCTTTTTGAAAATCCTCAGACCTATCTACCCCTCAATCCGATTAACTTTAGTGATTCAGCCCAAAGAAGAACATCACCACTCCCAACCTCCCTGGTAACCTCCTTAGCAATGGACTTTTACCTGGGAAGAAACCCCATGTGGGGGCAGGTTGGAGAAACCCTATAAAGGCCACCTTGGACAAAGGAAGCAAACGCATATGCTGCTGGATCCCATTGCTGCTTATGCCCACGTGGCTTTGCGCAGTGGCAGTATCGTAGCCAATGAGGTTTATCCGAGGCGCTATTATTGCTAATTGAAACTTTTCCCCCTCCACACTCTAAAAATCCTCCAAATAAAATTTATTTTACTGCTTGTCTACTGAAATTCCTTTCTGCGAGGAGAGACAAGAACCCAGTAACCCTGGGTCCCAGGTGGCAGAAGCGGTTGGGGAAAAAGTGACCATCTTTCTCCTCCCCGCTTCACCTAAATCACCTGCGGGGCCCACCGGCATCATTATTATAATTAGCTGGAGCGGTAGCACAGAGGTAGAGAGTTTGTGTTGCAAGCAGCCAACACGGCCAGCTGACCTGAGTTCGATTCCTCCACCCCTCTCAGAGAACCCAGCAAGCTATCGAGAGTATCTCACCCACATGGCAAAGCCTGGCAAGGTCCCAGTGACGTATTCGATGTGCCAAACACAGTAACAAGTCTCACAATGTTATTGGGCCCACTCGAGCAAATCGATGAACAACGGGAGGACAGTGATAGTGATTATTATAATTAGCTGGAGTGATAGCACAGCGGTAGGGCATTTGCCCGGCTTGATTCCTCCTCCCTTCTTGGAGAGCCAGGCAAGCTACCGAGAGTATCTCGCCCCCACAGCAAAGCCTGGCAAGCTACCCGTGACATATTCAATATGCCAAACACAGTAACAACAACGTCTCAAAATGGAGACGTTACTGGGCCTGCTCAAGCAAATGGATGAATAATGGGAGGACAGTGTGTGTTTATGCTTATAATTAAATTTTTTACACGTAAAAAGTGAATTGATGTAAAGTCAAATACTTATATCAATAAGTATTATATTAATGTCATATTAATGACATTCAACTCTACGTCTCCTTGTACAAGTTGGTTGTAGGTGAGGCTAGGAGCCCTCTGGTTTAGAGATCAATGGTTTTAAAGTAACTCCATTGCTGTCTCAGGTAACTTTGAGCAGTTTACTTTCTTTCAGCTTTGTGATCCTCAACTATAAAATGTTTGGATTAGACACACAAATCTCTAAAGGCAACTGTGAGGAATTAAATAATAAGTGCCCAGTTAACAAATGGCTTATTTTTGATTGCCACTCAATGCCTCTTTTGCAGACCACAACACCCAAAAGGAGAGAGAGAACAAAAGGGAATGCCCTGCCACAGAGGCAGGGTGGGCTAGGGGGGATAGGGGTGGGAGGGATACTGGGATCCATGGTGATGGAAAATGGGCACTGGTGGAGGGATGAGTATTTGATCATTGTATAATCAAAACCCAAGTACAAAAAATTGTAAGTCTACAACTGTACCTCATGGTGTTTCACTAATAAAAATTAATTAAAAACAAACAAAAAATGGCTTGTTTCCTTTCTTAGTGATATATGGGAAAGGCAGTCAAACTCTTTGCCTGGAATCATGGAGTCTCAAATTGAAAAAGTGCAGACAGGGAGTGTTGAAATTACTTGGAAAACTTGATAAGCAAACCAATGGAGGCTATTTCTTAAAAATGTAAATGCTTCATTTGTAAGCAAAGGCATAAAAACTAAATACTACTAAAGTGTCTTCTTGTCCCCCAAGCTGAATATTCAAGGACACTGTGCTACAATGCCTCTGGGCTACAGGCCAGTCTTGAGCATTTTGTACCAAAACCCAAAGCAAAATGTCACACACACATATGCATATCCTGTGTCCTTGGGAACATGTCTGTCATTGTGGTTGTTGTTAAGAAATGGTTAAAAAACTAGGGATGTTTCTCCTTGAGAAAACACAGGCCTTAGTAAAGTCCTAAGCTCTTCTGGGTGTGATACAACAGTACTCCCCTCCCATAAATAAACACTTCAGTGTATTTGACTCTGAAATTCCTCTTCTGGGACCTTTTTCTGAGCTAATAACCACTGTGCTCAAAACAGAATCAAGCTTGGTGTTCATTGCATCATGATTTCCAATCACATAAAATAGATGGGTTGTCAATACAAAAGTTCAGAGAGACAGATTTAAAATATACGGCCATTCTAAAAGGCCACATTAGGGAGACAAGACAGCTGTTTTTTTTGTTGTTGTTGTTTTCTTTTGGGGTCACACCCAGTGATGCACAGGGGTTACTCCTAGCTCTGCACTCAGGAATTACCCCTAGCAGTGCTCAGGGGACCATATGGGATGCTGGGAATCAAACTTGGGTCGGCCGCGCGCAAGGCAAACGCCCTACCTGCTGTGCTATTGCTCCAGCCCCACAGCTGTTAGGAAAAGCACAGCACATGTGCCTCCCTGGGCTTGGTTCCCAGCACCACATACTCCCCAGCATTGCTGGGTAAAAACTGGCATGCCTCCAGAACTATCAGGTATGCCTGGGACCACAGAGCCCAAACAACATTGCACCCTCAGCCCCAGAGCTGAACCACCAGCAAGGTTGGTATAAAATTGCCAGTGGAACACCTGGTCCTCTTGAGTACCACTTGGGAGCACCTTCCCACTCAAACTGCCATGTTGAGGTTTAGTGGTTATTTTTGAATCTGTGTCTGTGGGGTTGGGAGGAGTTTCCCAACCTCAGAGACTGTGATTCACTCCCAGTGGTACTCAGTCCAGTGCTCCTGGAGCCTAACCAGGTGGGAATTAAACCTAGGAACTCCATAGGGCGTATGCTCCACTCCTCTGAACTATCTCCCTGGCCCATGTCAGTGGTTTTAAGTGTGCGGGAAGAAAATATTTTATAGGACTTAGTTCTCCAAAAGTCTATGAGCACAGTAGCAGGAGAATTCAGGCCCACCCAGACACACCGACTTTATTGGCCCGATTCCATAACACTTCCTTCCGTTGCATATAGCCGCCCACCTGAACTCTTTTCCAACTATTTGTCCTCCATTCCACTCTTCTGTCCATCCAACTCAAAGGGAAATCAGCCCCTCTTGAAGTGTCCCCACCTCTTGGCTGCGTTGACATTGAGGATGTAAAGGACAGTGTCCGGTATGGAATGCACTGACTGCAGGCAACCAAAAAGTGAGAAAGCTCTGCCGGCTGTAGCCTCCACATCGTCAGGCTCCTGAGGGGAGCCCACGCCTTGGAAGGTCTGTTGTGAATATATTAGAGAGATATTCTTGATATCTAATTGGGAATCATCCAAGTAGCCTAAACAAAATAATTTTATTTCTATTTAAAAATATTTAAATATTGAAATTGCACATATTTAGAAAAGAAAGCATTTGTTGTCAGAATATATAATGGTAAAACTTTCTTCTTTTTTTTTTTCCTGCATCACACCCGGCAATGCACAGGGTTACTCCTGGCTCTGCACTCAGGAATTACTCCTGGCAGTACTCGGGGGACCGTATGGGATGCTGGGGATCGAACCCCAGTTGGCCCACTGTACTATTGCTCCTCAGCAATAGTACTATAATGTAAAACTTTCTTTGAAAAAATTCTAGTCTAATACTATATGAACATGTTAAGAGTGGTAGCTTCAGAGTTAGTATTTTCACCAATTTTAATTTCATATATTTGCATATCTTCTTTTTACATTGATTTTTATATATATACATATATATTATTTGCAGAGCTGAAAATATTGTAAAAGTTTTACAAAAGAAAGAAAAAATTGTATCCAATACTCTAGATTGAATAAGATTTGTCATTTGAATTGCTGTCTAACATTTTCACATAGACATAATTAGACATAATGTACTTCTATGCCAAAACACAGTAATAACAAGTCTCACAATATTCCTGGACCCACTAGAGCAAATCAATGAACAACAGGAGGACAGTGACAGTACTTTTATGATTAGATTTTCTTTTCTGTTTGTTTGTTTTTGGGGGTCAGACCTGATGGTGCTCAGGATTTACTCCTGGCTCTGTGCTCAGGGCTCACTACAGCTGGTGCCCATACGGGATGCCATGTATACAAATCAAGCTGGCTGTGTGCATGGCAAATGTCCTACTCCCTGTACTATTGCTCCAGCCCTATGATTAGTTTTTTTTATTATAAAGTGTTCTTTCACTTACAGCTCTTCCTTAGAACTTACAGTGTGACATAAATTCAATTATACTCAAACTTGGAACTAAATCAACAATTTCTCCTTTTTATCTGTGACTTTGTAACAGCTCTTCCTAAAGACCCAAACCAAATGCATGTCTTACATAAAAACCAGCTTCCATGTCCTTTTTCCTCCCATCTTAGTCCTGATTACCTGGCATTCTCATTTGTCACTGAGATGATGCTACAGACGTTGTTAATCTTTTTGGTTGTTGTTTGGTTGATTGGTTTGGTTTTGATCTACACCAAGTGGAGCTCAGAGTTCACTCCTAGCTTTATGCTCAAAGATCGCTCCTGACAGGGTTTGGAGGTACTATGGGGTGCCAGAGATTGAATCCGGGTCTGCCACATGCAAGACAAACACCCTACCCACTGGACTATCTCTCTAGCCCCCAGTTACTCATTCTTTTACTGCTTGTGGTTCCCACCCACAGATCTGGAAGCTTTTCTTAAGTCTGAGGGTATTTTGCATCCTCAACAATGAGCACAATGTAGTAGTTTTGATGCTCAAAACTTGAAGATAGAATAAAGTGATCACCATTTTTGTTCATTTCTGATTACTCATGCTACACATTGCTTCAGAATGGATGCTTACCATAGAAAGATTTTTTTTTTTCCACACTGTGGATTTTAGGTGACCACATGCAAAAATGAAACAATGCTTGGCCATGGGCCACCTTCTTCCTCCTCGCACTGGGGCCTTTCAACACCGTTAAATTCCAATACTAAGCAATTTCCTTCCGAACATTCCTTTAGAGAAATTCATTTCCCCGAACAATTAGTCATCTCAGAAGATAATTCCCTTTTCCTCTCTTTAACAAAATTACAATGGCTGAAAGACATGCTGGCGTTGAACAGCTCAGATAACGGTCTTTACAGAGTGTACCTGGAGTACTGAAAATCTATTTTTAACTTACGAATTGTGTTTATTACTTTGCTGTGACTTTCCTTACAAGTGGTAAAACTGTAGAAACAAATGTTTACAAATGTACATAGGTGCAATCGTATAGTCACTATTATAAAAAGTAGACTGTTCAATGGTTCTTCTCCTGATGATATGATTACATTTATCTGTCATTTTCTTAGATAGATAGATAGATAGATAGATAGATAGATAGATAGATAGATTCAGAAGGAACCTGGGGGTTTCTCCTGCCGACTCTTGGCCAAATGGGCCTATTTTTCATTGTGAAGTCTGAGGTTGCAGGGTTGCTTGGGTCACTGGCTCCCTAGGGTATACCTGCTCCTCTCCGCAAATGGTGGTCATGGGTCTCAAAGGCTACATCGACCATGCTTGAAGGATCATGTCGTGCTGGGATCAGCAGGATGCAAGGCATGTGCCTTAAACTTTGCACTACCTCTCTGCCCCAGCAGTCACTTGATCACTTGACTTCCCGTTATTTGTAGAGTTGCTCGAGCAAGAGCCAGTAACATCTCCATTTGTCCCTGTTGCGTGCCAGTGTAGCCCAATGGCATCTGTTCGCTCTGGGAACATGAAGAGCCTCAAACCGATCGTTCATGATCTTGACGAAGAAGTCTGACCATCTGCTAGGTGGGCGGTCACGCGGTCTTTTGACATCCTGTGGAATCCAGTCAGTAACAGCTCTAGTCCAGTGGTCGTCTTTAAATCTCATTACGTGACCAGCCCATCTGGTTTTTGACACCTTGGCAAACGAGACAGCGTCCCTGATTCTTGATCATCGACGGATGTCGGAACTCTGGATTCTTTCTCTCATTTGAGTGAAACATGATATTCCAAGCTTAGCTCTTTCAATTCCTCTTTGGGAGACCCGAATAGCGTTCTCATCCTGCCCCATCAGTAGTTTTAAATTGGCCCTCCCATTGATCATCGATTTGCTCGAGTGGGCCCAGTAACGTCTCCATTGGAGACCTTGTTGTTACTATGTTTGGCATATCGAATACGTCATGGGGAGCTTGCCAGGCCCTGCCATGTGGGCGAGATACTCTCGGTAGCTTGCCGGGCTCTCCGAGAGGGGCGGAGGAATCGAACTCGGGTCGGCCATGTTGGCTGCGTGCAAGGCAAACGCCCTACCACTGTGCTATTGAAAAAAATCTGTGCCTTGTACATGGTTGACCCAGGTTTATCATCGGCACTGAAAATGGTCCTCTGAATTCCACCAAGAGTGCTCATGAGCACAGAGCCAGGAATAAGCCCCAAGTACAATCAGGTCTGACCCCAAAATCAAATACAATTTAAAAACCTGTGTACTTTTTTTTTTCTTTAATTTTTTTACTTTTAGGCTGGAGGTAGAAACTGTGGTGCCCATAACTCTAGTTCAAATCCCTAGTACAACAGATGGTTCCCTGAGTACTGCCCGAGTCTCTCCTGAATACAGAGCCAGAATAGCCTCTGAGCACTGCCTATTATGACACAAATATCCATTTTTTTAAGTTACATAAATATTTTTTCCAAATAATGTTTTCCTATATATTTTCTAGTACACTAGTGATGGTCATATAATATCTTCTCTCCCCACCACCCCTGGCCCTTGTCAACGACCCAAGAGCTCATGAACTCACACTTGCTCTGAGTGCTTCCTGGCCAGCAAGTCATCTGCCAGTCACATTCTCTTTGATGACCCTCAATAGCGGAGACCTCAGGATTGTCTCAGTGGCCAGAGTTTGAATTTGGGATCTTGAGCTGTTGGAAAAGTGATTTAAGCCACCAGAATAATCTTCTGGCCCTTTTTCACCAGGGATCCCAAATTTTGAGACTGTCTACTTCAGTGCACACAGAGGCACCAGGATTGTGCAAAGCACTTAAAACCATTGAATCTTCTTCTGGAGTCCAAAAATCTTCATTACCTTGCAAAGTTCTGTTCCATTCCTTTTAACCTGCAGGCTGAGTGTTAGCAATACTACTATGCGCATTCTCTATTTCCCTTAATCAATGAAAAGAATCTATCAATTGTTTCTCAGACAAGTCCAAACTTAGAAATCTAACTAGGAGCCAGGGAGATATCACATAAATAAGGGGCATATATATCTTGCATTCATGGACCCCAGGTTTAATCCCTGGTATGGCACATAGTCTCTCTGCTCCACCTGCACTACTGAGCACAAGCAACATTGTATTATAGGGCAGAGCATTGAACCATCACACCAGTGAGAATGGTTTATAGAAAAAGATTGAAAACCACCAGTGTTGGCAGGGATATGATACAAAAGGAAACCTTATTCATTGCGGTTGAAATGCTGTCTAGTTCAGTCTCTTGGCAAAGAGTATGGAAACTTCTCAAAAAGTAAGACTAAAGCTTCCTTATAAATTTCAGCAATTCCACTTCTTGGCATCAAACTCATAACACAAAAGCATTCATTCAAAAAGATCTAAGTATACCAATGTTCACTGCAGCACTAACTACCATAGGCAGGAGATGGAAAAAATCCAGATATCCAATGTCAGATGAATGGAAAAAGAAGCAGTCGTGCAGTGGCACACACACACACACACACACACACACACACACACACACACACACATACTACTTAGCTATTAGAAAATATAAAATCTTGCAAAATAAGTCAAAGGGAAAATGACAACTACTGGATGATCACATTCTTCTATATGTGTATATATACATATATTTAAAAGATATATAACATATGGAGTAACAGGTAGTAGGGGGTTGAGATGGGGAAGAAGAGGCTGACTAGATGTGAAACAAGACAGCTGTCAGATGAAGGCTATTGAATTGAGAACTATTGTTTTGAAGTAAGATTTTAAGTTGGTTCTACTTTTTTTTTTTAAATGAAAGATACCTTATAGAGCATATAAACCTACTTACAGCTTGAATAGGACCTATTCTGCCCATTTATGGTTAGACTAAAGTGACAAATACAGCAAGATGAAAGTATTTTTTTTCAATCTTTTGTTGTTGTTACTGTTATTCTTCCCAAAGACCATCTTCAGTGTGCTCCAGGGCCATGTGGCACCAGAGATCAAGCCTAGGGCCATGCATATGCAAGGTATGTGCTCAACCACTGGAGCCTCATCCCTGCCCACCGTTGTTCCTTTATTTTCTAATTTATAAGACACCTTCCCCTCCAGACTTCATAGTTCTCTTAAGTCATATTTTGGGCAAAGCAGTATTCTTTCCTTAACACTTTCCTCTTTATATCTGCTGGGAATAAGAAAGGGTTATTCTCATATGGATACAAATTGAATATTCGAGGTCGGACTACATTATTTGCCAGCAACCTTTGCTATTCTCAGCCTTGTGACTGTTATCTCTCCTTCAGGGGAACCAGGAGGGCCAACCACTGCACTTTTGTGAATGGGGGGGTTTGTAAAATTTGCTAAGGTTTTAACACTTGATATCCTTATTGATTTGCTCGAACGGGCCCCAGTAACGTCTCCATTTGTCTCTGTCACGTGCTAATGTAGCCCAATGGTGTCTGCTCGCTACAGGAACATGAGAAGCCTCAAACCATTTGTTCAGGGTCTTGATGAAGAAGTCTGACCATGTTGTAGGTGGGTAGCCACACGATCTTTTGATGTCCCGTGAAAAGATCCAGTCAGTAATAGTTCTAGTTCAGCGGTCATCTCCAAATCACGTTATGTGTCCAGCCCATCTGATTTTTGACACCTTGGCAAACGGGACAGCATCCCTGATTCTCCATCATCGACGGAGGTTGGAACTCTGGATTCCTTCTGTTACTTGAGTGAAGCGTGATACTCCAAGCATAGCTCTTTCGATTCCTCTTTGGATGGCCCAAATAGCATTCTCATCCTATTTTCGTAGGGCCCAGGTCTCTGAGGTATATGTTAGTGCAGGAAGAATGGTGGAGTCGAAGAGATGTGCCCAGAGCCATAGTTTCTTCATCCTCTTACCTATTTCTTCGATGTTCTTGAAGGGGTTCCATGCTGCTCTCTTCCTCCTGCGCAGCTCAGGTTCCAGCTCGTTCTTCATGTTGAGTTCTTGATCCAGGTACACATAACTGCTACATTCGGAGATGTTCATTCCATTGGGGCAAATGGAACGTCAAGAACTAGTCAGTTTTTCACAAACATTGTCTTCGTGAGATTCAGCTGCAGTCTGACCTTTTCACACTCACGGTCGAAGTTGGCCAGCATTTGTGTCACTTGGCTAATGTTTGATGTTATTAGAACGATGTCATCAGTGAAGCAGAGGTGGTGTAGTGGCTGACCATCTATCTTCACTCCCATTCCTTCCCATTCCAGTCATTGCATGACATTCTCGAGGGTGGCACTGAAGAGTTTTGGTGAAATGGTATCGCCCTGCTGAACCCCTCTCTTTACGTCAATGATCACTTCCTAGTAGAATGGTGAGATTCATTAAAACACTCTCTTACTGGAAAGGGAAAGCAAGAAGAGACAGTCTGACTACCTACCCATCTCCCCATACTTCCTGAAGCCCCAGCAGTCATGCCCATGAATAACCTCCGACGCCAAGTAAGCAGCTCATTCACCGACTATGACCCAGAGACTCATAAATAAATCGAAAGAGATTAACAAGTGGGCAGAATTTCTTCTGGATGATGCCAAAGGCTGAGTCATTCCGGCACCCCAGAGGGGGCATGTGAGCCTAGCACTGGCCCAAACAGAGCTTTGGCAGCAGAAAACTCCACACTCCACAATTGCCTTCATGCTCCAGGATGGACTCCACTGTTTGGAGGAGCCTCATCCAGAAATCTGTTGAAAACTCAGATATGCAGCTTTTGTGACTGAAATCTCTAGACTTTCACAACTGGGGATGGGCTATATCCCCTTTCCTTCCCCTTCCTCCCCATCTTCTGGAAGTCCTGGCAGTCATATACACCCAGTTAAAGTCACCACCCAGTTAAAAATTGAACTTCAGCTGTATCACCCCTGTTTAGAATATTGGACGCCCTGGAGCAATATTTCAAACTCTACAACACTGATAAACCAGAAGTAGTGAACCAGATTGGATGGATGCAAATCTAGAAGGCAATCAAGCTTGATTAACAAAATATAAACACTGAAGGCTTAACCTGCAACAGCATTTTAGTAATCTCTTATACAAGAGGTTAATGGCTCCATGGTGAGATACAGCAATCTTCACTAACTTCCTTCTAAGGAAGCATTTTCTTATCATCCTTTAAGCAAATATAACAAGCAATATAAAATAAATTATTTAGGATCTGATGTGGGAACAGGATTAAGGGGTGGTTAGGAAAATTAGAAATAATGGTAGTGGGAAAGTGCAATGGTGGTAGGATTGGAGTTGATAAATTGTAATAAAGCTGATGACTTAATAAAGTTATAAGATATAAAAAGAAGTCTGGAAATAATTTAGGGGCAAGGATCAAGGGCATTGGGCCCCTTTAAGGTGTAAATGCAAAGCATATGTATGTTTGTTTGTTTCTTTTGAGGCCTGGGGGTGGGGTTAGAGAACACAGCCAGTGATGTTCAGGGCATACTCCTGGTGATGTAGCAATTTGCGATGCAGGTGATCAAATCTAGGTTCCCTATGTGTAAGGCAAGTGCTTTAATCTTTGTATTATCTCTTTGGTCTCAGTATTTAATACACACACACACACACACACACACACACACACACACACACACATATATATATATACACACATATATTTGGGTTGGAGCGATAGCACAAGCAGTAGGGCATTTGCCTTACATGCATCCAGCCCGGCTGAGCCGGGTTTGATTCCTCCGCCCATCTCGGAGAGCCCGGCAAGCTACAGAGAGTACCTCGCTGGCACAGCAAAGCCTGGAAAGCTACCTGTGACGTATTCGATATGCCAAGCACAGTAACAACAAGTTTCAAAATGGAGACGTTACTGGACCCGCTCCAGCAAATCAATGAACAATGAAAGGACAGTGACAGTGACCTATATTTATGCTATATATAAACTACTAGATCCAACAGTACCATAAGCATGGGGCTTAACTACCACAGTTAAATTTAAAAATGTAAGAAGTTGGAGCATCAGGGATTTAGGACTGTGGGAGGGAAACTGGGGAAGGGAGTAGAGGAATGAAAACAAGGTGTAGTGGGACTGGGGAACAATATGCCTAAAAACCCATTGTAGGCAACTATGTAAATCACAGTGTAAATAAAATTTAAAAAAAAGAAAACATTGTCCCAAATCATTTTCTCCTCCTTTGTCATGTTTTCTCTATTTGGTTGGTTAGTTGTGGTCGTAGGCATTTGGGGGACTTAAGAAAATAGAGTTGCCATCTGGGGCAACCTGTGTAGGGGTGGATGAGTTCCTCTCCCCAACCCAGCAGAGCCCAGTGGCCAAAAACCTCCAGAACTCAATCTCTGCCATGCTATTTGCTGATCTCAGACTGGCATCACCCATCAGTGAATCTGCTGGAAAACAAGGTATGTGGGACTTGTAACTGAAATCTCCTGGCTCCCATGGATTCAGGAATGGGCGACCTCGATCCACCTCCCTGTGTTTCTGATAGCCTGGCAGTACACCCAGGAACTACCTCTGGCTTATGATTCACAGTCATGATACTCAGAAATAAATCAGAGAGAGCAACACAGAGCGATATACCATAGCAATGCCTCTGGACTCCAAAGTCTCATCCAGTTAAAAAAATTAAATTAACCTCAGCTATATAATAGTATTTAATATTTTAGAATTTCTGCAGCCACGAATATGACATTTCATTTTTATATAAGGGCTTAATGACTCCGGGGTGTGAAATACAACAACCTTCAAATACTTTAAGAAAATTTTTTGGGATCATTTAGTGGATTATTTATAAGAAACAATACAAAATTGCTTAGGTCCTGCTTTGGAGGCAGAGTTTGGAGGTCGGGATAGAAACACTCGAAATATGGTGATGAGTAGATATATTAGTGGTGGGATTGGTTTTGGAATATTAAATGTAACAAATTGTGAACAGCTTTGTAAAACTATAATAAAAATATAAAAAATTTTAAAAAAAATAGAATTGCTAATCCATGGTGTTTGTGGTGTTTTTGTGGAGCTCATTTGTGTGTGTAGATAAGCTGCAGTGAGCCATTCTAAAAGAGGCTCTGCGGGTGCACTAGCAGACTTGTAAGCGTCACAATCGCAGGATGAAGTCAGAAAGTTCTCACCATAAGAATGTTTGTGTCCAAAGTGAGCAGAACAAGAGGACGTATATAGGTCAGGAGAAACCTTTTAATCTAATTTACCTAAAAGTGAATTACTGTACTCTCTTACCTCTTTCTCACAGTAATATATCAAAACTATAGTCAAATGAAGATACAATCAATGGGTATTCAGCCAAACCAGTCGGGGAAAATTGAGGTCACTAGTTGCCACAAATATTTTGCTTTCAAACCAAAAAAACATGACAAATTGTACGTAATATTTTAATTTAAATTGTACATATTTGTCTCTTGCCTTATGACACACATGTCTTTTCTGTTCTCAGGCCATACCTGGTAGTGGTACAGCTACTCCAGACTCAGTGCTCAGGGGTTCCTGCCAATGTCTGACTTTTGGCCTTACCTATTAGTATTTATGACTCACAAATCTTTATTCAATTTGATCATGGAAAGGGAATTGTCAGTGTGAACTTGTGATCTAATCGTGAATTGGAATTCATAGAATTCATTGTCCTAAAGACACTATGCCCACTGACTTTGATAACATAAAATGAAAATATCCTCCTGTTTCCTAGGTTACATGTGTTAAGAATAAACAATTCCCTGTAATAGCCAGCAGCCTGGGTATAAGGTCAAGACCAGGTACGTTGTACCTTGATAATCTTGCAAGTACAAATATCAGCACCAAGAAAATTAACTTTCCATAACTTTTTATTTTCTACAGAAAATTTAAATACAATGATTGTTGAAGGAAAGCAGTGCCTTCTTTATGAGCTAATATGCACCATTAAATGTTGATAAAGAATATACCATATTCATACATTAGTAATGCACTGAAAATAAAGATAATTCAGGCCAGAAATGTTGCACAGTTTTAGAGCTCATGCCTTTATGTGTAAGGCCCTGTGTTCAATTCCTAGTACTGCATTCCCCAATAATAATAAATATGATTTAAGTACTAAATCATATTACTTATTAAAAAAGGCCTTCCCGTTGTTCGTCGATTTGCCTGAGCGGGCCCAGTAACGTCTCCATTGGAGACTTTGTTGTTACTGTGTCTGGCATATCGAATACATCACGGGGAGCTTGCCAGGCTCTGCCGTGCGGGCGAGATACTCTCGGTAGCTTGCCGGGCTCTCCGAGAGGGGCGGAGGAATCGAACTCGGGTCGGCCATCTTGGCTGCGTGCAAGGCAAATGCCCTACCGCTGTGCTTTCGCTCCAGCCCATTACTTATTAAAATAAAGGCCCATTAAACTATTAATATTTTTATTTTGTCACCATTCTACAAGGAAGTGATCATTGACGTAAAGAGAGGGGTTCAGCAGGGCAATACCATTTCACCAAAACTGTTTAGTGCTACCATTGTGAACGTCATTCGATGACTGGAATGGGAATGAAAATAGATGGTCAGCAACTCACACCTCATGACCCTGAACAAACGGTTTGAGGGTCTTCATGCTCCTATAGCAAGCAGACACCATTGGGCTACATTAGCACTCGACAGGGACAAATGGAGACGTTACTAGGGCCCACTCGAGCAAATCGATGATTAATAGGATATCAAGTGATCAAGTGATCAAAATTTTGTACTATTCACAGAATTCTTATCATCTTATTATCTAAGAGTAATGCTGTATTGAAATAGAGTCAGAGTAACTGGTAATCACTACTTGCCCTCTATACGTTTCCCTAAGTAATTTTGTCTTCTAGGCCAATTATTATTATTTTTTTTTATTAGTGAAACACCATGAGATACAGTTGTAGACTTACAAGTTTTTGTGCTTGGGTTTCAGTTATACAATGATCGACTACCCATCCCACCACCACTGCCCATTCTACACCCCTACCAATCCCAGTATCCCTCCCACCCCCCATCCCCCCTCCCACCCTGCCTCTGTGGCAGGACACTCCCTTTTGTTCTCTCCTTTTGGGTGCTGTGGTTTGCAGAAGAGGCATTGGGTGGCAATCATGTTCGGTTTAGAGTCTACTTTCAGCATGCATCCCTCGTCCTGGGCAGATCTTCCCAGCACCCTTTATTTGGTGCTCCCTTCTCCATAGGCCAATTATTTTTAATTCCATTTATTCAGTAACTCTAAATAACAAATTAAAAAGCAATATTCTTAAGCTCTAAAAAAACAGATACTGCTTCCCCCCCGTCCAAAGAATGAAGCAGGGCTGGAGAAACTCCACATAAGGCACTTGCTTTGCATTTGCTATCCATGATTCAAACTGCATATGTTCCCCCAAACATCTCTACAAGTAATCCTTGAGCACAGTGGCAAGAACAAGCCCTGGGCACTAATGGGTGTGGCCACCCAGAAGAAGAAAAGGGAAAAAAGCATTAAAACCAATTATTTTTTGTCCCCATTCCATCCTGACTCCTCTCTTCAAAACTGTTGTATTTGGACAAAGGAGAAGTGTGTAGTGACATTCATTGTTAAAACAATACTGGGAGGGAACATAAAATGCCCACCAAAATGGAAATGGATGTAGTATTATTACAATAATATTTTTAGTAATTAATCAGAATCAAGATCAGTTAAAGAGCAGCTGTCATATGCATTGTCTGTGAGCACCTTCAGTATTCACACATATTATTTGTAAGAGTTAATGGGGTTGGAGCGATAGCACAGCGGGTAGGGTGTTTGCACCGCCAGGAGTAACTCCTGAGTGCAGAGCCAGGAGTAACCCCTGTGCATCGCCGGGTGTGACCCAAAAAGCAAAAAAAAAAAAAAAAAAAAAAAGAGTTTAATCAATTCATTTAACACTGGTTGCTTAAATTTGTACTTGGTTCACAGTGAGCACTCAAAATATCTCAGCTGCCAGTTTTTTGTTTTTACAAAATAGTCATGCTAACCCTACCTATGTTATCATTCCAGTGAACAATAAAGGAACCTAGTGAACATTGAGGTTAAACTACTTGCCCAATGGGATCAGTTTCCTAAGGACTCAATGGCCAGCAATAAAAAAGTCATCGGGGCTGAAGTGATAGTACAGCATTTAGGGTAGTTGCCTTGCATGTGCCAGACCTGGGTTTAATCCCCAGCATCCTATATAGTCTCCTGAGTACCACCTGCAGTAATTCCTGAGTGCAGAGCCAGGAGCAACCCCGAGTATCATCGGGTGTGACTGAAAAAAAAAAACCCCAAAAACAAAAAACAACAACCAAAAAGCAATCCCTGAGCATTGCTGGCAGTGTGAGTCAAAAAACAAAAATAAGCCAAAAAATAAAGTCATGATGGATATTCTTGGCCCTACCTAGCATTGTCATTATTCTGGACCTTTTCTTAAACTGTCTTCTTTCTTTCTGTCTTCTCTCCTTCTCTTCTCTCTCTCTCTCTCTCTCTCTCTCTCTTTCTCTCTCTCTTTCTCTCTCTTTCTCTCTCTTTCTCTCTCTCTCTCTTTCTCTCTCTCTCTCTGGTTTCATATATTGGAAAAAGAAAGTTCCCCTACATGATTCTTACTTTCCTCCACAAAAACATTATTAAACCAAGAAACCATAGCTTTCACAAAGTGTTAAATCATATTTACAAAAGCATCACCCTATCACCCTCCATGACAGAAATGTTTATAATTTGCAGTGCTCATTTGGAGAGAGAGGAGCTTTTCATTTATCATTCCTTCAGATATTGAGGCAAGGAACATTGCTTTCAACAGCAAAGAAAAATCCTTTTTTTCTGAATTTCTGTCACCGTTTCAGAAAAGCTGTAGGCCAAACATTTTTTGCTCTGATCCTCAGATAATCTAATCTAAATTAGACAAAAATGGTAAACTCAAGTGTACATATTCCCAAATTGATAATGAATATAATTTGTTAAAACAATTATACTGACCATGAGCCTCTAAATGAATTATCCTTGGTACTGATTACAGTCATGCATCTTATGGAGAAATGGGATGACATTCATCATGAAAGTAATCATTCTATATGAGTCATAGTGGGTATGCGTTTTATTTTATGGGAGGGTTTTTAACCACACCCTACTGTTTTCAGTGGTATTCTTGGCTCTGTGCTCAGGAGTAACCCATGGGATAGCCCAGGGAACTATATGCAGTGCTGGGAATGAAATAGGAAACAACAGCATGCAATTTAAGCATCTTACCGCCTCTGTTATGCCTCTAGCCCTGGGTATGCATTTTAAAGCACTGTAAAAAGTTGTAGCAAACAAAAGAATGGAACTTCTTTGATCTGGTAAAGTTCTCATATAAATTAATAATAATAATATCAAAAAAATTATTTTTTGTTATTTGGTCCACACCCAGCAATCAGGGCTTACTCTTGGCTTTGCTCTCAGGCATCACTCCTAGTGGTCTTTAGGGGGCCAAATGGGATGCAAAGGATTGAACCCCCTTGGCCACAAGCAAGGCAAGCACTTTACCCTCTATCCTATCTCTCTAGCCCCTTTATAAAGAATTTTTCCTCTCTGAAGTACAAAGTATTAAGTAGTAAAAGTACAGATTCTCCTTTAAATGCTTGATTATAGATAGAAGATACTGAAGAGGGTTTATTTCTGACATAAAGAATTGAAAAGAACTCATATTTATCTTTTTATCAACATTTGAGTCTAAAAAATATTAACTGAACTTTAGTTATGGTCAGAATCTTTTCAAAGGAAATGTTAAGAAGTGTTGACACCAGCATCATCTCTAAATCATCCTAAATCATCCAGGTGCAGATTATAGGAGTGATGCAGTGCCCATATTCCCTGTGCACATGTGCCCACATCTCCCCTCTTGAGATGCGTAATTTCATACTTTAACATTGGCATGTGTACTGAGAAGTCCATGTTCTCCCTTGAGCTTGTACCTTTTTCTACCTCTCTCCCTCCTTCCCTTAACTCCACCTTTACTTCAACGAGTTATACTTAAACAAAAATAAGAGGCATCTAGGTCCCACGGTGTGGGTGTGTCCACCCAGATAACGCTTAGAAGAAGACAGTACTTTAAATGTACAGAAAGGAGGGTTTAGGGCTGAGCTCACTTGACAACACTAACTTTAATATTCATAAGGAATAAAAACCTTTTAAAATGTTAACATTCTGCTTATATTTTATAATAAATGAGCCAACCTTTTTAAAAGTTGCCATTTTAGAATGATACCTATATCATGCATGTTTCTGATAGAAAAAATACTCAAGAAGGCACAGACTTTGTAAGTTTGTAAGTGAGGTTTCCCTGTTCACAATATGCAGAAGGATGGAATGAGTGTCTCAGCACAGTTGGGTACTGGAAGGTGCTCAATGATGGCATTCATTCTTAACTTAAATGAGTTAAAAGAAAGATTGTTCTGATATTATTGAAACATTAGCAGTGCTGTTTTACAGGTTTTTATACTATCAAGAGAATTTTTTAACCTACATTCATTGTGAAACTATTGACATATGGGTGCAACCAAGTGCTCAGTGAAAGATGAATGCACAAATACAATGTGTTTTTTTTTTTTTGCACATAATAGAATACTACTCAGCTGTAAGAAAAAAAAAAGAAAGAAATCTTACCCTTTTGCAACATAGAACTGGAGGTACATTTCAAGCTAAGTGAAGTAAGTCAGAAGGACAAAACACAAATTGGGTGATCTCATTAGAGAAGAAAGCAACAGAGAGGAAAGGCAACAGACAAAACCAAGTGAGAGCAAACCAGTGAACTCAGACCACAAAACTGAGTTTACTAGAGATGGCACAGGGGTAATTGAAGCAGAAAGAGGGACAAAAGACTGGTAGAGGGATGCAATGTAGCACAGTCCTCTGTTGTTCATCAATTTGCTTGAGCGGGCACCAGTAACATCTCTATTGTGAGACTTTTTTTTTTTTTATAGAGTAATAGTTACTTTTAATCTCAGTTGGTACAAACCTAATTTGTATTTTGGTTATAAAAGACAGGTATTTTATAGAGCAAGAATTCCCCTTAAGAACACAATATAAGAACCTTATATAACCTATAAGGGCTGATATCCAGGGAATACAAATTAAATTAGGAGTTTCCACAAAGACTAGTTTTCTATTATAATTTTAAAAACTATGATAATTTCCTAGAGATTTTGTATGAATTAAGAAGGATTAATCCATGGATTGCTAAAAGGAGTATAAATTTGCATAACAGATTGTTACAAGATTTGATTTTATCTTTCGAATCTGAATTATAAACAAGTCAATTTATCCATAAGTATACAACCAAAGATTATACAATATCTTCATAGAAGCTTTGTTCATAATTACCCCAAAATAGAAATGGAATGCATGTCTTTCTACAGGTGAATGGAAAAACTTATGATATTTTTTGACAGTGGGTACTACATAGCAATTAAAAGGGATAAACTCCTACACATAATAATATTAATTTCTCAAAAATAATATGTGATTTAGTACATAGACACCATACTTGACGCCATATTTTAATTAAAAATCTATATAGTCCTCTTTGTTTCTCCCAATGACTAGCCTTTCCCTTCTTTGCAAATGTAACAACTACCCTGACATCTCACACCATAGATTAATTTTGCCTATTGTCTAGTTCTCACTCTCGGAGAACCCAGCAGGCTACCGAGAGTATCCTGCCCGCACGGCAGAGTCTGGCAAGCTCTCCGTGGCATATTCGATATACCAAATGCCAGTAACAATGATGGGTCTCATTTCCCTGAGTCTGAAAGAGCCTCCAATGTGGCACTTACTAAAATCTCAGGGCTAGGACAAATGGAGACAATACTGGTGCCTGCTTGAGGAAATCAATGAACAACGGGATGACAGTGATAGAGTGATACAGTGAAAATTTTTTTATAAGTGAAATTACAGAAAAATTTACCATTTCACTTATTTATCTATTGTGAGACTTTTTGTTACTGTTTTTGGAACATTGAATACACCACAGGGAGCTTGCCAGGCTCTGCTGTGTGGGCGGGATATTCTCGGTAGTTTGCCAGACTCTTCAAGAGGGGCGGAGGAATTGAACCTGTGTCGCCCGTGTGCAAGGCAAACACCCTACCCTCTATGCTTTTGTTCCAGCCTGGTAGAGGGATTTTGCTTGAGTGGGCCCAGTAATGTCTCCATTGTGAGACTTATTGTTACTGTGTTTGGCGTATCAAATACGTCATGGGTAGAGAGATATTGGTACAACATTTTGAAAAGGAGAGAAACTACTACTAAAACAGAGTTGTATATTTTAACATTTCTTTATTTATGTGTTACAAGTACATGAATAATAGAATTTGACCCTACAACATTGTTCAAAGAAATTCATAATAGTATTATCTAGTTGTAATAGGTGCCTAGAGAAAGCTATTAACCATTTTGTAATAATCTCTCTAGACCAGAAGATTTATCAATATACTTTCAATTGGCCTATTATGGCCATCAAATAATTAAAATGTTTTTTCTAGGATTCTGAGCATTTCTTATTTTATGTTACCTTTGTTACTATTTTTATGTAGGTTATTTAATCAGGTAGATTTTTAAGTGTCTCTCCTGATGAAGCAAAAAAAAAAAATTAGAGAGCTAAATTAATTTTCTCCCTTTGAAGTGGAGAATTCTCCTAAGCTCTTAATATCTTCATAGTGTAGTGAGAGCAATCAGAGAGAAAAGATAATCAGTTTCTAGTTCAGTTCATCACAGTGGAAGTTTCTATTAAATAAATTCTTAAGCACCTTAGAGCTTGGAGAAAAGTCACAGGATATGGTTGGAATTCAAGACAGAATATTGTTTGAATTGTCTATTATTTTCTTCTATGGTAGCATAGGTCATTATGCATTTTCTAGGAATAATGTATGGTGATAATACTGAAAATAAATGTTTTGCAAGAGTATCATTCCAGTACTGTACTACAAAAAAAAAAATTTCTCTTTGAAATTTATTCTTTGAGAATCAGAGTTAAAAGAGAACAAAGGGAGAGATGAATGATTAATTTAATGTGATCTCTCCTTTAGCTCAGGTTTATAACGTACAATGAGGACTCCACAGAGGAAGTTGGGAAAAAAATCTAGGGGTTTGAGATGGGGAGTGCAGGGCATAGAATGAAATCCAGTGAAAGAGCATTTCTGACAGTCTAGATCAAGGTTTCCTTAATGTTTTCCACTGGAAACCTCTTCTTACCTAAGAAATGGAGCATGGTTAGAGACACCTCTGATTCATTATGCTTTTAAGTTTGAAGTATTTTTGATCGTTGTAGCCTTTTGCTGTTCTCAAAAATTTTTTGTGGGGCTGGAGAGATAGCACAGCGGGTAGGGCGTTTGCCTTGCACGCGGCCGACCCAGGTTCAATTCCCAGCATCCCATATGGTCCCCTGAGCACCGCCAGGAGTAACTCCTGAGTGCAGAGCCAGGAGTAACCCCTGTGCATCGCCAGGTGTGACCCAAAAAGCAAAAAAAAAAAAAAATTTTTTTTTGCAAGGGTCAGAGTGATAGTGTAGCAGGTAGGGCATTTGCCTTACACGTGACCAACCTGGGTTTGATTCCTGGCATCCCATCCCATCCCAAGCACCGCCAGAAGTAATTACTGATTGCAGAGTCAAGAATAACCCCTGGGCATCTCTGAGTGTGGCCCCTAAACAAAAACAGAAAAAAATTTACTTGCAACCCCCACATGGGGTGTTGGTCTACAATTTAAGAATGCAGATTCAGAGGGTATGGTCCCACCAACAGGTCAACATGTACCTGTGGGGTGAATGCATCAGCAGCCTGATGGTGCCTTCAGGCTTCCTGACACCCCCAAATTGCTGCTGTGCCTTTGGCTGGACCCCAACAACTTGGGACCAAGTTTACCAAGAAATTAAATGGCCAAAAGTTAAGTATGCGGGAGCCATGCCCACAAACCACCACTGGCTCAGCTATAAGCTCATTTATTGGCCTTATTTAAGAGACCCGTAGATAAATTTCAAAAGAGATCAAAAGCCACAGTTAATCTTGGACCCGCGTGTGGCTGAACAGACTGGGGTAAATCAAAGGGGGACAGGTTGACCTGCGTCTGCCCAAGCAGTGCCCCCAGCAGCTGCTTGCTTCCACAATCCAAAATCATCTACTTACTACTAAGCACTGACAGTCACCCCACAAACCAACTCCAGCACCACCCTGTAGGGTTGATTACTGGCCTTGCTTCAGAGACCCATAAATGAATCTCGAAAGAGATCAAAAGCCAGAGACACAGCAGTGAGTCCCGGAAGACACCACAGAGCAAGAGATCTCTCTGGGCCCCATACTGAGCCAATTTCCTTGGGCTACCCCAGATGGAGCAGGTGCAGTTTCTGCGCCTACTCCGGATGGAATCCTGGTGACCAAGAACTTCCACAAATAAGGCACAGGTATGCGGGTTCCAGGACTAAATCTCCATGCCCCATGGCAGCAGAGGCACCGGGCTCTCCCTTCCGGGCTTCCTGCTCACTTGTCGGCCTGGCTGTCACACCCACAATGTGCTTCTGGGCGCCATTTTAGCACACCAACACCCCTGATCCAGAGATACCCAAATGAATCTTAAAATGGATTAGTGCCCGAACAAGATTGCCACTCAATGTCTCTTTTACAAGCCACAGCACTCAAAAGGAGAGAGATAACAAAAGGGAATGCCCTGCCACAGTGATAGGGTGAGATGGGGGGAAGAGGGGTGGGAGGGATACTGGGACTGGTGGTGGTGGAGAATGGGCACTGGTGGAGGGATGGGTATTCGATCATTGTATAACTGAAACCCAAGCAAAAAAATTTGTAAGTCTACAACTGTACCTCATGGTGTTTCACTAATAAAAATTTAAGGGGGAAAAATGGATTAGTGCCCTACAGAAATGTCTTTGGAACCCAAACATGTATAATCTAGGATTCCAGAAACATGCAGCCACAGCATCCATGATATTCAAAATGAGCAATGGACAGCAAATGGTCTGGCATCTGCCCCGGGCAGGCAGGCTTGAATGGTGGTGGGAAAAATGAGCAAAAATTAATGCCCAAAAGTAGAGAGAGAGAGTATTGGGGAAATTTCCCGCCATGGAGGCAAGGTGAAGACTTGGATAGGGGATGGATATACTGGGGACGCTGGTGGTGGAAAGTTTGCACTGGTGGAGGGATGGGTGTTCAATCATTGTACAGCTGAATCTCAAGCATAGCTTTGTAACTGTATCTCACAGTGATACAATATAAAAAAAAAGTAATGTGAAATTCATGCCCAATTCAATCAGCTTAAACAATGGCTGAATAAATAGCAGTATTCCTACACTAAAAAAAAAAAAAAAAGAATGCAGACTCTAAGGGCCTTACGGAGAGGTCATGGAGCACCTGCTTTGTATGCAGAAGGCCCAGGTTTAGTTTCTGGCACTGCATGGTCCTCTGAGCACTGTTCAATCACTTTACCTGCAAGTGAAATTGAACTTTTCAGCTATATGATTCACCTATGGGAGCATTTGAAATGCAAACCCACTCTCTTTATTTTATGGCAGGGAGCTGGGGTGAGGTGGTGGTTCCAGTACTCAGTGGATACCCCTGGCTCACTGCCTGAGGATTCCTCTCCCTTTGATGTTTATGAGACCAAACTTGGGTCTCCAGTATGCAAAGCATGTTCTTCAAACTGATGAGATATCTTTCCAGTCAGAAACCAAACTCTTGGCTCTTCAGAATAAAAGTGAAGATGAAGATGAGGTGCTAAATTTGTGCTAAATATTATGCTTGGCCATTCATTAAGTATTATTATTATTATTATTATTATTATTCCCACTCTTTATTCATTCTTGAATCATCTTAAAGTCTTTTTTAGGACTGAGGTAGTTGATGTTCAGAAAAGTAACAGGCAGCAAGTCATAAACTGTCAATAAAACCAAGATCTACTTTTAAAAGCTTCTTAGACTTTGCGCTTTGACATGGTTTGGAAAAGAGGCATTACAGAAAGCTTATATTCCTTCTTATGATGTTCATTTTATGTGCAATCTTTTTATTAAAAGTAAAACAACAAAACCTTAATTGTAGTCTGGGTCTAGCTCAGTAGCCAGACACTAGCCCTGTAAATGCCAGTCATAAATTGATTCCCTCCAGTGTCCCATAAGCTCTTGGGATCCCCAGCTGAGCCCCAACAGAATGTGTGATCTCCAGGGCACCACAACCAAGTATGTGTGAACTTTGGTCACAGCAACAACAAAACAACAACATCGTGTGGGAGGGGGCACTATGAAATAAAAGGATTTTTAGAATAGATTTAGATGTTGAGATATAGATTCACAAGAAATTGTGAGGTTACCCAGTTCCCCTTCTTATCAACATTTAATAGTAATAAAATTTGTTACAGTTAATAAATGAAGACCAATACAGATACCTTTTATTTTTTTCCAAGTACGTTATTTAGTCACCAGAACAATATGTAAAGTTCAGGGTTCCTTCTTATGGCTTTGTGGATCTTGAGCAAAAAATTTTTTTTGGCATTTTGACTTTTTGTTTACACCTGGTGATGCTCAGAGGTTATTCCTCACTCAGCATTCAGGAATTACTCCTGACAGTGCTGCGAGGGACATATGGGATGCCAAGGATTGAACCTGGATCAGTCGCATGCAAAGCAAATGCATTACCTGCTATACTATCACTCCAAACCCTTGAGCAAAAATTCTGAAACTTAATTTGATTATTTATAAAAAAAGGAAAAAATTTTTTATGAGGACCAACTAGCATATTTGTAAAGGGTCCCCAAAGATAGTTGGAAATGATCACTCTGGATAAGAACTGTGTGCTCAAAGTAGGTAAAGGAGCAAACATAATAACCTCTCAGTATTGGTAATGCAAACCATAATGCCCCAAAGTAGAGAGAAGGAAGGAAAGTGCCTGCATAGAGAGTGCCTTCAGGCCTAGGGTTTGTGTGTGGTGGTGGTGGGGAGGGTGGGGATGGTGGGAGGGAAACTGGGTACATTGGTGGTGGGAAATGTACACTGGTGGAGGTATTGGTGTTGGAACATTGTATGACTGAAGCCTGATCATGAACAGCTTTGTAACTGCATTTTATGGTGTCACTGTCACTGTCCTCCCATTGTTCATCGATTTGCTCGAGCGGGCCCAGTAACATTGTGAGACTTGTTGTTACTGTGTTTGGCATATTGAATATGATTTTATTGTGATTCAATAAAAAAAGGAAGGCGGGAGTATGTAATAGTTTTTTCCCTTGACTAAGTGTCATAGAGATTCAAATACTTCAGTGAACATTGCTAACACCTAGAAAAATACATGTGTGTGTGTGTGTGTGTGTGTTTTTAATCTGCAGCTAAAATGTTTATAAGACCAAATTTCAGACCAAATATCCACCTGGGAAAATACCTGGGTGCAGGAAGAACAACATAAGTGTCAGCCTGGAAACTTCCTTTCAGGTAGAAGATCAGAAGAGGCATAGAACTCCACATGCCCTATTTTTCGAAAAAAGAAATTGTGGGAAGGTGAGTGACACATATGAATTGATGATTGGCTACATTTGAAGTTATATTTAGAGATGGTAGAGATAGTACAGTCAAGGTAGATCCCACACAAATGTTACCACATATGGCCCCTTGAGCAACACCAAGAATGGTCCCGGAGCATGGAGTTAAGAGTGAGCCCTGAGTATAGCTGTGTGTGATCCCTAAATAAAAAACAAAGAAATTAGATTTACCTTTAAGGGTTGATCCACTTATGGGAGTTCAAATGACTGCATTTAGTATAAGTAGAGAGAAGCAAAAAAGTTTCTCCTTTGCTAGAGTAACAGTGCAGGAGGTAGGATTCTGCCATGCTGGGGTTGATTTCTGGAACTTCAGGGTTCCCTGAGCTCAGAACCAGGATTAGGCCCTGAGCATTGCTGGGTCTGCTGCTTACCCTATACCAGTCAAAAGGTATCCTTTTGCATTAGACACTGATTTTGATTTTTCAGATAAAAGTGCCTTTTGAAAAAAAAAAGAAGCACTCCAGCTGCTAAAAGTGAGTAGGCATTTGCATAGATTAACAATAAGTTATTTTTAGATGAATCTATTTATTATGTCTGTAAAAAATTAGCCAAACAGTTGTGTCCACTGAATGCATTTTCTCATAGTAATTTCCCACACTGGTTCCTTTAGGGAGTTGTTTTTATTTTAGTCATTGGTTTACAATACTAAAAATTTCAGGGCTATTGCTTTCCAGTAAAACTCCATGTGTAAGACTCACCACATCTGCCAGCAAAGGTGCAGTGCCATCCCACCAAAATGACTCCTTGTCCCTTCCCTTCCCCTTCAGTAACCCCCATAGTTTTCATCTAAGGAGTTAAGATTTTTTGCTTTTGTCAATTCATTGGCTTTAGGTATTTATATTTCATATATGTATGAAAACATTCGGGAATTGTCTTTCATTTCCTTACTTATGTCACTTGGCATCATCACCTCAATCTCTCAACTGTTTTGCCCAAATGGCAGAATTTTATCTTTTTAGTTATTTTTTTTTTTGGTTTTGGGTCACACCCAGCAGTGTTCAGGGACTATTCTGAGTGCAGTACTGGAAGTCATTCCCAGCGGGGCTGGGAATCATGTGATGTTGAGGATTGAAGCTTTGCCTCTCACAGGCAAAGCATGTGTTCTAGTCCTTTAAGCCATCTTCCTGCACACTATTTTATTTGGGGGGTGGGGGGGCAGTGGGTATAGGAGAGGAGGGCAAAATACATTTGGTGGTACTTAGGGGCTACTTCCAGATTGGTTCTTGGGCGTCCCTAGCGTTCAGGGAACCTGCTGACTATGTGGCATCAGCAATCAAATTTGGGCCTCCTGCTTTTTGCTCCAGCCCTTCCAACTATCCTTGCAGTCCACCTAAATTTTTTGGTTTTGTTTTTGTTTTGGGAATATACCCAGCAATGCTTTGGATTGACTCCTGGCTCTATACTCAGAAAGCACTCTTGGCATGTGCTTGAAGGACCATATGGGTTACCCACATTGGCCATGTGCACTATTGCTGCTCCAATCCACCAATTAAAATTTTTAAACAAGGGAGTAATAGTCCATTTTGTATGTATGTGTATATCTATCTATCTATCTATCTATCTATCTATATATATATATATACACACACAAACACACACACTATATATACCTATATATATATATATATATATATATCACTAAAAGGTGCTCTTTGTGCTAGGAAACCAACTGTCACTGTCACTGTTCTCCTGTCGTTCATCAATTTTCTTGAGCGGGCTCAGTAACGTCTCCATTGTGAGACTTTGTTCTTACTGTGTTTGGCTTATCTAATACGTCACGGGTAGCTTGCCAGGCTTTGCCGTGCAGGCGAGATACTCTCGGTAGCTTGCCGGACTCTCTGAGAGGGGCGGAGGAATCAAACGCGGGTCGGCCATGTTGGCTGTGTGCAAAGCAAATGCCCTACGCGCTGTGCTGTAGCTCCAGCCCCTAGGAAACCAAAATACTAGGAAAAAGATGAATACGTAATTTTATGGGTTTATTTTTGTATTTTATGTCATTTAATAGATCAACTTATTAAATATTTTTAAATAAAGAAATACTAAACACTATTGGTCTGGGCACGAGAGCTAAGGATTACTGAGAACAATGACATATACTATCTTCTCTGCCTTCTCTTTACCTAACAGCATATCACAAATATAAGTGAAGACTTTGAGTAAGCATTTCACATGTTTTAGGATTTCCTGAGTTCTTCAATACAAACGTGTCACTTTAAATTTAATATTGTACTTCAAAGTGCTGGGGGATAGCAGGGCGTTTGCCTTGCACTCAGCCAACCAGGGTTTGATTCCTCCATCCCTCTCAGAGAGCCCAGCAAGCTACCGAGAGTATCCTACCTGCATGGCAGAGCCCGGTAAGCTCCCTGTGGCGTATTCAATATGCCAAAAACAGTAACAACAAGTCACACAATGGAGGCATTACTGGTGCCCACTTGAGCCAATCAATGAACTCCCGAAGACAGTGCTACAGTGCTATATATACACACACCACAGATTTAAAAATATATAAACTGGATGGGGAGGGGGTCTTACCCAGCTGTGCTCAATGTTTACTCATGCTCTGTGCTCAGAGAGCACTTCTGGTGGTGCTCAGGGAACCATATGTGGAGGTGGGGATCAAAGCGGTGCTGGTCACTACAAGGAAAGCACCTTAACCCCTGTACCATCTCTCCAGCCCCTACCACAGCTTATGTAGTTACCTGTTGATGGACACTAATGGAAAGCCTATATCTTGGTGATTGTGAATAATGCTGCTATAAACGTTGGTTGCATATTCCCTTTTGAATTAGTGTTTGCATATCACTGCAAGGCAGATGATCCATACTATTTGGATGCTATGGTAGTTCCTTTTTTCTCTTTAAAAAGAATCTCCATATTGTTTTCCATAAAGGTTGCACCAATTTACCTTCACAAAATTACACATATGTATATGTATTTGTGTGTGTGTGTGTGTGTGTGTGTGTGTGTGTGTGTGTGTGTATGGTAGCACTGTAGCACTGTCCTCCTGTTGTTCATTGATTTGCTTGAGCGGGCCCAAGTAATGTCTCCATTGTGAGACTTGTTGTTACTGTGTTTGGCATATCAAATATATATATATGTGTGTATATATATATATATGTGTGTGTGTGTATATATATATATATATGCACATATATCTCCATCCATCCTATTTCCCAGATTCTTTGCAACTCTCTCTCTCTCTTTTAAAACATTTTTATTGAATCACTGTGAGATTGACCCTTACAAAGCTATTTATGATTGGATTTCAATCACACAGTATTCCAACACCCATCCATCTCTCCACCAGTGTACATTTCCCAGTACCCCGGTCCCATCACCCCCAATCACCTCGATATCCCACCCCCGCATGCCTCTATGGCAGGCACTTTTATTCTCTCTCTCTCTCTCTCTCTCTCTCTCTCTCTCTCTCTCTCTCTCTCCTTCTCTCTCCTTTTTTGCAAACTCTTGTATCAATTTCTCTTCCCACTAAGAGTATACAAGAGCTCCATTTTGGGAATCACGTTTAAAATAATACAGACTCCTTGGTTTTACAAAAATAAAATGTCTATGAAAGAAACCAAGACCAAGATCCTTATATTGTTTTAAAAGATTAAGAACACTGGCTAAAAGAATTTGAGAACCACAGGTAAACATGAATGAGATATTTAAGCCTGAAATCTGATTTGGAAGGAAAAAAAAAATTTTTTTCTTAAAACCCCATAGTTCTGAGTTACCAGATGTATCAATTTCTTTTATAAGCTCTTTCTTAGTTTGGAGACCTTTTTAGAAGGAAACTATTTTAATCTCAGCAAAACTTTCCTATCAGATAATTTGCCTGGCTGTATACACTATTCAAGCATTAGCAAAAGTGAAATCTGGAGGAAGTTTGGGGTGAAATACTCTACCTGTGTTTGTGTCCTCATCATTTCCTGAGAGGGTCAACTCTTTGAACAGACAAGAATAGAGATATTGCTCAGCTAGTGTTAAAAATAGACACATATTTGAATTCACACACTCATCCCGCTCACTTACTTCCTGAAGCCGCCTACAGCCTTCCTCAGCTTCCATCCCTGGCAGCAGAACTGCACAACCCCTTGCAAGGATTCTCTTCTACAAATTAGTCAGGAGATAATTGACGCTGTTTCTAACTATGTCAGCAATGATGTTTTGTCCTTCCTGTGTCATCGAAGGTGTTCCGGATTTTTTCTGGACAAGAGTTTATTAATTTTCTCCCTGGTTGCAGGGGATAGGGAGTCAATATTTTTTGGAACAATGCCCAGCATGAATGCAGCAGATCCCAGAATAGGTCAGAGATGAAGGGGAATTAAAAGTAGAGATGCCAACTTTTGTATCTGCAGCTTTCTCATTTTAAAATGGTAATTTTCCCCCTCCAGTTCAGGGTGAAAAAAATAAATCAGCCAATCAATCACTGCTTATGTCTATCAGTTTCAGTTCTATTTAACAATTTTCTTTTGCCTTGTTCCAACTCTATGTCAACATCTTTGGAATCGCCTGTGTGTACAAGACACCTAAGTTAGCAATTATTTATAAAATAATTATAAATAATTATTACTCTCTGTTACTACTGTTCATAATAAATAACCTACAATTTAACTGATTAAAACAATGCACACTTATTTAGATCATAATTCTGTGGGCTGCATAGGTTGCTTTCTTCCAGGTTGGCATCTCTGTATTTCACTGAGTTTACTTATCTGTCCATGAGTTTACTTTATTGTCTGTGATCAGCTGGTCTCTTGGACTGGGGATTGGCTGGTTTATTTTTATTTATTTTGCTTTTTGGGTCACTCTTGGCCAAAAGGGTTACTCTTGGCTCTGCACTCAGGAATTACTCCTGGCAGTGCTCAGGGGACCATATGGGATGCTGGGAATCGAACCCAGGTCAGCCACATGCAAGGCAAACGTCCTACCTGATGTGCTATCGCTTGAGCCCTGGATTGGCTGGTTTAGCTCAGCAGTTGAGCATTGCCTTGCGTCTGAGGCCCAATTCAATCCTTACATGGCCTCCCCTCCCTGCCTCCTCACCCACCCCCAACTCCCCACCACCGGTAAAACAAACAAACAAACAAAAAGAAAACCCAATGGTTAGTGGTATGATTCACTCACATGTCTGACTGAGGAGAAGTCATGCAGGATACCTTAAGTGTTCTTCTTGTGCTCTTCCATTTTTTAGCAGTCCAGTTTGACCTCTTTTATTTTCCCTCTGGGGGATGAGAAATTTGAGCCACACCTGCCTATGTTTGGGAGCTACTCTTGGCTCTGTGCTCAGGGGGCCATGTACTACTGGATATCAAACTAGAGTCAAACTTTTCATGCAAGAAAAGTGCTTTGTTTGGGTTCTAGAACATAGAGATATTAAGGTTTTAACCATAGTCAAAGGTCACAAGGCCTGGGGCTGGAGAAATAGTACAGGGGGTAAAACACATGCCTTGCCCATAGAGGGAGGATGAGGGTGAAGGGATGGGTGTTGGGGAATGTTGGTAGGGAAACAGGAGACATTGGTGGTGGGAAATGTGCACTGGTGGAGCGATGGGTGCAGGATCATTATATGACTGAAACCCAATTATGAACAGCTTTGTAATGGTCTACATCATGGGTATTCAATAAAAAACAATTAAAAAATGTGGAGTTCATGCCCAATTCAATCAACTTAATAATCAATGGCTGAATAAATAGTAGTACTCTTACATTAAATAAAAAAAAAACACTTGCCTTGCATGCAGTAACTGACCCAGGTTGGATCCTTTGTACCATGGAGGGTCCCCTAAGCATGGCCAGGTTACTCCTTGAGCAAAGTAATCCTTGAGCAAAGAGGAATGAGCCAAGAGCACAAAAGAATCACATGTTCTCATCTGCTTGCTTCATAGTTGTTAGTTTCATGGTCTAAATCAAGCCACATGGCCAAACTCAGATCTAAGGTGTGGTAAAATAGAAGCTTCTCTTTATGGGAGATGTTTCAAGTTCACATTATGAGGGGTGGACTATAAGGAATGGGGAAAATTATGATCATTTTTGAAATTAACCATATGTGACTAGTTTTAAAAAGCTTAACATTTAAAGGATAGATATGAAGGATATGCCACGGTTTAATGGCTAGAATTGATATTTTATTTTAGTTCTATGTGTTGATTGAACAAGCCCAGGGGGAAAACCTCATTCAGCCTGACAAATTCCAACTTTTCTTTTACCACTTTAGCTTTTTGTATTATATCCGAACTAGCTGCGACATTCAGCAGCTGCTTTTGGACAAAAGTGCGTCAATTATAGATGGGTGGGCTATAATGAAAGACTGCCCAGCGTTTGTCAGAGGTGTCTCAAGGTGTCCAAGTAAGCCTTGGGCCTTCCATGCTCCCAATGGCTCGAAGGGTACATAATATTTTATTTTCTGATGATGCAAACTGGTCTCAATGAGGGAAGTATGTGCATGACTTAGTAAATGAGCACACTTGGTGAATAAATAAGAAGGCTTTTAGTAGAGACCCAATTCCTTAATGAAAGACAGCATGTGAGACCAAAGTGCAGCATAACGACAGCTTTGCATGCTGAAGGCCCAGGTTTGATACCCAGTATCACAAAGTCCCCTGTGAGCACTGATGGGAATGACTTTCAAGCACTAATCTGTGTGTGGCAGAGTTGTTTTTTTTCTTTCAGTTTTTGGGTCACATCCAGAGATGCTCAGGGCTTACTCCTGGCTCTGCAAGGCAAGTACCTTACCTGCTGCACTGTCTCTCTTCCTGCTGCTACTGGGAGTGCCTCTTGAGCACCATCAGTTGTGGCTTCCCCAAATGCAAGGAAACTAACAAAGTAAGCTCTTGCTCTCTGTGATAGTGTCAGATAATTCTTTAGTCTCAGAGGTGGAAATTTAAAGACTATGGACATTAAAATGCAACCATCACCTCCCTGTCCCCCTTCCCTTCTCCCTCTTTCTCTTCCTCCTCTTCCTCCTCCTCTTCCTCTCCCTCCTCTTCCTCCTCCTGCTTCTTTTTTAAGCTTTCTTATTTAATAATGGGCTGGAGCGATAGCACAGCAGTAAGACGTTTGCCTTGCACGCAGCCAACATGGCCGACCCGAGTTCGATTCCTCCGCCCCTCTCGGAGAGCCCGGCAAGCTACCGAGAGTATCTCGCCCGCACGGCAGAGCCTGGCAAGCCACCCGTGATGTATTCGATATGCCAAACACAGTAACAACAAAGTCTCCAATGGAGACTTTACTGCGCCCGCTCGAGCAAATCAGTGAACAACGGGAGGACAGACAGATTGCTTATTTATTGTGACAAAAATGAGGTTGTATTAAGGAATTTTTTTTGGGGGGGTGGGAGGGGAGGAGGTGGGTGGCAAAACCGGCAGTTCTTAGGGTTTTCTCTTGACCCTGTGCTCAGGAGTTACTCCTGGTGGTGGGGACAATAAGTGGATATGTGGTGTATGGAATTGAACCCAGTTCGGTGGAGCAAGACAAGCTCTTTATCTGCTGTACTCTCTTGTGCTGGCTATGAACTAAAGATTTTTACCCTCAGCTCTTACCCTCAGCCCTTTCTGTCACGCATGAACAGGTTCTCTGAATTGTACTATTCCCCATTTCCCCACTTGGTCTTCTCATGGAATAATTCCTCATGCTCCGTTAAACTGAAAGGGACATTATTTGTAAAATATAACTCCCTCTTGCTAAAGCCCTGCCCCAGTGAGCACTGAAGAAATATTTTCCTTTTACAAAAACTTCCCTTTTTGAACTGCAGCAATATTCATATTTGCTTGTTTTCAAAGACAAAAGTTTCAGTGATTGGCAAATTACAAAGTGTTGCTTGCATTTTTAAATGACCATAGTTTTCCTCTGGCATTGGAAAAGCCTGGCAGGGAGGAAATAACTGTCTACACATAGCACTGGCAGAGAATTCAGTTTCTTGAATCAAAGCCTGTAACCTTAGAAAGAGAGCCCCAGGAGCTATTGATCCCCAAAGAAGAGCATGACCAAGAGTATCAGGCACTGGGCCCTTCGATCCTTCTGCCAGAGCACTCTGGCCTTACTGGTTTTGTACATGGGGACAGAAAGAAAGAGAAGGAAAGAAAAAAAAGGAAGGAAGGAAGGAAGGAAGGAAGGAAGGAAGGGAGGGAGGGAGGGAGGGAGGGAGGGAGGGAGGGAGAGAAAGAAAGAAAGAAAGAAAGAAAGAAAGAAAGAAAGAAAGAGAGAGAGAGAGAGAGAGAGAGAGGAAGGAAGGAAGGAAGGAAGGAAGGAAGGAAGGAAGGAAGGAAGGAAGGAAGGAAGAGGGCTAGAGTGATAGCACAGCAGGTAGGGCGTTTGCCTTGCATGCCGCCAGACCCGGGTTCAATTCCCAGCATCCCATATGGTCCCCCAAGCAGGACCAGGAGTAATTCTTGAGTGCATGAACCAGGATTAACCCCTGTGCATCGCTGGGTGTGACCCAAAAAGCAAAAAACAAACAAAACCGAGAGAAACAAAGAAAGAAAGAAAGAAAGAAAGAAAGAAAGAAAGAAAGAAAGAAAGAAAGAAAGAAAGAAAGGAGGGAGGGAGGGAGGGAGGGAGGGAGGGGAGGGAGGGAGGGAGAAAGGGAGGAAGAATTGAATCTAAACTTCTATCCACTGCTCTTTGTTTTGTGGCAGATCCTCTTTCTCATTTACATATTTAAGCTAGGCAATCTCTTTTCAACAGATACTCACTGTCAAGGCATCTTAAATCATGCCAAAATGTTTATCACTTATCAGAAGATGAAGATTATTGTTTCTTTTTTTGAAGTAGGGTTACACATATTTGCTTATTTACTTACTGGTTTTGGTGTCACATCCAGTGATGTATAGAGGCTATTTCTGGCTTCATACTCAGTAGTGACCCCTAGTTTAGGGGACCAAATAGGGTGCCAGAGATTGAACTGGGGGTGATGGGTTGCAAGGCAAATGCATTTAAGCCTTGTACTATCCCCCCAGCCCCGAGGTTCTTTTAAAATTTCTCTTTGCTGTTGCAATATCAAAACTTTACACTGCAAGGTTACACACTCTGTTGTGGTATATCAGAGATCACAGCTCTGTACTGCCTGTGGGGCATTGCTAGTATCAAACTGGAGGACTTAACATTCCAGGGAAACATTCAACAACTGAGCATACCCCTGGGGCCAAAAATCAGTGATGTTTTCTTCTTTGAACAATTGCTATAATAAAGTCTAGATTCTGACCTGGCTTCTTACAGCCTTTCACCAAGATGGGTGACTAACTCTCCATTGCAACCTTCTCATATTATACTATGATGAAACTCAAAACTCAAAGCTGCTATTCAGAATTTTGTAAGCGAACAATCACTAATATAAAACATTCCTATGATTACTGGTTCGTTGCTTTAACCACATAAAAAACATTTATTATCATTTCATCATAAAGGTTTTGACTAAAAGGAGTTGTCTCAACACTTTCAGAAAAACCGAATGTACTCATAAAAACAGTCTCCATTTCTGTAGTATAAGGCTTGAGTTAAAGTATAGTCAACGGTCTCATGTTCTGTCTGCAAACCAGTTAGAAAGGCAATGAGAGCTAAGGAATGAACCTCAGGAAATTATTCAACTATTCTGATTCCTACAAAGCCTGGGGTATGAAAGGGACGAGTTCCCTGCCTGTCTTTTTACCGGTAAACAACACAAGCACCTAGAATTTCAGTCGGTCCTGAAATACTCTGCCTCCCGTTTGGGAGCTGCCTCTAACTGTGGCAGCTTTCCCACTGCCTAATTAAAATGCCTTCACAAAACAACTTCAAATCTGACAAGGATGAATAGCTGCCAAGTGGGCACCTTTCTTCGCTGGGCCTGTATAGAGAATTTGCTTCTAGCTAAGAAATTGGTACTAAAAGCCAAAAAAAAGGCTAGGGGCATGAGGAGAGAACTCTTCTGTGATGCTCAAATGTGGATAGCCCTGAAGTGTGAACTCAGATTATTCTGTCAGTAAATTTGACAATACACCTGAGATAAATCAATGGGACAAAGAGGGTAAAAGTCATTTTGAAATGACATTTATTATTTGGACATGTCATTTTGAAATGACAATTAGGAAAACTAATTGAGTGGGGGGGCAATAGATTTTCAGGGGTGTTTTCAAGATTGTATAAAACATACTGATTTTGTCTTCATTTTTAAATAACTGTGAAATTGTTGGTGGTAGAAGATTTGTGTTTGGGTCATGGCCTAGTCATTGAGATCATCGCTGGATTAAGCTGCCTCTGCTTACTCATCTGTGAAATGGACTGAAGGAAAAAGTAAGAGCAAGGGTTAAAAATGTACTTTTTCAGTTCTAACAACTTCTTGTTCTGTAGCTAAAGGTAATAAGGACTAATAACTCTCTGCCCTAAGATTATTTATATTATTTCTGGTATATTAAAACCTATTTAACAATATTATTAACTATGTGCTATATTGCTCTTCAGTGAAGCATATTAAGGCAGCCTAGTGTAGGGGCCAGAGAGATAGTACAAGAGTTAAGGCATGTTGCATGCAGTCAACCTGAGTTCCCTCCCCAGCACCACGCATGGTTCCCTGAGCCGCTATAAGGGCTACCCCTGAGCACAGAGCCTGGAAAAGAATACTGAAATCCCAGAAAAACACTGGGTGTGACCCAAAATAAATATAAACAACAGCAAAATAGAGGCCTACTGCTTTGGTCACTGCCCAGACAAGAGTTTTAGTCAGACTAAATAAGTCGCGACAGAGTTCTGACTGTTGTGATTTTAAAACACTAAGATTTCGAGGGGACAACTGCTGGGAATATATCCCAGAGATGCAAAAAAAATATAGTAGAAATGACATCTGCACTTATATATTCATCGCACTACTGCAATAGCCAAAATCTGGGAAAAAACCGAGTGCCTAAGAACAGATGACTGGTTAAAGAAATTATGGTACATTTACACAATAGAATACTATGCAGCTGTTAGAAAAGATGATGTCATGAAATTTGCATATAGGTGGATCAACATGGAAAGTATCATGTAAAGTGAGATGAGTCAGAAAGAGACAGACATAGAAAGATTGCACTCATTTTTGGAATATAAAGTAACAGAATAGGAGACTAACACTCAAGAATAGTAGAGATAAGTACCAGGAGATTTACTCCACAGCTTAGAAGCCATCCTCACATGCTGGGGGAAAAGGCAGCTCAGATAGAGAAGGGACCACCAAGTAGAAGGTGCTAGGAGGACCCACTCGGAATGGGAGATGCGGGCTGAACGTAGACTATAGACTGAACATGATGGCCACTTAATACCTCTATTGCAAACCACAATACCCAAAAGGCGAGAGAGAGAGCAAAAGGGAATGCCCTGCCACAGAGGCGGGGTGAAGTGGAGGGGACAGGGTGGGGGTGGTGGGAGGGATGCTGAGACCGTTAGTGGTAGAAAATGGGCACTGGTGGAGGGATGGATACTTGATCATTGTATGACTGAAATGAAAGCATGAAAGTTTGTAAGTCTGTAACTGTACCTTACAGCGATTCACTAATAAAAAATTAAAAAAAAAAAACCACACGCACAAAGATTTCTTCTCTGATTCAGTATAACTTCCCCAGCAGAAAATCCCCAGCACAATTCTGAAGGAGCTCTACTAAGAAGTTCTATTATTACGTGTAACAGCTAGCTAGTCTCAAGGTTACCTCTTAAATCAGGATGGCTGCTGGACGTAAACCAATACATCTTTGTAACAGAAGGAAAGGAAAATATGCAGAGATGGGGGTCTGATCTTGACTAGGAAATGATTTTTTTCATCTTGGCACATTGCCACACCAAATAGAAATGGGGTCTGGTTACTAAGAAGAAAAGGGATCAACCAATGGGCTCTGTCATAGCTGGATTTCTTGGCTAAAGATTGCTTTCTCTGTCTTGCACAGTTTTCTCTCAAAATCAAGGTCTGGCAGACAAGGGCAGGCAGATCTGAACAAACTTCTCCGTTTCCCAACACACTGAAGCCAGGAGAGCAGTCATAGGTGAAAGGCAGCAATTTACTTTTTCGTAGATGCCATTTGGGAGAAGTTATGTTTTTACTTTATAATGATAAATGCATTATTCAACTTTTGTCAAGAAAATAAATCAATTCCCACCTTCCAAAAAAAAGCATCAATTCTTTTAAATAGCTCAGTTCTTGCTATGAATCAGTTCCACAGTTTAGCAGCAGAGAGAAGAAGCACACATCTTATTTTTTTCTTTGCCCTATAAATGACAGCTCATCCAAACAGTCTTTTGAGCAAAAGGACCATGATCCCTGAAGCTTTTTTTGTTTTGCTTTGTTTTGTTTTATTAGTGAAACACCACGAGGTACAGTTGTAGACCTACAAATTGTTGCGCTTGGGTTTCAGTTATACAACAATCGAGCACCCATCCCACCATCAGTACCCATTCTCCACCACCACCAATCCCAGTATCCCTCCCACCCCCCCATCCCCCATCCCACCCTGCCTCTGCGGCAGGGCACCCCCCCCTGCTCTATCTCTCCTTTTGGGTGCTGTGGTCTGCAGAAGAGACATTGGGTGGCAATCATGTTTGGTCCATAGACTACTTTCAGCAGGCATCTCCCATCCTGGGCAGATCTTCCCAGCACTCTTTATTTGGTGACCCTGAAGATTTTTTTTTTTATCTTTGGTCTCAAGAACCCACAGACTTCTCTTCTGTTTGTTTGTTGTTTTCTGTAATCTCAGTTCATCTGAACTAGTTAAAGATGCCTATGAAATGGGCTTGAAAAAATTAGGAACAAGAGGTAATGGAGAACAGGGGATAAAATGTGTGCCCTGTATGTGACTGGCCTGGTGCATATGCAACGCAACATGGTCTTCTAGGCATTGCCAGGGTAGTTCCTGTTATCCCCAGTACTCCAGAGATTCACAATAAACTGCTGTCCCAAGGAGCCAAGAATCATCCAGAAGGGGCCTGGGGTTTCCTCACCACCAGGATGTGGATCTCCCACTCCCCCAGTGAAGTCAGAAACAAAACTCTGGGAACCTAAGCGGTTAGATATTTTATGTAAATTAAGGACAGAACTTCAGTGCAAATATTCTGGTCTGGGTTCCTAGATGATGTGTATCCTTGTCCCACCTATGCTTGTGCTAGGGCTTGATACACAAGTTTAGTTAAGCACCAGTCTTAACTTGTTTGGCACAGCGGGTAGGGTGTTTGCCTTGCACGTGGCCGACCTGGGTTTGATTTCTCTGTCCCTCTTGGAGAGCCTGGCAAGTTACCGAAATCATCCCACCCTCCTGGCAGAGCCTAGCAAGCTCCCTTGGTGTATTCAATATGCCACAAACAGTAACAACAAGTCTCACAATGAAAACGTTACTGGTGCCCACCCAGGCAAATCAAGGACAGTGCTACAGTGCTACTTGTTATCTTGAAGGTTTGTTTTGTTTTACTTTATAAAGGCCACATCTGTTGGTGCCAGGCAATGGATTTCAGGAGCCCTGAGGTACTGAGGATTAAACTCAGGATCTCACACACATTAGCCATGTGTTTACCACTAGGTTTACCTACCTTGTCCCAAAGGTACTTTGTTTTTCGATCAGTAAACGTTAAGTAAAGCAAATTACTCTTCACACAGCAGGCAAGGGTTTCATTTGATCAATCAGTGAAAGATTTTAGGAGAGAACTGAGGTTACCCAAGTGAAGAAGCTCATCTCCCAGCCAGCCTTCACGCTCACTCTAAGTGATCATAATATTAGACCCAACATCTGCCCTGGGTCTGCAGCCTGCCCTGCCCCCCTGAAGGATTCAGACTCACTAGCCTCCACAATTGCATGTGTCAATTTCTTGAACTTTGTAACACACACACACACACACACACACACTTGATATAGATACCTTGATTCTTTTTCTCTGTAAATCTTGACTAATAATATAATACACTAACACCAGTTGATCGGAGTTGGCTAATGAGTCCATTTTTTGCTGCTTCTCACTTCTATAATCCTTTGTTCAGATTATACTAATAAAGGCAGTGTGGTATATTTCTATTAAATAGCATATGAATCCTGGTGTGAGTTTGGATTGGAATGATAGTACTAAGGTACTACTTTCTGGATAACCTCTTATATGTCTGAACCTCAGTGTCCACATCTGTAAAATGAAAAATGAGCTGCTTTGAGGATTAAACAATCAGCCTTAGGAGCAGACCTGAGTGAACAGATTCACTGAGTTTAGACATCGAAGTTCACACAGCTAATAAGTGTAGACTTATAACCAGCACTGCATTGCCGCCATAACACAAAAAATTTAGATACCTAGCACAGAGCATATGTTTAGTATTAATTTCCTTCCATTTTTCTCTTCTACTGCCCTTTGATTATTCAGCTGTTTTAGCTAGTGGTAGAGCCAAAGAAAGCAATAAAGCGTTGTACAATTTAATTTATAGCTCTTGCATAGTCAAGAATCTTCCCCAAGGTGATTCGTTCTATAATATCCTTGCCAGGGGCTGACGTGTAAGTATAACAGCCTGTTTAATACTAAGAATCTGGGCTTGCCTCAGAATTCACACCTGCAAGTGGTCATTTAAGGGAGTGGGGTAACCAACTGGATATAGCCTTTGTCTATTCTACTCAGTTCAAACCTGGAGCCAAATCTGATACATTTGGACATATACTTCATTGCCAACATTTTTCTGATTCAGTTTTAAAAGTGGGAAGAAATGCTGGAGAGGAGTCTGGAGTCTTCCCTCCTGGCTTGCATAGCCCAGAAAGCAAGTGCGTTTCTTTTTTTTTTATTTCATGTGATGCGGCATCCAAAGGGAATGGTGCAAGAACCTCTCTGTTCCTTCTCCTCTCTCTGGAAACAACTAAAGAGGTTTGCTCCATTAGTACGAAGAGTGCACTTATGCATTTTTAAGTGGTTCTTTGGCAAACCAGAGAGCTGTTCTATGACAGGCTGCAGACATTGTGTCTGCAGTTATTCATCATCATAATAGCTGTCCTTACAGCATCAATATCCCCAATTGTAACCTTATCTCCTTGAAAATTCATTTCATAGGAGAATGCTGATATTGGTACCAAGTTGTTCTATAATTCTAGGGAAAGAAGTGCTGCAAGTCCTCTGCAGCTGGCATAACATATGTTATAAACCTACTTGGATATTGATCAATTTAAATAAATGAAATTTCAAGAATATTTATAGACTAATTTTCTTTCAGTGAATTACTTCAGGGTTTCCAGTATGAATACTAATATAGAAACCATTACTTTTGTTTTTAATTAATGTAAAACAGTTTAAAATTTAGAATACATAGCTTATATTATAGACATAAATGTCCTGATGTGATAATATTTTGCATTTGTACAACTATATTAAACATAATATATGGCATTGTACAAAGTCAAAGAAGTTGGGGATTCAATTCCTTTCCAGGTTGATTGCTCCACAATTCTTCCCCAATGATGAAGAATTCCTTTCTGGTCCCATTTTTTTTCATATGGTTTGTTTTTCGTGCCCTGTATTTTCTCTTAGGTTTATAATGACCCTCCTATCTACAATTCCCTTTCTTCCACTATTTACAAATTCTTTCTTATCCCTTGACATCAAGATCAAATGTCACCTCTTTCAGGAAGCCTTTCCTGATTTCCGAGGAGCTAAATATCTCTCTCTCTCTCTCTCTCTCTCTCTCTCTCTCTATATATATATATATATATATATATATGTATTCTGCTCTGTGCTCTGGGGTCACTCATGACAGTGCTTAGGGGAAAATTGATTCTGGAGACCAAATCATAGCCTCTCGCACACAAATAATGTGTCAATAATGTGTCTCAGCCTCTTGAGCAATCTTTCCGGTCTACCTGATAAATTTAAGCATTAGTAACTAGCTTTCATTTGTACTTTTGTTCCATGTGTCCCGTGGTACTCTTCCTCTCTCTCCATCCTTATAATAACCTCATTCACATTTTTCCTCTTGTACTATAAATGGTCAGAAAGTTGGGAGTCTGTAGGTAGTAGGGAAACATGGCTTTATAACTGCTGTGTTTTTCCCACCAGTTCTCCTTGCAAATTACGGAGCAGGTAGTAGCACCTGAAAACCATATAGCTTCAAAACAAATAGATTTTACTTAAACATCAAAAATTAAAAATAATCAAATTAAAGATAAATTATAAAAGACACATATTCTAAAATTAAATTTGAAATGATACATAGGCAAAACCAAAAGCAGCAGAGTTAAAACCAGAGCTGAATAGTCCAAACTAATATTAAGAATTGATATAAGTAGAGTGAAATAAATATTTACATATTTTTTAAAGATTGAAGGTAGGGAAATAAGATATAAAAATTTAAAAATGGAAAACTATAAGATTAAGATGAAGCCAAAGCCCAATGACAAGAGAAAAAAAATGGTAACTGCAATCTAAGTGGAAGAAAGTGAGGGGAGGGAACATGAGGGAGGAGAAAATTTAAAAACATAGACAACTCAGAATAACACTAACTTGAACACCTGGTCAGGAAGGAAAAGTGATAATGAGGAAGCCCTTCCAACAGCCAAGTCTTCCCCCTCAGAGAATTCTCCTTAAGACCATCCCTGCTGACAGAGTTTTAGTTTGGTTTTGTGTTCATTTATACTTACCCTCAATGACCATTCATTCTATTTATATTGATCTTACCAAGGCCAGAGAATTCAATGCTATGAGTTTAGCAGAAAAGAATTATTGCCCCTTATAGTCCAATGCAGTACTTTGTGGTGAGAACACAAATAGCGAACCAATGATTAGACAGATAAATGCATTCAAAGTTATGAAGAAAACTTTCAGATTGATGTGAGGCTATATGAACTAGCCACTGAATACACACCTATAGGGGATGTGGAATGATGACAAGGACAGACACCTTGGAAGTCTTTTTAGTCAATGGATTTGTCTTGCAATCTGAAGGAAACATTAGGAATTAGCTGAAGTAAAGGAGTGTCCTCCCGTTGTTCATCGATTTGCTCGTGCGGGCCCAGTAACGTCTCCATTATGAGACTTCTTGTTACTGGGTTTGGCATATTGAATACTCTCTCGGTAGCTTGTAGTTAATATGTCAAGTCCCTGAAACCGGAAGTCTTCAGTGGGTTTGAGCATTGTGGCAGGAGCACACAGGCCTGGCAGGTAGAAGTGTCATATGTGAGGAAGGTAGTGGCCACACAATAACTTTAGTCTTATTCGATGAATATGGAGAAGCCATTTGCTTATTTCCTTCATGAAACAACATAAAGGTATTTCATCTATTTATCTGGTTTATTTCTTTCCTTTCTGGAAGGACCCATATCTGTCTTGTATATTGTTGTATTTCCAGAGCATACAGAACAGAGAGTTGATAAATATTTTTGGATAAACTAACAACAAACAACTTTGGTAGGGTTCACAACCCAAATCCAGGTCTTTTCCAAAATCTGTACTTCTTTCAGGATGTCATTTCACTATCTTCATGATTTGCTTTTGAGTCCTTTTGGGCTCAATGAATAACAGTAGATGTTAGATGTCTCACTAATGCAGTTCCTATCTTTAAATGAACGGTGTAACTTCTGGAACACTGCTGCTGAAAATCTGAAGATATGCTAATGTGTCCTGTCTGCCTTCCCTGATGGTAGATGGTTGTCATTACTGTCTACTGTTGATGGATAGTGCAGATGGAGGAAGAAATTTAGTAATGCCCATGCATGTGGCCTGACATTCTTTTCCTAAAGAACTAATACAATTTGCAGTGGAAAATTGATTTCCCACCTACAATTTTCACAAGTCTCAAAGAAAGCTCAGTAACACTTGGTTCTTAGTAAGTTTCCCCCAGCAGTGGTGTACCTAGGTTATTTGGCACCTGAAGATGAGTTTTTAACACCTTCCTGTTGTGTCAAACAAAATTATTTTTAGTTCTTTTCCTGATTTTTCTTCAGATTTGAAATAAGCAGGGTTTTTCATAAAGGAATAAAATTCAGTTTTTAAATGCTACTTAAATTCTGTACGTTTTTATCCATGAACTAAGCTATGCAGCTGCCAAACAAAAATACCACACCTTGCATTTTTCACTCTTTATCACTATTTATAATTTAAAAGCAAATATAAAACTTAAGCAATCAGAGAATGTCAGAATTGAAGTAAGTGAAATGTGGTTTCTGTTTTTAAAGTCACTATGCTCTGATTTATTTCAAATCTGTTTGTTTAAAATGAGGAAACACTCCAGATATGGGCAGGTGCTGTCCCTCCCCTGCCCTCTAGGAGCTCTGGTGGCCGCCATTTTCTAGAAGTCAGTGAAAAGCTCCAGGTACGAGTGGCAGTGGTGGCAAATCCCAAGCCTCACGGGACAGGGGAGGAGTGGGCCCTTCTCCTTCCCTCCACCCCGATGGGACTCCGAGATGATGCCACATCCAACCAACGTCTACTTAAGCTCCCAAATGGCCATGATCCAGAGACACAAAGAATCTCAGGCCGAGAAACTTGCTGCAGCAATCTCTTCAGATCCTAATTATTAAAAGTTTAGAATCCCTGGCCATATTTACAGCATTCAGCTGAAGATAAGAACAATATGGAGGGCGGGATCCACAGATCCCGAAGAAAAAGAAAAAAAAAACAGGTTCCAAAAAGAGCCGAGATCATCGGGAAGCCCCAGATGGGGTAGGTACCACATCCCGCCTCCCCCAGATGGAACCCCGGTGACCAGAAGCCTCTACAACCACAGCTCGAGTATGCGGGAACTAGGACTTTTCCTCAAATGTGCCGGGACTGCAACTCCCAGGTAACCTCAGATTCCGGAAGTCACACCCACAGCCCGCCCCCCAGTGCCATATTTACAGCATTCAGCTGAAGAGAAGAACAACATGGAGGGCGGGATCCACAGATCCCGAAGAAAAAGAAAAAAAAAAAACAGGTTCCAAAAAGAGCCGAGATCATCGGGAAGCCCCAGATGGGGTAGGTACCGCATCCCGCCTCCCCCAGATGGAACCCCGGTGACCAGAAGCCTCTACAACCACAGCTCGAGTATGCGGGAACTAGGACTTTTCCTCAAAACCGCGCGGCCGCCTGAGCGGCCGCGCGACATCTCTCTATATACAAAGTGATCCATGGGAAGTAAATGACCCAACGTTTCTCTCTGAAAATCATAGTTAAGTTTGGAGCACGGCCACAGCCCCAGAAACACAAGGACTTAATGCAGAACCCAGCAGCATGGAGCAGAAAAGTGAACGGGCTATGCGTTAATCCAGGCCATCATGACTGTCCGGAGGGGAAAGGGTGTTGCCCCATTCGCCCTCTCCTCTCTAGAAAGAAAGATGGCGGCCACATGGGAGCCTTGTGGACAGCAGGTATGAGCCGAGGGTGTGGGGGCGACTAAAACCTCATGGGAAAGGGGGCGTTCTGGTCCATCCTTCACGCCCTAACGAGGTCACCAGTTGCCCCCCGCGAGCGGCTCTCCAGCACGGCCACGGCCCCAGAAGCACAAGGACTTAATGCAGAACCCGACAGCTTGGAGCAGAAAAGTGAACGGACTATGTGTTAATCCAGGCCATCAGGTCTGTCCGGAGGGGAAAGGGTGTTGCCCCAGTCTCCTTTTCCTCTCTGGAAAGAAAGATGGCGGCCGCATGGGAGCCTTGTGGACAGCAGGTATGAGCCGGGGGAGTGGGGGCGACTAAAACCTCATGGGAAGGGGGGCGTTCCAGTCCGTCCTTCACGCCCTACTGAGGTCACCAGTTGCCCCCCACAAGCAGCTCTCCAGCACGGCCACAGCCCCAGAAGCACAAGGACTTAATGCAGAACCCAGCAGCTTGGAGCAGAAAAGTGAAAGGACTATGCGTTAATCCAGGCCATCATGTCTGCCCGGAGGGGAAAGGGTGTTGGTCCCTTCCGCCCTCCTCCCTCTGGAAAGAAAGATGGCGGCCACATGGGAGCCTTGTGGACAGCAGGTATGAGCTGGGGGTGTGGGGGTGACTAAAACTTCATGGGACGGGGGGCGTTCCGGTCCGTCCTTCACGCCCTACCGAGGTCACCAGTTGCCCCCCACTAGCGGCTCTCCAGCACGGCCACGACTCCAGAGCACAGAAACCAATTTTTTTTTAAATTTTTTTCCCCTTTATTTTATTTTATTTTTTTTAAAGTTGTAGATTTACAATTTTTTGTGCTTTGGTTTCAATTATACAATGATCAGATACCCATCCCTCCACCAGTGCCCATTTTCCACCACCATGGATAATATCCCTCCCACCCCCATCCCCCATCCCCCCTGTCTCTGTGGCAGGGCAATCCCCTGTGTTCTCTCTCTCCTTTTGGGTGTTGTGGTCTGCAAAAGAGGCATTGAGTGGCAAACATGTTCAGTCCATAGTCTACTTTCAACATGCATCTCCCCTCCTGGGAGGATCCTCCAAACATCCTTTATTTGGTGCTCCCTTCTCTGTCTGAACTGCCCTTTCCTCTAGGATACCCGGCTGGCCTCTAAGTTATGGAGTAATCCTCCTGGTGCTGATCTCAGCTATTCTTGGGTATTAATCTCATACTTTGTTACTTTATATCCCCCAGATGAATGCAATCTTTCTATGTCTATCCCTCTCTTTCTGACTCATTTCGCTTAGCATGATACTTTCCATATTGTACCACTTGTATGTAAAGTTCATGACTTCATCTTTTCTAAGAGCTACATAGTACTCCATTGTGTAGATGTACCAAAGTTTCTTTAACCAGTCATCTGTTCTTGGGCATTCAGGTTTCTTCCAGTTTCTGGCTATTGTAAAGAGTGCTGCAATGAACAAACAAGTGCAGATGTCACTTCGACTATACATTTTTGTCTCTCTGGGATATATTCCCAGGAGTGGTATTGCTGGGTCAAATGGGATCTCAATTTCTAATTTTTTGAGAATCGTCCATACTGTTTTCCAGAAGGGCTGAACCAGTGGACATTCCCACCAACAGTGAAGGAGTGTCCCTTTCTCGCCACATCCACGCCAGCATCGGTTGCTTTTGTTCTTTTGAATGTGGGCCAGTCTCTGAGGTGTGAGATGGTATCTCATTGTGGTTTTGATCTGCATCTCCCTGATGATTAATGACGTAGAGCATTTTCTCATGTGCTTTTTTGCCATTCGGATTTCTTCTTTGAGAAAGTTTCTGTTCATTTCATTGCCCCATTTTTGGATAGGGTTGGATGTTTTCTTCTTGTGGAGTTTAACCAGTATTTTGTATATCCTGGATATCAACCCCTTGTCAGATGTGTATTCGGTGAATATCCTTTCCCATTCTGTAGACTGTCTTTGTATTTTGGTCACTGTTTCTTTGGAGGTGCAGAAGCTTCTTAGTTTAAGATAGTCCCATTTATCTATCTCTGTTTTCACTTGCTCGGCCAGTGGCATGGCATCTTTGAAGATACCATTAGCTTCAATGTCATGGAGGGTTTTGCCAACTTTATCTTCAATGTACCTTATGGTTTCTGGTCTGATATTGAGGTCTTTAATCCATTTTGATCTTACTTTTGTACATGGTGTTAGGCAGAGTTCTGAGCCTATTTTTTGCATGTAGCCGTCCAGTGATGCCAACACAATTTATTAAAGAGGCTTTCCTTACTCCACTTCACATTACTTGCACCTTTATCAAAGATTAGATGAGCATATGATTGAGGAGAGATGTCAGTGTATTCAACCCTGAGAAACCAATTTCTTAACTATCTGACTTTTAGTAGAAATACTTCCAGGGTCAATAAGTAAAATAGCAGAAATCCAAAACCAACATATAATTCTTGAACCCAGCTGTAGAAAGCAAATCACTTCACAATGCTTTGTCAGCATGTCTGATTCGGGGGGGGGGGGGGTAAACTCTAAATAATAGTGGTGAATCTTTTATTGAAACAATGAATCTAATCAAAGCAGATAGAGTGTTAACTAGAATTCATCTGCCCCACAGGGACTGGGAGGGGTGGGGGGTGGGGTTTTATTGGGGTTCTTCATGGTAAAAAATAAGTTTTGGTAAAGGGAAATGTGCTTGATATTTGCATGACTGAGACCTAAACCTGAAAGCTTTGTAACCTTTCCCATGGTGACTCAATAAATAAATAAATTTAAAAAAAATAAAAAAAAAGTTTAGAATCCCTGGAGCGTACAGCCACTCTCACAGATACATGACATTATATTGTATCCATAACAAGCAATACAAAACATACTGTCTAGCATTGCATTTTCGGCAGGTATGAGGGGTAGTGGAACTGGTCTCGGAATACCAAAGGTAACTAAAGTAGAGAGAGTATTGTGCAAATTGTCTGCCACACAGGCAGGGAGAGGTGTGGAATGTGTCGGGGCAGGGGGATACTGGGGATTTTGGTGTTGGAAAATAGGATTGGTGAAGGGATGGGTGTTTGATGACTGTATGATTAAAGTTCAAACATGAAAGTTTTGTTACTGTTCCTCACAGTAAATCAATAATAAATAAATAAATGAGGAAACACAAAGTAACAAAGGTCACATACAGTAGTACAAATAGCACCTGAAATAGCTCATATGAGTTTGTATAGTTAGGACTATATTCTCTAAAATCTCTTTTATAGCTGAAATGGCATAGCTGGGGGGAAATGTGGTGAGTTGAGGAAAGGAGGGTAAGAAGAATGAAGAGATAGAGGTCACTGTATAATTGGAATCTCCAGATTAACCTTATAAAATACAACGCTCGCTAAAGGAAACCACTAGAATATACTCAGCTGTAGTTTATGTGTACATGCTTACTTCAACTCCATAGTAACCACTGCAAGTGTTTAAAACTTAAGCCAACAAGTTTGGGGTGGGGAGAGAAAAGAACCTGTTATCACTGGTATTACTTAGAATTGTTGGCACATGCTAACAAAAAGGAGACCGACCTGTTGAATTGATTTAGAATTGGATGATTATTCAAATTGTTATTCTTATTCATTCTCTCTAATAAATTTTCTCCTTTACTGACTGCACCTAGAGAGGACAGCCTTTCCTGCTATCTGTGGGAAACCATACTCTCAAGGACTAAATTTAATTAATGTGACAGTGAACAGATGACTAGACAAAGAAACTATGGTATGGACCAGATATTGGTTATACTGATAGTACAGTGGGTAGGGCACTTGCCCTGTCCATGCCAACATAAGTTCAATCCCCAGTATCCTGTATGGTCCCCTCAAGCTTGCAGGAGTGATTCCTTTATTTTATTTTTTCCCTTTTTGGGTCACACCTAGCAATGCTCAAGGGTTACTACTGGTTCTGCACTCAGGAATTACTCCTGGCAACACATGGGGGACCATATGGGATGTCGGGAATCTAACCCATGTTGGCTGCATGCAAGGCAAATGCCCTACCTACTGTACTATCACTCAGATCCCAGAAGTGATTCCTGAGTGCAGAGCCAAGAATAACCCTGACCACCACCAGGTGTGGCCTAAACTCTGGGAAAAAAAAAGAACGAAAAAAGAAAAACCATGGCATATACTGCAATAGAACAGTACTCAGCTTGAAGAAAGAGGAAATCATGAAAACTGCAGCTATTTGGATGGATCTGGAGAGTTATCAGGTTGAGTGAAATTAGCAAAAGAATTATCTAGGAGAGGGACAGATGCAGAATGATCTCTCATAAATGAGATATAAAGAAACATAGTAAGGTAATAACAAATGCCCAATAATAAATGTCCAAGGGCAGCATAACTTAGAACTGTTCTTCAGTAGAAAGCCTTAGTGTGGGTGGAGAGCTGGGGGACACTAGGATAGTGGTAAGGAGAATCTGACACTCTGGTGGAGGCTATGGTGCTGGAATGTATTATTAATAAAATTCATTAACAATTTATAAGCCATACAGTCCACTGTCTACTGTCCACTGTCCTCCTATTGTTCATCGATTTGCTTGAGCAGGCCCCAGTAATGTCTCACAACAAATTGCTACTGTTTTGGCATATTGAATACATCATGGATAGCTTGCCAGGCTCTGCCATGCGGGCAAAAGATACTCTCGGTAACTTGCCAGGCTCTCCGAGAGGAGCAGAGGAATTGAACCCAGATCGGTCATGTGCAAAGCAAACACCCTACCTGCTGTGCTATTGCTCCAGCCCAAACCATACAGTACCTAAAATAAATTTTTAAAAAATGAAACTAAAAAGAAAAGCTCTATCAAAAATGTTGCATGTTATTTGAGAAACCAAAGCATCTCTAATGTCCCTCTAGTTTCGAAGATAATTTCTAGAAATCTGTGATTTAAGCACAAATTTTGAGGATAATGGGGAGTTTCCACTCTTCTGACTTTTTCCGTGCTTTAAAAATTGCTTTGACAAATATTCTTGGGTGCTTATTTGTTTATGGCTTGAAAGACCAACTACTAAAGGTGGAGTTGTGGGGGTCAAGATAAACATGCATTTTTGTGTTTTTACTACATACTAGATGGACTGACTTGTGACTATGAACAGTCGTTTCTGTTCTCCAAAGTTTTCACTGATGATACCATAGGAACTACGGTTCAAAAGAGTGTGAGGTGAAGAGACAACCCAGCTCAGAGTAGACAGGGAAGCCCTGTGGACCGCAAGGAGAATGCAGGTTGGCGGGGAAGCTGACCCTGGAAGTGGCACCTCTCCCTGCAGGAAGTTCCACTCACCTTCAAGTAATCAATTGGACTCTCACACTTTTCTGCTTCTTATGACTTATTTCTAATGAAAGGCAATGTCTCTCTCAACCAGATCTAGCTTAAATCTTTTAGTTCTTTGAGGGACGCAAACCTTGAAGTTGAGGCTTGAGCAGAAGAGCCCATGGGAGGAGTTGACAAAAATCTCTTTAGTTTTGGTTCTCCAAAACTTAGTCTCACAGAGACTAAGTCTGACAGGAAAACCTGGAGACACAGAGACACAGAAAGGGAGAGAACCAAAGTCCCTTGATTCAGATCTACTGATTACAAATGTGGCATGTGAAAAATTGTTCTCGATTCTCTCATTCTTCCTTTCTCAAGTGACTCTCTCTGCAGGACCTCATACTCAAATGAGCACAACAGGGTTCATGTATTATAGACTAAGTGGTGCTTTAGTGGATTAGCTGGGAACTTCAGCTTTATATGTACATGTAGCACTGTCCTCCCGTTGTTCATCGATTTGCTCAAGTGGGCACCTGTAACGTCTCACAACAAATAGTGAGACTTGTTGTTACTGTTTTGGCATATCGAATTCGTCACGGTTAGCTTGCCAGGTTTTGCCATGTGGGCGAGATACTCTCGGTAGCTTGCCGGGCTTTCCGAGAGGGGCAGAAGGATCAAATCTGGGTCAGCCATGTGCAAGGCAAACGCCCTACTGTGGGCTGAGTATGTATATGTACATACCTTAAAAAAACATTTAAAATATTTCCATTTAAATATGATAAAAGTTTACATGGAAAATAAATTGTGAATCTTTATAACCACTTTATTAATAGACAAATTAGAGAATATCCAGATGAATGCCAGCATCTGTGTAAGAAGAGGTTTAGAAAATTACCTAACACGTATTAGCACTGACTAAATATCAGTTAATATGCTTGGCTGCCCACAGTGCTCCTATAACAAATATTATTGCAGAGGGCATAAGAACAGGAAAGGCCTTGTGTGGGGACAGACATTCAAGCTATGTTTTCAACAACACTACTATATGGGAGTTCTTCAGTAATATCATTCTGAATAATGAGATTCTCTTGCCAAAGAGGAGAGGTTGAGTGGAAGCTGAGACTGTCAAGGAGCAATATGACCACATGAGGACTTGTACCTATAGAGAGCTTTTCCATGTCTCTACCTCTGGGGACAGGCCAACACGAATAGGTACTACCTATCTCCTATTCTGTGCACTTGGGCAACTTCCTTCTCTTGTCTAAATTCCATTTTATCACATACAACTGGAGATCAAAGTAGAACTCAGCTCTTAGACTGAAATAGGATGTATTGCAGTTATCATGGTACCTTGCCCGCAGCAGTGACCCAGATAATATTGATAATTATTATGCATTCAGTCTGGCTGACCTTTATTTTTTGCTCAGATTAAATTATTTCTCCTTTACACAGTCTAACAAAAGAAAGATGCCCCAGAAACTAAAGTTAGTTTATAGTAAGGCTCAATTATGCAAGAAGGTCACCTTTAAAGACACACAAGTAGAACATTGAATCATCTCTGGAGGTGCAAAGACAAGTCTTTCACCCTCTGTCTCCAGAGCTTTCACTTATTTCCCCCATGATAGTGCAACTGGGCTATTTCATCAAACTGATTGCCCGTTATACGGCAGCTGACAGGCGCCATTGTTGCTCCACAGGGTATTTGACAGCATCGTGGGCTCACTTTTCCACCTGCTGCCAAGCTGAAGAATTCTCTCTTTGTTTTGTTCCAGCTATGGTATTTATAAATATAAGCTGAGACGTCGGGAGCAGTCAGGGAAAAGTCAGTTTTCTTTGCAGGTGAATGAGAGGTAGTGGGTGGAAGCCTGAAAAAGAGCATGGCAGGGATCGGAAACACTGTGGACCCTGAGGCATGTTTGCTCACTAAGTTTTCAGCTCGCTGCCCTTCAGTCTCCACCCTGAGCTCCAGGATTTCAGAAGGAAGGGTTTATGGAACCTAAAGGTCTTCTAGTCAGCCTCCTCCAAGGTCTACTCTGACTCAGGACCCAGTTCTGGAAACCAAACAGAATCCAAGAGTTGTCTTTGTGACCGTTTTTTAGCTCTCTCCTCCAAATTACAGTTCTTCATCCCAGACTGAGATAGGCTCTTCTCTGACCAGTACCAACAAAACAGGATTGGGAATCTACTTCCAACCACCAAACCCTGAGGCTAAGTTCTGCTAACTTGGGCCAAAATGTTCCCATTACCACTTTGTGGTTCACCACATAACACCATATCATTGTGTTATTCCTAACTCCCTTGCTGACAAGCCACAAGCCTACTTCCCTACGAAGATCATGTGGGTAAAAGAGGTCAAACTGGCAGCTGGACATGGCCAATGTTATCACTCAGCCCTGGGTGCTTGTTGTCATCCTAGACTAGATGCCTCTTACTAACAGGGCTCCAATTTAAGGTGTCTGTGTGCACGTGTGTGTGTGTGTGTGTGTGTGTGTGTGTGTGTGTGTGTGTGAGAGAGAGAGAGAGAGAGAGAGAGAGAGAGAGAAACAGAAGATATTCTGGTTATTTTTTTCTTTCATTCTTTGCAACGAGTTTAACTAAAACGATGTAATATATGGGGCCAAGAAATAGTACAGTAGCAGGTCGGGTATTTGTCTTGCACTCAGCCAATGAGGGTTTGGTCCCCAGCATCCCATATAATCTCCCAAGCCCAGGAGTGATCCCTGAGCACAGAGCCAGGAATAATCACCAAGCATCACAGATTTTGGCCAAACGCTAAAATAAATAAAAAAATAAAATAATAATTAAAAAAAACTATGGTAGCCAGATTTGACTCATGAGCTAAATCTGCAAGTGCTTTATAATGACTTCCTTGTGCCACAGTTCCTCGTGGGAGAGCAGGAAGCTTTTCCAGACAAGGCCTAAGATTCATTCTTGCTCCAACACCCTTATGATTCAGTGAAGAGAGAAGAGAGAAGACATAAACTGTTTCCCGTCTTTTCTGTAGAAATCATGAAATGGATTAACAGGAAGAAAATGTGAAAATGAATATGCAAAACATATTGTTATCTCCCTGTGTAACTCATCAACCCTCATTAACTTGTGAGATTTTTCTGAAGTGGATATTCCCCATTTCCACATCTTCTTCAGATATTGACATGAACAACCATGCCAGAAAGCAGACCCTCTTCCAACCTACTCTCTCTATAACTCCTGGATACCTTAATAATGTTTCCAACCTGTTCTAGCTCAGGCTTGGTTACAGCTACTTTAAAAGTTGTTCTCTGCAGTGTGTTAGTTTAGTTTACTTACAGACAACCTTGCTTTTTAATGAGAAAGTCATGAGTCTGTTCCAATCGACCAGGCGCTAGTTCATGAGGAGAGGGTGCGCCCTTTTCCCACTAGATCTACCTCACAAGGAGTCTATGGAATGAGGTTGAAGGGCACACATCCATGGATGCCACCAGGGAGGCCACTAGCCTCAGGTTTAAGTTTGCTCAGCTGCTGGGATCTGGACTCTATCCTGTGGGATTAAGGCATTGTACGCTGTGTTCTATGGTGTAAAGGAAACCCCATCATTTTGCAAAGCAACAGGAAGTTACATGGAAATCTTCTTGTCTCTGTTTCAGTTGAAGGGCTGAGAAGACAGATGTGAGATACCAGAGTGGGTGAGACAGCCACTCCCTTCCCAATTAGACCAGCACACAGGAAAGGTGTCCAGGAATCTGTTTTCCACAATCTATGAATGGCTCCAAGAGATCAAGACAAAAATGAGGAGGAAAACATCTTTAGGGCTTATTTTTCTGGTGGAGCAGGGAGATGGTGGCATGTTTAAGCCATACCCAGTGGTACTCAGGGCTGGCTCCTGACTCTGTACTCATGGATCATTCCTGGTGGGTTCAGAGAACCATTTGGGGTGCCAGGGATGAAACTCGGTTTGGTTGTGTGAAAGACAAATACTCTACCCTCTGTACTATCATTCTAGACCTGGAAAACATCTTTAGAAAGAGAGATTAGTGGCTGGAGAGATCATACAATGGGTAGGGTTCTCACTAAAGATGCATCCAACCTGGATTTAGTTTATAGCACTCCATATGCCTGTTCCCTTGGCCCCCCACCCCAAGGCACACAAGAGGGATCCCTAAGTGCAGAGCCAGAAGTAAACCCTGAACACAGCTGAGGGAGCACCTCCCACCAAAAAAAGATATTCAAACAGGTATTTAAAATGCCCAATTTAGATCTTCTGCATTCTATTTCCATCCCCATGACAACATTTAGCTGCACGCTTCTCTGGAGAACTGCCCTCAGTCAGACAGCTCTTGCGGACACGCTCTCAACCCTGCAAACCAGCTAGCAAGGGGCTATAAATTGAACTCGTTTCAAAGTAGCATTGTCTTTATGATGTACTTTGGATTGCTGGGCTATTTTTCAGGGATTAGATTATACCTAGTCTCCAGGCAGAATCAAATTCTTGCTTAGTTTTTCTCTCTCTTCCAGATTTATGCTATTTTCCTCCATCTTCAAATAAGAACAGTTCCTCCAAATTGAACCTGAATAAGACTCCCCACTTCAGACTCTGTTCCTTGGAAGATAAGACATTGGTCTAAGACACCGAGAAGTGCCTCTCTTTAACAGTGAGAAGGAATATGGAGGCCATCATCTAGAGAGCTGGGACATGCTCCTTGCAGTTGAAAGACCTCACCTCAAGATTCTACAGACAATAGCCACTTTGGTGGATCCAGGTGGTGTTGCTATGTAAGCCATAGGTGGTGGGAAGGCAATTGATGCCTGGGTAAAGATAGTAGCAGTATGGGGCAAAACCTTCCTGGTTTAAAAGGGCGACCTGGAGGGCATGGACTCTTTGCTAAAAGAGGTACTGTTTTAAGCTAGGAGGACTGGCCAATTGTTGGAGTAGAGGGTAGGTAGTATAGAAAAAATACCAGTATGAAAATAATAGCTGGGAATTATCATGCTGGACAAGAACTGAGTGTTAAAGGTAGGTAAAGGGATATTCTTGATAATCTTTCAGTATCTATATTGCAAACCACAATGCCCAGAAAGGGGGGGGGGAATGGGAAGGAGAGAGAGAGAGGGGGGAGAGAGAGAGAGAGAGAGAGAGAGAGAGAAAGAGAGAGAAAAGAAGAGATAAAAGCATTTGTCATAGAGGCAGGCTGCGGTGGGGTGGGGGGTGATTGGAGAGAAACTAGGAACATTGGTACTGGGAAATGTACACTGATGGAGGGATGGATGTTGGAACACTGTATGACTGAAACCTAATCATGAACAGCTTTGTAAGGGTCTGTCTCATAGTGATTCAATAAAAATTTTTTATATAATAAAATAAAAGAGGTACTGTTTTCTGTTGTTTGTTGTGTTACTTAATTTTATTATTGTTGTAGTTAAGGTAAAATAAAATAAATAAAATAAAAGAGGTACTGTTTTCTGTTGTTTGTTGTTGTGTTACTTAATTTTATTATTGTTGTAGTTAAGGTAACATATTTACAATAGTGTTAGTGTTAATGATTTTTTGGGAAGTGAACCACACCCAACAGTACTCTACTTACTACTGACTCAGCATTCAGGGATCAACCACAGTGGTGGTATTAGGGGGACTATAGATCAGTGCTGTAGCCGGTTGTATTAAGAAAGCTACTTAATTCTTATTTTTTCTGTCAGACCTAGTATGTTTAGTCTTATACAGTTAATGCGTCTTCACAACACCAAAGTGCCTGATACTCTCCACCTTATCTTCTAGTGTACACCCTCCACCCCCATCCTCTCTTTCCACCTTCATGCCCAGTTTTGTTTGGTAATCTCCATTTTATTATCCAGAGCCAAGGATCTGTCATCACTCAATATTGTCTTTTCCCTTGTTCAGTTTCTCTACATACCACAGGAAAGTTAGATCATCTGGTATTTGTTCTTCTTCCTCTGACTTATTTTGGTTAATATATCACATTAACCAGAAGTATCACCTTCCAGTTCTAGCCAAGTTGAAACAAACCACAGATTTTATCTTTTCTTGGAGTTGCTAGTATTCCATTACTTACATATGAGATAACTTTCATTTGTCTGCTGTTGGAACTTTAGGTGTTTACATATCTTTGTTACTAAGCACTGCAATAACGATAGGTATGTACATATCTTTTTAAAATAAGATTTTTTGTGTTTTTGTGGGTAGATGACAAGAAGTGGTATGAATAGTCATGTAGAATCTGTTTTTTTTTTTTTTAAGAAATCTCCAAACTGATTTTCACAGAGGCTAAACCAGATAAGATCCCCATCAACAGGGGGATGGGTGTTGGAATACTGTATGACTGAAATCCAACCATGAACAGCTTTTAAAAGTCTATCTCACAGTGATTCAGTAAAAAAGTCAAAGAAAAAAAGATACCTACCAATATGGTAGGAGCTGTGCAGGAGGAAGAGAGTGGTGTGGAATACCTTCAAGAACATTGAAGAAGTTGTTAAGAGGATGATGAACCTCCAGCTCTGGGCACATCTTTTCGACTCCTCCATTTTACCTGCATTAACATACGCCTCAGAGACCTGGGCCCTATGAAAACAAGATGAGAACGCTATTCAGGTCTCCCAAAGAGGAATGGAAAGAGCTATGCTTGGAGTATCACAGAAGGAATCAGGAATTCTGACCCCCATCAATGGTCGAGAATCAGGGATGCTGTCTTATTTGCCAAGGCATTGAAAATCAGATGGGCCAGACACATAATGCAATTTAGACATGACTGCTGGACTAGAGCTGTTACTGACTAGATTCCACGAAATGTCAAAAGAATGTCTGGCCGCCCACCTACGAGATAGAAAGACTTCTTCATCAAGACCCTGAAAGAACAGTTTGAGGCTCTTCATGTTCCTGGAGTGAGCAGACACCACTGGGCTACACTAGCACGCATCAGGGATAAATGGAGATGTTGTTGGCACCCGCTTGAGCAACTGGATGAGCAACGGGATAACAAGTGATACAAGTGATATCAATATGGCTGTTCAGTTTCATGCCATTCTCTGGGGTGTCACTGACATTTTGATTTACCTATAAAAGCGATGATGAATACTGATTCATGTGCCTACAGGTGGTCTATGTACCCTTAAAAGAATTATTCTTTTGGAGGTGTACCACAGGGTGAAGAAGACATCCAGGTGACCACCAAGAGTAGAGAGAGATGATTCAGATGGAGAGAATTGCAAGAACAAGGAATTAAGGAATTCAACAAGAAATCTCTAAAAAAAAAAACCCTCACAAAACACCAGAGATGAAAATAATCCAAACTACAACCTGCCAATACCATCAAAGAATCCCCACTTCCACTATTGCTGAGTCCAGCGAAGTGGTGTCATGTTCCTAACTTTCCTCCCATCTCTCTACTTTAACCCTACCGAGAGAGAAATTGTTCATAGTACAAAAGGGCTGGGAGAAGAAGACCCCCCCCACCCCAATCTCCTTCCTCATGCAGACTTGTGAATCAAGCAGTTCTGGAGAAAGGGGCAAGGGCTTAATTCTGGGTTCAGGTTTGAATAATATTTATTTTGTGAGAGCAAATATATTAGTGAGGCAGTTTTACAACTAAAAGTGAAAAACAGTGAAAGTAACCCAAAAATTTAGCCAGAGTTGAGAGAAGCTAATCCCAAGTTTAAACCGATGGAGTAGGATGAAAATAATGTGTGTCTCATGTGCCACAGATCTTGCTTGTGACGCGTGGGGTTATGTAAGGGAGCTAACTGCACCGATTTAGGCAACTGCACCCCCAGCACTAGCTCTTAGGATAAAAATGGTGTTGGATAGGAATCTGAAACATCAGGTTTTAAAACTTTAGACTGGCCAAGTGCCAGGTGATTCAGAACTGTGTAATGTAACTAAAAGAGTTATGTCCTCTTTCTCTGCTGAAGTAGTCTACTTTCCTCAAAGCAGTGTCAACTGTTTTGCTAATGCTGTTCCATCACTGCATTATCAAGCACCTATCAGGTAGAAAAAAATTTTATATGGGAGAGATACCATAGCCGATCAGATGCTTCTTTGTACATGGTTGATTTAGGTTCAATTCCCGCCACCCCATATGTTTCCCCGAGCACTGCTAGGAGTGATCCCCGAGCACAGAGTCAAGAGTAAGTCCTGAGCACTGACAGGTATATTAAAAAAATACCTTTTCATGGAGGGTTAAAGAGATAGTACCATAAATAAAGTGATTGCATTGCATGCAGTTGACCAAGGCTTAATCCCTGGCACCACACATGAAACCCTGAGCAATGCAAGGAGTGATTCCTAGCACAGAACCAAGAGTAAACCCTGTGCACAGCCACGGCTGTACCCACCGGCCAAGGCTGTACCACCTACCAATCCCCCCAAAACCCCAAAACTTTGATGCAAGACTGGAGTCACCTGGAATTTTAAAAGACCACATTCCTTGGGCCAGAGAGATAATACAGGGCCTAAGGTTGCATGCAGCCAACTCCCATTCTATTACCAACACCAAACACTTAGTATGGTATTTGAATAAGGAATATTGAAGTCTCTAGAATAAGTACCACCAGACGTGATCCCAGAGCACAGAGCCAGGAATAGCACCCAAGTACCACTAAGGTAGAAGAGGCCCCCAAATCCTCCAAAGATAAAAACAAAACTCTGGCCCACACTTGAGGGATTCTGCTCTGGTAGACTAGGTTGCTGCCCAGGTATCAGAACTAAAGAAAGAAAGAAAAAAGAACCTCACCCATAGCTGCTTAAAAGGGCTAGGTTATTGGCTCTAGGTATGAGGCTATTGGGTTCAATCCCTGGCACTACATGGTCCCCTATGCCCTGCCAAAAGTTATACCCAAGCAAAAGGTTAGAGTAGTTCCTGAACACCACCAAGTGTGAAACGAAAGTGAAAAATTAAACATACTTAAAATAATAAATGAAAACCCTCAATGATTCTAATATGCAGTCAAGGTTGCAAATGAATTTGGATCAACATAACAAAGTAACAGGCTACCAAGATGATAACAAGTGTTTAAAATTCTTTTCGTATGAATAGTGTCAGCAGAAATTTTTATTTTATAAAACAAAAGTGATAATGATAAATATTTTGTGTATGCATGAACCTTTTATAATCTTTTATTTTCCTGTTAAGATTGATTAATAAAAGAAACACTAGCATACGTTTTTATCAAGGGAACAAATTTTTATTTTACTATATCACAACTTTTTCTTTTTCTATAAAATCTATTTTTCTGAGTGTTCCTGGTGTTGAGCTAGTGTTGAAAAACAAAACTCCTATATTAAAAACTGACCAGATGGGAAAATAGCAAATAATATTACTATTATTAGTAAATAATAAGAAATTTTAATTTTTTTTTCTTTTTGGGTCACACCCAGCGATGCACAGGAGTTACTCCTGCTTCATGCACTCAGGAATTACTCCTGGCATGCTCGGGGGACCATATGGGATGCTGGGAATTGAACCTAGGTCAGCTGCGTGCAAGGCAAACCCCCTACCCGCTGTGCTATTGCTCCAGCCCTTAAATTTTTCTTAGGGGCTTCAATATTCCTATTTAATAGCAAAGATTGTCTCTGGGCCCAGGGTGAATAGCACAGAGCACATGCTTTGAAGCATATGCTCATGAATATTCAAGCATATTCTCTGATAGCTCAAAGGGCTAGGGTACATGCCTGTGGGAGCTCCAGGTTTGCTATCTCACAACATGTGGTGCCCTGAGCACCGCTCAGGTTGAGTCTCCCCAAGCATGAAGTTGGAAGTAGTTCTTGGTGCATCTCAGAAAAAAATTCCCACTGTCCCACATGCACTGAGCATGATCCTGGCATCTCCACTCTGTGATTCTTGGTGCTATGGGGAGGACAACAGCCAAGTGGGTCTATCAAAACACCACAGAAAGGGATATGATCCCTGATCGGGTCTTTAGGCCACACCTAAAAAGATGTGTGAACACCACAGTCAGGAAGTTCTAGTTCTGGAGCAGATGAAAGGAGTCCCCCTCCTGCCTCCTCAGTGAGCACCATCATGTGTGGGCCTCCATAAGAGGGCAACTGCTCCTAATGTGAGCACTTCTGCAAGCACCTTTAGTGGAGGGCAATTTTTTTTCGGGGAGGGGCACACCTGGAGATGTGCAGGGGATACTCCTAGCTTTGTGCTCAGGTATTATTCCTGGTGGTGCTCAGGATGAATCTCATCTGTGTACAAGACAAGCACCCTACCCACTATACTACTGCTCTGGCCCAAGTGAAGAGCAATTCTTGAAGAGCGCCATGGCTAAAAATGCAAGCACTGAGATACAGCCTGAGATATAGCCCCAGACTAGCCCCCACACTAAAAAATGGGTAAGTACCACACAATCAGGTGTTTGTGCACATGCCTGCCTATCATCTCAACAATGCCAAAGGGAAGCGAGATAGGGAAAAACATTTCTTCTTAAAGACTGTCTTTAAGGCTGGAGAGACAGCTCAAATGACAGAAAACAGGCATTTCATGTAGGTCTGGCCTCAACTCCATCATTACATGATCCCCAGCATAGTGTGCCTCCAAACACAAGAAATAAATACATAAATTAGTAAGGTAAAGGTAAAGGCCCTCCCGTTGTTCATCGATTTGCTCGAGCGGGCCCAGTAACGTCTCCATTGGAGACTTTGTTGTTACTGTGTCTGGCATATCGAATACGTCACGGGGAGCTTGCCAGGCTCTGCCGTGCGGGCAAGATACTCTCGGTAGCTTGCCGGGCTCTCCAAGAGGGGCAGAGGAATCGAACTCGGGTCAGCCATGTTGGCTGCGTGCAAGGCAAACGCCCTACCGCTGTGCTGGAGCTATAGCACAGCGGGTAGGGCGTTCGCCTTACAAGCGGCCAACATGGCCAACCCGAGTTCGATTCCTCTGCCCGAGTTCGATTCCTCCGCCCCTCTCGGAGAGCCCGGCAAGCTACCGAGAGTATTCGATATGCCAGACACAGTAACAACAAAGTCTCCAATGGAGACGTTACATAAATTAGTATCTTTTAAAAATATCAATCATGTCGTACATGTGATACATAACATTCCACTTAATTTCTCTTATAGCTTGCTTCTATGTGTCAGATATGGAAAGAAAAGATGGGGGGGGGAATCCAGTAAGATTTTAGAGAGAGTTTTTCACTATGATTTTGTTCTTAAAACTTGCATATTACACTACAAAAATTTTTAATGTTATTCAATCAGAACTGAATTATTCAGTATTCATGGGGAAATTATTTGGTAATGACTTCTGGGCTCATCATTCATCTTCTAATTTAGTCTATGCTCTGGAGGCAAATGTAGAGTATGAAATAGTTATGTATTAAACTAGACAACTTAAATTGTTTTTGCACACACACACACACACACATACACACACACACGTGCGCTCACACATACACGGCAGCCACACATACAAATGACTTTTCCAATCAATTAAGAACTGGAAATGGGATAAGAAATAAAGATTTTTTTAATTAATATGAGCATTGTTTTCAAATTATATTTTTTCAGCAGGTCTACGCCTGGCAATGATGACAATACCAGGGATCAAACTCAGGGCCTTGAGCTAGATAGTCATGTCCTCTACTACTTGTGCTATCTCCCTGACCCTACAAAGCTATTTTTCAAAAGTTTTTCCTATCAAAATTTTTTCCCTCTACCCTTTTCTTTTAAAATAGCCTCTTTTTCTTTTGATTTTTTGTGTTCTTTGGTCTTTTATTAATCAAACCATATTCTCAGTTATAATAGGCCTGTCCACCCACTTAGTTCACTCATTCATCCCTTCCTCTACCATTTGTGAAATGGCAATTAATTCTATTATAGTCAACTGTCACTGAACAATAATAGCTTGAAACTTTAAAGGGGAAAGACGTGCTGATTTCTTTATTGACAGATTGAGTAGCTTGCTTCTTAGCTCAATTTTCCTTTAACAACATTCAATCATCAACAGAAAGATTTCAGTGAACAATAATTTCAGTGAATAATAAAGTCGAAATCAGTGTCTTGGACCAGTCCCTCCTTACACCCTTTTACCTCTTCTTTCACAAACCCACCCATACCCAACCCTTTTTACCAAATGAGTGAACCTGAGAAAACAAAATAAAATAAATTCCTTGAGAGAGTGGATAATGTGAGTCGCATAATGCTCTACTGTTTTCAAATATTTTTATTCCTTTCTTCTACTTTTCCATTGTTTTTTTCACTCCTTCCTCCTACCTGTCTCCTGTACCCACCTATGCCCATAGTAGGGATCTCCAGGCATTGTCTATTTGTCACCAGAAGCCCCACAAATAGCTTCAGTGCCACCTCAGAAGCACAGAGCCAGTGCTTTGTGAGAGGAAATCATTTAGAGAGAAATTTGCACAGGAGTTTGTTCAAATAACTGGCAGCTTCCCTGGTCTCCGTCCTTAGTTTCCTCACATTTTAAAGTTACTTTTTCTGCAACTGCTACTCTCTGTTCTTCCTAGTACACTAATATGTCAACCTATCAAGTCTATGAAGCATCATTTTTTTTCTTGAGGACTCCCTTGTACACGTAACTAAATCTTTCATGCTTTCTCCTGCTAAATTTATTTTTTTGAGTGTAGCTCAGTGGTAAAACATGACCTTGTATGGATGAGGCCCTGGGTTCAAGGTCCAAAGATGGTGGAGAAAAAATTGATCTCCCATACAATAAATACTTTCAGAAAATTTAGAAAATATATCATTCTGGGGCCAGAAAAATAGTACAGCAGGCATTACTATTGAACCAGGGATCTGACCTGGTTTGACCACCAGAACTCCCTAAGGTCCCTCAATTCCCTCCAGGAGTGATCTCTGAGCATCGAGGCAGGAGGAATAGCTGAACACTGCCAGATATGGCCAAAAATAAATACATAAATCATTTTAATACACACTCTTTTACTCAGGTTTGGACAACATCAGAAATGAAAATCACATTTAAGAAATGAAAAACACTGGAGATTGAGAGAGAATACAGTGGGTAGGGCACTTGCCTTACAATACAACCCTGGGTTCAATCCCTGGCATTTCCCCATGTAGTAGTAATTCCCGAGTGCAAAGCCAGGAGTAAACTCTGAGCATCACCAGGTTTGGCCCCAAAACAAACACAACAAATAAAGAAATGCCAAACACTTTTTCCTGAATGAAGAAAGAATAAAGAAGTCAATGTGCATGACTGGGGAAAGAGTTCATGTGTGAAGACTTAGTTCCATTCCTACGGACTTCTGTCCCTATTAAAAAACAGAAAGCAGCTGTGAATATAACTTTATCTAGAAAAAAAGGCCCCTGCAAATGTAGTTAAGTAAATTATGAATCTCAAAATGAGATCATCCTTAAAACTGGCAGAGAAATTGGGAACAGCAAATTCCTGGGCAAGGACATTTGTCCTTGCCTTTTATACTCTTCCACCCAAAAACCTCAAGATAAGGACAGTGTCCTTTATTTTGTCCTTACTTGGTTTAGGATCATAGTTAGATGAGTGTGCCTCAAAGGAGTAGATTCTATTGTTCATTCTTCTTCCTACAGGTCTGCAACCACCCTGTCTTCCCCACAGCACTCCCTTTTTGTGATGGTGCAGATAAGAGGGTTGTTATGAAAATGTGAATCTGCCATCTTCCAGCCAGATTGATTGTCAGTCAAACCCTTTCTTGACCTCTCACTGTATCTCTCATTTGATTGGTCCTCAGACAGCAGTGGAGCTGAGCCTTCACAACCTGAGATGTATTCCCTAGGTTTTCTCCCTTCTGGAGAAGCTCTTGTTCTCTCTTGAACATGTAACTCTCTCTTTCTTCTCTCAGATTTCTTGAAATAAAACTACTTTACTTCACTATTTCTTCCTCATAAAAATATTTTCTATGAGGGAAGATGATAGATCTGAAAAAAAAAAATGGACAGAGGTGAGAACTGATTTTCCTTTCCCTATAAAGAAGGGATCTTTATAGTTCAGTCTGAGTTTATCGCTCCCCAAAAATTCAGGTGGTGGGTGATATACATCCAGTGTAGGTCAAATGAACTCGAGATGCAGCTTGACAAAGTAGAACTAAGTAAATAAACAGATATATCTATGTTTCAATAAAACTTTGTTCACAGAGAATGATGGTGGGTCACAGATTGCTGATTCCTGCTCCTTTATGATATCCTCATTTGCGGTTCTTTGGCAGCTCTCTGAGCATTATCATTTCTACGTCCTCTCTCTCTAAAGCACTAGATATTTTCATGTGAAAAGACTTCACATGGCTTGATTTTATTTTCCAAGTCTCTAATACATACTAGACTTTGGTTCTCATTGTCATCACTGTTTGTTTTCAAAACAATTTAACCCGATTTCTTTCCCATTACTTAGTTTTATTTATTTGAATAGAAAACTTTAATTACTTATTTTTATGTAGAAGATTGGGGGCCATACCCAGCAGTGTTCAGGAGTGACCCCTGGCAGTACTTAGGGGACCATATATTGTGCTGGAGATGGAACCAGGATCAACTAAAGTGACTGCATGCCAGGCATGCGCCTTACCTCTTGTATTATCTCTCCAAAACACTTTCTCAGTTTAAAGTAATCATGAAATAATTTTTTACTTCTTTCCTCCAATTCTAGAGTTTTTTTTTTTTTTGGTAGTATTTTTGTGGAACTAGTGATGAAGGTATTGGTGACTGTCATTTGACTGTGTCTGGTTGTCAACTACTGGAAACTTTGCTGCAGGGTGTGTGGGTGGCTTCAAATACTGCGGAGAACGGCCTTTCAGTGAAGCCAGCCAGGGAGAATGATTTCACACGGAAACAGGTGAGGAGGTGTGTGTGTGTGTGTGTGTGTGTGTGTGAGAGAGAGAGAGAGAGAGAGAGAGAGAGAAAGAGAGAGAGAGAAAGAGAGGGGAGAGTGAGTGAGGGAGATAGATTCTTCCATAACAATGCATGAATGTTTATAGAGGCAGAGACTATGAACTGAGGGAGAAAATGGCAAAACAAAATAGAATTTTATTCCAGTTCATTGAAATCAGTTATTTAGTCTGTATAAGATAACAGTTTTAAAATAAAAGAGCTATGCTGAAAGAAGACTTACTTAACTTTATAAAGAAATATGTGGAAGGCCAGAAGTTAGTGTTAGTGGGTGGAGACCAGGCTTGAACCTGGTGCCAACAGTCCCCTAAACATAGCTAGGAGTGCCTCTAAGCCCTGATGGGAATGGCCCAACGTCTCCCCATATATACATACACACAGACACATGCACATATATATGTGTGTTTATATATGTATATAATTGCATATATGTGTGTATATACATATATATAAACTAGATATAGGAGTAGTTTAGTCTTATTCAGAAATAAAACTCTGAAGTCATTAGAAGTTGTTTTGCTTACAAAATTATTTATAGCTGGTTCTGAATCTTGGAAGAGCTTAAGAACTTATTTCTGTTGGAAATTTATTTATTGAGAAATCTACAAGGAAGGAATTGGCAAATGAAACAATAAACTGAAACTCAAATTTACAAAGGCCCAATCCTCATGAGCTCCAATCCACTAGGTATGGAAAGCACATTAACTTTCCTAATGAATGGTACATTTGATTTTAAACCTTATGTGTTGACTAAAATTTCTGTCAATTGAAAGTTTAACTCCCTGTGAGAATTGGAATTCATTTGCTCCTATTTTCTCCCCTCCGGGGTATAGAGGATAACTCCCATTTGACACCTGGTAACAGGGTGGGGCTGGGATGCGTCTATGCTTGTGTAGTTTACACTGAAGTCTGCTGAGTGCTGTCCTTGGGTATGTGGTGGCTGGTGCCCACTGAGGTACAGTTGTTCTGGTCTCCTTTCTGCAGCTGGGAGTCAGAGAGCTAATAGAGGAGATAAGGTACTTGCCTTGCATGTGACTAACCCAGGTTTGAAACCTGGTGTTGCATATGATTCCCCAAGCATCACAAGAGGTCAGTCCTGAGCACAGAGGCAGGAATAGGCCCTAAGCACTGCCAGGTGTGACCCATAAGCTGCAGCTGACTTGCTCATTTCAGTCTGCTCTATTAGTTGATTGGGGTCACTAACACCAGCTTTTCTCTACCCCTGCATAAGTTCCCTACACTGGTGTTTCCTTTGCCTCATAGCACATAGTGACATCATGTAGCAAGTCCTTCAAGCTGAGCCTCATCTTCTTTTTTGTTTTTTTGTTTGGGTGCCAGACCCAGCCGTGCTCAGGACTTACTCTGGCTCTGTGTTCAGTGATCACTCCTGGTGGGTGCTGGATATTGAAACCAGGTCAACCACGTACAAGGCAAGCGCCCTATCCACTATACTAGTCTCTGCCCCTCCCCCAACCCCTGAATTTTGTCTTCTTAAAGCTGCCCCTTGAGATACTTGGGAATGTTTAGATTCTTCATATACCACACATAGGTTGCAAAAGCTTCACCTCAAGAGCAGAGAGGTGTCCCGGAGGGGAAGTAGTACTACCTCACGTGCTTTATGTGAGGGAGAACTAACTTGCATTACTAGCCTTGTATGGTTCCCCAGCACTGCTGGAAACACGGGTCCTCATCACTGCACCAAGAGTAGGGGTAGGCTTATGGGTGGGGTGCCAGCTGCAGCTTATGGGTCACACTTGGCAGTGCTTAGGGCCTATTCTTGCCTTCAGTATGATTGTATGTATCTCTCTCCTCCCCATTACTCACCAAAGTAATGTTCAGGTGTCTTTGGGTACATGGTTCTCTCCTACCAAATTCTTCTTCATCCCCTCCATCCTCTCTAGGAAACTGCACACCTCCTTGCATGTGGTCTGCTTCAAGGGCTTACTTAAGGGAAGGATAAGAGCCCACTTGCTGTCTGTTCTCTTCTGAAGTTGATGTGCCAAGTTCCTCCAGGACTCCTGGGATGGGGGACTCATGCTAGGACACTGGGGTCTTCAATCTCCTCACACTGCCTGTTCTATTATCTTGGTGTCTCTTCCTTCTGGAATCCCTCAGGGAGAAGGTGGGCTTTCAACAGTCCTCTGTCAACCCCTGGAGCAGGGACTTATTCTTACCCAGAGTTCTCTTTCCCTGGAATAATGTTTTGAATTTGGTCCGCTGAATTCTGCTCTTGATATGTTAATGATGGTTCAAGGAATTTAGAAAACCATTCCTCTTCTTGACAGAAAGAGTGGTTTTCATTTCAGTAAATGAAATGACAGAAAGACAAAAAGACTTTCATTTTGTTTTTAGAAGTCAAAAGTGATTTCTAGAAACTAAACGAAAACTAACTGCTGATTTCCCCTTCCTCTCTTCCTCATTTCATTCCCCCTGTTAGAATCCTGGTTCTCCCAAAGGTGAGCGGAGAGTTCTGGCAGGACAAAGGAGTGGTCATGCATAAAAAGGATACAACAATAAACGCAAAAGTCACTATAATTGATAGAAACAGTCACAACATCAGTCCTTATTGTTTCCACTTTACACATTAATGGACCTTCAATTGTAACAGAGAAGGTGGTTAAGAGAATGAGATAAAGTTCAGCATGATGAAGTCAGAGTGCTTCCGGCTAGACTAAGTTTTTTCTAATGTAAAACAATGTCTGGTCTCATGTGACTAGTTACTAAAAGAGAAATTTTTATTATATGAAGTGACATATAATATATAATAACATATAATAACATCACTCCCAGGTTTTCCGAGTCAGAACGCCCCACCCCTCCTGGGATCACTGAGTTGGGATGCCCCCAGCCTTCCTGGGTCCCCGAGTCAGGACTCCCCCATCTCTCCTGGGTCCCCAGAGTCTCCTACCCCTGCACCTGGCTGTCTTCACTGGGGCCCCTTGGAGGGGGCAGGTAGAGTTTCCCTCCCCGCTCCAAGCAGAGCCCCAACAGCTGAGAACCTCCGGGACCCAGCCACAGCCATGCTCAAGACCACTTTCCACATGCTTGGACGAGCCTCACGCATGAAGGAACCGGCAGAGGAACCCAGGTGTGCAGAACCCTGGGCTGAAATCTCCAAGCCTGCTCGGATCGGGACTGGGCCTCCTCCATCCAGATCCCCCATCTTCCAGTAGCTAGGCAGTTACACCCACCAACTGCCCCAGCGCTGTGTGCTCCCATCAACAGCTGGGATCCAGAGACTCTAAAACCAAGCTCCCAGGAGCGCGTGGCTACATTTGCAGCCATACGACCTCTTATTGTCTAGTTCTCACTCTCGGAGAGCCTGGCAGGCTACAGAGAGTATCCTGCCCGGCATGGCAGAGTCTGGCAAGCTCCCAGTGGTGTATTTGATATGCCAAACACAGTAACAACAAGTCTCACAATGGAGACGTTACTGGTGCCTGATCGAGCAAATCAATGAACAACAGGATGAGATACAGTGATGAAGCGACAAGAATAGGAAATATTGAGAGTTAAGACAAGTCCTAAGAACTGGCAGAGTGGGCTAGGGTGAGAGGGCTGGGCCAGTGGCTGGACCCTGGAATGGTCACTGATGTCCAGCTCCCTTTTGTTTATTCTTCACTGTCACACTATGGGAATGAAATTTTGCTGCCACAAGTCATTTCTTTGGGAAAATGTGAATTTCATGGAGGGATCCAGAAGGCCGGATGGAGGTTATCTGAAAAAATTTACATGTACACCTCTTAGTTTGTCTATCTCCTCCACTTCACCAGGGAACATCTAATCTTATCTTTGCACTGGAGAAGACTTCTGTTTACTGAATCTTCCCAGAGAATGGCCCTAAGGGTTCCTCCCACTTTTTTTTCTAACATGCTCTGCTTTAGCTCACAGTTTAAAGCTAAATACATAAGGACTCCCTCAGCTTTGGTGAGTCTCCCATGTAGCCAGGAGATATGCTTGTTATTAATAAGTTTCTTTGGGGACCAGAGAGGTAGTACAGCAAGTAAGATATTTGCCTTGCATATGGCTGACTCAGGTTTGATTCCCTGGCACCATGTATGGTTCCCTTGATTTAGGCAGATAGACAGGGAGAGGTCCTCGGCAATGAAACTTAGGTCAACAAAACTTTGGGGAGGAAAATTCTAAGACTGATCCACTTTGTGGATACGGAAAACAGAGACCTGATTAGACCTTCAGCAGCAGACCCTGAGGAGATTGAACTCTCCTTATGAAGTTCCTCAAACCTTGGGACCTCTTCCTTAATCTGAATAACTTCAGTGATTCAGCCCTGAGAAGACTCCAGAATTTTCGAATCAAGACAACCCAAGAAGAGCCTATAAAAGCCACCTTGAACAAATGGAGGGCGGACATATGCTGCCTGAACCCATGTGCTGCTTGCACCTATGTAGCTGAGCACATGTGTCACCTAAATCTGCCCTCTTGAGATGTGTACCTTCACACTTTCATGTCTAATGCTGGGATGTACATAGGGGCTCTCTCTACTCTTGGAGAAGCCTGCATTCTTTCTTGAGCAAATTTCTCTCTCTCTCTCTCTCTCTCTCTCTCTCTCTCTCTCTCTCTCTCTCTCTCTTTTTCAAAAAAAATCTCCAAAAAATTCTCCAAATAAAATCTGTTTTACTTCACTGCTTGTCTACTCCTGAAAATCTTTTCTGCGAGTGAGACAAGAACCCAGGTAACCCTGGGTCCTGGGTGACAGAGGTGGATTGGGAGAAGGTGACCAAAGTGACTGTCTTTCTCTCCTCACAACTCACGTGGAGTCCACCTGATGTGGGCAGGTAGACAGGAAAGGTCCTTGACAATAAAACTTAGGTCAACAAAGCTTCTGGGAAGGAAAATTTTAAGACTGATCAACTTTGTGGATATGAGAAATAAAGAACTGATAAGACCTGATAAGACCATTGGCAGACCCTGAGGAGATTGGAGCCTTCCCCATAAAGTTCCTCTCCTCGGACCTCTCCTTTAATTTGATTAACTTCAGTGTTTCAGACCCGAGAAGGCTCCAGAGCATTTCAGATCAAGATGACTGAGGAGAGCCTATAAAAGCCAGCCCAAAAGCCCATTCAAAGCTCTCCCCACCCTTGGAGAATCCCACGTTCTCCCTTGAGCAAGCACATTGCTCTCTCTCTCTCTCTCTCTCTCTCTCTCTCTCTCTCTCTCTCTCTCTCTCTCTCTCTCTTTCTCTCTCTCCCCTCTCTCTCTCTTTCCCTCTCTCTCTTTCTCCCTCTCTCTCATTCTCTCTACACCTTCAAAAACCTTCAAATAAAATCTGTTTTACTTCACTGCTTGTCTACTCCTGAGATTCTTTTCTGCGAGTGTGACAAGAACCCTGAAATCCCGGGGTAAGGCCTGGGACTGGTTTCTCTTCTCCTGCAAAGAACAAATTCTTGCTCCAGTCTGAGTCCGAGGCTCCATGAGAAATTAGGTGGTGGGGATCAACTCCAGTGCCTGGCAGACCAAGAGAACTTCAGGTGTGGCCTGACAGCCACCTAGTGGGGTTGGCGGGGCTCAGGCCCGTGCCTGAGCAAGGGCTTATCACAGACGGTCCCAATCCTAGTCTTCCCAGTGGGACCCGGTGGCAGAGGCAGAGTGGGAGAAGGTGAGCATCCTTCTCTCCTCCCTCCTCACGTGAGCCATATGTGGGGTCCACCAACATCACATCAAAATCATCATGAGCTCTTCCCACTTCCAGGAGTGATCCCCAAGCACAGAGTCAGGAAGAGCCCTTGGGCAGTGCAAGATGTGGACCAAAACACCCCAAAAATAAAACTCCTTTTTAAGTTTCTATCTCTGTCTCTCTCATTTTTAGGCACAATCAACTGTGTTCTGGGTTTACTCTTGTCTCTGAGCTCAGGGAATTATATCAATCTGCCTAGTGCTTATTTATTTGTCTGGACTTTGAAGAATCTAGAGAGCATGGGATGGTTTCTTTTGCGTGTGCTCAATATCACCTCTATGATAACACCACCGTTTAGAGTGAAGACATGACAATTGTCCTTGGGAAGGAAGACTGGACAGAAATGAAGACCATTTATTTGGTTATAAAATGACCAGAAACTAAGAATCTAAAAGCAGGAATTTGGGGGACAGCAGATAGGCTACAAGAGGATAGACAGATGTCTTCCCTGCCACCAAGCCCAGTGTAGGTCCAGGTCTGTGTGAAGGAGATTGCATTTTCTGCTGTTACATGAGTGTAGTAAATTAAAAATGGCCACCAAATCTTTGTCACCTCCCACACTGCGAAGTGATGTTTGTTTCCCACAATCTTGATTTCGATCTGGCCCTATCACTATTTTAACCAAGAGCATGTGTTGTAGTGGTACTGTGCCAACCCCGGATTTCAGTCTTGAGAAGTCTGGGGCTTTCCAAACCCTATGTCATCACTATGCAGCTACAGCAAGGGAGAAAAATCTTTCCTAGGCATGCCCAAGTAATTCCCATCACTTAAGGCCTTTGGGACCCGCAAGCCATGGCTGTGGACACAGAGCAAATGTAAACATGAAGCATATTTTTATCACATGACCAAACATATCTTTTCTGATGAGTCACACTCACACAGCAGCCTTGAACAGTTTGGGTTGTATCGTCAGGGCAGAAATGAAGAATAAATGGGAAGAAAACTACCACCCTGCCCTCTGCTGACGCTGGTCTCAGGCACTCCACTCGAGTTCTCTTAGTCCTCTCACTTTCCAATCCATACGTTTGGGTTATAAAACTGGAATGAGTCTGACAGGATCAAGAAGGGAGAGGGAGGAGGAGGGGAAAACGGAAGGAGAGGAGGGCTGGGGAAGGGAAAGAGCAGCTATGCTCTTGGGCATGAAGTAAGAGAGAACTTTTCAATGCTCCGACTCTGGCTTCAGCACTCTCAGAACCACTTAGAGGTAAAAATAATTGATGTTTGCATAAAAGTGTCAAGTAGAAAGACAATGGAAAAGGGAACATTTCTAAGAGGTGTGAAATGTTTGGCAGTCTGAGTGGTGTGGTTGAAAGAGGGAAAGCTGAATTTTTGTCAAGTTGTGTTTAGGGAAACACTTAGAGGAAGGGAATGGAACATTCTGATCCAAGACTCCTGCCTTGAGTACCTCTCATTTCAGACTTTATTGTACATTGGAATGAATAGCAACTCATCAATCAACCAGCTTGGCCCTCGTTTCCTCCACCATCTGTCCCATGGCCCCCAGGCCACCCTGGCTGTGGGAATGGCCCGGACCCACCCCGAATGCGGGTGGCTAGAGGAGAGTCGTCATGGCCCCCCTGGCCGCCCTCAAAGAATTTTTACAATCACCCATATTTTTTTTTTTTTGCTAAAACTAAAGTTTAGGAATGTTAAGGATGATCCTGTGGCTAAAAGCATCTGTCTTGCAAGCATAAAGCCATAGATTTGGTGCTCAGTGCTATCCATATGTACTGAGCATGGTTCAGGCAGCTCTGTGGCTTGGGACCCCATGCTGAAACAGTGTGTGGTGGTCCTCCAGCACAATCAAGTGTGTATGAGCACCCTAGTGAAAGTGTGGACCTTGGTGAGTGCCACAACTTTAAAAAAATGTGAACACTGAGGCCAAGAGGGCAAGACCTGGTGAGATCATGTGCCAAAATCATAGGGGTTTTGAGTTCTATAACCAAAAAGTACTCAAGCACCAAAAACAGTGAAAGTACTATAGCTATGAAATGTGTGACTTGTGGTGAGCACCACATCCAGATGTGTGTAACCCAGGTCATCACTGTATCACTGTCATCCCATTTTTCATCGATTTCCTCAAGCAGGCACCAGTAATGTCTCCATTCATCCTAGTCCTGAGATTTTAGCGAGTCCCACACTGGAGGCTCTTTCAGGGTCAGAGGAATGAGACCCATCATTGTTACTGGGTTTTGGCACATCAAATATGCCATGGGGAGCTTGCCAGACTCTGCCATGCGGGCAGGATACTCTCGGTAGCCTGCCAGGTTCTATGAAAGTGAAAACTAGGTAATAAGCTTCCGGAAGCTTGGTTTTATAGTCTCTAGATGGCGGAGGCAGTCGGTGGGTGTAACTGTTTAACTACTGGAAGATGGGGGATCTGGGTGGAGGAGACCCAGTCCCGATCCGAGCAGGCTTGGAGATCTTAGCCCTGGGTCCCTCACACCTGGGTTCCTCTGCCGGTTCCTCCATGTGTGAGGCTCGTCTGAGCATGTGAAGAGTGGACTTGAGCATGACTGTGGCTGGATACCGGAGGTCTTCAGCTTGGAGGAGCCTCACACATGGAGGAACCAGCAGAGGAACCCAAGTGTGTGGGACCCAGGGCTGATATCTCCAAGCCTGCTTGGATCAGGACAGGGCCTCCTCCACCCAGACCCTCCATATTCCAGTAGCTAGACAGTTAAACCCACCAACTGCCCCCAGTGCTGTGTAATCCCATCAATGGTCAAGATCTGGAGACTATAAAACCAAGCTCCAGGAAGAGAACAATACAGAGTCTCCTGCCACCGTGCCTGGCTCCTGGCTGTCCTAACCGGGGCCCCTTAGAAGGGGCGGGTTGAGTTTCCCTCCCAGCCCGGAACAGAGCCTTGGCAACTGAAGACCTCAGGTCATCACAGCAACAGAAACAAAAATGAAAAGAAAAAGACCTTAATTTATCCAAGGATATGTACATATCTAAAAATAGATTTCTGAACCTTTATTTTTCCATTGAGTTAATCACCATCATGTCTTGACTTTCAAGGATTTATTTGAGTTTTGTTCTTCATGGAACCGAAACTAGAAATTTTCTGGATGGTCTGGACAGCATTTTCAGTTTGACTTAGGAATATAACTTTTATATTCTAATTCCTAAACTTTCTTTAGTTTCCTTCCACAACTATATCACTTCTTTTTCCCCTCTCTGTTTTATCTTTATCCCAGAGTACTCCCACCTAACACTTATGGATTTCCACATATGTGGATTTCTTCTTCTGACATACAGCATCTCTCTCTCTCTCTCTCTCTCTCTCTCTCTCTCTCTCTCTCTCTCTCTCTCTCTCGTGATGCTCGCTCGATCGCTCCCTCTCTCCCTTATGTTTCGTTCAAATATGACTGTCAACTTGTGATCAAGACTGGTTATGATTTTACTTGTTGAACTTTATGGTAGCTATTAGATTTATTTCCTTTATATTGAAACCTCAAGTACACCTCATTTTTGCTTCTTCCTCTTTTCTCTCCCATTCCAGTCCAATTAAACAAACCAAATTATTTATCAAGTCTGCCCTCAGTTTCAATAAAACCCCAATAGAAACCAACATAACTTGTCCTTGATTACTAGATTGATCATTTTTGTTTCTTCCATCCTTTGGCATCTGAAATCTATGTGCTATGTTGAGCCTAATTGGTAGATGACATGAATTACTTTCCCAATTTGATTCTTTTCTATACTAATGGATGCTTTATAGAAGTGACTGACGGTAATGAGACCTTTGTTATGGTTTCATATGTTTTACTGTGTATATATACAGTAATAAAGTTGTTGACTTTTCTCTTGTTAATATTTCTGACACAGTTTTTCAGCAGAGAACTTAAAAGAGTAGAGAAAAAAACGAATTTCCCTTTCCATAGAAAATAAATTATGATTAAAATCAAAGAAATTTGAGGATCAGAATACGGTGGGTAGGGTGCTTGCCTTGTACACAGTCAACCTGAGTTTGAGCTCCAGCACCCCTTATGGTTCCTGAGCCCGACAGGACTGATCCCTGAATGCAGAGCCAGAAATAAGCCCTGATTATGGCTGGGTGTGCCCCCAAAACCAAAATAAGAAAAAAAATAAAAAGAAAAGAAAAGGAATCCTTGCACACAGTTGGTGGGAGCATATAGAGAACAGTACAAAAAATTTCGATATATTTAAAATCTACCTGCTAATACAATCCAGCAATTTTAGTCATAGATATATAAGAGAGATAGACACTGGGGTCTCCTTGACAGTGAAGTTCAAGAAACCTTAAAATCTAAACATAATTTTAAAAGGAATGATTCTCTCCTGCTCTAGTCTTGGTCTCAACACTTAAAATGATCCAGGACCCAACTCAAGCCTGAGGCTCCATCTTGTTTTATTTTTTGGTTTGGGGATCACACCCAGCAGTGCTCAGGACTTACTCCTGGAAGGCTTGGGAGACCATATGGGGTACCAGGGACTGAATCTGGTTCAGCACCATGGAAGGCAAATGCCCTAACTGCTGTATTATAGCTCTGGCCTTGGAGGCTCCATCTTAAGACAGACTCAGCCTAATTATCCCCTCAGTGGACAATTAAGCAGAAATAAAAACCCTGATAAGATTCTAAATGACAGGGACTAGATGTTTCTGCTGGTGTTCAAGCTTGTATTCATGGAGTACAGGCAGAACTAAAACTAAAGAGCATCAACAAGAACCCAATAAACAGGCTGGAGAGATAGTATAGTAGGTAGGGCACTTACTGTGCATGATTCTGACCATCCCAGCACCACATATGACCTCTTGAGTACTTACTTCCAGGAGAGATCCCTGAGCACAGAGCCAGGAATAAACCCTGAGCACAACCAAGTAAGTCCAATACTCCCACCCGCTCCCCCAACCCCACTTGCACCCACCAAAAGAAAAAAAATCGATGACATCTTCACCTGGGAAAGAACTAATTCAACATTTTGGGAGGGGCAGGAATCACCCCCCCCCCCCCCCCCCCCAGTGCTCAGGCGCATTCCTGATTCCATTTGTTCAGGAGCAACCTCTGGAGGTGCTTGGGGGATCATACGTGGGTGCTGGGAACTGGACAGGGTTCTGCTCCACGCACTTTAGCCCATGTACTATCTCTCCACCTTATTATCATTTTCTAAATGTGATGGTATGGTCTCATCCTCCCACAAGAACAGTGTATTCCTACAAACTCAGAACCCCCTGAATCCACAGATTCTCCTCATCAGTAAACTGGAGAGCCAGAGCTTTGAAACCTGGGTTGCCTCTCTCCATTATTCACTACAAATAAGCCTTTTCCCTATTTATGCCTTGGTTGTGTATTTTTGGCTCAATACCCATTAAGAAGTGACTTTACTGGGTTTGGTAATAGGACCACCATAGTTCTACAGGATCAGAGACTGTTCAGCAGCACATAATTATGAAGCTCTTATATGAACACCTGGCTCTATGCTAGATCTTTCACCTTTATTCTCTCCTTTGGTCTTCCCGATAGTCCTGCAAACATTGCAGGTTTTCTTGAAAAAGGTCCAGATGAATGAAAATTCTGGCTGGGGACATAGTTCAAAGAACTGGAACACATATGTTGCATGCTGGAATCTTGGGTTTTATTCTGATCACCATTTGATTCCCATCATTGCATAATCTCCCAAGCATTACCAGGAGCAACCCTTTGGGTTGCTAAGTGTGGATCGAACACCACCCCCCGCTCCCCCCCCCAACACACCCAATTAATTAATTAGGACCTGAATTCAAATTTGGAAACCAGCAAACTTTTCTGGGCAAGATGGTTGAGAAGATCTGAGTATGCTTCCTCTGTCTTTCCTTGTTTTGTCTTATTTGTTGTTTTTGTGCCATACTTGGCAGGGCTGGGGGAGGGCACACACAGGGAACCATGTGGTGTGGGGATAGAAGTGGGGGGTCCCTCATGCAAAGTACATGCTCCAGATCTTTAAGCCATCTCCCATTCCTGTCTACTTTATGTTAAGATATAGGAAAGATGATGAGGAGATTGCTCAAAGGGCTGAAGCCCATACAATATAAGTGCTAGTCACTGAGTTCAATTTCTGGTACTGCATGCCACTCCCCCTACCCCTTAAGTATTGCTGTGTGTGGGCCTGATGGCCTCCAGCACTGCTGAACTTAGACAGTAGCTGTTGCCCTCATCAGGCTCGTATAGTCAGGCCTAGTATCACTTGGATGGCTCCAGACTCCCTGAGCACTGCTTTGAAACACCAGTTTTGGTAAGAAGCTAAAATGAGGCTGAACCTTAAATGAGACAGTTTTGTTTAGATTTGCAGATACATAGGGGTATGCCTCAGGAAACCAGCCCACAGGAAATCTGCTTATCATTCTGCTTCAGCTGTGTCTCTTTATTCTTTTTTCTCCAAAAATGGATACCTGTGATGGTGCAGAAAAAAAATGCTTACTTTGAGAACACGCACCCACCATCTTCCAGCCTGAAACTTGGTTGCCAAAATACCCTTTCTTGACCAGTCATTGTGTTTGGTTTGTTCGTGGAGAATATGGATGGAACCAGACCTTTAAGGTCATGATCTCATCTCCACTTTTTCAGAGGAGGCAACTCTGACAGCCTAGACAGCTTTGTGCCAGAAAGATGATTCAAAGGCTGGGGTTCAGGGTCCCTGGGTTCAGACCCGACCACCACAGAATCCCAAAAGAACCACAGGGTATGACATACAAAACACCCGGATAAGGGAATGCAATGCTTTAAAGAGGGGATGCCCAGATCAACCTTGGCCCCAGAGTGTACGAAGTAGAAAGAGTGGAGGGGAGAGGGAGAAGAGACAGATGAGAAGCAACCAGGCCAGATCAGGGGATTCAGGAACAAAGGTGGTGTTAAGGAATGATAGAGACAGATATCCAAATCACAGAGTCAACAACATTGAAATCAAGTGAATCCCCGAAGACAGCAGCTGGCAAGAGATCTCTCTGAACCCCTTACTGAGTCAATTCCACCAGGGCACCTCAGATGGAGTGGGTGTGCCCTCTCTGCCCACTTCGGACAAAAGCTTGATGGCCATGAATTTCCAGAAAAAAATAAACCCAGGTAATTTGGGTACAAGGACTAAGACTCCAGGCCACATGGCGGCAGGGAAGACGGGCTGTCCCTTCTCGTCTCCCTGCATGCTTGGGGTCCTGGCTGTCATGGCCACGGTCTACCTCCAGGCATCATCTCAGCTCATCAACAGCCTGATCCAGAGACTCCCAAATGGATTTCAAAATGGATTAGCTCCCTACAGGGATGTCTCTGAACCCCAACTATTTACAATTTTTGAATTCTAGAAGTGTGTGATCACTTTTGCGGCCGTGCAACCTCTTATGATACTCATAACAAACAATAGAAAATAAATTATCTAGCATCTGCCGCTGGCAGGCAGGCTTGAAAGGTGGTGGGAAAATTCGAAATAATATGGTAGGAAGGTGTAATGGTGGTGGAATGGGTGTTGAAATATTGAATGTAATCAATTAATGTGAACAACCTTGTGAAAATAAAATTAAAAGAAAAAAAAACAGGAGACCCAAACTTGAACAATCAAACTTAGAAAGGAGCCTGTCCAGAAGGCGGGCAAGGATGGAGTGGGGGAATGAGAGTAGGGGTATGGGAAGGAACCTAGTAACATTGGTGTAGGGAAGTTGACGCTGGTGGTAGGATTGGTGATGCAATATTGTATGTCTAAAACTCAACTATGAATAACTTTGTAAATCATGATGCATTAATTTAAAAAAATGCTGATGAAAAGAAAGAAAGAAAGAAAGAGAGAGAGAGAGAAAGAAAGAAAGAAAGAAAGAAAGAAAGAAAGAAAGAAAGAAAGAAAGAGAGAAAGAGAGAAAGAAAGAACCAGTAAAAGATCAGACAGTTTAGGAAGCAGGACTAGATTCAACTCAAATCTCTTCTCCAGTTACACAGGCCTGCTAGCTGCACCCACTTCAGACTTCTGTTCTAACAGTTTTACCTTTGGGGCCCAGGAGATAGTAGAACAAGTAAGGAGTTTGCCTTGTATACCACTGACCTGGGTTCAATTCCTGGTACTCCATATGGTCCCCAGAGTTTTCCGGAAGTGATCCCTGATTCTCATCACCACATATGATCCTCCAAGCCCTCCAGGAGAGATACCTGTACTCAGAGCCAAGAGTAAGCCCAGCTCATTGCTGGGTGTGGCCTTCAAATAAAAAAAAAACCTAACAATTCTCTTTTTTTTTTAATCTCAAAGCCCATTACTTTATTATTATGATAATATTAGATCTGTTGTGTCCACTTTATCTTTTTTATCTCTGGGCTCTCATAATTTAAAAAAGAGTTTTAAAAAATAAATGCCTAAATTTCCTACCCATTACCCAGGAAAACTCTCTCTTTCTTCTCGCTCCCTTCCTCTCTTACTCTTCCCTGCCCCCCCCCCCCCCACACGCACACACACACACACACACACACACACACCACCACCACCACCACCACCACTACCACCACCATATCCTGAGGCTGGCAATTATACTGGCAACAATTCTCGTTTCTATCAGAAACATTCATTGTGGCTGGAGCTCATGCTTTGCATGCAGCACCGCATGGTCCCCCAACATGCCTGAGGGGAACCCCTGAGTACTAAGTCATAATTAACTGCTGAGAACTCCTATGCATTTTTAGAACACCCCTTAAATTTGTGTGTGTGTGTGTGTGTGTGTGTGTGTGTGTGTGTGTGTTTTGTTGGATGCTGTGCTCTGCTAAGAACTGTGCATAAAAATCAAATGAAATGTTTGTTTCTGGGCCTACCTCCAACTCCAGTTGGCTGCTCACAAGGAAAGCCAGCCCAGGTACAGATGAACAAATAAACAAAACCACTGCATGTCTGACACTGATCGAATCAATGGAGTTAGGAACTGTATTTATGAGACTGCCAGAGAGCAAAGCCATGGAGATTTAATTAGAAGAAAGGATGGGGGTAGAAGAAATCATCCAAAGAGAGCTTACCCATTCAAATTCTTCCTTGAGCTGATATTGCCAGAAGCAGCTTCTCTCATACACAGTCAGCTTCCTCTAAAAGTGTTTGGTTTGCTTCCTGGATGCCAATATTTGATTGATGGAGCTACAAAATACATGAGAACCTACACCACACTTTACCTTGGAGAAAAACCTTTCATGGTATCATTCAGGTTCCTTTTAAAGTCTTCCAATTCTTTCAAACATTCTATTTAATTTTGGGTTGTTTTAGTAGTGCCATGGGGTGGTACATATGTAATGCAAGGGGCAAATAATTAAGATGGAAACCTATTAAACTTGGTGATGTAGGGACTGAACCCAGGGCTCCAACATGCAAGACATATACTCTATCACTGAGCCATGTGACGTGGGACTCCCCATGCAGATCTTGATTGAGCATCATGTCAACTCTGGCTACTTTCAGTGGTGCTCAGGGACTATTCCTGGCTCTGTTCTCAAGTAAAACTACTGACAGTGCTCGAGGGACTATATGCTATGCCGGGGATTAAACCATGGTGTGCCACATGCAAGGTAAGCATAAGCATATTATCTTTTGTACCATCTCTCGGTTTGAGGCTCTTCATGTTCCTAGAACGAACAGATGCCATTGGGCTATGCTAGCACGTGACAGGGACGAATGGAGACGTACTGGTGCCCGCTCGAGCGAATCGATAAGTAACAAGAAGTCAAGTGATCAAGTGACCATCTCTCCAGCCCTTGAACTCCATTTTGAAAATTAATTTTCTAATGACACATGCCACTATAAGCTGCAGATAATTGGACAATAGTATTCATTTATTTTTTTTAAGCATTCCATGGTGAATTGGAAATTTTTTAAATTCTGGGGTACATGTGTGGTTTTTGCTGGGTAGCAAACCCAAAGGTGCTCAGGACATACATACAGATCTATGCTCACGGTTTGTTTTCAGGCATATGAAGCAAACACCTGTACCATCTTTCCAGTCATAAGTTATAGATTTATTTTTAACAGTGTCCAGTTGGTTTATCAGTCTTCTACTTCATGAACACACACTAAATGTGTATATAATTAGACTATGTCATAATTAAAATGGAAATATATCATAGTTACAAGGACCAGCTGTGTTTCCACTAACAAATTCAGCTACCACCAATATAGATTTAAAGGCTTTTAATTCTAGACCAGTACTATGAGGGCAGTTATGCGAAAATCTAAATTATGCCCAATAGCATTTACATACATAATTCTGAAGTTACTTTAATAGATTTTAAGCTTCTTTAGAGAAAGAATAATTTGATGTTCCAAATAGCACTGATTTCAATACTCAGTAAACATTAATTTTTCAACAGACTGTTACATTAATTAGAAATAGATTATTTATATGTATCATGCACTTATTTAGCACAAAATAAAGTTAAATATATATTTAGCAAGTTTTAAAAAGATCACTGACTTGAATGAATACTAACCTGTGAAGAATAAATTTAGTTCAACCTTTGAGTTTTTGTGTCATCACAGTATCACTGTCATCCCGTTGTTCATTGACTTACTCGAGCAGGCACCAGTAACTTCTCCATTCGTCCCAGCCCTTGAGATTTTAGCAGCCTCTCCTTACTTGTCTTTCCCAACACTGCCATATTGGAGGTTCTTTCAGGATCAGGGGAATAAGACCCGTTATTGTTACTGTTTTTGGCATATCGAATACACCCTGGGTAGCTTGCCAGGCTCTGCCGTGCCTTATATTTAACATAATCTAAGGGGGTGGGGGGACAAAACAGTGAATTCAAGTATTTCATTAAAGGTAATGACAGGTCTAATGATAAAAACATGAACTAGCTTTTTGGTGAGAGTGTTTTTGAGGAAGTTAGTGATCCATTCTTACCTTTTCCCCTATTTCATCCTGGGAAATCTTAATGGAAAATGAATGGGTGACTTAATCTCCTCCAGTTCCAGGTTCCTGTGATTAATTTTGTATAACCTGAAAGTGTGTAGGTGTATGAGCAGATGCTGGCTCATGAATGCTTGCTTCTCTTTCAATACATTTTAAATTCATATATTTGTTCTTTATGTCAAAGTGATGTTTTTAGTGCACTGAGAACTATTTTAATATCTAAGAATTAAAAACTGAATAGAATTCAACTGCTTTGGGCATTCAATTTCCCACTTCAGAAATAACTGACACAAAAGTCTTAGAATAGTCACTGGTATATGTGTTCAATAAAACTATTCTTTATACAGAAGTGCGGGTTGTGCATGCAGCAAAGTGTTGCATGCATGCTTTGCATGCCAGATACCTGGGTTCCATCCCTGTAGTTCCACAGGAATAAACAGGAGCATGGAACTGGGAGTATCCCCCAAGAACTGCCAGGTGTGGTCTCAAAAGAAAAGAATCCTGGGACTGAGTCTGAGTATCTCTGAAAGTAAGAGATTAGGAGGAGGAGAAAGAATCTGCTAAGGAAACATTGGAAAAGAATCTGGGGTTAGATCAGCCAGGGAGTGTGCTGCCTGGAAGCCAAGTGAGGCAAGTGTATTTAAGGAGAAGTGAAAATGGCAGGTCAAGTGCTATAAGGTGGTAACCTCAAAAAAAGCAGTTTCGGGAGAGCCTCTTTTGGAGTGGGTTTCGTGAGACTATGAAGAAGAAAATTGAAAAATTTTCTATGGAGAGAAAATATAGAGGCTAAGGCACTTGTCTTGACTGCTGCCAATGCTGGTTTAATCCCTTGTACCATCTGGTCTCCTGGTATACCTGGTCCCATGTGCACAGCTGGGTGTGCCCCCCAGGACCGCTGTACGCAGGAGGCAGCCTGGTGTCCTTGGACCCTGCTGGAGCATTGCAGGGAGGTGCCTCCACCTAAAAAGAATGGGACAAATAACTTTCCCTTCTTATCATTTTCAGTCTTTCTTTCCATATTATTTATTTGGGGGTTTTGAGGCCATACCCAGCAGTGCACCCAGCAGGGCTTCCTCCTGTCTTTGAAAACTTTTTTTTTTTGACGTTCTAGCTCTACAGACAGCTAGCATTCCTTCCTGTGGTTCCCTCTTCCAAATTCAAAGCCAACAATGGCCAAATGGACAGTCAAGTCTTCCAAGAACAATGCTCTCTCTCATCTCTCTCTCTCTCTCTCTCTCTCTCTCTCTCTCTCTCTCTCTCTCAGATTTGTGATTATAGTAAATTCACCTGCATTCAATGGGCAGTCTCCCTTCTGTAAGATCAGCTAATTAGATATTTCAGTTCCCTGTTACTTTAACTGCTGTAACTAAACACATTTACATGCTATGTGGATTAAGTCTAGATTGTCCTCGTGGGGAGAGGAAGCTGCAAGGAAGAACAGTATTCTGTTCACCTTGTACATTTTATAGTCATGTGCCACCTACTATATCCAAACATAACTCTTTTATTTTTATTGAATCACCATGAGAGTTACAAAGCTTTCACGTTTGAGATTCAGCCATATAATGACCGAACACCCATCCCTCCACCAGTGCACATTTTTCGCCACCAATGTGCCCAGTATCTCCCCCACCCCATCCCATTCTAGTCCTCGCCCCGTCTCTATGGCAGACAATTTCCCCAACACTCTCTTTCTCTCTACTTTGGGGCAATGTGTTTTGCTCAAATTTTCCCACCACTATTTAAGCCTCCTGCCAGCTGCAGACGCTAGATAATTTATTTTCCATTGCTCATTTTGAATATCATGAGAGCTTGTGTGGCCGCTTCTATAATTATAGATTGTAAATGGTTGGGTTCCAGATATATCTCCGTAGGGCACTAATCCATTTTGGGATTCAATTGGAAGTCTCTGGACCAGGGCTGTGGGTGGGCTAAGATGGCACCCAGAGGCAGATTGTGGCTGCCAAGTGGGGAGGGAGCCGGGGGGGGGGGGGACAGACAGCCCAGTGTCTCTGCCACCATGTGGCTTGGAGATTTAGTCTGCATACTTGAGCCTTGCTTGTGGAACCTCTTGGTCACCAGGGTTCCATCTGGAGTAGGCAGGGAGAGTGCCCCTACTCCATCTGAGGTGCCCTGGTGAAATTGGCTCAGTATGGGGCCTGGAGAGATTTCCAGTGCTGTGGTGTCTTCCGGGACTTGCTGCTTTGACCCTGGACCAGGGCTTTTGTTGCGCTAAGATGCCGAACATAACTCTTGTTCTTACCAAGCTTCCACCTCACTGGGTTTCACCCAACTTTAGATAAGGCCAACCTCATTGTGCAACTTGATCATGCCCAAAAGTCCTCCTTATGCTTCTCTTTCCATCTTACATCCAATTCATTAGCAAGTCCAATGGATGCCATTTTCAAAATATACTTAGAATCTGATGATTCTCACCACTTTCAGTGAAAGTTTTCTTAGTCAAGCCCTCTCATTGTACTCCTGGTTAGAATGAATGTCTCCAAATCTCCCAGATTATTATAGCAGCCCCTGAATTCTCTATTTTCCACCCTAGCCTGCCAGTACACCATGACCTGCCTACCCATAAACTCTACTCTTAATAAAATATTCAGATAATATTTTTACAAACCAAGTCAAATCATGTAATTTTTCTGCTCAAAACTCTTCCGAGCTTCCTCACTGTATAAAAGTGAAAATCTTCATGGCCCATAGGATCAGGTTGTTTCTTCTACTTTTTGGACCTCTTCTGCTCCTTCTCGATGTAACTTATTTGACTCCACCTTGAAAACAACACTCCAGGAACCTCTTCATGGTCTTTTCATGAATTTGCCTCTACTGGCAAATCTCAGAGATTTTCAGTCTGGGACTCTCCTTCATCGCCCTCAGCCTTAGCTCAAAAGCCACCACCTACATGAGACTTTGCTGTCCATCCTGCTTTCTTTTAAGTTGTGTTTGCCCATACAAATACACACACAAATCCTTTCCTTCTTTCATGCTTTACTATTCTTAGTAACACCAGTCAAGTTCTAACTTATGATAGGATGTACCTAAAGGTAAAGGTAAAGGCCCTCCCATTGATCGTCGATTTGCTCGAGCGGGCCCAGTAACGTCTCCGTTGGAGACTTTGTTGTTACTGTGTCTGGCATATCGAATACTCTCGGTAGCTTGCCGGGCTCTCCGAGAGGGGCGGAGGAATCGAACTCGGGTCGGCCATGTTGGCCGCGTGTAAGGCGAACGCCCTACCTGCTGTGCTATCTATTTACAGTTTATTTTTGTTTCCTACTGCAAGTGGTACATTTCCTGGAGTCAGAGATTAGTAATTAGTTATTACTAATTCTTCATTCAGTGCCAGGAACACAGTAGATATTGTAGATATTAGCAGAACTATTAGAATTACAGGAATAGTAACTACATCACTATCAGATTGTTGGGAAAGTTTGCTTGTCACAGAGCCTAGCACAGAGAAAACACTAAACAAGTAGGTGCTGTCAACAGCGGGTTAATGAGCACCAAGCACTAAACTTCAAGAAGTCACAGTAGGGGCTGGAATGATATTACAGCAAGTCGGGGGTTTGCCTTGTACATGGCTGACCCAGGTTTCATTTCCAACATCTCATAGGTTCCCCAAGCATCAACACGAGTAATTCCTGAGTACAGAGCCACAAGTAACCCTTGAGCATTGCCGAATATGACCCAAAGAGCCAAAAGAAAAAAACAATCATAGTACTAATTGAGAATACATTGTGTTCAAGTTATGAAGATTATGTGAATTCTTGAAATTTTGTTTTGTAGCAAAACCATCAGCTGTGACCATGTATTAATTATTACTGCAATTTGAGGTGTGTATGTTGAGGACAGAGAGTTCATTATTTTAATTTTTTTTCCTTTTTTTTTTATAATTTATCTATTTTATTGAATCACTGTGGGAAAAGTTACCAAGCTTTCAGGTTTAGGTCTCGGTCATGCAAATATCAAACACATTTCCCTTTACAATACTTATTTTTCACCACGAAGAACCCCAATAAACCCCCCCCACCCCTCCCAATGCCTGTGAGACAGATGAATTCTAGTTAACACTGTCTACTTTGACTAGATTCGTTGTTTCAATAAAAGATGCACCATTATTATTTAGAGTTTACCCCCCCCCCCCCCAAATCCGACATGCTGAAAAAGCATTGTGAAATGATTTGCTTTCTACAGCTGGGTTCAAGAATTAAATGATGTCAGTTTTGGATTTCTGCTATTTTACTTATTAACCCTGGAAGTATTTCTACTGAAAGTCAGATAATTAAGAGATTGGTTTCTGTGCTCTGGAGTCGTGGCCGTGCTGGAGAGCCGTTCGTGGGGGTCAACTGGTGACCTCGATAGGGCGTGAAGGACGGGCCGGAACGTCCCCCTTCCCATGAGATTTTAGTCGCCCCAACACCCCCGGCTCATACCTGGCTCTCCACAGGGCTCCCATGCGGTTGCCATCTTTCTTTCCAGAGGGCCATTATTTTATTTTTTATTTGGGTGCACACACATCAAGATAGACGAAAAAAATTGACTTGGGCTTGCAGGGCCTCAGTGCTGGCCACAAAGAAGTAGATTAACCAAGGCCTCATGAATGCCACGGCTCTATATTCATTCCTTTGTTTTTACTTGCATTTAGGTGATGACCTTCAAGCTGAGATTTGGCACCATTCTTTCCTGGTTTGGATATTGGCACAGTCTGCAGAATTTATTAATCTTATTTCATAATGTCAAAATTCCAATATTCAGATCATTTGACACTGTGCAAATGTTCTTCCAAAGTGCACTTAAAAATGAAAACCCTATGTTTGTTTTTTCTCCCTTTGTCCCTTTATATACCGAACTGAATCCTAGATAATCTAGCAAACTAATTTTCATTTTTATTTATATCTATGAGGCCAAAGGAGAGAAAGAGCTATCTTAATGAAGCAGAAAGTCATTGGAGAGTCAAACCTCCAGTTGACACATCATGAAAATTCCAAATCCTTCCTGATAAAGTAGGTCAAAAAGCACTGACAGGCAACTAATGGGTTAATTAGTTAATTCCCTCATAAGCACAAATCACCCCCCCCAAATCAGTTAGAATCATGGGCTGAGAGTTTGCATTTGATTATGTATTATCTTTGCATTTTAATTCAGTTACTTCAGCATGTATTCTATGACACTTGGTTCTGAAAAATATTCTAACACCAATTTGAAGATTGCTGTATGTGGATATACAGATAATCCCATAGCACATAAAGAGCTAGCTAATGAAAGTTGTTTTGTGAGAGATGTTTTGCTTATTTATTTTGGGGAGTCCTCCCAAGTAGTGCTCAGGGAGCTGTGGGCACTTCTCTCACTAATTCTTCACCAAGTGGACAGTGGTTCAATGTGAGGAGCTGAGAATGCAATTCTGCCCAGACCTTGACAGCAGCATCCGCTGTTACTGGACTACTCCCCTGCTACTCAGTGGCTCCAGAGAGCAACATCTGGCAGATGCTCAGGGGGCCATGTGTTGGTGTGAATCAAATTGGGTAAGTCATGTTCAAAGCATTCGCCTTAACCCCTAAGCGCTCTCTCTCTCTCTCTCTCTCTCTCTCTCTCTGGCCCCTTGCTTATTTATTTCTAATTACAACTCTTGATAGTGAATATTATACAGGGAAATATCTCCCCACCCCAACTAGATTCTCCAGAAGCTGGATGTATGAACAAATTAGCATTAGATACGTGAGTGAAGATAGCACTAGAATAAAATGATTAACATTATTTTATTGCATTGTTATTATTTTTAATCCTTCTCTCTTCTTTTACTCGTTGTTGTTTTGGTGATGGAAGTCACACACGTGCCTGGCTGCATGGCTTACACATTCTGCTGTGGTGTTTCCTACGGAATGCCCATCAGCTTATGATGCTTACACACTTGACTGCAAAGCTTGGCGAGGGGTAAGTTCTTTTGGTTGTGGGGCTTGCACATACACACTTGCCCGCATTCTTTCAGTTGTATTGATCACACACATCCTGGCTGTCCTGCTTATCTGGAGTCTGACTCCTTGGGTGTGGTACATTCCGGTGTGAATATCCGGAATGTACCACATATATATATAAAAATAATATTTCGGCAGCACATATACTAAAATTGGAATGATACAGAGAAGATTAGCATGGCCTCTGCGCAAGGATGACACACAAATTCGTGAAGCGTTCCATATTTTGGGGCTGGAATGATAGCACAGCGGGTAGGGCATTTGCCTGCATGAGGTCGACCCGAGTTCAATTCCTTCGTCCCTCTCAGGGAGCCCAGCAAGCTACCGAGAGTATCCCACCCACAGGGCAGAGTCTGGCAAGCTCCCTGTGGCATATTCGATATGCCAAAAACAATAACACCAAGTCTCACAATGGAGACGTTACTGGTGCCTGCTCCAGCAAATCGATGAACAACAGGACTACAATGCTACAGTGCATTCTGATGATGTACTTCTCAGGAAATTGTCAGGGACTGCCATGCTGCCCACACTTATGACTGTTTTAATCACTAAAATGATATAGGAGACTGATGGGAAAAATTCAATTATGTTTATGTGGAGAGTCCCAAAAGATGTAAAACCTCAAAGGCAGTCAGAGAACTGAGGCTTGTATATTCTCAGAGCTAAGGATAAGAAGAATCAGGAGTTTACAAAGAAGTCACTCCTTCCTCAGGAAGTGCAGAGGAAAACAAAAGTTGCCTTGTAATGATTGTTAAACAAAGGTTGCCTTGTTAGGTAGATCAGCTTCTTAGGTAAAGTGAGGGTCACAGATAACTCTCTCTTCCTGGTTCGGACCCCCATTTCAAAGTTCCTTTTCGTTTTAAGGGGAACTTAAAAAACTTTACTTGAATTTTCTGGGTCTTAATTGTTCAGTTCAAATTAATCCCCGTTTCAAGTGCATGTTTGGAGGAAGGCTTGTTCTAAATTCCTTCATTTGCGTCATACTGGGAGTTAGTAAGAACAAAGTCTAAAATATATATGGTATTTTATCATTAAAAATAAACACTGACTCTTCCACAAATGATATTTTATTTGATCTCAAGGCTTTCTGTTTCATCTCTTTCCTTTCAACTCTACAAACACACAAGTACACCCACACCACACTCTTGCCAAGAACCATTTTCAGAATGGTGTTTTTTAAACTATCTGAAGTGAGGAACCACTTTTTTTTCATCATCATTATCTCACACTTTTATAAAACACAACAAAAATGGATGACAAGAAAGTGAAATAAGTAGACGTACAAAATACAAGCCAAGTTTTAAAAATTTAGGCTCAACATATATAATCACTTTGATATAGTGCTTAAAAGTTTTAAAGAAATATTTTTGTTCTTTTTCTTTTATTTTGGGACCACAAAGGGCTATTCGCTCCTGGAATTGTGTTCAGAGATTGCTCCTGGTGGGGCTCAGGGGACCACACTGGTATTAGGGATTGAATTGAGATCAACCATCTTCAATGCAAGCTCCTTATCCAATGTATTATCTCTCCAATCCTAAAAGTGCTTACTTTTAAATTTATTAAAATCAATTAAAAGTGCTTACTTTGAAACTTATTCCATATGGAATATGTTAAAAGTAATTTTTTTAAAAAATTCAAGTGGTACAAACTTTATTTTGCAATTTTATTAATTAAAAAAATTAAATTGCAATTAAAAACATCTATGAAGCACATTGTCTGCTTTCATAGAATGAAGATACAGCAGAAGGTGGAAAGTTTTAATAGGATGAGGACTAAAGAACAGGAAGAAGAAAACAGAAAACCCATGATTGACTGGGATCACAAACACAACCTTACTTTAGATTTGTAGGACAAGAATGTGAGGATAAAGGCTGTCTTGGCCGTCTGCTTGGCTACTGTGTTTCTGGTCAACTGGAGTGTTAATAGAGTCCCCATAAAGTTTTGATTAGCTGCTGTGACATCCCAGGCAAAAAGCGGAGCTTCGACATTTTTTTGTTTTGTGCTTTTGTTTTCTGATTCATAACCAGTGATGCTCATGGCTTACTCCTCACTTTGAGCTCAGGGATCACTCCTAGAGGGGATGATTAGGGGACCATATGTGGTGCCAGGTTTGGAAGCAACTCAGGTCAGTCACATGCAAGGCAAGCACTTTACTGGCTGCACCATCTTTCTAGCCCTAGGACTCCAACTTTAACCTAAAAGTTTATTTAAACAACTAGTAAGAAATAATTTGCTCTTTGGTCTCTATCCACAGACCACACTTTGTTGTTGTTTGCAGGGAAAGAAGACTGGACCACACCAGTAGTGCTCAAGGGCTCTGTGCTCATAACTCTGCGCTTAGGCATCACTTCTGATAGTAACATATGGTACTGGGAACCATATGCAGTGCCAGAGAGGGAACAAAAGTCACATGTAAATGTCTTAAACACTGTACTGTATCTCTGGTAATCACACTTTAAATAGATGTATAAGATTCATCAATGTTATGTTCATATATATATGAAGTTATTACAGATAATAAATTCCTATATATGCACAATATATTACAGAGACAATATTGCCTTTTTGATCTTCAACCACTCACTTTTATAAAAAAAAGTTATTTGAAGTTAAGGAAGAAGATATTTTTTGACAGATTTGAAGACCTCTCAAAAGATTACTAATAGATCTTTCTTCTGATATAGTGATTCTACTCCTGGGTATTTAGCAAAAGGACACAAAACAGTAACTGAAGAGTCATGTGCAAATTTATGGTCACTGCTCATAATTTGTAATTGCCTAGATCTGGAAACAAGTGCCCAATAGAGGCAAGTGAATAAAGAAATCGTGGTATAAGTACATTCCTGGATTATAGTTCTAAGCATTTTAGGTTTAATACTGGTTCATCCTTTGTCCTCTGCCACAGGGAGTTTAGATTTATTGGGTTAAACCCATCTCAGTGCTCCTGAAGCATTCCTGTTTCTCTGTGTTTACTTTTACTTCTCTGTTCTCTGCTTCCCCTATCTGTTAATCAGTTATATCTCCAAATCAGATCCTGTGACTTGTAAGTCAGATTCTTCTAGGACTCGGGATTTTGTACATGCAAGTGAAATATTGCTTTTTCTTTTTCCTTTATGTCCTTTGCAGAGTTTACTTTAGAGCAATATCCTTTTTGTATAGACACAGGAGTATATTTAATGCTATACTTTTGTAATTTGGGAGTTAATTGACTCCAAATAATATTTTCTTCTAGGCATCAGTCATATTTACTTGACTTAAGTCTCAGTTACCCTTAGTTCCAAACCATAATTGATGGGGTTCAAATGTGGTGTGAACCATGGGAACACCTGTAAGGGCAATTAGAGGCTGCCCTAAAAGCCTCCACCCCTCTCAGAGAGCCTGGCAAGCTACCGAGAGTATCCCGCCCACACGGCAGAGTCTGGCAAGCTACCCGCGGCATATTCGACATGCCAAAAACAGTAAAAACAATGGGCCTCATTCCCCTGACTCTGAAAGAGCCCCCAATACAGCAGCGTTAAGAAGGATGAGCAAGGAGAGGCTGATAAAATCTCAGGGCTGATCTAGGTTGCCAAAACGAAGAAGGACTAAAATGTCTGTATTTTCAACACACGTACGCTGGCATCTGAAGCATCCATTGAGGACCTGATGTGCAAGTGCAGAAAATCAGGTACGACATCATTGGTTTGACCAAGATGAGAAGGCATCGATCATATCACGCCATTTTCAACACTGGGCACGAGAAATTTTCAGGTACTTTTTTTGCTGTCCATTCCAGAAACTACACAACCAGAGTATCTTTTGAGTTGTATGGTCTCAAATCAACTCGGATAAAATCTTTGGTAAATATTAGGCTTATTAGTTTAAGGAATGAAACTTAAAAGCTTACAAATCTAAATAAAAATATCCTTCTGGTCTTATTGCAGTGTTGGGTTAAATTAGGTAAAACAGGGTCAAATTTCTTTTAAAGATAAACTTTGTCTTTTTAAGAGGCTACCTAAAGTACAATTACATGGAGCATTTAAAACTCCAATTCCTTTATCTACTTCACCAAATACTCTGAGGTTTCTCATTTTCTTCATCTCACCCCTGTCATCTGCAACATAATAAGCAAACAACAAAGTAATATCCTGCGCACTGATTGACAGCCCAAAACAAATGGAAGTTCCATACCTCTCTTTGCTATGCCTCATCCTATAATCCACTCTATTTGACTGTTCCTGACTATATTCTTTATAACACTCCAGTTAATGATTCACATTTACCATGACCATCTTGGAAATATAATACAATTCTTATGTATTACCTTTTGAAGGATAACCTTGAGTATGTTAATGAGATGCCTCATGAGAGGCCTCCATAACTTTTGTATGGGACTGAACTAAAACCAGAATGAAACTTAAAACTTTTAGTCCCACTTTTATTCCTGTTTCTGAGGAGGAGAAGTGGTATAGGTGGAGTTCAGTCACAACTGCTATTAATTTAACTCCTTGTGTCTACATAAGAAAGCTTCCATTAAAACCCCTAAATGATGGGGTTTGGGGAGCTTCCTAGATGGTGAGTGCATTAAGGTGTTGGAGGCTGGTACTCCAGAACAACAAATGGAAGTTCCATACCTCTCTTTCCCCACGTCTCTCCTATAATCCACTCTATTTGACTGTTCCTTACTATATTCTTTATAATAAACCAGTGCTATTAATCTGAGTTCTGAAAATCATTCTAGTGAACTATCAAATCTGAGCAGGGGATAATCATAGGATCCCTGAAGGGGCTTCATTTGCAGGTGATTTTGAAGTGGAGCAGCTTTGAAGAACTGAGTCCTTATTTTTCAGAGTCTGTGCTACTCTGGGGGCTCAGTATTAAAATTGGATTAAACTGTAGACACTCAAACTGATGTCAGAGAATTAGAGAGCTGGTTGGTGTTGGAAATACGCATTTGGCATCAGAAAAAAAATTAAAGGCCCCATAATTCTCTTATTCTAAAGTAACAAAGAAATCAATGAAGGAGTTAGTGTTAAGAAATTATTATTCTCAAGTACCAGGAGGTACTCCATAGCTTGGAGGCGAGCCACACATGCTGTGGGAAAAGGCAGCTCAGATAGAGAAGGGAGCACCAAAATAAAGGGTGTTGGGAGGATCCTCCCAGGATGGGAGATGCATGCTGAAAGTAGACTATAGACCGAACATGATTGCCACTCAATGCCTCTTTTGCAAACCACAGCACCCAAAAGAAGAGAGAGAGAACAAAAGGGAATTCCCTGCCACAGAGGCAAGGTGGGATGGGGGGTGGGGGGTGGGAGGGATACTCGGATCCATGGTGGTGGAAAATGGGCACTGGTGAAGGGATGGGTACTTGATCATTGTATAAATAAAACCCAAACACAAAAATTTGTAAGTCTACAACTGTACCTCATGGTGCTTCACTCATAAAAATTTTTTTAAAAGAAATTACTATTCTCTTAAAATTTTGATGTAATTTTTCATTACATATTTAGCAAGTTAAAGTCCATAAATTTTCTCCTGATTTATTTTTTCTTTTCCTTATTTATTTATTTTGCTTTTTGAATCACATCTGGTGATGCTTATGAATAACTTCTGGCTCTGCACTCAGGAATCACTCCTGGCAGTACTTGGGGTCCATATGGAATATCGGGAATTGAACCCAGGTCAACCACATGCAAGGCAAATGCCCTATCTGCTGTACTATTATTGCTCTGGCCCTCTCCTGATTTTTGGTTCCATATTACATCAGATTCAGATAGATGTAACACTTGCAGGGTTCAGATCCTATATTCAAAGCAAGATATTTTTAAATTTTCCATTTCTCTCAAAATGTTCAAAAATATTTCTTAAGAGACTTATTAACTGAAAGTCTATAGTTTATCTAGGAAGAATTCTTTAGATATAAATAGTCAGTAATAATTACCTCCCAGAAGAGTCATTATTGCCAATACTAAGAATATTGCACCTGCAGAAATAAATGAGTGACACATTTTTAGATGTTGTTATCCACACGTTATCTGTGGGAGGACAAGGAATGTCTCCATAGACTCTACTTTACACATCATTTACTTCTTAATGGGAAAAATGACAACATGTGAACAGAAAGAGAGAAAATTTAAGACTCATTGCTTAAAGAAAAATAACTATCATAGTTTTGCTAGCAGGGACATGTATTAGTGAAAAAGTTATTCATCACCAGGAGAAGACTGTTGCAGTCATCTGTTTACTCTATGGTTTGTAGATGGAGCTCCTATCAATCACCACCTTGATTTTCCTTGGATACTCCCGGTTCAGACTGAGGTTGCTGGCTCATGATGCAGGTCACTTGATCATTCACTTTCACTGGTTTTTTTTTTTTTTGAACCGTATTCTGAGTCTGCTGCCTTCAAACTGATCCCAGATCCTGCCAAAAGGCTCAAAAGGCTTTGTGTCTAACCCAAAGTCTCTCATCCTTCTAGAAGACAGACCAGAAAGAAATTAGCAATGAAATATTAGGACAGTAGGATTAAAAGGGGCTTGTTTTCCTCCCTTTAATATGTCTAACTATAAGGATTATTTTGACAAATTGCTCTTAGCATATGACAAGGACACTGCCAATTGGGACCATATTTCTCTCTCTGAAGCTTTTGTTCTTTTTATTCCTCCAAATGCTTGAGTTTTTGGTCTTCACCCAGTGAAGAAGTAACTTAGGTTGCTTAAGAGAGGATTTTAGTATGTACATTGTTAGGATCCTCCAAAATTATTGTATTTTAAAAGTGTACATATATGTTCTATTTTAAAATGACTAGAGTGGGACTGGAGCGATAGCTCAGCGGGTAGGGCATTTGCCTTGCATGCGGTCGACCCGGGTTTGATCCCCAGCATCCCATATGGTCCCCTGAGCACCGCCAGGAGTAATTCCTGAGTGCAGAGCCAGGAGTATCCCCTGTGAATCGCTGGGTGTGACTCAAAAAAGCAAAAAATATATAATAAAATGACTAGACTTCAAGGCAACACAATCTCACAGAAATAAAGTATGAGCACAGATATTATGTCAAGGTTTCTAACCTAGCTACATAAAAAGAAAGTAAAATTAATTTTAGCATTGTATTTGCACTTTGTAACCCTTTGTATTCAATTAATCTTGAAATACCATGTAGCTCTTACAAATACATATAAGATATAATAGAAAAACTTAATAGAGGCTGACAATAAACTGTGGTTGACAACTGATGGTGTTATATGGCCCAACAGGATTTTGAGTAAATGGCTGTAGTCCTTCCAGAACATTCTCAACATATTTTGTGGCTTTTCTCTGGACCTCTAAGTCAGGACTATTCTGTAAACTGAATAGATAGCAATTTGTAGACTGCATTTTAAGAAAATTCTCATTGTACAAATTAGTCTTCTTAAACACAAAGAAAAGAAATCTCTAGAGCTCAAGGTAAAAAAACATTGAAATTGCTGTATGGCCCTAAGAAAATCTGCCTTCAAGATAGTGTTGTCATAAACTATTTGAATTTGGTGTGAATTGTTCACTGTCACATTTTTACTTTTAGAGAATCAGTGTTGGAAGATTGGAGAGTGTAGTGCAATTCATAAAATTGAAGGCACTTGTGAGTAGATGAGGAATTAATTTGGGAAGAATATTTTCCTCTCCTCACCCTATTTGTCCTGGGCGAGGCCTCATAGGGCAGAGCAGAAGGCAAACATAGTTGTGAAGCCCATGTGAATTGTGGGTGTGGTGTGGACTATGTGGTGAGGTAGAAGGCTCTATTTGGATGTTCTTCAGGCAGAGAATTTGAGAAAGATAAGAGGAAAATATAAATAAAAAGCAAGGATCTGAAAGGCTGCTTCTGAGAAACATTGCTCTCTATTTCCTCACATTTCTTACTAGGGGAGGGGATGTGCAGTTCCTTACGTATGAATTATGTGGAAGTTGAAAGGAGAAAGTGCTCAACAACCTCTAAAAGAAGACACTGGTATTCCTCACACAGACAGGGATGGGGGAGGCAACTTCAGCCTAGAGTTTCCTTCTCAATGCCAGCTTCACCTGACTAGAAAGTTACTTCATCAGTAGTCATAACAAAAGCAGTGATGACGTGGGGCCAGAAAGAGAAAGTACAGTGGGTAAAGCACCTGCCTTGCACATGGTGTCCAGGATTCAGTCCCTGGCATCCATATGCTCCCTCGAGCAAACAAAGAGTCATTCCCGAATGCAGAGCCAGGAATAACCCCTGGGCATTGCCAGGTGTGGTCCAAACACAAGCAACCACAGAAGTAGTGATAAGACTAGCAATACCTTAGACATTCAGAGAGCCCACTTACCTGACAGAGCATTTTCCTAGTATATAATCCTGGAGGTAAGCTAGAGCGATAGCACAGCGGTAGGGTGTTGGCCTTGCAAGTGGCCAACATGGCCGACCCGAGTTCGATTCCTCCGCCCCTCTCGGAGAGCCCGGCAAGCTACCAAGAGTATCTTGCCCGCACGGCAGAGCCTGGCAAGCTACTCGTGGTATTCGATATGCCAAACACAGTAACAAGGGTCACAATGGAGACGTTACTGGGCCCGCTCGAGCAAATCGATGAACAACGGGAGGACAGTGACAGTGATAATTCTGGAGGTAAGCATGACTATAATTGCCTTTCTGGAGAGGAGGCCTACCATGCACACCTTGCCAGGAAGTGGGGCATATGGGCATGCTGCAGGCAGGAGAGGTGCAGCGAGGGCACAGTGCCGTCTTGTTCCTGACTGGTAAGTGGAGACGCCTTTGGGAAGGCTGCAGAGTCTACATGAATGCACAGAGGAAACAGAGTCTGAGTGTAAACGACCTCAGATACTCTACACCAGTATTTTTCTTTGTCTTTTCCCAAAGGCCTCCTTCCAACCTTATTTTCCTCCTGTCCTACCACTTGGTCCCCTAGTCTTCTGCCATGCAAGGGCAGACACCAGCAAGCCAGTCAGATTGTCTGGCCTCATCTGAATCCAAAGCAGCTGGCATCTTGATGTTCGACTTCTCAACTCTAGGCTGTGAGAAAATTATGTTCATTCTAGTCACCTAATCTGTGGTATTTTGTTACAGCAGCCTGAGCAGAATGTCCAAATCTAATGTATTCTTGCAGTGACACATTACCAATCAAAGGAACTATGCTAAAGATTATCGAAAGTGTTAAGGTTTGTTTAACAAATTGTAAGTGAGTGGACTAAATATACACTAATTATTTTTAATGCTTTATTTTTTCTTTTGTATTTGATATGCCAAAACAGTAACAACAAGTCTCACAATGGAGACATTACTGCTGCCTCGAGCAAATCGATGAACAATGGGAGGATAGTGCTACTTTTTCTTTATGATTTTGTTGAGGCACCATGATTTAGAACACTATTCATTATACTTATCATGCATGTATCATCCAACCTGACACTCACCAGCAGAGTTTGAGCTTGCCCCCACCATCTTCCTCCAGACCCCTTTCATCCACCACCTTCCCAGAAAAGCTGTATATTTTATTTCTTAAAAGAAGGAATCAGGGGAGTATGGTGCCGCCAGCAGGTCAATCTGTACCTGTGAGGCAAGTGCATCAGCAGCCTATGGTGCCTTCAGACTTCTAGATACCCCAAAATAGCTGCTGTGTCTTTGGCCAGACCCCAACAACTTGGGGCCAAGTTTACCAAGAAAGTAAATGGCCAAAAGTTAGGTACGTGTAAAACACACCCACAAACCACCTCCGGCTCAGCTATATAATTGGAGGTAAGGACTCTCTGGTTCCTGATCAAACTGCTTAACGGCCATGATCCCAGAGACTCAGAAACAAATCTCAGAACCCAGCTGCTTTTGGCAGAAATGTGTCCAATCCCCGCAGTAGGTTACTGGCGCTGGGCTACCCCAGGTAGGAATAGGTTTTGTGCCTTGGCCTGTTCCCCCTGGAGGTTCGGTGGCCGCCATCCTCCAGAGGCCATTGGGTAGTCAGGTTTAGTCCTGCAGTAACGAGACCTGCAGAGCCTCATGGAACGGGGGTGGAGTCAGCCCTTTCCTCCTTGCCCCAACGAGACCCCAAGTCGCCGCCCACGAACAGCTCCTGATCAAGCTGCTTAATGGCCATGATCCCAGAGATTCAGGAACAAATCTCGGAACCCAGCAGGTTTTGGCAGAAATCCCTCCAGATTTAATTGTTAAAATTTCAGACTTCCAAAATCGCATGGCCACTACTGTGCAGCCATGTGATATCATATGTTATTCATAACCAGCAATAGAAAACAAATTGTCTATGGTTGCCTTTTCGGCAGATCTGAGTGTTGGGGTAAAATCCCAAATAATAATGGTGGGTCTGAGATCAAAATATTGAACAAAATCAAAGTGGAGAGAAAGTAATATGGAAATCATCTGCCCCCCGGGTAGAGGAAGGTTGTGGGATGGGGGTATACTGGAGTTTTTGGTGGTGGAAAATGGGCACTGGTGAAGGGACGGGTGTTTCATCATTGTATGATTGAGACTTAAACCCAAAAATTTTGTATCTACTCTCAGGGTGATTCAATAAATAAATTTATAAAAAAGGAAAAAAAAAGGTAAGGTGGAGTTCATGCCCAATTCAATCAGCCTAATCAATGACTGAATAAATAGCAATACTTCTACATTAAAAAAAAGAAGGAATCAGGAGCTGGAAAGATAGTACAGCAGGTAAGGTGCTTCTCTTGCATGTGGCAGACCCAGGTTTGATCCCTGGCACCCACTTGTTCCCCAAAGTCCACCAGGAGTGATCCCTGAGCACAGAGCCAGGAATAAGTCCTGAGCACTGCCAGGTGTGGCCCAAAAACAAAAATAAAAAGAGATACAGAGAGTAGCAATCATTACAATTGAACTATACAGAGTTTAAAACTAAGTTATAGACCATATACACACATTCAATAAGACCACATACACATATTTAATAATTGCCTCTTGTTCCTGACTTAAATATCTTGAAGAAGGAGGTAGATCAACCAGAAGGCAACTGTTGGACATCAGATGACGGGCCAGGTGCAAATTTTTCAAATGATGAAGCCACAAGAGAACAAAATATTTTTAAAAGCTAATTTCTTTACTTATTTATTGGTTTGTGGGCCACACCTGAATGTGCTCAGGGTTTACTTCTGGCTCTCTGCTAAGGGATCATTCTTGGCAAAGCTTGCTGGCCCCTATGAAAGGTTGGGGATCTATCCCAGGTTGGCTGTTAGGTAAGTACCTTACCCACAGCAATATCTCTCCAGCCCCAATAAAATATCTCTTAAAAAGTTGTTTTAAACTCTATTCTGAAAAGAAATTTGCACTCTTGTGTCCATGGCAACACTATTCACAATAACCAAAATCTGTAAATTATCCAAGTGTCCAAGAATAGATTACTGGATAAAGAAACTATCATATATATGTATATAAGGAAATATTACTCAGCATATATATGTGTGTGTATATATATATATATATACTAAATCATGCAGTTTGTTGCTACATGGATGCTTTTAGATCATCCTGAGTAAAGTTGACCAGAAGAAGAGGGACAGATACAAAATGATATCTCTAATTTGTTGGGTAAAAAAGGAACATAGAGAAGAAGTAATAAATGTTCAAAGGAAACAGAAAATGAAAAATAGTCTCTAGTAGGAAGATTACCATAGCAGGGGACTGGGAAAACTAGGATGAGATGGGGGACACTCAGACAGTGGTGGAGGGAAGTGGGTACTCTGGTAGAGGATATGCTGGAGAAAATTATACATAAACCCCTACCATTATCAGTATTGTAAAACACTGTGCCTAAAATAAAATTTGGAAGAGAGTGGGAAAAGTTGTTTTGGTGGTTGTATTTCTTTCAGTGCATGGCTATGATCTCCGAGAGAAGGAAAACTAGTGAGGTGAACTGTGCAATCACCATTTTCCTCCTGGAAGCATTTTCTGGAACACAGTACAAGGGTCAGGATTCCAAGTAGAGCCTGTGAGTCATCTCAGGGGGGTGACAGTAGATGAAATTTGTTGACAGCTATACTAGAAGGGAGGGAGCAGTGTGGAAAATGAGCTCTAGAAATTTGATTGGGGCCTCCTGTGAGTCTGTGACTGAAGATAAACTACAACTACACGGGGAAAGTTTGAGAGAGCAGGCAGAGAAAGAATAGGAGCTATAATCTGAATAATTTTCAGAACTCACACACAGTTAGCAGACTTTCAAGTTCTGGCCTGTTGAAATGAACCAAGAGTCTTGTTGAACATGAAGGAATTCAGCAGGTATCCTACTTGGATCACATTCTGGCCAGAAGACACAACTAGCCCTAATGCAATGGTTACTCTTAAGCTCACACTAACATGGCTTAAATAAAACTAAGTCTTGTGCCACTGAAGCCTGGAAATGATCAGGCCTACAATGATAATATCCAACACCCATTCAAGAATGAGTTCAACATATAACATTTTACATTCTAACTTTCTATAAAAGTTTCTCTATTTTTCTCTATTTTCATGACAAATGAAATATTCTCTATTTTCATGACAAATGACCTGGCACCCGAGCTGCGCAGGAGGAAGAGAGCGGCTTGGAATGCCTTCAAGAACGTCGAAGAAATAGCTAAGAGGACGAAGAACCTCCGGCTCTGGGCACATCTCTTTGATTCCACTGTTCTTCCTGCATTAACATATGCCCCAGAGACCTGGGCCCTACGCAAACAAGATGAGAACGCTATCCAGGTCTCCCAAAGAAGAATAGAAAGAGCTATGCTTGGAATATCACGTTTCACTCAAATGAGAGAACGAATCCGGAGTTCTGACATCCGTCGACGATCAAGGATCAGGGACGCTGTCTCATTTGCCAAGTTGTCGAAAATCAGATGGGCTGGTCACGTAATGAGATTTAAAGACGACCACTGGACTAGAGCTGTTACTGACTGGATTCCACGGGATGTCAAAAGACCGCGTGGCCGCCCACCTACCAGATGGTCAGACTTCTTCGTGAAGATCATGAACGATCGGTTTGAGGCCCTTCATGTTCCCGGAGCTAACAGATGCCATTGGGCTACACTAGCTCGCGGCAGGGACAAATGGAGACGTTACTGGCGCCCGCTCGAGCAAATCTACGACTAACGGGAACTTAAGTGATTAAGTGATAAGTGATTTTTCTCCTTCCTTCCGGTTCTTGTTGTAGAAGTGACAGGGCTTGTATATGCTTGCTTGTGGTGTCTCCACACTTCAATTAGGTGCTTGCAGGGTATCAAACAGACAGTTGTGGAGCTCATACACTTAGTTTCTAAGCTTTCCAAAGGTTACGTGCTTATCTGTGCTGCTTAGTTTTTGTGTATCAGAGTCACACACATTGTCATGGCATTGGGGTGGAGGCAGTCACAAAAGGAAGTGCTGTCAGGACTAATTGCTTGGCATGTAGAGTAATGCTTGGGGTCAAACCTGTGGTCTCTTGTCTACTGTACTTAAATGGCATTTTTAATGGAAAAACAGTCATCTTATAATTTTATATCTGTCATTATCACTGTCATCCCATTCACCACTGATTACTCAAGCAGGCTCCAGTAGCGTCTCCATTTGTCCCAGCCCTGAGATTTTAGCATGGTAAACTTTACATCCTCTCTCCACGGATGTGGCATGCCAGCTGGATGTCATTGGGCATGATAGTGACGCGCTTGATGGGGAATGGGCAGAGGTTGGTGTCCTCGAAGAGCCCCACCAGGTAGGCCTTGCATGCCTCCTGCAGCGCCATGACGGCCGAGCTCTGGGAATGTAGGTTGATCTTGAAGTCCTACGTGATCTCTCGCACCAGCCGCTGGAACGGCAGCTGGTGGATCTTGCGCAGTGCCATGGTGCCAGGCCGGTAGTGGTGCAACTTCTTTATGCCACCCGTGGGTGGCGTTCTCTTGTGGGCCGCCTTGGTGGCCAGCTGCTTGCAGGGCACCTTCTCGCCCATTGACATGTGCACCATCTGCTTAGTATGAGCCCTCTCGTTCTTCCCAGGGCTTGGTGACCCTGGGAAGTAGCTAAAATGAGACCAATTTTAGCTACTATTGTTAGCATGTTTGGCACGTCACAGGTGACTTGCCAGGCTCTAGTGAAAATATTCTTCAAAATTAAAGGAAGGGGACCAGAGCAATAGTACAGAGGAGAGGGTGCCTGCCTTTTGTGCAGCTGACCCAGGTTCGATTCCCTGCATCACATATGATGAGTCCCACCAGGGCTTTCTCTCTCATGTCCTTATGCAATGAAGCACTGTGTCTTCTATTTTATCCACTTAAATTCTGCCTGGTCTTATGAGTTGTGATGACTGTGGTGTAGCTGAATCTTTTAACTTCTGAGGTTATGTTTTAAAAGCATCCTGGAACCCTGAGACTACTGTAATGTTACTAGCTCGGCGCATGGGAAATAAGAGATGATGTGGCTGAAAACTGAGACACACTTGCACTGACTGACCTGAGTGAGGATGATACCATCTTTGACATTTCTGCCCCACTTAAGCTCTCAGCTGACTGCAGCAGCCAAATGAGTCCAAGTGTGGTTATCAGAACTTTCCAGGCAACCACAGAATCAGAATGAATTGTGTGAATAAAAAAATTTTTAAAAATAAAATTAAAGCAGAAATGTCATCCACTGTGATTTTTCTCATTTAGGGATTTTATCCAACTAATTTCCTTAAAAATAAGTGAGTGTGAAGGATCTTCTCATCACAGATAAAAGCATGAATTTTCAAGAGGAGTATGAATTAACCTCATGTTAACCAATCTTCTATTAACATTATCTATGGTAATTTTTCACCTTTATATACAATATAGTAGCACTGTAGCACTGTCCTCCTGTTGTTCATCAATTTGCTCGAGTGGGCAACAGTAACGTCTCCATTGTGAGACGTGTTGCCGTTTTTGGCATACCAAATACATCATGGTTGGCTTACCAGGCTTTGCCTTGTGGGCAGGATACTCTCAGTAGCTTGCCAGGCTCTCCGAGAAGGACGGAGGAATCGAACCCGGGTCAGCTGTGTGCAAGGCAAACGCCTTACCCGCTGTGCTGTGTATACAATATAATCAACATTATTATTTCCAATAAATTCCTGCTCATATGTATTTCAGCAATTTCCCCTATACTTAAGAAAAACAACTTTATTATTATCAGTAAGAGTTATCACTTGATTTTTGCTATCAGCTTCTCTTAAAATATTCAGCTAATAAATATTGGTGTAAATTACAAAAATTGATATTTTTTATTAATAGCCCCCATTTTTGTTATTTTTAGTACTTTTATTTTTTGCCATCAGAGTAACCTAAAGGCCATGGCTCTCATTATTTAATGCTGAATTAAAAACATAATTCTCAGCACTGATTGCACAAAAATAATAGTATCCTTAAGATTAAAGATAGGATCAGAGCAATAATACAGAGGACAAGATGCTTGTCTTGAGTGCAGCCAACCTGGGTTCAATCCCCAGTACCCCAGATGGTCCCCCAGTCCCACCAGAAGTGATTCCTGAGGGCAGATCCAGGCGTAAGCCCTGAACACCACTAGGCATAAACAAATAAATAAAACATGATTAAACTCTTTTGGGAAGTCTTATATTCTTGAATCTAAAATATAATTTGAAAAAATAAAAAATAAAATATGATTTGCAAAGAAGTATTATATTCTTCATAGTATACAAAACTTCTGGTCTCAAGACTGTTCTGCTGATGCAACTAAGCTTGGAAAATTGAAAATGTTATGCAAGAAGTTTGGGGAGGGGGAATGCAAAACGGTGACCCAGATGCAGCATAACTTTAGTGTTTCTTTCCAGTTCAGTTGTGTGATATGGCTGAAACAAAATGGATCTGAATGTAGTATTAATATGCTAATAAAATATAATGCCTATAATATAATACCCGATACTCATATATATTTGAATGGAAAACATGTTCTAATTATTCATACTTTTTAATTTATATACCGTTTAAAATTCAGAGGAAATCTCTGTTAACACAGATATCCGACATTTCCTAAAGCTAACACTGTGCTCAGTTTTCTGTCATAATGTGCTTATGGCATTATTGATTACCACTGATGCTTTCTTTTCTTTCTATTTCTTTCCCTGTTACCTACAGAGAGAGCCTTAACTCTTTTTTGGGGGGTCGGGGGTCTACACCTGGCAATTTCTAGGGGTAACTGATGACTTTGCATGCAGGAATCATTCTTGATGGGGCTCTTGAGATGCCGAAGATCAAACCCCAGTCACCTGCATGCAAGGCAAGTGCCCTACCTGTTGTACTATCTCCCATTCTCCAAGAGAGCCTTAACTCTTTTCAGAGAATGAAGTCAAACTCACATTTCAAAATAATAAAGATACACACAGTGGACATGGTTGTAATAGGCAGGAGTTCTGAGACACAACCAATACTCAGAATTATTTGGGCCACGAAATGAGTTTTGTCCCTGCACTTATAACAATGCATTCTGCTTTCCCAAGCTTTCCAGATACTGTGATCACAGAAAAAGGATTTGGAACTGTAGCTGCCTCCTGCTGAAATGGCACCCATACTGAAATTTACTTGTCCTTGTTTGACTAAGCAGGAAGACAGAGTGTTCTCTGGAAGGAGAACTTTCCCTCCCACCACTTTTGTTACACATGGGACATTAATAAGGTGATAGTGAGCTCATTCTCCTGGCTTGACTTCCTTGGCTGAGATTCCAGAGAAGTGGCTGTCAGAGTCTCCCGAGCCATCAGTCCAAGCTGACTGATGAGCTTGTTTTGGCTCTCGTAGCTCTTTGCTGGTCCAACGTAAGTCCTGGACAGGCTGGCACCCAGAATAAATCACTTTTTCCCCTTTGCTAATAACTAATCCTACAAAGCTTCTCTCATTCTCTAACGGCCTTTGTTCTCCAAATGCTGGGTCCTAGTGATCTTGCTTTCTTGGCCTGCCAAATCCAAGGCCACCTGTTAGGAATACAAGAAGATAGCAAAGGTTCATGGCCAGGGACCTGAATTCTGTTGTAAAATAAGATGTGTGCACTGACAAAGATGTTGATCCAAGCTTAAGTGCATACCCTGGTGAACTAGTAAACCACATACATTTTGATGATATTATTTGGCAAAGACTGAATTCTCTCAGGACTTTTGTTTTAAGCTCTGACCACATCAAAGAAAAGGCATTCAGGGTCCATAACATTGTCTACCTCCCTCCCTTCTGAGAATGAAGGAATAAGGAGATAGAAGACAGTGAGGAGAGGAGAGAGACTCCTGATCAATAGCATTCTGCTTTTTATTCTGGATTTATTGTCTCAGAGATGTAACTTCCAGGTGCATCTAATCTGATCTGATCTGAACTTTGGGGCATGAAAAGTGCCAAAAGAATGTCAACAAAACATATTCCCCAAACAGACTAGACTATTCCAACAATATATTATACAGGAACTAGTCTCAGTGACTCTTCTTGACCTTTATCATGCTCTTGATGTAAGAACAAATATAGTAGGCAGGTGGAAGATGAATTTCTCTTTGAAGGGCTAATATGGGTACTTTACATAGTGGTAAATGAATAAGTGAAAATAGACATTTTATAATAACAATCAGACACTAACTCATAATGTAACAAGCTGCTGCATGAGCCATTTTCTTATTACCCTAGAGAAAATAATTTCCTAGTCATGAGTTAACTGCTAATTGAAGCAGTAAGAGATGTATAACCACATTTGAAACATAAAATCCAAATAAATTCCAACTGGTCCTTGTGATTCTCTCTCCACTTTGGGCAATGAATCAAAGGCAATAAAGAATTTGGCTTGCCAAAGATAGATATTTGACTTCTATACATATTCTGTAATAAGGTTAGTATTTAATAACAAAAGATAGTGCCATAAAAATAGTCTACAGTCTGAATTAAAAGCTTGACCTAATGTACTTGTATACTTATGTTATTTTCAGAAGAGCCTAGACTTGAAATCTAATTAAGTTGCATATTAAATGTTGACATTTATAGTGTTCTATCAGGGTCTACCATTTTTCAAGTGCTTTTTGCTTTCAGCCAAGATTTTCTTTCAAGTACGTTATTTAGGTTATTCTGATGAGTTAGTTATCCGGAAAGTTTATCCTCAAATGTGATCAGATTCAATAGTACTATAAAATCATTATTTATGTGGAAAGTTATTTGTTCAGTCACTATCACTAACTAGTTACAGATATTTTTTGTCAATTATATTATGATAATGATCTGAATTACCAATCTCTATAGGGTCAATACATAATCTTCTAGGTTAATAATTATATAAACTACAAAATCAGTAAAGAATGCTTGACTTCAGCTTTTTATCTAGATGCCAAAGAAGTTCCAGATTTTTTTGTTTTATTTGATAGTTATTAATCCCATTTCACATGAAAACCATACAACTAAACATAAAGAGTTACAATAATAAGCTCAAGGTCATATAAATAGGAATGCAAGCACTTGAACTTAGTGAAGTTCCAACAGAAGCTATTATTTCTTGTATTTCCTTTTTGGGTCACACTTGCAATGCACAGGAGTCACTCCTGGCTCTGTACTCAGGAATTATCCCTGGCAGTGCTCAGGGGATGCTGGGAATCGAACCTGGGTCAGCTGTGTGCAAGGCAAATGCCCTACCCACTGTGCTATCTCTCCAGCCCACAGAAGCCATTGTTAACCATATACAAAACGATTTCTCAGTCATACCCGCCCTTACCAAGGCTCTAACTCTTTTCATGATCTGGCCCCCCACACTAATCTGGTCTCCTTTACCACCCTACTCTGTCTGCTCTAGTTTCCTGATGGAGGTTGATAATCTTTATATTCTCACATAAAGGAATCTTTCAGGTGGTACTGTTGGTGGTAGGAGAGAAAGGAGAATGAAAGGAGAAAGCACGAATAATGGGTAATGCATGGCACTAAATGGCTTGGGTTCACTCTGCAAGCATTCTGAGAAAAAGGTGAAGAAAAGGCAGTTCCTTTTTCATTATAGACTCTGCCCCATCTGGCTCTTACTCTGCACAAAACTTGCTGCAATATCTAGCCAATTGTTTTTGGTTTTGGTCTTGTTCAAATCCCCATTAAAATAAGGATTCTACTTGTAATCCCATATTTTCTTCAGGACACAGGTTTGATCTGCTATTATAACCCGTTTAGGTCTTATTTCTATATCTTTAGATGAGGCACATTTGTAGGTCATCAAATGCCTCTGGAAGCTTTCAAATAAGCAGCATATTTAATTTCTCTTAACTCGTGTGTAGTATGATAGACAAAGGGCCTCTCCTTTAAAAGGTCTCTCGTGTTAGGCTTCACAGGAATAATGAAGATACTGTCAACTGGTTGGCAAAAATTTCAAAGCAGCTCTTTCATGTCTGGTGCAAGGGCACTGAGGTCAGCTCCTTTGCAATCAGTCAATCCAGTTCAAGGCACAATGACTTCCCTGTACTTCTCTAGAAAACGCAAAACCTCTTGGAGTCAACCAGCAAAGGGATTTTAAAAACGGAAAATATTACCTGAGGTTCCAGTGAAAATAAATAATTTCTAGGTGGGCAGTAACTGGGATTGTGGGAACACCTTCCTCCTCAGAGTCAAGCACATGTTTATGGGACTCTTATGGGCCTGTTTGGCTGCATTTGTATTCTAAGGATTTGCTGAAATAATTTCACTCCTCCCGAAATAATCTTTTTCTTTTGTTATTTAAATGTTTGGGGAACAGTCATTGTGAAACATTATGATTATAATAATAAAACCCTTCTCTAAAATTTTCTCATGGGGGCTGAAAATAGAGCTCACTGGTAGAGCACTTGCCTTGTATGTTCAATCCCTGGCACTGTTCCCTAATCTCCATCTCCCACCAAAAATAAAGGTACAACACAGTACCTTCTTTTTTTTTTTCTTTTTGGGTCACACTTGGTGATGCATAGGGATTACTCCTGACTCTGCACTCCTGGCAGTGCTCGGGGGACCATATGGGATGCTGGAAATCGAACGCGGGTCAGCCACATGCAAAGCAAATGCCCTACCCGCTGTGCTATCCCTCCAGCCCCAGTACCTCCTTCTTGGGCCAGACATCACACATTCCTCTAAGAAAACTCTTTTGGGATTATTTTTAGTGGATTATTAATACAAAAAAATATAAAATAAATCATTTATGCCCTGCTTTGGGGGCAGACTTTGGGGGATGAGGTGGAAACATTTGAAATATGATGATGGGAAGGTGTAATGGTGGTGGGATTGGTGTTGGAAAATTAAATGTAATAAGTTATTGTGAACAACTTTATAAATATAAAATTAAATTAAATAAAAAGATCTCATGACTGACAATATTTGGACTTGAACTGGCATATCTAGCAAGCCTAAAAAATTAAACAGGGGGACTAGAGTAGTAGCACAGCAGGTTGGGCATTTGCCTTGCACACGGCTGACCCAAGTTTGATTCCCAGCATCTCATGGTCTCCTGAGCACTGCCAGGAGTAATTCCTGAGCGCAGATCCAGGAGTAACCCCTGTGCATTGCCAGGTGTGACCCTAAAAGAAAAAAATACACCAAACAGGTATGTTTCCTCCAGTGACATTCTTGTATTGGAGAAATGAGCCCTTGGATAACATCTTTTCTTTGCTCTGGTTGAAATGGTGACATCGTGAGCTCCTGGATTTCCCAGGTGAAAGACTCGTCATTTATTTGAATAAATGTGACTAAATTTCTTCTTGTCATACCCATAGATTTCTTTTTGCTCTATCCTAGCCCACAAGTGGTATGTGGAGGCAGAAATATCCTCATTATCCTAAGAGATGGCATTCTAGGAATGCTGTGATTATGGTCTAAGAAGTTCAAGAGAAGGCACAGTAAAAATATGTTGTACTTAAGGCATAGGATTCTGAGGAATAAATTAAGTTATAGCAGAAAATTATTGATGACTACATTTTCCACATGCCTGGAGCAAGATTTATATCTGAGTATCTCATCATTGCCACCCTGTAACAATCTCAGTGAATCATCTGAAGCCAGTACTCACAAGCAGCATGATGGATGCACCACATCACAAGCATAAAATCAAAGGTTTTAGGGAACAGTGAGTGCAAGAAAATCTATGTGGTATCTATACAAATAGTCTGAGAGAGCCATGGCATTGTGAGTAACCATCACACTGCTACCTTTTTCTTGCCCTGGGAGATATAAATTAGCCAAGAATAGTATATTTAACAATAAAGAAAATCAAGAGAAAATTTCTGGACCTGAACAGGAATACATGGGCTGGAAGACTATAAAGAGTCTTTTCATGCACTTCCTAGGAAGAAGACAATGATGAGTACTCTTACTCTTTCCATTTTATTTTCCTTTAAAATTTTATTTTTTTTATTAAGAACCATGATTTGCAAAGTTATTTATAGTAGGGTTTTAGGCATACAATGTTTCAACACCTGTCGCACCACTAGTGTCAACTTCCCTCCACTGGTGTTCTCAGGTTCCCTCCCACCCTCTTCCCTGGATCCTTAATAGGGACATTTTTAAAATTTTTATTTTATTTTTTATAAACTTGTTCACAATAATTTATTACTTTCAATATTACAATACCAATCCCACCACCATTACACCTTCCCATCACCATTATTTTGAATATTCCCACCATTCCCAAAGCCTGACCTTAAATAATTTATTTTGTATTGCTTGTTGTGAATAATCGCTAAGAATGATCCAAAAAAGTTTCCTTAGAAAAGTGTGTGAAGAGTGTTGTATCTCACCCTGGAGTCATTAAGTGTTCATGTAAGAGATTACCAATATGCTGTTACAGGTTGAGCCTGTGTTCAAGGGGTGGGTAATACCCCAACACCCCATGCCACCAGAGCCCTGGCAGCCAAAACCTCCATAACTCAATTGCTGCCATGCTCTGGTCCAATCTCCACAGGTTTGGACAAGCCTCATCCATTAGTGAATCTGCTGAAAATCTCAGGTATATGGGTTTTGTGACCAAAATCTCCAGAAGTAGGGAATGGGCGACCTCCCCCCATCTCTCTGTTCTTCTGGGAGCCTGTCAGTCATGCCCATGAACTGCCTCTGGAGCCATAATGACCATGATACAGAGACTCACAAATGAATCTTGGAAGACAGCTGCAAGCTGCAGAGAAGTCTATGGGCCCCTAAGTCACCATCTAGTTAAAAATTTAACTCCAGCTGTATTATCCTACTTAAAATTTTAGAATTCCTGGAGTGATATCTCATACTCTACACCACTAATGCACCAAGAGTAGCAGACCACAGTTGATGGGATGAAAGGAGAAGGCAACCAATCTTGAACAGGGACATTTTTAAGTTTAGTTGTTGTGGTTTGAATCTCTTGCTTTCAGTGTTGTTGTCTGCAGTTTGGGTACATAGCTATACCACTCCTCTAAGCTACTGATGCACACAAGGCCATTGTCCCGTGACCCTTGTTTCTTCCTATAGATTTAAAAAAATTATAAATTGTTACCCCCTCAATTTTTCCTTTTCTCTATTTATAATCTGGGTGTCAAGTACTGTACCGTTCTCTAACTCATCAGCTAGACTTTTCTCATAGATTATAAAGACATTTTACATAAATTTTAATTTTTTTTAGAGAGAAACTCTCTTCTGAACATTGTGGCTATCAATTTATACAGCCAGGGACAGTTTTGGTGACACCCTTGCCTGATCTTTACTAGTAGCTTCTTCATCAGGATCTTTTAGTGCCATAGCACAGCTGGTAGGGCATTTGCCTTGCACGCGGTCGACCCAGCCGACCCAGTTTCGATTCTTCCGCCCCTCTTGGAGAGCCCAGCAAGCTACCTGTGACATATTCGATATGCCAAACACAGTAACAAGTGTCACAATGGAGACGTTACAGGGCCCACTGGAGAAAATCGATGAACAACGGGTGGACAGTGACAGTGACAGTGACCATCACTAGACTTTTTCACACCTCTTCCAAATCACTGAGAGTGCCCTAGTTTATATACTGCTAATTCAATAAAATATTCTCTGCTTCCATTCTTCAATAGTTAGTGAAGAAAATGGGAATTCTTGGGATCAGCTCATCTTCTTTCATGATCTGGTCCCATGATTGTTGATGCCAACCCTACTGTCTCTTTAGCCTCATCTACATTAATACAATATAACTACCTGCTGGAGCAATAGCACAGCGGGTAGGGCGTCTGCCTTGCATGCAGCCAACATGGCCGACCCAAGTTCGATTCCTCCGCACCTCTCGGAGAGCCCGGCAAGCTACCGAGAGTATTCGATATGCCAGGCACAGTAACACCAAAGTCTCCAATGGAGACGTTACTGGGCCCGCTCGAGCAAGCCTGCATACAATGGGAAATTTTCAAAATCCTCAGTACTCATCTGTGTTCTTCCCTCTCTGGAGATTTGTCTTCTGAAACCATTCCCACACATCCAGCAAGACTCAGTCAGGCTTCTTTCATGCCTTGCCCTGGTTGAGGGAAAGCAATGGGTCCAGTGAAGCTAAAGAGAAGTCGGGGACAGAGGCAGGGGGGAAAGAGGGTGGAGTTGAAGCTAAAGGGTGGATGTGTAGTTCAGAGAGGGTCTGGGGGGAATTTAGAGTGAAAGACATAAAAGCTTTTGGGTGTTCCCCCAATGAATTACGCCTCCAAATATTTTAATTCTCCTTCCTACTCTGACTGGCTACAAGACTCAGTGTAGATATCAGCAAGGCAGAAGATATAGCAGGTTTTGCTTTTGTGCTCTGAAAATCACAGGATGCCACAAAAGACATTCAGTGACTATGCTGGAGATACCATGTGAGTTTACTTACTACAAGAGGTGTGAGACTGCAGAAGGAGAGAAAGAGCTCCAGTTGATGTGGGAATTATGTCCACAAGAAACCTAAGCCAAAAATTAATAAGAAAAAAAAATAAAATTAGAAAAACCGAAAAGTCAAAGATAAAAAAAAGAAAGAAAGAAAAAGAAAAACCAAAAAACCTTCCAGCTATCCGCAACACAGTGGAGCTCAGCTTTCATCAGTCCTTTCCAAGGGACCACACATGTGATGAAGTACCTTGGATAATCTACATAACCCATACATGGGAGAGAGTCCTGTGATATCAACCCATGGAATCACTGAAAGCAATCAAATGGTTAGTCTCTGTCACTGAGTTAACTAAGAGCTAAAGCAGGATCCAACAGCTGAGAATGGACTTGGCATCAAGTCTTGGTGAGGGGATACTGAATGTTAGGTGCAGTTAGTGCAGCAGGGACCACTAGTAAACCCATGTCTGTCACCAGGAAGCAGTGCCCAGTGAACAGATGTCCTGGCAGAGAGCAATACTGGGCATCCGAAGAGACTGTGCCCATGCTTGTTGATTCCAGATATAATCATTCTCAGTCATGCTTGACCTGACCAATACACATTTCATTAGGATGAGGCACCCACCAAGTTTATTGTGACATCTATTCATAGCAGGGTCAGACAGTAAGACAAGGTGATTATCCTGCTGGCAATCAATAAGACTGACAGAAGCCAACACCTGATTATTACAGACATGGCTTAAATTAATTACCAGTTAGTCCTTTGCTCTTCTGGTCAAGGACACAGATTCCATGCCAGTTAATTTGGTGTAATTTCATGGTTGTGTACTAAGCTGCTAACTCCAACCTACAATCCAAATAGGTTCCCTCCATTAGCCTTAGGATAAAGGACCAGGCACCATGTCCAGTTCTCAGATTTCCTCAGGGAAAATGCCATATTATGTTAGGCTATCTGCAACAATGGCATCATCAGAAATGTAACCAGGTTCTGAAACTTACCCACTTCTTTCTTTCCTCCTCACTACCCAGCCTAAATGTGTTCTTCTCTTTATTTTCTTCTGTTAATGGGCTCTCCAGTACCCACCTGTGCTTTTCACTTTGACGTAGTTTTTAAGTCTCTCTTACCTCCATCAGCTCTATCCAAATCATACTTTGATATAAACTCTATAACAAACCTCAGCTCACTCTATTTCTGTCTCCACAGCTCGAGATTAGGCACCAATAACTGCCAGGGAGGGTTTCAAGGTTTCTCATCTGGTTCTGAAGCTTCAACGTGTTTTTTGTTTGTTTCTAATTCATCTTTTGCATCTTTGCGAAAATAAATTTCCTCATAAAGACTTAGATCCTGCAATTTTCATCTCATATTCTGCCAAAAGTTCTCTAATTTCTGCAACAAAGCTACAGACTCAGATACCTTCAGGCAGCTTAATCATGAGCCGTGACAGTATCTCAGAACTGTGTAGGCTCTCTGACGACGGATCCTGCTAAGGGCACTGATGGCCCGTATTTTTAGACCAACTATTTTAATCGAACAAAATCACAAAATAAAAGCCGAACTTTTCACTTCCTTATTCAAAGCTTCCGTTGATGAGTCTCCCACCTTCTTTTCTAGGCCAAAAGTTTTCACGCCAGTGTGGTTCAGAGATGGGACACAGATGGCACAGGTGCTAACTTGCATCCATCATTGGTCCATGAGAGATACTGCCTCTGATCATAGCTCTCTTTCCTGGTAGGCTTATGTGCAGCCTCAGAATCCTCCTCAATGCAAGACCCCAGAAGGCAACTATGAACTGGTTTGGCTCAGAGAACCAATAAAAATCTGATTTGCCTTTGTGAGCAATTTACGTCTGATATGTTCTAGTCCAGGCCAAATAACCTAGCTTTACTGAATGGTGCTGATCAGGCAGGCCAGAGAATATTAGTATTTCGAATTAAATGTACCATTTTGAAATTAGCAAATCCTCTCTTGTTTAGCTCTTTTCCTTGTGCCTCCACTCTGGACTGCCTCATTTGTTCCTATGCTCAATTCCATTTTAGGTGAGTTGCTCTCCTGGTCCCTACAAGCTGTGACAGGAGCTTGATGCTGATGGTCTTTAAGGAGATGCTTAGTTGAAAAGCCCATCTTGACTAAAACATTTTTCTCAGAAATCATTCCCCTCATCCTTCATGCCCTACTGAGGTCGGGTTGCCCCCCACAAGTGGCTCTCCAGCACGGCCATGGCTCTAAAAGCACAAGGACTTAATGCAGAGCCTGGCAGCTTGTGGCAGAAAAGTGAATGGACTATGCTTTAATCCATGGCACCATGCCTGCCTGGGAGGGAAAGCATGTTGCTCCCTTCTGTCTTTTTCCCCCTGGACAGCAAGATAGTGGCCACCTTGGAGCTTTTTGGAAAGCCAGGTATGAGCCAGTGGTGACTGGGCAACTGAAACCTCATGGGAAGGGAGACGTTACTGGCTCATCCTTCATGCCCTACCAAGGCCACAGGTTGCCCCCCGTGAGCGGCTCTCCAGCACGGCCATGGCTCCAGAGCCACAGTAACCAATCTCATAATTATCTGGCTCTCAGCAGAAATACTTCCAGGCTTAATAAGTAAAATATCAGAAATCCAAAATCGTGCGGTCGCGCAACATTTGTTTTTTGTAACCAGCTATAGAAAACAAATTATTTCACAATGCCTTTTTAGCAGGTCTGATTTGGGGGTGTAAACTCTAAACAATAATGGTGTATCTTTTGTCGAAACAATGAATCTAATCAAAGTAGATAGAGTGTTAATTAGAATTCATCTGCTTCACAGGCATTGGGAGGGGCAGGAGGGGTGTATATTGGGGTTTTTGGTGGTGAAAACTAAGTACTGGTTAAGGGAAATGTGTTTGATGATTGCATGACTGAGACTTAAACCTGAAAGCTCCGTAACTTTTCCCACAGTGATTCAATAAATAAATAAATAAATAGATAAAAGAAATCATTCCCCACTCCATCTCTGTAGTGGTGGCTGATGGCAGAGAGACCCTGTCTCATAGATACCACAGTTTCATATTCATAGCAGAGCTGTGTCCATGTGAAATACTGAAGAGCAGTCTCTTCATCAACAATTAGTTAAGAACATGGACAAAGACTGGAACTCCTTAGAAATATCATTATTGCAACTTTCAATTGGATTCGGCTCAGTGGTGGATGTGATCTGCAGGAGACGTTGATGTGATAATGCCCACATTGTTTGTGTCCAAGAGTTCCCCCCCTGGAGTGTTTATTCCATTCTGTACTCACTGCTTCTATGGCTTGGTTCTGCTTCACTTTTTTTTTCTTTTAATGTAATGGGCCTGCACATTCCAATGTGCTCTTTTGTTTGGCAAGATGTTTATACATTTTTTCTAAAGCATCTGACTGTATTCTCTGTTTGAAAGGAGAAAGTAAGATAGATGCTAATAATATCACACAGATTAACTAAAAAAACCCATGGGAGCGGGAGCAGGAGAAGAACAATTTATTTTACAGCCTACTTCATGGAGCCAGTTTGTCTTTCAGCCTGGCAGCCTGGGTCTAGCTCCAGAATATATAATGCCTGTTTGGTGCAGATAACGTCCTACAATAGGTTTGGATCTAATAAAATTTGATGTGAAAAAAGAGGTGTGTTCCACACATCACCCAAAATGCTACCTTGGTGCCTATAACATTCCTCCTCCTGGCCTGGGACATGGCAGAAGGTATGTGACTTGCATGTCGCCAATTCCAGTTTGAATCTGGCACTAGATATGGTCTTCTAAGCATGGCCAGGAGTGACTATTGAGCACAGTACCAGGAGTAAGCCCTGAGCACTGCCATTTGTGAACCCAAAACAAAACAAAACAAAAGGTCTCCTGCAAAATTCTAAATGTCTGGAGCTCTGAGGACAAGAGCGAATGGAGGGAGTAGATAAGTGGATGGCTGTGTTAGGTGGCCAAATGCTGCATTTTAGCTGAGAGTCAGGGCCTCAGGGACAACACTCCCTCCCTCTACCCCACCCGCTGCTGCCCCCTACTCCTATGACCTTAGTTCACTGAGTATCTTTGAGGATCTTTAGACTGCTTGCAATCCCTTAGCTTGTTTTTGGAGGGTGGGGCTTGTTTTCATTTAGGAATAAAGTATGCTAAAAACAAGTATTGATTACTCTCCTCCACCCACAACTCATATGCTAAGTGCATAATCCACAACTGGATTATGAATGACTTTATACTACAGTGTTTAAATAAAGTAAATAAAAATAAAACAAACATCATCCCCCCAACCAAATAGTATGTTGGAAAACTAACAATATGTCCATATTCTGACAATGGTAGGGAATTTAGTGACTTTTCATAGTTAAGAGTTTATTGGGAAATAGGAATACTGAGAAATATTAAGAAACTCAGAAGATAGCATGAAGAATTAGAAAAGTCATAAAGGGTAGGAACAAAAAAATAACATCTAATTTCTCACACAGCATCAATAATCAACACCTTAATACTTGTAATTTTTTCAAAGCCATGTTTTATTCTCACTATTGTTCAATGTATGTCTTAGAAAATATTTAGGGTTCTTAACCTAAATTAAAAACTGAAGCCTGGATCCAGGCCATCAAGTCTGCCGGAGGGGAAAGGGTGTTGCCCCATTCGCCCTCTCCTCTCTGGAAAGAAAGATGGCGGCCACATGGGAGCCTTGTGGACAGCAGGTATGAGCCGGGAGTGTGGGGGCGACTAAAACCTCATGGGAAGGGGGGCGTTTCGCTCCGCCCTTCACGCCCTACCGAGGCCACCGGTTGCCCCCCGCGAGCGGCTCTCCGGCACGGCCAGGACTCCAGAACACAGAAACCAATTTCTTAACTATCTGACTTTCAGTAGAAATACTTCCAGGGTCAATAGGTAAAAGAGCAGAAATCCAAAACCAACATTTAATTCTTGAACCCAGCCGTAGAAAGCAAATCACTTCACAATGCTTTTTCAACATGTCTGATTTGGGGGGGGGGGGGTAAACTCTAAATAATAGTGGTGAATCTTTTATTGAAACAATGAATCTAATCAAAGCAGATAGAGTGTTAACTAGAATTCATCTGCCTCACAGGGACGGGGAGGGGTGGGGGGTGGGGTTTTATTGGGGTTCTTCATGGTAAAAAATAAGTATTGGTAAAGGGAAATGTGTTTGATATTTGCATGACTGAGACATAAACCTGAAAGCTTTGTAACCTTTCCCACAGTGATTCAATAAATTAAAAAAAAAAAAACTGAAGCCTGGGGCAGAGTAATAGTACTGCAGATAGGGTACTTGCCTTATACATGGTCCCAAGTTCAATCCCTGTCACCCCATATGTTCCCCCAAGCTGTGCTGGGTGTGGTTCCTGAGCGTAGAACTAGGAGTAAGTCTTGAGCACTGCCAAATTTGACCGCTTCCCCTGCTCCAAAAAAAAAAAAAAAAAAAAAAAAAAAGAAGAAGAAGAAACTGAAGTCACTCTCCTGTGCTCTGTTTTATTATTTTGCCCCTAAATTCTGCTTTAAATGGCAGGTCAAGGTATAGGGTGTTTGCTATTCTCTGGATTATCATGAGTGCTGGACTGTAAATAAATCATAAATGTACCATACCATTCATGAATTATTCATTTATGCTTGTGATTTCTATAGAACAACATGCATCAAAATGGAATCCAAAGTACAGAAATATTAGATGGCTTCATATCATTGAAATACCAGTTATTCAACTTCACTGAAGGTTGGATTTGGTTTTTTCCCCTTAAAATGTATGTCTTTGTGAAAATGATTACCAGTTGAAAGAAGTGCAGTCTTTCCTACACCTACCAAAGCCATAGTAATAATGCATTAGGTCACAGAGAACAAGAGGGGCTTAAATAAATAATGCTACTGTGGGCTATATAGTTGATGGAAAACAATTCTTTCCCATAATGTGAATTCTTTTCTATCTATGAGCTTGCAGTGCAATGTTCTAGCTCAGAGGATATTTTTTCCTCTTCATTCATAAATATAGCACATTTATGAAATGGAGATTTACCAGGCACCCAGCTTAATACATTCCAGGGCTTCATTCATAAGTTGTTTCATTAGAATAAATGAAACATATTTTTCCCAAAGAAAGAAAATGAATGATTCTGTCCCCAGTGAAGCTCACAGCCCACACCAGAAATGACCTTATGATACAGGAGAAAGTGATCAACATCAGCTTACTGCTATTGAAAACTGTGTTTGGCATATCTGTTTTGGGACAGCAAATAAATCTTTTTTTTTTTTTAACAGACTGTGATAGGTCTTTCCTTCCTCCTTGCTCACTATAGTGCCATAGAGGTTCAGGCTGTTTAGGACAGGACAAGGGTTAAGAAGAGTGAGAAAACAGCAAGGAGAGGATTAAAATATGTAGGCTCATTCATGGGAAGGTTGGTTTTTAACTCTAGCAGTCTTCAAATTCAGTTATATTTCATGTGTGTTTCATGATACGTGAGCACAACTTTCATCCAGTTCTTTTTTTCTATCTCTCTCTTTTTGTTTCCATTCATTCTTAAAGGGTCTCAGACCTTCTGTCTAAAAATAAGAGTAAGACTTTTCACGCTAGCAGGTGCTAGCAAGGGACCGAGTGGGACTCCTTTCCTGCACATCCCTTCAGCAACTTTCTTCCATGGTTCTCTCATTGGATACTACCAAGACCCCTCTTTTATTTTTTCATTCTATACTTTTTCTAATTCTTTTCTTTCTTCATCCTTTTTCTTTTTTTTAATTTTTATTAGTGAAACACCATGAGGTACAGTTGTAGATTTACAATTTTTTGTGCTTGGGTTTCAATTTGGACAAACTGGCAGGCTATTGAATGTAGACTGCCCACACGGCAGAGTCTGGCAAACTCCCCGTGGCATACTCAATATGCCAAATACCAGTAACAATGATGGGTCTCATTCTCCTAAAGAGCCTTGAATAGAATCTCAGGGCTAGGATGAAAGAGACGTTACTGGGGCCTGCTCGAGGCAATTGACGAATAACGAATAACAGGGTTTCGATTATACAATGATCAAATACCCATCCCTCCACCAGTGCCCATTTTCCACCACCATGGATAATATCCCTTCCACCCTCATCCCCCCCATCCCACCCTGCCTCTGTGGCAGGCCATTCCTTTTTGTTCTCTCTCTCCTTTTGGGTGTTGTGGTCTGCAAAAGAGGCATTGAGTGGCAAACATGCTCAGTCCATAGTCTACTTTCAACATCTTCATTCTTTTTCATTTAGAAAAAGAAATGGACACAAGGACTTCTGTTCTGGGAGCATTTGCAAACAGCTTTTGGGGAGCATGTTTTATATGTGTGGACTCAGGTTTAAGCTCTGTCACAGCGTGATCTCCTGACCACCAGTGGGAACAGTACTTAAGCACTGAGCAGGCATTAGTCCCTGAGAAACAGCTGGGTGTGACTCCTCCCCCCTAAATATTTGTAAGCAGTTGTTACTTCCTAGTTTTTAAAAAAAATAGTGAAAGCAGACCCAGAATTAAAGGCTCCTTTCTTCTCTCTTTCCACCTCCTTTCCCTCCTCCCTTTACTTTGGTCTAAAGAAATAGGTCACAGGGAGGCTTGAATGCAGAAAACCACTTCCCCAACATCCAGCTACTAGAGTGTTCGTGCCCGGTTTAGCAGGACCTCCAGGAGTCTATGTCTGTTCTCCTTCAGCCACACACTGAGAGCATATTTTCATCTTAACCCTGGCTCTGTCATTGACCCAATATGTTGGTTTGGAAATAGATTGTTTCACTTACAACTCTCACTTTCCTCCTTGATGAAATCAAGGCTGAAAATACAACTTGCTTCGCTGATGATCAAATGAAAGTATAAATTAGATATCTACCGTAGAATAATGCAAAGAGAAGAAATCACAGCTGTTACCATTATTAAATAACATCATCTCTGCAAGGCACTCCATACTACATATATGGCAAGTGCTCCTTTAAGATGAGGTATTATCACTTCATTATTGTTGAGTGGTGATTATTAATATTATTGTGAGTCTCTAGACATTCCTTTACTGAATGAGAGATAAAAACAAATTACTTCTATTTGTTAGCTCAACTCTATGCCAGATACATTTCAATAGCTCTGACAGGAGTAACTGATGCAATGTAGATTCCCTTCAGAAGGAAACTTTCTCAATGCAATCCCATTGCTAGTGTAAGAATTTCACAGGCATTTGCACGCCTAGGAAGGGTGATCATTAGAAGACTCACTGCCTGTGCTTGAAGAAGACAGGTTCAAGAATACCCCAATTGCTTCCAGATGGTTTTGAAAAATTTGTAAGCATCTATCTAGCCTATGAGCCACATCATCAATTTTGAACGAGGACATTTTCAGTCAGGGAAAAGGGGATTCAAATTCCTTTTACATAGACTTATAACTGTGTGTGTGTGTGTGTGTGTGTGTGTGTGTGTGTGTGTGTACGTACTACTGCGCTAATCCAGGGCCTAGTATATACAAGTGTTCTCTCTACTACTGAGTTACATCCCTGGTTTCTCCATAAAATGCATGACCTTGCAATTTGTATATCCCAGTTGGGCTCATCTGCAGCAAACTGTAATGATCTTCATTGGCAGTGGTACAATTCCCGTGAAGGGCAGCCAGCAGCACTCTGTTTTGCTGTCTTTGTTCAGATTTCATGGGCCTCCTCATACACAGGTGACACTATTTAAATACAATTATTCCCATACCAACAATATTTATAAACACCATGAATTTTCACCTTGTTTTTCTCTCTGTCTTTTTATTTGGGGGGAGGGGGCTGCAGGGTGAGGCTACTTCTAACATTCAGTACTTAGGGAACATCATTGGACATCATCAAACTATACAAAACAGACAATCAGCCATTTAATTTATCTGTTTGACCCCCATCTCCCCATCTTGTCTTTCTTAAGTCAGTGAAGGATTCTAACCAACTCTCCCAGATCTTATGATAGGGGTCAGGACATGCTTTTCTCCAAATATAGTAGCAACTTATTGATTATTTTAAACTAAAGAATTTGAGGTAGAGTAGCTGCAGGAAAGCGTTTCTGACCTTCCCTCAAAGCGGCTCATAAAATCTTTATGTGGGAGATGCCTTCCTTAAGCCTGGAGGAAGGAAACATCCTTCTAAGATGCAAAGAGAAAAGAGAAAACCGAATGAACAGCCAACCTTCCAGATGGCCTGTTTTACTACCATCATTTTTTTGAACTTTTTTTCACTACTAATTTTTTACTTTTTTATTTTTTTTATCATACTTGTACTTCCTGACTTTCCACTCTTCATCAAACTTAGCACAAAAATATAAAAACTCCCATGTCTTTTAAAATTTATATTAAATACATTTTTGTGAATTTCTCATTGTCACTGTCCTTTGCTATATTGGCCCCAACCAAGACCTTAGAAACATAGAAAAAGTTATTTCTTTCCCCCTCTATACTTGTTTTCTTCATATTCCAAGCTAATTTATCTCCAGTCAACTCACTACCTCCCACATTCCTACATGTAAGCATAATTTCTCATAAAAATTTTGAGGTATAACATATTTAGTTACTCTCTGATTCTAGAAAGGCAGCATGGCCAGAACATCACGGTCATGGTCACGGTCCTCCCGTTGTTCATCAATTTGCTCAAGCGGGCCCAGTAACATCTCCACTGTGAGACTTTTTACTGTGTTTGGCATATTGACTACATCATGGGTAGCTTTCCAGGCTTTGCCGTGCTGGCTAGATACTCTCGGTAGCTTGCAGGGCCTCCGAGATGGGTCAGAACATATGGTAATTTAAATAACATTTCTGACCAGACCAGGGAATGCACCCATAATCAAACACATTTATATTTTAGCATCAAAACACATGACTATTCAACTTATTAGAGTAAGCAAAATCCAGAGATAACCTCATTGCATTTCAAGTTGAATTTTTCCACCATATGAATTTTAGAGTTATTTTGACTTTGGAATCACATATACAGTATTATGAAGTTGCAGTAACAATTTGCTTAAATCAATATTTCAAGAAAAAGTTTTTAATTTTTTTTAATGTTTCCTTCTAAATGAATCCAGTTATATCCCTAGCCTTGGTACCTAGAGTTTTACATTAAGTTATTGGGGGTATGTGTTTGATGAGGGTGGATACTAGACTGTAATTAACCTGATTGCTGACTTTGGTAAAAATTAACTAGGCATATCGACTTATTTCTTCATTTCACTCGAAGAGGGAGCTAGTTTTCAGATTGCTTTGGCTCTTTGCCTAATTTAGTCACCATTAACCTCAGAATCCTCATCATCCTCAGAACTTTTATTATCACTTGTTATTACTACTACTATTGTTGATGACATTTGGACATTTATTTACCACACTTTGTTTTCCCTATTGGTTAAGAATGCAACTGAGAAGAGGTCTGGTCTTTCAAAGATTTTAGCATTTGTTTCTTTGTAGGGAAAATTTGAAAATTAAACTGTGAAAACTTGCTTAAGAAAAATAGCACCTGGTGAGATTGGTGTTGGAATATTGAATGTAATATATTATTATAAACTTTATTTAAAAAGAAAAGAAAAGAAAAGAAAAATACAATTGTGATGAAGAATTTGTTATGCCATGACCTGTGACTTTGAAACTTGGACTTGGATGTGGGGGTATGCTCTTCAATGTTAGTGCTTCTTAAGAGGCTTGAATCATGTCTGTTGAGTTTCACAGTTGTGCATTTAACCATAGTGGCTGGGATAAGATATTCTAAGAAAATCACAGATATTTGAACATGACTCAGGATAGTCCACATTGGATAACAGGGACATAGACTCCCAGAGCAAGTTGAGTGCTACCTTGTCACACTGCCCTTGCCTTGCTGTGGTCACACTTCTACATTGCAAAATGTGTCATTTTTCTTGCTTGCACATGTATTCATGTATTTACTTTGCTATAGAATCCTTGGGCCCAGATTGCCAAGACTGAGTGTGGTAATCACTTTTTTCTTATGATATTAAGAAAGAGTCTAAAAGTAATATTCATCTGAATTCATGCAATTCGCTGCTGTGTAGATGGATCTGGAAAAGATCCTGCTGAGAGAAACTAGTCAGAAAGAGAGCGACAGACACAGGATGATCTGTCTCACACCTGGAATATAAAGGAACATAGTAGGGGAATAACTAATACTCAAACGACAAAATCTGAGAACTGGTCTTTAGTTTGAAACTTATGGGGTGTGGGGAGGGGGGTTGGGACAATGGTGAAGGGAAGAGGAGGACACTGGTGGAAGGTGCATGCTGGAATATTTTATGCACTAAATCCTACTATGAACAGTTTTGTAAACTATAATGCCTAAAATCACTGGAATCACTTGACATCCTGTTACTCATCAGTTTGCTTGAACAGGCACCAGTAACGTCTCTATTCGTCCCTGTCACATGTTATTGTAGCCCGATGGCTTCTGCATGTTATAGGAACACAAAAAGCCTCAAACCAATCGTTCAGGGTCTTGACAAAGAAGTCTGACCATCTCGTAGGTGGGCAGCCACGCAATCTTTTGATGTCCTGTGGAATCCAGTAAGTAATAGCTTTAGTCCAGGGGTCATCTCCAAATCTCATTACATGTCCAGCCCATCTGATTTTTGATGCCTTGGCAAATGAGACAGCATCCCTGATTCTTCACTGTTGACAGAGGTTGGAACTCCGGATTCTTTCTCTCATTCGGGTGAACTGTGATACTCCAAGCATAGCTCTTTTATTTCCTCTTTGGGAGACCTGAATAGCATTCTCATCCTGTTTTCATAGGGCCCAGGTCTCTGAGGCATATGTTAATGCAGGAAAAACAGTGGAATTGAAGAGATGTGCTAGGAGCCAGAGGTTCTTCATCCTCTTAGCTATTTCTTCAACACTCTTGAAGGCGTTCCAAGCCGCTCTCTTCCTCCTGTGCTCTCCTCCTCCAGGTGAAAGGTCATTCGTCATGTTGACTTCTCAACCAAGGTACACATAACTGTTGCAATCTGCATAGGCAGATTCGGCGATAGTTGCCAATGCCGTGGATGTCTCCCTTCTTGTACAGTAGTACAGTCCTGCTGGTTTTCCACTGGGATGGAACCTTGCATTGAGACAGGTAGCATGTAAAGAGTCAAGCCAGTGTATTGATGAATACCGATGGCAGATTCTTCAGGTGTTCAGGTCTGACCTTGTCTGGTCCGGGTGCTGTTCGCTTCTTTACCAACAAAATGGCGTGTCAGATTTTGGAAGGGAGAACGTTGGGAACAACATATCAATCCTGCGGAATTTGGTATGTGGGCAGGTGGACATGGCTATCGAAGAGATCCGAGTAGAAGTCATGGATAATCTTCTCCATGAGGGAGCTGAGTGTGCTCAAGACCGAAGCGATATGCTCTTGCTCTCACCTGCGCCGTAGCCATCCCCGCTGTTGCCCTCGGCCACCATGTCTGCCCAGATGCAGATGGGGGCCCTGCTGGACCAGCTCATGGGCAAGGCCCGGTAAATGTGAGTTTGGGAGCCTCTCCAAACAGCTTCTTCATATCCCCAGATCCACTGTGCCCTGACTCTGACCTACTCAGAAAGATGGAGTCGGTATCCTTTGAGGATGTGGCCAAGACCTTCACCCAGGCCAAGTGGGTTTTGCTGGATCCTGTCCAGAGGCGCCTGTACAAAAAATTGATGCTGGAGGCCTGCAGGCACCTGGCCTTCGTGGACGGTTTCTTTCCAGGAAAAGCCAGTGGTGTTTTTGGAGGTTTCTTCGAGAATGAGTTGTTCAGTGAAGACAGCACCGTGGAGTTCATGAGCAACAATTCCTGGAATGCCTAAAATAAAAATTAAAAAATATAAAATATTTGTGAAAGAAAGGAAGGCAGATGGGGTGGCAGAGGATGGCCAGGTCTTTATTTGCAAACCAAATACATATTTACCTATGGAAAAACATTTTCTCTCTTTTCTCTTCATTGTGGTGAAGTAGAGAAAAATCACTTGAAATGATACTGATGCATCAAAGATGCTGTTTTTTAAAAGAAGAGCTGGTGATGATGGATGACAGCTAAGATGAGAGGCTGAGAAGAAATCTGAGGGAGGGTATGTGTCAGAAAAGAGTACATTTGCAAGTGAAAGAGGTAGCAGGTGTGAGAATGATGAGGAAACAGGTATATAAGAGATAAGACAGAAACAGAAGGAAGGAAGGCACAGGGAAGGGAATAGACATTAAATATTAAAATGACAATTTTCTTATTACCTGTAGAAGTATTCAAAAACAAAACAAGAACAACTTCACAGGATTAAAAGGAGGGGGCTGGAGCAATCACACAGTGGGTAGGGCATTGACTTTGCATGTAGCCAATCTGGGTTCAATTCCCAGCATCCCATATGGTCCCCCAAGCACCACCAGGATTAATTCCTGAGTGCATGTGCCAGGAGTAATGCCTGTGTATTGCTGGGTGTGACCCAAAAAGGAAAAAAAAAAAAAAGGAAACAAAAAGCAAACACCCTTAGCTGCCTGTGGATGTGGCTTGTTGCTCTATCACGGTGGTCTGATAATATTGACTCACCTAGAATATTGCCCTTAGACTTGAATTAATGAGATCTGTGTCTGGGAGAAAGCACAGAAAGGGTTTAGAGCATCTTTCTTGAATTTTTGTGTCTCCATCTGGTACTGTAACCAATCAGAGTACCAGATGATGCCATCTGTGCTGGGAACAGGTGTGAACTGGAATCCTTGCTCTAGGAATATGCAGAATTTCTTGGCAGGCCTCTATGGCAAGCTTTACCAGGCTTGGGAAAAGCTAATATTACTTTTGTTTGTTTTTTAATTGCAATGACATGAGATTTGTCTAACAGAATGATATAGACAGACTGATAGAGGGACACGCTACTATTTTTATACAGGGGAGAAGGTGTACCTACAGAATACTCTGGGTGTCCAGTCCACTGGCTATGCACTTCTAAGATCTTATTATTACCAAGAAGGAAAACAGAAAGTCTAGCTGAAGAAGAAAATGATTGAAATGAAGTTTCCACAGCTCCCATTAGATATTGTAGGACTTGAGAAATAAATATTAAAGTTTTTGTCTGAAAGAATCATGGCATTTTGCAGAGAAAATGTTAAAGAAACCAGTGCCCAAGTGTGGCTGATTCAGAGAGACACATGAGAGACAATTTAAAACATTTTCCTAAAAACGGAAACTTTAAGGAGGCTGGTGGACTGAATATGCTATGCTTTCAATTAGTAGGTAGTGGGTGGAATTGAATACAAAAGGAAATGAACAAAAGAAAGATGGAAGAGACTAGTATGAGGACAAAATCTGCCACTGTTTGGGGAAGATGGTTGTCAGGAGAGAGAAAAAAAAAAATCAAAATTGGGAACTTGTGTAGTTTGGTGACATTGAAGACCAGTAACCCAGAGTCTTCTGATAATTCTGACTAAGGAGGCAAGCGAGGCTGACAGGCCTCCTTCAGGGAGAGGGGTGAGAGTGGAAATTCCAGGAACCCTTTGTTGGGGGCCCCAGACATATAAATACTTTCCTGCATCACTGATACAGATAGTCCATGAGCTGCACTCTTCAAAACAGAAAAGTCAGGATTTTTTTTTAAATAATTCAAAGACAAACAATTGAACAGTCAACTACAAGCACTTCTTTTGATCACAAGTTTAAGTTCCAGGCCCCAACAGGGCTTGCCTCCAGGTTTCTCCCACCACTGCCTGGCCCTGCAACCTGAGGTTCTGTCTGACCTCTCTATGGACTGGGCCAGTCCACAAGCTTCTTGGATGGATGGTAATAAAGCCTTTATCAGAATCAAAAGGCAGCTTTTTCATATGCAAATAGTTCAGCTAGAACATTGGAACTAGGTGTTTTTTGTTTTTTTTTTTCCATAGAGATATAGGAAATAGGTTAGTATGGCTGTCCCTTTTCTGGGTTCAGAAAGGAGAAAACAACAGTTGAGTATAAGAAGCAATTTAGGGGCTGTGAAGATAGTGCAAATGCTAGACCACATGCCTCGTGCTTCCAAGGCTCATAGCTCTATCCATGGCATCTCCAGGTGTGGCCCTAATGCTCCACACCTCCAGGACTGCTGTGACCTCTGTACATAAAATTGCTTGAGCGGGCCCAGTAACGTCTCCATTGGAGACTTTGTTGTTACTGTGTTTGGCATATCGAATACGTCACGGGGAGCTTACCAGTACATAAAATTAAAATATTTCAAATAAAAACTTAGTTTCACACATGCACTGTGACTTTAAAAATGCCACTTAAAAACACTTCCCCCAAGAAAGTCAAAATATCATTTCCTATGTCAAAATCTGATCAAGATGAACAATAATACTTCCAGGGTACTTGAAAAAGAATGGCTACTCAAGAAACTTCACAACTTCCTAGCAGAGTGGGACATATACAGCCCTGTAATCCAACTGGTGTTCATTCAGAGTCTTTACAAGGATGAAATCCTTTTTGCTTTCTTTAGTCAAAGTCATTTTCTTTCATTACTGTTCCATGTTTATATGCTCAAGGGTATGAATAGGTTTCATGGTTATTTAATTCAATGGGTATTTCTTTTTTTTTTCTTTTTGGGTCACACCCATCAATGCTCAGGGGTTACTCCAGGCTCTGCACTCAGGAATTACTCCTGGCGGTGCTCAGAAGACCATATGGGATGCTGAGAATCAAACTAGGGTAAGCCGTGTGCAAGGCAAATGCCCTACCCGCTCTGCTATCGATCCAGCCCCAATGGGTATTTCTATTGTCTCAGAATCTCTACTGGAATCCCTTAAGAGTAATAGCTGTCAAGTGTGATCCATCTAAGAAAAGAAACATTTTCTTAGAGTTTTCTAGTCAAGTGAAGTCAAGTGATCATAAGTCAAGTGATCAAAGTCTAAGTTCATAGACTCTCCTCTAACTTGTCTGCGCGCAGAGATTGGGTGGTGGAAGAGGCTTTCTTAGAAGAGAAAATTATATAAGGGAGTGGACTCTAGACTGACTCTCTTACCCCAAGCCAAGCGAGGGAGCAGTCAGAGTGCCTCTGTGAGCTGGGTTGGGACCTGTCACAGGGGAATGAGGCAGCTTACTAGACCCCTGCTTCATGCCCACTGGGAGCATCAGTTCTCCAGCCAGAGAGGTTGATCTTCAAGTGACCACAAGAGTTTGGGGGTGCACAGTATGAAAACAGGTGGGCAGGCACGGAGAGAGGGTTGATCTGCTCCATTTCCAAGGGGGCCAGGGTGGGGGAGTGGATGGAGGCAAGGCTACACCACGTGTCCCAGAGCAAGGGGTCACCAGAGCAGGATGCTGGGCACAAGAGACTGAAGAGCGAGGGGATCACCCAGGGTGCACTGCACAATGCAGCCAAGAGAGCAGAGGAGGCGGCTTGGCCATCCAGAAACCCCCACTGGAAAGCTGTCCTTCCTGAAGAGCGCATGGGACTGGGGCAGTGGAGCAGAAGAAGCGGGTCCTCTGCCAGTTACTTACCTCCACGTGAACATCGGCTAAGTGCGCGCCTTGTCCTAGAAGCAGCAAATGCAGCTGTACCGCCCTGGCAGCAGCCTGGACCCCGGCCTCCAGAGCAAGGAGCACTCACTGCCGAGGCACCTGCGCAAGGCCACGAAGAAGCTGCGCCCAGAGAGAAGCCTGACCTGGGGGAGACATATCCGTGGTACATGATCATCCTTCCCCTGGATGGTGGGCAAATGGTGGGCGTCTCCAGCCTCAAGATCTTCAAGCAGGGGGAGATCAAGTCCAAAACGATTAGCCACTACCTGGTTCGGTTCTCCATCACCTACAAGCCCACCAAGCATCGAGCCTGCTCTCACATCATCCCCCTAAAGGCACCACTAAAGCCACACACTTCCCTGCCACCAAGCAAGAAACCCAAGTATTCCTCGTCCTCACAAGAAGAATCAAGAATCGAACCAGCATTCGGCTTTGTTTCCATGAGGGATACTAAAAGAGATACTCAAGGAGAGAGAGAGAGGTGGGGGGGAGAGGGAGGGAGTGGAAGAGAGGGAGGAGGGAGGGAGAGAAAGGGAGGGAGAGGAACAGACAGAGAAAAGTGTCTGTCATAAAGACGGTGGGTGGGAGGATTGGGAATAATGGGACAGGAACTGTGAATATTGGTGGTGAGAAATGTACACTGGTGATAGGACTCAAGGAGAGAAAGAGGGGGGAGAGGGAGGGAGGGAGGGGAGGGGAGAAGAGAATAAGGGAGAGAGAGGGAGAGAGGGAGGGAGGGAGGGAGGGAGGGAGAGAGAGAAAGAGGGAGAGAGGGGGGAAGGAGGGGGAAGGAGTGGAAGGAGGGGAGGGAGGGGGAGGGAAAGGGTGAGAGAGGGAGGGAGAGAGGGAGAGAGTCCTTTCTGAATTCAGGCTTCTGAGCAAAGTTTAGATCTAAGGTAGGAGAAAGGGAAGAAGCTCTGAACTGGGGGGTGCGGGGCAGGAATCTGACATCAGAACAGTTGGTATTTCCTAACTACTGAAAAAGAATAGTGTTTAATACTTGGAAGTGACCGGTAAAGCCAAGGGATCTGTCAGAGACATTGTCCAAGGGCAGAGAAGGGAGAATCAACAGAGGATCGATGTGAGTGGGAGAAGAAAAATTAAAAAGAAAACAAAATGAATACTCTCTCATGGAAGCTTCCTGAGTCCTGTGCTTTTATTGAACCAGATACCTCTGCAGTGTGCACAGGCTGCTAAGGATAGGAACCTGAGTAATGTTGCTGTCACAAATGACTTAGAAAAGTGTGGCAAGGTTTTCTATTGAAGTAAGAACTGGGTTTCATTCTCTGTGATCTGTCAGCCTCTCCCAGGCTAGAAAGGTTGCCAGGATCATTGGCTCTTTTGCCTCAGGGAGGATTGTGTTTGGGGCAAAAATGCAGACAATTTCTCCTTCTGTCTTTTGTGAAAGTCTTTGACTTATGACAATATTAAGTTTTCAGTAAAAAGAGGCAGACTAAGAAAGGAGTAACTTGAGGACCAAGTGAAGGGAGAAATTTCTAAATAGAAAGAAAATGGACTTTAGATGGACACCAAGTGTCACCTTGTCCCTGCTTAATAGGCAGCTGAGGGAGGAGGAGGAGGAGGAGGAGGAGGAGGAGGAGGAGGAGGAGGAGGAGGAAGAGGAAGAGGAGGAGGAGGAGGAGGAGGAGGAGGAGGAGAAGGAGGAGGAGGAGGAAGAGGAGGAGGAGGAGGAGCAGGAGGAGGGCAAAGCTTGGAGAAGAAGGTGGGACATCAGAAGCAAAGGGGTCCCTTCAGGAACCATGAAAGTTTGAATAATGAGACCAAATGATGGGCTAGAAAATAAAATCTCATAACCCTCATAACACTCCTGTAAATACCACATCTTTTTTTCCTTCTTACCCCTGTAATTTATGTTATTTTTATTTTAAACTTTTTATTGATATATTTTTATTATAGTTTTGGTTATAAGGTTACAATAGAGTTCAATTTTCTAGTATTGATGTACAAAATACTGGCCACCTCCTGCCATCAAAGTGACCATGATCCCTTCCCAACCCCCATCCCTATCTATGTCCATTCCTCTCCTCCCACCCTTGTTCCCATTTTTTTACAGGCTTTATTATTTTTTTATAATGAATCACCGTGAGGTACAGTTACAGACTTACAAACTTTCATGTTTATATTTCAGTCGTACTATGATCGAGTACCCATCCCTCCACCAGTGCTCATTCTCCACCATCAATGTTCCCAGTATCCCGCCCCCTTGCTCCCATTATTAATTGACAATCATGGTTTTGGTATTACTTCTCTTAACACCACCCAGATGTTTGAGACCTTCCACCTCTGCACAGGTTTCATAAACTCTCGCTTATCCCTAGGGAAAAATGAATTTCTTGTTAATCTGGAGGTATGAGACTTGGGGTCAGATTTTTTAGTTGACATTTATTGGCCATCTGAATTTGTGATTGTAAACTCATATCTACTACATAAGAAAAGAAATATGTCTTAATAAATACCATGGGAGGGATGAGTATACCTGAGAGAAAAAGAGCTCTTGAGGTAGGGGTTACTTGATGGAGGAGCTAGAACTTGAGATAAACATTGAATTCCACACTGAGTTTTAAATGGCATCAGGGGCCCAGGGATATGGTTCAGGAGTAAAGCGCTTAGCTGGGAAGAAGAAGAAAGAGGAGGAGGAGGAGGAGGAGGAGGAGGAGGAGGAGGAGGAGGAGGAGGAGGAGGAGGAGGAGGAGGAGGAGGAGGAGGAGGAGAAGGAGAAGGAGAAGAAGAAGAAGAAGAAGAAGAAGAAGAAGAAGAAGAAGAAGAAGAAGAAGAAGAAGAGAAGAAGAAGAAGGTGTTTGAACATTCCAGTGTCAGCAACACACAAAGATGGGAAAGTCTTGAAATAGAAATATCAAAGAAGAACCTTTATAGAAGCAATTTACTATAGTTATAATAAATGCTACATTGGGAAATGGGAGAGAACTGAAATTGGGTGAGCTTAAACGGGAGTCTGAGGCTTAGAATTCTGTCAGCATCAAGAAAACATGAATAGTTTTAAGGAGCAATTTGGCGTGATCAGAGTTAAGCTCTGGAAAAGTTAATTTGGCAGAGATATATGATATTAATAGAAGGAGAAAGCAATTGTGGTGAGATGCTAGACAGAGGAATGTGGCTAGAATACTGGTAAGAGGTCAGGAAGGATTTACTTAACCATGACAGTGGCCTTAGGTTTTAGGGAAGTCTTTGAAAGGCATTAGGGAGGGAGGTCTTACATCCCAGATCTGCAAGGGTATAAGACACAAAAAACTTCTCAAGATTAAGTCAAGCTAAGAGGGGAAATAGTATTATAGAGTCGAAGTACAGTGGAAGAAAAGTAGAAAAGCAAAAAAATAGACAAATCCTGAAATTGAAGTTTAGCCTGCCATCTGAATTTAGAATAAGGTAGAGCTATCAGTAGAAGGATCTACACTTGACAAGATAGTGTTGCCTTCATAGCAAAAGTTGCTGTCTTTGTAGATAGGATTGTCCCTTATAACAGCATTTCTAAACTGAACCCATTTGACCCCTTGTGTGCTGCTAGGATAGTACAAGATTGGGATGGGATGGCTACAGGTGAAAATCATGAAAGTGAAAGACCGTGGCATAGACTATAGTGTCAATATGTAGGGAAATGAGATCACAGGAAATAAATAAGTTTGTAAGGAGGGGGCACAGAGAGGGGAAAGTTGAGAAATACAGCCTTAGAAGGAGAAAGGAATTGGGTGTCTCAAAATGACTTAGTGAAAAGGAAGGAAGGGTCAGGCTGTGACAAAAGAAGCATTGAGAACTAAAACACTCAGCTAGGCAAAGAATGTTGTTCAGATTGTGGGGTTGTGCATTTTGGGATCAGTTGTCATTCTTTTCTCTCTCTCTCTAGTGTTTGCTTTAGTTGAACAGTTTTTGCTAGCACCTTTCAGGCTTTCAACACTTTTCCCTAAATTGGGAGAGTGTATACATCAGAACCAAATGAACTTGAGTTTGGCCATGTTGACTACGTGGACCTAGAGAACATTTCTTTCTTTGCTTGTTTGTTTATAATACTATGGAGTAGGTAAGACTTTTGGCATTTGACAAATTCTAGACTAAAGAAGTGGGAGCTGAGTTAATGATAAAATTGTTGGAGATAAGACAAGTGAGAAAACTGAAAAAGGTCAGAGTACTAGAAGTATTTCCTACATATACTAAAAACCCCAAGAATTATAACAAAAGTTGTGGAAAGAGACTTAAGAAACCTGGTCTTAAAATGTTCTAGAGGGCTGGAGTGATAGTACAGTGGGTAGGGCGTTAGCCTTGCAGGCAGCTGACCCAGGTTTGATTCCCAGCATCCCATATGGTCCGCTGAACACTGCCAGGAGTAATTTCTGAGTGCAGAGCCAGGAGTAATCCCTGTGCATTGCCAGCTGTGACCCAAAAAGCAAAAATAAATAAATAAGTAAATACATTTTTAAAATTCTAGAAATGAGAGAAAGCAGCTTTCCCTCTCTACCTAACTCAAATGCTATGATTCTAACATTTCTCAGGAACTCTGTCCCAGCTGGAAAAGTCCCAGTCTGACAGCTAGCATAATGGAATGTTTGCCTACTGCACTGGATTCTTTGAATGCTTCTCTCCTCCAAAGTTCAACATCTGAGATACATTGAGAGTTTTGCCCATGTGTTACATGGTTTCACTAATGAAACATTAATTTTTAAGGTTCCACATGAAATTCTGCTCCTTTGATGTTTAGGTCATTTGAAACCAAAGCAAATATTCTCTTCTCTCATTCCAGCTGTAAATACTTTCAATTTTCAAAAGGTGATTAAGAAGGACATCGGCATGAAACAGATGGTGCTGTCATGGTTTAGTGTTTAGTGACAACTTGTATTTTCATTTTTGTCTAAATTAGACTATGAATGTCTGCTGTGAGTCAGTTCAGGGGTTAATATGGCCAATCCTGGTAAATATAAAAATTTAGTGTGTGCCATCTGCTTTTTCTTGTTCATGCATTTTACCTTAATTGTACTGAAACACTTCTCGTCACCTTAAAACACAAATTTTGTTTCTAGTCTTTACTAGATTACATTCTATATAATTAGAATGATAACTATCAAATTTCACTTTGAAATACCTATCTCATATCCTAATTTCCTCTGATCTTCTATTTTTCTCTCTTCCTTCTATTAGTCCATTTTTCCCTGCTCCCTTATCTCTGATGTAGACACAGAGAAATATATGCACTCATATATTCCTCTGTCTATAAGAGCTCAGCTGGAGCGATAGCACAGCGGGTAGGGCGTTCGCCTTACATGCGGCCAACATGGCCGACCCGAGTTCTATTCCTCCGCCCCTCTCGGAGAGCCCGGCAAGCTACCGAGAGTATTCGATATGCCAGACACAGTAACAACAAAGTCTCCAATGGAGACGTTACTGGGCCCGCTCGAGCAAATCGACGATCAACGGGAGGGCCTTTACCTTTACCTTTTATAAGAGCTCACTTGTTGACTCAAATTTCTCCCAAGCTAGACTAAACCAGATAATTTACCAATATTTCTGATTTGGAAGCTTTCTGGCCATGTAGTGAGCTAATCTTCTCTCAGTCTTCTGGACTTGTTACCCTAGGAACAAAGATGGGTCTTGAGCTGCTTTTGTCTTGCTATGACTGAGTCTGGAGGGAGAACACAGCGGGCAGGGTATTTGCCTTGCACATGGCGGACCCGGGTTCAATTCCTCCGTCCTTCTTGGAGAGCCCAGCAAGCTACCGAGAGTATCCCACCTGCACAGCAGAGCCTGGCAAGCTCCCCGTGGTGTATTCAATATGCCAAAAATGGTAACAACAAGTCTCACAATGGAGACGTTACTGATGCCCACTCGAGCAACTCAATGAACAATGGGAAGGCAGTGCTACAGTGCTATAACTGAGTCTGTAACACTCTTTCTCCAAAAGTTCCCCAGGCCTTCTTGGGCTAAGAGGCTGTTTAGTCGTTTTCTCTATCCTCATCACACAGGTCTATTTGATGATCTCCTGGTTTCACCATTTATTTCTGAATTCATTGACTATTAGCTTTTTCCTCTTCCTTTACCCTTATGCCCTGCTGCTAGAATTCCCAGTGTACTAACATGCAGAGTGACATTTAAAAAAAATCCAACTATAGAAATCCAACTATAGAAAGATTGCATTCATTTGGGTAACATAAAGTAACAAAATAAGAGACTAACACCCAAGAACAGCTGTGATAAATACCAGGAGGTTCACTCCATGGCTTCGAGGCCAGCCACACACTCTAGGGGTAAAGGAAGCTCAGATGGAAAAGGGAGCACCAAATAAAGGGTGCTGGGAAGATTCGCCCAGGACGGGAGATGCATGCTGAAAGTAGACTCTAGACCGAACATAATTGACACCCAATGCCTCTTCTGTAAACCACAGCACCCAAAAGGAGAGAACAAAAGGGAGTGCCCTGCCACAGAGGCAGGGTGGGAAGGGGAAAGGGGGTGGGTGGAAAGGATACTGGGATTGGTAGGGGTAGAGAATGGGCACTGGTGGTGGGATGGGTACTCGATCATTGTATAACTGAAACCCAAGCACAAAACCTTGTAAGTCTACAACTGTATCTCATGGTGTTTCACTAATAAAAAAAAATCTAACTAGTATGGTAAGACCTTCTCCATTATATCAGGACAGAAGTTAAAACTGAGCATGCAGAGCCTTTTGGCCCAGACTTTAACCATTAGTTTCTGGATCATAGCAGGTCAACCAGTAGTTTCTAAGGAGGCCCAGATTATCTAGAGTTGTGACATTCAGGGAAGTCAGTTGCCAATTTACCAACTATTATGTCAAAGTTTTAATAACTGCTACAATTAAGGCTAATGTGGACCAGGCAATATTAACTCTTCACTTTTATAATGTTACTTTTATCCTCAAAAAATTTAATGAGAGTGCCTCACTGGATCAATGAATATAGATTATTATTCATTCTGTCAGATACCAAGATACATCTAAGATGGAAAGCTCCAGAATATGTGAAATAGGCCTTGTCGTTTGAAAATACTTTGTAACAATCTACCTTTACCCTATTTCTAACAGTTTATCTCTCTAAGACTGTACACTGTCCTGTCACTGTCCTCCCATTGTTCATTGATTTGCTCGAGCAGGCCCAGTAACATTGTGAGACTAGTTACTGTGTTTGGCATATCAAATACGTCCCAGGTAGCTTGCCAGGCTTTGCTGTGCGGGTGAGATACTCTCGGTAGCTTGCCGGGCTCTCCAAGAGGGGTGGAGGAATCGAACTTGGGTCAGCCATGTTGGCTGCATGCAAAGCAAATGCCCTACCCGCTGTGCTATCACTCCAGCCCAAAACTGTACACAAAGGTATATATTATGAATATAAGGACAGGGTCGGGGGTTATACAGTAAAGTTCCTAGGATTCAAGCTATATAAAAAAAACTCATAGGAACCCAAATGAATGTGACAGGAGAGGGAAGCAGAAAATCACTATTCCAAGAAAGAGAAGAAAATATGAGTATAAAGGCTTTCATCATCTTGAGAGCTTTATTATTAAGAACAGAATTTTACATGCTGAAAGTAGACTATAAACCAAACATGATTGTCATCCATTGCCTCTTTTGCAAACCACAACACCCAAAAAGAGAGAGAGAGCAAAAGGGAAGGCCCTGTCACAGAGGCAGGGTGGGATGGGAGATAGGGGGTGGGAGGGATACTGGGATCTGTGGTGGTGGGAAATGGGCACTGGTAGAGGGATGGGTATTTGATCATTGTATCATTGAAACACGAGCGCAAAAATTTGTAAGTCTACAACCGTACCTCATGATGTCTCACTAATAAAAATAAAAAATAAAATTAAAAAAAAGAACAGACTTTTAGGGGCTGGAGCAATAGCATAGCGAGTAGGGTGTTTGCCTTGCACGTGACCAACCCAGGTTCGATTCCCAGCATCCTACATTATCCCCTGAACACCACCAGGATACCAGGAGTAATTCCTGACTGTCCTCACTGCAGAGCCAGGAGTAACCCCTGAGCATTGCTGGTTGTGATCCAAAAAGCCAAAAAAAAAAAAAAAAAGACTTTCAGGGACCAGAGAAATAGAACAGTGGGGGATAAGAAGCATGCCTTGCATGTGACTGATTCAAGTCTAATCCCTGGCATTCCATATGGTCCCCCAAGCCGACCAGGAGTAATTCCTGAGTGTAGAGCCAGAAGTAACTACTATTTCCAGGTGTGCCCCCCCAAAAAACAAAACAAAAAGACTACACACAAAAACCATTAGACTTTTATATCACTCCCTTTCTTATACTAAATAGTGGGTGGAATAACTCACCTTATGGTTTATTTTTTTTTTAAGATGGGTCCTCCATTTTACATTTCCACCAACAATATGCCAAGGTTTCAATTTCCTCTTTGCCAGTATGTGTTATATTTTGTGATTTCTGACAACAGCCATACTAATATTTGTGATCTCTCTTCCATAAAGTATCTAAAATAGTCAAATCCATAGAAGCAGAAAATAGAATGGTACTTCCAAGGGACTAGGTATGGGAAATGGTTTGAGGCTTAAAGGGTACTAGATTTCTGTTTGGCAAGATGAGTAAGTTCTAGAAACCTGCTGTACAACCAAGGGCTGATAGTTAATAATACTTAAATGCACTCTGAAAATTCTGTCAAGAGAGTACATTTCAAGCTACATGTTCTTTTATTTATTTATTTTTTCTTTTTGGGTCACGCCCGTCGATGCACAGGGGTTACTCCTGGCTCTGAATTCAGGAGTTACTCCTAGCAGTGCTCAGGGGACCATATGGGATGCTGGAAATTGAACCTGGGTTGGTCTCATATAAGGCAAACATCCTACCCACTGTGCTATCGCTCCAGCCCCATGTGTTCTTTTAAAGATTTTTTTTGTTTATTTATTTGGGGGATACACATGGCAGTGCTTAGGGCTTAGACCTAGCTCTGTGTTCAGGGATCATCCCTGGCTGGGCTCAGGGGACCATATGGGATGCCAATGGGGTCAGCCACATGCAAGGCAAGTACCCCATAAGCAGGTAGTACCTGCTGTACTATCACTCTAGTCCCAAGCTGAGGCACAGAAGAAAGGGAGCAGAAAGAAACTTTCAAAGTGATAGATATTGTCCCCAAATGGTATTGATGGTTTTATTATTGTATGAATATGCTTAAATCCACTAAATTGTATGCAATAATTATGTTTATTTACACACACACACAAACCAATAAAGTTACTTTAGAAAAACTCTACAAACAAGTCACTCTCTGAGGTTGAGGGATTAGGATTTCAACACACACATTTTTTTGGCAGGAGAGGAGGAGATACACTTCAGCCAGGAATCATCACTGAGGTTGGGAAATTGGAAATGAGAGAGGCATGAGAGAACACATTTCTATCTTGGAGGAAGACCTAGGTTCTGTGGCAAGAGACAGTCTGTTGGAACTTGCCAATTGAGGCACCAAAAAGCATTGCCATTTCTCCCAGAGGGTTAATCCACAGGCCTCTAACTGCCTAGCTAAAAGTCACTTTTCCTACTCACCCCTATCTTAGATGTGATCTTATGATGACAGAAGGTGAGCTGAGGTGATATATGCAGCTTCTGTTTACTTGTTTAGGAAAAGTAGGATACCCTTGTTGATTTTTTTCTCAATTCTATAAAAGGGAACACGAAAAAATAAGGGGGAACACAGCTGCAGGCCAGCTTTGACTGTAGAATCAAGATCCAGGTCCTGGGAGAGGCAGGGGAATAAGATGAAGGAGCCTGGGTCCCTGGATGGCCATGAGGAGTTCTCTCCCCACCCACTTCTCACCTCAATGTAACATGTACATCATTAGTTCTTGTATTTTGGAGGCAGAGTTATAGCTCTGTATAGCAGAGTTATAGCTCTGTAAAACAGACAGAAAAATAGCACCACTTGTTCATGAGTGGTATACATTTGTTTTAAGTTCTTGTGATAAATTCTTATTTACAAAAAATAAAATTTTAAAACAAACACAGGACCAGAGAAATAGCACACATGTAAAACATTTGCCTTGCATGCAGCAAACTCAGCTTTGATCCCTGACACCTCAAGTCTTCACAAAAGTGACCCCTGAGTACAGAGCCAGGAATAAACCCTGCGCACTGCTGAATGTGCCCCGCCAAAACCAAACCAAAGAAGCAAACAAGCAAAATAATTATGCCTATGTTACTCGCTAGTTTTAGAAAGACCCACTTTTTGCTGATTAACAGCATCTAGTTCTTCTCAAAAGGACATAAGAAGGAACTGTTTTCTTTTCAAGGATCTGGCTATGCTGTGTGGCATTGCAAAACTTCATGAATGTTTGTGACACATAATTTTTGGTCTCCCTGAGGAAATCAGAGGAACATGCGCTAGCTGCCCCTTGGAAGGTGGGAAGGTGGCAATGGATGACCAGGAGAGCAGTGGAGAGCCACAGGCTGTGGAATGTGAGGAGGATGGAAGTTAAGAGTCAGTGAGCACAGCAATGACAGCAACTAGGGGGTTGGAGAAATTTGAAGAAAGCTCTGAACTCTTCACATTGCATAGAATTTCTCTAGTTATTTTCTGGGGGGGGAGGGGATGTCTGGGGGTTCCATTGGGGAATCGTTACTCAAACTTGTGGTTCAATGCAAGAGTCTGAGACTCCCATGCTGCTTGGGCCTTGCAGTGCTAGGGATAGCCAGGTTAACCCATTGGCGCTAGAGACTTTCAGGGCTACACCTAGTAGTACTTGGGGAGCTGTGTGGTTCTGGGAATGAGCCCGAGTCAGGCACAGGCTAGACATATGCCCTAGTTACTATTCTATCTCCTAACCCCAAGTTTTTTAAAAAATATAAATAATAAATCCAGAAACAGACTAGAGGACCGAGGTATACTAAGATGACAAGAAGTGTGTTTTAGTATTTGTGCGAACAAAGGGATGGATGTAAGATGAACTTCTGGGCATGGTACCACTGGGTCCGATACTGATTTTGGTTTTTAAATCACAATGTAGGGTTGGCGTGAGAGTGCAGACACTTCCCGTGCACACAGTCAACCAGGGTTTGTTTTCCTTGAAACTTCCTATGGAGCTCTCAGCAGCACTGGGAGTGATCCTTTAGTGCAGCGCCAGGAGTAAGCACAGCTTACATGGCCCCAAATCCCAAAATAAATAAATCACAGTGGGCTCTCCCAGGTCAAGATGAAAGTAAAATAAACGGGGCCCTCCTGCATGACACCTCTGTCTTTGGACCTTTAATCTAGAACTCCATCTGGTACTCTTTCACTATGGCCTGTAATGGTCCTTCACTTGGCTTTGTCTTTTCAAGTTCTGACTCTCAGCTCTCAGCTCTACTGTCTCCAAACCATGAAAGATAAAGAGGTCCAGGAGAATGATCATTCACCTGCTTCTAAGGAGTGACTAAATCTACTGTGAACTCTGAGGAGCAAGCCCACCAGAATGCAAGCCTTTCTTTTTCTTGATCCCAAAAGAGTGCGCTGTGCCTCCTTAGGCTAAGAATTCAAAACATAAGTAGATCTTCTCCCAGAGCCCAGTGAGTCAGATAATAGGAATGCTAGTGTCTTATGTTTCTTCTATATGATTTTCATGTTTCCTTGGGATTGCGAGTCCATATTTTAATGTTCTGCTTTTTTAAATCAGATTTTTTTTTAAAAAAAGTTTTCTATCTTTTATTATTATTATTTTTTTACTTTTTTATGGGCTGGAGCGATAGCAGAGTGGGCAGGGCATTTGCCTTGCATGCAGACAGTCCGGCCGAGCTGGGTTCGGTTGCTCCGCCCATCTCGGAGAGCTCGGCAAGCTACCGAGAGTATCTCCCCCGGGCGGCAAAGCCTGGCAAGCTACCCATGACATATTCGATAAGCCAAACACAGTAACAACAAGTCTCAAAATGGAGACATTACTGGGCCTACTCGAGCAAATCGATGAATAGTGGGAGGACAGTGTTTGTTTGTTTGTGCTTATTACTTTTTTATTAAATCATTGTGAGATAGACCCTTACAAAGCTGTTCATGATTAGATTTAGATTTCAGTCATATAGTGTTCTAACACCCAACCCTCCACCAGTGTACGTTTCCTAGCACCAGTATCCCCAGGTTTCTTCCCATCATCTCCCCCTTTTCCCTTTTGGGCATTGTGGTTTGCAATACCAATACTAAAGGTTATCAAGAATATCCCTTACCTATTTCTAAAACTTAGATCTTGTTTAGTGTGATTATTCCCTGCTACTATTGTCATACTGGTCTCTTCTCTATCTTACCTACCCTCAGCCCCATACACACTTGTGGTTAGTTCCAACTAAATTTTTTCTTTTTATTAAAAAAAATTTTTTAAGTCTAATTAAATAGAAAAATCAACTCTTCTCTCTTCTTCTAGAACTCTTAGATTCTTGGATAATCCTCCCTCTGCACATGCCTCTGAGGTGGGATGCCAAGTCTCTGGGGAACTATTTCCCTGTATGCCTGCCTTACCTGTCCCAGTACACAATAATGGGGAAAGCCAGAATTAGTTGTTGTCACAATATCCATAAATTGGGCCAGATGTCCATTAAAATAAAATAATACTTTTAGTTTGGCAGCAATTTGTAGTACCATATTGGCCAAGAAATTTTTCAAATTTAGCAATTCAAGTCTCACTTTGATTTAAGGCAGTCTGTGAATCCTGTGTAGACAATTAGACCATACAGAGTATATTTTTAGATAATTTCTGGAGCAAGGAACCTTCCAGGATTATCCAGTTTTACAGCAATCTGTATTTATCATGGTCCCTGATAAGTCTGTAGAAAGTGAAATTAACTTGTGGTAGGCTGTTAGTGATACAAATATATTTTATTGTTAGAGAAATGGAGTTTTCCCAAAGAAGGTGCATAAATTTTCACTTTATGAGATAGGTCTGGAGCGATAGCACAGCAGGTAGGGAATTTTGCCTTGCACGTGGCCAACCTGGCCAAACCGAGTTCGATTCCTCTGCCCTTCTCAGAGAGCCCGGCAAGCTACCGAGAATATCTCACCTACATATGCCAAACACAGTAACAAGTCTCACAATGGAGATGTTACTGGGCCTGCTTGAGCAAGTCGATGAACAACGGGAGGACAGTGCTACAGTACAGTGCTGGGATAAGTCAGTTTTGCAGCTATAGCCAAATCAACTCCATATTCTTGATTGTCAATATGTTTGTTTTCAATTTTCCTTTGAAGTTTTAAATTTTTACTAGTTTCCTTGAGAAGAGTGAAATAAAATATTTAATGCATATTTATTTCATATTTGTGTGAGAGTTCATGATGTTTAAAAATAACTTAGTTCATCCCCAAAGTGAGGTTGGCCAGGGAGGAAGGGTTTCTGAGTTTCTGAGTTTCTCACTGAGTATCTACCCTGAGAAGACTATTTGATGGAGCTCTTTAGGAGGGCAAGATAATGTTTACCCTAATTCCTGGGTTAGAGGCTCTAGATCTGAGTTATTTCAGTACGAAGTTTAAAAAATTTACATTTGCACAGCCAAATTTGAGGATTGCTGTGATTTTTTTTTGTTCCTTGTAAAAAAAATTTGCACATTTTTAACTAGCTCACTTATATAACAACAACCAAAAAATGGGAATAACAGATGCTGTACTGACCTTAGAAAAACAGGATAGAAAATTGAACACTCTTAATATTGTTCTTTCTTGTAGTCTGTCTTTGTCGCTCTGTCGGTCTTTGTTTCTATCTCATGGTTTCACCTGTTCCCATATAAATGTCATTCTTCTGAGCTGGCTTCTCCGTAAGTTCAAGATTGGCTGCTAGCATCTCAGCATCTTCTTACTCATCTCCTTTGTGGAAAAAAACAAGAGCACCATTAGCATAAGCCTTTATTTCAAAGCTGTCGGCATGAGGAGCATTCTAACTTGGGAAGGAAAGGCGGGTGGAATTTTTTATGCAGCTTCTGCTGGAAGGGTCAGTTCAAGTTCAGTTAGTTTCAAGATGATTCTCAGAAAAGGGAGGAATCATTCTCACATTCTCACTAGCACTCGTTGTTTGGACAAGTGAGATTTTACACAGAGGAGATGGAGAAACGGCAAGGGGCCAAGATCATCTCTGGGGACGTTGGGAGGTCCGTTGTAAACTACAGTGAACAGGAACACCGAGCGCCACAGTGGAAACCGCTCCTTCGAGTCCACAGACTTTCACCTCCACCTATAGTTTAAATAGTTATAGTTAAATCCTGGGAAATCACTCTAGCTTAGAACGTGCACTGAACACAGGCCCACTCGAGAGGGTCCAGGAGGCCAGGCATCAGATTAAGCATCACTGGCAGTGGCTTCTGGGTATCCTGTTCACTGCTTGGGTGTCCCTCCCTCCAAACGCCCTTTCTAAAAATGTAACGGAAGGCTTGATCACGGGAGGAGCAGCTCTTGAAGATGGGGGTAGCCCAGAAATAGCCAATGAGAGCATCCCAGTGGATACAAAGTACCACCCTTCCCCTGTGTGTGTCTCAAAAAAACTGTGCTCATCTCTTCACAGATGAACAACTCAATTTTGCTTTGAGGGGATATGGAGAGTGTGTGTGTGGGGGGGCACTCAGAACTTTGTGCCTAATGAGACTTGAGTGCACAGCCAGCAGAGGTGAAAATCTTTTCAGGGAGTCTCCCACTCAATTAAACCATGAGCTGAAGGACTCACTCCAAGCCTACAATTCTTCATTATTCTTTAGAATTTTGCAAGTTCTCCTTATGTGCCTTAGAGAAGAGAAACATTGGAACTTACTAAACCACCTAACTTGGGCAGTGTGCCTTGGTTTCTCTCCCCTTTTTGATCACAAACTTGGTCTGATGACCAAGGCTCCTTCTTCACTTATGAAAAGAAGACAGCTCTGTCCTGTGACATAGCTACTGGTTTTTTAAAGGGACAAAAATATTAAATGAAAAATTTAGAACCTGGGGATGTGGCTCAGTGGTAGAGTGCTCACCCCAAAGCAGTCTCCCCCCAGAGTAGGGTCTGGTGGCATGATACTTTGGAGTTCACCACACTTGCAAATGAAGTCTGCAGCCCCGACCATGACACCATGACGACAACAACAAAGGAAGGAAAGGGGGAAGTTAGGATTTAGGGAAAGGAAAGTCCTGTCACTTCTATTTCACCAGAAGAACAAGTTAGCTACATATTACAGACTTTAAAAAGTTGAAATTCCTGGATTTGAACCTTGTTCTACTTGATGTTCTTGTGCAAATACTAAACCTCAGGAAGAGCTGATTTCCTCATCTGGAAAATGAAGAATAAAACCTACTTCAAATGTAAAAGGATTAGGTATATAAAAATCATGCCATTGTGCCTGGACTACAATAAAATTTGTGATGATTATACGCGTGTGTAATGATGCAGTTGATGGTGACTATGAAGGTGACTAAAATCTATTCACAAGTGTTTTTACACCCTGCCCCCGCCCCCACCACTACTTAAGATAGAATTTCTAAATTAGAAGAAAACACAGATATAATGCCGGCCACTGAGAAGTCCCAATGCTCCAGGGTTAGGGAGGAGGGTTTGCGGATGGGACACAATAAAGTTCTTTGGGCCACACCCAGTGGTGCACCGGAGCTAATCCTTGTGGAACTTGGGGATCCTTCCTGGCTGTACTCAAAAGCCCATGTGGCTCATTTCGCTTAGCATGATGCTTTCCATGTAGTACCACTTGTATGTAAATTTTGTGACTTCATCTTTTCTAACAGCTACATAGTACTCCATTGTGTAGATATACCAAAGTTTCTGTTCTCTCATCTGTTCTTGGGCACTCAGGTTTTTTCCAGATTCTGGCTATTGTAAAGAGTGCTGCAATGAACAAACAAGTGCAGATGTCACTTCGACTATACCTTTTGCCTCTCTGGGATATATTCCCAGAAGTGGTATTGCTGGGTCAAATGGGAGCTTTCATCTGGGGAACATAAAGTAACAAAATCGGAGACTAACACCCAAGAATAGCCGAGATAAGTACCAGGAGGTTTACTCCATGGTTTGGAGGCCAGTCACACATGCTAGGGGAAAAGGCAGCTCAGATAGAGAAGGGAGCACCAAATAAAGGGTAGTGGGAGGATCCTCCCAGGATGGGAGAAGCATGCTGAAAGTAGACTATAGCCTGAACATGATTGCCACTCAATGCCTCTTTTGCAAACCACAGCACCCAAAAGGAAAGAGAGAACAAAAGGGAATTCCCTGCCACAGAGGCAGGGTAGGATGGGGGGACACGGGGGGGAGGGACACTGGGATCCGTGGTGGTGAAAAATGGGCACTGGTGGAGGGATGGGTGCTTAATCATTGTATAATTGAAACCCAAGCACAAAAATTTGTAAGTCTACAACTGTACCTCTTGGTTTGTCGCTAATAAAATTTAAAAAAAAAAAGCCCATGTGGTACCAGAGACTGAACTAGGCACAGCCTAACAAGGAAAACATGTGGTCTAGCCCTTCCAGCTCAGAGAAAACTTTTGACTACAGAATTGGATAAGTGAGCCAGGGATAAGAGATCCCCCATTGTAAAGCCGGGCCCAGTTCTTCTCTGTGTGTGTGTGTGTTTGTGTGTGCATCTGTGTGTGTCTGGGTGTCTGGATCTGTGGGTGTTCATGGAATGTGATGATTAAACAATATGTGACATCAGGAAGTTATCAACAGTACCACTGATTACAGTTGCTGGCAAATTAGCAGTGTAGAAAGGGGAAATGAAATTTGGCTTAGCTGTGAAAAAGTAGTACTAATTACAGTCATTTATATAAGCCCCTTACCACTTAAGCTTAATAGCCATGAGGCATAATCATAATCATGAGTCATTAAATATGTGCCCTGTCAACTTCCATGTAAGTTGTCTTGATTAGAATCATTATCTCGTGGCTGGAGTAATAGTACAGTGGGTTGGGTACTTGCCTTGCACATGGCAGACCCCGGTTTGATCCCTGACACCTTATATGGTCCCTTGAGCCCTGCCAAGAGTTATCCCTGAGCACAGAGCCAGGAGTAAGCCCTGAGCACAACCGGGTGTGGTCCCCAAACTAATAAATAAATAATTATCTCTCCTCTGTTTAGGCACCTGTTCGGAGAGAGATTGCTTAAAGTTCTCACTACTTCAGGAGCTGTCAGGAGGGATCTGAGTCCCGGGAGTCCCAGAATGCTTGCAGGATATAGTCAGTTACTTGAGTGGAGAAGAAATTCAATCGGGCAAACAGAATCAGGGAGTGGTCCCCTCTTCTTCCACACCAGATGGTCTACATCACCAGGGAGCTTATACCTACCACAGCAGAGGGCATATTCACAGCTAGAAGGACACACACACACACACACACACATACACACATACACATACACACACATATGCTCAGACACATACCAGAGACAATGATGTCATTACAGAGAGAAACAAAACAATATAAGCAGAGCAAGAGACAAAAAGAGAGTCAGAAAGAGGTGAAGGGTATCAAACAAAGGTAAGGATCTGGGAGGAAGACTCCAAAATTGGGGTTTAAACACACACAGACTCAGTTCAGTGAAGACAGCACATTCAGAGGCGTTCATGGAGTTGTTCCTTCATGAGACCAAACAGATCCCACCAGCATGGCTTGGAGCATTCTTGTTAAATAATAACTTATCTCACATCAACTTAACGCACTGATTAAGTTATCCACAGAATGAACTATGTTTAGTTCCCCCAGGTCTCATCTTAAACATGAGAGAAGCAGAAGCAAAGTTCTAGTTCTGTGCCTGACAGAAGCACTCCTTGAGAGGTTTAGTTACTTCTGGATATTCTCGAAGGAAGAAGAGACAGATCCCAGTAGCTCTTGTCTACAGGCCCACTCACCTCAGTGTGTGATGATTCTGTTTCACTTCTACTGAGAAACCTTTGAAGGGACTGCAGTTTTCATTAATGAATGACACCGATTTGTGTGTGTGTGTGTGTGTGTGTGTGTGTGTGTGTGTGTGTGAAAGACACACAAAACAAATCTCCTAAGTTCAGTTATAAACAACCTTATGAAAACTAAGTGGTAGTACAGCGGGCAGGCTGCTTGCTTTGCAAGGGCCCAACAAAGGTTCTGTTCCCAGCACCCTGTATGGTCCCCTAATTCCCACCAGGAGTCCCACCTGAGTACAAATCCAGGAATAAGCCCTGAACACAGCTAGTGTGGCATTAATCCTCCCGAAACAAAACAAACAAGCAAACTCCACACCTGATGATCTGAACCACCAGGTGTAGAGGCAATTTGGCAGAGGCAAAGTCATGCCTTTCCCAAGTCTAGGGTCGCCTTTCTTCAGAAGCTCTTTTTGGAGTGTTTACTTGGCTCTCTCCACTCTAGAGAAGCCCCTGTTCTGTCCTGAGCATACAACTCTCTTTCTCTCCCTTCATATTTCCCAAATAAATGCATCACTTCACTATTCATGTCTTCCGGAATTCTTTGCTCCACGGACAGGAGATGTACCCACCTGAGCAGAGACCAGGAATTTCTTTACTTGCAGAGCAAATTCCTTGCTCTGGCCTGAGGTTATGGTTCCCTGTAGGAGAAATCAGATTATGGGGACTAACTCATATATCCTGAACAAGTGGGTCTCAGGCTCCATTTGACAACTACCAGGTGGAACCTGTGAGACACACAAAATCATCATCATCATCATCATCATCATCATCATCATCATCATCATCATCATCCATCATCAATCATCTCATCATCGTCATCATCTCCTGAGCAGAGCGGTGTTCTGGATGCCCAGGGGTCCACCAGTGATTCTTAGCCAACCTGTTTAGTGACTCAGTACAAGGATCTAAGGATGTGTTGCTGCTCAGGTCCTGTAGTGCCAGGGCCACCCCTGATGCACTGGGGGCTCCATGGCTGCATTCAGTGATGCTCAGAGGGCCATATGGTGCTGGGAGTTGAAACGAGCTCCTGCACTTTCCTCTGGCCCCCATCCAAAACATCTTCACCCATTTGTTAATAAATAATGACATTTTTTGAAAGAATCATTTGGTGATCATCCTTGGAGATTAACTGGATAATTAATTTTTACTAAATGCTTATGAAATATAAATTGTCTCATAAGTCTTAAGGATTTATGCTCCTACGTTCTCATTAGACTTGCAGGGCATGAATTCTCTGTGGAATGAGAAGCTGATTATGAATGTCCCTCCTCAGGCTGGTTCTCACTAGATAGCACCACTCAGAGAACTTGTTGGGAAGGCAACTAATTGTCAGGGTCAATTTTTCCCCCTACACGGATGGACATTTAACTGAATCTGAAGAAATGGGCAAGAAAGATCATTATGTATCTTGGCAATTCACTTTTTTGGGGGAGGGGGGGCTATAATAGGCTTCTTATAGCCCCAGATTCTGAAAAACAGGGGGTATTAACTCAATTCAAGCCCTTGATTTTTTTCCATAGTTACTAGCTTTTGAACAGATTGACCATTAAATAAAAATTAAAATGGAGGGGGAATTTAGTTCAATAGTAGAACAGATGCTTCCTTTGAACAAGGAATGATGGTTTGGAAGGGATCTCTCTGCATGCAAAACGTGTGCTGAAAGTGGGCAAAGGACCAAATATGATGGTCTCTCAGTATCTGCATTGCAAACCGTGATGCACAAAGGACATGTATATATAGAGAGAGAGAGCCAGAGGAGACAGATAGGCAGACTGACAGAAACACACACAGAGAGAAAGAGAGAAAGGGAGAGAGAGAGAGAGAGAGAGAGAGAGAGAGAGAGAGAGAGAGAGAGAGAGAGAGAGAGAGAAGTGCCTGCCATAGAGGAAGGCTGGATGCGGGGGGTGTTGCAGAAGGGATGGGGGGATATTGGTGGTGGGAAATATACACTGGTGGATGGATTGGTGTTGGAACATTGTGTGACAGAAACTTAATCATGAAAGATTTGTAACTGCATCTCACAGTGATTCAATAAAAAAGAAAGGCAGGCAGGGAGGAAGGAAGGAAGGAAGGAAGGAAGGAAGGAAGGAAGGAAGGAAGGAAGGAAGGAAGGAAGGAAGGAGAGAGAAGTCCTTCCCTGACACTACAAAAATAAAGGTAGGATGGTGACAACATAGGTGGGTGATAAAAGCATAAACTCAGAGTCTTTTTTTTTATATTTATATAACACAATTTATTTTGAATGTATTTGTGATCACATGTAATTAAACAAATATGCTTTGCAATATATCATGCACATAGTTTAAGATAAAATGAGGATGCATAATTTCAGTGAAAGGTGAATTTCATATATAAAAGTGTATAATCATAGGTGTTTAATACAAAATATCAACAGTACTTTAGGTTTCTATAAATTGAAATGATTTCTTGTAAAAATCCTATTAGTTTTGTCAGGAGTAGCTGACAAGTAATACCCAAGATAATGCAAACTTTAGTTGTTTAATTATTCACTTTTATTACTTTTAAATAAAACTAAGATGGATATTCAGGCAATATATTAAATTAGCAAGACTGATCCATAAGTACTCTGGCCATGTTATATCTTTATTTTGAAAGCAATAAAATGCTATTTGGTTTTTTAATTAACAATACATTCCCTAGTGTTGCTGCATTTTTTTTTTTTTTTTTTATTGAATCACCGTGGGAAAGGTTACAAAGCTTTCAGGTTTAGGTCTCAGTCATGCAAATATCAAACACATTTCCCTTTACCAATACTTATTTTTTACCATGAAGAACCCCAATAAAACCCCACCCACCACCCCTCCCAGTCCCTGTGGGGCAGATGAATTCTAGTTAACACTCTATCTGCTTTGATTAGATTCATTGTTTCAATAAAAGATTCACCACTATTATTTAGAGTTTACCCCCCCACACACAAATCAGACATGCTGAAAAAGCATTGTGAAGTGATTTGCTTTCTACAGCTGGGTTCAAGAATTAAATGTTGGTTTTGGATTTCTGCTATTTTACTTATTGACCCTGGAAGTATTTCTACTGAAAGTCAGATAGTTAAGAAATTGGTTTCTGTGCTCTGGAGTTGTGGCCATGCTGGAGAGCCGCTAGCAGGGGGCAACTGGTGGCCTCGGTAGGGCGTGAAGGGCGGACCGAAACGCCCCCCTTCCCATGAGGTTTTAGTCGCCCCCACTCCCCCGGCTCATACCTGCTGTCCACAAGGCTCCCATGCAGCTGCCATCTTTCTTTCCAGAGAGGAGAAGGTGACTGGGGCAACACCCTTTCCCCTCCGGACAGACATGATGGCCTGGATTAACGCATGGTCCTTTCACTTTTCTGCTCCAAGCTGCGGGGTTCTGCATTAAATCCTTGTGTTTCTGGGGCTGTGGCCATGCTGGAGAGCCGCTCGTGGGGGGCAACTGGTGGCCTCGGTAGGGCGTGAAGGGCGGACCGAAACGCCCCCCTTCCCATGAGGTTTTAGTTGCCCCCACACCCCCGGCTCATACCTGCTGTCCACAAGGCTCCCATGCAGCCGCCATCCTTCTTTCCAGAGAAGAGCGGGCGAATGGGGCAACACCCTTTCCCCTCAGGACAGACATGATGGCCTGGATTAACGCATAGCCCGTTCACTTTTCTGCTCCAAGCTGCTGGGTTATGCATTAAGTCCTTGTGTTTCTGGGGCTGTGGCCGTGCTCCAAACTTAACTATGATTTTCAGAGAGAAACACTGGGTGGTTTACTTCCCATGGATCACTTTGTATATAGAGAGATGTAGCGCGGCCGCATAAGCGACCACGCGGTTTTGAGGAAAAGTCCTAGTTCCCGCATACTCGAGCTGTGCTTGTAGAGGCTTCTGGTCACCGGGGTTCCATCTGGGGGAGGCGGGATGTGGTACCTACCCCATCTGGGACTTCCCGATGATCTTGGCTCTTTTTGGAACCTGTTTTTTTTTTTTTTCCTTCGGGATCTGTGGATCCCGCCCTCCATGTAGTTCTTCTCTTTGGCTGAATGCTGTAAAGATGGCGCTGGGGGGCGGGCTGTGGGCGTGACTTCCGGAATCTGAGGTTACCTGGGAGTTGTAGTCCCGGCAGATTTGAGGAAAAGTCCTAGTTCCCGCATACTCGAGCTGTGCTTGTAGAGGCTTCTGGTCACCGGGGTTCCATCTGGGGGAGGTGGGATGCGGTACCTACCCCATCTGGGACTTCCCGGTGATCTCGGCTCTTTTTGGAACCTGTTGTTTTTTTTTTTCCCTTCGGGATCTGTGGATCCCGCCCTCCATGTAGTCCTTCTCTTCGGCTGAATGCTGTACAAACTCAGAGTCTTAAAGTCTGAGTTAGAATCTGGCTGAAAGTGTGCTGAAAGTGGGCAAAGGACCAAATATGATGGTCCTTTAGAATCTGGCACAACTGTGCACCAGCTACATATTCGTAGCTTAAGCCATCATCTATTCATAAAACCCCTAACATCAATGTATATTTATTATTATAATGACTATTTGCTGCTGCGCGACCTTTTATTCTCTAGTTCTCGCTCTCAGAGAACACGGCAGGCTACTGAGAGTATCATGCCCGCATATATGCCTGACTGGGAACACCTGTAAAGGTGATTAGAGGCTGCCCCCAAAAACCTCCATCCCTCTCAGAGAGCCCAGCAAGCTACTGAGAGTATCCTGCCTGCACGGCAGAGCCTGGCAAGCTACCCGTGGTGTACTTGATTGCCAAAAACAGTGATAATGATGGTCCTCATTTCCCTGACCCTGAAAGAGCCCCCAGTATGTCATCAGGCCACACTAGCATGTGACAGGGACGAATTGAGACGTTACTGGCACCCACTCAAACAAATCGATGAACAACGGGGTGATAGTGATAGTGATAATGACTACGCTGGACTCCTTTAAAGATTTGGTGACTTTAGTGAACTAAACCATACAAATATGTCCACATCCTCATCCCTGTGAATATTTATGGTTCACTGAAGAATGGGCATGCATGCAGTGCTCTCTGCTGCTCTGTGCATACTTGAGACACTGGTAACTTAGATGTTGGTTGAATAAATTGGTGGTTTGAAAGTTTGGTTCTCTGGCCCATTGCTGGGGAGAAGAGGGGAGGCTGTAATTGTGGATGGATTCATCCCACGGGAAGTTTGGAACACTGGGCGTGCATGCATTGGATCCTCCGTGAGCTGTATTACAGATTCACTACCAGGATCTCACCAGTCTACAGGGAAGTTATCATTGACGTCAAGAGAGGGGTTCAGCAGGGTAATACCATTTCACCGAAACTCTTCAGTGCCACCCTCGAAAACGTCATGCGAGGACTAGAATGGGAAGGAATGGGAGTGAAGATAGACAGTTAGCAACTACACCACCTCTGCTTTGCTGATGACATCGTTCTAATAACCAAACATTAGCCAAGTGGCACAAATGCTGGCTGACTTCAACCTTAAGTGGAAAGGTCAGACTCCAGCTGAATTTCATGAAGGCAATGTTTATGAGAAACAGTTTCATTCCTGACATTCCATTCACTCTCAATGGAATGAATATCTCCGAATGCAACAGTTATGTGTACCTCGGTTGAGAAGTCAACATGATGAATGACCTGGCACCTGAGTTGCACAGGAGGAAGAGAGTGGCTTGGAATGCCTTCAAGAGCATTGAAGAAATAGCTAAGAGGACAAAGAATCTCCGGCTCCAGGCACACCTCTTCGATTCCACTGTTCTTCCTGCATTATCAACATATGCCTCAGAGACCTGGGCCCTATGCAAACAGGATGAGAACGCTATTTGGGTCTCCCAAAGAGGAATCAAAAGAGCTATGCCTTGGAATAACACGCTTCACTCAAATGAGAGAAAGAATCCAGAGTTATGACCTCCATCAATGCTCAAGAATCAAGGACACTGTCTCTTTTGCCAAGGCGTCAAAAATCAGATGGGCTGGACACGTAATGAGATTTAGAGACTATCGCTGGACTAGAGCCGTTACAGACTGGATTCCATGGCACGTCAAAAGATTGCGTGGCCACCCACCTACGAGATGGTCAGACTTCTTCGTCAAGACCCTGAAGTTTGAGGCTCTTCGTGTTCCTAGAACGAATAGATGCCACTGGGCTACACTAGCACGCGACAGGGATGAATGGAGACATTACTGGTGCCTGCTCGAGCAAATCGATGAGTAACGGGATGTCAAGTGATCAAGTGATCAAGTAAAGAATGGGCAAGTCACAAAAGATGCTACCTCCTGGTTCAAATGTTTGGAGGTTGTTGGAGATTCAGTGCAGCAGAGCAGGTCTAAGATACTGATGAATTTAGTTTTGGACATTCTGGTCATTGGAATGACAATATTCCAGGGAGCCCTAGTGCTACACACATCTTACTGAGTGTTCTAAGAGTGTGAGCCCAGACTCCACTGGGATTTCTCCCTCCCCCTCTCTCCCTCTCCCTCTGCCTCTCCCTCTCCCTTTCTCTCTCTCTATCCCTCTCTCTGTCTCTCTGTCTCTCTCCTAAATAGCCTTGAAGGATCTGTCAGAAATGAAGAGCATGCTTGCTCATTGCTTGCAATAGTGAGTCTGTTTCATTCTTGGGGAACATGAGAAACTGATGTCAATCTGTTGAAGCTCATGCTGCTTGTTGAGTGAAAAGAACCCTTGACTCTGAACCAAGAGATTTGTTTCTTTTGCTTGAAACCATAAAAACACTAGGTTAACTTACTAACTGAAAGTAGGATAAAATCCACTTCACTTGGACCTTGAGTTGATGGTCAGTGGGTATTTCTAGAAACATTAACTAGGGAGCTGAATAAATGAATCTAAAGCACATCAGAGATATGTGAGCTAAACAACAGATCTGGAAATTATTAGCTGATATATCATACTCAAGGCCATGAAATTGAATCATGTTACCCAGGATAATTTTGTGAGATAGAAGGAAGAAAAAGGTAGGAGAGGAGAGGAATGGAGAGGAGGGATGAGAGAGGGGTGAAGTGGGAAGTGGAAGAAAGAAAAGAAAAGAAAAAGTGAAGGAAAGAAACTTGAGGAGAAATGACATTTATGACGCAAGGAGATGGAGAACTAAAAAAAAAGCAAATCAAATGGCATATTTTCCTACTTATTCTATATCTCAGTCTGTTGCTTATCTTTGACTCTTTCTCTTGCCTTGTGGTTAATTCTAATTCAAATTTGAATCACACTTTGTCCTACACTCATCCATTCTTTCCATTCCTAGCTGACATTCCAGGTTAGACTCCACTCTGATTGCATGAATTCTTTGCAATAACTTTTTTTTAATCACCATGAGATACACAGTTACAAAACTCATGATTGAGTTTCAGTAACATAATGTTCCAACACCCATTTCTTCATCAGTGTACATTTCCCACTACCAGTGTCCCCAGTTACCCTACTCCACCTCCTCTCCCAACCTCCTGCCTTTATGGGCACCACTTTCCCTTTCCCTCTCTCTCTCTCTCTCTCTCTCTCTCTCTCTCTCTCTCTCTCTCCCTCCCTCCCTCCCTCTCTCTCTCATATTTTGAGTATTATGATTTTCAATACAGATGCTGAAAGGTTATCATGATTACCTACTTTCAACACTCAGTTCTTGTTCAGAGTGATCATTTCCAACTATTGTTGTTAAACTGGAACCTTCTCTGTCTTAACACCACCCGCATACACTTGTGGCAATTCCCAACTATTGACCAGTCCTCCTGGCCCTTGTTTTCCCTGACTTTGGATATTAGTCTCATACTATTTTTTATATCCCACAAATGAATGCAGTCATTCTATATCTGTCCCTCTCTTTCTGACTCATTTCAGTTAGCATGATACGCTCCATGTCCACATATTTATAGACAAATTTCTTGACTTAATTTTTCCTAACAGCTGTGTGGTAGTTTATTGTGTAGATGTACCATAGTTTCTTTATCTATTCATCTGTTCTCGGGCAGTCAGTTAGTTTACAGATTCTGGCTATGAAATAATGCTGCAATGAACATAGGAGTGCAGATGGTGTTTCTGCTGTGTGTTTTTGAGCCCCCAGGATTTATTTCCAGGAATGGTATTGCTGGGTCAAATGGAAGCTCAATTTCTAGTTTTTTGAGGAATGTTCCATATTGTTTTCCAAAAAGGTTGGAAATTCCCACCAGCAGTAAATGAGAATTCCTTCTTCCCTGCATGCACGCCAGAATGTTCTTGTTCTTTTGAATTGTGCCAGTCTCTGTGGTGTGAGATTGATGTTGGTGACCCCCATGGGTGGCTCGCGTGAGTCAGGGAGTAGAGAAAGATAGGCACCTTCTCCCCACCCACCTCTGCCTCCTGGGACCGGCTGGAGAGATTAGGACTTTGATGAGCCCCTGCTTGGCACAGACCTGAGACTCTGCCAGCCCCACCAGGTGCCCGTTAGGCCACACCTGAAGTCCCTTGGTCTGCCAGGCACAGGAGTTGATCCCCATTACCCTATTTCTCAGGGAGCCTTGTACTCATGCTGGAGCGAGGATTTGCTCTTCGCAGGAAAGGAGAAACCAGTCCCAGGCCTTTTCTGGGTTCTTGTCTTGCCTCGCAGAAAAGAATTTCAGGAGTAAAAAAGCAGTGAAGTAAAACAGATTTTATTTGGAAGATTTTTGAAGGTGTGGAGGGGGAGAGAGTGATAGTGAGAGACAGACAGACAGACAGACAGAGACAGAGACAGAGAAAGAGACAGAGTAACACACTCAAGGGAGAACACAGGCTTCACCAAGGGCGGGGAGAGCTCCTACTTACATCCCAGCATTAAATATGAAAACACAAAAGTACACATCTCAAAAGGGGAGATGTGGGCACCACGTGTGCTCGGACGCCACATGTGCTTGGCCACATGGGGGCAAGCAGCACATGGGCACCCTTCCTTTGGTCAAGGAGGCTTTTATAGGGTTTTTCAACCTGACCCCATGTGAGCTTCTACCTAGATAAGAGTCTGTTGCTAAGTGGGTAGAATTGGGTACGGACTTTGAAACTTCTTTTCTTGAAGATCCTGCTGGATCTTCTCTGGGCTGAATCACTAAAGTTTATCGGATTAAGGAAGAGGTCCAAGGGTATTCAAGGAATTTCCTTCATGGGGAGGGGTCAAATCTCCTAGGGTCTGTTGCTGAAGGTCTTATCTTTGGTCTTGCTTCCTGTATCCACAAGGTGGGTCAGCCTTAGAATTTCCCTTTCCCAGAAATGTCATTGCCATCTTGCGCGGGGGGGGGGGGGGGGGGGGGGGGGGGGGGGCTTCCCTAACCTGCCTGCATCAAGATGATTTCTCATTGCTGCTTTGAGTTGCATCTTCCTGTTGATTAGTGATGCAGAGCGTTTTTTTCATGTGCCTACTGGCCATTTGAATTTCCTTTCTGAGGAAATTTCTGTTCATTTATTCTCATCGTTGTGATGGGGTTGGAAGTTTTTTCTTGTACAGTTCTACCAGTGCCTTATGTAACTTGGATACTAACCCCTTATCAGATAGGTATTGGGTAAATAATTTTTCCCATTCTGTGGGTTGTCTTTGTATCTTGTGTTGATATATTGGTTTGTTCTTGCTCCTACCTCAGAACTCCCATCATAGTGCTCCTGAGGCACACCCAATTCTATCAGACGCTAATAGTCCTATATTGCTTTTTTCTTTCCTTTATGTCCTTTGCATGGTTTAGCAATGTCCTTTTTGTATAGGCACAGGAAGACAGTTGATGCTATGCCTTTGTAACATGGAAGTTAATTGACTCAAAATATTTACTCCTGGCCATCCATCATACCTATTTGACTTAAGCCTCAGTTGCCCTGACTTCCTAACACCCCCAAAAGGAGGGTCACAGGAAGGGACAAGGGTGGACCAGGGCAAGCTATCAGCTATGCTGGCATCGAAAAAGGACAAGCTAAGTGCCATAAAAAGTATAGCATGGTCATGAGACAAATTCTGTCATGACCCAAAGAGAAGGAACTGAATAAGAACCCTGCTGGGGTTAGGAAAGACTAACGCGGCCTGAGGGCTGTAGTCTGGAAAATATAACGAGATATTCCCAGGAACAACCACTCTTTAAGCTTAATATATTTCTTACTGTGTTCATACAAAATGACTAGAAATATTAGCACTCAATATGATTGTTTAAATGGATTACTAGCTAATGAAAGGAGGAAGTAATCTGCTTTTAGATGGAATCCTGCCTTTGAGTGATTATCCGAGTAATCTAGAGTGCTGAAATCTGAGATTTTGTCCTTGAGTTAATCTCCTAGAACTTCCTCTGAAGAAGAGGCTTTATGTCTGTTTACTGTTATGATAATGTTCAACCCCACTTATGTGTAACCCCATCCTTCACAATTACTATATAACTATGTTGTAAGGAGCGAGAAAGGAGAAATAACCACGCTGTAAGAGAGGAGGAGGAGAGAGAAAAAGGAAAGGAGGAATAAATGGGCCCTGACTCCCAACCAGCCTGTGGTCCCTGTTCCTCTGTCGCCCCATTCCCCCATTCCTCCATTCATCTGTGCCTTTGGTCGGCCTGGGGAGTTGGTTCTTGGCCGCCTAATGCACATGCTGCACCCACACTTTACAAACTTTTGAACTCACAATCTTGATTACCATTTCTATTAAGGTGCAGTGCAGCAACTTTTTAATTGTTCTCTGCTTTCTATTATACCTACGAAATCCATCCTACACACACACTTCTACCAGATTTTTGTATAACATCACTTAGATGGACTCACTCTTTCTATTTAGAAATAGTCCCTAGTTCTACAACATGTTTGGTATTTCTTTGCCTGGTTCCAATCTCTCTGTCATTCCTTCTCATTTCTCTCTTTCTCTCTCCTTCCCTTCTTTCTTGCTTTCTTTCCCCCTGAAATGCACAAACACTACTCTTTGCTTTGTGCTCATGGGTTGATCGTCACAGTCCTGGGAAACTATGTGATGCTAGGGGTCAAACCCAGGCATCCTGCAGGGAAAGCATGTGCTCAGCCACTGAGCTCTCTCTAGCCCTGTAGGGGATTTTTGTTCTTTCATAGCAATTGACCCTAATGGTTATCACACACAGAATGCGAGTTAGCAGCACAAAGAGTAAAATATAGTTGTGAGAGAGAAGCATCAAAGGGTTGGGGGCTGGGGAGGGTAAAATGAAAAAGTTAGATTGTGAGGTGCAGTTGCACTTGTGGAGTATTTTTCATGCTTTCACTACTTTAATAGACAGAATTTTATGCAAATTCTTTTGCCAGAAGAGGATTAAAAAAATGGTTAAAAAAGACTGAATCCTTGACTTCAAACTTGTGATATAACAAGAAGATAGCTTAGACCTTAGAAAAATTAAGCAAAAATATATGGCAACATAGCAGGGTTGACTGGGATGATTTTGTTCAGGGGTTGGCAAGCTATGAACTATACAACAAATCCAGTTTGTCACCTGTTATTGTAAATAAATAAATTTTCTTGGTGCACAATCACAATAATATCCATCATTTGCATATTGCACAGCTCCTTCTGTTTTCCAGTTGTGATGACTATCTGACCTGTAAAGGCTAAACTACTTATTATCTGACCTTTTAAAGAAAATGTTGCCAAAGAAACAGATATAATGGGCATGCATGCATACATGTGCGCAGGCAGTGCCCAGGGCTAACTCCTTGCTCAGCACTCAGGGATCACTCCTGGAATTTGGGGAACCATATGGCATGTCAAGGATGGAATGCAGGTTGGCTGTGTGTACCCTACCCATTGTTCTATCTCTCTGGCCTTAGAAAGGGTCATTTTGAGAAGTGATGCTGAGTATTGTCAATTGAATGAATCCGTATGGATAGTCTTTAAAGGATTCCATAAAGATTTGAAATGGTGATAGAGAAGGGAACACCAAGTAAAGGATATTTGGAGGATTTGCTCCGGATGCGAGATGCGTGCTGAAAGTAGATTATAGAATAAACACGGTGGCCACTCAATACCTCTATTGCAAACCACAACACCCTAAAGAGAAGAGAGAGCAAACCACAGAGACAGGATGGGGGGTGGATGCGGGGAGGTGAGAGGGATACTGGGATCATTGGTGGTGGAGAATGGGCACTGATGGAGGGATGGGTACTCGATCATTGTATAACTGAAACCCAAGCATGAAAGTTTGTAATTCTATAACTGTACCTCATGGTGTTTTACTAATAAAAAATAAATAAATAAAATAAAAATAAAAAAAAAGATTTAAAATGGAATAAAGATAACCTCTTTAACAAATTGGTGCTGGAAAAAATTGGATAACTACTTGTAAACAAATTAAAGCTGGATCCACATCTTACAATTTACACAAAAGTCAATTCAATGTGGATCAAAGACCAGAATCTATAAAGTATATTGAGGAATGTATAGGCAGAATGCTCCAAAATATGGATCTCAAAAGTATTTAGTGATATGATGTCATTTGCAAAGGCAACAGAATCAAAAATAAAAAAATAGGACTACATCAAAGAGTTTCTACCTGCAAAAGAAACACAGGCTAAAACTAAAAGACAGCAAACTTAATGGGAGAGAATATTTGCATTCAACACATTAGATAAAGCATTGATATCCAGGATTTATAACACCAACAAAATCTGAAAGTCCAATAAAAAAATGTGAAGTGGAAATGAACAGGGACTTCTCTGAAAAAGACCAGGGGATTGACAACAAGAAAAAATGCTCATCATCTCTTATTATTAGTGAATTCCTTATAAATATGACGATGAGATACTGTCTCACACTAGTGAGAATGACACATACCAAAAATACCAGGAACATGGGGCCAGAGTTATAGTATAGTCGGTAGGGCACTTGTCTTGCACCTAACTTACCTGGGTTTGATTCCCAGCATCCCCTGTGGTCTCCAGAGCACTGACAGGAATTATTCCTAAATGCAGAGCCAGGAGTAACTCCTGAGCATGGCTGGCGGGATGTGAATCAAAACCAATCAAACAAAAATAATCCCTGATGAACTCTCATGCAATGCTGGTGCAAATGTTGTCTGATTTAAACTTTATGAAAACAGTGTGGAAATAGCTCAGCAAACTAACAATTGAGCTGCCATATGACCTAGCAATTCCACTTCTGGGTATTTACCCTCAAGTCACAAAAATTTTCATTCAGAAGACCTTTGAACACCGTTATTCATTGCAGCACTTATTACAATTTCTAAGATATGAAATAAACCTAGGTGTCCAACGAGACATAAATGGGTCATGAAGATAAAGTGTATATATACACAATGGAGTCCTACACAGCTTCAAGGAATGATAAAATCATATAATTCGCTGCAACCTGGATGTAACTGGAAAATGTCATGTTAAATGAAGTGAACCAGAAGAAGGACAAACAGGATAATCTCATTTATTATCTGGATGAGTAAATGAAATATTTGAAAGGAGAAATGCCTAGATCATCCTTGGCCACAGAATATAGGGAGAGAAGGAAAGAGAAGGAAAGAGAAGGAAATAAATCTAGAGGGGAAGAGGAGACAGATGGGCAGCAACTAGGGTGGTAGGCAGATTTGGGGAGGAGTGAGGAAGGGATCAAGGGGATTAGTATATTGGTGGTGAAAGAGTGTATAGCTAAATATACCCAAATCACAGAGTTTCTTTGAAGATATCTTCTCAGAGACTGAGTATATGGCAATCCCAGTTAAATCCCCATTAATTTTGTTCCCTTCTCATCTTTATGTTAATATTATCTCTCATTTTTCCATGTCTACTTTTCTACTTTAAATCCCTTCCTTCAATTTCCAACTTAAGTTCTATTTCCTTTTATAAACTTTTCCTGTTTTACACCAAACACAGTAAGCTCATCTCAATGTTAGTAAGTATATCTTACCATTCATTCTTTGTATCAGCTGTAGAGCTATTTTTCTGTTGCCTGACAAGGTTAATGATGTTTTGAGCACTGTAGGAAATTCTTCCTAATCCTCTGAATATGTGCTATATTTGTACAATAAAATGTCATTCATTTGTTTTCATCAACAATGTCTGATATTAGAACTTTTAAGAGTACAGCTATTTAAAGTGAAGTCAATGCTGTGATGAGCATAGTGTTGTTCTCAAATCTTTAATTTAATGGTCCTAGAAACCTAATGGTCTCAGAGGCTTGCCAAAGGATGGTGATACTGTAAGAACTATTGAGTTCCTGATCCAGAACAACTGATTTGTTCCATTTCACACATTTTTCATGTTTTTCATTTCATAACAAATAATCTCTTCAATTCAAATGTTAAACATTACCATAGATCTTAAAATTATTCATGCAGCAGTATCTTTTTGTAGCATAAATAGATCAGCAAAGAGTCAGCATGTGCACTAAAGTAACTTGATTTATTACTCTGAAATTTTATCTTTTTCCATGCTTTAAATAATTATAAAAACATATTACTTTTTACTACCAAAAACTCTACTGTACTATTTTGATACATCTATTCCCCTCACCAACATACACATTGTCTATAGGTTTTAAGCTACAGCACCTCTTAAAGGACTAAGCTTCATTGATAACATTCTACTGATGCTAAGAAAATTGTTACTTTAAAGGAAATTTAAAAAAATATATCCCCACTATAAAAAAATTCACAGTTATGTAACCCCTTCATAAAAGTGCTGCATAAACACCTTTAAAAACTCAAGTTAATTGAGGATGAGAGTGATAGTACAATGGGTAAAGCATTTACCTTGCATGTGGCCAACCTGGGCTTGATCCCTCATATGGTGCCTTACATCCATTCAGGAGTGATCTTTGAGCACATAGCCAGGAGTAATCCCTGCGCACTGCTGGGTGTAGTCTACCACCCCCCCCCCCAAAAAAAAACCCCTTAAGCAAACAAATAAAAAAACTTAGGTTAATTAAGGTATAATTCACACTCTGAGTTTAAAATTCTGTGATTTTCAAAAGTCTTATCACCATCAACATAGTGGTCTGTCACCACGAAAAAAATTCTTTTTGTTTGCATCCTTTTACTTTCAATTCTACTCACTGGCAACCATCCACCTCATAAAATTGTATGGAACTGGAGAGATAGTTGTAGGAGTTAAGGTTCATTCTCTGCATGCAGCAACTCGAATTCAATCACCAGTACCATGTGGTTCCCTGAACAGAGCTGGGTACAGTCCCAGAGACCACCAAGTATCACTTGGTATATCTTGAGAACTCTAAACACCACTAGGGTGACAGAGTACTGCTTGGAAGATCCTCCTCCCCCGAAAAAGTGTTTCATTATTCCCCTCCTTTGTCAGACACAGGAAGACAGTGCAGAGTCTGGCCCCTTGTTACTTCTCCCACATGGCTGTACCACACACTTCCAGCAATTACTCCTCTCCATACTTCTGTACAAGTCTTTCCTCTAGAGCCCTCTTCTCCCTCTGCACCAAGTCACTCCTATTAAGCCTTGAGATCTCCACTTCAACATCATCTTCGTATGGAAGTCTTTTTCGACTTGTTCAAATCCTACTAGTGAACACACTTCAATAAATAAATAAAATATTAAAAAACAAAAACAAAAAGCAAATCCTACTAGTGAACACACAAAGTGGCCACATGATTTTTACACTGGATTTTGTATTTTTTGACTGAAGTTTTTTCCCATTAACCTGTGAGATGCATGAAGGCAGGTATTGGCCTGATTCTGTTCATGATCATGTGCTGAGCATACAGCATAGTTAATGGCAGTCAATAAAGGTGAAGTCAGTGAATATAGTTTGCTCTTGAATAATAAGAGGGTTAGAGATATCCTCTTTAACACAGCTGAACTTCCACTTTAAAATTTTTATTCCCTCAAATCATAATAACTGTTACTAGGCCTGTTGTTGACCTGGAAGATTACTAATAAAATAAGCAGTAGATAAGCATATTCTGTATATAAATTACATACTAGCTGTGTATAAATTGCATACTATATTCTTTTTTTCTTTTGTTTTAAGAGAGGGACCATTCCTAGTTTTGATCAGAGCCTACTCCTTGCTCGAAATTCAGAAGTCACTCCTGGTGGTGTTCAAGAGATCATATATGGTACCTGAGATCAAAACAGTTGCATACAGAGCAAGTACCTAAACCCTGCTAATAACGCTCTGGCCCATGTACTGTATTCTTAAAATAGAGCAATATAGAGAAAATAAATTATTTTTCAGAAAACAAAACGTAAAATATATTTACAATGTCACATTGAATTTCTTGATGCTGTAATTTTATGTTCACAAGAAAACCACTTAAAAGTGCATTCCTCAATCCTGAGTAACTGGACGAGGACCAACATATCCTCCAAGGACAAACATAACCTCTGAAGCCAATATGTGTTTACCTTTTATTCTTTCAAGCGGATCATTATTATTATTATTATTATTATTATTATTATAAGCAATCACTGTATCACTGTATCACTGTCATCCTGTTGTTCGTCAAATTACTCAAGCGGGCACCAGTAATGTCTCTATAGTTTCTATTCCTCCCAGCCCTGAGATTTTGGCAGCCTCTCCATACTAGTCTTTCCCAATGATTGGAGGCTCTTTCAGGGTCAGGGGATTGAGGCTTGTTATCGTTACTGTTCTTGGTATATTGAATAAACCACGGGTAGCTTGCCATGCTCTGCCTGTGTGGGCAGGATACTCTCAGTAGGTTGCCGGGCTCTCTGAGTGGTGAATATATATATATATATATATATATATATATATATATATATATATATATTTCTCTCTATTATTTGTTGCCTAATGTCTGAACCCCATCAAATATGGTGTGGCAATCATGGAAAATGGGTAGGAAATTTCTTATAATGTGTCACGTGTCTGGAAAGTGGCCTGGAGCGTGGCGGTGGTTGGGTAGTGGATATTGGCTGCTGGGGCTGGGTCCCTTGGGTTGGGGAGGGCTCTCATCCACCCCCTCTGGGGAGCCCCGAGTGAAAATAGCCTGGCGTGGAGTTCATTATCATCAATATTATTAATAATATATTATCAATATTACTTTTTTCAATTATTAGTGAAGTGATTATTTTAAAGACATATATGCTTTGAGATACTTCCCCTCAAGGTAGAAACAAATTCCCCACCCACAGGACATGAGTTGATCCAGCAACTCACTTCTAAATGAATAGAAGTGGCCCTCCCGTTGATCGTCGATTTGCTCGAGCGGGCCCAGTAACGTCTCCATTGGAGACTTTGTTGTTACTGTGTCTGGCATATCGAATACTCTCGGTAGCTTGCCGGGCTCTCCGAGAGGGGCGGAGGAATCGAACTCGGGTCGGCCATGTTGGCCACTTGTAAGGCGAACGCCCTACCCGCTGTGCTATCGCTCCAGCCCTGCTATCGCTCCAGCCCTGGAGCGATAGAATAGAAGTAATTGTACCATAAATGTTACTGCATTTTTCCTTATTTTTTCTGGGGTCACTTACTCAGGGAAGCCAACTGAATGCGGGAGTACCTTCCGCCAGCTGCCATATCCATAAGTGAAACCACCCCTTCCGCTGCAGTCATGTCTTTGGAGGACTTAACCCTGACTAACATCTTTTGACTGCAAATTACAGAGGATGTGAAATCACCCAGTAAAGGTACTGCCAGATTCCTGAACCTCCAGAGACTGTGGGAGAGAGTAAATGCTTGTTGTTTCAAGCTAAGATTGAACAGAATTTAGTATCAACAACAGGTAACTGAATGGCCCAATGGAGTAGGAGCAGGGAGAGAACTCAAGTGGTTGAGTATATGCTAGCCATACCTGAGCCTCTGAGTTTGTTTGATCCCTTGAGTTCAACTTCCCTCCTCCCCAGTTCCCAACATCACCTCCATGTGGCTCTCAGCTCTCCTGGTTCTCTCCCTGAAACATGGCAGGAGGTGAGGTAAATAAAGCACAGTAAGGTCAAATGCTTTAAGTCACTCAACCAATAAACAGCAGATCCAAGAACCAATCATGGGTCCCTGTGGCTTGAAAGCTCTATCTCTCTGTCTCAGGTCACACTGTCTCCTAAATTTGCTTAGTATGGCAAGTGTAAAATTGCTTGACTGTGCTATTATAAAATCTTTTTTTGCAGATTGGCTCATGTTACAATTTCAGAAGGTTGTTTCTGGATTTCCAAAAAAGCTGCTGACTGGAGGAAGTTCTCAGAGAATGGCGAGTAAAAAGACAACTCTCATGAAGAAGCTTAAATACACTTATGTACTATTTAAAGAACTTCTGTGAAGACATTTTGCTAGAAAAGGAGATTGAAGAAGCTGCTATATATTGGAAGAGATGACTTGAAAGTAATGTCTTTCTTTAGCTTATTATGACTTTATACAACTGTTTTTATATTTATTTCTATATACCTAAGTAAATACATATGTATTTTAATTACATATTTGTGTATTTAATATACACTTATGCCTAACTAGATTTTATTTTTATAGAGGAATTTCTGAAATTCAGCATTTTCCTGATATTTTTTAGTTTTCCTTACAAAGGTCCAAAACTTAGACTAGGAAAAAAGATTTCCTAAACAGGCCAGAGTGATAGTACAGGGAGTAGGGCATTTGCCTTGTATGCAGCTGAACTGGATTCTATCCCTGGCATTCCATAGTCCCCCAAACCCTTCCAGGAGGGATGAGAGTCAGGAGTAAATCCTGTACTCCTGAGCATAGTTGGGTATGGTCCAAACACAGAACAAAATAAAAAATTCTTTAACAACACAAAGGATGCCAACCTTAAAACACGACGTTAATTAGCCTCCCAGCATCCAAAAGTAGGAATACGACTGGGCCATGTGCCAAGCTCTGAAGACCAGAGTTGGAGTGCCCTCTCCATCGTTAGTGTGTGATTCTGTCTTCATATCTGTGAAATAGTTTTTTTGTTTGTTTGTTTTTCTTTTGCTTTTTGGGTCACACCCAGCGATGCTCAGGGGTTCCTCCTGGGTCTGCACTCAGGAATCACTCCTGGCGGTGCTCGGGGGGACCATATGGAATGTATGGAATGCTGGGAACTGAACTCGGGTCGGTTGTGTGCAAGGCAAACGCCCTACCCGTTGTGCTATTGCTCCAGCCCCCTGTGGAATAGGTTTAATGGAAAAATCTCTATTTAGTGGCCCAAATATGTAATACTTGGGTTTTTCCAATAAGTTTGCTTTTCTATAGTTCATGATTTTGTCTGGTGGTTACACTCAGCAGGTCTCTGGGAATACTGAGGATTGGACATAGGCTCCTGCATGTGAAAACATGTCCCCAGCCTGTTGAGCTTTCTCTCTGGTCCTGAATCTGAGAAAATTTTATAGTGCCAAGGAACAGCCCTTGGGGCTCCTTAGCTAAATTAAGTCCATGCAGTGACTGCTCTTAGAGCCAATCGAAACCTTTGTCTCCTGTCTATTTCATAGTCCTTCCCCTAGGGACTGTTCAGCTGTTGTGATAGAGGCTTGGTCTCTCTTCTCTTCTCTTGCTGGGCTTGCTCCTGGGTGGGTGGAGGTGGGGAGAGAGTTCATTGTGTCAGCCTGTCCATGTCAGTACACAGTGATGATGGTGAGGAGCATGTTCAGTGTGTCCTTGCTGCTACATTACCTGATATGGGTAATAAAAAGCTGTTGGTGAATGAGGCAGGCATGAGACATCTGAGGACACAATAATAACTTGCCTCCCACTAGGAGATAGATGTGGGAGTCAGGCTGAGGGAGATTCTCCTGGTAATACACAAATAGGAGCTGGGGTTTATTTATTTATTTATTTATTTTTAATGTAGGAGTACAGCTATTTATTTAGCCATTGACTAAGCTGATTGAATTGGGCATGAACTCCACATTCCTTTTTTTTTTAAATTCAGAATGTTAATTTTATTATTATAATTTAATCACTGTGAGATACAGTTACAAAGCTTTTCTGTTTGAGCTTCAGTCATACAATGATCAATTACCCAACCCTCCACCAGTGCACATCTTCCAACATCAAGGTCCCCAGTATACTTCCCATTCCACCCCTCCCCTACCTCTATGTCAATCTCCCCCATACTCTTTTGCATTGCTTATTATGAATAGCATAAGATGTTATGTGGCTGCAAGAGAGGCCGTGTGCTCCTGGAATTCAAAATTTCAGATAATTTGGGTCTGGAGAAATCTCTGAGCAAGCTGCTCGGTTCAGAGATTCCTTGTGTGTCTCTCGATCATGGCCATTAAGGAGCTCAAGTAGCAGCTGGAGGCAGTTTGTGGGTATGACCTCCAGGGTCCCATGCCTGGAGCTTGCCGTCACTGAATCCATGTACCTGCACTTCTCACTGGGTTCTGGAAGTTGGTGGCTACCGGGTTTTTAGGGGTAGGTGGAAGAACCATGCCTACCCCCATCTGAGGCACCCTGGTGAAGTTGGCCTGGCTTAAAGTCCAGAGCATCTCTGCAGCAAGCTGCTTGGTTTGGAGATTCTTTTGAGTGTCTCTGGATCATGGACGTTAAGAAGCTTAAGTGCTTAAGTCAGAGGCAGTTTGTGGGCATGACTTCCAGGGTCTCATAGGAATGGGGGGATGAGACTGACCAGCCCATCCCCTATCCCTTGAGGCCTGGAGTTTGTCATCACTGAACTCGTGTACCTGTACTTCTCATTGGGGAACTGGGGTTTAGAGTGCTGAATGAAGCAGGGTCAATGTCCCTTCTCTAAATCAAACAGACCAACCCAGTCTTGGTTCCCAACTGCTGATTTGTATTGTTTCTTTCTTTCTTTTTTTTTTCTTTTTTTGCTTTCTGGGTCACACCCAGTGATGCTCAGGGGTTATTCCTGGCTCTGCACTCAGGAATTACTCCTGGCGGTGCTCGGGGGACCATATTGGATGCTGGGAATCGAACCTGGGTTGGCTGCATGCAAAGCAAACACCGTACCTGCTGTGCAAACACCCTACCCACTCCAGCCCCTGTATTGTTTCTTTGATTGGAGGGATGGGGGCAAACCCAGTGATGCCCATGGGTAACACCTGGCCTGCACTCACTCCTGGAAGTGCTCAGGGGACCATATAGGATGGCAGGGATAGAACCTGGGTGAGCCATGTGCAAGGCAAGGGCCCTACCCTGGAACTATCTCTCCAGGCCCTGGCTATTATTGGTCTCATAATCTCCTTGCACTACTGATGGTCTTCTTATAATCTCATGCATTCTTCTGCAGTTTTTCCTTTTCTGAGTGATTCACTCTTCTGGGCGTAGGCCTTAAATTTCTGCATGCAGGTGGTGCCTCAATTATTCTATCTTCAACAATGAGATATCATTTCACACCACAGAGACTGGCCCACATCCATAAGAACAAAAGCAACCGGTGCTGGCATGGATGTGGCAAGAAAGGGACCCTCCTTTACTGCTGGTGGGAATGCCGACTGGTTCAACCCTTTTGGAAAACAGTATGGACGATTCTCAAAAAATTAGAAATTGAGCTCCCATTTGACCCAGCAATACCACTCCTGGTAATATATCCAAGAGAGGCAAAAAAGTATAGTTGAAGTGACATCTGCACTTGTTTGTTCATTACAGTACTCTTTACAATAGCCAGAATCTGGAAAAAACCTGAGTGCCCGAGAACAGATGACTGCTTAAAGAAACTTTGGTACATTTACACAATGGAGTATTATGTAGCTGTTAGAAAAGACGAAGTCATAAAATTTACATACAAGTGGTACTACATGGAAAGTATCACGTTGGAAGCTAAATGACTCAGAAAGAAAGGGATAGACATAGAAAGATTGCATTCATCTGGGGAATATAAAGTAACAAAATAGGAGACTAACACCCAAGAATGGCCGAGATTAGTAACAGGAATTTTACTCCATGGCTTGAAGGCCAGCCACACATGCTAGGCGAAAAGGCAGCTCAGATAGAGAAGGGAGCACCAAATAAAGGATGTTGGGAGGAACCTCCCAGGATGGGAGAAGCATGCTGAAAGTAGACTATAGACCAAACATGATTGCCACCCATTGCCTCTTTTTCCAAACTGTTAGGACGTGGATCGTGATCTCCCTTTAACAACAAAGAGACTCCAGAGACTGCAAACAGCAAGCAAGGTTTATTGTAAGACTGGCTAGCCAGGGTCGAGCCGCCTACACAGACACACAGGTCAGATAGGTGAGGCAAGACCCCGAACTTCTTCAAAGGGGATCTTATATAGGCCTTCACTGGCCGTTGCAGCAAAGCCCTTGCATTTCATAGCCAATAGATTTGTAACAACATATACTTTCTTAACCGATCCATTTAAAAGTACATCACTCCTTAGCCTACAGATTCAAAGAACAGCATTTACATACATAGGCATTGTGGCTAGTGGGCATCTGGTAACTCGGACATTTGGTTATCACCTGGCTCCCTTTGATTCTCAGCTCATGGCACCTGCATTCCGGAGGAGTTCCTAACAGAGGTAACAGATGAAGGGTCAACAAATGGTTTCCGAATTTACATCCCAACAGGGAAGAGTCAACAAATGGTTTCAGAATTTGCATCCCAGCAAGGAAGAGTCAACAAATGTTTCAGAATTTACATCCAAATAAGGAAGGGCTTTACAGCTAAGGCTCTACTAGGGAGGGGGCAGGAAAGGGAGAGTTACTAATTAGTAGAGTTTTAACTCTGGAATCTCCCTCGGGGTCCCAAGGGACCTTACACAAACCTCAACACCCAATAAGAGAGAGAGAACAAAAGGGAATGGATCTTGGCTTTAGTAATTAAAGAACCACCACATGTTGGGAGGATCCTCCCAGGATGGGAGATGCATACTAAACTAAAATCTAGACTGAACATGATTTCCACTCAATGCCTCTTTTGCAAACCACAGCACCCAAAAGGAGAGAGAGAACAAAAGGGAATGACCTGCCACAGAGGCAGAGTGGGATGAGGGGGAAGGGAGGTGGGAGGGTTACTGGGATCAGTGGTGGTGGAAAATGGGCACTGGTGGAGGGATGGGTATTTGATCATTGTATAATTGAAACCCAAGCACAAAAATTTGTAAGTCTACAACTGTACCTCATGGTGTCTCACTAATAAAAATTTACAAAATAAATAAATAAATAAAATATCAGGGCTAGGGAAAAAAATTATTCTACCTTCAAAGAGCAAAGAGGTCAGGATTTGCAAGTCAAATGGATGTGGTTTTCATGACTTCGGGCTATGTAGGAGCTTGGGACACTTCTTAAATTTTATTGTTCCCCAAAAGAACATTACCAGGACCCTCTGCCTACCTGTCCGCAGCACTATTATGGGCCACAGGAGTGAAACTCACCAAGAGAAAGAGCACCGAGTCCACCCAGAATCAACAAGTAGGTAAATTCCTTTGTTTCCCCTTACAGCTCGGAATGAAATGGAGGAATCTTCAGGTAAAACAAAGCACATATATGAATATGCATATATAATCTTTTTCTCCCCCCATTCCCTTACTCTTGCTGTCTTTTATGCGATGTCTTCCCCCCCACCCCCTATGGGACCCTGGATGTGGTTACACCCACAAACTGCATCCAGCAGCTACTTGAGCTCCTTAATGGCCATGATCCAGAGACATACAAGGAATCTCTGGACCGAGTGGCTCGCTGCAGACATTTCTCCAGACCCGAATTATCTGAAATTTTTGAATTCCAGGAACACACGGCCTGTCTTGCAGCCGCGCAACATCTTATGCTATTCATAACAAGCAATACAAAAGAGAGTATGGGGGAGATTGTCTGACGTAGAGGCAAGGGGAGGTGTGGGATGGGGGAGGGGATCCTGGGAACCTTGGTGGTGGAAGATGTGCACTTGTGGAGGGTTGGGTGATCGATCACTGTATGACTGAAGCTCAAAGAGGAAAGCTTTGTATCGCACAGTGATTAAATAATAATAATAATAATAATAAGCATTCTGAAAGAAAAAAAAGGAATGTGTAGTTCATGCCCAATGTACAGTGATGTGAGCACATGGGGTTAGGTCCTTTCTGAGGACTGCACAGTTTAGCTGTAGGGTGTTTGCAGTGTGCCAGAGTACCCTGTGATCACACTCGCAGGTGGGGTGTATATGGGATAGAACTGACAGCCTCACACCTGCAGTGCAGGCACTCTGCCATTGGGCTACCTCTCCATTCCTCTAGAAGATTTTATGAGCAGCCTAGTGGAAAATAGGGAAGGTTACCAGGTGGGTCATAGGGCTGCCTCATTGTGGGAGCAGCTGTGATGCTATGTGAAAAGAGGGGCACAAGGCAAGTGACACACGATTCCTCAAACACCCACCCTGAAGACTCCCCCAAACAAAATGGTATGTATAGTGATATTTAAAAATCATTTTTCCTAACATATTTAATATTGTTTTGAGGACCAACATTCAAAATACTTTAACTTATATGCATGATTAATTCTTCACTAACTAAAGCCTACACCATCTCTGAATGTTTCCTTGCTAAATCAGTCATTAATCTGAATTGTCAGCTAGCCCAGGGGTTTTCTGAGAGGAGCTTGATTAGGGAATCAGCACTTGAGAGGCTCAAGACAGCAGCAATTTACCAAACCAAATCAAAAAGATGCCGATTTATTTTGTTAATTTTTGGGTTTTGGACTATACTTGTCGATGTTCAGGTTTTACTCCTAGCTCTCACTCTGGCGGGCTTGAGAGACCATATAGAGTGCCAAGGATTGAAGCTGGATCTGCCACATGCCAGGTAAATGCCCTATCTGCTTTTCTACCATTCTAGCCCCCAAGAAAGATGTCAATACTATATCCAGCTCTCAATGCACTTCAGTGAATAGCATATTAATTTATTCATCTATATGTTAAGACCAAATAGAACAGTAAAGTTATCTCCCTTTGCTGTTATCAACTAATTTCATCTGGGAATAGGTACAACTTGCATGAAGAAAATGTCTCAATTATAAGTATGCAAGGATTCACTTCAAAGTCTCACTCCTGGTGGGTGAATATGTTCAGCGGAGCACATGCGGTGCCACAGATCAAACCCAGGTCTGCTAAGCAAGCATCACACTCACGCAAAGCAAGCATCACACTCACTGTACTGAAGATGGACTTGGACCTTTACACCTAATAAACACTCCTTAGGGTTGTCAAGGTCTTATTTTAAGAGGAGACTATGGCAAGGTTAAAAAGGAGGGGGAGTGAGAATACAATGCGCCATAACAAATATATCTGTTTTGTCTGGGACACCCATGCTGGCACCATTAATCCCAAAGGTCTATTTCCATGCTGTCACTGTGAGGGCACAGACAAACTAGTATGACCGACAGGCTGGGGAAAAAAAGAAGTTAAAAATGGCCAAGCTGAGGAAGAAATAATGCTATTTATTAAGGTTCACACTTGATAATATAACAGGCATTGAACTAGGTATTTCTTTTTTTTTTTCAACTTTTTTTTTTATTATTATTATTAGTGAAACACCATGAGGTACAGTTGTAGATTTACAAATTTTTGTGCTTGGATTTCGGTCATACCATGATCAAATACCCATCCCTCCACCAGTGCCCATTTTCCACCACCAGGATAATATCCCTCTTCCCCCATACCCCCATCCCCCCATCCCCCCCGCCACTGTGGCAGGGCATTCCCTTTTGTTCTCTCTCTCCTTTTGGGTGTTGTGATCAGCAAAAGAGGCATTGAGTGGCAAACATGTTCAGTCCAGTCTACTTTCAACCTGCATCTCCCCTCCTGGGAGGATCCTCCAAACACCCTCCATTTGGTGTTCCCTTTTCTATCTGAACTGTCCTTTTAGTTATTTCTTATATTTCTTTATTAATCATCACCACAGCTGTGTGAGCTAAATGCTGTTATTACCATTTCATGGATGATAAAGACATAAGAGAGCAGTAGGTTCTATCTACACTGAATTCAGTTATCACTTGTATTTATAAACTTTTAAAGCTATATAGACATTTGTAAATTCACTTTAGAAAATATTATTGTTATTTGTTATTATTGAACATTGGCTATACAATAAATATAAACCACACCAACAGCAAACACATTAATTACTTTCGCAAGCTCTTAAGGATAAGATTAAAAAAAGTATAAAATTCATATTCCTTGGAGGAGGGAGGTGGGTACACTAGTGATGTGTGTGGTATTTGCAATTATGTACATGGAAAACTACCAATAACAGTATTGTAAACCACAGAACCTCAAAATTTATTTTTAAATTTTTAAATCTTTCTGACGGCAAAGTCTGGCAAGCTACCCGTGACGTATTCGATAATGCCAAACATAGTAACAAGTGTCACAATGGAGACGTTACTGGGCCTGCTCGAGCAAATCAATGAATAACAGGAGGAAAGTGACAGTGAAAGTGAAATTAATTTTAACTATAGATATTAAGTTTCACAGTGCAGAAAACATTTCCAGTAACATTTAGTGGTGTGCAGCTGGTGAAAATTAATTTTAATTTTTTCACATGAAATAGAAATAAGGGATCATATGAAATGAAAAACTAATATTTATGCTTTTACTTTTTTTTTGTTTGGAGGGTCTCATCCAGTCTCAGAGATCATTCCCAGCAGTTCTCCAGGTGGATCATGTGGTACCAGAGATGGAACCTGGGTATTTTATATGCAAAACAAGTACTCAACTCATCAAGTTATCTTTTGGGTCATTTGGACAATTTTTTTTTATTTTTTAAATTTTTATTAGTGAAACACCATGAGGTACAGTTGTAGACTTACAAATTTTTGTGCTTGGGTTTCAGTTATACAATGATTGAATATTCATCCCTCCAACGGTGCCCATTCTCCACCTCCAATGCTCCCAGCATCCCTCCCTCCCCCCCATTTGGACAATTTTCAAGGAAGAAAATTTGAGACTCTTAACTCAATGCTTTGGAACATATGAATAGGAAAATAAAAGTATTTTAAATTAAAAAAAAGGTACCAATTTTTCACTATTAAAAAAATGCAACAATTAAAATAGGATGGCATTTGAAGATCCCACCCAAGTCAGATGATTCTACAACTAAATACAGAAAGACAAGGGAGGAGGGTGAGAAAGACAAAGAAAAGAAAATGGGTGATTTTTTAAAAACAGTTATGCTGGTTTCTTATTTAGATTGAATTGACTTATAAAGTCAGTGGTGACATACAGGTTTGGCGTTAATGGCTTAAACTGGAAAGCTATGCTTAATAAAAACTTCCAATTTCATAATTCATCTTCTGAATCTTGATCATTGATCTTGTGAGGTTGTCTCTTGATATTAATTATCAAATCAATGGTCAAAATTTTTGTCAAACACTGAAGAACTGAATTAATTAACTGATATTTACCAGCCACTGATTCCAAACCTGTCTGGCTGCTTACCATTGGTTCGTTGACCTGCAGTGCATGAAGAGCTCTTATATACATTTGTGGAAAACTGTGGTTTCTTTTCCGAGACCTACACAGGATTTTGGGTATGCCTAAAAGTGCATTAGCTATTATACTAACAACCATGGTTTCTCTTGGCTGCTGGCATTTTTTAGCATAATTAAGAAGATAGTAATGTAACAAGAGCTCAAAATTACCACCCACTGGCAAAACACAACCTGCTGGTATAGATGAGAAAATGTAATTCTGGGAAGGATACTCCTCCAGTAACTCAGATTTCACTGGAAATGAAAGAGGCAACAGGCTCTCTTTTTCAGTAACTTCTGTGGTTTGTAAATTTTCAAGAAAAATTTCTGTTCTAGTATTTTCTGTTGTTGAACTAGCAAGAGAAGGACTCTCAATAAGTAGCTCAAGGTTGTTAATAATCCTGGTTTTGTTTGGAGATAAACACTGCAGTGTTTCATTACTCCTGTATGAATCTGTTGATGTCACTTTTGATGCTGAACCTGGATTATATGCTTCTAATTCTATCCTTGGAACTACCTCATTTGAATATACTTCAAAGTTTGTTTGAATTTTTTTCAGTTTGTCCATGTTACTTCTGGCAGTATCTTCCAATAGTGTTTGTATGGAGTCATTAGTAATTTCAGATGGCTTACTGCTTTCTCTACTATTCTTATGAATAAAAGAACTTGATACATAATTCTGGTCGCTCATATGTGTTACATAACTTAGATCAACTTGTTTAAATAACTGCTGAAGCATTTTAAAAGCCCCATGTAAAGCATTCTTATGTTGCTCAACAACACCCTGCACGGGTCCACAAAGAACTATAGAGTGTGGTATAAACGAACATGTGCTACTCAAGCCAAGATGAACATACCTTTTGGATCTGAGGATAAAGGACTTGCAAAATTTCACCAGAGCAGTGTTAGCAATTTCACACTGTGAAGAGCTCTGCTGTAGTACAAATGGAATAATACCTGTGATCCTTTGGATAAGAGAAATTTCTTCAGAGGATAAGCACTCTATCACTGATATGCCATTTAGCCCTGCATAATAAATAACCGAGTCTGATTGTTTCACACTAGATAAAATCAGTTTTACATTCTGACTCTGTAAATATTGCATTATTGCTTCCGTCTTCTGCATAATCCAAAGCTGAGAAGTCTGAAACTGTTTTTCTGAACTAAAAAGAAACTCGGATCCAGAAGTTGAAAAAGAAGGCTGAATGGTTGCTGTTACAATCACCATCCGTATGTCACCATCTGCTGGACGGTACACAGAAAAGTCTCTGTGCAGCACAAGCCCTGCTACAATCCTGGAATCTGAAACAGGCAGGCCTGTTACACCAACGTTCAGCTCTACAAAGCAGTCATCCACTAACTGTAACACTTCCTCAAATCCACTTTCACCAGATGTGCACTTGAAAAAGTAGCCACTCATCAACTGTGAAATAAAATTGTGACAGTTTCTTCCCACTTTCCCACAAAAGTAAGCTTCTAAAAGCAATGACAAGGAGCTCCTACACAATGTTCTTTCTTTAGTGGATAAAGAGAAGATGGACAAAAAGTGCTTACTTAAGAATTGATCCATAATGTAGTCTAATACTGTTGTCTGAAAAGTCAGAAGAGCTTGGGAAATAAATTTCCACTGACAGCAATTTTTCCAATGCCTTTCGTGGGTCTGAATATTTTTGGAAATCAAAGAATCCTTTGCTTTGTCTGTCACTGCATTTAGTTCTCGGAGCAAATTGCAAAGGAAGATAATAAATGTCTTTGCACCATCTCCTGTTTTCCTTAGATGACTGGAAACACATGCCACCATCATCCTGCACAAAAAAAAAAAAAATAAACCAACTAAGACACTCAGCAGGTTGCTTTTGTGCATCTGTTTCAAGTCGAAACCATGCTTTCATAACTCTAGATATAAAATGAATATGGTAGTATGCTTTAGTTTTTTTTTTTTTTTTCGTTCCTTCTATTCCAAAGTTCTAGGATTGGGAGGGGATGGGGAGTGAGAAGCGCTGGGAATTTTTTCCAAAATTTGACGACCGAAAGTTTTTCTATCGATCATGCATTAACCCTAGCTTGCAAACATCTCACGCACGCTCAGTTTTCCAGGGACAAAAAGTTCAAGTTAATAGCCTGCCGGTGCCCAGCTGTGGGCTCTAAGCGGGACGCGGATACCTGGCTATCGGATGCTCTAAGTGCAGCGCCTCCAGGAGGCGGCCTCCCTCCCGGCTCAGCAGCACCTCGCCGGTGGGTTTCGTACACAAAACTTGACGCCCCTCGGGCCCCACGCAGCGGCTCACGATGGCTTCCAGGACCTCCGCCACCTGCAACGCCACCTTCACAGAAGCCCCCGTTGCCATAGCACCTTGAGTGTGCTCCATTTCCGGTCACTGGCCGCCACACCGGTCGGGGGGCGGGGCCATTAGCGGAAAAGGCGGGCATAAGAGCGGAAGTTTGTGCTACCGGGCATTTTTCGGTTGGGTGAAGCAACTGCCCTTCTGCTATTATGACTGTTGAGGGGTCTCGGTCCATTATTCCGCAAAGAATGCTTCGAACTTCCTGGGGGGCAGTCTCTGAATCAGATATCTGCTCGCTCGTCTCGGCTTCCTTTGGTGAAATCATTCCCCCACAGTGGTTTCCGCTGCCATCTAATCCCTGAGACCCCCAAAATTTCCTTCTGAAGTCGGCAGTGTGCACCGCCAGGACAGAGTTCGTCCTTCACCTCCCCTCAAAGCTGCTCCTAGCAAAATCTGTGGTGCACAGACATGCCAAGTGACGCGCACAACTCCCCATCAGTTGCTCTTCCTATTAGGAATGCTGTTGGGGATGCAGAACAGCAGGGGAGGGCCTGGTCACACTAGGCTGCAGCTTTGTGCTTTGAATCAGAATCCCAGAATGCCTCAGAATCAGAATCCCAGGTGCCTCAGAATCCCAGGCACCACTTACTTTATTTATTCATTGTCGTTTTGGGGGGTTGCACCCGGAGTTAATTTGGTGCGCAGGGCTCTCTCTCCTGCGATGTCAGGAACTCACGCATGCAAAGCAAGCGCTTTTAACACCCAGCCACCGTCCTGGCTCTTTTTTCCCCCTGTAGTAGAGGCAACGGACTTGTAGACCCATCCGCATTAATTGGGTAATCTCTCTATTAAGACACAAAGGCCAGGTAAGAGAGAGAGAGTAAGGCACTTGCAGCTACAACACTGTAGATGGTCCCAAGTACCTATTGGGATCAATCCTGGGCACCCCTGCGTGAGCCAAAGCAGGGGACGGAGGTCGGAAGGGAGCAGCAAAATAAAGTCATAGCAAAGCTTCTTTGGCACAAAGAACACGTTGATATATTAATGACATGGCTAAGTAAGGCTTTGCTGTGCCACTTACGTAACTGTGACATTCAGCAAGTAGCCTCATATATTGTTTTAGCTATTAAGTAGCACTGTCCTGTTGTTCATCGATTTGATCGAGCAAACACCAGTAACGTCCCCATTGTGAGACTGGTTACTGTTTTTTGGCATATCAATGTCATGGGCAGCTTGCCAGGCTTTGCCTATGGGCGCGAAACTCTCGGTAGCTTGCAGGGCTCCCTGAGAGGAATCAAACCGGGTCCCTGGGTCGGCCCTGTGCAAGGCAAATGCCCTACCCGCTGTGGTATGGCTCCAGCCTAGCATATTAAATGTGTGTGTGTATAAGTAAGTAAAGGCCCTCCCGTTGATCATCGATTTGCTCGAGCGGGCCCAGTAACGTCTCCATTGGAGACTTTGTTGTTACTGTGTTTGGCATATCGAATACGTCACGGGGAGCTTGCCTGCCAGGCCCTGCCGTTCGGGTGAGATACTCTCGGTAGCTTGCTGGGCTCTCCGGGAGGGGCGGAGGAATCGAACTCGGGTTGGCCATGTTGGCTGCGTGCAAGGCAAACGCCCTACCGCTGTGCTATCGCTCCATTATATATTATTATATATCATTATATATATATAAATTCTTGTCAAGTTTTGAACATCAACAAAGTGCTTTCTTCGCCTTTGCATTGTGCCTAAGGACTAGATGGTCAAATATCACAGGCCCACAGAACTACTGATATGTCACCACATATACAACTACCTCCATAAGAGTCCTTTAAATTCAATAGTAAAACAAAGGGCACCTAGTGGAGTGTTATTACTATAAGAAAGTGTTTGAGGTTGAATAATGAGGATCTGTTTTCCATACTGTTTATCCTATGCACTGGAGAAACCTGTAAGCCTGCTCTATTCTCCCCCACCCCTTAATTTGTAAGTTAGAACTAAATGCTAGAAGCAATTGGTGATGAAGAGAGAGAACGATGGGGGAAAGCGGAGAGGAATCATTTCTTAAACTCAATCTGATTTATATGGTTTAGACGAGCGAAATTTCCTGTTTGTTTTTATGATTCCACCAGTCACAAAAGGATCCTATTCCTTAATTATTAAATCTGACAATGGCTTATTCCAAACATTTTGTGTTAGGACACAGTTCTATTTGAAGTGTAGAGTGTAAAGAGAAAGGATAATGGAGTCAGCCGTGGATTCATAAGTGTGTTCACTATTGTTTTACCATGTTTTTGGAATTCACTCTAAGTTTTGTATCCTTTGTCTATAAAATCGGGCTAACTTCCATATAAGGTTTTTATGAATATTCAAGAAGAATGAATATAAAGCACACACCAGGGATTCTAAGTGTTAAAACCTTTCTAACCCTTCATCATCCTTCAAAGCGATTTCCCTCAAAAACAAAAACCCAAAGATCCCAAAATTAGACCTATGAAATTTAATCACCATGTTATATTCAAAATCATTTGATCACAACTTATTCTTTAAAATTTTATTTAGAATGCCTACTTGTAGAAGTTAGCATAATTTTACAGATCATTATAAAAATTCAATGCTTTTGTCTCTTCAAACATTGATAATGGGTTAGGAATATAGATTAGAAACAATACATTACAAAACAGTAGCCTATGACTATCTGTACATTTGCTATGCACCTTAAGGAAAAGAATTTGACAGTGTGCTGTACTTACACTGCAGGTAACATACTTTTACTCTATTATACAAAACTGACCAGTGGTAGTGTTTGAATTTATAAATGACCATTTAACAGAGTATTTAATTTAGATGTATATTTAGCATGCTAAAAAGTGAAAACATTTTTCAACTGAAATTCTGTGGCTCATCGGTTCAAATGTGTTGTGGCATTTTTCACTAAATTTTAATATCAAACTAAAATAATTTTACATGATCAATGCAGAAAGATAAATTTTCTAAATAGTTTAGTAGAAAGTAATTCACATTCATTTTGTCATGGGTTTCTTGTGGCTTTTCTAAATGTTAATCATTATGTAGACACTGGTCCTATACAATGTTAACAGTCCATCTTCAATTAAAAACTGTAAAAAAACAGTATGTTAAGAGTAACAAAAAGTAAATTAAATAAATTCACACATTATAGGTAAACAAAAATGAAACCAAATTAATAATGGCAAGTTGTATACTTTAAGAATCTCTTCTTACATACGGTCAAATAAGCTGAAATGTAAACTTACTGATTAATTTGCAGGGTTTCCCCATGGGATCTAACTGGAAATTTTGGTAGTATGAATGCTAATTTTATTTGTACATTAAAATAATTCAAAATAATATTGTCACATATGGCTCATCAATAATGCCATCATCACTGTAAGTAAAACAGAAACCCCTCAAATATATTGACCGCTCATTAGAAATGCCAAACCACTGGAAAAAATGAAGTATTACATATTTGCTTTCTTAAATATTTTAAGACATTCTTCAAAAAGTTAAAACTGTCTTCCACAGAATTTTGTGTGTATATGGCACAAGTTGACACGCAAAAACAGTATGAATTCCATTGAAAAGGCACTGTTTACAATACCAAGAATCTGACAAATCTACTTCGATGATGTCTGAAAGAAGGATATATTTGAAATATGTAAATAGATAAACCCTTATAAAAGTACAGCATTACTATTTAAACTATAGCAATATATAAAATGAAATAAAGTGACAAAGAAATGACCCTTTTATGACAAGCCCATAAACACTTTGAATCTTACAGTTTTGTAACAAAAAAATGACAGAAGTATTTCTTAAAGGCACAAAAGCGTGAATACTAAATGAGGGTTGTATTTTACAAGGCCAACTTTTTCAATGGAATGGTGACAAAGATTACACTGTACCTTTATAAGTGATACAAAAATGTGCTGATATGAATTACAAGTAAAATATCTCTTGCTAAAACCTATTTTACATGCCCTATTTTTGTCTTCTCCTGGGCCAGCTACATCTCATTAAATGTTGGGTAACTGAAGGCTTTGTACATTTAACAAATAAAACAAATTCACGTGTCAATATTTATTATTCATTTAAATTTTCATGTGAAAAAATAAATTTTTAATTAAATGAAAAACTGGTCTAAGGTCTTAAATCCTAGGAAAACCATCACGAGGCTTTCAGACAACAGGGAACTGTAAATCACAAACTTTTTTTGATTTCATGTATGAAGGAAAATTAAAACTCAGGTAGAACATTCATAGTCAATTACATATATGGCTAAATATAAAATAATGAGTTTAAAGGATTCGCATACTTAGTCTAGCATAAGCAATGATCTAAAACTAAACCACCAATTCCTGAGTTTTGTGTTCATTTCACAGAAAGGAATTTATACAACTAAAAGCATAAGAAGACAATTAGATTCGAAATATACTTTTAGTGCATAAGAAACAGTCTTGAGTAACCCTGCTTTTTCTCATGGAACAGTTTTTGAATCAGTAGGTATTAAGACCCACAATATCTGCCCTAAAAAGAAAATTTAAAAGTAAAGAAGAAACTTTCTCTTCTAGCCTTGGAAGATAATCCATACACAAATGGAAACACCAATTTTAAATTTTCAGGGCCTATTAATGAAATTTTTTTTTTTAATGTAGGAGTACTGCTATTTATTCAGCCACTAATTAGGCTGATTGAATTGTGCATGAACTCCACAAAATGAGTTTTTATTGATCAGTCAATGTAGTTAGATATGTAATTTAAATTAATACTAATTTAAACCATAGAAAGATAAAATTGTACAATATTTATAAAAAATATGAATAGGCAGTCGAGCATAACATTGGTAACAGAAAGCAAGTACAAAAATTATATTGACAAGTATGAAATACAAACAACCCCCCCATCTGTTCTTATGCAGGGGATAGATACATCTTATTTATATATCAGTTTAAAAAATGTTTTCACATGTATGTATTACAGCACTGGTTTGCCTATAGGAAACTGCTCTTCATAAAGCCTTAAGGAAATAGCTACTATTAGTTGGGGTGGGGGGGTGGGGACCAGGCTCTTAAAAAATTCTTAAGCACTTTTAATTTTCTTAATTTAGTAATAGTTTGGTGACCATATATTCATTTATTATGGTGTAAACAGTTGATTATAGCTTTATTAGTACCTCACAGTTTCTTCTTAGTCAAAGGCAAATGTAGCCAAAACAATTATTTTTTCTGAACTTCATTTTTTATTAATAATCATTTTGAAACAGAAATTTTCATGATTCTAAGATGTCCTAGGAAGATGTACCTAAGCCTCACTACATTTGCAAAAACTTGTTTTTTAAAAACTATATTTATGTAAAAAGGTAAAAATAGTAAACTAAAAAATACAACAATACTTAAGAAAAAATCTGGGTTTGAACAAAAGGAATCTTGAAAAATTGTGTTTAGCCATATACTGAACTAAGAATAGAGAAGGTAATAAAGAATTAAACTTCAGAACTTGATGCTCTTCTTACTCAACTTATTGCACATTTTAAAGAAACCAATTTAAATGTATATATAAATGGCACTACACTAAATATCTTTTCTTACACGCCTTTTTTTGAAATAAATATTGTTTTTTTCTATCCCATAATTTATTCAATACATCTGGGCCTAAATAAATGCTAAATAAGTTTTTCATTATGAAAAAACATGAATTATCAGCATATCATTGCCCTATAAACATTTCTACAGTGTGGTCTACATCATGGACCAGCTGAATTCAAACCAAAAATAATGAAGAACAGCAATCAATTTTAACCACACTTTTTAGCAAGAACTGCGAGTGGTAATTATATATGTATAAGAAAGGTATAGTCAATAGATCCAAATAGCTGCACCCCTGTTTTTCATATTGATATACACATACATACACATACCTGTATCTGTAATATTAAATTCTAGGGGTTAAAAAAATATTGTGTAAACTTTTAAAAAAAGCAAGATGCCATCTCTTTCCCTTAAAATGTATATTTTGACCATATATTTTCCTTGCTGTTTCCCAGAAGTCAACTAAGCTCAATGCTTTGGAAATGAGTTTCTAAGTTGTTACTCAACTACTGATAATATCTACTATACCATCAGTTCCCATTCATATTTCCTTATGATAAAGGTTTTTGAAGAAAACAGATTACTATACATGTATTTATAAGATTGATAGCATTTTGTTATGAACAACATTAATGCTATAGTCTAGAACATACTACAGAATACAAAGACTACTGTCAGGTATACATAAGACAAAACTGTGTTCGTACATGTGGATTTATTATAATCACACGTAGACACATTCTCACAAAAGCTAGAAATTTTCTGGCACTTAACATATAGCTCACTTTAATAACCCTTAAGAGAACAGCTCTTGTTTTCCATTAAGGATGAAAGGTATGAAAAGTCAATACCTCTATGTGTACTTCTAAGGTTTTTGTTTTAGAAATGTGATGCTCTGATAAAGACCAACGAACTTGAACATTGGTCCCAGTCCAGATCTACTTCACTGAATCAACTAAAGAACTTCTACTTAAACATGAAGTTTATTATAACTTGAAGCAAAATCAGGAGAAAAATGATGAAGTAGTCTTTTTGTTGCAGGAAATAATCCGTGGCAGGTGTACTTGAAATGAAGTGATTTCGAAGAACCATAACATTTCTACAAAAATAACAATAATAAATTTTATAATTATCAAAACATTAGCATAGTATGCATAACTTCATACATGGTCACACAGCACTTAATTATCTAAAGTAACCAGTTCAATTATTACCACCAAAATGGGGAGCTGATTGTACTATGTCTATATACCAAATATATGCATTAATTATACGCATAAAACATACAGCATAAGGTTGTATGTTGTAGAATTAATCATCTCTCTTATCCAATTGTTTTAAACTGAAAATTTTGCTTCTTAATTGACATTAAAGTTCTTTTATCTCCAGGGAAACAGAGGTAGGGTTGAAAAAACATCCTAAATTCTCCAGGAAAAAATAACTAAATGAACTTAAAGAATATTTATAGGCACTTCTTATGCTAACAAAAATTCTTAGTCATGAAATTGACATATTATTTTCATGCCACCCTATGTGTTTCTGGCTAAAAAGAGTTAATTAGTGAAGATGGTTTTTTTTTTTTCCCTGACTTCTACTAAAGTGTTTTGACAGTAAAGAAAATGAAAGGAGGCAAACAGGACTAATTTATGGATATTATATAATTAGGAAATTAGTACTGGTGACAAGAAGAGTCTAAAGGAGTTCATGACCCACTGGGGCTGATATAATAATACAGTAACTTTGTGATGGAGTAAAGTGCTCCAAAGATGGATAGGGAGCTACACAAACTGAGCAGACAGATAAATGAACTCCATAGAGCAGGGCAAGCGATAAGAAATATTACACAAAGGGTGGCACTTGAGTTATGATTTGAAAGATCAACAGGGACTTTCATAACGGACAGATTGAGATGGGCAATCCAAGAAACAGATTCCTGATAGGTAAAAGAGAAAAAGATGAAGAGAACAGTACACTCTGGAGAGGCAGGAAGAACTATTTCAACAGAGAACTCAGCTACAGTCCTAGTATGTTACAGCAAGAGAAAAAATCCAATTTTACTCTCATAGATGTGAGAAAACACCTCTCCTCTGCTCCAATATAATACTGCTAAAGGAATTTAAAGTCTTAATCATAAGATAATAAAAACTAAATTTGTATTTGGATCTAAAAATATTATAAAATAGAAAGCTCATGTATGGCTTCTTACATAACAAGATATTTAACTTCTTTTACTGTTAGTGCTCATATATGTTACCTTTTAATTTCTTCCTGTGTTTGTTTTATAGAGTCAATTGAACTTTGAATATCTCCAAGTTCTATCCCTTTCTTTCTTCTTGTACTTGGTTTGAGTGACTGAGCTAAAAACAAAACAAAACAATACAAAAAAACCATAAAAGGCATTTACAGAAAAGTTGGCAAAAATAATTAACTGTAAATAATCTATAATTGAATCCTAGAAAAATTAAAATGTACTTAGGCATTATTTTATAAAAAATCTAGAGATTACTCCTTGCAACCGTGTTCTATGCATTTATTACTTGTTCACTCTACTATATTTTTGTAAAACTGAGTTACTCAACTCAGTGTGAGCTAAGCAAAGGTTATGGCTTAAAGGTTTTTCATAAGATCTAAAACATAAACCCTTTCCTAGTTATATATTATTATTATTATTATTATTATTATTATTTTGCTTTTTGGGTCACACCTGGCGATGCTCAGAGGTTACTCCTGGCTCATGCACTCAGGAATTGCTCCTGGCAGTGCTCGGGGGACCAAATGGGATGCTGGGAATCGAACCTGTGTTGGCCATGTTGGCTGAGTGCAAGGCAAACGCCCTACCCGCTGTGCTATCGCTCCAGCCCTTATATAATATTATTAAAGAAGGTTTATATGTGACTGAAAGAAAACTAGCACACAGTAAACTCCATAATTTTGATATACCTAAAATTTTTCTTGTATGTGACTTCAGAACGTAACTTTTCTGAAACATAAAACAGTGCAAAAGCAAAACATCAAAAATCAACCAGCCAAACAAAAAAACTTCCTAAATGGAATTTAGTGAACTATCATCCCTCAATTTTTCAAAAACTGATGAGGCATAAAGAACTGCTACATGCAGCATAGTTCTTGATTTGCACATTTCCTTATACATTGTGAATATATTGTGACCTAGTCTTTTTATTTATTTTAATTTTTTGGGTTTTGGGCCAGACCTAGTGATGCTTACAGGTTATTCCTGGCTTTGTGCTCAGGAATTACTCCTTATGGTGTTTGGAGGACCAAATACGATCTCAGGGACTGAACTGGATTGGTCACATACAAGGAAAACATCCTACATACTGTACTAACTCTTCAGTCCTTGAAATTTATTTACAACACACCTTATTTTGCACACCATTTTTGCCCCCACCAAAACTTTACATATTTTCTCAAGTTATTATGAAATACTACTTTCATATACCAAACACAGTATAATAGCATCTTTTAAAACTGGTCTAAAAATAAATACTTTTACCTTCACTTCCAGATGAATCCTGGATATCAGGTTCTGGGGAAGAATATCCTTTTGCCACTTTCTTCTGTTGCCTGGTTGGCTTATGTTTCATTTTTGGGACACTAACCTAAGTAGAAAAAAAAATGTAATTAATGCCACTATTGTACAACCTTCAAAACTACCCATTTAGACACAATATTTGGAAACAAAAATAATAAAACTGAATGAAACCTAATAAATTAGAAAAAATATACAAGTTATTAAGTTTAAAAAGAAAAATTAATTTGACCTAAATATCAGAAGTATTGAATTACTGAGTTTCCCAATTCTGTCCCTTGTCTTTGTAGTTTCTCCCCACCAAATTTATGCACATTCAAATATGATCCCCACTCTAGTTGAATGCTAAATGGTAATTAAAAAAAATCATAATTAACTTTTAATTATCTTATTCCCAATAAGAAACATTCCCAATGAATTACTGTGTTTCCAATAAAATTATTTAGATTTCTTTTAGTGTATGACAAAAATGAATCTTATAAATGGAAATGATTTTAAAGAGCATTATGTAAACTTACTGAAAGCAACTGAGTACATATACAAGTTCTTAAAATTTATCAAACCATTAACCAGGCTATGCTTTCTATAGAATATTAAATTTTAGCTTCTTTCTATCCTAGAGATTGGCCAGTAATTTGAGTAAATGCTCCCAAATTAAAAAATTCAAAAGTGGTTGTGGTGATATGGCTTGAAATAATTTTTCAAAACCTTATTCATGTGCTTTAAGTGAAATTTTTACAATTTTATTATAGAAAATAAGTACAAAGTTCCAGATTTAGCTTACACTGAATTGTGTCCTCTTACTACAAGTTAAAAGGTTAAAACCTTTTCATAACCTTTAGATTTCAAATCCACATTTATTGAGTATGTTCAAAACAAGGACTGATGAAGACTGGTATGAAACTGACATGAGCAAAGGAGTCAGAAATACAACTTTCAGGATAGAGTTATTGTTTTCAGTAAATGTACCATTTGCAGAAAACAGATGTACTGTGTGTCGCTATCATGTTAGTTTGTTAAAGAAACAAATTAAAAAAAAATTTAAGTTGTGGTAACACAAAATTTGGCATTCTAACCATTAAGTGTACAGTAGAATAAGCAATATTGTGCAACCATCACTATTTCCAAACAAAACCCATTAATTACTAGGCAATGACTCCCCATTTCCTCTTTTCTTCATTTCCCACTATACTCAAATATTTCTATGAATTCTCCTATTCTAGATATTTTACATAAGTAGAATCATATAATACTGTCCTTCTGTGGTATATTTAGCACAAAATTTTAAAATTTCATCCATGTCATTGCATGGAACAAGGCTTAATTCCCTTTTTATGGCTGAGTAATATACCATATATTGGCTTGCTCTTCAAGCCTGTGTTTTCTCCCTTGAACACAGAGCTCACTTGCTATTTCTCCATGTACCTTTGCTTGCTTGGATATTCACTCTGCAGAAGTCTGTGCTCTGTCTTGAATATGTATTTCCTCTTTTTCTTTCCCCTTCCATCTTTCTAAGTAAGTTTTGTTGAATAAAAGTTTTCTTGCTTCACTAAAAACTTTTTTTTTTTTGCTTTTTGGGTCACACCTGGCAATGCACAGGGGTTACTCCTGGCTCTGCACTTAGGAGTTACTCCTGGCGGTGCTCAGGGGACCATATGGGATGCTGGGAATCGAACCCGGGTCGGCCGCATGCAAGGCAAACACCCTACCCGCTGTGCTATCACTCCAGCCCTCACTAAAAATTTTTAAATCATATTTTGTGTATATGCTGATGGACATTTGAAATGTTTCTACCTTTGCACATTGAAAGTAATGCTGCAATAAACGCTGGTGTTCAAGTATGTAGTTGAGTCTTTGTTTTAGATTTTCTTGTTGTGGAATTGCTTTGAGGTCACAAGACAGTGATATGCTGTCCTTAACTCCCTCAGTCTTTGTTAATAGGAATGTTTTAATTTCTCTCCCTGCATTTAAAGGACAATTTGCTGGATAACAAATTATCAGTTGACAAGGAGTTTCTTTTAGCACTTTAAATATGCACTTTCTGGATTCCGTGGTTTCTGATAAGAATCTGGCTATTAATAGCTTTATTAATTATTATTATATTGATAAAAATAAAATGTATTAAACTGGTGGAGGATTTCATATGTAACAAGTTCCTTCTCTCTTACTGCTTTTAATGTTCTCCCTTTGTCATTTTTGTCTTTTGACATTCTGTTTATTTTATTTTGATGAATCCGAGTTTATTCTAATGTGATTTGTAGATTCATATCAAAACTAAGTATTTGTAGGCTCTCTCCCAATATTTTTTTGGCCCTTTTCTGGGACTCACTGACACGTGATAGTTTTACAAAGTTCACGGAGTCTCTGTTCACTGTCTCTCTTTTCTTTAGCTGTCCTATATGTAACTATGTTGATTCCTGAATATCTCTAGTGAATTTGTCACCTTAGTTAACATACTTTTTAGTGCCAGAATTTGCTTGATTTCTTTATACAAATTTCTTCTTACTGATACTTATTATTTTATTGTTGATATTTCTCATTTTATACATCTTTTTCTTGATTTCCTTCAGTAGTTTGTCTCTGTTTCCTTTAACTCTATGTGCATATTCAAGACCACATACTGACTGTATGAGCTGTGTGGGAGGGGTTACTCCTTCAACACTTACACTGGCTTACACTGAGGCTACATTTTAACTTAGGGTTAACGACTAGGGTTTTTGCATGTCTTCTTTGAGCATAAGTAATATATCTTGCCTTTAGCATTTGCATAACTTCCTCAATTCTCTCTACATGGGACTCTGTAATGCCCTTCTTTCCCAAACACTCTTTCCCCTTCTTGAGTTCATAGGTCTTACATGGTTTATGACTTGTTCCAACAGTACTTTTGCTATAGGGCTTCAACTATTACTAAAGTGATATTATCATCTGTAGAGTGCTGGAATAATCCAGAGGGGCAGTGGTATCTTAGGATGCAATTGAGTCCCCACTCAATTGGCAGTGGCGCGCTTCCTGTTTACTTAAAGAAGACAGATTTCTGGGAAGCTCTATTTTTTTGTTTCCGAAAAGTTATCTCTGCTCTAGATGGCCGCAGACTGTTGTTGGTTTGCTTTACCCTTTGAACCAATGCATGCAGCTTTTCTTACTAAGCTGTGAGGCAGACAAAGTAGAAATGTGAGTCCTGCAAGATTCCTTCAGGAAAACCCCAGGGAGGTCAGAAGAGACATTCACAGTGAATAAGATCTCTTCTTCTCCAGCTGGTAATATGTGGACCCTTCACTATAGCTGTTATATCACTCTGGACAAGTAACAATGACAAAACTTTTTCCTCTTGCTCTGAAGTCATTCTCCTTGAGTCCATTCATTTAGTTGCTGCAAAGGTCTGTTTCCCAGAACCCTGGCAAGTAAGAGTTTCAGCTTACTTTTTATGCTTCTTTGGGAGGATAAGAGCTTAGAGCTGCCTATTCTATTTTGCTGGCACAAAACTTAAAAAATTTGAAAACCAAATTTTGAGTGTTGGTGACTCATACTAAGATTTTGGATAAATTATATGCCTCCCAGAGCTAGTTACTTTTGTTATTACATACCATGGGGGTGCGATGTTTCACTTTGGTCTGGATAACACCATCTTTTTCAAACTGTACCATATCATTAAGTGGGTCCCATGGTCGAGTACTATAAAAATAAAAAACAAAAAATAAGAAACTAAAAATACCACTTGTTTAGTGGGTCAGGGTCAGGTGGATGAGACCAGTTGTAATTACTTGTTTAGTGGCTAAATAAAAAAATTGAAAAGTTTCCAAGAACTTTATATTCAACTATTAGATTTTCATTAATAATTATAAGAATAAGTTGTCCTATCTAACCTCCTATTCCTCAACTTATTAGGATGACTAATTACATAGGGTCAAATGGATAAAGAAGAACAGTAAATTTGAAATCATACATGCATAAACACAAATGGCTTACTAAAATCCGCTAAGTAATTATAAAAATTTGGAATAAAAGGCAACAAACTATGTTGATATATTGTCTATATTACACTTTAATTACTTACTCTGCAAACTTATAATGCCATTCTCCTGTGAGTGAATCAAGTTCAAATAATTTGCAACTCCATTCTTCATTCTTAGTTTTCCGTTCTCTGGCGGACTGTCTTTGAGCTTCTTCTAAAACACACTTTTCTTGAGTGGCTTCTGTTTGGTCTTTGGCATTTATGGCTCGAGTTACCCGCTGCCAGAGTCTATTACACATGCAAAGATAGTATTAACAATACAACAGGTCAAAAGTCTACAATGAAGAGACTCTAGTGTTTATATGCGCTTTTGACTTTTGCAAAACTTATAGTAAGATACTTAGAAATGAGTCAGAAATAAGAATCAGTGCTTTGAGTAGAGAGGCACAATGGGGACTTTTTTCTCAACAAGAGAAATTTATTACATGAGCTCTTAAATATATCAGTGGGTGGTGTAAAGCTGGGTTGATAGGAATGAAATGAAGAGATCCATCAGTCTCAAATATCTCAAAGATGTGTGCTTTTGACTTTGGATACCCAAATTATCCTGGACTTTTAAAGGTCAAAATCTCTGAAACCAGACTCAAGAACTGTTTTTCATTTAAATATTTCCCAGATTACTTTAATATGCAGCCAGTATTGAAAACCACTGATAAAACACGACTATGAGGTTAAAATTCTATTCGCTATAAAAATTTGGTCTTTTAAGTTAGATAAACAAAAACATATTATCTGTATTCCACCCATCTGGGAAGGTAGAATTTCAAAACTGAAAGAATAACGAATACATGTATGGGATCAGATAGATGTGGACTGAGTCCTAGATTTGCCACTTTTCCACTGTAAACTTAAATTCTATCTAAAAACTTGGTTTTATAACCAGCCGTTATAGGTAAGGTCACAGACTAGTGCTTTTTATTTTTTTCTTTTTTGGCTGTTCAATACTTTATAGATATTTTCTTATTATTTATTGAATCACTGTAAGATACAGTTACAAAGCTGTTCATGATCAGGTTTCAGTCATACAACATTCCAATACCTATCCCTTCACCAGTGTACATTTCCTACCACCACTGTCCCCAGTATCCCTCCTGCCAGCCCCCACCCCCATGCCTGCCTCTATGGGCATTTTTCTTCTTTTTCTCTCTCTACTTTTGGCCATTATGCAATACAGATACTGAGAGGCACCATGTTTGCAGATCAGTCGTTTTTAAACTTTCCACACCTGTTGACTGGCATGTAGACTGATGATTGAAGAACACTCTTAGTCAAAGTTAGCTATGGATGGGAAGTACCATGTAGTTATAACTGAAATAGAATGATCAGAACTGGTACCTACAGATTCTACCTTTTGACATTACTGATTGTTAGAAAAAAAACTACATAGACTTAAAACACAGGAGAGAGAATGACAGGCATATGAGAATAGGTACAGAGGATTAATTTGTTTCATATGCATAAAGCTCCACTACCTCCACTACCCGTCCTATGCTCCAGGACGCTTTCCGAATGCTTGGGCTGAGACTCACACATGAGTGAAGCCCCACAGAACCAGGGAAGTGGATCTCTGTGACCTTGGACTCTAGGCTCAATGGAAACCTCTGCCTGCTCCCACCAATCTTCAGCGACCAAGGGATTAAAACCAGAAGCCCCAACCTAGCCTGCCCTGCTGCTTCCACCAACCTCCGGTGACCCAGGGATTACACACAGAAGAACCACCCTACCGGTACCAGATAAATACATCATCGGAAGACCTCCACTATCTCCACTTCCCAGCCGCCACCAAGATGCTTTCCAGATAGGTACATTTCCTACCACCACTGTCCCCAGTATCCCTCCTGCCAGCCCCCACCCCCACGCCACATCATAAGACACCTTACTGCACCATATTTGATAGGGTTCAAATATGGTTTGAACCATGGGAACACTTGCAAGGGCAATTAGAGGCCGCCCTAAAAGCTCTATCCCTCTCGGAGAGCCTGGCAAGCTACGGAGAATATCCCACTGCACAGCAGAGCCTGGCAAGCTATCTGTGGCATATTCGATATGCCAAAGCCAGTAAATACAATGGGTGTCATTCCCCTGATTCTGAAAGAGCCACCAAATGGTAGCGTTAAGAAGGATGAGGAAGGAGAGGCTGATAAAACCTCAAGGCCAAACTAGGCTGCCAAAACGAAGAAGGACAAAAAAGACTGACTGTACTTTGCACGTACGCTGGAATCGGATGCACCCATCGAGGACCTGATGGTACAAGCGAGAAAGATCAAGTACGACGTCATTGGTCTGACCAAGACAAGAAGGCATCAATCATATCACGCCATTTTCTACACTGGAGAAGAACTGTTCCTCGGAACATGCGACAAAAGAGGTGTCGGTGGTGTCAATGTCTTTGTCAACACAAACTTGGCCATGAGCATTGATTCATTCAAATGCCTAACAACCTGAATTGGACAATTACACTTGAATAGATGTGGCTCACTGCCAGCAGTTTCTATCTTTGTTGTCTATGCACCAACATCCAATTTAATGAAGGAGAAATTGAGAAGTTCTACATGGAGCTGGAAAAGTTCTATAAAGAAGATCACACCTTCTAAAGATGACTGTCAGTGATTTTAATGACAAGATCAAATGACAAGATTAAATGACAAGATCAAATGACAAGATTAAAATGACAAGATTTTAATGACCAAGAGATCAGCCAAAAAACTCCACATGGGGACCCATGGCCTAGAGTGGATCAAACAGGATGAGAGACTGTCTGAGTTCATCATGTCGACTAAGACCATCCATGGTAACTCACAGTTCCAGAAGGCCGAATCTAAACATTGGACATGGGAGTCTACCGGTGGATGGTTCCACAACAAAACTGACCACATCATATTCAATCGATGGTTTTGCCTGACCAATGTCGCTGTTGTCCCAAAATTCCAAATGGGATCGAACCACTGTCTCACCCTCGTGCAAAATTCTACTTCATGGAGTGGGGAGAAAGGGCTGCAAAGTTTAAGAAGAGAACTCCCAGAACGACCACCAACTGGAAATTCTTTGGCTCTATTGCAGCAACTGGTTCAGCACCTCCATGACTGTGTGATGAATGCCGAGAGAGAGATAGCCACAAAAAGATGCCTTCTTCGAAAACTCTTGAGCTCATTCACCAATGTGGCTTGGCACAAGCCTCAGGCAACTGCAAGCGAACATCTGAGCAAAGCAGTGCATATCTCTTTGATAGCCATGTCCACCACACTACATACCAAATTCTGCAGGATGGATATGTCGTTCCCAACATTCTCTCTTCCAAAATCCAACATACCATTTCGTTGGTAAAGAAGCAAACAGCATCTGACCCAGACAAGGTCAGACCTGAACACCTGAACAACCTGCTGCCAGAACTCATCAATACACTGGCTGGGCTCTTCACACCCTACCTGTCTGAATGCAAGGTTCCATCCCAGTGGAAAACCAGCAGTACTGTACTACTGTACAAGAAGGGAGACATCCACGACATTGGCAACTATCACCCGATCTGCCTACTGTCTGTCGTCTACAAGCTGTTCACTCGAGTCATTCTGAGTAGGATTGGCAGAACACTAGATGAAGGACAACCATGTGAGCAAGCCGGATTCTGAAAAGGATTCAGGACGATCGACCATATCCACACAATAACCAAGCTCATTGAGGTTTCTCGGTAGTTCAAGACACTGCTCTGCCTAATGTTCACTGATTAAAAGAAGGCCTTTGATTATGTTGAGACTGAAGAGGTCATCGAAGCCCTAGCCAAACAGAGTGTTCAAACTCAATACATCAGGATCCTCCATGAGCTGTATTACGGATTCACTACCAGGATCTCACCATTCTACAAGGAAGTGATGATCATCCATGTCAAGAAAGGGGTTCCCTCATGGGAAGGGGGGCGTTCCGGTCCGTCCTTCACGCCCTACCGAGGTCACCAGTCACCCCCCACGAGCGGCTCTCCAGCACAGCCACGGCCCCAGAAGCACAAGGACTTAATGCAGAACCCAGCAGCTTGGAGCAGAAAAGTGAACGGACTATGCATTGACCCAGGCCATCAAGTCTGCCGGAGGGGAAAGGGTGTTGCCCCATTCGCCCTCTCCTCTCTGGAAAGAAAGATGGCGGCCACATGGGAGCCTTGTGGACAGCAGGTATGAGCCGGGGGTGTGGGGGCGACTAAAACCTCATGGGAAGGGGGGCGTTCCGGTCCGTCCTTCACGCCCTACCGAGGTCACCAGTTGCCCCCCACGAGCGGCTCTCCAGCACGGCCACAGCCCCAGAAGCACAAGGGCTTAATGCAGAACCCAGCAGCTTGGAGCAGAAAAGTGAAAGGACTATGCGTTAATCCCGGCAATCATTTCTGCCCAGAGGGGAAAGGGTGTTGCTCCCTTCCGCCCTCCTCCCTCTGGAAAGAAAGATGGCGGCCACATGGGAGCCTTGTGGACAGCAGGTATGAGCCGGGGGTGTGGGGGCGACTAAAACTTCATGGGAAGGGGAGCGTTCCGGTCCGTCCTTCACGCCCTACCGAGGTCACCAGGTGCCCCCCACGAGCGGCTCTCCAGCACAGCCACGGCCCCAGAAGCACAAGGACTTAATGCAGAACCCAGCAGCTTGGAGCAGAAAAGTGAACGGACTATGCATTGATCCAGGCCATCAAGTCTGCCGGAGGGGAAAGGGTGTTGCCCCATTCGCCCTCTCCTCTCTGGAAAGAAAGATGGCGGCCACATGGGAGCCTTGTGGACAGCAGGTATGAGCCGGGGGAGTGGGGGCGACTAAAACCTCATGGGTCGGGGGGCGTTCCGGTCCGTCCTTCATGCCCTACCGAGGTCACCAGTTGCCCCCCACGAGCGGCTCTCCAGCACGGCCATGGCCCCAGAAGCACAAGGACTTAATGCAGAACCCAGCAGCTTGGAGCAGAAAAGTGAATGGACTATGCGTTGATCCAGCCCATCAAGTCTGCCGGAGGGGAAAGGGTGTTGCCCCATTCGCCCTCTCCTCTCTGGAAAGAAAGATGGCGGCCACATGGGAGCCTTGTGGACAGCAGGTATGAGCCGGGAGTGTGGGGGCGACTAAAACCTCATGGGAAGGGGGGCGTTTCACTCCGCCCTTCACGCTCTACCGAGGCCACCAGTTGCCCCCCACGAGCGGCTCTCCAGCACGGCCACGACTCCAGAACACAGAAACCAATTTCTTAACTATCTGACTTTCAGTAGAAATACTTCCAGGGTCAATAAGTAAAATAGCAGAAATCCAAAACCAACATTTAATTCTTGAACCCAGCTGGAGAAAGCAAATCACTCCACAATGCTTTTTCAGCATGTCTGATTTGGGGGGGGGGGGTAAACTCTAAATAATAGTGGTGAATCTTTTATTGAAACAATCTAATCAAAGCGGATAGAGTGTTAACTAGAATTCATCTGCCTCACAGGGACGGGGAGGGGTGGGGGGTGGGGTTTTATTGGGGTTCTTCATGGGACAAAATAAGTATTGGTAAAGGGAAATGTGTTTGATATTTGCATGACTGAGACATAAACCTGAAAGCTTTGTAACCTTTCCCACAGTGATTCAATAAATAAAAAAAAAAAAAAAAAAAAAAAAAAAAAAAAAAACATTAACCTATAAAAAAAAAAAAAAAAAAAAAAAAAAAAAAGAAAGGGGTTCGTCAGGGTGACACCATTTCACCGAAACTCTTTAGTGCCACCCTCGAGAATGTCATGTGACGACTAGAATGGGAAGGAATGGGAGTGAAGATAGACAGTTGGCAGCTACACCACCTCCGTTCCACTGATGACATCATTCTAATAACACCAAACATTAGCCAAGCGGTACAAATGCTGGCCAACTTAGACCGTGAGTGTGAAAAGTTTGGACTGCAGCTGAATCTCACAAAGACAATGTTCATGAGAAACAGACTCGCTCCTGATGTTCCATTCAGTCTCAATGAAATGAACATCTCTGAATGCAGCAGTTATGTGTACCTAGGTCGAGAAGTCAACATGACGAATGACCTGACATCTGAGTTGCGCAGGAGGCAGAGAGCGGCTTGGAATGCCTTCAAGAGCATCAAAGAAATAGATAAGAGGATGAAGAACCTCCGGCTCTGGGCACACATCTCTTTGATTCCACTGTTCTCCCTGCAATAACATACACCTCAGAGACCTCGGCCCTATGAAAACAGGATGAGAACGCTACTCGGGTCTCCCAAAGAGGAACTGAAAGAGCTATGCTTGGAGTATCACTCAAGTGAGAGAAAGAATCCGGAGTTCTGACTTCCGTCCATGGTCAAGAATCAGGGACGCTGTCTCATTTGCCAAGGCGTCGAAAATCACATGGGCTGGACATGTAATGAGATTTGGAAATGACCTTTGGACTAGAGCCATTACTGACTGGATTCCATAGGATGTTAAAAGATCGCATAGCCATCCACCTATAAAGATGGTCAGACTTCTTCGTCAAACCCTGAACGATCAGTTTGAGGCTCTTCATGTTCCTAGAACAAGCAGATGCTATTGGGCTACACTAACATGCGACAGGGATGAATGGAGATGTTACTGGCACCCACTTGAGCAAATTGATGAGTAATGAGATGTTAAGTGATAAAGTGCATAAAGCACCTCTTATAGTGTTTCTCTCTCTCTCTCTCTCTCTCCCTCTCTCTCTCTCTCTCTTTTAAACACTAAACTGCTTCCTTTTACTAACTGAGAATAAAATAAAATAAAACCATATATGTATAATACTTTGGGTTGAAAAGCATAATCAAGAAATTCATGACATAGGAACAGAAACTATGGCCTTAACTGTTATTTATACACATTTAGTGGCATTATTCTTGTATTTTAAAAAGGAAGCAGAATAGATTTTATAGCACTTCCTTCACACAGAATTATGCACACCTAACCTAGTCTGCTAGGTAAAACTGCCAGGTAAAAACCAAGAATATCAATATTAGCACTACAATTTTAGGCAAAAGAGGTTTTTTTGGTTTTTTTTTCCCCGTTTCTGATAAATCCTGTAGCATATAAGAAAGGAACAATGAAAGTTTCAGTTACAGAGAAATATAACTTTGATTACATTCATTTGACAATTATAAGTGCCAAGACAGAATCCTATCACATTTCACAAATGTTACATTATTTTGTAGAATTAAAATATGACTTGAAGGCAGAGAAAAGAAAACCCAACACCGAGGGATAAAATTTTTTTTCTTTCATCTTCATGCATTTAACTGAAAAATGAATACTTACTTCTCTGATTCAAAATCTCCTTGCTCTTCATATTTTACAGTGTGCCTTATTAGTCTCCATTGCTTAATGTCTGGTGTTGGATTCCAGAAAACCTCTGAATTATCAGTCTTTTTCTCATTAATAAAAACTTCACTATCCTATATTGAAATAAAATTAAAATGTTATTGTTTAGAACTCTAGATCAAATTTCATTCTTTTTTCTCTCTTCTTTTTGTTTTTGCTAACTATAAGGCAGAAAATAGCAATTACCAGGTCACATAGTGGGAATGCTAACTAGTATCATGGCCATTTTTATTAAAGTCCTTCTTAACAATCAATGACATAAATGTGAGTTTAGATCAACAGATAAATAACTAAAAGCTACTACTTTTAAATACCATCTATATTTTTTCCATATTCCTCAAAGAATTGTTATCTAATTGGAAGTGTTTCTTTATTCTAAGTCAGAGTCAGGCTGAAATTTTTGTTCCATCACTGAATTACCGGTGTTTTCTAGATATGTTTCTTCCTCTGGAAAATGAGAAAATAACAGTATTCACCCTGTAGGGCAATTATATTGACTATCAAATTAATTAAATCAGTAATTTTTAAACAAAATCTTTGAGGGAACTACATCTGTTAGAAATCAAGAAACATGCTATGCTGGGGATTAAACCCAGAGCTCCTGCATGCCTTTCTTGGAGTCATTTCCCAGCTCTATAAGTGCTATATTAACATTTTAAAATTTCATTAATCAGAGATTTTGAAATCATAAAATGTTACTTAAAATATCACTGGTAATAAACACCAAAATATTTGTTCCAAGCTGAAGTTTACTTTCTTTGGACACTGGTACTTTAGGCAATGAAATACTTACCCAATGGCCTTCCAAAGTAGCTAAGACTTCCTTTCCCAATTTAAGTTTTCCTGATATTTGATTAACACAGTCACTGCTACCTAAAAATGGCTTTTAAAAGAGAAAAGTGTTAAAAACCATTTTATTATTACACATTTATATGCAATGTAGACAAAAAACCATAAATGTAATTGTATAGGGATTGTGCTACTGATGAAATGCTAACTCATAATTCAGTTCAAAGAACTTTGAATTTGCTGCTGTGAAAAAAATAGACAAGAAAGAGATTGCATCTAGAAAAATTACATTTCTATAGCTGACTAATTGATATTCTTATAACTGACTAATATGTTCTCTTCTGACTGAAGAAATATACTCTCAATGTTGTAATACATTAATCAAGAACAAGTCAGTAAACCTAAGGAATTTAAACTCCACTACTGAAGAAATAACACCTCCTTCAAAACAAAATAGTAAAGCAATACTCAACCAAAAACTCCACAAAACATAAACTCTGGCCATACTCCAAGAAACAAAATTTGACTTACTACATTTTTTTCTTTTACTAACTTCTCTCAGAGACAAAATTCAATGCACCAATCACCCTTAATGACCATAAAGATATCATAACTTAAATATCTTTTTGCCAGGATTTTCAAGTATATGTGAAATTATTTGCTAAGATGAAAAAAAATCAAGCAAAGGGCAAAGCATCAAAGCATCAAATTATACTAAAAAGAGATCCTTCTTTGTAGAGAAAAGTTGCTACTGGAGTTGCTATTGCAACTCTGGAGCAATTTAGTAATAAATGCTAGGTGGGTTTTTTTTTTTTTTTTGCTCTGTTTTGGGGTCATAACTAGCCAGTACTTCTGGTTCTATACTCTAGGTTCACTCTTTTACTCTTGGCATGTTCTGGTGTCATACGGAGTGCCAGCTATCAAACCTGGGCCAGCCATATGCAGGGCAAATGCTCAACCAGTTGTACTAAAATTTCAGCTTCAATAACATGTTAGTTTATAGAAATCTTAGCTTATAGTAAAAATATAATTTACTATTCTCCCACTATAACTGACACTGTGGAAGATTTTATATTTTCCTCTAACTCTGAAGCACAAAATTTTTCCAAGGTGGCATCAAACTGTATCTTCTCCCTCCAGCCCACAAGCTCTTCCTTAAATCATTCACCCATTGAGAAGTGGGGTCTATATTCCTTCACCTTGAATGTGGGTGGATTCACAATTCCTCAATGATTAGAGGATAGTGGAAGATATGATATTTGACTTCAGAGGTTCGGTCATGGATAGAGAGACAAGATTACCATGTTCATGCCAGGCTTTAAAGAATAAGGCACTGGGGAAAGCCATGTACAAAGGTGCCCAGATTAATAGTCCTAGATCTGTGGTCATCTCACCCCAGTTTCTAGGCAAAAATTATGAACTTTCAGATGATCCAGGGTCCTACTGTCAAATCTCTTGTAATCTGCAAGTCTTAAATAACTGAAGCAGCAAACATCATGTAGCAGACACATCTCCAACAGGATCAGAGTTGTTTTGTTGTATTTGCTGACATGCAGAACTCCAAGGATCTGAAGGCAGCTGTTTTCAGTTTGTGAGTTTTAGAGTCAGTTATTATGAACAACTAGGAACTAACAGAATTCTGTCTCAGTGTACGAAGCTAGCACAGCAGGTAGGGCATTTGCCTTGCATGCAGCTGGCCTGGGCTCGATTCCTCCATACCTCTCGGAGACCCCGGCAAGCTATAGAGAGTACCCCGCCCGCACGGCAGAGCCTGGCAAGCTCCCCGTGATATATTCAATATGCCAAAAACAATAACAAGTTTCAGAATGAAGACGTTACTGGTTCCCACTTGAGCAAATTGATAAACAATGGGAGGACAGTGCTACAGTGCTACATAATTTACTGAGAAATTTCTACACATTCCTTAAATCTCACATCCTTTATGCTATCAATTTTATTAACTAAAAATTAAAACAGATAGTGATGGCTCTATGTTGTTTTGAATCATTCGAGGCTATCCTTTCAATAGTTGTGTGGTTTGCTTTGTACTTGTGCTATAGGAGATTGAACTCAAAAGCCATAAACATGCAAGGCAAGTGTCCTGCTCTGATCTATATCCAGAGCTCAAATTTTGTGTTCCTATAGTTAGTCCTTAATTAGGAACTAAACTTTGCTCTTTCTGTTTTGTTTTGTTTTTGCTTTTGGGCCATACCTGGCTGTGCTCAAAGCTTACCCCTGGCTCTACACTCAGGGATCACTCTTAGAAGACTCAGGGACCATATGGGGTGCTGGGGATCGAACGTGGGTCAGCTGCATTAGAGGTAAGAAACCTGCCCACTATACTACAATCACTCTGGCCCCTAAACTGTATGCTTTGCACGCGGCTGACCCAGCCGACCCGGGTTCGATTCCTCCTCCCCTCTCGAAGAGCCCAGCAAGCTACCAAGAGTATCTCGCCCGCACTGCAAAGCCTGGCAAGCTATCCGTGACGTATTCAATATGTCAAACACAGTAACAAGTCTCACAATGTTAATGGGCCTGCTCGAGCAAATCGGTGAACAACAGAAGGACAGTGACAGTGATTAATGTAATATCATTCTCCTTTAATTAGGCATGCCTTCTATCATTCTATACAAACCTTTAGTTTGAATTCAAGTATTGCACTATATCCAGTTTTTTGACATGTAATATTGACTGTTCCACCAAGCTCCAGTGTCATGGTGCCATAAAGAATTCCTAAGGAAAAAAGTTTTTAAAATTGTTGCAGAAAACACTAATAAGAAGAGAAATTTATAATAGATTTTTCTAAAAATAAAATACTTTTAATGATCAATATATTTATAATACAAATAATTACTACATAAATATTAATTATCATTTATTATTTATGGGCATTCTGCTCCACTCACTAAAAATTAAGTTAGTATTTGAAAAGATAACAACTGATTCCTATTATTATAGATCACATATTTGCAAATCCACAGATTCCTGGCAACTCCAAAATCGACATCTATGTACTGTTTTCGTTACTATGCCCATACAAGAAGTGGCAAACCCTTTGACTTGCCTAGCATGAACATTCTAGCTAGGGCCTCCTACTGTAAGGGCCCTCCCACAACATATTCATTTTGAAGTATACTTTGTGCCACTATTTTTGTCCTTTTCTTGGTTGGTAATTTTACTGTTGAAAACGACTCTTATGAGTCATGATGAAATGGCATCTTCATGGTACTCTGAACACTGCAAGGGTGATTCTGGTTGTCCTCAGGCCAAAAATACTGAGCCCAAGCATAAGAAAGAATCTGGCCCACACAGTCAGGCCCTGTGTCACCAAAGAGTGTTCCCAGGCCTGAAGTACTGTCAGGAAGCCCCTCCCCCAAATAAAGAAGAGCCAGATTAGCACTGATTGTTTGAGGAAAATGTGAGAAGAGGCTCCCAGGAATTATACTTTGGTTCCTCTAAGAGCAATGATTACACTAATTCAGGGTTTGTTATAGAACATGACTGCTGTGAATAAGAATCAACTGTTTAGAACAGACAAATGCAATTTAAAAAATTTGCTCAATCAGTTCTGTGGCTTAAAGTTAGAACATTTCCATTTTTGAGAGAAAAGGTAGGGGGAGGGGAGGGAGACAGAGACAGAGAGAAAGAGAATGAATGTGATTATCTGTTCTCAGACTAAACTCCAAAAGCAGTCTTCATATATGCAAGCACATAGTGCTAATTTAAAAGAAAAAATAAAAAGGAACAGGAAAAAAGACCAAGAGTTTTTGCATACTTATTTGGCAACGAAACTCTTCTTTCGTGAAACCATTTGTGAGACTAATAAGAGAGCACACTTTAGAAAATAAACATGGGTGAAAGGAATTACTTCCTATTTTGTTCACAAAGTTGTAATAATTTTCCATGTAATAAAATGCTCTTGATATGAAAAACTTTGCCACTACTATGAAAAAAGTTTTCCTGTAGTTAGCTGGGTATGGTATGGGTATCTATGTAAACTGTTGTTTTACTTATTCCAAAAGATGTAGCACTGTAGTAGCACTGTCCTCAGGTTGTTCATCGATTTTCTCGAGCAGGCACCAGTAACATCTCCATTGTGAGACTTGTTGTTACTGTTTTTGGCACATCAAATACGCCACAGGGAGCTTACTAGGCTCTGCCGTGCAGGCAGGATATTCTGGGTAGCTTGCCAGGCTCTCCGGGAGGGGCAGAGGAATCGAACCCGGGTCCGCTGCATGCAAGGCAAATGCCCTACCTGCTGTGCTGTCGCTCCAGCCCTCAAAAGATGTAAAATTTAAAAATATGTTCTTACCACTTTAATTTTTCAAATACTTCACATTTAGTTCAAGATTACACCTGAAGCTCTAAGAATGATCTGCCCGAGCCACAGGTTTGCTAATATTCTATGTAGTACCAAGTAAATGGGAGCCACCAAGACCGGAACCTTAGCAAGCTTACCAAATGCTGGGGGTTTGCTATAGAGAACACTCTTACCCCTATCCTTGAGTTTTCTAATTTGTGAAATAAAATCATGTAAACTGATGTCTGTTTTATTTTTTTTCGGGGGTGGGGGTGGCACACCCGTCACTGAGCAGGGGTTACTCCTGGCTCTGCACTCAGGAATCACTCCTGGTAGTGCTCAGGGAACCATGTGGGGTGCTGGGATCAAACTGTGCCTACAGAGTGCAAGGCAAATGCCTTACCTACTGTACTAACTCTCCAGCTCCACCAATTTGTTTTTAATGTATCAATTCCTAAAATAGGAGATAATCATTTTAAACTTATTTTAAAGCAATGGGTTAGAAAGGACAGTGCACATGATGCCCAAGTCAAGTGTCCTTGCTCTATAACTGCAAGTAAGTTATCTCTTCTCCTTTCTTTAAAAAAAAGTAAATAACTTTATTTAAGACATGCAAGAGGTGGGAAAGTGAGAAACAGAAGAAGGGGGAAAGAGAGTGAAGGAAAGAAAAGGGGGGAGAGGGAAAGAAAACAGGGAAGAGAGAAGAGAGTATAACAACCAAAATATAGTATGCAGTAAGTTAACCTTAGTGTCTCAATTCCTCATCCATAAAACAGGGACAATATTCTAAACTTTAGAGAACTGCTGAAATGATGAAATGAGTTTACAGATACACAGAATAGCTGAATGCTTGGTCAAAAATCATAGTATTCTTTAATTTTTATCTGCAGACTAAATAAAGGGGGGAAAATAACTTTTAAGAAATTGTCAAATAATGATGGTACCTAGAAATTCAGTGTATTAAAATTTGAAAGAGGGGTGGTGGTGAGAAGATGGAAATACATTTGATTTAACTAATCCAAAATAATGACCAGTTTAGTGAATTTTAAATCCTGTATATAAGGCCACAGAGAGAACTGAGCGGGCTCAGCACATGCTTTCCGTGCATGAGAGAAGCCCAGGTTTAGCCCCAGTAAATGCCTCCTCAGACAGAGCCAGGAGTAGCTTCTGCCCCACACCCTGACTCCAATGCACATTTGGCAAATGAAATTCTATTATAAAATAACCTTTTCCAACAAAACTGTGCCACAAGTTCACTGAATGTGATTTAATTCACCACAGGAATGTACAACAGATACCAAGAATTCCAAGTGTTTATAAACAAAGGACACTTTCAAACAAAAGGATGGCTCTATCAATCTCAAAACATAAGCCATTCTGGCCATACACATTTACTTAAAAAGAAAGTGTAAGGGATATAGCTCAAGTATGAGAAATATTAGGGTGTCAGGATAGACTACTACCTGAGTAGTCTAAGGTTTCAGACTCAAGCTCTGCTTCGCCAAGTATGAAAAATATTTACCTTTACAATGAGCATACGGCATTGTCATTACATAATCTTCACCTCTATTCAAGAACGTTAACCGTGCTTCTCCTTCCAATATTGCAGACAATGAGTTTCCTGAAACAGTTTGTAAAATTTTACAAAACTAAATCAAACAGGACATAGTTAGAATACCTACCCATTAATTATAATCTTAAAAGTGATAAATTAAATCAGGGAACAGTGTATAAGAATGGAGCACAAACCAAGGCAGGCAGAGGTCCAAGTTCGGTCACTGGCACCATATGGCCCCGACCACTGCATGGAAGCCCACCACCCCTGCCACCCCTGCCCAATAAAACTGACATTCAATTTCTATATCCATTTTAAGTGTGCCTTCAGATGGTCTTGACAACTATGTCCAGTCATGTAACCTCTAATACCACAATTAAAATGAAAACTTTCTATCAACACGAAAGGTTGCCCCTTGCTCTTTAGCAATCAATCCATCCTTTGAGCCTTAGGAAACCATCAGTCTGGTTTTTTTTTTTTCCACTGTGATTTTACCAATTTTAAAATTTTGTAGAGATGACATCATAGAATGTGTACTCCATTCTGCTGAACTACTTTTATTTAGCAAAATGTTTTTAATTTAAGCGAACTGTTCTTATCAACCTTTTCTCCTTTTTGTGAGGAACAGTTAGCAGATAGCATTTCTATATTTGTTGGTGGCCATTTCAGTTGGATCAGTCATGACTTACTATGAATAATGCTCCTATAGCATTCATGTCAAGACTTTGTATAATCACAGAATTTCACTTCTTATTTTAATACTTAGGATTGGAATTTCTGCATTTATATATGAGTCTATGTATTTGAGTACCTGGGTCTGTGTGTGTGTTTATGTGTGTTTTAACCAAAATTAAGTATCACTACCGAACAATTCCTGGATTATTTCCCACAGGGGGCAGGGGACGGGTTTCCAGAGTTGTATCCTGTTTACCTATTAAAAATTAAACTGAAGAAAAAAATGTATTACTACTGATTGGCCCTGAACCAAGTATTTAAATGTACTTGGATCCCTTCTCTATTCAAAAACTAAAATAGAAAAACTGACCCTTCTCAGATATACTGAGGTGAAATAAAAAACTTTGCTAGTGAAATTATTCTCCATCTTTGCTGGTAGACATCATTCTCAACTCAAGTTGTCTGCATGCCAATAAAGTTCCTTTTTTGAGGGTTGGACTACAACAGATAGTGCACACTTTGTATGAGGGAAGCCCTTGTTCAATCCCTGACATGGTGTGGTTGCTAGTCACTAATTCAATGCTGGAGGTGTGGCTCACTCTTCTCCTCAATAAAACCCCAAATTTTAGAAGCGCTAAAGATTAGAGATACACTATGTTTGATGGAAGATGAATTTCACAATCAGCTGTGAAACTTCATGTAGTTAAATACACAGGCTGATGAAATGAAGCACACCTGAAGCTTATAACACAATGTTACTGCAATTCAAAAAAGTTCATTATTGTCTTTTGTAAATGGTATTCATGATGATAGTCATATATTTATGAATAGGCAAAGAAAAACATCATAAAAAGCATTATGCAAGTAAATATAAATCTTAACAGGATATATAAATTTCACACCGTAAACAGTCCAAGACACTAATAAAAATTAACAGAAAAATACTATCTTTCCCCTACCAGAAAAACATGGAGACTGAAACAAAGGGAAACTCACCATAGAACTTAGACTTAGCAAGGATACTGCCACTAAGGCAAAATCCATCTTTCCGGTTACTAACATAAAAGGCAGATATTGGTGGATGATGGGACACCTATTAAGTATAGAAAAAAACAAAGTACAATAAACATATTATTGCGCTATCAAAATTTTTAAGTTTTTAATGTATACTTTACAAACCAACAAAAAACATTTTAAGAATTCCATATTAATAGTTGTATAGCCATTCGTGTGTGTGTGTGTGTGTGTGTGTGTGTGTGTGTGTGTGTGTGTTACACCCAGCAGTGCTCAGGGGTTACTCCTGGATCGGCACTCAGAAATTACTCTTGGCAGTGCTCAGGGGACCATATGGGATGCTGGGAATAGAACCCGGGTCGGGTGCATGCAAGGCAGATGCCCTACCCACGGTGCTATTGCTCCAGCCCCTGTATAGCCGCTCTTAACAGAGGCTCCCAAGCTTATTTGGTCTACCACCCACTTTTCAGAAAAAAAAAAAAATCAAGTCTGTAACCCACTGAAAATACTTCTTCTTTTTATTTTTCTTTTTGTCTTATGGGCCACACCCTGCAGTGCTCAGAATCCATTCTCTGGGTTAACTCCTAGTAGTACTCAGGGGATCATAAGTGGAGATTGAGCTAGGGTCATCAGTAAGCAAGGCAACTGCATTAACTCTGTGCTATTTCTCCAGGCCCCAATTGTAACGTTAGCCTCACTGGACATTATAATCAGCTAAGAACTCCACAGAAATGGTGCTTGGCTGAATTGGAATACATTATATTTTTATTGCTTTTTTGGGGTCCCATCCAGCGATACTCAGGGGTTACTCCTGGCTTGGCACTCAGGAATCATTCCTGGCAGTGCTTGGGGGACATATGGGATGCTGGGGATAGAACACGGATTGGCTGCATGCAAGGCAAACACCCTATCCACTACTTCTCTTCTTTTCTTCTTCTTCTTTTTTTTTTTTAAGTGAAGCAAAATAGTTTTTTATTGGATGAAATTTACTTAGACATGAGAGAAGAGTAAGAGAGGAAAACATTATCAGGTGAGAACACAGGCTTATTCAGAATGGAAAAAAAAGCAGAAAAAAAGAGAGATACATATTCAAGAACATAGGCTTGAAATCGTACACTTGGGAAACACTGTAATAAGAGTCTCACGAGAAAAAAGCATGCCTCTGTAAAGTATGTTTCTCTTAAAATGTCGCAAAGTGGATCTTTGTAGAAGTGCCCTAAGATCCATTCACCATGGTATCCCTCTATCCCTTTCATTATCCCTGAAAGGTCAGCTTACATATTGTGAACAACACTTTGGAAAAGGCCAGGTAGTGAGAAACTAAATTCCTTTCTCAGATGTAAGTGATGAGCTGAGAACTGAAATCTTCAAGCCTAATCAAACCTTCAGCTATCAAAATGGACGGACTTCTTAATTGCAACCTTCTGAGAAGACCTGAGACAGAGCCTGTCGGCTAAGCAGCCTTGGTTACTGAACCTCAGCATATCAGATTATATGTCTGTCTAGGCATTAATCTGTTAAGCAGTAATAAATACCTAACACCGTAGTGAGTCATCACATGGATTACTGAATAGATTTTAGTCAACTACCAAAGCTCTGATTAATATGTTTTTTAGAGATCTACCATTTCAATATGTACACACTTAAAGTTCTATCTTTTTATGGGGGGAGGTGGAGTGATAGCACAGAGGGTAGGGCATTTGCCTTGCATGCGGCCGACCGGGCTGACCTGGGTTCGATTCCTCCGCCCCTCTCGGAGAGCCCGGCAAGCTACTGAGAGTATCTCACCTGCATGGCAAAGCCTGGCAAGCTACCTGTGATGTATTCGATATAACAAGTCTCACAATGGAGATGTTACTGGGCTCGCTCGAGCAAATCGATGAACAATGGGAGGACAATGCTACAGTGCTACAGTGTGTGTGTGGGGGGGAGTGGGGGAGGGTTCACAACTGGTGATGCTCAGGGGTTACTCCTAGCTCTGCACTCAGAAATTACTCCTGGTGGTGCTTGGGGGACCATATGGGTCAGTCGCATGCAAGGCAAACCCTCTACCCATTGTACCATCACTCTGGCCCCACATTTAAAGCTCTAAAAGAGGTAAGGCCAAAATAATTTAACTCTTCTAAATATTTTTAACTTAATGAAGAATTATAGTGAATTAATAGGCAAGGTATTATCATCATTATTAAACAAATTAAGACTCATAAATGTTTTCAGTCTGAGGTGCTCAAACAATGAAAATCCTAAGGGAAGAGTAAGATTTTTCAAATGATATATGGTTTCCTCAATCTCCTTACATATAAGGGGTTATAATATGAGCCACTATAAATAAGAATGTCATATTCCTCATGCCATTAGAATGGGAGAGGATTCAAAATCTTTAATATAGAGGTATCCTGGTCTAAATTATTGAATGCTTGAAACTAAGAATTTTTTTTTGTTTACTATGTGTACAACAAAAGTGGGGAAAATATATCTTTAAGAAGCTAGCAAACCAGTTACAGAAATATTCTGTAAAAAAAGTTAAATACTGTGCTAAAATAACAGATTAAAGAACAGTCACGAAAGCAATACATAATTTTGTGAAGGGAGAAGTCACTGGATGCTAGAGATGGCTCCTGAGTGATAATTAGCTCATGACTTATGAAGAATAGTTGAGAAGAAATATTGGGGTAAGAAAAATAAATTTAAATATAATTAGACAAGGAACTATAATTATCAGGTTATATAATTATGTATAGTTAGATATAAGTGCAATGGAGGGCATATAATTTGAGATAAATTTAGAAAACCTAAATGTGGACAAATGGGTGTAAATTTTATTTGGGAACTGAGGAACCCTGAAGAACTTTTTTTGGTACAGAGTCATCCTCATTAGTGCTTGGAGAGGTTCAATGGCTATTGCTGGCGATGGTTGTTCCATAAGTACAGCCCGATGGTGTGGTACTCAGGCTTAGAATAACTACTGGATCACCAGGGCAACCCTAACAGTATTCAGGGGCCTTTGTGCTATAAGAATCAAATTCAGGGCCTCCTGTATGAGAGTCATGTGCTCTGTCTGCCACTTGAGCAATTTTCCTGGTACCTAGTTTAGAATTTTATATATGATAAAAAAAAGTGTTTTGGAAATAGGAATTTGATCAAAAAACTGGGGATAAGCTAGAGAGGCACATGGGATAAGGTGTTTACCTTGCACACAGCAAACCTGGTTTAACCCCTGGTATTCCCTATGGTCCACTGAGCCTAACCAAATGATTCCTAAGTACTGTGCCATGAACAAGCCCTGAGCACCACCAGGTATGGCTCCCAAACAAACAAACAAACAAACAAACAAAGAAAACAAAAAGAAAAAAAAAGAGGAGAGGGGTCAGACAGGAAAAATATTTACTTTTGATCACAGTATCCTATAACTATAATAAAATTACTTTTAAATATGGTACTATTCATTACTAAATAGTTAAATATGTATCACGTTCTTTACTAAATGGTTAAATGTGCACTATCATATGGGCACCAATAATAAAATTCATCCACAGAATTTAGTGAATTAGTATATCTATTAAAAAATTCCAATAATGGAGCCAGAATGGTAGTATTCTGATTAGTGCTTGGAGAGGTTCAATGGCTGCCTTGCACACAGCCAGTGTGGTATCCATACGATCCTCTGAGCACCACCAGTGATCCCTGAGTATAGAACTAGGAGTAAGCCCTGAGTACCATTCAGTGTGCTTTCTTCCCTACTCCCAACACCCTCAAATCTCAATAACTTCCGAATTAGTTTTTCTTTTCTCTATAACATGCATGTCTAGTACCTGTTCAGCAATATAAAAGGTTTTGCTGTTTGTTCTGGGATGAATCCACAAGCAACGGAAAGTCTCACCAAGTATTGGATTATAAGGTTTCTTCAATCCCTAGTAAAATACACACAAATTTAAAATGATAAATACAGAGGATCTGAATTATTTTATACCAGTTAAAATAGATTTAATTAAACATTTATGAGCCAGGTTTATAAAATTTCACAGTAGTGTAATGAGATGAAATGACTTCAATTACAATATAGGTCTAGTGACTAAATGTTTGCAATTTTACTAGCTCAAAGATTTCTTGTAGTACAATTATTAATTAAAAAAAAGTTAAAGATCCCATTTAAAAAAACCCATATAAGACAAAAGAAAATACCTTTGGCTTTTTATAAAATCCTGACAAATACCACTTTACTACTTTCTTCAAACGGAAATAAGGATTTTCTTCAAGAGCAGCCCTAAAACACAAAATGATAAACACAGAATTGTGACTCATTAATCTTTAGAGACACGTGTACTTACACCATAGGGGAAGGGGCAGCAGATGGCATTTCTGGCTATAAAGGTGGAAGAAAAAAACCCTGGAGCAGCACAAGGAGATGAACAAGAAAGGGAAGACATTTAAGCAGAAACAGAAAAGAAACTCATGAAAATTAAAAGCAAAGACTATGGGAATGGCTTGCTGGTCATAGATAAAATTTATACTGTTAGGTAAAAAAAGTATACTGTTTCTTTGCCTGGGACAATAATGACCCTGAATTCCATTTAAATATCTAGATATGCTGTTAATCCTATTGCTACCAATATCTAGAAAACTGTCTTGGATGGGAGAGGGAGAAGGAGATGGAGGGGGTGGGGGAGAGAGAGAGGGAGAGGGAGAGAGTCAGATATCACCTCATTCCTAAGATGGCCATCATCAAAAAGATGGGCAATATGAATGCAAATGCATATGAATATGAAAGAAAGGGAGCCTTGAGTACAGTGTTTGTGGGACTATAAATTGATACAACCACTAATGAAAGCAGTATAGAGAGCCCACAAAATTAAAAATGGAACTACTAAATGAACTAGTGAACTAAATGAACTACTAAATGAATATATTCTACTTCCCAGAATATATTCAAAGGAAACAAAAATACTAGCCCAAAGAGATATTTGCACCCTCATTAATAGCAGCATTTTTTTTGTTTATTTTTTTGATCACATCCAGCGGTGCTCTGTTCTTACCCTGATTCTGTACTCAGAGCCAGGCAATGCCTGGGGATCATATTGGGTGCCAGGGATAAAACCCAGGCTGGCTGCATGTAGAAAAACACCCTACCCACTATACAACCACTTTGGGCTCAATAGCAGCACTATTTTTAACAGTCAAGTCATTGAAACAAACCTATGTGCCTATAAATAAATGCAGATAAAGAAATTTTAATATATAGTCACAATTCACACTGATAAATATGTTGGGATGAACATATATATAATGGCTGTCCCAACAAGCTATATTATTTAGACTAGATGTGTAGTTTATTGGTTTGTATAACTATACTCTACAACATTCACACAACAACAAAATTGCCCAAGGATGTACTTCTCAGAATGTTTTGTTGTCATTAAGAATGTATGAATGTGCACAAACACAAAGGACTTTTATTTAGTCATACAAATGATGAAATTCTTTAATTTGCAATAATATGGATAGATCTCGAGAGCATCATGAAAGATGAAGGCAGCTAGAGAAAGATAAACACTGTATGATCTGACTTAGAATTTTTTTTTAAATCCCCGAATTAAAATAAACTCATGAAAGTAGATCAGACTTGAGGTTAATTATCAGCAGAATGAACTGAAGGAAAGTGCTCAAAAGTAAAAACTCACATTTTTACTTATACTTTTAAGATTAATGCTCCTGTCCATAATTGGGTTCAATTCCTCTGTCCCTCTCGGAGAGCCCAGCAAGCTACAGAGAGTATCCTCCCACAGGGCAGAGCCTGGCAAGCTTCCTGTGGTCTATTATATATGCCAAAAACAGTAACAACAAGTCTCACAATGGAGATGTTACTGGTGACCGCTCGAGTGAATCGATGAACAATGAGAGGACAGTGCTACTTTTAAGATTAATAAGCAACAGGGCTATAATACAACGTACACACAACATGACTGTCTCTAACACTACTGTATGATATATAAGAAACTTCTTAAGACTAAAAACCCTTAAGAACCGATAAGGCAATGAGAATTTTTCCTTCTGCATTTTTTATGACATGAGAAAATGTAGCTGCTGAACGTTTTGTGTTAATTACTTCAAAATATACATAAATCACAAAATGTGTGCATTCATGCTGTGCATCTCAAACTCACAATGATGCATGTCAATTATTTCCCCAAACTAGAAAAATTAACATAAATATAATATTTATATAAATATAAATTCTCCCTCACATATATATTTCAAGCTAACAACGTAGTATGAGATGTAGGTGAAAAGTACAGTTGATATTAGGTGTTTTTTGCTTTTTGGGTCACACTTGGCAACCCTGGCTCTAAACTCAGAAACTATTCATGGTGGAGACTGAGGACTGAATCTGGATTGGCTGCATACAAGGCAAACACCCTACCCAATTTACTATTGCTCCAGCCCCAAACTTGATGTTTAAAGCAGATGATAATTGGGCTGGAGAGAGCACAATAGGCTGAAGACATGCTGTGCATGCAAGAAGCCAGGTTGATCTGTGGCACCACATGGACTTCTGAGCACTGAGCAAAGATCCAGAAAGGGCCCTGAGTACCACCCAGGACATGGTCCAATGCCAAAACAAACAAAAAACACCAAGAATCTCATAGCAATAATATTTTAAGTATAAGTTCTGATAATGTTTCCTCATTTTTACTATTATTATCACAAAGCATAAAAAATGTTAAACAATTTAAAATCACTCAAAAGATTGTAACTATTTTTAGCCTTCAGCTTCCCCTTAATGTGCTACCAAGGGATTTTCCAGACTGATTGAAGGTATTAGTCATTCTAGTGGGAGCAAAAGAGTAATTTTCCTTTCAAAAAAAGAAATTTTCAGAAATCTTGACTCAGCTGCCCCTTTTCCATTGCTATAAACTCTGCACAAAACACTGAGTGCACATGCCAAAAGTGAATTTTTATGTTCTTCTCTTTTTAAAAAAACAATTATTTACAATACAATTCAACTTTCTAAAGATCTACTATGATTTCTTTTTAAAATAACGTGTGAAATAGAGTATGCTAGACCTAGGCTTACTACTGATTGTGCCAAGTAGAAAGGCTACTCTTTGGAAAGTCACAATCCTGATTTTCTCCTCCTATCTTAGTTTTAATTCTCTTATCTTACTTAAAAAATTATAATCAAAATTGTAGATATAATCAAAATGGAAGCAATTTAAAAAAGTATAGTTCTTACCACTGTACCATTTCTCTAGTTGACTTTTAGCTTCCAGTTTATTTATTTTGGCTTTTTTGGTGACACCTGGCGATGCACAGGGGTTACTCCTGGCTCTGCACTCATGAATTACTCCTGGCAGTGCTCAGGGGACTATATGGGATGCTGGGAATCGAACCCGGGTTGGCCGCATGCAAGGCAAGAGCCCTACCCACTGTGCTATTACTCCAGCCTCATCATTTTTTATTTTTTACACATACAAAATCTTCGATGTCCCTTCATATCACTTTATAGACCTCTTTCTCCTATGTGGATGTTTAATCTATCAATTATCACTGGATATCTGAGTTATCTACTCTTTTATGATAATAAACTCGATGTCAACAATCTTGTTTGGAGCTGGAGTGACAAAACAGTGGGGAGAGCATTTGCATTGCAGGTTGTTGATCTGTGTTGGATCCCTGGCATCCCATATCATTCCAGAGTAATTCCTAAGCACAGAGACTGGAAACCCCTAAGCATTGCTGGGTGTGACCCCCACCACCCCCCCAAAAAAAATCTTGTTTGATAGCACTTTGTACAAGTGGAGCTTTATCTTGAAGAGTTGTTGGTAGGAGCTGAATTACTGAATGCATCAAGTACTGAATGCATCTATCATTTTGATAAATGCTGAATGCATCAAGTACTGAATGCATCTATCATTTTGATAAATGCTATTAGCTGATGCTAGTTTGCAATGCCCTGCAGCAATGTATGTGAGCACCTAGAGTCTCACAAAGGCTTGGAAACAGTGTGCACTGTCAGAAGAGAATACATTTTCAACTTAGGAAAACAGGCAACTCAAGATAATTTTATCCTATATATAGAAATCTGCCTCACATGCTGAGAAATTAGTTTCTATACATATTTTTTTTTTAAAAAAGAATGGTATTAAGTGTGACACAGAAGTAATTAGTTTTAAAAGTGAATCTGCATTTTTACTTTGTGTGTCAGGGTTGGCCATGTGCAAGGTAAGCGCCTTGTCCACTGTACTATTGTTCTAGCCCCTGTGTACATCAAGTTAATGTCTTTTTACTGGTTTTCCAAGAAACTGTTAGAGAAGGAGTGGCCACGTCCTCTTTTATCTCCTTTCTATCCACCTTCTTCAGAATTATGCCCAAGATGAACAAAGACAAGAAAGAGGAGGGGTTTATGCATGAGGGTATCCAGTTGTGAAAAACTACAGATGTGGCCCCTCACCCCCAAAATGCAGTACAAATAAGTTTGAACAAAACCTTAAGTCCCAGAATAGTCCCTGAATGAGGGTTTAGGTCAAGGAAAACCAAGAATGCCAACTACCTTCCTTTAATTTGAGGTTTGTATATAGGCTGGGGAACCTATGATAGCAATGCTGTGGGTATTAAATAGAATTTCTATTTTTCTCAAGTTTGCAACCCTGCAATTCAATGTCACACATGAAAATATTATAGCAAGATGTTAAATATGCTTTTCATTATGAGCTATTATTGAAGTGATGGAGAAGAGAGTGATAGCCCCTTCAATCTGATCTTGATAAGGCACAACCATTGAACTGCATTCTGAAAACCCCTCACTCATGAACTATCTTCTATTTTAAGAAGAAAAAAATTTACTTACTCAGACAGAAAATCTGCATGGTAGTAGTAATCTGAAAGCTTATCCAGAAAAGATCGAGGTTCCAAAATAAATGTAGGCAGAACCACTCTGGACAGGTCCATGCCAGGACGGACTTGCTTCAGCAAGGTCCAGATAAGGCTTTTGTTTTCTTCAGAAACAGTTTCTGTTTGAGAAGCCTCACCTGCCTTTGGAAATTAACAAAAATACTAAAATATTGTATTTATTTCCGACATATACATATATAGAAGACAGCTAATGATAAAACCTGAATTTTCTTTAGCACTTTTATAAGCATTTTTAAAATGTGAAAATAAATAAAGTATATAGCTATGTTAGGTAAAAAAGGTTGTAGCAAGAGAACTTAAAGGGAATTTTATACACACCTACACATACACACCACACACACACACACACACACACACACACACCACATATATTACAAAAACATTGCACTGTCTTTACTTCTATTTTAGGTACTTCACAATAATAAGAAAATTAAAATATTTGCAATTTATTTTGTACCTGGTACTGATATCAAGCAAATTCAATTTTAAAAGCGACGTGAGAAAAACATTAACTTTAAATTTAATAGGAAATATTGGTATTTGTATGACACATCTATGTGTTAACTTCTTTACCTCTCCCAGTTCTTCATGGCTCTGTTCAGTATAGGTAGTTTCTTTTAAAGGTTCAATTGGCTCAGGTTCGATATATGAGTCATCTTGCCTCTCAGATGTATCTGTGTCACTTTCTTCACTTTTCCCCATCACCTCATTGTCAGACTCATCATGTTCTTGATCATTTTCCTTGTCAGATTTATCAGAATACATATCTTGGTCCTTAAAATGCTGTCGTTCAATTTCACTATCATTTAACCTTCAGACAAAGGATTAGAAGAATAAAGGAGGTTAAGAATATTTGAGGATGATATGTAACATTTATTAAGAAGAGTAAAAAAAGAAAAAATAAAAAGGTTCAATTTACAACTGTATTAATAAAAATTAAGTACCTAGAAGTCAACCTAGAAAGGAGGTTTAAGACTTATACATCAGGACTTTGAAGTTGCACAAAGAAAGAGAAGACAGCAAGGAAATGGAAAGCTATTCCTTTCTTAGGGACTGGGATAACTCAATTTATTAAAAGGACCTCCAATCAAAATTATTATGCAGATTCAGTGCAATTTCTATTAAAAACATTAAAGGAAAAAAGTTACTAAAATTTACACAGAACCATAAAACTCATTGAATAGCAATAGCAACTCTAAGTAAAAATAAGAATGATGATATCATGTTCCCCATCTTTAAACTACACTATAAAATTAGTATCAAAACAGTGTTACTAGAACAAAAGATGACATTTAAATAATGGCATAGGATTGAGAATTCAGAAATAAACCCTCATATATAGGGATACCAAATTTAGGGCAAAGGAAGCAAAAGAAAAGAATGGCAGAAAGAAAGTCTCTTAACAAATGATGCTAGCAAAACTGGATAGTTATATGCAAAATACTGAAATTGTATTACTAGTTCACACTATGCACAAAAGTTAACTCAAAATGGATTAAGTACTCAGATATTAGACCTAAATCTACAAAATACAAAATTTACAAAAAACATAAGAAAAACATGAAATTGGATTCAGTGGGGTGTTCAAGGACCCAACTCCATTAACAAGGAAAACAAAAGTAAAATACATGGAATTACATAAAACTGAAAAGCCTCTATACTGAAAAAAAAAATCATTAAAACAGAAAGACATCCTACTGAGTGGAAGGGCCTGGCAAGCTCCCCGTGGCGTATTTGATATGCCAAAAACAGTAACAAGTCTCACAATGGAGATGTTACTGGTGCCTGCTCGAGCAAATTGATGAACAACGAGACGACAGTGCTACAGTGCTACTGAGTGGAAGAAAATATTCACATTATACATCAAAGGGCTAATATACAAGATATATAAAAAATTCATAAAACTCAAAACCAAAAAATAAACCCTATCAAAAAATGGGGAGAAGAACTGAACAGACACTTTTTGAAAGGAAACAAAAGATGGCCAATATTCACATAAAAAAATGCTATCACTTACTACTAGGAAAATTCAAATCAAAACAATGTCACCCATCACTTGTGAGAGCAGCCTCTCAAAAAGGTCAGAAATAAAAAGTGTTGGTGAAGTATAAAGTTTAGAAGCCTTCCTCATTCATAGTCAGTGAGAAGGGTAACTTGGTGACATCTCTATGTTTGAAGATCTTTTCCCAAAAAATTAAAAATAGAACTGTGGTGTAGGGATGTTAGCATGTGGTGGTGTCATGGTAATAAAGAAGTCAAGTCCCAATCCTACATATGCTGCAAAAATTCTAGGCCTGCTGACTGGTGAACAACACCAAATTAGTGGAAATTATCTACTTACTGGAAGTTGTCACCACTGTGAAGATTATTAGCACGTAATAAGCCATACAAAGTCACATGTGTATTCTCTGATGAAATGCTGGGGTCATGCTCCTTTCCTTCCCTGATCATTGTGCGTTTAAGAAGACTGGAACACTTCAAAGCCAACTCCAAAGCATCCATCCAGCACCTTCCTAGATGAACATGAAATTATAAGCAGTATAATTGAAGAAACTATGAAAAAAAAAACTAGCACTTATCTTAATTTAACATGGCATCATTAAATGTACTATGATTTCTTTGTTATACACTAGAAAAGTTTATTTAAGAATTATAACATATAATCTTAAAGTATACAAAACATTATATAAAATATAATTAAGGGTTTCGTCTTTTTTTTTTGTGAAGCAAGATTATTACTTATCTAACAAGACACTGAAACTTATTTAGAAAAATGTGAGGGGAGAGAAAGAGAGACATACGTGCTCAAGAGAACCCTGGCTTCTCCAAAGTGGAGCAAGAAACAGGGCAAACAAGTGACATACCTTTATAGGAGAACATGGATTAAACAGCAAGCCAAGGACTATGTTTCTAACTATAAACAAACTATCTAGAATAATATTTGTTACTGATAGGAGGTCAATTCCCAGGTTTATCATCCGTTCTACTTCTATGTATGAGGAATTTTAAACCAGAGGAATGCCTATGTAATGCTGTCATTAACTACTACACTATAAGTAGAAACATTAATAACTTTAGGGGGGTATGGGTCACACCTGACAGTGCCATGGCTTTCTACTAGCTCTGTACTGAGGCCACTCCCAGTGGTGCTCAGGAGTCCACATGCAGTGTCAGGAATCAAACCCGGTCAGTGGTGTGCAAGGCAAATGCCTTAAACCTTTTAACTATCTCTCTTGCCTCTTAATAATTTTGCTTTTAGATTAAAATTTAGAAATATCTTAGTAGAAAAAGTTATTCACAAAATTCATATATATATATATGTATGTATTTGTTTCATGGTGTGACTGAAATATATGCCAGGTAAAACTCTTCATACACAAAAATTCATGCCTAAAATATTTAACCTTTAAAAATAATAATCCAGGGCTGGAGCAAGAGCACAGCAGGTAGGGCGTTTGCCTTGCATGCGGCCAACCCGGGTTCGATTCCTAGCATCCCATATGGTCCCCTGAGCACCGCCAGGGGTAATTCCTGAGCGCAGAGCCAGAAGTAACCCCTGTGCATTGCCGGGTATGACCCAAAAAGCAAAAAAATAAAATGAAATAAAATAAAAATAAAAATAATAACCCAATAATCATCGGGGAGTCAAGGAGATAACATGGCGGTCAGGACACTGCATGGCATCCCAAGCATCACTGGGTCATGCCCTGGTAGTCCCTGTCACAGCTGAGTCTGAGCAGGGTTGTATCTAGTCCTGGCAATTATGAAGAGTTTAGTTTTGGCTGACTGAGTACTACTGGAAGTAACTTCTGGGCACCTTGAACACTGTCTAGAAACCCCACAGCCCTAGTATACATAAACTTGGGAAAAGCAAGAATCCCTAGGCTAGTTTTACCTAAACTATAAATTATGACAGTGAGAGAATTCCAGTCAGGGGTGGGGTCGGGGGTTGGGCAAGACCCTACAGTTCTCAGAGCTCACTCCTGGCTCAGGGGACCATATGCATTGCTAGGGATGGAATCTGGGTCAACGCATGCACTATAAGCCATTACACCTTACCACTATACTATCTCCCTGACCCCAGTAATAAAGATTTTAAAGATTTGATTAAGATTAAAAATTAAGTTTTGTATCTGTGGTTGGATACAAATAAGTTTTGTTCTCTCTGTATTTGCTTCAGTAATTAAAGTATTAATGCAGAAAGTTAGTTTTTACTTGAATATTTTAGTAAAATAAAATCTCAGTTAATATTTAATGAAATAAAAATAAAGTTTTTGATTTATCTCAAAATGAAAAAACTGAACCAGTTTCCTTAGGGTTCACTAACCAAGTTTAAAAAAAAACCTGCTTATATGTCAATGGTCCACAGCAGAGTCTGGCAAGCTACCAGTGGCATATTCAATACACCAAAAACAGTAACAATAATGGGCCTCATTACCCTGACCCCGAAAGAGCTTCCAATATGACACTGGGCTACGCTAGCATGCGACAGGGATGAATGCAGATGTTACTGGCGCCCGCTCGAGCAAATCAGTGAACAACGAGATGACAAGTGATACAAGTGAATATGTCAATGGAGAATAAAGAATTTTACTAGGCTGACTCATCCAACTATCACTGTTTTTGTCCATTCATATTATCTCATTTGTCTACTAAGTCAGTAACGTTCTCAGTTGTTCTAAGTAACTTGTGATTACAATATCCTCTCTTCAAATATCAAACTAAAGGCAGCCTTTCCTGGAGGAAAATAATCACTTCACTTAATCACTTAACTTCCCGTTAGTCGTCGATTTGCTCGAGCGGGCGCCAGTAACGTCTCCATTTGTCCCTGTCGCGTGCTAGTGTAGCCCAATGGCATCTCTTCGCTCCGGGAACATGGAGGGCCTCAAACCGATCGTTCATGACCTTGACAAAGAAGTCTGACCATCTGGTAGGTGGGCGGCCACGCGGTCTCTTGACATCCCGTGGAATCCAATCAGTAACAGCTCTAGTCCAACGGTCGTCTTTAAATCTCATTACGTGACCAGCCCATCTGATTTTCGACACCTTGGCAAATGAGACAGCGTCCCTGATCCTTGATCGTCGACGGATGTCAGAACTCCGGATTCGTTCTCTCATTTGAGTGAAACGTGATATTCCAAGCATAGCTCTTTCTATTCTTCTTTGGGAGACCTGAATGGCGTTCTCATCTTGTTTGCGTAGGGCCCAGGTCTCTGAGGCATATGTTAATGCAGGAAGAACAGTGGAATCAAAGAGATGTGCCCGGAGCCGGAGGTTCTTCGTCCTCTTAGCTATTTCTTCGACGTTCTTGAAGGCGTTCCAAGCCGCTCTCTTCCTCCTGCGCAGCTCGGGTGCCAGGTCATTTGTCATGTTGACCTCTCGACCTAGGTACACATAGCTGTTGCATTCGGAGATGGTCGTTCCATTGAGAGCGAATGGGGCGTCAGGAACAAGGCTGTTTCTCACAAACATTGTCTTCGTAAGATTCAGCTGTAGTCCTACCTTTCCACACTCACGGTCAAAGTCGGCCAGCATTTGTGCCGCTTGGCTGATGTTTGGTGTTATTAAAACAATGTCATCAGCAAAGCGGAGGTGGTGTAGTTGCCAACCATCTATCTTCACTCCCATTCCTTCCCATTCCAGTCGTCGCATGATGTTCTCGAGGGTGGCACTGAAGAGTTTTGGTGAAATGGTATCACCCTGCCGCACCCCTCTCTTGACATCAACGATCACTTCTTTGTAGAATGGTGAGATCCTGGTAGTGAATCCGCAATACAGCTCACGGAGGATCCTGATGTATTGGGCTTGAATGCCCTGATTGGCTAGGGCTTCAATGACCGCTTCCGTCTCAACAGAATCAAAGGCCTTCTTTAAATCAATGAACGTTAAGCAGAGCGGCATCTTGAACTCCCGAGAAACCTCAATGAGTTTGGTTATCGTGTGGATATGGTCGATGGTGCTGAATCCTTTGCGGAACCCTGCTTGCTCACATGGTTGTCCTTCATCTAGTGTTCTGCCAATTCTATTCAGGATGACTCGAGTGAACAACTTGTAGATGACAGACAATAGGCAGATCGGGCGATAGTTGCCAATGTCATGGATGTCTCCCTTCTTGAACAGTAGTACGGTCCTGCTGGTTTTCCATTGAGATGGAACCTTGCATTCAGACAGGTAGCGAGTGAAGAGCCGAGCCAGTGTATTGATGAGTACTGACGGCAGGTTCTTCAGGTGTTCAGGTCTGACCTTGTCTGGGCCGGGTGCTGTTTGCTTCTTTACTGACGAAATGGCGTGTCGGATTTCGGAAGGGAGAACGTTGGGAACGACATACCCATCCTGTGGAATTTGGTATGTCGGCAAGTGGACATGGCTATCGAAGAGATTTGAGTAGAAGTCATGGATAATCTTCTCCATTGCCGTTCTGGAGGATGTGATGGATCCATCAGGACGTCGGAGGGCAGTCATCTTGGTCTTATAGTTGGCGAAGGACAGGCGGGCGTTACGAATACTTTTCCCGGCTTCTGCCGCATCTACCAGTACTTCTGCTCTTCTCTCTTTGAGGTCTTCCTTGATCGCATCTCTGCACTGCTTTGCAAGCTCGGACGTTAGCTTGCGGTTGCCTGAGGCATGCGCCAAACCACGCTGGCGAATTAGCTCAAGAGTTTTCGAAGATAGGCGACTTTTTGTGGCTATCTCTCTCTTGGCGTTCCTCGCACATTCATGGAGGTGCTGAACCAGTCGATCGTATTCCTCGTCAATGTTGTCAACAATGGCATCTTCCCATGTTGCCGCAATAGTACCAAAGAGTTCCCAGTTGGTCGTCGTTCTGGGAGTTCTCTTTTTGAACTTTGCAGCCCTTTCTCCCCGCTCTGTGAAGTAGAATTTTCCACGGAGGAGACGGTGGTCCGATCCCGTTCGAAATTTTGGGACAACAGCGACATCAGTCAGGCAAAACCGTCGATTGAATATGATGTGGTCTATTTGGACACTACTTCCACTACCCAGCCGTCGCCACACTCCAGGACGCTTTCCGGACCCGCGAGGAAAATAATATATTAAATAATTCTTAAATCCAGTCCATCAAAACTTGTGCTTACCATCTGACTCTGAAGTAGCTCGAATGATCAAATAACTGCTGGGCAAGGGCTGAGTTATGGATCCAACTGCTTCACCTTTTGGACCCTTAAAAACAAAACAAATGGTGTAGAGTTTAGGAAATCTCGCCCTTCTCGTACCCATAATTAAATGCAATACTCTAAGTTAGGCATCAATTATTTAAAATAAGTCTCATACTTATTAAGTATAAATGCTGACATTAAATCTATTTTCAAAATAATGTTATAATTTATAACATTAAAATAGCTAATGTTCTTATTAACGCTAAAATAGCAGTTTATTTTTTAATCAAGAAAGCAAATGTTGCCTTGCTCTTCAAGTCCATTTTTCCCTTGATGACATATCTTGTTTGCTTGTCTCAATGCCTGCCTATTTCCACTCTAGAGAAACCTGTGTTCTCTCATACATGCAATTATTCTCTCTCCCTTCACATCCTAACTTTTTTGCTTCCCCCCAAAAAAGAATGCAACTGTTAAGAATTAACTTTTAAGTGTTAACATTTATGAACTTTTTCTCTCTCAACAATACACCATCTGAACAGAAAGTTAAATCATGTTTATCAACCAACAACTTTATATTGTTCGTATTGAAAAGAAGCATAGAATTCACCATATTGGACAGATTATAATTTAAGAGGTAAAGAGAAATGATTTTGACTATAAGTAGACAAAAATAAACCTCAACTTTATAACCTTATAATTATATGTTTTCTATAAATAACAACTATAAAAACAAACTATTATTTCCAGAAACAAGAATGAAAAAAGGACTTCTGTTGTAAGATGGAGTTGCTTGTTTTAGAAGTATACAACTCCAGAAAATCTATAATAATTAGAACAATAATGGATAAACTCACAAGTTGTCTCTGGAAAGAAAATTCAAGGACTAAATTTGTGATAAAATTTTAAATTAAAAAAGCATCACTTTTAAGTTGTAAGATCAAGAAAAATGCATTTTAAGAAGCATAAACATTAGAAAATGCAGACAACATTAAAAAGTAAAAGAAATGTCAATAAAATTTCAATGAATTCTGTAATATCTGTTGATTATTTTTAGGTCACCCTATAATTTATGTGTCAATTCTAGAACCAGTGTATAGCAAAACCTAGAGTCAGGCTGTTTGGATTTCAAACTTTTTTCATGGTAGAAATGTAACTTAAGGAATCTCATTGGGCTGCAATATTTTATTTGTATACTGAGGAAAAGAATGAATTTTCCTTAGAGGTCTGAGAAGTAAGTGTCCATGTAAAGAGTTAAGAATCCTTGACACAAAAAACTCAAACATTACAATTTCCTAATCATAACCACTGACTGTGAAATTCCTTAATGTTCCAAAGTAGATATTCTTAAGGAGGATATACTAATGTTTATTATAATTGTACAAAAATTCCCTCCTTCTACCAATACCTGGAATTAAATTTAACATTAAAATATTCCTTCTTTTTTTAAATTTTTATTAGTGAAACACCATGAGGTACAGTTGTAGACTTAAAAATTTTTGTGCTTGGGTTTCAATTATACAATGATCAAGTACCCATCCTTCCACCAGTGCCCATTTTCCACCACCACTGATCCCAGTATCCCTCCCACCCCCCATCCCCCCATCCTACCCTGCCTCTGGGCAGGGCATTCCCTTTTGTTCCCTCTCTCCTTTTGGGTGCTGTGGTTTGCACTGAGTGGCAATCATGTTTGGTCTATAGTCTACTTTCAGCATGCATCTCCCATCCTAGGAGGATCCTCCCAACATCTTTATTTGGTGCTCCCTTCTCTATCTAAGCTGCCTTTTCCCCTAGCATGTGCGGCTGGCCTCCAAGCCGTGGAGTGAACCTCCTGGTACTTATCTTGGCTATTCTTGGGTGTTAGTCTCTTATTTTGTTACTTTATGTTCCCCAGATGAATGCAATCTTTCTATGTCTGTCCCTCTTTCTGACCCATTTCTCTTAGCATGATACTTTCCATGTAGTACCACTTGTATGTAAATTTCATGATTTCATCTTTTCTGACAGCTACATAGTACTCCATTGTGTAGATATACCAAAGTTTCTTTAACCAGGATAAACTCACAAGTTTTCTCTGGAAAGAAAATTCAAGGACTAAATTTGTGATATAATTTTAAATTAAAAAAGTATCACTTTTAAGTTGTAAGATCAAGAAAAATGCATTTTAAGAAGCATAAACATTAGAAAATGCAGTCAACATTAAAAAGTAAAAGAAATGTCAATAAAATTTCAAATGTGTTCTCGGGCACTCAGGTCAGGTTTACATTAAAATATTCTTAATGATTTAAAATTTCACCGTAATTCTAACAATTCCTAAGAACAGAGGAAAGGATATAAAAACTTTAACACAGAGAATAGCAATGGAGAGAGCTAAAGTGAGTGGAACATATGCTTTTCCATTCCCCAAAACTGACTGCTGGCATTTTATGGACTCTTTTAGGTGCAATCCTGGTCACCCCAGAAATACTGGGTCTGAGCAATCACACTGTCAGGGCTCCTACCACAAGGCCAAGCATCACTGGGAGAGATGCCCAAGCTCTCAAGCACAGGTGGGCAACCTCCTAGCCCCCCGAACTATAGTACATATAAACATTTTTGAAAGTAACTTTTATTTGAAAACCAAATGACATACAAATACCAGAGGTTTTACGGGTTGACTCCTTTCACTGGAGGAAGCACCTAATCCCACATTGGATCCTACATTCATCCCTGCTATTGTTGCACACCAGTGAAATTGAGGTTTGAAAGTTCCAGGACTTTTCCTATGTTTACACATACTGGCCATTATGCAATTTGGAACAAGCTAAAAAACTTAAGCCTATGTTTAGCTGGTGCAAATCTCATGAGGTCTAATTAAAGGGGGAACTCTAAATCTTTTATTAAAATTAAAGGTACCTCAGAAACAAAGCAATGCTCGCTTTGTAAAATCCTCAGCAGAACTCATTTATTAAGCTAGCACATATTTGTAGTATTACTTGGTTATCAAATATGGCATTTAAATTTTCCCGATTAAATAAATGCTCTTATAAAAACAGAAGGGGGCCATAGTTATACTTTTTACCTATATTAGTATTTAGAACTCCGTTTTCACAGAAAGTTGTCTCTCACAAGAATAGAACTGTCTTTTCTTATAGACATCTTATCACATCTCTACATCTCTAGAAACAAGACCACAAAAAGACTTGGAGTTTCTGCTTAAGGATAATTACAACTCTGGTAAGGAGGAACAATTAAAATGATGCAATAATATGAAGCAAATTTAGTCACAGCAAGTTAAAAAAAAAAGACAAATGGAATCCCAATTGACAAAGAGGATATTAAAGTACAGTATAAATTTGGGAGACATTTCTTAGGGAAATTTTTAAGTTCAGCCATAGGGGTAAACAAAATCTTTTAGAGCGTAATTCATTATGATTAATGACAGAAAGGAGAATGTTCGTTTGAAAACAGAAATAAATTTAGAAATCCTAGTAAAGGACAACAATCCTATAAATTCCTAAGTGATTTAGCTCAATTCTACTCAAATTTTTTTTCTTTTAATTTTTCTGCTTTTTGAGTCACACCCAGAGATGCACAGGGGCTACTCCTGGCTCTGCACTCAAGAATCACTCCTCAAGGTGCTCTGGAGACCATATAGGATGCTGGGAATGAAACCCAGGTTGACCGCATGATGTATAGGCAAATGCCCTACCCACTGTACTAACACTCCAGCCCCAGTCTATTCATATATCATTATCTTTAACTTTTTATCTATATAACAAATGCTTACTTACCTTCACAGCCCAAATAGATTGCTCCAAAGGATGGAAAAGTTTGAAACAAAATCCATCCTTTTTTGATGGACGCTCAATGATTTCACAGGCATTCAAAAGGACTGTCCCTACCCACTGACCGTTTTTTTGGGTTTTATAGATCAGTAGCACCCCAGGTTTCAACACACACCATAGCTTGGTCCAGCTCTTTAAAGTACCACGAATCTACAAAAAAAAAAATAAAGTTTATTTAAGTACAGTGGATACACTGATGGGTGTGGTATTGGAATTATGAGCACGGGAACCTATTATTAGCAGTACTATAAACCACAGAATCTAAATTGATATTTTTTATTTAAGAAATAATACTCTGAAAAATAAAAGAAATAATGCTTTGTACTGTCACATACCAATGTTATTTCAATAAAAAATGATAAAGCGCTGTATTTATCTTTCAATTGCACAAGATCCAAACTGAAAATTTTCTTAGGCTGCAACATTATTAAGCTACTCAATGTTAAGTATTGCAAATAACTAGAAGCAGGAAGTGTCTCCTACAGGCTCACTGATCTCCCTGGGGCTGACATCTCTAAGCCTACTCGGATTGGGGCTGAGCATCCTCCACCCAGATCCTCCAAATTCCAGTAGGCGGGGGTCACACGCACCAACTGGCCCCCTGGCGCCATGTAATCCCATCAACTGCCAGGAAAAACCCAGCTCCCGGAAGCACGGCCGCATTTGTGGCTGCGCGACATCTTATCATCTCATTCTACTTTGGACAAACTGGCAGGCTACCGAATGTAACCTGCCCACACAGCAGAGTCTGGCAAACTCCCCGTGGCGTACCCATTATGCGAAATACCAGTAACAATGAAGGGTCTCATTCTCCTAACTCTGAAAGAGCCTTGAATATGGCACTTTTTAAAAAAATCTCAGGGCTAGGACGAAGGAGACGTTACTAGGGCCTGCTCGAGGCAATCGACGAGTAACAGGATGGTTGTGATTGACTGATTGATTAAAAGCTCTTAAGGAACTTAAGGAACTTAAATTCTAGTGAGATAGGATCAAGTATTTTGAAGTAATATACTAAACAAAACTGTTATTCCAATCTTCCTGGCCAGGCCAGGGGCAATAAAATAAATTCTATAGCAAAGAATTTTTCCTTACCATTTACCACAGATGTTATATTATTTATGGGCATATGTGATTAATATGCTTTATACCATTTTCCCCTCATCACTAAATCAACAGTGCTAAAAATACACTATATAGGGAATGCTGATCTGTGACAGGAGAAAGAGGAAGGGAAGAATCACCTTATAGCCACTACAATTGCCTTTTCTAAATTACTTTGTTCTTAGAAATTAAAGAGTGTGTGAGATACATTTCCTGGAGAGAAATTAAAAGCATAAGTCATTAAAACACAAGCTTTAAATTTTTTAAAATTCTTTAAAATTTTCTACAGTCTCATAAAATGTTGTTTACCCTACTGCTTATGCCAATAAGACTTTGATGAGGTTTTACTATCAATTTCTATTCCTGTAGTCCTTTAAAATTATTTCCATGCAAATAAATGAATTCAAGAACTGAAAAGAATAACATTTTAAACAGTAAGAATTATTCTCACTTTAACTTACTGTAAGACATATATACTCTAAATGAACTAGTCATGTGCTATTAATATTCAGGTCTTCCTAAATAGGAATACCATAGCAACACTATAGCACTGTCCTCCCATTGTTCATCGATTTGCCTGAGCAGGCACCAGTAATGTCTCACAACAAATTCTGAGACTTGTTACTGTTTTTGGCATACCGAGTCACGGGTAGCTTTGCCGTGAGGGTGAGATACAATTAGCAGCTTGCCGGGCTCTCCAAGAGGGGCAGAGGAATCGAACCCCGGTCAGCCATGTTGGCCGCATGCAAGGCAAATGCTTTACCCACTGTGCTAAGAAAGAATTTTAAAGAGAAGAGTTTGGAGTCAGGCATTAAAAAAAGAGAATAATTAAGAAAAAAAGCATTCACACATGTGAAAAGGGTGAAAATACAAGAGAAGTGAAAGGATGCAATACTCTAAGCCAGTATTTTGGATCTTGGTGATTTAACAGTAGCATTTGGAGGGAAAATTATCAAAATGAAGTAACCTACAGGAGATGTGCTGGGTAGTCTACTGGGGTATGGTTTAAGGGCAAATGTGGGATCAGCTCTGTTAAAATTAGTAAGATCTGGAGTTTAAAGACTTCTAGGTAGAGTGATCTTAAGTTTTTAAGCACAGTACTAAAAAAGACTCAGTATTACTTTAACCATCAGCAAACTATCACAAGACTCCAGTTTTTAGTAAGAGAATTTGACAGATTTCTAAAGACTCTTGGTTGGAAGTAACACCAACTTTGGGGGAAAGGAAAACTTTCTGAGCTGGGATGATTTTTATTTAAATATCGGTACTTACAAACTTTCTGGGAGATGGGGGTCTTATAGTTTCTTTGATCCTTTCTTCACACACACACACACACACACACACACACACACACACACACACACACTCTTTCTTTGTATACACACATATACTTTGAGTGTTATTGACTTACAGAGTCTTCTCCCTCACTTCTCTTTCTTGTTGTTCAGTACTGGGGGGTACACATGTGGTGTCTAGAGGTCACACACTTGGTTGCAGTGCACCAAGTTTGGCTGCAATACCTCTAGAGGTTATTCTAGCCATGGTGCTAGAGATCACAGCAGCAGTGCCTGAGACTGCATTAAAAAATGTGAGTTGGTGTTGGTAATCCAACCACATGTAAGGTAGGTATTCTACTACTGATTCATATTCTTCAGCTTCTTAATGTTATTATTTTTAGAGTTAGCATTAATTTGTAAGACTCCTACTAAACATCCTTTAGATAAGAATGAGAAAGAAGTGGGCTGGGGAAATAGCTCAGAGATAGAGCACTGGCCTTCCATTGTGAGGCCATAAGTTCCATCCCTAACACTGGGAGAAAAGGAAAAAGAGAAAGAGGACAAAAGAGACTAGGATGAGAGAAAAGGAAATGAAACAAATGAGAGTATTCCAAGATCAAATGAGTATTGAACCAAAAAAAAAGTATATTTTTCTGAAAAGAAATTCTTCATAAAAATAATTTTTACATTAACTTTATCTCATATCTTCTCAATAATGTATACTCTAAGCTAAATGATAACATAAGCAAAACATTTTTACAACATACTGATTAGAATACATAAAGTCACACATATCAAGTCTTTTTAGAAGAACTGCTAGCTCTACTTGATTTTACTGTCAAGAGAGACAACATTAAGATTCCTTTTCCCCATTAATGCTGGAAGACAGAGCATCCGGGATATAACTAATAGTTTCTTTGCCAATGTAAAACAGTCACCACAGAGTTGATTTTTATCTTGTGGGCTTTAGATTGCACTCTGGGCTTTCCAAATTTAGAAGTCAATATGCAGTAACTTGAATTCAAGATTTAATACAAACTGACCTTCAACCAGTCAGCCATAACAATAACAGAAGGATCTGTGATTGTACTGAGTAATTCCTTTGTAGCTCGTTTCTTTTCTTCTCGGTAGTTTTTCTTTTGTACCTATTTTAGAAAAATAACAGAAAAGCAAAAAAAATTGAACATCTATGATATAGTTCTTAGGTCTACAGAATGTAAAGTATAAAATTCAAAATGTAGAATTCTAACATATTATGTTATAAGAATGATCTTTAAGAACTGGTAGAAATTTTCAGAAGAAAGATCAGTCTAATTTTCTTAATTTTAAATTTTATTGCAATGAATACAAAAGCTACACGTGTTGATAAAACTCTAGAGTTGAAACTGATTAGATAACAGAAATCCAATATTAAAATCGGTAAGTATAAAAAGTCAATTTTTATGTAAAAATTGTTACACATGATCAATGGGTTATTAAATCCTTGCCTAAGATTTTATTAAGCTGTTTGCTGCTAGTTGAGCCTTCTGTGTTTTTATTGTTGCTGTTCTTGTTGTTGTTTGTTGATTTTAGTTGGCTTCTTGTTACTTTCCCATCTAATTTGGTGTGCTCCTATTGGAACTTTAGTACTGAGGGATTAGGATGTGTTCAGAGACTTCAGGATCTATGGTTTGGACCAATGAGTTGACACAGCATGGGGTACAGAACATAGGCGTGGATTGTCAGGACTTTGGCAAAGTAGGAGGTGGGGTGGTGGAGGGGGCTGTCAACCCCGACTTTGAGAATATACCAGAGTTATCAGCCAGGGCACTGGGGTACCTGAAATTATTTGCAGTTCGATGTCTCTGCAGAGAATATTAGTGACATTGAGGAGTTGAGCCTTGCTGTGGCTGCAGGGGGGGAGGCATGGGTATAGCTGCCAGGGCATAGGCAGCCTAGGTAAGCAGCCTGCCTGCCTCCTGAGAGTGCCCCAGGGTTTTCTGCCCTGCGGAACATGGCAGAATTTTAGCTGCTTGATTTGCATCTCCTCCAAAATTCAGTCATAAAGTGGTAAAGCAGGTCTGGTGGGTAAATCAATACGGCTGAGACGGTGGAAGGTAGGCATGGCTGCTGGGACCTGGGGGAAGGGGGAAGTCTGCTCACCCGACTCTGAGAAGACACTAGACTAATTTTCTAATCATTAGTCACCTCCCTGTCCTTTTGGGGAGAAGGAACTGGGTTTGATGGTACACATGAGCTTTTTCTGGCTTTGTGCTCAGAAATGGGCCCTGACAGAACTTGCAGAACCAACTGGGTTTGGTTAATATTCAAGACAAGCATCTTGTCTCTGAACTTTTTCTCTGGTTCTTTCTTCTAATTTATTTATTCATTTACCTGGGCAGGTGGTGGTAGTGGGAGGTTGGGTCATACTGACTGTGCTTAGGGTCACATGGACTGGCAGTGTTTGGGGGACCATATGCAGTGCTGGAGATTGAACTAGGACAGGCTGTATACAAGGCAAGTGCCTTAATTCCAGCACTGTCTCTTGGCCCCGTTATAGTTTTAACATATAAAAAAACACTCTCCCATTCAATATGCTTTAGAGTGTTTTCCACTTTACCTCATTCTTTTAATGGCTTTTCAGGATTCCTACTATGAATAATACTATAAGCACTGATATTTACTGGGAACATTCGTGTACTAGTTACTGTTCTAACTAGAACAGTAACTTGCCTTTTACATGGGTTACCTCATTCAATCCTCCTGATAAAATTCAAAATTTTCTTGACTTAGCACCATAACTGTACTTATTTCACAAATAAGAAAACTGAGGCATAGCTTCCCAGAATAACACAGCTAGTAAATCACAGACTGTGTACTAGGCAGCATTAAGAGAGGCATACTAACTATAGAAAGCATACTTTTTAACATCACGCTAGAACATTCCAACATTTTTTAAACACATACACTTATTGCTGAAAATCTGTTATTTATTTAGTCATCAAAATGCAAGCATTTGCAACTGAAGATTTTGTTCTTTCTTAATATTAACATTTTAAGATACATATGAAACACAACAGTGAAATAAATTCATTCAAAATATCAAAGTTTTACACTTCATAAATTACATCTGAGATATTCTGGGAAAATAGTACTATAATAATGCAGTCCTATAATTATTTGTAGTTATTAGAAAGATGGGAGAAGAGCAGTTATAACCATTGGTGACTTATTTTTTTTAAGCAAAAACACAAAATCTTTTTAGTTGCACTGAGTGGTAAAGAGAACTATACACATCTAACAAAATATTTTAGCAATTCTACTACTAAACAACTTCAGAGTGGATAGGGAGATAGCTAAAAGGCTGGAGTATGAACAGAAGCCCCCACCTCACTCCCCAGCCCAGCATGGTCCTCCAAGCACCAACAGCAATGACCGCCAAGCACTGAGCTGGTAGCAGTCCCTGAGCACTGCCAGTTGTAGCCCAAAAGAAAACAAAATTTTAAACAGAATCCCAAAAAGGATAAACTGCAACTTTAGATGTTTGGTTTTCACCAATATGTATATTTGACTTTAAATTAAATTTAATATGAGATTCCAAAGGCAAGTGCACTCAGCACTCAGGTACAGATCAGACATAGTAAAAGAATGGATAAAAGAGACCGAACAGGGATGAGAGTCAACTGGAATGCTTGGATACTTTTTTGGTGAGGAAGATCATTGGGCATCCCAAACAATGCTCAGCGAAACCAGAATGAGAGAGTTCAATGTGAAGACCCATAGTGCTAAGCGGTCATGCACAGGGATTGAACCACACACAAGAGTTGGCCACATGCAAAGCTGCAGGAACCTTAGGCTCCACGCTGTCTCTCAGGCCTCAGAATGAAACTCAGTGTTCCATGATCTTTTGGAAAAGCAGGCCCAATAATAAATAGCTCTTGGAAATCTAGACTTGGGTGACTCAAAGTTTTAAAGCCATGTATATTATGATCAAATAAAATATGGGGCACGGGATGTGGCTCAGCAGTAGAGCATTAGCTCGTGCTTGCATGTGTGAGGTCCTAGGTTCAATTCCTGGTACTACCAGAAAGATATTTTTAAAAAGAAAAATACACCTACTGGTGGACCCAGTAATCAGAAAATTCCAACTTTAATCTATGCCAGAGCTTCCCATTTATATCTACAAAATAATGATGCATCTGTCATGGGTCCAGCTGTGCCAAGGTCTCAGGCCTCAGTGCCCTGAGCAGCCAGCAAGGGTTAGAAGTAGCCCTGTATAGTCTTCAGGCAGACTCTCAGATAATTTCAGCGTGCTACACAGAGTGCTACATTTTTTTATGTGTACTTGCCTGAATATTTTTTTTTCTTTTAGGAAAGCACATGTTTTTCTCTTTTTCTTATTAGTACATGCAAAGTATTATTTATTAATTACTGCACATAAATAACAAGAAACTAACCTTAAGAGATTCCTTTTTTGTGAGCTTACTTGAGGATGAACTGTCCTTCTCCGAGCCATTATAGAGTTTGGATTCAGACTGAAATCACAGCAGAAATCATCATTAATACCTTCATTTTCCCCTACCCATATAGTATATAAAAGTATTCATTGTTAAGTTATTTATTGCTGTGATTTACAAATCACAATACTACAATCATCAATTTTCAAATACCAACTTTACCTATATAGTATTAGGCTTTTTTAAAAAAAGAACGCATATGGGAAGGAACTAGAAGACATCATGTTAAATGAAGTAAGCCAGGAAAAGGATAAACACAGGATGATATCACTCATACATGGCATTTAGAATAACTGGATGAGGAAATGCAATGTTTTAAAGAGAGATGCCCTGACCAACTTGGCTTCAGAGTATATAGGGAATAGAAGGAAAGAAAGGAGGGGATGAGAAGAAACAGATGAGAAGCAAGGGGGCCAGGTCAGGGAAGTTGGTTAAAGTGGTATTAAGGAATGATACAGCCAAATATCCAAAGCACAGAATCAATCAATCAACAACACTGAAATCAAGAGACTCATTTTAACAACCAAACTTAGAAAGGTGCTGTCAAGAGGACAGATGGGAGGGCACAGATATGGGAGGGAACCTGGGGACATTGGTGGAGGGAAGTTGACACTGGTGGTGGGACCAGTGCTGCACTATTGGATGTCTAAAACTATGAATAACTCACAGTGCTTTAACTAAAAAAGTGGAAAAAAATAAATTCATGTTAAACCCACAAATACACACACAAAAACTAATCAATCTGTGATATGAAGTTAAATAAACTTATGTATAAACTTTTGCACATAATTTTCCAAGAAATAAATATAAGCATTTGGTTTTAAGCAGTGATCAAAGTAACCAAATTTTTAACAGTTGAAATGCACATAAGTGAGTCACAATTCCAGCAAACACACATTGTTGCTACTCTCACATCTTTAGAAACTAAATTAAAATACTCTTAGTTGTACGTTTTAAAACTATCTTTCCTAGTACCTACTCTTCCTACCTACCTAGTGCTCTTAAATTATTATTACTTTATTAAACTGGTTTCCAAACTTTTATACTTCACGTATTCCACTTATCTTCCTAAAAACCTTGAAGAAGAGGCCTAATTCCAACTTCAATGAATACCAAAGCATTCCACCATTTTAAAAATTAGAAAAAGGAAGCTACAGAAGGATGCTTTCACAGACAATCAACCAATAATATAGCTCAGATCAGAATCTGGGTCTCCTAAGTCAGCAGTGTTTTAAAGTTCTGTCATCTAAGAGAATTTAATCTTTATTTTTAACAAAATAGGAGAGCATAAAACTAACATTATTTCCCTAAGATCCAAAATAACAGAATCAAGTGTATTTCTCTATTGTCCTATGGCTTTCATTATTATCTATAGTTAGACATCGCAGAAAAGAAAAAACTAGTTAGCAGTATTCCTAGTGACAAGATATATGACATGATCCAAATGCTGGTTTTAAAATGCTGAACACCACTTATTGATATAAGTAGAAAAGATCAAGAGAAATATTTGGACATATGACTCCTTCACTCAATTTTAAGATCTGTGATAGCACAAACAAGACTTACAAAATAGAAACATAAATGGAGTATAACCTACTTCTGAATAATACCCAAATTATCATCTGAGAAAAAAGGGAAGAACTCAGCAAGTATCTGATGAATTAATAAAATGAAAGCAATTTGCAGTTCATTTCTCACTTCTCCCCTTAAAAAGCTCCACTACTTGGAATAAAAAAAAAAAGCAGTTTACTGGGCTGAAGGCAGTAAGTAGCTGATCCAGAAAGAAACTGATAACTCAGCTTAATGTAGATAGTGTGCATTAATCTAATTTAAGTTTTTGTTAAAGTCAAATTCTCAGAGTCTCCTTTGAGAGCTAGACTTGAAACATCACTTTGTTTGCTCCCATAATGATGCATTTATTAGAATAACAAAACAATTTTGTTAAATTTCTCAAACCAAACAGATCTCCATCTTTTTGTATCTAGAGAACTCAAAGATGCCACTACCACCATAAGAGGAATATGAACTTTCTGTTTCTTACAGCTACACAGGACACACATCTCATAAAATACTTCTCATATCATTCAAGGAATAGTATTAACAGCATTAAAAAGAAATGAAAAATCATGATTGTTGACAATTTATCAAGTATACCATATTAGACATTCTATGTGACCTGCCCTTAGAGCAACCTTATAGGGTTCCTTAAAGCAACCCTATGAGATAGTAACAGTAAATTCTTTTCTATTCTAGTAAGGCAACTAGAGCCAGCAGATGAAATAGCTTTCCTAAATCAAATAGTCAGTAAGTACTGGGATTTGTATTATGGTCTGCCAAATTCCCCACATCATATTCTTAGCCATTTCACTAAACTGAATGATCACATTTTTTAACTGTTCAGACATTACTGCAGGCAAACTCAAATTTAAGACCTATCTTTAGGAACTAAAGGATATCTGTCACTTCATGGTAACATCTAGCTTGGTTATTCCTGAAAGTTCAAGGATACAAAGAACCAGCAGGTCCGAAGGACATCAGATGAGCTTAGCAGATTAGTGCACATACACCCCAAAAAATCCTTACCAAATGGTAGAGCAAGTCCTGGAAAAAAATGATCGGGTGACAAACTTCTATAACCTTTTAAATACACTAACATCTAACTTGGGCAATCAGCAGGTTATGAAAACAAATATCAGGAAAAATTTTTGATGGAAATCTTTTACTATACTACTTTTTTCTTCTAAATTGGCTGACCATTATCTTAATGATGATCACAGAGTATAGTAATATAATACGGTATAGTCGTTTGTGTCTCTTCATTAAGCAGTCACAGAATGTTTAGCATGTTATATATAGTTTACTTCTTTCTCGCCTTTTTCCCTCCCCCCCCCTTAATTTTTGTCACTACAAAGACTTAATAACTTTGGAAAGTTACTCAATTTCTCAGGATTATCTCTGTTGTAAAATGAAGATGCTCCTTAAAGTAACAAAATAGGAGATTAACACCCAAGAATGGCTGAGATTAGTACCAGGAATTTTACTCTATAGCTTGGAGGCCAACCACACATGCTAGGGGAAAAGGGAGCTCAGATAGAGAAGGGAACACCAAATAAAGGTGTTGGGAGGATCCTCCCAGGATGGGAGAAACATGCTGAAAGTAGACTATAGACCAAACATGATTGTCACCCATTACCTCTTTTGCAAACCACAACACCCAATAAGAGAGAGAGAGAGAGAACGAAAGGGAATGCCCTGCCACAGAGGCAGGGTGGGATGGGGGGATGGAGGGTGGGAGGGATGGTGGGAGGTATGCTGTGATCCGTGGTGGTGGGAAATGGGCACTGGTGGAGGGATGGGTATTTGATCATTGTATAACTGAAACCCAAGCACAAAAATTTGTAAGTCTACAACTGTACCTCATGATGTCTCACTAATAAAAAAAAAAAAAACGAAGATGCTCTTACTATCATTGAGCATTTAATGGAGTAGCACTGTAGCACTGTCCTCCCGTTGTTCATCGATTTGCTTGAGCGGGCCCAGTAACATCTCCATCATGAGACTTCTTGTTACTGTGTTTGGCATATCAAATACATCACGGGTAGCTTGCCAGGCTCTGCCGTGTGGGCGAAATACTACTCTCGGTAGCTTGCTGGGCTCTCGAGAGGGGTGGAGGAATCGAACTCGGGTCACCCAGGTCGGCCGTGTGCAAGGCAAACACCCTACCTGCTGTGCTATTGCTCTAGCCCATTAAATGGGGTAGCATAGTAATTTTAACATAAGATTTAATACATACATATTACTTGCTTCATGTTTCAAATCACTAGCCTCCAGATTGTATCATAAAAAAAAAAAACTGGCCTTTTAATTTAAATGGGCCATTAATGTATAAGAACATATTAAACTTGTTTTGAAAATTCTTAAGTGGTAAAAAATAATACCCCAAATAATTAATATAATTAATATTTATAGCATACATACACATGATAAACACTAAAAATACTAAAAACTTCCTTTGAAAGTACTTTTACACATACTAGAGACTGTGCTTTACATAATGAATTCTTGAAAAGTGTGAATAAAACTTGTTGAAAAAAACCCCTACTGTGAAATCCTCTTAACTACTCCCCAAAATAGAAACATAAATGGAGTATAACCTACTTCTGAAAATAGCAGAAACATTTCAAGATTAAGGAATAGGTTTACTTATAACCACTGAAATTTGATTCCACAAACTTTTCTGCTCCTAAATGTGAACAAAAGTAAACAGTTTTTCCATAATTTGTCAACTCCCTTGAAAAATTATAGTAAAATGAGTGAATTACAAGCTCATAAGAAGGCCAATGCATAACATAGTGTAGTCTTAAAGCAAAAATTCTCAACAAACCTAAGAATATGTACAGGCAGCATAGTTTAAGAAATGCCCATTTAAGAAACTCTGTTTTTGTTTTTGTTTTGCTTTTTGGGGTCATATCTGGCGATGCACAGAGGTTACTCCTGGCTCTCACTCAGGAATTACTCCTGGCGGTGCTCAGGGAACCATATGGGATGCTGGGAATCGAATACAGGTCGGCTGCGTGCAAGGCAAACACCCTACTGGCTGTGCTATCACTCCAGCCCCTCTCTTATTTTTTAACCATATTTTTAAAGAATCATTTTTTATTTAGAGATTTACAGTATTGTTACTCACACTTTTCACAGATACAACATTTCAATACCATACCCATCACCAGAGAGCCTGCTGCCATGTACCACTGTCCCAAGGACCCCTCCCCTCTCTCCCCACAAGTCCCAGGTAAGTTCAGTTCTTAGATAAAATCTTCTGTTCTTATGACTTTGTCCATTTGTTATTCCCTTACTATTTCCCTTTTTAAAAATCTCATATTTGAGATAGGTCTGTCTCTGTCTCTGTCTTCCTCTCAGTTTTTTTTTTTTATATAGTAGAGGTGATGACACCTACACATATAGCTGAAGAGAGCCAAACTCCTGATATTCTACAAATTAGTAAGAAAACGATCTTATTTTAAGAAAATGTCTTTCAGTTGCAGGCTATTACTACAGAAGATTTTTGAATGTTAACTGATAAAATGGATACATATTGAGTATGATACAAATAACACTAAGACATTTAAGAATTCATTTTAAGTGGTACAAATCAGAGGAATATCTCTGAATAGTAAATGCCCAGATTCTTAATTTGGGAAGTACTGCTACAGCTGACACACCGAGAATAATGTATCTTTTGAGTAAACACTGGCTAACCAATAGGCTGTATTTCCAAGTTACCAATAGCATTTAAATCAGTCCCAGTACAACATTACCTTTTTAATACATACTACATGCTTAGTTAACACCAACAATATCCCAGAAAAAAAAAGGACAGGATTTCAGTGTTAGTTTTTTCACTTAAAACATCATGTTTTCAGAGGCTGTAATGCTTACCTTGCTCTTTGACATAGAAAGTGAAGATTCATCTTTATTTTGAGAAATGTCTTCTTTTCCTCTTTCAAACCCTTAAAAAAAAAGCACTGTCATTATTTCAGTATTTCTATATTTGAACATATATATTTTTGTATAAAAGTAAATGAATACATCACTGAATTTTAAAATAAATGCAATATTTGATGAAGATCAGTATACGAAGTTTAGAATATACTATTTAAATTATCACAGTTTGAAGATATCTAAGGCGTTGTCTCTATAAACTTTAGAATAAATTAAGGTTTACAGAGGGAATGAAGTCTTTACTTAACAAACAAATGTAAAAGCTAAACACCTCTTTCTGTCCTCCTTTGAATGAATTCAGGCTTCATGGAAGTTTCATTTTAGTAAACTTGTTTCTAACTAAAAACACTTAACTGACAAAATAAACCAAATATTCCTTTACATTTTTTGTCAGACTGGAAAACAATTTCAGAATTATTGACAAAAGACTTGGGAAAAACCACATATTCAGTGAAAAAAGTTTGTAAAAAATCTAATAGTGTCCTTATTGTGAAAATAAAGCAATAAACACAGTGTTCTGAACATACCATATATTTAATTATAGCTAATTCTAAGCTACCGAGAGTATCTCGTCTGCACGGCAAAGCCTGGTAAGCTACCCGTGATATATTCAGTACTCCAAACACAGTAACAACAAGTCTCACAATGGAGACGTTACTGGGCCTGCTCGAGCAAATTGATGAACAACGGGAGGACAGTGCTATAGTGTAGTGCAATTCTAATTATCTTCCTCAGTTATAATTGCTATAAATATTAACTGATTTATTACTTAGGAAAAGACCCAGTTCACTGGGTCTTTATATCTATATTCACATATTACTTAAAAATATAAAAGTATATTAAAGCAAAAGAATTGTTACAGAGAAAGTCAGAGAGGAGCCAGATAATCAAGACTTCTGTCTTATCACTTACATACATGATCTAAATCTGACTGGTTAATCCCACGAATACTTTTCATAAGGCATACATTATCCAGTTGGTTGTCCCATAAAACTCATTTACATATGATACAATTAATTAGACAGCAGAAATGGCAGTTAAACATAAAAGCTCAGGTTGTTATGTAGGGGATTATTGTTGTGACTGGTGCTATTGTGGATCTATGGCTACTGCTGCTGCGGATTCCATCAAGACATTGATACTGCTGCATACCCCCAGTGGCTCACACTTGGTTGTCCCATCAGATGGCATGTATCCAACAAATATACACAATATTTTGTTAAATTGGTTTGATAAATATAAAAGAACTGACATACAGTTGCAAATCAATTAATTTATTGATAATTTCAAATATGTATCTACTGAAAAACAGGGTTTATTTAATGCCACCACTAGGAAATACAAATTGCAGTGCTGGCATAAGTCAGAAGAGTCAGTCTGGAGAGATGTACCCATACACACCATATAGGAAGAGCTATAATACTAAAAACATCTGGTGAATTATTCTTACTCGCCATACACAAAACACAAGTTGGTCAGATCTGCAACACCATACTTAGACAAGCCAGGCAGAGGTACAATGTGTCTACTCTAAGATGTAATAAAGAGTCCTCTCCCAAGGCTGTAAAGCTGACCATGCAGGATTCTGGGGCTACATGGTGGCTGTAGGTCTTCTGGGGTCACAAACGTAGTTCATGCTATACTCGAAAAAGGAAATAACAGAATCCCTCCTAAAGTTCAGGGTACATTTGGACAAGGCCTACGGGATAGAAGACTTTCACTCTTTTTCTGCTGGACTGTGTCTGATAAGAAGTCCAATAATGATACTCTCCAGTTGTTCTTTCCTTTACTTCTTCTCTTTATGTATCACTCTATACTAGAGAAGACTTGCCCTACCGCATTTTATGAATTCCTCTAGATTTAATGGTCAGACCTCCTGGTGAGGGCCCTCCAAGTGAGCTATATCACAAGCTTTCTACTTGTACTTTTTTATATAAAGATACAGAAAATACATAATAATTTTCTAACGTTAAAAAAAAAATCAATGGCTAAATCAATCAATCAGAAGGTACAAAGAGACCTGATAGCTCAGAAATACAAAGAGACCACATGATAAACCTAGGCTCAAAATAGAAGACTAGAATACAATCAGACAGGCAAATGGTAGCCTAAAGGGAGACAAAGACAGGGCTAGAAATGGTAAATAATAAAAAATAATAAAGGCCCTCCCGTTGATCATCGATTTGCTCGAGCGGGCCCAGTAATGTCTCCATTGGAGACTTTGTTGTTACTGTGTCTGGAGCGATAGCACAGCGGGTAGGGCGTCTGCCTTGCACGCAGCCAACATGGCCGACCCGAGTTCGATTCCTCCGCCCCTCTCAGAGAGCCCGGCAAGCTACTGAGAGTATTCGATATGCTTCGATATAGAAATGGTAGAGCAGTAAAAGTACTTGCCATGTAGGTACCCGACCTGAGTTTGAATCCCAGAACACTGCTTATGGTCCACTGAGCTTGGACCACTGCTTATGGTCGAATGGGGAAGCTCTGAGTACAGCAGGAGGTGGTCCAAAAGACAAAAAGAACATAGAAAGATACGGGACTGGAGAAATGATGGGGTCCCACAATCAATACTTAGCACTACGTGGTAATAACCTGGAGTGTTACCTCCACCCAAGTCTGACGTAGCCCCTAAGCAATGCTGGGTGGGGCCCCTTCAACCAAAACACAAGAAACAGTGTCAAAGACAGTCATGTTTATATAAAATAGAACAGACTTCAACCTAAATGAAAAAAGTTGACCACTGACCATTGAAAGGGAAAGGAAATGCATTTAGGTTAAGGAAGTATCAAGAGAATTTAACACTCATTAACATCTATGCATCAAATGAAAGAATATAAAAAATCTATAATGCAACTCTAAAATAGGCCTGAAAGAGAGACATAGAGTTTAAATGAGATGAAAAAAATTGGCTTTAATAGACATTTATAGGGCACTTCACTCCTAAAGAGCTGAATAAAAAATCTTCTTGAGTGCATCTCTTTTTCAGGAAGAGACCATATGTTGGGACACAAAATATGTTTTAACAAATTAAAGAAGATTAAAGTCTGATATTGTCTTTTTTAAAATCACAATTCGAACAGAACCAGGAATCAACCATAAAAAGAAAACTGAACAAACAAATCATGAAACATGTGAAGACTAAATGTGCTACTGAACTACTGAGTTCATGAGAATTTTTTTTTAAATATTGGAAAAGATAATGAAGACATAAATTGTTAGAATATTTGAGGTCAAAGTAAAAGTAACACTAAGAGCGACATTCATGCAATAAGACTTTTTATCAGAAAAAAAGAAAAATAGAAAATAATCTAATATAAAGTTTTAAGTACTAAAAAAAAATAACAATAACAAAAGCCCAGAATGAACCAAAAGTAAGTATAAGGGAAAATAAAATAGAATAAAAATTAAAGCATAAACAAATTAAAATAAAAAAAATACAAAAGATTCATGAGGGGCTGGAGTGATAGCACAGCGGGTAGGGCTTGCACGCGGCCAACCCAAGTTTGATTTCCAGCATTCCAGATGGTCCTCTGGGCACCGCTAGGAGTCATTCCTGAGTGCAGAGCCAGGAGTAACCCCTGAGCATTGCCGGGTGTGACCCAAAAACCAAAAAAAAAAAAAAAAGGATTAATGAAACTAAAAACTGGTTCTTTGAAAATACAAAGTACAAAGAAGACTGGCAAACAACCCAGTTACAAATGAATAGATAATGGAGATGTGTTAAATATGTGTGTACATGTGTAAACACATAATGGAACTATTTATTCGAAAGTTTGTGTTTTTTTTTGCTACGAATGGTTGGAACTGGAGGGGCATGTTAAACAATATAAGTCGGGAGAAGGAGAGAGAAAAATAAGGAATGATTTCACTCATGGTATATAAAAAGTGCAAAGAAACAGAATACTCAACAACAACAACAAAAAACCCTGTAGACTCTATAAAACTGAAGTCACTTGGGAGACTGACTACAAAACCAAAGTCATGAGGAGGGTGGGAGTTGGCTGATAGGATAAAAGGAATCATCTTTCGAAAGGCATTGAGGTTGATTCTATATTTGGTCTATTATGAATAATGCTGATAAGAACATAGTTGCAAATAAATTTCTATTTTCAGTATTGTCACAGAAGCTTTATCCAAAACTATCTTTTTTGGTTTATACTATAAAAAGTAGCAGAATACCTTTTATAAAGAATACGTATCTTCAATCAATGGAGAGAGAACAACCAATTCACCCCATAAATATTTATAGCAAACCTAGTGTGTGTATATATATATATGCGTATATATATATGTATATACACACACACACACACACACACACACATACACTCCATGCTTATATATGCCTCTAAGCATGGAGTAGTATAGGGATAAAAACATGTAGTTTGTTATTTATTATAATAATTCTGTAGAGCCTACCATTTAGTGAGAAGCCAGGTATTCAAATGAAAATTATAATACCACAAAATAGCTGCATATAACAAAGGCAGTAGAAGAGCTGAAAAAAAGTGATAACATAAATCTACCGAGTTTCAACCCTTGCATTTCCCCTTACTAACAGAATGATGCTAGCCAAGCAACTAAACTCTCAATGGGTTCAATTTTTCTTTAGGGGAAAAGGCATATAACCATTACTGGTTATATTATTTTTCATTACACTTCTTTCCTACCTTCAAGATAATGAAAACTGTATTTATACCAAACATTGCCAAGAATACAAACTTGGCATAAGGAACAAATCTCAGAAAAGGTCAAATATGCTAAAAAGAAACTCACCAATTCACTAAAACTCAGATTTTTCTATAAATTTTATTTTGCCTAAAGTTTATTCCAGTTTTAAGATACTGTTTCGGAAACTGGGTCAATGAGAATATCCAGAAGTTATGCCTGAGATTATCAATGTATTTATGGCAGAAATTACAGAGAGATTTTTCTTATGGAACGAAAATTTTAAAAAGCTTATATCTATACAAGAGTGCGTCAAAGTTATCTTTAAATATTACTCATGAAGGCCAGAGAGATAGTATAGCATGGCTACTCTGGTTTCTATCTCTGGAATCTCATAGGGGCCCGTCAGTACTGTCAAGAGTGACCCCTAAGTGCAGAGCCAGCTGTAAGCCCTTAGCACCACTGGGTGTGGCCCAAATATAAAATATGTGTATGCATATACAGAATATATACATTTCACTAATTCACTAACTCTCCACTAATATCAGACAAAAGATATATTTTTCCAGTACAATGAAATGTCTAATAAATTTTAATTTTTATATTTCACTTAAAAATTAAAAAGCCATTTCTTTTGAAGCACGAAATTTTATTCTATTCCCTAGTTGACAAAATAAAACACTTAAAGAGCTTTTTGCCACAGTTGATTGTAATATGACTATTGGGTATAGTAAGGGGAACAGAGACATATTTCTGGGATATGATTTTCTCCATTCAGTAACTGAAAAACAAAGCTGACCGTTTACTATTGAAACATACCAATCCAAGATGACCTTCATTATACTCTTTGACTAAATTTCTCGACAATTCTGCCTTAAATTACTTAAATAAATCTACTTTGACAATGTGAGATGGGCTTTTCTATTCTTTAGTGGGGCCACATGATTTTTCTTTAATATTAATTAAGACTCGTGGCATGAAGGTCAGCACACATGTGCTAGCAAACTTGTCGGCTTACGGGTAAAAATTAAGAAAACAGACAAATATAGCAATGGAGCTAAATTCCACTTAAAAGCAAAATGAGTATTTAATAACATTAAAATATCTTAATTATGTTGTATCTGTAAAGCCATTTCTAAAATCCATACCACTGAGAGCAAAAGAAGCATGAAAGCAACCCAGCTATATTTAGATACCATAATTACAGATTATGAATTTTAGAGCTGTTTAAAGCATATGCTACTTAGGCAACAGAGTTCTGGACTATAGTTTTCAATTCTTTTCAGAAACACTGTTAGCAAACAAAAAGAGAGGTAAAATTTTAGCAATTTATTTAACTGTGAACACCTTCTATAAAAGGTTTCACTATTTCAAGAGACTGCATATTACACCTATTGATATGAATATTCAAAAAAATCCAAAAATAAATATTAATGTAAAAATAGGAAGGCGGATTCAAATGTAACAAAATGAGTGTCAGGAAAAGATATTAAAGCATGTACTTGTTTCAATGATTATTCCTTCGCTATAATTAACTGCTGAGGCCATTTTTATTTTAAAATAAAAATTAAGTTAAATGGATTAAATATATTAATATAGCAGTTTAAAGTTTTTAAGATATTTACATTTCAAAATATATAGACATTTAGTTGATAAATTTTCAAAAAGGGAAAACAAAAAACAGATCAATTTTTTCAAAAGATCAATTTAGATATCTCACTGACAAATTTTTAACATCAAATCATACCCGTCAGATGCCTAATTTTATTCAATAAACACTACCCTAAAATTAGCATAACAGTTTTTTAGGAAAAACTAATCGCAGGAAATACATCCATCAATAAGTAGCACAGCATTTCAAAATTATACTTGGGCAGACAACTTTACTATAGTTGGAGCTGAGACATTAAAGCGTAAAATAAACATCAATTTAAATTATAAAAATGAACGAGTATATTAATCTTAAACCTGGGTTCCAACTGCAAAAACCTCAGGGCAATTTCTTATAAAATTCTGCATTTATTCAAGTATAGGAAAGGTTCTAATTTTACTAATGGGTCATAATATGTACTTCCATAATCAAAGTAAACATTTAGACTCTAGGCACTCAAAACTCATACTTTACTGAATCATTCATTAGTTCTCAAGTTTGAGCTTTAGCGACTGAGAAAAAATGGACCAAGTCAAGTCATATAAACATCAGTGATGAAAACCTAACCTCTCACCTTAGGATTGTTTTTGTTTGAATGAAGCAGTTTTAAGATATTAAAATACCTAGTCTGTTTTAATAAAACATCTGAAAGAAATTAAGAAAGAAATACAAGATTAAACAAACAAACCTGCCAATGAAGGAGAAAGTTCATTGTATCCTCCAAACGAAGCATTCCGGACAAGCTTTCGGCCATCAATTCGTGGAGGAAATAAAACAGGCGAAACCATAGTACATGAAGAAAATCTACGCTGTTTTGAGCTCTCTTCTTTCATGGCTTACAAGGTCTATTTAATGTATATGCTCACCCAGAAGGATAATTAGACCAGACTGGCAATGACAGGCTTTTCTCTCACGTACAAATGTAGCAAAATCCACCAGCACAAACAAAGGACACACACATTTAACAGCAAAGGAAAAGGACCAGAGGCTGTCAAATCAGCAATAAACAGAAAGAGACTGGCAGAAAAGGCATTAAGCCACGCATTGGGCTTTTTAAATGAACTGACAAACAAGGAAGGCTATTTCACTAAGATTTTTACCTTTTAATCAAAGCTATAATGCCCTGCACTGACTCGCAGCTTTAGGAAAACAAAGCAAGATCAATACTTAGAGATTGAAAAAAAAAATCAGTTTCTCCTCCTTCTCAAAAACATAAGCCTTTTATCTTCTCCTCTTTCTTCTATTTTTGCAACATTAACCACAGTCCTTACCTCTTCTGACTCTTTCCTTTCTGGTTTTTGCTTACTGAAAAAACAGATATATACCTAACACCGTTTATCTTTCCTGAAGCTTCTAGATTTATATCTAATCTAATGCTTGCCTCAGCCATGATTAAGAATTCATAAGGAAAGATAGTCTTTCAAGTACAATTTTGATGGCTTTCAACAGCTAAAACCAAGAACAAACACTTAAGTTTTACCTCTAGCAGGGTTATAAGAGTCATTAAGACATTGTTAATGCAATCCAAGCAAAGAGAAGGTTAAAAAGACACCATTACAGTACTATATACCCTAATAGATTTGTTTCCCTTGAAACAAGCTGCTACAGTTCTTTCTCATCATGTTTGAACATTTCAAAATATATAATGTACCAGAGAATTTTTCCACTTAAAACCCCTATTTTGAAAACTGATTTTATCACAGTTATAAAAATATCCTTCTTTACTAGGCTAAAAGACTCATTTCATACCATTAAATTTAACAGGAAAGTACCTTAGTCAAAATAATATATCATTATAATTTTTTATACTAGTCTTTAAAATCCCAAGTACTTATATGCTAATAATATTAAAATCCATTTATTCTACCTAAACCGAAGTTAAAAAGCTCTAGTCAACACAGATCTTATAGTAAATTATTGTACTTCGTGAATTTTATAGTTCCTCGTTAAGCACACATTTTAAGGCTGCTTCTCTATTCCCATACAACATCCCATATAATGTAAAACTGATTCTCTTTATTTAAAAAATAGTTTTTAAAAAACCTCATAATTTACTGTATGCAATATAAGAGTGTTTCTTGAGCAAAGGCATGTCAAATCAATTAAGTGGACTGGAAACACAAGTGTTAAGTCACTTGCCTTGTGTGCTGCCAGCCCTGGTTCTTTACCTGGCACTGCAAGGAGTTAATTCCTTGAGCAAGTAAAGAGTAAGTACTGAGCACAGCTGGGTGGTCCAACCCTGCCCCTGTCCCCTTTCCCCCACCAAAAAAAAAATCATGCCTCAAAATCAATTAATGGTTCAATAAGAATAAAAAAGAAGTCTACATTTACCACAACTACAATAGAACTCTGTACATGTGTGTTCTTTATTCATAAAATATTAATGTTAATGATAAACAATAGAGAAATAACTCATGCAGTAGTATGTGTCTTTCAAGGGATAAATACTGTAATAGCACAAAAGACATTCTAGTATGATGGTTAATCAGGATTTGGAACCAAACAGCTTGATTTCAAATCCCAGTTCTATTTTACTTTTGAGAAATTACATTCTCAGGGTTTCTATTTTCGAATATGTGTGTGTTTGTATATATATATATATATATATATATATATATATATATGTATATATCTCTCTATATATAAGCTACTAGTAATATTACTTACATTATGGAATTGGTACAATGATTAAATCAAATAGTAAATTATAGAATGAATCCAGGTTAAATCAGAATAAAGATACTAATTTAATGTGTTCTCTCCTAAAAGCTAGACCAAAATTTCCTGATCATAGATTTATGTACAAACATCCGGCAACTCAGCAGCCATGCCCATAGCCACCCCTGGCTGGTGCCAGATAATTTCATCATCCGCCACCATCCAGATCAGATGTCCTTCTCTTCCAGAAGGGTGCATAACATGACGCTTGGACCGCGCAGACACTTCACAGAACACACCCTACCCATAGTCCAAGAGTACTGCACCACCTTTGATGGGATTCAAAGTAGGAGACAACTAACCTTAGAGGGAAATATATTATGTCGGTTCTGTTTGGGGGCAGGGATTGGGATTTGGGATGAAAATAAATAAATTATGATGGTGAGAAGGTGTAATGGTGGTGGGATAGGTTTTTGAATATTAAATATAATCAAATACTGTGAACTACTTTATAAAATTAAAAATTAAAAAAAGATTAGAAGGAAAATTTTTATGCCCAATTTATAAATTAAGACCCTGTTAAACTATCAGTTACATTTTAGGGCAAAATTCTAAAAAATTCTAAGATCTCAAAATTTTATTTTCCACACATATTTATAAAGTATTTTCTAATCTTTCTCACATGAGAAATTCTTATAATAGAATTAAGATTGAATGTGCTAAGACACCCATTGTTCAGAATAACCACTTTTACCATGCAAGGATGTATGAAAGCTATAACCATGCACCACATTATACTGAAGAGACTAAAGGAAATATTCACTTATTTTATGTAGGCCTAATTCCATTCACAAGACCCCACTGAGAATGGCTAGACTAGCAGGTAAGGGTGTTTGCCTTGTACTCGGCTGACTCAGGTTCAAACCCTGGCACCCCATATGGTCGCCTGAACACTGCTATGAATGATCCCAGAGCACAAAGCCAGAAATGAACCTTGGGAACTGCCAGGGCCCCCAAACAAAACAAAAACAAAAATAAAAAACTGAGAATGGTCACACTAGTATAGACTCTAACAACAAGTGACAGTAAATTAATTCAAATAAGTATGGATACAATGCATGGGATACAGATAATCAGGATACTCTATATAAAAAAGCTTCCATCATTAAAAAGTTCCCTACCACTAAGACATCCTAAATTAGGACAAATTGATAGGATAAGATGCTCCCATTTTTTTCTGATGTTGACTTGTCTTAATACTATATTCATGAAATTTCTTTCTTCCTCCAATGCCCTGAAATTTGCACCAGCAGAGGATATTTCTAATATGTTGTTTCCTTTATGACTATTTAAGAGTGTGCTTAGGTTAATGGCAAAATTTATTTATTTATTTGCTTTTTGGGTCACACCCGGCGATGCACAGGGATTACTCCTGACTCTGCTCTCAGGAATTACTCCTGGCGGTACTCAGGGGACCATATGGGATGCTCAATCGAACCCGGGTTGGCTGCGTGCAATGCAAACGCCCTACCCGCTGTGCTATCGTTTCAGCCCCGGTTAATGGCAAAATGTAAAAGGCAGCTCAGAGATTTCACCTGTATACCTTGAGCACTAGTGTGTACTATCTGCACCCCCCCCCATCACCAACGTACCTCACCTAAAGTAATATACTTGTTATGACTGATTAATCTACAGATTTGGATAAATTTATAGATGACATGTATTTGTCAAGAGAGTATCAGTGTAAATATTTTTACTGCTCAAAAAAAAAGCTCATGGCTTGAGCTTGTATAGGTTTTTTTTCGGGGGCTCTGAACAATCTTCCATTATATAAACATATCAGTTTATTTACGCATTCACTTAGATCTTGGTTGCTTCCAAGTTTTGACAACTACAAATACGGCTGTTATAAACATGCTGTGTAATTTTTTTGTACGGACCAAATTTTCAACTTCTGTGGGTAAATACCAACGGATGTAACTACTCTGCTGTATAGTAAGCATGTGTTAAATCTCATAGGAAAATGACAAACTGTCTTCCAAAGTGGCTGTACCAGTGCGCTACTCCATAGCCATAATTGAGCTATCCTGTGCTTCACGTCCTTGCTGAAATTGTGTATATCAGTGTTTCAGATTTTAGCCAGGCTAACAGATAGAGTATATTTCAATGTTCTTTTCATTTACTTTCCCCTGACAATATAGAAGAATTTTTTCACATGTTTATTTGCCATCTGTATTTATTTTTTCCAAAGTATTTGTTAAGGTCTTTAGCTCATTTTCAGTTGGATTATCTGTTTTCTTATTGGGTCTTAAAAATTCTTTGTAGATTTAAAAAGAATCATAATAATACTATCCAGAGTCTTTCACAAATATTTTCACCCAGTCACTCATCTTTTTATTCTCATCACACATAATTTTACAAATAAAAATATTTTATTTAAACATTCTACCTTCTACCTATCCCTGGCAGGATATGAATTAAAAAGCAAAAATCAATGTTCTTCCCATGTACTTCCAGGTACCTAAGCCATAAAATATAACAAAACCTTTGTTTCCTAGGACTCACTAGTGATCTTTCCCAGTGATTTTCATTAAAATTCTCAAATCGATTAAAAGCCAAAATATGACCCAGAGACAGATTAACTATGTTTACTAATAGATATCAAAAAGTGGCTGTATTCTTATTCTCTTACCCAACTAAATCTGTGCTTAATATTCCCTTTTTTTTTCCCTGCTGGGGAGGAGCGAGATAGCAAGTGGTAGTCAATAGGACCAGGGGGTCCCTCTTGACGATTCTTGGAGCAATTGGGGTAGAGTTTCAAAGTCAGGGTCCCTCTTCACGATTCTTGGAGCAATTGGGGTACAGTTTCAAAGTCAGGGTCAAGGATGTGGTGTTACTTGGGCCTTGTGATGCCAAGGTATGTCCTCTGCATCCCTGCTTGGGAGCCTCCAGGGCTGCACCCAGCAATGACTGGCTCCTGAACCCTGGTAATCTCTCCAGCACATTATTCAGTCTTACAAGATAAACTACAAAAGGTTCAGACATGTATAAATAACTAACATCTAAAGACAAAGAAAACTCACACAAAGAGGACAGCTGCCTGGGGCAAGTAGGCAGCAACATGGGAAAATGAGAAACAGACTAAAGATAGCTAAAATGCAAGCAAAGATCTCTTCTAAATCTGCATACACTGGAGTAATCCGAACTTCCAGATCAGTGTTTGATCATTAATGTTTAGTCATCTGAAAATTTAAGTAAGAGCCCCAGTTCGCCACCTCATCTGAACAGTAGTGTAATCAATTTGATGCCCAGATTTATAGAAACTTCACAAAAGTTCCATGAAAATGGCGGGGTGCGGGTAGGGGTAGGGAGAGACAGGGAATATTTGGGCCACATCTGGCAGCATACAGGAGCTATTCTTGGCTCTGCTCAGGAGTGCCCGCTGGCAGTGTTCAGAAACCGTAGGTAGTACTGGAGATCTGCATCAGGGTTAAGGCTATCAGAGGCATGCAAAGCAAGAGCCTTACCTCCTGTACCTTCTCTCTAACCCCCAATTTTTTATGTAAAACACTTTTATGTAATTGGCAAATTTAAAATAATCCATGAAAACACTTGGTAAATGAAGAAAGTACTACCTCAGAACCAGTGGAACCATTAGTAGGATAGAATATTATCATGGATTCTGGGTGTTCAGTAATTAGCTATCTGATGCCATGCCTACCTAGAACATAATTGCATATAATTTCAAAGATACACATAAACAAACACAATGCCTTCATAAGAAACACAATACTCTTTCCCCCAATAATGAAAATATACGCTTTTAAAAATAAAATTTAAAGGCAAATATTCACAACCAACCAAATTCTGGACTTGCGGATTTTAAAAGCCAAAGATCTAATTTAAAACAGTATCTGTAGTTTCAGTTAAATTTCAGACTCTACTTATAATCACTATATAATTTATATAAATTTAAAATCCAGGTTACAAACCAAACTACACTCATAGTCTGATTTAATCTCTCTTAAAGACTGAGAGTATAATCACATTTTCTAAGCCAGGCGAATCAGAGTCAACTACTATAAAATCTCTAGCAAAATTAAATGCTCTTACGAAGTCATGAAATTTACATACAAGTGGTACTACACAGAAAGTATCATGTTAAGCGAAATGACTCAGAAAGAAAGGCATAGACATAGAAAGATTGCATTCATCTGGGGAACATAAAGTAACAAAATAGGAAACTAACACCCAAAAATGGCAGAGATTAGTACCAGGAATTTTCCTCAATGACCCGGAAGACAACCACACATGTTAGGGGAAAAGGGAGCTCAGAAAGAAAAGGGAACACCAAATAAAGGGTGTTGGGAGGATCCGCCCAGGATGGGAGAAGCATGCTGAAAGTAGACTATCAACCAAACATGATTGCCACTCAATGCCTCTTTTGCAAACCACAGCACTCAAAAGGAGAGAGAGGGAAATGCCCTGCCACAGAGGCAGGGTAGGATGGGGGTTGGGGGGTGGGAGGGATACTGGGATCCATGGTGGTGGGAAATGCGCACTGGTGGAGGGATGGGTGTTTGATCATTGTATAATTGAAAGCCAAGCACAAAAATGTGTAAGTCTGCAACTGTACCTCATGATGTCTCACTATTAAAAAAAATAAATTAATAAAAAAAATTAAATGCTCTTAAAAAAAACATGGGTGGTAGGGAGAGATACAGAAAGATAGCACAAAAGAGCAGGTGCCATGCATGTTAGAAATCCTGAGTTTCATCCCTGACACCATGGCTATCTCCCTTCATGGACCCTGAACACCAGTGTAGCCCTGATAAAGACACAAGTCATTTACAAAATTACAAAAAAAAATTTTTAATATGGATTGAGGGGTTGGGGCAATAGTACAACGGGTAGGGGTGTTTGCCTTGCAAGCAGCAGTCCTGATTCAATCACCACCATCCCACATCCAGCACCACCAGGAGTAATTTCTGAGTGCAGAGCCAGGAGTAAGCCCTGAGCATTGCTGGGTATGACCAAAACAGGCAAATAAATAAATAAATAAATAATAAATAGTCTGAGGCTTGTTCTTCCAGTCCGTGTTCACAAATCTCATTCCTTTGAACTCATATCTAGTTTGCTCGTCTGTTTCTTTTGCTTACTTATTCCAGTCTGGAGAAGTGTGTATTCTCTCTTAAATAATACTCCCTTTCTTCATATCTTTTTATGTCAGTTTCAATTAAAACACTATTGCTTCACTTTGAAAAAAATAAAGGGCTGAGTTGGAGAGATATTATAGTAGGTAAGGAACTTGCCTTGCACATGGTGGACCCAGGTTCGATCCCTGGAATCCTCTATGGTCCTATCCTTATCCACCACCCTTTCTTATCCTGTACACCAGGAGTGATCCTTGAGCACAAAGGGATCAGAAGTGAGCCCTGAACACCACCAGGCAAGGTCGAAAAACAAAAGAATATTAGAGTTAAGATTTCAATCTACCAATTCTATTTTACATGGTGTATCTATAGATTAAAAAACAAGTAAATCTTATACAAAGATCATTGTAAGACCAACAGAATAGTTTTGAAGGTTATATGCAACACACTAGAAGTATTTTGTGGAGGGGATGTTTGGAGGGTCTCTGAAGCAGTGGTCTGGGTCTCACTCCTAGTGATATTCAGCCAATCCAGTGGATGGCCTGATGATTGACCAGGAGACTAAGCAGGGGTCAGCAGAGTGACACCTGGCAGTTCTCAAGGTCTCCGGGACTGTACACATGTGCTCTGTGGGACGGGTGGTACTGGGAACTGAACTTGGGACCCCCTCACATGTGCTCCAGCCGTATGAAGTATCTCCCCAGCCCCTAGAAACCAATTTTGCTCTGTTTTTCCTAATAATTTTAACTGTGTCTATTCTTTATATGGGCTGGAGCGATAGCACAGCGGGTAGGGCGTTCGCCTTACAAGCGGCCAACATGGCCGACCCGAGTTCGATTCCTCCGCCCCTCTCGGAGAGCCCAGCAAGCTACCGAGAGTATTCGATATGCCAGACACAGTAACAACAAAGTCTCCAATGGAGACATTACTGGGCCCGCTCGTGCAAATCGACGATCAACGGGAGGGCCTTTACCTTTACCTTTATTCTTTATATGATTTCATTTCTTCTATCTACTTTGTGTTTATTCTATTAAGCTAAGTGTTTAATGCATTTTCTTTAGCCTTCTTACCAAGTATTAGCACTACAAATTTAGAAGCTGGAGCAATAGTACAGCGGGTAGGGCAAGGTAGGCCTTGCACACAGCCGACCTAGGTTCGATTCCCAGCATCCCATATGGTCCCCCGGGCACCTCCAAGAGTAATTCCTGAGTACGTGAACCAGGAGTAACTCCTGTGCATCGCCGGGTACGACCCAAAAAGCAAAAAAAATTAAAAAATAAAAAGTAAAATAAAATAAAAATTTAACAATATTTTGGTTTTTCTGGTTTGCAACTATAAGACCTCTTTAATCATAGGATTGCTATTTTCATCAATTCTTTTTGGACAAGCAGGTAGGGTACAAGCTTTGCAGAAGACCAATCTGAATTGGATTCCCGATACCACATATGGTCTCCTGCGCCACCAGGAGTGGTCCCTGAGCACAGAGTCAGGAATAAGTCCTGAGCACTATTGGGCATGTTTCCTCCCCACAAAATAAAGTTATACAACACACATGCACACACAAACACACACACACAAACACACACTCCTCTAAAGGTATGTGTTAATTCTTCCAGACACCTAAATAACTCAAGATCCTTTTTAACTGAACTGGGTGTGTGTGAACTGTGGCCCAAACTCATATAAATATGTGTTTGTGGTTAGGACTTTTTAAGAACACTTCTCTTCCCACACTCCTAGAAAGAAGACCAAGACAGGCAAACACAAAACTCCAGCCTCCCCTGTTGTGTACCTTTTCCAGTTTTTATTAATAATTCAGGACTCCTAATTTCACAAGGAGAGATCTCCAATCCAAGTTTCAATCATAAAAACAAAACTAAGTTCTTTTTTCTTTTTTCTTATTGAAACCAAATTATTATTATTTTGTTCTATTTTGGGTCACATTCGTTAGTGCTCAGGGCTTACTCCTGGCTCTGTGTTCAAGGATCACTCCTCACCAGGAGGGCTTAGGGGATCATATGGGATGTTGGGGATCAAACCTGGGTGGGCTATGTGTAAGACAAATGCCCTACCCACTGTACATCACTACAGCCCCTAAAACCCAAATTTTAATTAGACGTTTGGGAATGAGCAAACACAACTCAGCAATAAATGCAAGTTCCAGGGTTCATTACCTCTCTAGATCAATCAATCTTTCCTTCCTATTTATTCCTTTACATTATTGACAGTTCATCCATATTTAAAAAACAAGATGTGGACTGGAGAAACAATTCAGGGCTAAGACACAGGACTAATTCCAACTCAATTCTTGGTATTGCATATGGTCCCCTGAGCACTGCCAGGAGAGATCCCTGAGCACAGAGCTAGGAGTAAGTCCTGAGCACAGATGGGTATAGCCCAACTTGCTCTCAAATAATAAAATATAAATAAGATAAATAAAAATAAAAACTTTAGTGCATCCTTTATTTTGAAGTTTTTACTGAAAAGGCTTTCTCTGAACATCTATGTTGCAATGCTTTTGAAACTGAAAGTTCAATGATATCTTTTCATGTTTCCTTAATTTTCCCTACTTCATGTCCCTTAACTTCCCAATTACAAACTATGCTCTTGAAGAGGGGTGTGTAGAATAGAATTTGTTTGTTCTTGCTTCCTAGTACAAAGCTAGTACAAGAAGCTAAACAAAAGTCAGATTGACAGATGAGTTCCTTTACTCCTGGGAGGGGAGGGCTCCCCTCCAACTGTCATGAACTTCAGTCTCCACCTGGAAAGAGATGGGCATGCTAAATATTCACCATTTCATTCTTAAATAAAATTCATACATAAATCAAGTTCCAACCACCCAGGGAAAATGGAAACTCAGATATTTATAAGAAAGCAACTTCCTTCAGAAATTAAGCACATTTAACTTCAATTGAAAAAGGTTGGTAAGATAGTACAGCATGTAGGGGACTTGGCTTGCATAAATGAACCTGGGTTTGATCCTAGCACCACAAGTGGTCTCTGAGCACTACCTGAAGTAAATCCTGAGTACCGCCAAGTGTAGCCCCAAACCGAAAGAAAAACTGAAAAGAAACTGTCAATTTTACAGGCATAATTTTTTTACTACTCTTATAAACAGACTTCAGTTTCTCAGACTTTGGAAACAAAAGGACATTACAAGTGAATATGAGTAAAGGAATAAGTGCAGTGTATATCTGATAGTCAACAAATGTTATTTTAAGCAAGAAAATAAATATGAACAAATATTTTTTAATAAAAAGTGTCCATTAGTGTCCATCTTCCTCATTTTACATCTTTAAAAATATGACCTAGAGAGGATAACAGAGATTGTTTCCTTTTTAGAGAAAAAAAAAGTATCTAACAATGCTGAATTATTGATTCTCACTTTTCAGTAAATACTTCCAGCTATTTCAATGTTCCCTGTCGGATCACAGGAACAACTGAATAACACAGACATGGCAACATTTTACAAGAGATTAAAGAAAAAAATTTTTACTTTTTAATTTGCCAAATATTATCTCTTATTTCAGTGGTACTTTCCCAGTTCTATAAAACAAATATGGGAATTTCAAAACAGCAAACTGGGCCTTTGAAAGAAAGTAGTACCTTACCCCCTGTGCTTACTCTTTGAAAGAAAAGAGTAAGCACAGGGGGTAAGGTACTACTTTCACAGAGCCGACCCCCCATTCTACCCCCTGCACCTGGTTCCCCGAGGATAGCTGGGTATAGGCCTGGAGGCCCTAAGCACCAATAGCATGACGACTGTAATATCATGCACAGGCCAGAGCAGCACCAAACCTTGACCCTTGATACAAACTCTGGCCCAGTTGACTCTGAATTCCTGGCAGGGCCCCTGACCTAATTTCCTGAGCACTGTCTGAGGACCCCTAAAACAATAATATAAATAAAAATTTTAAAGAAATCATTTCAGAAATGTAATGTGTTGAAAATTAGCATAGTATTTAATTCAGAAGAAAATTAGTATAGTACCCAATTCGTATTATTTCTACATAAAGCAACTTATGGTTGTTAAATCAAAGCATAGCATTCAGACCAAGAAAATTTGATAATGAGGAGTAGGGATAAATTGAGCCCTCTTTCAGATAAAACTGTGTGAAATATAGCACATTATTCAAGAACACATTGTTATGTATTTTCTCAATTATATCAGAATGAGATCCTAAAATGTCTTACCAAGGAAGGAGGAATTGCTTCGGTTCATTGAGAAAACTGACTTCTAAGTCTCCTTTTGTCTGTGAATCTCTTTAAAGAAGGTATATCGTGTTAGCCACCTGAGATTATACCAGCAGTGTCTGCCACTGTGACCCTAGGGAACGCAGTACAAGAGCTTCATAGATGTAAAATAACAGGTACATATAGAAAACAGTTTCCCTGTATTTCTGAAGTTTTCCATCAAGTTGTAGATAGAAACCCATCATGCCATGTCTAAAGCTGCCAGAGCATTCAAAGTGAAGGGACATTGCATATTTAAGAGATTTTTCTAAAAGATGAGAGAAAACAAAATACAAAGAAGAGAAATTTTAATTTAATTTTAGATTAACCATGCATGATATAAATTATTTCTACAAATCTTATCAGGCTGATATTTACTTTTTAAAGTTATAGAAATGTTAAATATTTAAAATTAGTTGGAAGGGCCGAAAAGATAGTAAAGGTGTTAATAAGTTGCTTGCCTTGTATGTGGTCTACCCTGGTTCTATTCCTGGCACTGTATGGTCCCCTGAGCACTGCTAAGAATAATCTCTAACACATTGGGTGTGGTCCAAAAGTTAACAAAATTAAAAATACAAAAAAAAAATTAATTTGAAATGAATTCGCTTACATTTAGATAAAGCAAGATTACTTTTTCCCTAACAAGGCACAACTGAAAGATGTACAAAAGTGTGTAACATAGCTATTTACCACCAAAGATAAAAGGGTAACACTGTGAGATAAATTACAGCCACACGTGGTGCTTTGATAACAATCTCCAAGGTGACCCTGAGGGAATAGAATATCTATTCATGAGATGAGCTATAATTTAGTCTCCAGGCTCCTTTGGCATCATCCATACTCAAAATGAGAAGAAAACAGAGGCAACAAGCTTATTTTATCTAAATATTTGTCTTGATAAATAATTGGAATATATGAAATTGGAAAATGTCAGCAGAAAACAAATGCCAGCCAAATTAAAAGGTTGTAATTTAAAAATTTAAAGTAAACTGGTACCCAGTCTTCAAATAGAAAAATAAATCTAGCTATGCACAATTTCTGAAATGATCTATTTCATCACTATAATAACACTTTTGACAAATTAAGAATTTGTGAATCTTCAGTTTGGAGAAAGAGAGAGAGAGAGAGAGAGAGAGAGAGAGAGAGAAGAGAAAAGAAGAGAGACAGAGAATATTTATTATTTGGTTTTGGATTTGGAGCCACATCCAGTGATCTCAAGGCTTATTGCTGTCTCTGCATTTTGGAATCACTCCTAGCAAAGCTCAGGGGACCGTATGTGGTTCTGGGGATGGTACCTAGGTCAGCTGCATGCAAGGCCTTCACCTTGCCTGCTGCTTTCACTCCAAAGAAAAACATTTTATATTATGAAAGGAAGCCACAATACAAAAGAAAAAGTTATGGTCTGCATTAATTTGGCATGAATTAATATACATACATAAAGATATTAATCCAGGAAATTAGAGCAGTGAGAATTTGCTATTCTAAGCAATGGCAAAAACAAGACTCTAACACCATAATGTGTATAAACCATGATAAGAAAATAGCTCACAGAATGATTCACTCCTGTAAATACAACCGCCTTTGATAGTCCTAAGATCAAAGCCATCTCTACCATTTACTGGTTTTGTGAATTTGGACATATTTCTTAATGTCTCAAGATTTTTCACTTGTTAAACAGACATAGAAAGTAAGCACAGTTACTTTAAGCATCTAAGAGAATAATCTTGTGTGGTAGTCTCAGCAGTAAATCTAATATTGTACAATACACAACTTTTAGCACAGAGGGAAAACTCTAAGTACTCAAAAAATAGAAGTCATTATTATGAATGCAACAATTATAAGCAAAATAAGTGCCATTTGTCCTTGCTGTATGATCCCTTACTCTCTTGTAGGACTCTCTATAGCAATCATAGGAACAATATTACATATGGAATTCAAATTAGAGAACAAACTTCTAGCAAATAAGATCAGTCTCCCAAATTTCATTTATTCTTCATTAAAAAATGAGACTATATGCTTCACAAGCATTAGACAGATACACGATAGTTAATTATATACTCACTCATTAAGCACAAAATTACCTACTATGCTCCAGATTCTATGCTAGAAACTGGCAGTATTTTGGTTTTATTTTGTTTAATATGAACCACACCTGGTAATGCTCAGGGGTTACTCCTGGCTCTGCACTCAGAAATCACTCCTAGTGGGATCGGAATGATTTTAGCCATGCGAGATGCCAGGGATGAACCTGGGTCAGCTGCATGCAAGGCAAACATCCTAACCACTGTACCACCTCTCCGGCCTCTTTGAGAAAAGTTTTTAAAAGAATAAGACACAATTTTTACCCTGTGGTGCCTACAGACAAAGTCAACTCTCCTCTTTTTACAACAATCCTCTCTTATTTTATTGGTACAAGGGTTCTTATGTCAGGCCTGAAGGCCACCTACACAAAATCTCTAAACTTCCACAGAGCCACTCCCCTCCACCAGAGCAATTCAGCATATTCACTCTGAACCTGGGACTCCCTCACTAGCAACTAATTCAGTCTGCTCCTTTTCCTTGGTTACACACCTACAAAAGCCTACTATGCAAAAGAAAATCCCACACTGGAGCAAACTGACAACAGCCTCAATTGAGGCCAAACCAGCAGCTGGCAGTCCTTCCACTCTACCCAGATTCTGAGTCCAGACAAGTGATGGAGTTCTTTCCAAGATGGCGGATCCCTCCACCTTCACACTGAGTCCCATCCCTTTTGTCTTCTCTGAGAACCTGCCTACTCATTCTCTTCCTATTTCTCCCATGGTCACTTACTCTCTTGTAGGACTCTCTATAGCAATCATAGGAATGATATTACATATGGGATTCAAATTAGAGAACAAACTTCTAGCAAATAAAGATCAGTCCCCCATCCCCCATTCCATTTCTCTCTACTGACTTTCCCTATATGTAAAATGCTCAAATATTTTCTATCCTAACAAGCCTCCTTTTCCACCAAAGTAATTATCATACTTTGCTTCCACCCATTGACACAACTGCTAAAAGATTTAGTCATTCTAAATGTTTATTATTTTAAATGTCTTACTATCTCACTCCTCAACACTGTGCCTTGAACATGGTTTCCAAAACTGAGTTCACAAAAGTAAGCAAAGAAACCTTGTCAATGGTCAATTTTTAAAAAAAAATTATTTTGACACCTTAACTTTTGAGCTGCACTAAATCTGCAGATCATTCTCACTCCTTCATAAAATGCTGCTTCATTTTTCTGAGAAATAACAGTGTCATCTTTTAGAAATCTCCTTTGCCATCATACTTAAATGTTGACATTTCCTAAAATTAGTTCCAACTCTCTTTTGTCTTTTCCTTTCTTATCTTTTTTGTTCTTTATTTGTTGGTTTGTTTTGATTTGGGATTATACCCTGTGGTGTTTGGGGGCTTACTTCTGGATCTGTGCTCATGGATCCATATGCAGTACTAGGAATCGAATCCAGGTCTCTTTGTGCTAGGCGAACACCCTATCCACTATACTATCTTTTCAGTCAACCTTTTCAATCTTTTCTTTTCTCAAAACTACAACTTGTCTCTAACTTCACAGAACTCCACAAAGAGGTATTTTTTTACACTAAGTTTATGTGTGTGAATATATATAAACAAATATGAGATACAGATAAAATTTTCACAAAACATACCAGCACTGATTTTTTTTTCCTTTTTGATCACACCCTGCGATGCACAGGGGTTACTCCTGGCTCTGCGCTCAAGAATTACTTCTGGAAGTGCTCGGGGGACCATATGGGATGCTGGGAATTGAAACCTGGTCAGTCGTGCAAGGCAATCGTCCTACCTGTGGTGCTATCACTCCAGCCCCTTATTTTTTTAATCCTATTCTGTTTCACTTTTAAAAATAAACCAATTCTGTCTAATCTAGATGTTTCGTTTAGTCAGCTTCAGTTATTTTGTTTATACTGACATTTAGAAGTCTAAATCTAAAATTCCACTGCAGAAGGTCTATTAAATCCCAAACATTTAAAACCAATTAATTTCCTTCTAAGCAACTCTGCATGGTTAATTACAAAATACTTCTAATTCATAGCCAGAGAGAAAAGGGCAGGGGTTAAGGTGCTTGCCTTGAACAGGACCATTTCATTCAATCTCAGAAATATATATGGTCCTCCAAGAACCCTAGGAGTGGCTCCTAAACACAGTTGGGTGTAGGCCCTCCCAAAAAATACACTTGAAATTCATTATGTCCAAAATAGAAATTTCAGTATTTCTGCCCCAAAAATATCTTCTCCAGAGTTTCCTATCTTGATAAATGAACAGACCAGTTTTTCAGGCAAAATAACAAGAGTTCATGAATGGTCTCTTCTCTCTTTCCATTGATATACCAACTGTTCAATCACTAATCCTTCACAATTTTTTTTCTATATTGCTGTGGATTTTTTTTTATTCCAACCACTATCACAGTTCTCCACTATCACTCTTCTGCATTTACCTTATCTAGACATTAGTTTCATAGTTTCACTGTATTCTTTAAAATGTTTAAATGCAATTCTAAATCATGTCTAACTGCCTACAATTAATTGTACAATAAGCCACCCCACAGTGGCTTAATACGCTATAATTATTTGCCCACAATTCTGTACAGGTTGGGGAAGGAAGGCATATGTCCGATCCACACAGTGTCCTCTGGAATACCCAGTGTGGTTTTGCAGGTCTTCTTCCTCACCTGGGACAGCCTAGAACTGTAAGCTGTCGACTTGGGTGTTTATACACTGTGACAGAGTCTGAATAATGAGATTTTTTTTAACATAGAAGTTGATGGCCTAGCCGGGTATCCTAGAGGAAAGGGCTATTCAGATAGAGAAGGGAGCACCAAATAAAGGATGTTTGGAGGATCCTCCCAGGAGGGGAGATGCATGTCGAAAGTAGACTATGGACTGAACATGTTTGCCACTCAATGCCTCTTTTGCAGACCACAACACCCAAAAGGAGAGAGAGAACACAGGGGATTGCCCTGCCACAGAGACGGGGGGATGGGGGGATGGGGGTGGGAGGGATATTATCCATGGTGGTGGAAAATGGGCACTGGTGGAGGGATGGGTATCTGATCATTGTATAATTGAAACCAAAGCACAAAAAATTGTAAATCTACAACTTTAAAAAAAATAAAATAAAATAAAGGGGGAAAAAAAAATATATAAAAAAAAAAAAAGAAGTTGATGGCCTATAAAATGCAAAAGTAACAGCAGTTCCTTTTGCAGGAACTTTGTGTCTTTCCCAACACTGCCATACTGGAGGCTCTTTCAGGGTCAGGGGAATGAGACCTGTTATCGCCAACAGTTCTTTGTGATGCCTGATCTCAAAAGTCCTAGAATGACCACAAAAGTGACATTCTATGAGTATCAGAGCAATCACATGGGCCGGGTAGATTCAATAAGGTTGGAGATGGAGGAGGATATCAGTTTATTTACTGAAGGATTAATCCCAAGGACACAGATATTGTTGATCAGATTTAAAATTAAAGAGACCATACCTACACAATTCAAATTCCGTCTACACATAAAAAAATATTTCCCCCCATGGAAACAGTAACCTATTACAGCATTGGCTATAAAACCTAGAATTAGGGGCTGGAGTGATAGCACAGCAGGTAGGGCGTTTGCCTTGCACATGGCCGACCCAGGTTCGATTCCCAGCATCCCATATGGTCCCTTGAGCACTACCAGGAGTAATTCCTGAGTGCATGAGCCAGGAATAACCCCTGAGCATCGCCAAGTATGACCCAAAAAGCAAAACACACACACACACACACACACACACACACACACACACACACACACACCAAACAACCCTAGAACTAGTTATCTAAATCCAATCTGAGTGTATATGGTACTCTTTGGGATTAGTTGCCTACATATAATTCCTCAGATACAGTTCATCTTAAACCAAAAAATTTCCATCACTTTACATGATAACATGATAATCTGTCCTATAAGTCAGGTCTAGAACTCCAAAACACACTTGAGTTCAAACTGTGTACAGGAGGAACCACAGAAAAGATACATAGCAAAGCCATGGAAACTTCAAACTTTTATGCAAATGTTGATTAAAATGCAGTTCTGTTCTCTGAAAAGAGGATTTGGGGGTACACATTCTTCTAAGTTTACTTGTCTTTCCCAACACTGCCATACTGGAGGCTCTTTCAGGGTCAGGGGAATGAGACCTGTTATCGTTATTGTTTTTGGCATATCGAATACGCCACGGGTAGTTTGCCAAGCTCTGCCATGCTACCCATTTTTCATAATTACCACACCTTATTTGATGGGGTTCACACAGTAGGCAACAAATCATAGAGGGAAGTTATATACACAGTAACAACAAGTCTGAAAATGTTACTGGGCCTGGGGCTGGAGCAATAGCACAGGGCGTTTGCCTTGCATGCAGTCTGAAAATGTTACTGGGCCTGGGGCTGGAGCAATAGCACAGGGCGTTTGCCTTGCATGCAGACGACCTAGGTTCGATTTCCAGCACCCCATATGGTCCCCCGAGCACCGCCAGGAGTAATTCCTGAGTGCATGAAGCAGGAGTGACTCCTATGCATTGCCAGGTGTGACCCAAAAAGAAAAAAAAAATGTTACTGGGCCTGCTTGAGCAAATCGATGAACAATGGGAGAACAGTGATATATCTATATATATAGATATATAGATATATCACTGTCCTCCTGTTCATCGATTTGCTCAAGCGGGCACCAGTAATGTCTCCACTGTGAGACTTCTTGTTACCATTTTTGGACTATTGAATACGCCAGGGGGAGCTTTCTAGGCTCTTCCATGCAGGTGGGATACTCTCGGTAGCTTGCCGGGCTCTCCGAGAGGGAAAGAGGAATCGAACTCACATGCAAGACAAATGCCCTACCCCCTGTGCTGTTGCTCCAACCAGGACTAACCTATGTCCATCTTTTTCCTAAGCTGGTGGTGCTTTCTTTCTTAAAAAATTGTGTGTTCCTTTAAGATCTACTGGAATTAATTTTACTAGATAGATGACATGTCCACAAATCTCTATGAGATGAATGATTCTCCAATTTGGGCTGAGTACCATGGTACTGTGGAGCAGGAGATTTAAGAGCCTGGTAGCTTCTTTGAGTATTTGAGTCTCAAAACAGTACACCTTTAGACTCTCTAAAGCTCTTTTGACTAGCTGAAAATTCTAAGATACAGTATATTAAGTGTTTGAAATCTCAACAGTGAATCTTACAGAAGCAAGCACTTGTGATCTAATGCTTAAATGGAAGTCATTTTCTACAAATAGCACCTTAGAATTGAGAAGTATTTAGATAAAGGGAGAAACAATGTAGGGAAGATTAGGATAAAGAAAGGTATGGTCTCACTCTGGAATAAGCAAGGAAGCCATCTAGTTGGGTTCTTGATCAAGGAAAACACAGAACAAAACTGCAGCATAAAATCAGATATACTAAGAACCTTGACCACAAGATTTTGAAAACCTCCAGTTAAATTCTTAACTGCTAGTTTCATCTTGCTGGTCCAAATGTTGTTACATCAGATATACTTGGAGAGCTTAGTAAGTACACAACCTTCCCCCTGGAGATTTTAAAAGGCTGAAGTAGAAATCTGTATCTAAGCAAAGCTCCCAGGTGAGTATCAGACTCGGCTGGACTGAGGAGCCACTGCCCTAAATCAACAATCAAGCAACAACAATCTGAGAAGGAAGTGACAGAAATGCACACAGGTGTTGGAGTGACAGTACAGTGCATAGAATATTTGCCTTGCATTCAGCAGACCCAGATTTGACCCCCAGCATCCCCTACGATTCCCTGAGCACCACCAGAAATGATTCCTGAGTGCAGAGCCAGAAGTAATCCCTGTTCATCATCAGGCATTGCCCCAAGAACAAAAAACAAAGCAAAACAAAGAAATAGTAGCATTTAGTTTTCATTTACAAGCAAACTGATAAAAGGCAACACTTCCATTTATAATTTTCTTTTTATTCATTTTATGTTCTTCAAATTCCTACCTTATAAGATGACATATTCTCTGTCCACATATATCCACAAGAATGATAATCCCATTACAATCTCCCTTCAACACAAAATAATCAAGGTCTGGTTGTTAAGAAAGATTATTAACCGTATAGGAGAACACAGTCCTCACAGAAATTAGGAGGTGAGTGTGGCCTGGAGGAAGGGTATAAAGAGATAAGGTTCTGACCCATGATGGAAACTGTTAGTGTTATTATCAGTTTACTACACTATTTTTTTTTTTTTTTTTTGCTTTTTGGGTCACACCTGACGATGCACAGGGGTTACTCCTGGCTCTGCACTCAGAAATTACCCCTGGCGGTGCTTAGGGGACCATGTGGGATGCTGGAAATCGAACCCGGGTTGGCCACGTGCAAGGCAAACGCCCTACCCGCTGTGCTACTGCTCCAGCCCCAATTTACTACACTACTGATGTCACAGGTGCTGATATTCCTTCCACGCAGAGCTCCACTCAGGGCACTTCTTGCCTCCGTGCACCTAACTGCTTTAGTCTTAGAAAAAGTGAAAGGTCCATTTAAATTACTAGCTGCCTCTCCAGCCACCTCCTGTGCAGAATGGGAAACAGTTTTGCTTCTCTTTATCTCCCTGAGCTCAACCCACAGGACTAGACAGCTGGCTATGTCACTGGAAGACCCCAGCCACTGCTGGACACAGCCAAAGGCTGGAACAGAGGCCCTACCTAAGAGAGCGTCTCCATGCCTTCAGAGCTAATGGTCTGGACTTCTCCTGTGGGAATATGTAAATCCTTTGACTTAAAAAAAAAACTTTCAAAGTTATGCTTTGTTGCGTGGTTCTGCCTGTATCTAGAGCAAAAGCCCACCAACATGGAAATTATTCTGCTGACAACAGTGATCATGCACAAAAGACCTTAATTATCAAACCCATATCTATGAAATGCCTGGAGGAAAACTTGTTCCTCCCAATCTCTCCAAGATGCTGACCTCAGAAGTCTTCAATGATATGATCCCATTAGCAGAACAAACAAAAACAGAAATAAATGGAACTACATCAATCTAAAAACCTGCACCGAGAAAGAAATGAGAACTAAAATAAAAAGATACCCCATTAATGGTAGAAAATATTTGTACATCACACATCAAAGGGATAACACCGAAGTTATATAAAGCATTTTCGGAGCTCAACAACATCAACAAAAAAAACCAATACCCCATCAAATACTGGGAGAGGAGAGAAACAGATACACAAGGTAACAGGAGCAGAGGTCTGGGACCCCGGGCACATCAGTTGTGTGGAACTGAGACGTATCTCTAACTCTAAACCACAAAGCCAACAATACTGGAAGCAAAAGATCCAAACTAAAACAACCAAACTTAAGCACGTACCAGTCAAGGAGGCAGGCTAGGGGGTGAGAAGGAACCTGGGAACACTAGTGGAAAAAAGCTGACACTACGGGTGAGTGTGGTGTTGGAACAGTCTCTGCCTGAAATTCAACTACGAATAAGTCAATCAGTCCCTTACTCAAAAAATTAATTTAAAAAAGAAAAATCCTTAAAGATGGTGAGCAGGAAAAAAAAAAGATGGTGAGCAGGCATGAAAAAAATGTTCATCATTACTGATTATCAAGGAAATGCAAGTCAAAATAATAATGAGATATCACTCATAGCAGTAAGAATAGCCTATAGCGAAAAGTCCAACAAAAAGTGCTGCAGAGATGTGGTCAAAAAAGGAACTTTCATTCTCTAGCTGGGAGGATTGCTGCTTGTCTCTGCCTTTTGGAAAATGGTTTGGATATTTCTCAAAACTTTTTTTAACAAATCTTCCATATGTCTCTATAATTCTACTCCCGGGCATGTACCCAAGAACACAAAAACATTAATTCAAAAGGACATATCCAAACCTATGTTCACTGCATTTTAATTTATAATAGCAAAGATCTGGAAACAAACCAAATACTCAACAACAGATGAGTGGATAAAGAAAATTGTGATACACACACACACACTCTCTCTCAACAACAGATGAGTGGATAAAGAAAACTGTGGGATACTCTCTCTCTCTCTCTCTCTCTCTCTCTCTTCCTGGCATCTAATTCAGCTATCAAAACAATGAATCTTGAAGCATGTGGCAACTTAGATGAAACTGGAGGAAGCAATGGTAAGTGAAGTTAGGAAGGAAAAGACAAACACATCAGATGATCTAACTCATTTGTAGGATATAAAGAAACAAAGCAGGGGATTAGATAATTTCCCATAGAAAGGACCCTGAGAAATGGTAAACAGAACTGTTTTCTGAGTGTTCTGGGGATGGGGATACAAAGGGGATCTTTGGATAAGGGAAGAAGGATCTTGGTACTCTGGTGGTGAGGGTGGTATGGCAGCACCACAAGTGTAAAACAATAATACTGGTAATATTATGAAAAAATAATGAATTAGGAATATAAGAATAAAAATGGAAAGAGGTTAGAACCTTATCATTTTTATACCTCTGGAAGAAATTACAGAAAATTACTTTTGCAAACTTAAGAATATTTAAAAAAAGATAGCTTATTTAATAAGAAAAAAATCTGAGTCTTAGGGGAAAGAAACTGATAAACTGTCATTGAAATTAAAAACATCTGTTCTTAAGAAATAATTTAGAAAATGAAAAGGCATGCCAAGAAAGAAAAAGCAAATCTAGAGAAGGATTATATTGAAATACATTAAAAAAAAAAACCTCTAAAAACACAAGGATTTTTAAATAGGGTAATTTTTTTTTCTTTTTGGGTCACACCAGGCAATGCACAGGGGTCACTCATGGCTCTGCACTCAGAAATCACCCCTGGCGGTGCCCAGGGGACCATATGGAATGCTGGGAATTGAACCCAGGTCTATGGCATGCAAGGCAAACACCCTACCCACTGTGCTAATGCTCCAGCCCCATAAATAGGCTAATTTTTAAAGTGGCAAAAACACTGAACTAACATGTTAGATAAATTAGAGGTCAAAAAAATTTACTAAAAGGTATTTAACACCTTTTCATCAGGAAATGCAAATTAATACCACAGTGAGATGATGGCATGGTCACAAAATCACATATTCATAAATTTAATAAAACATACACTTGTCATATGATTCTACTGCTAAAAAAATCTTCATATGAAGCACTGTACATATAATGTGGTTATATCAAAAGGCATAGGTGACAGAGTTAAAGTTTATAAAGTTTGATCCTCATAAAATATATCTACATTAATTAAAAAATTTTAAAAAAGAAATAACTTTGTTTTTGATGACAAATCACTGCCCAAACCAATGTAAATCTGTCAGTCTTCTTCTAGTAGGTTTACTGTTTCAGATCTTTAAAGACTTTAATTCAATATTCAAACAAGCTCTGAAAATCACATCTAGGTTGAACACAAAATAGTGAAATGGGGCAAGGGAGTTCCTCTTATTAAACTGCTCTTTTTCCATTGTGAAAATAGAAGAAACAACAAGGGCATTGTGAAACTAAGAATATTATTTATACACCATGAAGTTCTTCTGTAAATTTCATGAGCTAATGAATGTAAAATTAAAAAAAGAAACTTTTAATAAATGCTATCATTATTACTACCAATACGTTTTTGATACTCTAATGCTATTCATTTAGGAGCTGAAATAATGATGTAAAGTACTTGAGACACAGTAGACGTACCAAAGAGGTTTTTTAGACATTTGTTTCCCAGTTTATCTTGCTTAAGATATACCCATTAACCAAGAATTAGTGGGTATATTTTATTTCAAGCAGAACTCAAATAAAACCTGAAAACTATGATATGGAATTTCAACAGGAAAATCAGAGGAAGATTTTTTTTGCACCACAAAAAGCCAATTTTAACAAAGAACTGATTTTATATAATTCACTCTACAAGTATCAATTTACCTGTAATGTACCTAGGAACACTTATACAAAAAAAGATGTTGCCAGAAGTGCTGGAGGAATAGTACAGTGGTTAGGGCGTTTGCCTTGCACATGGCCCATCTGGGTTTGATTCCCAGCATCCCATAAGGTCCTGATTCCCAGCATCCAATATGGTCCCCCAAGCAACTGCCGAGAGTAATTCCTGAGTGCAGAAACAGGAGTAACCCCTTGAGCAACACTGGGTGTGACCCTCCCCCTCCCCCCAAAAAAGATGTTGCCAGAGCAGTAGTAAAGTGCATAGAGTGCCTTTTTTCTTTTCTTTTTTTTTTTTTTTTGCTTTTTGGGTCACACCGACAATGCACAGGGGTTACTCCTGGCTCTGCACTCAGGAATTACTCCTGGCGGTGCTCAGGGGACCATATGGGATGTTGGGAATCGAACCCTGGTTGGTTGTGTGCAAGGCAAATGCCCTACCCGCTGTGCTATCGCTCCAGCCCCAAGTGCTTGCCTTTTATGTGGCAAATCTGAGTTTTTTCTTGGCATCACATATGGTTCCTCCCTGAACACCACCAGGAGTGATCCCTGAACACAGAGCCAGATGTGAGCCCTAACTACAGCTAGGTGTGGGCCAAAACAAGCAAATAAGAGATTGTAAATAGACCATCCATACTAAAATATTTTGCCAGTGTTTGCAGAAGATGTTGACATATAGCAAAGGCTGAAATAGCAGACTCCAAACCAAAGATAGTCACTTTTTTAAATTTGAAAACAACAGGGCCAGGGACATAATTCTGTGGTAGAGCACTTGTCTTGAATATACAAGGTCCTAAATTCAATCCCTTGGCACTTTGGCACTGCATATCATGGTTTTTATGTATCAGGTTTGTTTGAAATTACATATATATTTATACATATAATAAAATCAATTAACAATTTCATAAACAATATAAAATAAAGCAATAACAATTACTGCTACAGATAAGAAATCTTAAGTGGTTACAATTTACTAGTCCCTGTTATGATCTCTGTATGTATAACCTTTTTTTTTTTTTGGCCATACCCAGTGGATGTTGACACTGGTAGTGTGACTGGTGATGGAACTAAATCCTATGAATAAAACTCAACTATGGATAACAATGTAAATCACAGTGTCTAATTAAAAATATTAAAACTTTTTAAAGTCAAAGGCATAAGAGAAAATAAAATTAAACAACACATTATTAAAGGAGGTAAAAATTATTAATTATATTAGCTGAATTAACTAAGAAAATCAATAAATTAAGTCAATTAATACTTTTATTTGATTAAACTTACCAATTTTAGCACAATTACTAATTATGTGACACACGGTATGGTTTTAAGATTACATAAAATACTTTTGATTTTTTGAGATGCACTCAAGTAATTTGGGGTACAATACCAACACAGATAGTCTATTCCAAACATTCCATCCTTGGTTCTAGAGTGATAGCACAGAGTAGGGAGTTTGCCTTTTATGTGTGCAAGCCTAGGTTCAATCCCCAGTACCACATATGGTCCCATAAGCCCCACCAGGAATGATTCCTGAGCTTAGAGTCAGGAGTAAGTCTTGAGCACTAGCTGGTGTGACAAAAATAAAAATATAAATTAATTTCGGTCCTAATGCTAAATAAATGAAAAATATGAGATAGTTCTATAATATACAAGGTGGGTATGTTAATGTTCACTGTACTACTCCTTCAAAATCTATGCATGAAACATCGATGGATGCAGACAATGATAATCTTAATATTTATTAAATAATTCTTCTTTATCTTAAGATTCAAGAATTCCTTTAGATATTCTTGTATGAGAATAAAACATGAATTAGACAAACCATATCAGTTAAAATTCTAGGACATAGAAAGGAAAAGCCAAGTAAACTATATTCTTTCAAAATTTATGTTAGCGAAGCTTATTTATATAGAGTGCATACCATGTATACATTGTCAGGCTTTAATAAAAGCATTGTGGCATAAGATGCCAACTTTCCAAAAATATGTTCAACAAATAATAAATGTTAACATATTTAATAATTAATTACCAACATATAATTTAATAATTATTAACAAAGTTGACATTGTTAATAAATGTTAACGCATTTAATAATTAATTACTAACAAATAATTTAATAATTATTAACAAAGTTGACATTGTTAATAAATGTTGTTTCTGTGCCACATCCAGCAGGGCTGAGATTGACTTCTCGCTCTGTGTTCAGGGATCACTTACAGTGGTATCTGGGGAATGATATGTTGTGCTGGGGGTCCAAGAAGGATTGGCTGTGAGCAAAACCTAAACTATATCTCTGGCCTGTAACATAGTAATTATTTTGATTCTTTCTGATAAAAGTTTCTCTGGTTCCAACAATGCTATAAAGAAATGTTCCATCTAATACTTAACTGCTTAAATATTTTCCTGATATTAAAAATAAAAATGATCATGTATCTTATTACTTACCAGTTAACTCATTTAAAAAGTAACTAAAATCTAATCTTAAAGAATAATTAACAATACCAAAACTTGGTTATTGTAACAGATGCGCATACACGCGCGCGCACACACACACACACACACACACACAATCTTTCTACCAAAGCTGATGTCCAAAGCATCTGATTATAATCTGTCTGACAAAATGAGAACCATAAAGTACATCTCTGTATTATATTTTAAAATGTGTCAACACTTGGTAGATTTTTGTCACTTAGTGAGAAACTATTTTCCAAATGACAAATGCAAGATATTTTAAAATCATGTCTGAATAAAGAACTATTAAAATTTCAAAACAGATCAATGGATTCTAATTTAACAGAGTATGCAATGCTTTATGATATAGCTTCAGATCCTGTAGCAAGCATAAACATTTAAGAGATTAACACTTGTCAAGTTTGGAGGTAATGTCAAAACAAAATATTCGCAACTGGGTATAAAATCTATTATTGTAGCATCCCTGTTTCCCTGTTCGCAACTGCATAATCATGTTTATCAGGCTGCATTTTATTCAATTATGTAAATCAAATCATCACAACAGATTAAGAAACAAAAATAAAAGTTCAAGAATTTTTATAAAAATAGACATTAAAAAGATATACAAAACCTATGAAACAACAGTACTCAACCATGCAATTTCATCCCTCAAGGGATATTTAAAAGCAATATCTAGAGCCATTTCTGATTTTCACAAGTAGAAGAAAGGAAATGTAAGGGATCAAAGCAAAAGATGATGCTAAACAAACACCTACAATGCCCTTGGTACTTTTGTGTGTATCTCCCCATAGTTAAGAATTATTCAACCAAGAGTATGTGTAAGACTAAGTTCAAGGGAACTTGAAGAGAAAGAATGCCACTCTTTTCATCCAATTTATTAGGGAGTGGAAAGAGGACAAAATTATTTTTCATAAAATGTTTTATTCATATCAATGTTAGAGATTTATTTTATATTAATAGTAGGTATTTTAAAATTTCTTTCAATTTGCAAAAATTATGTCAATCTAAGGTAAGGTAAGGTAAAGGCCCTCCCGTTGATCGTCGATTTTGCTCGAGCGGGCCCAGTAACGTCTCCATTGGAGACTTTGCTGTTACTGTGTCTGGCATATGAATACTCTCGGTAGCTTGCCGGGCTCTCCGAGAGGGGCGGAGGAATCGAACTCGGGTCGGCCATGTTGGCCGCTTGTAAGGCGAACGCCCTACCCGCTGTGCTATCGCTCCAGCCCAATGTCAATCTAAACAACTAAAAATTTTTTGGAGTCTTCAGTAACTCTTTATAATGTAAAGAGGTCCTGAAACCCCCGAATTTGAGAATCACTTAATTAAAAGGATAGAATATAGAGTAACAAGAGAAGGGAATGGAAGTTATCAAATGATGGCAAACTCTTGGCCCCAGATTACAGAATACCAAGTAAGGAGACGATGAGGTGGACTGGAGGTAACTGAAGGCCAGGAGAGTCTTGGACACTTTGCTGGCACAAGGTGAGGTTAACTGTGCTCATCAAAACCATGAGCATCGGACTCACATATGAATCTTAGAACCAAGCAGCAGCTCACAGCAGGGATATTTCCAGACAACATGCCATGCTAATTTCACTAGGACACCTCAGAAAGGAGCAGGCCTCCTCTCTCTCCTCCTGCGCCAGATGAACCCGCAGCAGCCCCAAAACTCCAGAAACCAATCGCCACCACCCTCACAGCTGACCTTCAAAGACTTGTCCTGGGCCTCCACCAAGAGAGTAAATCCATTGAAAAGCCCAGGTATGCAGGATCAGGGATTCAAAGTGCCAGGCCTCAAGGGGTCAGGATAGGCTATCCCTTCCCAACTCTGGCCCTACCAGGGTCTTGGCTGTCACACCCAGGAACTGCCTTAGGCAGCTATTGAAATGCATTAATGGCCATAATCCAGAGACTCACATAAGAATCTTGGAACTGAGCGAAACTTGCTGCAGGGATGGCCAGGGACCCCAATTATTTAAATTTTTATGATCCCAGAAGCATGTAGCCGCTTTTATATGTCATATTCTTTTTCTGCTGTTATTGCTGAATCACTATGAGATAGACCCTTACAGACATCTTTTACTATTCATAACAAGCAACTCAGAACAAATTATCTAGCAACTGCCTGTGGGGCAGATGAGTGATGGTAGGAAAATGTAATTGTTGGTGGGAAGGTGTAATGATAGTGGGACTGGTGTCGAAATATTGGTGAAATATAGAATGTGATCAATTATTTTGAAGAACTTTATGTTTAAAAAAAAAACCATGAGCACCAAAACTATGCTACCCAAACTATAAAAACTATAAAAACAAGTCCTTGAGAGACAAGACAAGGAGTAGGAGGAGAGCTGGAGAATTGGGAGGTGGGACACTGACACTGGTGATGGGTTTTTAGTCATTAACATTGTACACTTGAAACTCTATTGTTAAAGAGTTTCAAGAGTATTCTGGATGACCAAAATAAAACCAAAAAAGCCTACATGAGGAAACGGTTTTAAAAGTTGGGGCAGGGAAATAAACAGACGATAGAATAAAGCAAATGCTTAGGATAGGGGAGCCTCAGGTTGGATCTCCACACTTCATGGTCCTCCAAGTACTGCCAACAGTAGCCCAAAAATTATTAAAGAGAATGACATTGTAGCTCAGTGTAGACCATATGCCCTGCATGCATGAGGCTACAATTTCTGTAGATTTGATGTTATTTTCTTCAAAAAATCATGCGTGTGTGTGTGTGTGTGTGTGTGTGTGTGTGTGTGTGTGTAAGTGTGTATGTGTGTAAGGATGGGTCGTGTACACAAAATCATTTCCATCAAAACGTCTTACCCTGGCTATGAGGACTTGCTGGGCTGAAAGACGGCTGATACAAATCTTTGGTTGGTGTTGGAAAAGCTTCTTTCCCTTGGCGCTGACTCATCTTTACTGGTGTCACAAGTTGAGATTCGTCACTGCTTGCTACCACAGCTCAAGGAAAGAAGGGAGAGAAAAATAACATTTAGGTCACAGATTTACATAATGGTGTATTTAATAACATGGAATAGAATTCGATGAAGATGACCTCAATGTTTACATTCTTTTTTCCTAGTGCAATACTTTAATATGTAATTATTTAGTTTTAGTTTGTCAGAGCAAGGGAAATTAACAAATGCATAAATTATACAAATTAGACATAAAAATAAAAACACACATTCACTGCTTCTTTTGAAATTATTTTTGTCATTTAGGTAACATGATTAATACTTTTTAATGTTTATTGTATTAATGTACAAAGTACTATACCCAACACCACCAAAGGGCCCAATACCCTCCACAAATGTCCTTATGCTACTTCTAGTCTTCATTTTAGAATTTTTCTCCCCCACTGTTTGGCAGTTTGAGTTTTATAATCTGGGGCTAACAGTTCCTTGTTTTGTCTCTCTCTATGTTATATATGAATGAGATCATCTGGTATTTGTCCTTGTCCCTCTGATTTATTTCAAATATTTTCTTGACTTTGCTTATGGGCTTATACTATTTTTGGGGGGAGGAGGGGGTTGTTTAATTCTGGTTTTGATTTTGGGGTTACACATGGTAATGCTCAGGGGCTACTCTGGCTCTGTGTCCAGGAAACCATGCAGGGCTGGGAGCTGAACTCAAGTGTACTGCATGCACAGCTTGAGCACAGCCTGCAGAGCTACATTTTTGGCCCTGTATAGTCATTAACAAAAGGTATTGCAAGGTTTGCTGCAGATCTTTCATTGTGCTATTAACTCTTATAGCTGCTAACAATAAACAAAAGATAAGGCATTTCAGATAAGAAATGCAAATGGTCAATACACATATAATCAGAAAACATACAAATTAGTATCGAAATAAAATATTTTACTCTTCCTCAAACTGTTATTTTTATTTTATTTTATTTTCCCTTTATTTTTTTTTATAGACTTACAAATTTTTGTGCTTGGGTTTCAGTTATACAATGATCAAGTACCCATCCCTCCACCAGTGCCCATCCTCCCCCACCACGGGTCCCAGCATCCCTCCCACCCCCCAGCCCCCCCGTCTGTGGCAGGGCATTCCCCCTTGTTCTCTCTCTCTTCTTTTGGGTACTGTGTTTTGCAAGAGAGGCATTGAGTGGCAATCATGTTTGGTCTATAGACTACTTTTAGCATGTCTCTCCCACCCTGGGAGGGTCTTCACAACACCCTTTATTTGGTGCTCTCTTCTCTATCTGAGCTTCCTTTTCACCTAGCACATGTGGCTGGCCTTCAAGTCATGGAGCAAAATTCCTGGTACTAATCTCAGCCATTCCTGGGTGTTAGTCTCCCATTTTGTTGCTTTATGTTCCCCAGATGAATGCAATCTTTCTGTGTCTATCCCGCTCTTTCTGACTCATTTTGCTTAACATGATACTTTCCATGTAGTACCACTTGTATGTAAATTTCATAACTTCATCTTTTCTAACAGCTACATAGTACTCCATTGTGTAAATGTACCAAAGTTTCTTTAACCAGTCATCTGTTCTTGGGCACTCAGGTTTTTTCCAGATTCTGGCTATTGTAAAGTGTTGCAATGAACAAACAATTGCAGATGTCACTTCGACTACCTTTTTGCCTCTCTGGGATATATTCCCAGGAGTGCTATAGCTGGGTCAAATGGGAGATCAAATTCTAATTTTTTGAGAATCGCCCATACTGTTTTCCAAGAGGGTTGGACCAGCGGCATTCCCAGCAGCAGTGAAGGAGGGTCCCTTTCTTGCCACATCTGCGCCAGCACCTGTTGCTTTTGTTCTTGTGGATGTGGGCCAGTCTCTGTGGTGTGAAATGATATCTCATTGTTGTTTTGATCTGCATCTCCCTGATGATTAATGATGTGGAGCATTTTCTCATGTGCCTTTTTGCCATTCAGATTTCTTCTTTGCGAAAGTTTCTGTTCATTTCCTCGCCCCATTTTTTGATGGGGTTGGGTGATTTCTTCTTGTGTAGTTTAACCAGTACCTTGTATATCCTTGATATCAACCCCTTGTCGGATGTGTATTTGGTGAATATTCTTTCCCATTCTGTAGGCTGTCTTTGTATTTTGGTCACTGTTTCTTTTGAGGTGCAGAAGCTTCTTAGTTTAAGATAGTCCCATTTGTCTATCTCTGTTTTCACTTGCTCAGCCAGTAGCGTGGCATCTTTGAAGACACCATTAGCTTCAATATCATGGAGAGTTTTGCCAACTTTGTCTTCAATAAACATTATGGATTCCGGTCTGATGTTGAGGTCATAAATCCATTTCGATCTTACTTTTGTGCATGGCGTTAGGCAGAGATCTGAGCCCACTTTTTTGCATGTAGCCGTCCAAACTGTTATTTTTAAATTTCATGGAAATTTTTAACCCTACAGCTATTTCAGAGAGGCCAGTTTGAGTTTTGGAGATTGCTTTGCCAAAAACAAACCAATAAAGGTAAGATTCAGGTCAGGATTATTTGACTCCAATGTGTGATCTCAAAAATCTCTTTGCCCCAACAAAGAGATTCACTTCACTTGAAACACCGTCCAAACACTTGAAACACTCCTTTGGGCAAGTAATTAATAGAGGAGAACTATACCCAATTTCAGAGTGGAAGAGGAAATAAATGACAGAATAGGGCAAGGGAAGTGCAGTGTCTAGTTTGCCCATATTCATTTTTGGATCTCCACAGTCCATAGAAACAAAAAATGCTCCAGTCTACAAAAACTTTTTAATCTTCATTCTATGAAAATTAGTGAATCTTCATTCATTAATGACTTCATTCTAGATTTAGCCTTTAGTTTAACCAAAATGTATTCTTTGTATGTCTGTATGTTTTTTAGACATCGTGATTTACATAGTTGTTTACAAGGGTTGTTTATGAGGGATTTTAGGCATACAATGTTCCCACCTACAATCCCAACACCTCATTGCCCCCATCCCTCCAATCTGACTCCTTGACAGATAAACTTTTTTAAGTTCAATTATTGTAGTTTAATACTGTGTTCACAGGAGTGTTGGCTCTAGTAGTGTGTGTGTGTTTGTGTGTGTGTGTGTGTGTGTGTGTGTATCACACATAGTTCACTTCTATACCACAGAGGAGTTCAAGGTCCCCTAACTCCTGAAACCCCTAAGTTACTTCCAGATCTCCCTTCTTGCTTACGTCTCTATCTCTTTGTTGTTGACATTTATATTTTGTAATCTAGACCCATTTATATTTTGTAATCATATGGCAGCTCTATTCTTAGTATTTTGGCCAACTTGGCTACTATTCCCTAGGCAAGTTATTCTATATACCATTCTAAACCATTCGCAGTAAGAACATCTGGCATAAATGCCACAGCTTCATTATCCTTCTTTATTAACCATTCTTTCGTTTTGGAACATTTTCATAACCTGGCTAATGTATTAAGTGCTGCAATGAACATAGGTGTGCATGTATCTTTTCTTTTTTTTTTAACATTTTTTACTGAATCACTGTGAGACAGACCCTTACAAAGCTATTCATCATTGGATTTTTCAGTCATACTGTATTCCAACACCCGTTCCTCCAACAGTGTACACTTCCCGGCACCAATGTCCCAAGGTCTCCTCCCATTACCCTCCACCCACCACCCCAACTTTTCACGTAAAATATTTTTGCAACTTTTGGGGAGATACCAAGCAGTGGGACCACTGAATCATATGGAAACTCTATTCTTAGTTTTCAGATGAATCTCCATAATGTTTTCCATTAAAGGCTAAATGAGACAACATTCATCACCATCAACAGTATATGAGAGTTCCTTTTTTACTATATCCCTGCCAGCACAGGCCGTTCCTATCCTTTCTGGTATATGACTTTTTACTGATGTCACGGGGCATCTCATCATCATCTTCTTATTGATTTTCTGATAATAAGTGATGATAAATATGGGGGTTTTTTTGTCTTCAAAAAAAAAAATCTTTTCATTTTTTTCTCCCAATTTTTATGTGATTATTGAATTTATTAATGTTGATCTTTGTAATTGCTGTGTATACCATGGATATTACCCCTTTGCCTGATGTATTGTGTGTAAATATTTTCTCTCAATCAGTAGGATATATTTCAATTTTAATTCACATCTTTTGCTATGTAGAATTATTTTTATTTGCAGTGGTCCCATTTATTATTTTTTTTTCTGTAGTCTTTACCAATGGAATATAATTATCGAAAACACCTTTGAGGTATTTTGACAAATCTTAGAACATTTTGCTTATATTTTTCTAACAAGTGCTTGAAATCTGGTCTAATCTCTAGGATTCTGATCTACTTTGAATGGACTTCTATGTAAGATGACAGGTCTAGACCCATATTATTTTTTTTTCTTTTTTTATTAGTGAAAAACCATGAGGTACAGTTATAGGCTTGCAAATTTTGTGCTTGGGTTTCAGTTATACAATGATCAAGTGCCCATCCCTCCACCAGTGCCCGTCATCCATCCCCATGGGTCCCAGCATCCACCCCCCCCACCCCGTCCCATCCTGCCTCTGTGGCAGGGTATTCCCCCTTGTTCTCTCTCTTCTTTTGGGTACTGTGTTTTGCAAGAGAGGCTTTGAGTGGCAATCATGTTTGGTCTATCGACTACTTTTAGCATGCTTCTCCCACCCTGGGAGGACCCTCACAACACCCTTCATTTGGTACTCTCTTCTCTATCTAAGCTTCCTTTTCACCTAGAGCCTGTGGCTGGCCTTCCATTCATGGAGCAAAATTCCTGGTACTAATCTCAGCCATTCCTGGGTGTTACTCTCCCTTTTTGTTGCTTTATGTTCCCCAGATGAATGCAATCTTTCTGTGTCTATCCCGCTCTTTCTGACTCATTTCGCTTAACATGATACTTTCCATGTAGTACCACTTGTTATTTTTTTGCATGTAGCTTTCCAGTTTTCCTAACACCATTTGTTGAAGAGGCTATCTTTACTTCATACATCTGACTCCTTTGTTATAAATTAGTTGTAACCAAATATTTGAGGATTTATCATTAGGTGGACTGGAGCGATAGCACAGCGGGTAGGGCGTTTGCCTTGCAAGCAGACAACATGACCCACCCGAGTTCGATTCCTCCGCCCCTCTTGGAGAGCCTGGCAAGCTACGGAGAGTATCTCGCCCACATGGTAAAGCCTGGCAAGCTCCCCGTGGTGTATTTGATATTCCAAACACAGTAACAAGTCTCACAATGGAGACGTTACTGGGCCCTCTCGAGCAAATCGATGAACAACGGGAGGAAAATAACAGTGATCATTAGGTACTCAATTCTAACCCAAGAGTTTATTCTTATTCCAGTATTATGCTGTTTGATTAATATAACTTTAAAGTACAGTTTCAACAGCACCCAATTCTTATTTCTCAAAATATTTTGGCTATTCTGGGTGTTTCACGGCTCCATACAAATTTTATCAGTGATTACGCTAAGTGATTTAAAGAATGTCATTGGGATTTTGATGGGAATTGCATTGAATCTACATAGTATTCAAGGTGATATGATAATTCTGACAACGATGATTCTTTCAATCCAGGAATATTTTTCCATTTCCTGGGTTCTTTTCTATTCCTTTCTTAAGTGATTTTTAGTTCCTCAGATCAAGGTCCTGTCTCTTTTGTTAAGTTGATTCCTAACCACTTGACTTTTTTGAAACTCTATTTTAAATGGGGTAATTTCTTTAATCTCTTCCTCTTCTAGTTCACTATTTGCATATAGGAATCCAACAAATTTCTGTATATTTGTTTTTATAGTCTACTACTTTGCTGTACTGCTTCTAGAAGTCTTTTTTTTTCACCGTTAGTATCTTCTACATATATTATCATATCATCTACAAATAGATTTATCTTGCTCCTTGCCTTTGTAGAGTTTATTCTCTATACAGAAGCATGAACAATCTTTGTACTAGCTTTACATATATGAGAATCTATGTTAAGTGGCTATCACCAAAAAATCAAATCAAAACAAAACAAACAAAAAAACAACAACTACATGCCAGGTGTCCCAGTCTTTGGGCTTTTAACTTGTTCCATTTATCTGCAATACTATCAGCATTCCCAACTTCACTTTAATGACTACTCTTCTCAGATGCTGTGTGCAAATGTCATCTCCAGGTGTTTTTTGGTAAATATTGAAAGAGGAAGTCTCAATTTCCCCTTGCCACAAGAGGGGAGTCCACAGTTTTCCCTCGCCAGCAGTTCCATTTCTCCTCACGGACCAACCACACCTCATCCCCAAGGCCCTATCTTTAACATTCCTGGAGTTCCCAAGAATCATATTCTTCTGTCCCAGAAGTAAAAGTGACAAGACTAAGATAATGAATAATACCCAAGGCAGGTGACCAAAAAGACAAACTAGCCCAACCACTATGTAGATTCGCTATATAGATTCTCTGTCACACAAAGACCTGGTTTTTCTATAAAAACCTCACAAAAAGAGTCACAGTTAACTTAGTCCTTTATTAAGTGCCCCCCCCCCCCAACTTGTGGAGCACCTTTCCTTTTCTCTTCCACTTTCCAATAAACTTTTCTACATTTCAACTCTGAATATGAGCATCTTTATTATTCATATGATCGAGGAGTCTCAAACAGAGACCCACTGCTGCTGCTTCTGCTGCACCTGCACCAATATGTTTGGAGGCTGTTGTTCTGGGGTTAGACCTGGCAATGTGGGATGTGGGGAGGAGGAGGCCTGAAAGCAGATCAGGGCCTGAAGGGCTGGCTGGGGAGTGCAAAAGGGCAGCACCCTGAGCTGTGCAGGCAGTGTCCAGGACAGCCCAATGCTAGTTCACATGCAAGGCACGTGCTCCAGCACATCTCCAGCCGAAGTTCTTAAGTTAAATATAGCACAACTTTTTTTTTTTCCAGTTAAGGCTCACTACTCCAGAGTTATACTTTATCACTCTACACCACATGATTTTTAATTATAGATCTTATCATTGGCTAACATTATGTCACTTATTTGGATGCCTGCCTTCTTCAATAGACTATAAATTTCTAAGAGAATGTAACTTGGCCTGCCTTATTTTCCCAATATATCTTCAAATCCTGGAACAGCTGCTAGTATATTCAAAAGAATTTTACTAGCTGAATCAATTGATAATTCTATATTTTTATAAAAGTTTTTTAAATTTTTGTTAGTGAAACACCATGAGGTACAGTTGTAGACTTAAAAATTTTTGTGCTTGGGTTTCAATTATACAATGTTCGAGTACCCATCTCTCCACCAGTGCCCATTTTCCACCACCTCTGATCCCAGTAACCCTCTCACCTCCCTTCCCCCTCACCCCACCCTGCCTCTGTGGCAGGTCATTCCCTTTTGTTCTCTCTCTCCTTTTGGGTGCTGTGGTTTGCAAAAGAGGCATTGAGTGGAAATCATGTTCAGTCTAGAGTCTACTTTCAGGATGCATCTCCCATCCTGGGAGGATCCTCCCAACATATGGTGGTTCTTTTAATTACTAAATCCAAGATCCATTTAATCCCTAAGAATTAATGCTAAAATTTTTTAAAAAGTTAGGGTCTGGAGATGTAGCTTAGCAGTAGAGCACTTGCCTTGGCTATAAGGGGTCACTGGTTCAATCCCTAACACTTGAAAGAAAAAAAGGTGGGGAATAAGGAGGACTCAATGGTAATCACTCAAGCAGCAAAGCACATGTCTCATGTGTGGGAGACTGAGTTCAATCCAGTTCCCAGAACCTCCAGGTGTAACCCACAGACCCCAAACATGGCCAATTAGTAACACCACACCACTGGGCCAAGCACAGAACTGTCAGTCCCATACTGCTGGCCAAGAATCACAATGAGTGGCCCTGGTTCCTACACCACCAGGGGTGCCCGCTAGCTACCCATGACATATTTGATATGCCAAACACAGTAACAACAAATCTCACAATGAAGACGTTACTGGGCCCACTTGAGCAAATCGATGAACAATGGGAGGACAGTGCTACAGTGCTACAGTGCTGGTACTAAAGTAGTGAGAGACAAATTGACTTTAAAATGGAAATGGAGAGCTTTTAGAAACAAACTCATTCATATATAGAGCCTAGACAGACAAAAGAGAAAAGGAACAATTATTTGATTAATGAAGCTAGGACAAGTGTTTATCCATAAAAACAGATCCTGTCCTCATACCAAATATAGAATAGTTTTATATAAATTAGAGACAAAAATGTAAGGATCAAAGCTTGAGAATTCTTAGAAAAATATGAAAATATCTTTATACAGTTGGGGTGGGGAGTAATTCCTTCCAAAAGACACCAACAAAGTACTAGCAAAAAACAAACAAAAAAAAGTTTTTAAGAGCTACACACTGAAATCAATAAATCATATTTAATAAAAACTACCAAAATTAGAAACACAACACAGGAATGGATATCTGTAACATATAATTAACAAAGAGCTTACATACAGAAAATACTTTTTAAAAATCCCTATAAGTGGAGGGATGGGTATTTGATCATTGTATAACTGAAACCCAAGCACAAAAGTTTGTAAGTCTACAGCTGTACCTCATGGTGTTTCACTAATAAAAATCTAAATTTAAAAAAATCCCTGTAAGTTAGAGAGATCAAAACGTAATTACAAAAATGAGAGCACAAGGCTGAAGAAATAGTACAGTGGGTAAGTCCTCGAAAAGCAATTTGGAAACAATTATACACTCCCTACTAAAATTGAATTTCAGAGACCACAGCTCAGCTGGCTGGGCACATACTTTCCATGTAGGAGCCTGAGTTTGATCCTCTGCATTGCAGACCAAGTCTGAAGAACTGATTTGGTTGGAGACCCTGAGCTCCACCAGGTGTGGGCCCTAAAATAAAATTTTAGGACAGGTAGAGAGTTGAGTGATCATAGGCATCTGCCTTGAGTGCAGAAGGACTCAAATTTAATCTAGCACTGCATGGTCCCCTGAGTACCACATGTGGTCCCCCACACAATGGCATTCAAGCAGTGTTGCATCAACAGAACTGGCTGACTGTTACTGGGGGTGACCCTCAGACCATCTGAGCATTGTTTGGGAAGTCCCTTTAAAATATAACACTTTGAATTTACTCATATTCTATGGGCCCAGTAATTCGACTCTTCCACTTACACCTATTAAAGTTCTCATATATGTCAAGAAGCAATTCAGGACTCATATCTTATTAGAGACATAGCAGGGGCCAGAGCGACAGTATAATAAGGCATGAACTTATGCATAACCAACCTAGGATTAACTCCTGACACCCCATATGGTCCCCTGAGCACTGCAAGGAGTGCTCCCTTGAGTGCAGAATCAGGAGTACAACAGATATGGCCCCAAAACCAAAAGAAAAAAAAAGAATGCTTATAGCAACACTGTTGATAACAGCAAAAACCAATACAGTTTATACATCGAATGAAAATAAAACATTAATGTGCTGTGATATATAGGTATAGCACTGATTAACAATAATATAACTGCCACAAAATAACATGGCTGAATCTTGAATATAGTATTAACAACAAATACAAGGTCTAGAGATGTTTTAGAGTATAACATTCTTATGAAACTGAGAACTAGGAAAAATTGAAGAATGCACACATAATTTCAAATTAACCAAAAAAATTTTATAAAAGCAAAGAATGATACGCAAAAATACAAATTAGTCATCATCTCTGGGAGATAATCTTGGCATGGAAGAGAGAAGCCCATACATAAATAGACCTGAGGTGTTTCTTTATTGTTTTTGTTGTTGTTATTGTTTTCTGGATTTTGGGTCACAGCTGGCAGTGTTCATGACTCTCTCCTGACTGTGATCAGGGAAGTGTATGTGCATCAAGGGGCGGTTGGAGGTTCTGGTGCATGCAAAAATAAGTGCCTGCTTATATCTTTCCAGGTCATGAGGCATTTCTAAGATTCATATTCTAAAGCTGAGTGATATCTGAAGAAGAACTGAATGCTGAAAGGGATCTACATGATAATCTCTCAGTATCTGTACTGCAAAACATAAGGCCCAAAAGGAAGGAGGGACAGACAGATGAGACAGAGAGAGAGAGAGAGAGAGAGAGAGAGAGAGAGAGAGAGAGAGAGAGAGTTCCTGCCATAAAGACAGACTGGAGAGGGCGAATAGAAGGAGCGAAACTGGGGATATTGGTGGTGGAACACTGTATGATCAAAACCCAATCATGAACAACTTTGTACCTATGTATCTCATAGTGGTTTAGTTAAAAACAAAATAAAACAAAAAGCAAACAAAAAATTAAGTGGTATAATAAAGGTATGAATGTATACTCACATCATTATATTTTTTTTCACATATACTATAAGTATTTTATAGTCCACCAAACTGTATATTTAAGATTAATTTAAAGTACATTATTAAAATACAACTAACAGAATTAAAATACTTATCTGTGCTTTTTCTATAAGACACGGGCATTTATATCATACATAACATAAAATGGGAAATGGTCTAAGAAATATAAATGCAGTTCTTTTAACCCTTTTTCTAGCCTCTAATTGACAGTTTTACTGTTTATGATCCTGACAACCTGAAAGTAAGAGTGGCTTGGAGAAATAGTAACACACAGAGTAAACTACTTTATATAAAAAAAGAAATTCCACTTTTCTGTTTATTTGCTCTAATTCCATTTTTAAATATTATCAAGTATACAGACATAAGAATATTCACATAAATAAAAACTAATATAATATTATTTGGCTCAAGCTCAAGTGAGACATTGACTGTTTTTATCTGTATCTCTCGATACAGATAAATGACACATAAGAAACACATTTTAAAAATGACTAGCTAGATAGCTGAGATATAAATTACAGCATGATTCTAATATAGATTCTGATGCTACAAGCAATTGCCTCACAGATTAAAGATAGCATCGCAGTGCCCTCTGCTGGCTCTACTTTGTAACAGACATATCTATTCACACTGCTTTATTTAGTAGAAAGAATCACACTGGTTACAAAGTAACTGTAAACAAATATACACCAGCTCTCTGTACATTATTTTGTTTTTGTACAACATTTAAAGGGCTCAAGGTTGCTCCCAGAAAGCTTGGGGATCCATAGAAAGCCAGGAATTAAATTCAGGCTTATTCAAACCCTCCTGCATGCAAAGAACATGCTCAGTGCATTGAGCTATCTCTCTGGCACATTAGCAGCAACTTCTTAAAAAAATATTATATAAATAACATTTACATTATATATTCAATTTACTAATATAAAATCTGAAAATTTTATAAACTTTAAAGTCTAGAGTTTCCTTTTTCTAGGTGAAAGCAAAAATTACATAATTAATTAAAATCACAAATATTTTACATAAATATCCTCATACATTTTCTCAAATACTATAAAAACAAGCATGCAGATACATATTGCTGTAGCTTTCCTATTCAGCAGTATAAATCCTAATAATGTACTTCTATATGAAGTTACTTTTCATTCTATAAGATACATCTCCAGCAAAAAATGCCACAGACCTAATCTTTTAAGAGTTGGTAGCACACGGTACAAATTCACCTCATATATACAATGTATATTTTAATCCCTATCTTCTTAAATAAATAGGAAATGTATTCTATCCCAATTAGAAAGGCATCCATTAAAAACCCAGCTCCTTGGATAGAAACAATTCAACTGCTATTCAAAATGTGATTTTATTTGTAAAGCTGTAGCAGTGCCAATCAGTTCATCTGAGCCAGCCCCTTAACATAAAATAAAATATCCTTAACTAAAATCCATCACGGTCACGGTCCTCCCGTTGTTCATCGATTTGCTCGAGCGGGCCCAGTAACATCTCCATCATGAGACTTGTTGTTACTGTGTCTGGCATATCGAGTACGTCACGGGTAGCTTGCCAGGCTCTGCCGTGCGGGCAAGATACTCTCGGTAGCTTGCCGGGCTCTCTGAGAGGGGCGGAGGAATCGAACTCGGGTCGGCTATGTTGGCTGCGTGCAAGGCAAACGCGCTACTGCTGTGCTATCGCTCCTTGGAAATATTTGTAAGGTACCACAAGGAAGGCTTAGGGGGGAAAAATGCAGGGGGACAGAATTTATTTTTTTCCTACTTCAAAATTTTCTGTTTTAATAACATGGCTTTAAATAATAGATCAATTCCTGCAAATCAGGAAATTTTAGCATATCCCTTTAAATAATATCTTTTTGGGGGGGGACTACACCTAATGGTGCTGGGCGGGGGTGGCAGGTGCTCCCAGTGATATTCTGGGAACCTTTGGTGCAATCTAGGCCTCCAGCATAACAAAACATGCACTTAGCCTACTGAGCTCTACCTACCCATCCCCTTCAAAGAAAACCACTCCTTAGCACTGTAGTACTGTAGCAATGTCCTCCCATTGTTCATCAATTTGCTTGCGCGGACACCAGTTACATCTCCATTGTGAGACTTGTTGCTACTATTTTTGGCATATCGAATATGCCATAGGGAGCTTGCCAGGCTGTGCCATGCAGGCGGGATACTCTCTGTGGCTTTCCAGGCTCTCTGAGAGGGGCGGAGGAATCAAACCCGGGTCCACCAAGTGCAAGGCTAACACCCTACCTGCTGTGCTATCGCTCCAACCACTCCTTAGCTCCTTAGGAAAAAATAAAATACATTTCAACTATGAACAGTATTAAGGTCAAACAGCAACTGATCTGTAGCCAAAGAATTTTATAATTAGTAGAAACCAATCCCCAACTTTAATTAAAAAAAAAAAAGGGTACTACAGAACTGACTTGCAGGTGACTATTTTTAGAAACAGTTTTTAGGAATACAAAAATACTGCATGTCTCCAGCTCCACCCATAATTTTTAAATGCAAAATTTTGCTTGCCTGTCACAATTCATTGAAATGACTTAACTCTAGGGAGACTATAATGATATGTATGTTGAGGAACAATCAGTGAAATTTCTACATAGCTTTTCAATAAAACTACAATCTTTGTTTTATGATGCAGTAAAACTATTTGGTTAGACTTAAAGCAAATTGATATTTTCTGATTTTTTTTTAAAAACTCTGAATTTGATTTCTGAAAACCAAAAGACACAGGGAACTACCAGTCAATATTAAGTACTGGAATTTTAAGTTCTTAGTTTCTGGTTCATCATTCATAAAATTAATCCTTTTTTAGATGCTTTCTTAAGTTTCCTTCATCTTACCAATTCCATGATGGGTGGACGGTTCATGGGGGCCACACCCAGTACTCAGGAGCCCTGTGCTCAGTGAACCCTGACTATGGTTAGGGACCATATGGAGTGCTAGGTATTGAACTGGGGGTAGCAGCATGCAAGGCAAGTGCCACACCCACTGTATGTCTCCAGCTCCACCATGATTTTAAATGCAAAATTTTCCTTGCCCTGTCATAATTCACTGAAATGACTTAACTCCCTAAGTAGACAATCATGATAGGTATGCTGAGTAACAATTTTATTCGTCTGGAATCTCCTTATACCCCAAACCTCCCACATCTGGTCCTCCTCCCCACAAAAAAAAAAAAAGAAAAGAAAAAACAAAATAAAACAACCATGGGACATAATTTTGAAGGGTATATTTGAATCTCTAACATGAAACATGCTCTATCAATAAATATACCCAAAGTATAAACTATAATTCATTTTTCATAACCAAATAATCTACTGTATAAAAACTCTAACAAGATAAACAGCAATCCTCATCTTCATATGGTTGTGAATTTCTTGTGCAGTTTCAGTATCTGTTTTATGACTGATAATGACTGAAAAAAAGAGTATTTCAGAAGTCCTAAACTATAATTTTTTTAAAAATGACTAATAATCCATATTTAGGCAATAAAATTACAAATACACATTTTTACCAGTTCTTACACGGCCACTGAGAAAATAGAGACAATGTTTAGTCACTTATATTCTTTACTCTGTTTTTCAATGCCTCAAAAGAACAATAGAAGACTTAATAATTAAAAGAGACATACCATATACCTTTTAAAGTACGTATTAAAATCATAAAATATTATCATGTCCCCAAACATGCCATTCAAATGTAGCTACTTACTTGATGGCCCAAAGACATCTTTGCTATCACCAAGAAGCTTTTAATGCAGGGTAATTGAGCAGCAAACAAATACAATCCAAACCAGGGAGAAGCACAACGCATCAGGATGGAAGCAGCAGTAAAACAAAAGGACAAGGAAAATAGAATTAGTTTATAAGTAGAAAGCACATGCATATCAATCCTAATCTTAATTCACAAGAAATTTTCTTTTTCATAATAAAAAGATCTTGGTTTAGGCATTATCAAGAACTTTTTAAATTTAATTTTGCAAAATGAAAGTGGAAAGAGAAAAATGAAATAATCCAAACACTGTGTTTTTTTAAAATCACTCAAACAAATAATTATTTTCAGTCATAATTAATGAAAAAGGTGAAGAATGGTAAAAAAAAAAATATTTGGAGCTGCTAAGGACAACCAAAAGTTATTTATTCTTAAAATTTAATTGTTTGCATTTTAAAATATGTAATACCCATGCACTAATTAAGTATTAGTTATGCATGCCATGAAAGCACTTAACACTACATAGATTCATCCTGTTTCTTCTACAAATACAAAGACATTTACTGCATGCTTATTATATGCCAAGCATTGTGCAAAGAGCTTTTACAAAGAAAGACATCAACAAAGAACAAAAAAAAAAACCCAAACCCGAAAAACAGGAACACTAAATAGAAAGACAAAATTTAAGTGTTAGATAAAATATTTGTAGGTGCCCTTAAATATCAAGTTTATCATATGGAATTACTTATCTTTAGGAAGTTAGAAACCCAATTCTGAAATGAATAAGAAACATGTTAAAAACATGTCACCTAGGGACATGTTTTACTCTAGCAGGAACAGAGTTCTCAGTTCTCCTTCACTGCAACTAAGTAGTACAGTAATGTATAAACTATATTATTTATATGCAATAATATATATGACAGTTAAGTTACATATAATATGTAGGGGACTAGGGATATAAGTGCAACAATAGAGTACTTGCCTTGCATGTACTTGTATGAGGCCCTGGGCTCCATCCCTAGTACCACATAAAAACCATTTTCTTTTTGTTCTTTTTTGCAGTGCCAGAGATGAAATACAGGGCCTCCCACCTACCAGGCAGACGCTTGACAGTCAAATCCCTGAGCCTGGTTGAAACCTTGTAAAGGAAATTGGGGAAATTTCATAGGCTATGACTGAAACAAGTAAACATGCGAACAAACTTCTGTTTACCTCAAACTTCTGTTGTCTTCTTAGAATGCAATCTACTCTTGTTCCTGTTACTTTCTAAAATGACACTATTTTACAATGTTTCGACATTATGCTCTGATGTCATTAAAAGCATTTGCTCTACTCATGTTTGTTCTTTTGAAGTTGCCATTTAAACTTTTCCTTCTATAAAATTATTTCAGTTTCATAGATAAAAAATAGTTTTAACAAAACTGAACTAATCTGTCCTCAACCTTTTGCAACTAGTAAGCATGTGTAAAGAGATAAAAGAATTTGTGTACTCTAAAATGGCCCCAGTGATCCCTATTTCTTGGCACTAATTCTGTTTCTCTGGCTGATATTGACTTGCTGAAATGCTTCTAAAGGACATACTACAGCTGAAGTGATGGGATTTCACTTCTGAGATCATACTGTAAAAAAAACTATGCCTTCCATCTCACTTACTCTCTTAGCTAGAAAACTCTGGGGAAAGTGAGCTGCCTTGCAAGAGAAGTTCTCATAAAGAGACCCATCAGGCAAAGGACTAAGGTCTGCCAACAACTATTAAGTGAGCTGGGAAATTGTCTCCTGACTCTAACCACACTCCCATTTACTGAGTCTAACTTTCATACAAGACCCCAAATATGCTCAATTCCCCAGTAGATTACAAACCATGAGAAACTTTGAATGAGAGATACTCAACAAAATTGTTTTTGGATTCCTAACATGTAGAAAGTACAAAGTAACACCGCTTATTTGTTATATACCATTCAATTTTGGGATAATTTGTTAAGATACCAATAAAAAAATTCTAGCATTGAAAAAGTTAGGAAACCAACAGAGAAAACTGTGATGACTTTTACATATGTTTCATATCATCTAAAAACCATCTTTATTGGGCCAGAGTGATAGAACAGTGGGTAGGGCATTTGCCTTGCACACGGCTGACCAGGTTTCAATCCCTAGCATCCTATTCAATCCCTCTAAACTGACCAAAAGTGAACTCTGAGTGCAGAGCCAGGAATAAACCCTAAGCACCACAGGGTGTGGGCCCAAATAACTAACAATAAAAACAAAATAAAAAAATATTTCCAGCATACCCATTATTATTTATTCAAGCTAGCTCATTATTAACAAATTATTTCACCTTTTGAGGTTTAATTTCTCTTCAGTGAATAGATAACAATAAATACATTAAATAAAAATTCAAAATAAAATTACAGTGATGGGGGAAAACAAAAAGAAAAAAAAAACTGTTCAGTGATCTGTAATTTTGTCCTGACTTTCTAGCTGCTTCCCTGGTCAAGAACTAAAATCAATTTAAACTGCCAATTCTATGACCAAAGTTCAAGCATAAACTCTCCTTCCCTAGTTCTAACCTCCTGCTATCAGTTCTTTGACACTGCACAGAAATCTCACAGCATTTTCTCTATTGCTATAATAAATCTAAAAACCAGTATTTTCCCCCTTATTATAGTGGTCTATAGTAAAGTTCTACTACAAGAGTTTTTTGTAATCATAGAAATAATAAAAACAGATGTCCAGGGTATCTACTACATGGCTATTAAATTCTTGAAAGATGGCTACTATGAGGAATTATATCCAACTAATTGAAATGTAATTCTAAGTGATTATCAAATAGGACATCTAATGTTTAGCAGTTGTGCTTTAACCAGCTCAACCAAAATGATTTGTCACAGTAGCATTTGTCACTTCTGAGAATGTTTTACTCAAACCCTTAATCTCCAAGCTACGTTGCCTCTCTCATATTCACTCTCTCTTCTTGGCTCCCTTCCCTACAGCTCCCTTAAGATACTCCCCAAGGCTGTATACTATATCCATTGTCCCCATTCATCATGTTTTCCCTTGATGATTCCATTCACTTGGTGTTCAAACAGATTCTATTCACTGACAATTCCTCAAAATCGTTTGCCCACTTGAACCTCTCTTGAAAGTCCAGCCCCTGAAAACCATCCCAATTACAAGCCTGATGAACTCATTCTTCATATACCCTAATAAAGTATCATTGGTAAGAGCTTTCTTGATCTTCCAGGCAGACAAAATAAAGGGATATACTATCCAAACTGGTACTTCAGCCTTCTATCAGGCAGGACTGCAGGAGAGAACCCACAAAATTTCTTGGGACACTGCCCCCGCACCTCCACAGTCCTGAAGAAATGGACAAGACCCCTAGTCACTGGTCACCGTTTTACCCAAATCAGAAGTTGCCTGCCTAGAAGACCTGTAAGCTTCACACTTGATTTTCTCCTCTGCGACAAAAGTATCTTTAGGATTCTGCTCAAAGTGACTTCACCAGAAGGTTTCCACAACATTCCAAGAATATAACAAAGACAGTAATTGACATATAACACAAGTATGTTTATATATGCTTCTGGTCTCCCTCCACTGGGATATAACCTTCAACTGCTTTGGTCACTGACATATACCTTAAGATATCAACAGTTACTATATTATGCAAAAAGAAGTCTTGCTTATCTTTGTGCTTTGTGAAACGTAACATCATACATGCATAATACATTAATATAGACTAGAATGAAATCTGAGTTACACCAAATTCTATCAATATCCCCTGGATGAATGTAAATAAATAATCTGAATTAAATTTCCTTCTTTTCTCATAAAATATTTGTGATAAAATTATACAAACAACTGAACAGAAAAATGATGTCAATCTTAAGAATATCCTTAGCTATAACTTAAAGCATATTTTCATTCTATTCATTCTTGGTCAACATGTACCAAATCCTATTGCTAGGATTTCCACCACCATTTCACCCTTTTTCTTAAATAACTTGGTCCTTCATAAGTAACACTACCTGTTATTCACAGTTTTGGTAATGGGCATCAGTAATATTTCTTTTGGCACTGTGGTCTCTTGCCATAATTAAATCAACCTCTTTCTTCAAGAATGTTGTCGTTCCCAACATTCCCATACAAGGGAAGCCTTTATTAATACAATGTCTGTTGTAATTGATGTGCTGCATCTGGTAAGACTGCTAGTAAATTCACGTTATAAAACAAGAAAAATAGTTAACCACTATAAAATTACCTGTAACCTTGACCTTTGACCTCATAACATTCCTCTCATTATCTGAAAATGCTACGTGAAAATGTAATAAAAGCTCACCAAAAACCATGTTATCACATCACAAAGAGATAGCCACAAAAAGATGCCTGTCTTCGAAAACTCTGGAGCTCATTCACCAACGTGACTTGGCGCAAGCCTCAGGCAACCGCAAGCGAGTGTACGAGCTCGCAAAGCAGTGCAGAGAAGCGATAAAGGAAGACCTCAAAAAGAGAAGAGCAGCAGTGCTGGCAGATGCAGCAGAAGCTGGGAAAAGCATTCACAACACCCGCCTATCCTTCGCCAACTACAAGACTAAGATGACTGCCCTCCGACATCCTGATGGATCTATCACATCTTCCAGAACGGCAATGGAGAAGATTAAGTGTTAAAACTTCGGAATTTAAAAACTGCATGGCCACTACTACAGCCACGCGACATCATATGTTATTCATAACCAGCAATAGAACACAAATTGTCTACTATTGCTTTTTCAACAGATCTGAGTGTTGGGGTAAAATCTCAAATAATAATGGTGGGTCTGGTGTCGAAATACTGAATGTGATCAAAGTAGAGAGAGAGTAATGGGGAAATCATCTGCCCCAGGTAGGGGGAGGGTGTGGGATGGGGGTATACTGGGGTTTTTGGTGGTGGAGAACGGGCACTGGTGAAGGTACGGGTGTTTCATTGTATGACCGAGACTTAGACCCAAAAGCTTTGTATCTGCTCTCACAGTGATTCAATAAATAAAATTATAAAAAATGAAAAAAATAGGCAAAAAAAAAAACAACCTCAATACATCAAGGTCCTCCTTGATCCTCCTTACGGATTCACTACCAGAATCTCACCATTCTACAAAGAAGTGATCATCCATGTCAAGAGAGGGGTTCAACAGGGTGAACTCAAACTCTTCAGTGTCACCCTCAAGTGTCACCCTCAAGAACGTCATGCGATGACTAGAATGGGAAGGAATGGGAGTGAAGATAGACGGTCGGCAACTACACCACCTCCGCTTCACTGATGTCATTGTTCTAATAACACCAAACATTAGCCAAGCAGCACAAATGCTGGCCAACTTTAACCGTGAGTGTGAAAAGGTCGAATTGCAGCTAAATCTCACAAAGACAATGTTTATGAGAAAAAACTCATTCCTGATGTTCCATTCGCTCTCAACAGAATGAACATCTCCGAATGTAACAGTTATGTGTACCTAGGTCGAGAAGTCAACATGATGAATGACCTGGCACCTGAGTTGTGCAGGAGGAAGAGAGCAGTGTGGAACGCCTTCAGGAGCGTCAAAGAAAAAGCCAAGAGGACGAAGAACCTCCGGCTCTGGGCACATCTCTTCGATTCCACTGTTCTTCCTGCATTGACATACACCTCAGAGACCTGTGCCCTACAAAAACAGGATGAGAACGCTATTTGGGTCTCCCAAAGAGGAATTGCAAGAGCTATGCTTGGAGTATCACACTTCACTCAAATGAGAGAAAGAATCTGGAGTTCTGACCTCCATTGACGGTCAAGAATCAGGTATGCTGTCTCATTTGCCAAGGCATCGAAAATCAGATGGGCTGGACACATAACGAGATTTGGAGATGATTGCTGGACTAGAGCCATTACCTACTGGATTCCATGGGACGTCAAAAGATCGTGTGGCCGCCCACCTACAAGATGGTCAGACTTCTTCCTCAAGACCCTGAATGATCGGTTTGAGGCTCTTCGCGTTCCTAGAACAAGCAGATGCCATTGGGCTACACTAGCATGTGACAGGGATGAATGGAGACGTTACTGGTGCCTGCTGGAGAAATCAATGAGTAACAGGATGTCAAGTGATCAAGTGATCACATCACAGCTTAAGTATGTCAGCTAGTTATATAAAATAGTCTATGTACAGAAATATTTCAGTGTACACTTAATCTTATGGCCTATTTAAATAATTTCAATTTTCAGTCTGAAATAAGAGCTGTTACTTAGAATTTATTTTAACCAGTTCTTAACATAGATACATGAACCTACATTCCATGCTGAATCATGACTAGAATCTGAATCAAGACAAAGACTGCATAACAAGTCCTTTCCTTGTACAGTTCAAACAAATCAGTGATGGTATATGACACTGTTCAGTATAAAGCCAGAGGAGGGAAGGCTGCTAATAGATTTGTGGAAATCTATTAGCATTTATGGAAATATCAACCTCCATGACTCACTCTATCTACCACACATAAAAATGCAGTTAGCAACTGTTGGTGAAGTCTCAGCAACTTTTTGGTACCGAAAGGTCAAAATATTCACCAAAGATAGAAGAGTCAAAATTAGCTAGAGAGAACAAAGCTTTCAGCTAAATAAAACCATGTACTGCATACTTTTCAAAATATACTTTATATCTGGCAACCCTCATAAAAACTTTTAAAAAACATGCACCAAGATATACAGCAGATAGTTAAATAAAAACATTATAATACTATACATTCACCACAAATTTTTGGTAATGGAGCATGAATTATATTTCTTCTGGTACTTATGATAATTTACCATGACTAAACCAATCTCCTTTATCAAGGTCTTCACATAAAAGAAAACTCAGTATGATATAGGCTGGTAACTAAGCTCAATGAAAAGAATTTCGGTATCAGATAATATATATACAAATTCTAACATAACCCAGCTATTAATTAGCCACGCTCTTAGGTTATCTCCTAGATTATCTCTGTCAGGCTCCTATAATACAGTATTCCCTACCTCCCAGTTTTACAGAGAAGAGTAAATGAAAAATTGTGTGAGACCACAATTCCAGATCAGACTGTATACTAAGGATGCAAAAACAGCCTTTTTCCTCCTCACATGAATACCATAAGCCTAACATGGGAAGTGCAGTTTCTAAAAACATAAGAAAGCAAGCAAAATTGAGAAAAAATGGAATATATTTTTAAAATAATATTTTAAAAAAACTATAAATTTAAAAAACACCAAAGAATAAAACTATTTTTTGGTATTAGCATACAAGACTCAAACTCTAACAATATGTTAACGATCTCTAATTCAGGGGCTTAATGGCTCCAAAATGAGATACAACAATTTTCACACTTTCCTCTGAGGAAACCTTTTTAGAATCATTTTTAGTCAATTATTCATAACATAACAGTAACAACAAGTCTCATGATGGAGAAGTTACTGGGCCCACTTGAGCAAATTGATGAACAATGGGAGGACAGTGATTATTATTATGATTATTATTCATAACAACCAATATAAAATAAATTATTTAGCATCTGCCTTTGGGGCAGGCTTGAGTGATGGTGGGAAAACTCAAAATAAAGATGGTGGAAGGCATAATGGTGGTGGGACTGGTGTTGAAATACTGAATGTAATCAATTACTGTGAACAACTCTTTGAAAATAAATTCAATAAAAAAGACAAAAAAAACCCAAAACAAAACCAAAAAAACCTATTTCTTGGTGTGCCCTCTGATCTCTGAGGACTGCCAGCATAGTTTGGGAATTCAGTGGTGCCAAGATTCGGTCTGGGGGGGCCTTGAGCATATTACACATATGCTTCAGCCCTTGGAACTATCTTCCTCACCCTGGTGCAGAAAATAGACAGAGAGAGAGAGAGAGAGAGAGAGAGAGAGAGGAGAGAGAGCTTTCTTAGGAGTGCTTAAAAACAATGATGAGAAAACAGACTGGCTTCTGAAAAAATTCTTAAAATAGGAAGAAACCATCTTCTATAGAAATGTATGTTTGAATTCAGTCTGGGACAGAAAATATACAAAAGAAGCACAACATATTGTTGACAACAAAGAAAAATGAAGTTGTCAAAAATGACTACAGTTCTTTCAAGCAAACTCTGGAATCAACTGGAAGGAACATCATAGACCAAAGATGAAGTAATGTAACAATCAAAAGATTAGTCCACGTGATTGATCCAATTGATTCACCATGTTCTCTCTTGAACAGATCTTTGTCTTTCTTTCTTGCTCACTTGCTCTTGCTCTCTCTCTCTCCCCTCCCACATTTCTTTAAATTTCTTTAAATAACACAATTTTACTTTAAAAAAAACTTAATTCAAACAAAAATCATTCACTTTTGAAAGATGTTGGAGAAGTAAATGATTAGTTTGAGAATTTGTCGGAGCGGGCCCAGTAAAGTCTCCATTGTGACACTTGTTACTGTGTTTGGCATATTGAATACGTCACAGGTAGTTTGCCAGGCTTTGCCATATGGGCGAGGTACTCTCAGTTAGCTTGCCGGGCTCTCCAAGAGGGGTGGAGGAATCGAACCTGGGTCACCCAGGTCGGCTGTGTGTGAGGCAAACGCCCTACCTGCTGTAATTAGTAAATAAAAAATTAGAAATCCATTCCATTTCCTACACAAACTATATTTTAGGGTCATTAAATAGTTGACAGAAAGTTGTAATTTACTTAGAATTCCAGTCAATAAATGAAAAAGAAATCAACTTGGAGAATCAACACTTTTCAATCCTGTATAAATTAATGGCTCTAAGAATGGTCATGAATTGCTGCAAAAATGATTAAATGAAAAATTACAGATAATTCCCCAGAAGTAGTACACAGATTTAGGTGCTCACCTTTGTACACACTGAGCCCAGCTCAATATGCTACATCACGTCTGATCCCCAAGTACTAGTAGGAATGATCCCTAAGCATAGAAATAAAAGTTGTCCCTGAGCACTGCCAGTGTGGCCCCAAAAGAAACAAAAAGAGATACTTTTAGCCTCATCTTTAAAGTATTTGCTAATTCTAGGTCATGCATATATCAATAATCTATTTTATAAATACTGTCACTGTCATTGTCACTGTTCATCAATTTGCTCGAGCGGGCCCAGTAACATCTCCACTGTGAGACTTGCTGTTATTGTATTTGGCATACCGAATACATCACAGGTAGCTTGCCAGGCTTTGCCATGCAGGCGAGATACTCTTGGTAGCTTGCCAGGCTCTCCGAAAGGGGCAGAGGAATCGAACTCGGGTCAGCCGGGTCGGTCGTGTGCAAGGCAAACGCCCTAACCCACTGTGCTATCACTCCAGCCCTTTATAAATAAACAACAAATCACTTTTCACTTCCCTGAACATACCATGGTGGTACACAACCTATTCATCCTTACTCTCACTCTCCCTTTCTCCCCAGCATAATCTTCAGATTTACTAAAAGGCATTAATCCAAGTTTCTTTCTACACTCAGATCAAGCACAGGCTTGGTGGTGGGGTGAGGAACTTTTCTGGCATATCCTTTTCCTCCCCTCTAAAAGAACTTCTGTGCCATATTTAGCCATGAGTTAACACATTACCTCACCCATTATGAATTGTTTAATGCATAAACACCCTAAGACTCATGAAAAGAATATGCAGCTTGGTATCAGAACACCACTGTCTACCTGTTTAAAAAAACAAAAGAGCAAAACAAAACAAAAACATCATCTTTAAAAGCTACTTTACTTTCCTGTCAGTCTCTATTTTTAAAATGAGCATACTATCGTAGCATTACGGAGAAGGGCCACGATGCTTATATAATTTACAGAGTACAAAAGTACATGTATATTATATTCTTTAGTATCTTCTTGGAACTGCACATCACATCAATTATAAGGTCCTACTAGTTTTTCTTTCCATTTTGAAAAATTCCCTTTCCTCCTGTTGCTGCTGCTGTAGTTACTGCATTGACTGGGTGACACAGGCTGGTCACTTAATTGGGGTGCATATAAGGTATCACGCAGACATCTAGTGGGGTGCTCACACTCAGCTATGAAGCTCCATGAATGACACACTCCAGCTGTGCTTGCTAAAGCACATTTTAGTGTTGCTCACTGGGGGGTAGAATTCTTCAGCTGCAGTGCTCACACACATGCTTGAGCTGCAGTGTTCTCCTGGCTGCAGCATGCCATATATCACATACTCTGGTGCAGCACCAGGGATTCCAAACAGCAAAATCACTGGGACCACAAGAGCATGAAGGCAATTCTGGCAATCAAACTCATGAATTCACGCATATAAAGCAGATGCTTAAGACACTGAGCGATTCCCATCTCCACAAAGTTTACCTCTGATCTCTTGTACACATTTTTACTGTGACTATTATTCTGCAGGCTTTAATGACCTTTTATTGGGATTAGGTAAGTACATTCGAACTTACTACCTGGGCTAAGCACAGTTATTTCTAAGGTTTTTACAATGAAATACTCTAGACAACTATTAAGGAACTGGTTTTTAATGCTTTATGCTCACTCTGTTAGTCCCTTCAATATCTTTTAATTCAGCCAAGATCATTCTCCTGAGTCACCAACTTCCAAAGGTTTGCTTTCCTGTTTTTATAAAACAAAACCCTCTAACTATAAAAATAATATTCCATGCCTCTCTATAACTGATTCCAATTTAAGTGAAATGTAATAAAAAAAAGGGGGGGGGACCAGAGCAACAGTACAGCAGGTAAGGCACTTGCTTTGCATGTGGCCACCCCAAATTTAATCCCTGGCATCCCATTTGGTCCCCCGAGGGCTACGAGGAATAATTCCTGATTTTAGAGGAAGGAGCAACCGTAGAGTATCACCAGGTGTGGCCCAGGAAACAAAAATAAAATAAAGCAAGGAAACAGTATAAATTTATTTTTACTTACTTAATTTTTAATTTGTTTGCTTTTTGAAACCAAATGTATTCTAATACTGACACATACTTACATTACTCTGGTTAACTTACCTCTATCTTATTTTGTTAAATGGAGATAAAAGCACTACTTCATATGGTTGAATGATGTTTACATGAGTTTGTTTATCTGGAGGTCATTTAGAACAGCCCTTGGCACATGGTAGAAATTTAAAGCTATAAATTTAACTAATAAACTTAATAAATTCTCAAAATATTAATTTTTTTAGCTTATTTTCTACTAATTCCCTTACTTCAGTAACATTCATCACCTACTCTAATGATCATAGACTCCTGCAAGATGAAGATTAGCTTGCTAAACTCAATGAATGCTGTACCAAGTTGAACAATTTACTTGTGGGCAATGTGTGTATATACATTTATGTACTCTTAAATCAATTCATCAGTTCTCCTGAGTTCTTTCCTGCTCTGTTTCTAACCTCTGAAAACATAAGATCACTTCTGAAGTAACTGCTCCTAAATTAGTGAAAACCTACCAATGAGATCTAAGTTCTGGAAAAAATGCCCTCCAGTATTCTACTCCCAGGCTGGAGCAATAACACAGCGGGTAGGGTGCCTGCCTTGCACGCAGCTGGCCCAGGCCGACCCCGGTTTGATTCCTCCACCCCTCTCAGAGAGCCTGGCTAGCTACCGAGAGTATTGCGTCCACATGGCAAAGCCTGGCAAGCTAACCCTGACTTATTCGATATGCCAAACAACAGTAACAAGTCTCACAATGGAGACGTTACTGGTGCCTGCTCGAGCAAACTGATGAACAGGAGGACAGTGCTACAGGACAGTGCTATTCTATTCCCACTAGACAGTTGAATGAGTGGATGTTTTCTTGGGATTTCAACAAAATTTAAAATAGGTAGAAATTTATTTTTGGTTGTAAATGTACATAATTTTAACTAAGAGTTAATTGTAAAGCTCTGGGTATCTTAGTTTTAATGATATCCTGCTTTCAATAAGTGTCACTTATTTACAACAGGAAAAAAAATGTAAGAGAAGATGCTTATGGAAAGTCTTCAGATATTATCAGAATGACATTGTTTACAGAAACTAAAACAAATAATAAGTCTTGAAACTCAGTTTCCTTTGTGTCTAGTTTTGTTTGTGCCTAGCAAACAAATAGCTCGATTTCCAAGTTAAATACTGTCCATATTTGGGAATTTGGTTACTTTATTAGTACTACTTTTGTTTTTTAAGCAGTGGGAGCAACTGGAAAAGACCTTAATATGAAAAATCTGTCCAACTGTGCTGCTGTCTTTTTAAATCATTGTCCCACTTTCAGTCAGGACCTCAGCCATTCTAAACAGTGAACACAAAGCCAAAGAGAAGTAAGCAATCACTTTTACAAATAGGAACAGAGTTTCTACTGAAGTAAATATACTCTCTAAACTCATTCCTGGAGACAGATGGATGGAGAGTAACTTTAGAGCAGAAATAAAGTATAGTGCCATAAATGCAGGAAAGGTCAGAATGCAGGAAGTAAAAGTGAGACCTAAAAATTATTTCTCTAAATCTGTTTTCTTTTCCTTTTTCTTCTTTTTAAAATTGGAGCCATACAAAGCAGTATCTGAGGGACCACGTGGCCTGGGGATTGAATGCAGAGTCTGTGTTCTATCAGTTAAGCTAACTATAGGGCCCTATAAACTGTTCTATCTGGAATACACTCTGGAAGGGATCATAGCCCACACTGCCTATATTAACAAGCACTGTAGTACTGTAGCACTGTCCTCTCCTTGTTCATCGATTTGCTCGAGCAGGCACCAGTAACGTTTCCATTGTGAGAATTGTTGTTACTGTTTTAGGCATATTGAATACCTCACAGGGAGCTTGCCAGGCTTTGCCCTGAGGGTGGGATACTCTCGATAGCTTGCCGGGCGCTCCGAGGGGGGCAGAGGAATCAAATCCAGGTCAATATAAAACATAATTTAATACCAGCCCATAGCAATGGAGCAATAGTACAGTGGTAGGGCATTTGCCTTGCATGCAGCTAACTTGGCTGACCTGAGTTCGATCAGCCGAGAGTATCTCACCTGCATGGCAAAGCCTGGCAAGCTACCCATGATGTATTCAATGTGCCAAACACAGTAACAACAAGTCTCACAATGGAGACGTTACTGGGCCCACTCGAGCAAATTGATGAACAACGGGAGGACAGTGCTTTAATACCAGCCAGAAACAACAGACACATTTCACATCCAACTGCAATACATACATAGTATAGGCAAAAAGGCTGCTTACACCTTCCAAAACCTGTTCCCCCAAAAGAGCTAAGTGACTACAACTCGGGAAGTTCCATGTGGAAAAGAGTTATGCCCTGATCAGAAATACAAAATAGTTCCTGGAGAAACCCAATATATAAGTGGAAAGGGGCAAATAAATGATTAAAAATGTCATCTTAACAAGAGATTCTCTAACCTAAGTAATAATACATGTATTCCCCTGTCTGACCAAAATGCTGAGAAATTTGCCCTTTTTCTGTCTATATCAGTATCAGATAAGACAGTCAATTATTCCAGGAAAGTATTATTTTTAGGAATGCGTAAGCTCACAAACAAAAGTAATTACTGTTCTTTGCCTCTAAGTGGTATAAAAGTAAAACTAACCAATCTTGACAAGCAAGATAAATTAGTGAGTTACTCATAAAAAAAAACTTGACTGGAGAAATAGTTAAAAGAATGAGACAAAGAAACAGAGATAGGGGTTAAGGTACTTGCCTTGCATCCAGCCAACCCCTGTTTGATTCCCAGCATACAAATGGTTCCCCTAGCCCAGTTAGACATGATCCCTGAGCAGAACCAGGAGAAAGTTCTAAGCACGGACAAGTATGGCCCAACCCCTACACTCAAATAGACCAACAACAAAGTTGGATTGTGTCCACACTTTCAACTAACATCAAAAGTATCACACCAAAAATAACACCATCATCACTGTAATTGAGAATCCCTAAATCTCTGGATTAAGATCTTTATCGCTCCAAATCTTTTAATATCCTGCTAATACATATTATTTATCAATATAAGGAGTGGATAACCTTATTTTTCTGCCAAAGGTCATTTAGATATTTCTAAGGTCCTTTGCAGGCCATACAATATACAGAGAGAGGCCAAGACCAGTCAGTGAAAAGCGTACATGTCTGGAAGGCAGCTATGCTTATCATTATACTACCAATACACTGGCAGCATATGTGTCTGTACATATGTGCAATGTACCAGGGCCAAATCACAGAAGGCTTATGGGACAGACATTGCCAATCCTGATCTACATAAAAGTATTCAATGGCATAACTTTGCCTACAGAATCAAGTTCAAAATCCTGATTTATCACTAAAGTCTCCTTAAGTTTGATCTTTGTTACCTGAAATGATTTATATAAACAACTTCCAACCAACCTATTCAATTCCCCCTAAATAAACATTAAGAAATTTTAATTTCTCATGCATCCCAGCCTCCTGCTATACTTCTGTAATGACTTTTTTTGGAAAATAATACAACTAAGAAGAAATAGCCTAATTACCATCTCTGAAGCAATGCAAAGATATGAACACCACATCCTTCTTAGATGCAAACACAGAGCTCTTTGGAATGGAGTAAATGAAGCACCACCTAGAAAAAGGTGGACCAGAATAGACCCCTCAGAAATGGAGAAACTATTTGAGAAACTAAAGGTCATATTAAGAATATGAAAGAGAGTAATTAAGAAGTCAAGTCTCTTCTTGACAATGCCCTAGCAACAGGCTCTCACCCAAATGGGGGCAGTTTGGAAAAAGCCTGACTATAAAAATCAACTTTGTAAAAAGAAGTCTGTGTATTCTCTATCTTAGAGATTCGCCCACATCATGCCCTAAGATGCGTGATTCCTTTCATTTACTTTATGGAGGATTCGCCACCTTGGAGATTTCCCACGTTATCAACCTAAGATGTGTACTCTAAGCGTTTTCTCCTGTAGAGAAACCTGTGTTCTCGCACTTCCTCCCCTTTATATTCCTCTAAATAAAATTATTTTACTTTTGGGGTTGAAGTGATAGCACAGAAGGTAGGGCATTTGCCGTGCACACAGCCAACCTGGGGTCGATTCCCAGAATTCCATATGGTCCCCTGAGCGCCACCAGGAGTAATTCCTGAGTGCAGAGCCAGAAGTAACCCCTTTGCATCATCAGGTATGACACAAAAAGGTTAAAAAAATTTTTTTTACTTTCACTATTCATCTTCAGCGATAGCACAGTGGTAGGGCGTTTGCCTTGCACGCAGCCAACATGGCTGACCCAAGTTCGATTCCTCCGCCCCTCTCGGAGAGCCCAGCAAGCTGCCGAGAGTATCTCGCCCGCACAGCAGAGCCTGGCAAGCTCCCCGTGACGTATTCGATATGCCAAACACAGTAACAACAAAGTCTCCAATGGAGACGTTACTGGGCCCGCACGAGCAAATCGATGAACAACGGGAGGACTGTGACTGTGACTGTGATTCATCTTCACAAATTCTTTTCTGTGAGAAAAGGCACTGCTCCTGGAAAACCTGGGCAGGAGCTAGGACTGACTTTCCATTTCTCACAAGAAGCAACTTGTTTGGACACTCCTTTTACCAGTGTCCACTACCCTCCACCAATGTCACCAGTTCTCTCACGTCCACTCATCCACCCCTAGCCTGCCTCTGTGGCAGGCACATTTCCCCTCTGCGTTTGTCCCAGTGTTCCCCCTTCCCTAACTTATTCCCTCCCAATCCTACCCCAGTGGTAAAGCTTAATACTCAAGCCTAGTTCTGCTCTTCATTTCTATTACCTTTGGGCATTTGATATCCCCCTAGGAAGTTTCTTTATCTGTCACATATGAGAGAGATCACTCTGAGTCTGTTCCTCTCCCTCTTACTGATTTCACTCAATATGATGCTCTCCAGATCCATCCACAAAGCAGCAAATTGCATGACTTCATCTTTTCCTATGGCCAAGAAATATTCCATTATGTATATATACCAGTTTCTTTATCCAGTCTTCTATTCTTAAGACATCTGGGTTGTTTCCAGATTTTGGCTACTGTGAATAGTGCTGCAATAAACACAGGATTACAGATGTCTTTTCGGCACTGTGCTTTTGGATTCTTGGGGTATATTCCGAGGAGTGGAATTGCTGGGTCATATGGAAACTCAATTCCTGTGTTTTTTTTTTTTTGAGGAATGTCCATATTGTTTTCCAAAAAGGCTAAGCAATTAACATTCCCACCAACAGTGAATGGGAGTTCCTTTTCCCTTACATCCTTACCAACACTGGTTGTTGTAATTTTCTCATGTGTTTCAATCTCTGTGGTGTGAGATGATATCGCATTTTTGTTTTGCTATCCATTTCCTGGTTTATTAGTGATATAGAGCATTTTTCATATGCTTTCTGGTCACTTGTGTTTCTTCTTTGAGAAGTTTCTGCTCACCTCTTTTCTCCACTTTCTGATAGGGTTGGACATTCTTCATGTAGAATTCTTCAAGAATTCTTGTAGAATGCTTTATATATCTTAGATACTAATCCTTTATTGGATGAGTGTCAGGCAAACAGTTTTTCCTAAACTGTGTGCTGTCTTTGTATTCTGGTCTTTATTTCCTTTGAGGGGCAGAAACATTTTTTTTCAATTTATATATATTTTTTATTTTCAAAAAGTAGTTCATAATAGTTCATTATAGATAACATACAACAAACACCAATCCCACCACTGAGAACTTTCCCACCACAATAAGAGGGAAGTGTGTGAAGCTTGTTGTATTTCATTCTGTAGCCACTTAAGCCCATATATAGGAGAATACAAGCAAAGATGTTAAAGCCAAACAAATGTGTGCTACTTCTCGGGGACAGAGTGATAGTACTGTAGGTAGGGCATTTGTCTTGCATGCAACCGACTCGGGTTCGATTCCCAGCATCCCATATGGTCCCCCAAGCACCACCAAGAGTAATTCCCGAGTGCAGAGGTAGAAGTAATCCCTGAGCATTGCTGGGTGTGACGTTCCCCCCCCCCCCCGCCCCCCCGCCAAAATAAAAGGCCAATGTGTGCTACTTTTGGTAAGTAAGTGGGCTAGAGTGAAAGTGGCTGGAAATTTCCTGCTCCAGGAAATTCTGTATTGCTCTCTTCTGGGAGCTTTACAATCTCTGGATCTTGGCTGTTAATGAGATTACATGGCACAGGGTGGGGGTGGTGAGGGGGGCGCAGTTTGTGGGTAAGACTGCCAAGCTACTAGAAAACTAGGGGCTGGGAGAGGAGGCCCAGTCCCAATCCTAGAGGGCTTGGAGATTTCAGTCACAGGTTCCACATACCTAGGTTTTTCTGCCGGTTTCCTGGGGTGAAGCTCATCCAAGTGTGTGGAAAGGGGCCTTGAGCTTGGCAGCGGCTGGGTTCTAGAGGTTTTCAGCCACTTGGGGCGGGGAAGAAAACTCAAGCCACACCCCTCAGAGGGAGGGGCAGAAGCTTTTTAATGTAATACAGTCCCACTTGTTTATCTTTGCTTTTACTTATTTGGTCAGTGGCATTTCATCCTTAAAGATAACTCTGGCTTCAATGTCAGGGAAAGTTCTGCCTATATTTTCTTCTGTATACCTTATGAATTCTGGTCTGATAGCAAGTTCTTTAATCCATTTTGATTTGACTTTTGTGCATGGTGTTAGAAAGAGGTCTGTCTGAGTTTATCTTTTTGCATGTGACCAGCCAATTTTCTCAAAACCATTTGAAGAAACTTTTCTTGCTCCACTTTTTATATTTTTTTGCTCCTTTATCAGTGATTAACTGACCATATATCTGAGGGACTGTCTCTGGATTTTCTATTCTATTTCATTGATCTGAGAGTTTATATTCCAGTACCATGCTATTTTAATTACTACTGCTTTATAGTACAAATTGAAGTTGGGAAAACTGATATCTTTTTTCCTCTTTTTCCTGGGGATCGCTTTGGCGATTGAGGGTTGTAGAGGAGTATTGTTTTGTTTTGTTTTGTTTGGGTTTTTTTTTTGGGGGGGGTCACCTGGCTCTGCACTCAGGAATTACTCCTGGCAGTGCTGGGGGGGGGGGGGCGGAAGAACCATGCAAAGGCAAACGCCCTACAAGCTGTGCTATCACTCCAGCACTGGGATATTGTTTTTATATGAATTTCAGGAGTGTTTGATGTACTACTTTGAAAAATATCATGGATCCCCTTGTATCCTTACAGGAACTGTACTGAATCTGAATACTGCATTGGGCAGCATTGCCATTTTGATGTTAAACCTTCTAATTCATGAGCAGAAGATGTGTTTCCACTTCTTTGTGTTCTCTTTCATTTCTTTAAATAGCATGTTTTAGTTTTCTTTGTATAGGTCTTTCACCTCCTTAATTAAGCAGATTCCTAGATACTACTTTTCAGAGGAACAACTGTATGGAACTCTCTCTCCTCTTTTCTCTCTCTCTCTCTCTCTCTCTCTCTCTCTCTCTCTCTCTCTCTCTCTCTCTCTCTCTCACCCTCTCACCCTCTCACCCTCTCTCTCCCCCTTCCTTCCCCGCCATTTGAACAGAAGGAAAGCCATTAACTTTTTGTTTTGTTTTGTTTTTTGGGTCACACCCGGCGATGCTCAGGGGTTACTCCTGGCTCATGCACTCAGGAATTGCTCCTGGCGATGCTCAGGGGACCATATGGGTGCTGGGAATCGAACCTGTGTTGGCCATGTTGGCTGAGTGCAAGGCAAACGCCCTACCCGCTGTGCTATCGCTCCAGCCCCAAAAGCCATTAACTTTTATATGCTGTATCCTGGCACTTTATTATACAAATCCAAGCATTTTCAGATATAGTATCACGTCACCTGCAAATAGTGACAACTTAACTTCTTTCTATCCTATCTGGGTTCCCTTAATATCTTTTTCTTGCCTAATTGCTATGGTACTTCTAATACTATATTGAATAGAAGTGGTGAGAGCATGCAACCTTGTATTGTGCCTGATCTTAGAGGAAAGGCTTTTAGGTTTTCCTCACTGAATATGCTTGCTGTGGTTTTCTGGTAAATAGCTTGACTATGATGAGGAAATCTCCTTCTATTCTTATGTGAACTTTTATCACAAATGGGTATTGGATTTTGTCAAAAGCTTTCTCTGCATCTATTTATATATATATATATATATATATGTATATATGTATACATACACACACGTATTTATTTTCTTGTATTGATATACCACATTGGTCGACCTGCATATGTTCTACCATCTATGCATCTCTGGGATTCATTATTCCTACTTGGTAATGGTGTATCATCCTTTTGATGAGTTGTTGGATTCTATTTGCTAGTATTTTTTGTTGAAAATCTCTGTATCTATGCAAAGGGGCTATAATTCTTCTTTGTGTGTGCTGTCTGTCTGCTTCAAGTATCAAGATAATGTCTGCTTCGTAGAAACTGTTTCTGTTTCTTCAGTTTCCTGAAAGAATCTGAGAAGTACTGGCAGGAGCTCTTTAAAAGTTTAAAAGAACTCGCATCTGGGCTTGGGCTTTTGTTTGGGGGAAGACTTTTGGTTAGTGTTTACATTTTCTCAAAAGTGTTAGGTTTGCTCAGATATTCCATATCATCTTGGTTCAGCTTTTGGAGGTTATAGAAGTCCAAGAATTTATCCATTTCTTCTAGATTCTCTCCTTTCATGGGTAGAGATTTTCAAAGTAATCTCTGATGATCTTTTTAATTTCTGTGGTATCTGTTGTGATGCCACCCTCCCTTTCATCTCTGAATTGCTTAATTAAGAGTCTCTCTCTTTATGCATCTTGCTAGTGGTTTGTAGATCTTGTTTAATTTTTCAAAGAACCAGCTCTTGGTTTCATTAATCTTTTGGTTTTTTGAAAAATTCTACTATGTTAATTTCTGCTCTAAGTTTTATTATTTCCATTCTCCTTCCTGCTTTGGGCTCCTTTTGTTAGTCACTTTCCAGTTTCTTAAGCTCTGCAGTTATATTATTTATGTGGGAAGTCATTCACTTTAAATTCTATGATCCTAATAACTTGTGCTATTCAGTTTATTGTACTCAATTCTTTTGTCTTTGGTTTTTTTTTTAAAAAAAATAGGAGTCATTCATACCTGTAAACCTAAACATTCAATTCCATTGTGGGTCAAGGGTCATAATGGAACTGAAAGAGCTTTATTTGCAATCAATGAGCAGTTCAGATGATGGCAGACTCATGCCTTCAAAGCAACCATTTCTTTCTGCTAGGTCACAAGTAAAGGTTTTTATAAGGAAAGAAAAAGGGAAGCAACACAGGCCAATAGGTACCAGGAAGAAATAATAAAATCCCTCAGACTGGATCCAGAGGCATACTTAATCTTATCTGCAAACCTAAACAAAATAAAAGTTAGGCTTTGGGGAGAGGGTAAACTGAGAATAAACAGTTCTTATCTTCAGGCTTTGGGGCACACAGTTGTGCCACTCTAACGGTAATCTTTAGCCTGGTTTCTCTCTCAGCAGTGCTGGGGGGTATGTAGTCTCAGGGATCAAACTCAGAGCCTCAGTTATGCTGGGCATATACTCTACCACTGCAACTATATCCCTTCCCCCAACACCCACAACCCTCTCCACCCAAGGCTATTTTCTCTTAAGAAAGTTTCACCAAGTATAAACAAATGGGATTACATTAAACTAAGAAGCTTCTGCCCTTCAAAAGAAACAGTGACCAAAATACAAAAAGAGCCCCAGAAAAATTATCTACTCAATATCAGATAGGGGCTTAATATCCAGGATATACAAGACACTGGTAAAATTTTATAAGAAAAAAAACCTCCAACCCCATCAAAAATGGGGAGAAGAAATGAACAGAAACTTCCTCAAAAAAGAAATTCAAATGGCTAAAACTCACATTTAAAAAATACTCTACATCACTAATCATCAGGGTTATGTAAATCAAAACAACAATGAGATATCATCTTACACCACAGAAACTGGCACACATCAAAAAGAACAAGAACAACCAGTGCTGGTTTGGATGTGGGAGAAAGGGACTCTCTTTCATTGCTGGTGGGAATGCTGACTGGTTCAGCCTTTTTTGGAAAACAACATGGACACTGCTCCAAAAACTAGAAATTGAGTTCCCATATGATCCAGCAATGCCGCTTCTGGGAATATATTCCGAGATGCAAAAAAGACAAAAAAAAAAAAAAGAAAGAAAGAAAAGAAATGACATCTGCACTTGTATGTTTATTGTGGCACTGTTTACAATAGTGGAAGCTGGAAAAAACCTGATTGCCCGAGAACAGATAACTGGTTAAAGAAACTTTGGTACATCTACACAATGGAATACTATGCAGCTGTTAGAAAAGATGTAATCATGAAATCTGCATGAAGTGGATAGACATGGACAGTACCATGCTAAGCGAAATCAGTCAGAAAGAGAGGGACAGGAATATAATGCACTCATTTGTGGAACATAAACTAACATAATAGGAGACTAATACCTAACAATATTAGAGTTAAGGGCTAGGAGGATCGCAACATGGCTTGGAAGTCAGTCTCACATGCTGTGGGGAAAAGGCAGTTGGGGTAAAGAAGGGACCACTAAGTAAATGAGAGTTGAAGGGATCATTCATAATGGAAGATGCGTGCTGAAAATAGACTATGCACCAAACATGATGGCCTGTTTGTACCTGTATTGCAAACCATAACACCCAAAAGGAGAGAGAGATTAAGAGGGAATGTGCCTGCCACAGAGGCAGGGGGTGGGATGGGGTGGGGGTGGCAGGAAGGATACTGGGAACATTGATGGTGGAGAATGGGCAATGGTGGAAGGATGGGTGCTCAATTATTCTATGGCCGAAACGTAATCATGAAAGTTTGCAAGTCTGAAACTATCTCATGCTGATTCAATTAAAGAAAAAAAAGTTTCTCAACCTCAGCATATTGCAACCACCAAATCTTGCCAGTAAAGTCTGCCTCCTTGCCAGTAAATTCTGTTTATTGCCATATCTATCCTCTCTATCCAGTATTTACAAAAGAAAAATAATTGGGGTGGGGGTATGCTCAAGTAATGCTCAGGAGATCCAGAAGACCCTCCCTGTGAGATTCTTACCAACCAGATTGGCGGTTCAGTGCTAGATGCAGGAATATGGTGTAGCCCTGGTCCTACAGTGCTGGAGATAGAACCAGGGATAGGGCTGGCCACATGCAAAACATGAGCCTTAAACCCAGTACTATCTCTCTGGTTCTAATAAATATAATCCAGAAAAGCTACATTGTATATATTTTAGCATTTCTTTCATCTGTCACAGCATATATAGCACAAAGGACACAACCTTCAAAAGTTCACTATTAATGTTTTAAAAACTAGTGCAGTACAGATTTTTTTTTATTTTTGGCTTTTTGAGTCACACTCTGCAATGCACAGGAGTTACTCCTGGCTCTGCACTCAGGAATTACTCCTGGAGTTGCTCAGGGGACCATATGGGATGCTGGGGATTAAACCCAGGTTGGCCACATGCAAGGCAAACACCCTACCTGCTGTACTATCATTCCAGCAACCACAGTACAGATTTTAAATATATTATCACCTCATACTGCCATCTTGCTTTACTTTTCCAATGAACTTTCTGATTTCACTAGACCACATTGTACCTATGAAGGAAAAACAAAATTCCTGATCTTGTATTTTTTTAATTGAAGTACAACATTTACCCCAATATTTTAAAAAATAAAATTTTGAAAATATGAAAAGTCAGACTAATTTTTGTTTTATTATGCTTAGCAAGTTCTCCGTGATGTATTTGATATGCCAAACACAGTAACAAGTCTCAGAATGTTACTGGGCCCACTCGAGCAAAATCGATGAACAACGGGAGGACAGTGACAGTGACAGATGATTCCTTTTAAAATCTCTTCTAACCTTCTCATTATCTTACTGGAGACGTTTGATATTTACTATAGATATAATATCTAAATTAAATCTCAATACTCTGGAAAAGAAAAGAGGAAACCTGGAAACTTGGAGAATTTAATTAATAACTAAAGTCATACAACAAGGTAGAGAACTCAAATTTTAAGACCTAGCTAAATTTTTACCCATGTTCTTCTCTTCTCATACCCATTTCTCCTAGTTCTAAACAGTTACTAGCTTAGGCCAGGCCATCCAGTTCAAAGGTGGTATTTTATAAATAAGTAACTCAAAAATGGACTTCAAAACAAGCTTTAAATATAGAATGTTTCAGTAGTTCTCACTGAAATTACTGGTACCAATCTCTCTAGAATGAACTACAATGTTTCACTAAAGAAATTCAATAAAGAAAAAAATTGCTTTCACTGCTAAAATAATTTGATCCAACCTCTTACTGTCAACAAAATTGAGTTAAAAAGTAACTGAAACTTTATTAATGCTGGTATTTCGGTACAGTATTTCATCCTATCTACTTAAACATTTATATTTTGAGTGGGTCACATACATCAGTGATCCAGGGCTCCTCCTGGCCCTGTGCTCAGGGACATAACCGGTGCTGGAAATGGAACAGGGATGGCATATGTCAACACATGTGAGACCACACCTCTACTCCCTGTACTATCTCCCCAGGCCCCCATAAATATTTACTTTAAAGATAATAAATTTCAAGCAATTTCATAAAGACATATTAGTCAACATCTTAGTGTCAAAATAAAACAATTCAGAGACATATCTTAGTTAAACTAAGATATGGGCCTTTAGAGTAGACATGTAACATCCCTGAGATTAGTTCCCTATCTATAAAAGAGGAGGTAGAAAAATACCTACCTTTAATAATGTTTTCTTTCAACATCTACCTTAATAGTTGCTCTTTTCTAAGTATATACTTTTATCAGAGGCCATTTGATAAAAGTATATACTTACAAAAGAGCAATTATTGCTACTGGGATTTCTATTACCATACCATCATAAGAATTTTAGGGACCAGAGATATGTGGTTCCAAGGAGGAGTACACACGGCCTGCGTATGTGAGACTCTGAGTTTGATCTCCAATGCGGTTTCCCCACTACCCCCACCCCCCAATTCATCTAAAAAACTTAAGAAAGTCAATTAGCTTAGTTTTTGTTGTTGATACTGTTGCTACAATGTCAGAGATCACACCCACGGCCAAACCCATGCAAGGCATGTGTTCCATACCACATGTCTGGCCCAATATATTCCATTAGCTTTACACAGACATTTATAGTAAGCACTGTTCTCTTAAGATTTTAATCTTAACTTTTTTTCTAAAATTATAGAAAAAATAAAAATGTCCTACCATCAAGTTTCCATTTATAGTTGCTTTGACAATAATTTTCTTCATAAATAAACTATTTCTCTGTCCAGTCTATCATTTTTCTATTTTAGTTAAATAAAGTTTAACTTCTTTTTTTTAACCATTTAAAAAACTAAGACAACTCTGAACCAGAAATATAAGAAAGGTGGAGACCAAGTTAATACAGCTAAGCAAGATAGCTTTCTGCTATCAATCATTACACTGCTCCTAGATTTGAACCTGAACAAAGGCCATTCACTAAATTAAAGTTTTTAAATTTACAAATACTTTAATGAAACAGTGGCTCTCAACTCCAGAGTATTAAACATATAAACTCCTATGTTTATATGAAACAGAGAATAGTTGACTTCTGCATTATTCTCACAGTATAAATCCATCAATGAATATGCCACCTAATAAGTCAGCTACCAGCTGAACATTTTACTCAATGACACTCTTACCTTAGATTTTATTCTGAATAAAATCTATAAATCAACACTTATTATATTTCTCAAATCTAATACTTATTTGCATTCTCAAAATGCAAGAGTAAAAGACAAATTAAAAATAAAGTGGGCAAAAGGACCTGTACAAAGAAAACTACAAAACGCTACTTCAGGAAATAAAAGAGGACATGAGGAAATGGAAAGATATCCCCTGCTCATGGGTCGGGAGACTTAACATTGTCAAAATGGCAATACTACCAAAAGCATTGTATAAATTCAATGCAATCCCTATAAGGATACCCATGACATTCTTCAAAGAAATGGAGCAAACACTCTTGAAATTTATATGGAACAATAAGCCCCCACGAATAGCTAAAGCAATTCTTGGGAAAAAGAAAATGGGAGGAATCAACCTCCCGAACTTCAAACTGTACTACAAAGCAGTAATAATTAAAACAGCATGGTACTGGAACAAAGGCAGAACTGCAGACCAATGGAACAGGGTTGAATACACTGACATCTCTCCTCAATCATATGCTCATCTAATCTTTGATAAAGGTGCAAGTAATGTGAAGTGGAGTAAGGAAAGCCTCTTTAATAAATTGTGTTGGCATCACTGGATGGCTACATGCAAAAAAATAGGCTCAGAACTCTGCCTAACACCATGTACAAAAGTAAGATCAAAATGGATTAAAGACCTCAACATCAGACCAGAAACCATAAGGTACATTGAAGATAAAGTTGGCAAAACCCTCCATGACATTGAAGCTAATGGTATCTTCAAAGATGCCACGCCACTGGCCGAGCAAGTGAAAACAGAGATAGATAAATGGGACTATCTTAAACTAAGAAGCTTCTGCACCTCCAAAGAAACAGTGACCAAAATACAAAGACAGTCTACAGAATGGGAAAGGATATTCGCCGAATACACATCTGACAAGGGGTTGATATCCAGGATATACAAAATACTGGTTAAACTCCACAAGAAGAAAACATCCAACCCCATCCAAAAATGGGGCAATGAAATGAACAGAAACTTTCTCAAAGAAGAAATCCGAATGGCAAAAAAGCACATGAGAAAATGCTCTACATCATTAATCATCAGGGAGATGCAGATCAAAACCACAATGAGATACCATCTCACACCTCAGAGACTGGCCCAAATTCAAAAGAACAAAAGCAACCGATGCTGGCGTGGATGTGGCGAGAAAGGGACACTCCTTCACTGTTGGTGGGAATGTCCACTGGTTCAGCCCTTCTGGAAAACAGTATGGACGATTCTCAAAAAATTAGAAATTGAGCTCCCATTTGACCCAGCAATACCACTCCTGGGAATATATCCCAGAGAGGCAAAAATGTATAGTCGAAGTGACATCTGCACTTGTTTGTTCATTGCAGCCCTCTTTACAATAGCCAGAAACTGGAAGAAACCTGAATGCCCAAGAACAGATGACTGGTTAAAGAAACTTTGGTACATCTACACAATGGAGTACTATGTAGCTCTTAGAAAAGATGAAGTCATGAAAATTACATACAAGTGGTACAATATGGAAAGTATCATGCTAAGCGAAATGAGTCAGAAAGAGAGGGATAGACATAGAAAGATTGCATTCATCTGGGGGATATAAAGTAACAAAGTATGAGATTAACACCCAAGAATAGCTGAGATCAGCACCAGGAGGATTACTCCATAACTTAGAGGCCAGCCGGGTATCCTAGAGGAAAGGGCTATTCAGATAGAGAAGGGAGCACCAAATAAAGGATGTTTGGAGGATCCTCCCAGGAGGGGAGAAGCATGTCGAAAGTAGACTATGGACTGAACATGTTTGCCACTCAATGCCTCTTTTGCAGACCACAACACCCAAAAGGAGAGAGAGAACACAGGGGATTGCCCTGCCACAGAGACGGGGGGATAGGGGGATGGGGGTGGGAGGGATATTATCCATGGTGGTGGAAAATGGGCACTGGTGGAGGGATGGGTATCTGATCATTGTATAATTGAAACCAAAGCACAAAAAATTGTAAATCTACAACTTTAAAAAAAAATAAAATAAAATAAAGGGGGAAAAAAAAAAAGAAAATGATGGACATAAAAAAAAAAATAAATAAATAAAGTGGGCAAAATAAATAAATAAATAAATAAAGTGGGCAGGACACTTGCCTTGCCAGGAATAAACCCTGAGCAATGCCCCATGTGGCCCAAAAAAACAAGAGAGGGGAGAGATAAAAATGAAAATTACAACGGAGCAAATTTTTATAGTTACAAATCATAATTTAATCTAGCCCACAGATGATTATTTTTATCCTTCAATGAATTTTATTTTTAGTTATTTGCTAATGGATCTTTAACGTCTAGACCTACAGGTGCTGCACTGCACTGTCCTCCCATTGTTCATCAGGCCCAGTAACGTCTCCATTGTGAGACTTTTTGTTACTGTGTTTGGCATATTGAATACGTCATGGGTAGCTTGCCAACGTTTGCCATGCGGGTGAGACATTCTCGGTTGCTTGCCGGGCTCTCCGAGAGGGGCAGAGGAATAAAATTCAGGTTGGCCGCGTGGGCTGCATGTAAGGCCCTACCTGCTGTGTTATTGCTCCAGCCCTAGACCTACCAATTAATTTATAAATAAATGTATTTATATAAATGTATTTATTTGTAAATAAGTTTATTTATAAACACGTTTTATTTATTTATAAATTTCTGGCCCCTTTCCTTCATTGACTTTGTAAATTTTGTTTTGTTTTACTCTGGGGTTAGACCCAGTGGTGCCCAGGGGCTAAGCCCAACTTGGTGCTCGGGAGTTCTTTCTGTCAGCACTCAGGGGATCATGCAGTATCAGGGATTAAATCTGGACCTCCTACGTATAAAGAAGGACACCAGTCCTTTGAACATCCTCTCCAGTCCCCCTTTATGGCTCACGTTGATATCATTGTTGTGATGACTGTGGTGTGCACACATGACTAGCTATGGTGCTTGGACTATTAACTATGGTGCTTCCAAGGGGTTGCACATCATATTCTGAGACCAGCACAACCTGCCATGGCACTCACCCTCACTGAGGGTTGGACACCTGACTTGCAATACTTGCAGACGTGCCTGCCAGGGATCACTCTCTTGCTGAAGCATACGAGTTAAGGTCATGGAGCTCACTGGAGATCACACTTCTTAGCCATGGATGCTCCCTGAAAGTCACACTCCTCATTTATTTCCACTTCATAACATAATAAAACTGTAACCACAAAGCAATGAGGATCATTAAGCCCTTATATACTTAGCGGCAGGAGAGAGAGTTCAGCTGTTAGGATGCTTGCCTTGCACAAGGCCGATCCAGCTTCCATCGCCTATACCACATAGGGACCCTGAGCACTGTCAGGAGTGATCCCTGAGCACAGATCCAGGAATAAACCTTTAGCACCGCTGAGTATGGTCCAAAAAAAGCAACAATAAGAATTTTTTTTTAATTTTTAAACAAAACTTTTTTTTTCGAAGTAACTATTCTGAATTATCTAATTGATTCACTCCCTTCACCTGTTCACAGTTACATGGTTTCAGATTTAAAGGCATTTCACTTCCTTAACTGCTAATTTTCCATTGATCTCATGATGGCAAAATGTATTTTGGGAAAAACAACCACAAATTATTACGTAAATAGAATTTACAATGGGAGGGTTGGGAAAGAGAGAAGAAGACAGGTCTAAAATATCAGAAACTGACTGGGCAATATTCCAAAGAAGCTTTAGAGAACCTGTAGTTTTCATATCAACCAGGAAGCTAAATATTTTTTAAACATTTGCTTTAGGGGGTGGAAGAATAGTATGGCAAGCAGGTAGGGAAAGTGCCTTGCACACAGCCAACCTGGGTTCAATCCCCAGCAACCTGTATGGTCCCCAAAGACTTCCAGAAGTGATTTCTGAGCACAGAGCCAAGAGTAAGCCCTAAACGCTGCCAGGTAGGACCCAAAAACAATATAAATAAAATAAAATAAATGTTTGCTTAAATATGCTTTTCTGAACCACTTACTGAGGTTCGGTCAAGTTCTCCATCTGCCAAACCTGCCTCCATAGTGAAAGAAGATAGATTTATGCTTCTCTTTCCATCAAAGTTCAGCCATCCTGTAAAGGTGGAAAACCTAGAAGACAAAAATCATATGATTAGGACTGGTATTCAGTTGTAATATGTAGAAAATAAAGCAACGAGACTCACAAATAAATCTCAGAAGAGAGCAAAACACCTCAGAGATGCCTCTAGACCCCACGCCAGGCTGTCTCTTAGGAGGCAACCCAGAGTGGGTCAGGCGAGTCCCTCCGCCTGCTCTAACAGAGCCCTGACAGTCGAAAATTCCCAGAACTCTATCGTTGCCATGCAAACGGCCTATTTCCACAGACGTGGATGAGTCTTATCCATGAGTGAATCTGCTGAAAAACTCAGGTATGTAAGTTTTGTGACCAAAATCTCCAGGCTCACACGGAGTTGGGAATGGGCAACCTCGCTCCAACTCCCTGTTCTAGCAGTCAGTCATGCCCACAAACTGCCTCTGTCACCATATAAACTCATTAATGCCATGATCCAGAGACTCACAAATAAATCTCGGGAAAGCAACATGCTCAAGATGCCTCTGGACCCCAAAGCCACCATCCAGTTAAAAAATTAACTCCAGCTGTGATGCATTCACCCGATTTAAAATTTTAGAATTTCTAGATAACTCATACTCTACACCATGAATGTACCAAGAGTAGCACACCACATCTGATGGGGTGTTAAGTAGAAGGCAACCAACGTAAATAAAAATATATATGTGTGTGTGTGTATGCACGCACACACACACACACACACACACACAAAAGAACACAAGGCTCACCATTTAAGAACATGTTTAAACTCTTATACAAGGGTTTAATAGCTCCAAGGCAAGATACAACAATCTTGACACACTTTGCTCTAAGGAAACTTTTTTTGACTATTTTTAGCAGATTATTCATACAAGCAATACAAAATAAATTATTTAGGTCTTGCTTTGGGGTTGCGCTTTGGGGTCGGGGTGGAAAAATTCTAAATATGGTGTGGGAAGGTGTAATGATGGTGGGACTGGCTTTGGAAAATTGACTATAATAAAATATTGTAAGTAATTTTATAAAAATAAACTTTTTTATTTTTTTTCTTTTTTGGGTCACACCTGGTGATGCACAGGGGTCACTCCTGGCTCTGCACTCAGGAGTTACTCCTAGCAGTGCTCAGGGAACCATAAGGGATTCTGGGTATCGAACCAGGGTCGGCCGCGTGCAAGGCAAACGCCCTACCCGCTGTGCTATCTCTCCAGCCCCAAATAAACTTATTTTTAAAAAAGAAAAGAAAGCAAATATATTGGGAAGGAAAAATGAATTTTAGGTAAAAGCTACTGAAAAATCCAATATAGGAAAAAAAAGCAGATTTTGCCACAGGAATTGAAAAATGTAAAGATGGGTCACGGATGTGATCCAAGTGGTAAAGCACATGCATTACATATCTGAGAACCCAGGATCCCCCAATTTCATCAAATGTGGCCCTCATGGTCCCCAAGTACAGCCAAATATGACCCCCCCAGGCTTCATGTACCACAAGGAATGGTCCCACAAAAATGAGTAAATATCATGAAGGGCAAAGGAAAAAAATCTAACAAAAACATTCTACATGAAATGCAGAGCAAAGCAAGTTTAAAAACGTGATACTGCTCAAAAATTGAAATTTGGTTACATCTGCTAATAGCACTGTAGCACTGTCCTCCCATTGTTCATCGATTTGCTCTAGCGAGCACCAATACCGTCTCCATTGTGAGACTTGTTGTTATTGTTCTTGGCATATCGAATATGCCACGGGAAGCTTGCCAGACTCTGCTGTGCGGGCGGGATACTCTCGGTATTCGAGGCTCCGAGGGACAGAACTGAACCCAGGTCGGCAGCATGCAAGACAAACACCCTAGCCACTGTGCTATGGCTCCTGCCCCACATCTGCTAATAATGAAATAAATTGCATCATATATATTATTATATAGTAAAGGGTAAAAGGTAAAGGCCCTCCCGTTGATCGTCGATTTGCTCGAGCGGGCCCAGTAACGTCTCCATTGGAGACTTTGTTGTTACTGTGTTTGGCATATCGAATACTCTCGGTAGCTTGCCGGGCTCTCCGAGAGGGGCGGAGGAATCGAACTCGGGTCGGCCATGTTGGCTGCTTGTGAGGCGAACGCCCTACCGCTGTGCTATCGGGGCTTGTAAAGAAGAAATGCATGTATGAAAAGCAATTGTTAGATTGTTAAATATAGAGTTCTCCTAGTGGACCAGAAAAGTGGCTCAGTGTAGGGCAGGAGGTATGCACAGACAGTACAAAGGGTAGGGTGCTTGCCTTGCACAAAGCCAAACCAGGCTTGATCCTTGGTATCTCGTAGGGTCCCCCAAGTCCTCCAAGAGTGACTCCTGAGTACAGAGCCAAGAGTAAGTAGTGAGCACCACCAGGTGTGCCCCCGCCAAAAACAAAGGAAAAAAGGAGAAAAATTAAGAAAGACGCCTCAATGGGTTAAACACACGTTTGCAGTAGGAGTCCTAGGTTTGATCCCCCCAACCCCATCACTCTTTGCGCACCAACAGAAGTGACCCCAAAACAATACAACAAATAATTAGTCTTTGACCAGCCCAAATACTCTTAGTATTTCAGTATTGTTTTAACTTTTATAATTAACATTTTAAAATTCCGGCACCAAAATCTACATAGGATCAATATTAAATGTTTTAAGAATCATTGGTACATGACACCCACTACCAGAGTGCCAACATCCTCCAACAGCTGATGCTAGGTACCTTTTTGTGTTCTCCACCCTACCCTCAAACACACACACACTGCTCAAGTCTACAGACAGATTCTCAGGGCCTCTTATCATTGCCTACTGCTTATTGCCATACTTTTATTTATACTCCACACATGAGAAAGAATATTCAGTATCTGTCCTTCTCCCTCCTAGTCACTTCTCTTAGCATGATACTCCATAGTTCCATCCAAGTGAACTGCAAGGTTTTTATCTATCCTTAAAGCTTGCAGCCTTCCAGTATGTATACATAATGTCACTAATCTGTTAATGGACTCTTGGGCTGTTCCCAGATCCTGGATTTTATGAAGTGCTGCAATAAACATAGGAGCACACATCTAATTCTAATTAGATCACTTCTGATTGATGTTTTAATGATCTTGACGTAGATGCCAAGAAGTAGAATCACAGAACAATTTGGAAACTCTAGTCTTCATTTTTAAAAGAAGTCTGCATACTATTTTTCAGCGACTATACCAGATGAAAATTGCACCAAAAGTGGATGAGAATTACTTTTTCCCAATGTTTCTGACAAAACTGATGATTTCCACTTTCTTTTTTCTTTTTGGGTCACACCCGGCAACGCACAGGGGTTACTCCTGGCTCTGCACTCAGGACTTACTCCTAGCAGTGCTCAGGGGACCATATGGGATGCTGGGAATCGAACCTGGGTCGGCTGCATGCAAGGCAAACGCCCTACCTGCTGTGCTATTGCTCCAGCGCTTGATTTTCACTTTTTAAAGTGAGCTACTCTTACTGTTGTGAGTTGGTACCTTACAGACATTTTGACTTGTATTCCTCTAATAATCAGTGATGTTGAACACTTTTTCACATGCCTATTGGCCATATGTAAGTCTCCCACATCCGCTCATCTCCTCTCCCCATTTCTTATGGGATTGTGTGTGTGTGCACACACATGCATGTCTGTGTGTTTGTGTGTGACCAAGTTTTGTGAAAGCTTTATAAAACTTAGGTCTCAACCCCTTGTCAGATGTATGGTAAATATTTTCTCTCATTCATTTAGATTATCTATTTATCTTAGTCATAATTTCTTTTGAACTGTGGAAACTATTAGTCCGATAAAATCTACTATTAGTCCGATGAAATCTGTTTAGTTTTGTTTTGGAACCACACCAAGTGATACCAGAAACTAACTACTCCAAGCTCTGTGCTGAGTATTCTGAGAGTACACAGAAAACCATATGGTGCCGAGGATCTGAACCTGGGACCCCTCCATACAAAACAAGCATGTATCCCATTAAGCTAGGGCCCTTTTTGCCTTTAATAAGAAACCATTCAGTGCTTGTTGTAATATTGAACCAATGTAGGTGGAGTGATCCCTGAATACAGATCTACTGTGGTTAATATAGAAGTTCCCTTTCTAAGTTTCCTCTTTGATTTTGCCACTCTTATGTTTCGATTTTGCAATTTGCATTATAATGTGTCTTCTTGGTGGTCTTCTACTTGAGCTTATTTTGTCTGGACTCAGAGTTTCTCGATTCTAGGAAAATAACTTGATCCTCAGGGTGAGAGAGTTCCCAGCTATAATTTCCTTGACCAATAATTTCCCCATTCTGTTTCCTCTCCTCCTAGGACTCCTATATTCAGAAGTTGTTTCTTTTTAAAGTGGGCCTCTTGATAATTTCACTTTTCTTTTAAAATTCATTTTAAATGGTGGACTTCTCTGCTTCTTCATTGTCTGCTGCACTGTAAGGGGTAGGGGTAAGGATCAGGCCATAGGCAGGCTTTAGTGAAATCTAGGATTCACATCTGCCCATTCCTCACAGAGTTTGTGGGGCTGGATGTTCCTTCCAAATGCTACAGAGACTGCCGTGCAGACCTGTGTTGTTACCCAGTGTTCACAGTTTCTGGTGCCTCATCTCACCACCATCCACTCTACCCTGCTGCCAGAGTCCTTGATCTTGGTGCAAATCTCTCTAAACCAGACTAAATATCTGCACTACTTCTGATACAAGGTGATATGGAGGTGACCTCTGTCCTCATCTGGAACAAGCAGCTGTCTGCCCACTACCTCAAACTCAAATGCCAGAGGAGTCGCTTTCTTGTCAGGAGCTACAGATATGTGTCTGCTGTGATGATCACAGTGAAACCTGCCAGGACCAAGTTTCAAGAGGGTGGAGCCTCTCGGCTCAGATTTTGTGAGGGTGGAGATTCTCATTTTCAGCCACAGCTTCCTTTCTCCATACCAAATCTGTGTCTGACCCCACCCAACTCTGGGGTTGCCTAGAGCTCCTTATCTGATCTAAAAGAACTGCATGCTGATACCTCCTACATACTCCCTCTGATGTGTATTACTTTTGTACTTTAGATTTGAAAAGTCTTAGAAGCATGTATTTATCACAAGATTTTTATTTTGAACTTTTGAATAAACCTCTGAACTCCTGAACCTGAAAGATATTAAAACCTTTAAAGTATTTTTCTTGAAAGCTGCTGCAGCCAAGATATCGAACCCCTGAGCACTGCCACATGTATGTCTTCCACAACCCCTATCGACTCCACAAAAAAAACACTCTTCCTTAGAACAGTTAACTAATCAAATCAAAAACAACAAACTAGAACTATAGGCATCTCTTGGAATCCTAAAGTTGTTTTGTTTTATAGCAGAGGTGTTCCGGGATCATTTTCTGTGAGACTTGCGGAACCATGCAGTAATAGGAATGGAGCCTGGGGCTCCAGCATGCAAAGCATATGCTCCCGTCCTTTGAGGTCATCCCCCCGGCACCATCACCCCATTACTGCCAACTTCCTTCTTTCTATAAATACTAAAAGCTGAAATACAAATCTTTATCAAAAATAATCTTGTGGCAGACATTACAGTACAGTGAGTAAGTATGTTTGCCTTGAATGTGAGTGACCCAGCTTTGATTCCCCACACCCCAGATGGTCCCCTGAGCACCGCCAGCAGTGATCTCTTGAGTGCACAGCGAGGCATTAACCCTGAGCACCACCAGGTGTGGCTCAAAAACCAAAAAAAATTTTAAAGTACTCTTTAGATGAGTTCTAGAGGATTGTCATTTGGTTTGGGTTTGTTGTTGTTGTTGTTGTTGTTGTTGTTGTTCTTTCAGATATATAGAATCAATAAATTTAGCCCAAGTTGATTTTCAACATACATATAACATCATGATGTATGTTATTAGTCTCAATATTCAATTCTTTTCAAGAACAGATACTGTGTTTTATTCATCTAACTAGAACTAATCCACAGTAATTAGTAAACATTGTAGTAATCTAATATTGTCAACTCAAATACTTATACAAATAAGAATTCAAAATGTAAATGATGCAAAATTATTTATGCATATGGGACACTAAAATTCAGATCTGTACCTAACAGCACATTCTGGAAACTGATACTGTTTTTAAAAGTAACAAAATTCCCATAGGAACTTCAGGAATATTTTACCAATTTTCATCTTATCCATCCATATATGGAACTCAATTATTCCTAAGCAATATATTAGATATTTCAAATATAATCATGAGCAATAGAAGATTTTTTTTAAAATCTTTTTAAAAAATCTGTTATGGATCTTGTAATTAAGAAAAAAACAAATGAAAAATAAATTAAAATTTGCCATATTATATTATAGATGATATTAAAGATGATGATACCTGGGAAAAAATTAAGCAGATTAAGAAGAGGAGCAGAAAGAATTATAATTTTAAACAGTATGTTCATGGTAAGTCTCTTTGAAAAGATAACATCTGATTAAATATTTGATGTAGAGAGGAAATTAGTCATGATGGGTGATAGAAAACAGTGCAAAGGTCCTAAGTATATATATACAGCTTGTAAATTTGAGGTACAGCAAAACAAGTGTGGCTTGAATCATGTGAGAAAAGGAGTATGATTAGAGACATGATCAGAGATGTCCAAAGAACAAGCAGATCATATCTGGTCCTACAGGCAGGCCACTATAGACCTGATCCTTTTACAAGGACATAGGAAAGAATAACATGATCTGACTCATGCTTAGTTTCTCTACACACTGGTAATAGCTGCAGTAGTGAGGAAAGGGTAGAAATGGGAGTTCAATTAAAAGGCAGTTATAATAATCCAGGAAAGCCAACAGATAGTAGGAAGAAGATAAGAGTCATAAAAATATTAAGAAGCAGGATCCTTCTATACATCTGTTGCAGGTACGTTGTGGGGGAGGGGGAAGTAGGCGGAGGATTTCTGACGAACCAAACAACAAAGTCATCACTAAAGACAAAGAATACTGACTTGAAGTGACTGTAAGGATGACAGTCATCAAATAAGATGGGTAAGAATACTGGGAGAGTGAAGGTTTTTTCTGAGTATGGAGTATGGAGTAAGGGAAGGGGTAAACATGATCTGAAATTTAGTTTGGGATGTGTTAACAAATTATCTATTCAATATTCAAGGGGGCATAATCAGCAGAGTTGGCTACCAGAGTCTGAAGCTCAGTTAAGAAGCCTAGGTTGGAGATACAAATTTGAGTGTTGGCATACTGATGGTGTGGCAAATCCCATGTGACTGAATCAAATCTTCAAGGAAACAAACATCAAAGACAGCTTTCAGAACTTCTCAAGTTTATATTCATCCAGCTCAGCAAAGCGACTCCCAAATGTGTTGGCTGATTGGATATTTAAGGCTTGCACTGTAGCACTGTAGCAGCAGGTACCAGTAACATCTCACTACAAATTGTAATACTTGTCGTTACTCTTTTGGGCATATCGAATACGTCACGGGTAGCTTGCCAGGCTTGATAGTTAAGATTTTATTCCATCTTGGGTTCATTTATTTACATTTAAAATTAGAAGGTTGTTTTCTTTCTTTCTTTTTTATTGAATCACCATGAGATACAGTTACAAAGCTTTCATTTTTGAGTTCCAGTCATATAATGATCCAACACACATTCCTCCACCAGTCCACGTTGACTTAGTGATCCCTTCTCTATTCCAGCTGCTTTCTCCCCCAGTTCATGAGGCAGGCTTCCAACCATGGAGTAATATTCCTGGCCCTTGTGTCTACTGTCCTTGGGTGTCAGTCTCATATTATGTTATTTTATATTCCTAATATGAGTGCAGTCATTGTATGTCTGTCCCTCTCTTTCTGACTCATTTCACTAAGCATGATACTCTCCATGACCATCCACTTACAAGCAAATTTCATGAATTCATCTTTCCTAACCCTCTCAGAGAGCCCGGCAAGCTACCGAGAGTATTCGATATGCCAAACACAGTAACAACAAAGTCTCCAATGGAGACGTTACTGGGCCCGCTCGAGCATCTTTCCTAACAGCTGCATAGTATTCCATTGTACAGATGTACCAACGTTTCTTTAACCAGCTGTCTGTTCTCGGGCACTTGGGTTGTTTCCAGATTCTGGCTACTGTGAACAGTACTGCAATGAACATACAACTGCAGATGTTATTTCTACTGTGTTTTTTTTGCACCCTTGGGATATACTCCCAGAAATGGTATTGCAGGGTCATATGGAAGCTCAATTTCTAGAGTTTTTTAAGGAATGTCCATATTGTTTTCCAAAAAGGCTAGACCAGTCAGCATTCCAACCAACAATGAAAGAGAGTCCCTTTCTCCCCATGTCCGCACCACTACTGGTTGTTCTTGTTCTTTTTGATGTGTTGCCAGTCTCTTTGGTGTGAGATGGTATCTCATTGTTGTTTTGATTTGCATATCCCTGATGATTAGCAATGTAGAGCATTTTTTCATGTGCCTTTTAGCCATTTATATTTGTAAAAGGTTATTTTATGTGTAAATTATTACCTGCCTCAAATTTCTACTTACTGTTGTATAAGCCAATTCTCAACCCATTATAATAATGTAAAAACAGCAAAAGATGACAAAGTGTCAACAATATCAGAGTTTCAGCAACATCGCAAAGAACATGATTAGTAATTAACAGTACACTTAGCTCACTATTTTAACATTTGTTACCCTAAGGAATTCAGTACAATAAAAAAAAACTAAATGCAAATAAATTACTACACATTTAGTCTACTTCATTTCTTATTCATTGACTAACTTACTATCATTGATTTTTAATGACTTTGAAATTACACCCTAATTACACATTAGCAGTTTGTTCTTGTTATGTTTATAGTATTTGGGGAAAGGTGTGTGTGTGTGTGTGTGTGTGTGTGTGTGTGTGTGTGTGTGTGTTGGGGGGTGGAGGGGGAGGGTGTTTGGGCCTGGCAGTTCAGGGTTTATTCCTTGCTCTGTACTCAGGTAGGCTTGAGGGTTGATATGAAGTGCTAGGGATCAAACCAGGTCAGCTGCATGCAAGGCAAACACCCCAACTGCTGTACTATGGCTCCAGCCCCCTCAGTAAACAATTTTTATGTAAAGTGCCAGATAACAAACATATTTAACTTTAGACCTTATAGATCACAGAACCTTCATTGCAAAGACACAGCTCTGTCCTTATAGTGTAAAGATAAGCACAGATAAAATAAAAACAAATGAGTCTTTAAAGAATGTATTTATAAAGCAGAGCACAGTTTGGTGACTTAGTATAATGCTTCAGTCTTAATATCACATATGAAAGTAGCAGAATTGTAGGCAAGTTTAAGGGTACTTTTAAAGAAATAAAGTATTGTATTAATTTGCTAATGCTTCCTTAACAAAATACAGCAAGTCCTCCAATAATATGATTTTATTCAATATTCTTTCATTATAATGTTGATGAAAAAAATAAGACTAGACTGTGTCAAACCAAACAATGGCATTGTTCAAGAAACTGCTATCACTATATATCATCTTATACTTAAAATTTCAGTTTACTAGAATCCATCAAAGCCAATAAATGAGGACTAAATGAACAATAGCCTGAGAGAAGAATAACACAGAATGATTTTCTCACCATTCTGGAAGCTAAGTCTGAAAACTGAGGTGTCAGCAGGATTGGCCTCTTCTGAGACCTCTCTCCCTGGTATGTAGACAGCCATCTTCTCTTTTTTGGCATTTCTATGCTGTTCCTTTATGGATGTCTGAGTCCAAACTTCCTTGTTTTACAACATCATAAGTAGTTCAATCAGCACAAATCAAATGACTGCATTTTAATTTATCTACCTCTTTAAAGACCTTATCTTCAAATATACTCATTATCTGAGTAATAGGGTACAGGACTATAACATAAACCTTAGGGCTGGGAATAGCAACATAATCCAGCGTGTAAAAAAATATGATTTAAGTATGATTTATGGGTGCCAATTTAACAAGAAGTGGGCTGTGAAGATTCATTTTTGTATCAACTTGGGTAAGCTGTACATCATTGTTTGGCCAAACATGTAAATGTTGTTGTGAAGGTATGTTTTAGATATGATTAACAATGAAATCAACTGATTAAGATTAATCTGGCTACAACAGACTTTCCTGTATGGTCTCGGTATTCCTGACCCAGTTGAAGACATCAGAAACAAACAAAAAAAGACTGTGTTTGTTCCTCTAAAATATTCTTCCTCAAGTTAGCCCTGGGTCTCAGACTGCAACATCAACCCATCTCCAGGGTTTCTAGCCTGTCGCCCAATTCAACAAATTTCAGACTTGCCAGACACAACAATAGCATGAGCCAGTTCCTCAAAATAAATCCCTTTCTTCCGCTCCCACCCCCTCATCTCTTTCTATACGCATGCGTCCTGTTGGTTCTCTTGTTCTGCAGACCCCTAACACAATATGTATGTATCTATCCATAACTTCTGCACATAAATACAGATTCAGATAAATTTATCTCATCATTGTCATCACCCTCTGCCCTCTCTTCTGTACCACAGAAGCTATGAGAACCCCATTTTACAAATATCTTTGCTCCTAGGAATCCAAAAGCAATTTACATTCAGGCAACTTAATGCATCTGCACAGTACTTGGAAGGCAGAAAAGAGATAGAAAGCAAATCATTCTTCTTTGATAGCAGTCAACAGACACATGGGCTTTGCCAGATCTGAGCTTTCACAGTGATGACTAAGCGATCCCCCCCTGCCAGTTCCCATGTTGATGATGACAGGCAGCTACAATCAGCAGCCAAGGTGGGCTGAACTGAGACAGAAACATCCTTCCAAATCCTAGGTCTTCAGTTTTTCCAGTATGTTTTGAGGCATCCAATTCTCCTTTACTCAAGCATCTGTACTAATTTCATTCCTGACCTCACCGACATTTTCAATTAAAAAAATTAAAATATATTTAATCACTTAAATCACTTAACTTCCCGTTAGTCGTCTATTTGCTCGAGCGGGCGCCAGTAACGTCTCCATTTGTCCCTGTCGCGTGCTAGTGTAGCCCAATGGCATCTGTTCGCTCTGGGAACATGAAGAGCCTCAAACCGATCGAAGTCTGACCATCTGGTAGGTGGTCGGCCACGGGGTCTTTTGACATCCCGTGGAATCCAGTCAGTAACAGCTCTAGTCCAGCGGTCGTCTTTAAATCTCATTACGTGACCAGCCCATCTGATTTTTGACACCTTGGCAAACGAGACAGCGTCCCTGATTCTTGATCGTCAACGGATGTCAGAACTCCGGATTCTTTCTCTCATTTGAGTGAAACGTGGGCCAGAGCAATATACTGGGCCAGAGCAATAATAAAGTGGGCAGGGCATTTGCCTTGCACACGGCCAAACCAGGTTTGATTCCCGGCATCCCATATGGTCCCCCAGCATAATTCCTGAGTGCAGAGCTAGGAGCTAGGAGTAACCCCTGAACATCGCTGGGTGTGACCCAAAAAGAAAAAAAAATAAAATAATGTGTATTGATATTATTAGGGATTAGTAATCCCTTAAACTTTCAAGATGCCCTACCCCTGTGCTATCGCTCCAGCCATGGGTAGCTTGCCAGGCTCTGCTGTGCGAGATACTCTCGGTAGCTTGCCGGGCTCTCCAAGAGGGGCGGAGGGATCAAACTCGGGTCGGCCATGTTGGCCGCTTGTAAGGCGAACCTACGCCTTACAAGCGGCCAACATAGCCGACCCAAGTTCTACGCCTTACAAGCGGCCAACATGGCCAACCCGAGTTGGATCCCTCCGCCCCTCTCGGAGAGCCCGGCAAGCTACCGAGAGTATTCGATATGCCAGACACAGTAACAACAAAGTCTCCAATGGAGACGTTACTGGGCCCGCTCGAGCAAATCGACGATCAACGGGAGGGCCTTTGCCTTTACCTTTACCTAATGTGTATTAGGTCAGTGGTAGGGTATTTGCCTTGCATGTCCAGCCAGCCCAGCGGGGTTCCATTCCTCCACCCCTCTCAGAGAGACCCTCTTGGAGAGCCCAGCAAGCTACCGAGAGTATCTTGCCTGCACAGCAAAGCCTGGCAAGCTCCCTGTGACGTATTTAATATGCCAAACACTGTAACAACAAGTCTCACAATGTTACTGGGCCCGGTGGAGCAAATTAATGAATGGGAGGACAGTGACAGTGACTAAGAAGAACAAAAATGGGGAGAGGGTAATATTCACAGGGTAGAATTTTAAAAGAACCAACTGAATGAAATGCTCAGTAACATGAGGGTGGTAATTCAAATTATTTAGAAGCTTCTTCCCAGAAGAGAAAACAACAATCACCAACATAAAGATTCTGAGGGAGGACCACGTGGTACCTAGCAAGAAATGTGACAAGTTAGAATAACTAACAGAGTGGTGAGCAATGAGAACAGAAATGTAAGCTTCCCAGCACAGAGCCTTGGAGGACATAAGGTTTTTGACTTTTATTCTCTATGAGATGGAAAGTTACTGGTGAAAGAAAAGAAATTATAGAATTGGACTCACATAGGGTTAGTGCTGGCCAAAAAAAAAAAAATGACAAATAAGACTAGTGCTATAAGCCAGGCAAAAGACAGTTGCTTGTGCCAAATTCATCGCAGCAATGAATTGTGTCAAATATTTTGATACAGTCAAAAGAATCTGCTGATGAAAACAAGTACAGGGTATGAATTTTAAAAACAGCATCAGGGTATAGACAGAAGGTAGAATAAGGGAAAGAGGGGTTGGAGCGGGTAGGGCATTTGCCTTGCATGCAGTGCAACCAACCCGGGTTCAATTCCCAGTATCCCATATGGTCCCCCAGCACCACCAGGAGTAATTCCTGAGTGTATAATCCAGAAGTAAACTCTGTGCATTGCCAGGTGTGTCCCTAAAAGCAAAAAGAAAGAAAAAAGGAAGGAAAGAAAGAGGAAGGAAGGGAAAGAAAGAAAGAAAGAAAGAAAGAAAGAAAGAAAGAAAGAAAGAAAGAAAGAAAGAGACAAGAGAAAAGAAAAAAAGAGCAAAGGGGAGAAGAGTGGAGGGGGCAGTACAGTAAGTGGGGAGAGGGGAAGGAATTCAGTCTTTTGCTGAAGGAGAGTTAAAAGAGGGAAGAAGAGAAAGGAGAAAAACAGGGAAAGAGAAGAGAGGAAAAGAGGGTGAAAAGGCAAAAGAAAGAGGGAGAGAAACAGAAAAGAGGAAATAGAGAATGGAGGGGGAAAGGCAGGGAGGAAGGGAAAAGGGGAAAGAGATGGAGAGGGTGAGAGTGTGTGTTTAGAAGAATTTTGTCCTGAGTAGCTGGAATAAAACTGTCATGGATAGATATGGAGTTCATTATGCTAAGTTTTGGAGAGGAAGGGTGAATATCAGGAGTTCCTTTTGGAAACAGTCATTTTGAATGCCACAGAGACAACTAAATAGAGATATCAAGGAGGCAGTTGTATATGCAGATGTGAAGCTGAGAAGCCAAACTAGAAATACAGAGTCAGCACACAGATGGAATTTAAAATAAGAGTGGAGACCCAGAAGATAGCTCAGTGGCAAAAAAGCAGCTGTCTCAAAAGCATGAGGGACTGATCCCCAGAGTTGCAACATAATGTGTAATCTCCAATAAGCAGCACAAATAAAAGTGTGCAATGCCTGGAAACCATTGTTGCATAAGTGCACAGGTGAACATCATAACTAAAAAAAGTGAACCCCAACAAGCATCACTACTCAGTGTGCGAGAACCACAATCAGATAAGCAACCCCCAGGGAACAACACAACCAAGCATGTGTAACCTCCAGTCATCACAACAAAGCCACAAAGGGGAAAATGAATGAAAGACTGATTGATTTAGGAATCTGCAGAAAGAGGCGGCTTCTGTTCAGAGCCTAGGGAACATAATGTATTAAAGGATCAATATTTACAGAATGAATGACTCTCAAGTTTTTGGTTTTCAAAACAAAAATAATAGACATAATTACTCTATACAATCACTAGATGTAAAATTGAATCCATCCATATATAAAAAGCAAAGACACCACACATAACAGTACAAATCAAAACATCCTCTGTTTGAAAAAAGGGGGCAGGAAAAGGAAAGCAAAGCAAAATTAAGATTAAGTGGCCTAAAGTACTCGCCTTTGATATGTGCCCTATTTAATAATCCTAAGACAAGAAATAGTGCAAATATGTCAAGAAATAAGTATATAATGTTTTCTTGAAAGTAAAGTAAAGGCCCTCCTGTTGATCATCGATCTGCTCGAGCGGGCCCAGTAACGTCTCCATTGGAGACTTTGTTGTTACTGTGTCTGGCATATCGAATACTCTCAGTAGCTTGCCAGGCTCTCCGAGAGGGGCGGAGGAATCGAACTCGGGTCGGCCATGTTGGCTGCGTGCAAGGCAGACACCCTACCCACTGTGCTATCGCTCCAGCGAAGTTTTCTTGAAACCAATACTAAAACAGAAAAACACATAACAAAAAAGATAATAGAGTGGTTGCAATCCAAGTTCAATCCTGGATACCCCAACATCACAGACACAGAGTGACTTCATCCTCAGGAGTTCCACATCAAACTACCTGCACAGTTAGCTGAGGATAACTGGGAATGACCCTAGGCCCCCTGAACACTGCTCAATAACCTCTCCCCGAAATACACATATAACAAAAGAAAAAGGATTATTAGAAGCTTGAATATACTTAGTAATTTCCCCATTTCTCTGAGGGGAAAATCAAAAGATGCTTAAATGACAATAAATCTAGGAACATAGGGCCGGAGCAATAAGTACAGCAGGAGAACTTTTTGCCTTGCATGTAGCTGACCCGAGTTCGACCCCATCATCCCATATGGTCCCCTGAGCATCACCAGGAATGATCCCTGAGTGCAGAGCCAGGAGTAATCCCTGACCATTACCGGGTGTGTCCCAAAACGCAATAAAAAAATAAATCTAGGAATGGAAAAATATTAAGAGCAATTAGAAACAAACCTAATTGTACTGCTCTCTAAGGAATAAGCTTCTGGAGAACAAACTTTCTTTTCTGTTATTTTGACTTTTTAATATTATGATGTTTCATAACGAAACATGTTTAACATATTTTTTTTTTGTAAAAGAAGACAGTGTATCACAATCCTGAAATTTGTTTCCACAAATTGCCAAGCTAAAGCTAGGCCTGCATCCTAATTTAAACATAATTACTAGCTGAATTTAAAGTTTCAAGAATATTATGTTCCCTCCTTTGTTTCTTTTGTTATCAGTAGCCAAGGCATTGTTCAGAGCCTAACTGTCAATGCTTCAAACTAAGAAAGTTTTTAGAGAAAGCAATTTTTATAAAAATTCTTCTCTATTTTGGGCTTACATTGTTACTGTAGTCACAAAGAAAGTTGAACAACTACAAGCAAAACTGGCCTCCTATCAAATATGTCACTTAGTCATAACAACCCTCTGAAAGCTTCCTCTAAAGGCAGCAACAGTTACATATGTCGTCTGTGAACTAATCTACAGTGTTTGCACTAGGTAAAATCTTCCAGGAAAGCTTGATATAATGACACATTATACATTTGTGACAGTTTAAAAAAGCAAGCCACCATCAACACCTACTCATTCATACATATTTTGAAAGAAAAATAAATCTTAGTGCAAGTAAGTGCATTACTTGATTAAAGAAATTTAAATTGGTCCTGTCAAAGTGATTGCAAAATAGTGCAGAACATATACTTCTTAGGAGTATAACATGTTGGCACTATTAATTACATTGGGCTGGAGCGATAGCACAGTGGGTAAGGCGTTTGCTTTGCATGCGGCCAACATGGCTGACCCGGGTTTGATTCCTCTGCCCCTCTCAGAGAGCCCGGCAAGCTACTGAAAGTATCTCGCCCATATCGAAAAGCCTGGCAAGCCCCATGACATATTCAATATGCCAAAAACAGTAACAATAAGTCTCACAATTTGTTGTAGACATTACTGGTGCCCACTCAAGCAAATCGATGAACAACAGGAGGACAGTGCTACAGTGCTACATTAACTACATTAGGGGATCATGTTTTGAAGAGAATTTTTTTGAAGAGGACAGTGCTAAAGTGCTACATTAACTACATCAGGGGGTCATGTTTTGAAGAGAATTCCATTCTAAAAATAAAAATAACAAGGACGACGATGGTAGTGGTGGTGATAATGGAAAACTAGAAGGCAACAGAATAGCTGGAGACTAAGGGGCAAGGGGAAGACAATAGACATATGTGGGCAAAGTGTGCCTACTATACCAGCTCAACCTTAGATAGATGGATGAGGATGACATGCAATCAAGGAGACAGGAAGACAACACAAACAACAACAGACACATCACTTCAACTCCAAGAAGAGGGAAAGGCAGAGAACGTTACCAAGAGGGTTAACTTGGTAAAGGAGATGGGCCAGGATCTAGAGGACTAGATCCTCAAGGACTCTAGATCCTAGAAGACTAGAGGACATCTAGAGGACTTCTCTTGTTTTTGTTTTTTTTTTTATAACACCCGTAGCAAAATGTAGATGTTCACACATATTGCCCACTCCCACAAAATACTGGTGCAAAAGCACTGTGTCTCACAAACAATAAATACACACCACTATGCCTCAAAGTCAGTCATTATAATCTAGCTTGATTCAGTGAATAACTGTCTGATAAGACATTAAAAGTCAATTAAATCCTAACTTAGAAGGATGTCCAAATAATTTCTGTAAATCTGGATGTAGCAAACACATTAAACACTTAAAATAGATGTATCGTTTTAAATAGAGACATGTATCTATATACCATCAATTCAAGTGACAGCAGTTACTAGTAAAAACAAAAAACAAAAACAGGCCAAAGAGATAGAAGAGCACAGCAGGTAAGGTACTTGCCTTGCAAATGAGGACGAACCTGGTTCAATTCCTCATACAATGTGGTCCCAAGATCCACCAGGGGTGATCCCCGAGTGCACAATCAAGAGTAAGCCCTGAGTACAGCTTGATATAGGCCAAAAATTAAAAAGAAAGAAAAAAGAAAACCCAGGAGAAAACTCTTATGGATTTTCTTTATCTGCTGTTGTTACAAAGTAAACCCTATTTCACATAAACTCCACCCAACACTGTATCATTAATATCCAGAGGAAAACCAACCAGGCTAGCTTTAGTGGAAAAAAAAGAAAATTACCACTACTAAATTTTTGGCAAAGTTATAAATTACTTTCCCATTATCACAATATAAACTACTTATATGCGAATTCGTAAGTGTTATGATTTACAAATACTGGTACCTATTGTGACATCTTCATCAGTTCCAATCCTTCATAGGGCTCAAAATACATTCATCAAATACCTACCTCTAATCATGTAGGATGCTCTATTCTAGATTACAGACATACAGAGAATAAACAGCATTCATATATTCAGAGGAAGCAAGTTAAAGTAACTAGTATGGTACAGGGTAATGAGCTTTATTACAAAGATATGAACATGAGAGTATAAAAGAATATTAAGCCTAGATTCTAAGTGTTAAGCAACATTAAAACAAAACAAAACCCAATCTCACAACCCCCCTTTATGTTAAATACAAATTAACTACCAGAAATAGATTACAAAAATAAATATAGAGGCTATGGGTATAACTCATCAGTAGAGAACTTCTTGCATGCATGAGGCTCTGGATCCCTAGCAGCACAATTAATAAAGAAAACCTTACTAGGATTAGTTAATGCAGATCCTCTCATAAAGATAATCTAAAGGAACTTAGCATACATTTTATTTTAAACTTGGGTTTCCTTTTTTGAAATTCATCTGGCTTTAGACAGCCACAAAAAAAATGAGTTTACATTATCTGCCATATATACAGCACAGGCCCTCCCGTTGATCGTCGATTTGCTCGAGCGGGCCCAGTAACGTCTCCGTTGGAGACTTTGTTGTTACTGTGTCTGGCATATCGAATACTCTCGGTAGCTTGCCAGGCTCTCCGAGAGGGGCGGAGGAATCGAACTCGGGTCAGCCATGTTGGCCGCTTGTAAGGCGAACGCCCTACCCGCTGTGCTATCGCTCACATTATCTGCCATTAGATATAAATTCTAGGAAAGAGTAAAGGGGGGACAGTAGAGCAGTAGTAGAGCGGGTACGGCACTTTCCTTGCACACAGCTGACCTTGGTTAGATCCCTGGCACTACATACAGTTCCCCAAGACCAGCAGGAGTCATCAGTGATGGCTGAGCACAAAGCCAGAAAGTAAGCCCTGAGCAATGCCAAGTGTGACCCCACTCCAGCAGCCCATCCCAAAAAAATAAAACAAAGAAAAAAAGTTAAGAAACCAATTTCAAATTGAAAGATTTTTTAAATGCATGTAAATCGACTAGATTAGAAAGAGAATTTTCTAGCTTGAAAACAAACACTATTTATACCAAGATTCTATCCTATATAAAAATCACTGAAAATTCTACAGTTAAAAGGTTTTTGCAAATAATAGACAATACCGCACTTAGTTACATAAATTTTCTAAAGACTTCATTCAATTTCTAAAAAGTTTCCTAAAACCTCATTTATCCTTGCCTTTTTCAACCTCAAGAAAGAGCCCAGGAAAAGTTCAGTAGTAAAACTCATGTTTTGCATACAAACATAAATCAGAACATGCAAGTCACTAAAATGAAAGTATAAGCTAGCTGAAAGGTTTGAAATAAATAATAAACAGAAAGGGAAAATTTCATTTCCAAGTTAAATAAATATAAACTATGGGTGCCAAACAAAATAGATAAAGGGGAGCAGGGAGACAGCTCCAAAATCTGGAGCTGAAACAATAGTACAGTGGGTAAGGCACTTGCTGGCACAAGGCTGACCAGGGGTTAATTCCCTAGCATCCCACATGGTCCCCCAAGCACGGCTAGGAGTAACTACTGAATACAGAGCCAGGAGTAACCCCTGAGCATTGCTAGGTGTAGCCCAAAAACAAAATCTGGAGGGGTTTCATATCTCAGGCACCAAGTTGGATCTCCAATATAGCACAGTTCCCTGAGCACCAACAAGTACAGTTCTGGAGGCCCCTAGGAACTACCAGATGTGGCCCCAAGCACCACCAGGCCCAAGAAGCTCCACATCTTCATGCACAAGAGCTGAATTGTGAGACCTACACAGCAGGCAACATTATCATTAGGAGTGGCCACCAAGAGCAAGGCTGTGGTCTCTATTTTTTTCCATTATAAGAGGGTTGGGGAGATAGCTCAAAGGGCTAGAATGCCTGCCTTGCATGCGGAAGCACTGAGCATTGAGCCAGGTGCAGCCCTTGAGCATCACTACTAGCTAAAATCATTAGCTTTTGTTTAGCAGGGTGGGGATTTGCATTGTATGTGCGAAACCCTGAGTTTTACATACTGCAAAATAAAAACAAATTTCAAATAATGATTTATCTTTGATGAGAATTAGATTAATAATTAAGATACAGAAGGGTTTATGAATGTTGTCAATGTTCCAGTTCTTGACCTGGCCGTGTTATCTTTACAATAAAAGAGATGGACAATAAAAGAGAACGGTTAAAAGCTTCTTTATAGGTCTCAAAATAAATTTTTTGTAAAATAACTTTCAGAAAACCAAATGGCCACTAAATCTAATAAAACATATGGAATAATTTTTTAAATGACAGCTTAGCATTCTTACAATTAGTTGATGCCCTCTTTTGGACACATGTAGAATCCAAATGCAAGTAAATACAATAATCTTATACCACATCAAACTGCATCAGTAGAAGATAAATTATATTTTTTTCATACACTATTCTACTGCAAAGTTGAAGAGTAAGGTGACAACATAAAAATAGGCAACAGGAAAAAAAATTAAAGTTTAAAGGAACAACAGAGACTGGAACAAATCCAAAATAACATTAACAACCAGTGCTGGCATAAATGTGGGGAGAAAAGGACTCTCATACATTGTTGGTGGGAATGCCGACTGGTCCCATCTTTTCAGAAAATATGGGAATTCCTCAAAAAAACTAGAAATTGAGCTCCCATTTGACCCAGCAATACCACTTCTGAGGATATACTCTGGGGGCTCAAAAATACACAGCAGAAACACCATCTGAACTCCTATGTTCATTGCAGCACTATTCACAATAGCCAGAATCTGGAAACAACCCATGTGCCTAAGAACAGACAAATGGATATAGAAACTATGGCACATCTACACAATGGAATACTAGGGAGTTGTTAGGAAAAATGAAGTCACGAAATCTGCCTATAAATGGATGGACATAGAGAGTATTATGCTGAGTGAAATGAGTCAGAAGGAGAGGGACACAGAAAGACTGCATTCATATGTGGCATATATATATATATATATATATATATATATAGACAGAGAGAGAGAGAGAGAGAGAGAGAGACTAATATCCACAGCCAGGGAAAACAGGGGCTAAGAGGACTAATGGTTGGAATTAACCACAAGTGTGTGTGGAGCAGAGGGTAGGTAAGATAGAAAAGGGACCAGTATGACAATAATAACCGAAAATTATGCTGGACAAGAACTGAGTGTTGAAAGTAGGTAAAGAGATATACCTGATAAACTTTCAGTATCTGTATTGCAAACCACAATCCCAAAAGGGAGGGCAAGAAGAGAGGGAGGGAGGGAGGGGGAGAGAGAGAAGGGGAGAGAAAGGGAGGCACCTGTCATAGAAGCAGGCAAGGGGGATGGTGTGATAGGAGAGAAACTGGGGGCACTGGTGCTGGGAAACGTACACTGGTAGAGGGATGGGTGTTGGAATACTGTATGACTGAAGCCTAGTCATGAACAGCTTTGTAAGGATCTATCTCACAGTGATTCAATTAAAAATTAAAAAAAAGTTTAAAGGAATAGTGACTACTCTGGGCTAAGGATGTAAATCAATGTTAGAGCACTCACACTGCACACGTGAGGCCCTGTGTTCAAAAAGTCTAGCACTGCAAAAGCAAAATAAAACCATTTCCCATGATCTCCAAAATATGTTTCCAGGTAGTCAAATTACAGGTGAGGTCCTGAGAATAGTTTATACTAACTACCTAATGGAAATAATATTTGAATTAATATTTGAATAATATTAAATTAATGGTTTTATTAAGTAGCCTACAACATATATTAAGCACAAACATCTGAATGTTTTGTTTTGGGGATACACTTACACTTATCAGTACTCAGGGCTTCAGGGCTTACTCCTGGTTCTGTGCTCAGGGATCATTCCTGGCATTGCTCAGGGGGCAATAGGCAGGAATCAAACCAGAGCCAGCTGTGTATACGATAAATACTTCAACCCCTACACTGCATCTCCTGTCCCACCACTTATATTTTAATATATTTATTTATATCTATCTTGTGATATTCTTAAAACTATTTTAGGAAAGATAATTCTTATCTCTCATAATCATATATACAAAAAACCTAGTATATTTACTGATAGACAATGATAACATTCAAATATTTAGCTTCAAGAATTTACAAACAGTGATGTACAAGGAAATTTACTTGTTTAATAAAAAACCACTGAAAACAAGAATAGGAATGTCCTCTCACCTACCACCCACACAACCTTTCCATAAAATAACTTTAGAGAGAGTAATATTAAAAGGTTACAAAGACCCTAAAAAAAGGTAACAAATTATTTTGAAAAGCATCTTTAAGAACCTGGTGGCTATACCAGTCTAAATGTTTTTATATCAATGACTGAATTTGATATATACACAGAATGTCACACTAGTTCTAAACAAAATAGAACAAATGGTCTACAAAATTCTACAATGTACTTTGCTCCTCTGTGAACTCAAAATGCTAGTACTAAAACTGAACACTGCATTTCTAATTATTAGCTTATCCATCTTTCTCCCACATTTATAACCAAAAAAATTCTTGATGACAATCAACTTATACAAATTAATAACACAAACATGTTCCAGCATTACACAACACTTGGTAGAACCAAGGTGCACAGAGCTTACATAAGGTTCTTAACCTTATGCAAAGCTTCTCATGGGAAATGATGCTTTTAAACCTAAAGGATGAATGGCATTTTACTTAACAAAGAATGGCAAGTCACATATTCTCAGTAGAGACTGCATAACCCCTAAGGCAAGAGCATACCTCCACATTTCCAGCAGCACCACACATTCCAAAATAGGTAAGTTATATTTGGGATGACGACATCATGGGGAAGAAAGTGTGAGAGGAAAAATTTTTAAAATTAAGCAAATACGCTAGCTGGCTTGAATAAACTCCGCTTGTGTTTTGCAAAAAAAAAAAAAAATTAAGCAAATACAATAAGTCCTATTTCCTTCAAATTTAGGTATCTTGGATTTGAATGGCACACTAATGCCAAGCTACTTATGGATTAGGTAGTCAACTCAAAGGAGTAGAGCAGAGGCTTTGTATGCTGGAGCCCTGGGTTCAATCCTTAGCACCACATGATCCCCTGAGTGCCATAATGGAGTAACCCCCTAGAATGGCCAAGTGAGGCCCAAAGCCAAAAAGAAAAAGAAAATTTATACTATTTAACTAGTTTAAAAAAAAAAAAAAGGAAACCAGAGGCCTGAAAGATAGCATAGGGCTACCAGGTTTAGCTTACACATGGCTGACGCTGGTACCATTCCCAGCACTCCATCTGGTCCCTCAAGCACTGCCAGGAATACCCCTGAGCACAGAGCTAGGATTAAACCCTGAGCACTACTAGGTGTGGTCCAAACCCTCAACTCACCTGAAAGGGAGAACAACAGGTAATAAAGGAGGTTAACTTGAACCTCCTTTGCATGAACCAGATGTGATCCTGAGCACAGAGGCAGGAGTTAGCCCTGAGCACAACCAGGTGTGCTCCCTCCTCACTCCCCAAAAGATGAAAAGCAACCAGTGGGAAAGCCCCCTTCAGGAGTTCCACTCGTCACCATAAGTATAAGGTGTAAAAGCAACACAGAAAGCACTAGAATTTTGATAGAACTCTGCTGTAAACAAGAAAGTTCAAAAATAGGACATACTCTATAGAAAGAGCAGATCACTGTTCTCACCTTATTAACCTACCTTTTTTTTCTAATAACATTTCCTGCTCTTTAAGATTCCAACAAGGTTGTTGTACAAAGAAAACTACAAAACGCTACTTCAGGAAATAAAAGAGGATATGAGGAAATGGAAAGATATCCCTTGCTCATGGGTCGGGAGACATAACATTGTCAAAATGGCAATACTACCGAAAGCATTGTATAAATTCAATGCAATCCCTATAAGGATACCCATGACATTCTTCAAACAAATGGAGCAAACACTCCTGAAATTTATATGGAACAATAAGCCCCCACGAATAGCTAAAGCAATTCTTGGGAAAAAGAAAATGGGAGGAATCAACCTCCCTAACTTTAAACTCTACTACAAAGCAGTAATAATTAAAACAGCATGGTACTGGAACAAAGGCAGAACTGCAGACCAATGGAACAGGGTTGAATACACTGACATCTCCCCTCAATCATATGATCATCTAATCTTTGATAAAGGTGCAAGTAATGTGAAGTGGAGTAAGGAAAGTCTCTTTAACAAATTGTGCTGGCATCACTGGACGGCTACATGCAAAAAAGTGGGCTCAGAACTCTGCCTAACACCATGTACAAAAGTAAGATCAAAATGGATTAAAGACCTCAACATCAGACCAGAAACCATAAGGTACATTGAAGACAAAGTTGGCAAAACCCTCCATGACATTGAAGCTAATGGTATCTTCAAAGATGCCACGCCACTGGCCGAGCAAGTGAAAACAGAGATAGATAAATGGGACTATCTTAAACTACGAAGCTTCTGCACCTCCAAAGAAACAGTGACCAAAATACAAAGACAGTCTACAGAATGGGAAAGGATATTCGCTGAATACACATCTGACAAGGGGTTGATATCAACGATATAAAAAATACTGGTTGAACTCCACAAGAAGAAAACATCCAACCCCATCCAAAAATGGGGCAATGAAATGAACAGAAACTTTCTCAAAGAAATCCAAATGGCAAAAAAGCACATGAGAAAATGTTCTACATCATTAATTATCAGGGAGATGCAGATCAAAACCACAATGAGATACCATCTCACACCTCAGAGACTGGCCCACATCCAAAAGAACAAAAGCAACCAATACTGGCGCGGATGTGGCGAGAAAGGGACACTCTTTCACTGTTGGTGGGAATGTCGACTGGTTCAGCCTTTCTGGAAAACAGTATGGACGATTCTCAAAAAATTAGAAATTGAGCTCCCATTTGACCCAGCAATACCACTCCTGGGAATATATCCCAGAGAGGCAAAAATGTATAGTCGAAGAGATATCTGCACTTGTCTGTTCATTGCAGCACTTTTTACAATAGGCAGAAATTGGAAGAAACCTGAATGCCCAAGAACAGATGACTGGTTAAAGAAATTTTGGTACATCTACACAATGGAGTACTATGTAGCTGTTAGAAAAGATGAAGTCATGAAATTTATATACAAGTGGTACAATATGGAAAGTATCATGCTAAGCGAAATGAGTCAGAAAGAGAGGGATAGACATAGAAAGATCGCATTCATCTGGGGAATATAAAGAAACAAAATATGAGATTAATACCCAAGAATAGCTGAGATCAACACCAGGAGGATTACTCCATAGCTTAGAGGCCAGCCGGGCATTCTAGGGGAAAGGGCAGCTCAGATAGAGAAGGGAGCACCAAATAAAGGGTGTTTGGAGGATCCTCCCAGGAGGGGAGATGCATGTTGAAAGTAAGACTATGGAATGAACATGTTTGCCACTCAAAGCCTCTTTTGCAGACCACAACACTCAAAAGGAGAGAGGGAACACAAGGGATTGCGTTCCTCATGGTGTACCTCATGTGTACCTCATGGTGTTTCACTAAAAATAAAAAAAAATAATAAATTAAAAAAAAAAGATTCCAACAAGGTTGAAATCTTCTCATACCCAGTTAAGTGTTTTATTAAATCAGCACTTAAAATAGTGTGAATGAAAATATTCTTAACTGTTCATAACACACACGTTGGGTTTTCACAGTATCCAAAACTCAATTATAATTATGCAAACATGTTGTGACTCTAAAGGACTGTAAATAATGAGGCTACTATTTCTGCCTCCCAAAAGAAGTATAAGGAAAAAGTTGTGCTTAGCAAATGTGGAGCAACTGAAGCTATTGTGCACTGCTGGTGGGAATGTGAAACGGTGAAAGGCTGTGGAAAAACATTATTGTAGTTCCGCAAATAAATAAATAAATAAATAAATAAGACTGCCATATGATCAAGCCATTTCACTTCTGGGTCTAAAAGCAGAAGAATCATGAGCAGAATCTTAAACAGAAAGTTTTACGCCATGTTCCTAGAGTTAATGACAATAACTAAAACATGGGAAAGATGAATGTGTCAGCAAAATGTGGCATACATGTGTAATGAATATTATCTTACAACGAAGGATGAGCCAAAGAGAGATATCAAAGAGTTGAAAGCATCCTTTATCATTCGAAAATACACACTTTGGGGTGGGGGGAAAGAATCTGCATTCATATGAAGCCCCTGAATCTACCAACTTTCAAGAACCAGAGCTAAAAAAATATATAATAAATGACACCATATGGATTTAACCTACAAACTCTAAGAAATAAAATAATAATTATTTTTAATTGCTATATTTGACCTTGAGCTGGAGCAATAGCACAGTGGGTAGGGTGTTTGCCTTGTACATGGCCGACATGGATTCGACTCTTCCGTCCCTCTCGGAGAGCCCAGAAAGCTACCAAGAGTATCCTGCCTGCACAGCAGAGCCTGGCAAGCTACCCGTGGCATATTTGATATGCCAAAAACAGTAACAAGTCTCACAATGGAGAAGTTACTGGTGCCCTCTCGAGCAAATCAATCACAAGGGGAGGACAGTGCTTCTTCATATTTAAACTTAGAGCCTGGCAAGCTACCCGTGGCATATTTGATATGCCAAAAACAGTAACAACGGTTCATTCCCCTGACCCTGAAAGATACGGCAGCACTGGGAAAGAAGAGTAAGGAGAGGCTGCTAAAATCTCAGGGCTGGGACGAATGGAGACGTTACTGGCGCCTGCTTGAATAAATCGATGAACAATGAGATGACAGTGATACAGTGATATTTGAACTTAAAAATGTCTGCTTAAGATTGGGGGAAACGTGTTTTAGGCCCTAACAAAATTAACTGCAGAATAATAATAATAATAATAATAATAATAATAATTACTTAGTCACTGAACTGATATCTTTGAGTCTCACTATTTGTGAACCACTATTATAACAGGCCAGCAGAATCGGTCAGGTCCTGGGAGATGGCTCAAAGGTGTAGAGCACAAGCCAAGTAAATAGAAAGTCAATTCCCTGCATCACATGGCCCCCAGCATCACCAGCTGTGGCCCTCCTCTCAAAAATAATTAGACAAACTAAGTCATACTAATGCCCCCTGGGGAATGAAAATTATTATGTTGACTTGAGAGATAATTATTCAGGTGTAAACATATGCAAAAAATCCAGCTGTACACTTAGGCATGTAAGTTTTGATGTATTCACATTTTGAGTATATGTAAGCTGTATATCAATTCTTTGTGAAAGCTCATTCATTTTCCCATCAGATGTTGACAATTACTCTCACATTTCAATTTTGTTAATACAAACAACCTAGAAACAAACTTGTGTCCTAGCTAAAAAGCACTATCTGCCTCACTATATAACAGATGTTTTAAATAACCTAAGAGGAAAAAGCAGATGTGCATATTTAAAAAGAACAGTACCAGCAATAGGCAAATATTCATCAACACCACTAGGTTTTGTTCAGCTAACCCTTTTTGAATTTATTTTCTACTAATAAATTTTGTGAGGGATTGAACGCAGGTCTCATGCATGCAAAACACATGCTTTACCACTTAACCACATCCATGGCACCTGAACCATCTCCAGATGTAATTATGCTTCCTGATAACAACTTGACTTTTTTTTGTAGCAATATTTCTCAATAATCTTAGAGTACCAATTTCATGATTTTTACCATTTAACATTACCAATCCTCCACTACCCAGCCGCCACCACACTCGAAACCGCTTTCGGATCAAGCCTCACACAAGTGAAGCCCCACAGAACCAGGTAAAGTGGAACTTTGTGACCTTGAACTCCAGACTCAACAGGACAAGGAAACAAAGATCCCTGCCTGCTTCCACCAATCTCCACCAACCCAGGGATCACACCCAGAAGACCCACCTTGCTGGAGCCAGATAAATACCTCATTGGCCGATCTCCACTACCTCCACTACCCAGCCGCCGTGACACTCCAGTCCGCTTTCTACACCGTGCAGACAAAAAGCAGCCACACGACACATCATAAGACACTTAATACCCATCTACCAAGATTACCGTGGGAACACCTGCAAGGGCAATTAGAGGCCATCCTAAAAGCTTCTATCCCTCTCGGAGAGCCCAGCAAGATACCAAGAGTATCCCGCCCACACGGCAGAGCCTTGCAAGCTATCCATGGCGTACTCGATATGCCAAAAACAGTAAATACAATGGGTCTCATTACCCTGACACTGAAAGAGCCCCCAATACGGCAGCATTAAGAAGAATGAGCAAGGAGAGGCTGATAAAATCTCAGAGCCGAACTAGGCTGCCAAAACGAAGAAGGACAAAAATGACTGTACTTTCAACACACGTAAACTGGCATCGGAAGCATCCACAGAAGACCTGATGGTACAAGCTCAAAAGATCAAGTATGATATCATTGGTCTGACCAAGACAAGAAGACATCAATCACATCACACCATTTTCGACACTAGAGAAGACTGTTCCTCGGAACATGCAACAAAAGAGGCGATGGTGGTGTCAGTGTCCTTGTCAACACAAACTTGGCCATGAGCACTGATTCATTCAAATTCCTAACAACCTGAATCGGATAATTACACTTGAATAGATATGGCTGGCTGCCAGCAGTTTTTATCTTCGTTGTCTATGCACCAACATCCAGTTATGATGAAGAAGAAATCGAGAAGTTATACATGGAGCTGGAGAAGTTCTAAAGAAGACCACACTTTCTACAAGATCAATGCCAGTGATTTTAATGCCAAGATAGGACTGAGAAGATCGGCCTGAAGAACTCCATATCAGGACCCATGGCCTAGAATGGAACAAACAGGGTGAGAGACTGTCTGAGTTCATCACGTCGACCAAGACCATCCATGGTAACCCACAGTTCCAGAAGGCCGAATCTAAACACTGGACATGGGAGTCTCCAGGTGAACAGTTCCACAACGAAACTGATCACATCATATCTGATCAATAGTTTTGCCTGACTGATGTCATTGTCGTCCCAAAATTCCAAACGGGATCGGACCACCGTCTCCTTCGTGCAAAATTCTACTTCATGGTGTGGGGAGAGAGGGCTGCAAAGTTTAAGAAGAGAACTCCCAGAATGACCAACTGGGAGCTCTTTGGCACTATTGCAGCAGCATGGGAAGATGCTATCGTTGACGACATTGACGAAGAATACTATTGACTGGTTCAGCACCTCTATGATTGTGCAAGGAACGCCGAGAGAGAGAAAGCCACAAAAAGACGCCTGTCTTTGAAAACTCTGGAGCTCATTCACCAATGTGGGTGGGCACAAGCCTCAGGCAAGCACAAGCAAATGTCTAAGCTCACAAAGTAGTGCAGAGAAGCGATAAAGACCTTAAAGAGAGAAGAGGAGCAGTGCTGGCAGATGCAGCAGAATCCGGGGAAAGCATTCGCAATGCCCACCTGCCTGTCCTTCACCAACTACAAGACCAAGATGAGTGCCCTTCGACATCCTGATGGATCTATTACATCTTCCAAAAGGGCAATGGAGAAGATTATCCATGACTTCTAACTCGGATCTCTTCAAGAGCCACATTCACCTGCCCACATACCAAATTCCGCAGGATAGATATGTTGTTCCCAACATTCTCCCTTTCGAAATCCAACACGCCATTTCAGTAAAGAAGCAAGAAGCACCCAGTCCAGAGAAGGTCAGAAGGTCAGACCCGAATGCCTGAAGAACCCTCCGTCAGTACTCTTCAAAACACTGGCTTGGCTCTTCACATGCTACCTGTCTGAATGCAAGGTTCCATTCCAATAAAAAACAAGCACGACACATCCACAACATTGGCAACTATTGCCCAATCTGCCTGTTGTCTGTCATCTACAAACTGTTTACTCGAGTTATCCTGAATAGGATTGGCAGAACACTAGATGAAGGACAACCATGCGAGAAAGCCGTGTTCCATAAAGGATTCAGCATGATCGACCATAACCACACGGTAACCAAGTTCATTGAGGTTTCTCGGAAGTTCAAGATGCAGCTCTGTCTAACGTTCATTGATTTAAAGAAGGCCTTTGATTCTGTGGAGACTGAAGCGGTCATCGAAGCCCTTGCCAAATAGGGCGTTCAAACTCAATACATCAGGATCCTCCGTGAGCTGTATTACAGATTCACCACCAGGATCTCACCAGTCTATAAAGAATTGATAATCAATGTAAAGAGAGAGTTTCGCAGGGCTGGAGCGATAGCAGAGCAGGTAGGGCATTTGCCTTGCACGCAGCCAACCTGGGTTCGATTCCCAGTATCCCATATGGTCCCCTGAGCACCGCCAGGAGTAATTCCTGAGTGCAGAGCCAGGAGTAACCCCTGTGCACTGCCGGGTGTGACTCAAAAAACAAAACAAAATAAATAAATAAAGAGAAGCTTTTGGCAGGGTGATACCATTTCACCCAAACTCTTCAGTGTCACCTTTGAGTACGTCATGTGATGACTGGAATGGGAAAAAATGGGAGTGAAAATAGATTGTTGGCAGCTACACCATCTCTGCTTCGCTTATGACATCGTTCTAATAATACCAAACATTAGCCAACCAGCACAAATGCAGGCCGATTTTGACCGTGAGTGTGGAAAGGTTGGACTACAGCTGAATCTCATGAAGACAATGTTTATGAGAAATGAACTCATTCCTGAGGATTCATTTGCTCTCAATGGAACGAACATCTCCTAACGCAGCAGTTATGTGTACCTGGGTTGAGAACTCAACATGACAAATGACCTGGCACCAGAGTTGCACAGAAGGAAGAGAGCAGCATCGAACGCCTTCAAGAGCATCGAAGAAATAGCTAAGAGGACAAAGAACCTCCGGCTCTGGGCACATCTCTTTGATTCCACTGTTCTTCCTGCATTAACATATGCCTCAGAGACCTGGGCCCTACAAAAACAGGATGAGAATGCTATTCGGGTCTCTCAAAGAGGAATCGAAAGAACTATGCTTGTAGTATCACACTTCACATAAGTGAGAGAAGGAATCCGGAGTTCCGACCTCCATCGACGGTCAAGAATCAGGGACACTGTCTCATTTGCCAAGGCATCAAACATCTGATGGGCTGAACATGTAATGTGATTTGGAGACGACTGCTGGACTAGAGCCATTACCTACTGGATTCCATGGAACGTCAAAAGATTGTGTGGTCACCCACCTACGAGATGGTCAAACTTCTTCGTCAAGACCCTGAACGATGCTCTTTGTGTTCCTGGAGTGAGGAGACGTCATTGGGCTACATTAGCACATGACAGGGACAAGTGGAGATGTTACCAGCGCCCACTGGAGCAAATCAATAACAGGAAATCAAGTGATTGAGTGAACATTAGCAATGGCTGGAGCTATAGCACAGCAGGTAGGGTGTTTGCCTTGCACACGGACAACCCGGATTCGACTCCTCAATCAACTTGAAGGTCCATTCTGTGAATCTGTTTTCAGAGTACCATTCTTATTACAGGGGTGAAAAGACTGTAAAGGAACTTACAATAATCACAAAAAATCTACAAAAAAAAACCTGCCTAAGTTTCATCAAACCCAATTAAAACCTTTATGTCTCATAAAATCATTACAAATTTAAAAATAAGTTCAAGTAGACAATAAAGATAATATATAGTTTAAATATTTTATTATCTTTTGAAATACACATTTTCAAGTTTGATGTAAAGGCATTTCATTTAAGTGGTTCTCTATATATATATATATCTACAAATTAAAAGTTGAACATCCTCTTCCTTTCCTAAACCACAATCGTTAAAATGAAGAAAAACTTTTAAAAAACTTGCAGGATCAGGGAGATAGCGCAGAGATCAATGTTTTATCCTGGACACTGCATGGTCCCTCCAAACCACATAGATATAGCCCTGAACTGCCCTAAGCACTGCTGGATGTGACCTCAGTGGACCCCATGCACTGCCAAGATGGGCTCTGCTGGGTTCATGGCACCGGAGGGATCAAACAATACATGTCCTTGAGCCCTAGGATTGAAACATTCAGCCTACTAGGCCAACAATCTCTGGGAAGACCCCCCCAGACATGTAGAGGTGAGCACTACTTAGAAGGTTCTGCCACTGGAGAAAAAAGGTGAGGGTGGTGGAAGGGGGAGGAAAAATTGACACAGCTACTGACATGTAAATGGCCCAGCTTCTCAGCTTCAGACTAATCTTGGAAGAGATGCCAAGCTGATCAAAATCACAGGTACAACCGTGTCAGTGCTGAAAACTCTGGGTCTCCCTGGAAGGGGATGAGCCGAAAATCGTCCCTGTTCTACAAATCCTGGAATTCCTGAAGCATATGGCCGCATATGCAACCTTGCAACACCTCCAAATTCCACCAAACTGATAGCCTGGAAGAGCACAGAAAATTAGATGGGAAAGTAGCGTAGAAGTCAACTAAGTTCAATAAGCAAAAACAGTAACACAGAAGGCTCAACAGCAACAAACAGTTCAGACAATGACTTTAATAATCCCATTAAAGAGAAAGAACAATTTTCGCAAGTTTTCCTTTACTGAACTATTTCTTGATAATTCATTCCACTTACAATTTTGTTGTAACAAGCAATATAAAATAAATTCTGTGCCTGCCAAGGGGGCAGACATGGAGGGTCACACTGGTGGAGGGATTGATGTTAGAGCAATGAATGCAGAAACAACTTTATTATGAATGACTTTGTAAACCATGGTGTTTAAATAAAGTTCAAATTAAAAATTCAAAGTATTTGCAAAGCCATTAGTTCAGAGTGTCCCCCTGAATGTTTACATTACTTTCCCCATCTCTTCTGGGTACTGTATCCATACCTAGTCCCAAGAAAACAATGTGAGTGGGCCCACACTACCTAGGGAATCAAAAGAAAGAAATTCAACAGAAAGATCCCCGAGCTTAGAAATCCCTCTTGTTTGTAATGGGTAGCAAGCATGCCTGCCCAGTGCTTAGGAAGACACTTCTGTATAAACATCCTTTAAAAGATACCTAAAACAAATGACATGCAGTGCTTTACTTACAAAATATGCTGAAATCTAAGAAACCAATAGAAGACAGCCTTCCAACAGCCTGTTCACTCCCATCTACTTCACTACTACTATCCAACTCCCTATAACATTTTACCTTCGTATTTGTTATTATTAATCATATATCAAATCATCGGCTTATTTCATAATAAGCCATTCCTAAGGGCACTTATGTAAATATCTACTTGGATGTGTTTGGCAGAATTTTTCCTATCCGATTTTAACCAATTTAAAGAACCACTTTACATATGCATCATAACTCACCAACTTCTGTCTTAATAACTGAAATATATCAGTGCCTTCTGCACTGAATTTAGCCATCACCCAAAAAGACTCAGAGGCCACAAGGGTAGTATTAGGCTACCCTGAGCATCCATTCTTCCACCAAAAAAAAAAAAACTCAACCAACAAACAAAGAACAATTAAGCAACACAAAAGAACAATAACACAAACACCAAGAATAACCACACCTAAAAAGGGAAAGAAAGACAGCAACTTCGTCTTACATGCGTCATCCAGCTGTCATGCCAGAATCACTCAGCATGGAGAGAGAGAACTTCCCACTAGAAAGAGCTCCCCTGAAGGGGAAACAAAGAGCTAAGTGATCGATCAGCTTCAACACACTACATCAAAACCTTACTGGCAAAACTGTTAGATGTACAGAGGCAGGGACAGAGAAGGAAAACAGACACTGCCAATATTACGCACACACTTAAAGTGATCATGGTCCCAGAAATCTGCTCTGCAAAGAATCGGTCACTTTTTTTTCACTGGTCACTGAAAAAAAGCATGACCAGGAGAGATACTGCAGATATATGCAGATTTCAGATACCTTCACCCTACAGGTATCTGCAGTCCCAGATGTATTAACAGACCTAACACTTTTCATGCAGGGTCCCCAGGGTTTGATCTCCAGCACCACGCAGTTCCCTGAGCACTGCCAGGAGCAAACCCTGAACAGAGAGCAAGGGTAGCCCATGAGCACAAGATGTGGGCCAAAAAAAAAAAAGCAAATGAAAAAACATCCCAAACACCAGCTGTCTGAGCATCCCGATCCCCCCCGCCCCTTGCATCCAAAGCCTACCTAAACTTATAAAAGATAACCAACCCTAAAGTCCCTGTAAATGTCTAAACTCCCAAGGATAACTCCCACTACAGTGCATGTGCTCAGTGTTAGCTCCTTCAGCTGTGCCCTTGCAAGAGAGATGACTTGCCACCTATCACCTGCCTCTACTGCTGGACACAGGGAAGCCACAGCTAGCCAGGGTAGCTGGCTGTGGGTCTAAATTAGTCTTATCTTCCATCACTGATCTAAACTTAACTATAGAAAAGTTCACCAGGTCGAACAAACTTTCATCACTGACCTCCACTGCCTACAACCATGGCAAGTTCCAGGAGCCACTGACACCCAGAAAATCAATCTCTCCCCCACCACCACTTCTCTCTCCCCATGTCACCCACCTCTCTCCCTCTCTCCCTCCCTCCCCCTCTCCCCTTTCTTTCTCTCCTCTGTCTTTCTCCCCCCTTTCTTCTCTTTCTCCCCTCTCTGTCTCTCTCTGTCTCTCCCACTCCCTCCTGCTGCCCCTTTCCCCTCTCTCCCTCCCCTCTCTTTCTCCCCACCTCATTCCACCCCTGCTACCAATGTACCCAATGTTGGTGCTCAGGTCTTGCTGACTGCTCTTCTCTCACCATTATGTGTGAGTTTGCAATCAGACATCCTGGATGTTGCACTGAATGCTGCCCAGGCCCCCGGAGATGAGCAAGCACACACTCCAGTGGCTCTGGCCACTACCCTGCTGACCCAGTACCCTAGTGGCTGGAAGTACTCACTGTTCTCAGAGTCGCTGAGGATCCCACACTAGCCAAGGACCAGAGCTGAGCTACTGGACACAGAGAGTTAACGTCTACAAACTACCACAACTCTGGTGCTGCCTGTTCACCTGGCTCAGGATCAGAGCATTCTCCAGGGAACTCTGCTGGAATGTCCCCGCTGATCTACTGAAGTCACCCCACAGTCAGGAGGAGGCAATTGCTCCCTATAACAGAGCCAGTCTCCATGGTCATTTAACAAATGCTTTATTATATTTATAGAAAATCAACAGAGCTGAAAGATTTGGGTGCAGCCAAGAAATAATTGTACATGTAATTACATAAGTAAAGTGTATACATTAAAAACAAACAAAACTAAATTTTCACATCAACCTAAAAACTGGTGGTCATTTTATTTTTTAAAGACAGTGTAATTTACAAAGTTGCTCATAACAGAGTTTCAGACATATAATGTTGCAACACCAGTGGTTGGCTTTTTAACTGTCCATGTCCACTTATCCTTCCTGTTATGACATGCAACTGTATGTCCTTCAAGAAAAGTACTCCTCCATCAATGTGTGCAATCTTGAGTCCCCACCCTTCTTCTAGGCAGAGTATGAGCAATAAACCCAAGCCACTACAATTAGTTGCTACCTGTCTCATTCTCTGAGAAACATGAATCATGAGCAGAGTGACTGCATCAATGAAAAAACAATTAGAGAAGAACAATACATCCTAATGGAAGCTCCATAAAGACAATACACTGCTCCCTGCTTTCTACATCATGGGACCTACTTAAGTTCTTTCTAAAATTGAATTTTTCAGGGACCAGAGAGATAATGCAGGAGGTAGCATGCTTGTCATGCATGCTGCTGACCCTAGTTAGTACTCGGCACCACATGTGGTTCCCTGAAACACTGCCAGGGTTCACTCCTGAATACAGATCCAATAGCATAGATCCACAGTGTGATTCCCCTCTTCATCCCAGCCAAAAATAAACTGGAGGTGAAGGAGTAAGTTTTTAAGAGACTGGAAAGATAGTATAAGAATTATGTCATTTGACTTATGTACAACTGATTCCAATTCCATTGCTGGCACTGCATATGGTCCTCCGAGTACCATCAGGAGTGACTTCTGAGTACAAAGCCAGGCCAACGGCCAGGAGTGCTCAAATCCCACCTCCAGATGAGTTTTTCAGCTCATATTTTCAAAATCCCAGTTTATCAATTTTGTGAACTTTTAGGTTAGTCAACCCAACCTAAATTGATAGTCTAAATCAAACAACCCTCAAAATTCATATAGATACTATTTATTTCACTGATATCACTTATTGATATTGCTTATTTAAGCTATTTATATCTAAAAGAATAATCTTTAAGTGATAAAAACTGGAATTATTTTAATTTCAACATATTTTAAATGCATTTACAAAAAAGGAAAATCAATGTTAAACAAAGAACAGTAAACACCAAGTATGATATTCTAAAACAAAATACAACCATACTAATCGTCACCTCTGTGCTTTTAACTAGGTCTTTTTATAACACTGAATATTTATCAAATAAAAAATCATAGGGTTTTATCTGAATCATAAAGAAAATAATTGTGTTTAATCAGAACTGTGTCAGAATTTTAGTCTGAATCTTACTATTTAAGTTCTTTTCTCTGGAGCTCCCACTTCAAGTCTTCTTGCTCACTATCAACTGAAGGATTTGTGGTAAACTGCATCAGTACTAAGAGGTCAAACATATCTAAAAATATCTATTTGAGCAGCTGACTGACATTTCCACTTGTCTGAGTGATCTTGCAATCTAGTGTAGTCTTTAGGAAACAAAAGTGGACACAAAGTAATAACCAGCCTGTGTGAAGCCCTGCACCACAATCCATACCAACATCTTGAAAGAGGGACTCTATTAACCCACCTCTGCTCCACAATGACCTAGTTTCCAAGTCTGAAGTGTGTCAAACACAAAGCTTAAACAGACCTTTCAATGGAGTCATATGATTTCAGTAGAAAGAAAATGTACACATGTATTTCTACACTAGCCAAGGACATTTGTTCACTGGAGCAAGTTGATTTAAAAGCATAAGCAAGATTCAGATATATTTTCCAGCATTTGAGAAATGAAGAAAAAGGACACAAAAATAAACAGATAAAATTCCTACATGAGACACACAAAATTAACTGAAAGAATAAAGATTATACACCCAACAAAAAAGACATATAAAAATTAATATGTACTTGAATATATATCACACTTATTTTTTCTTCTGTTATTTTTACTCTAAAATAGTATAAGAGAAGAAGAAAAATAAAGGCATCTGGGAGCTGTTTTGAAATCCAGAATGGTATTCCCTTTTACTCTCATTTACATGGAGTCAGACACTAAATAAAAATGCAATCTGCATCTTATATTGCTCTCCAATATGTTCCCACCAAGTTGGTTGGAATTAGAGTTCCTTAACTACTCATGCAAAGGATTGCTTTAGACAAGGTGGGACGTTTCTGCTGAAAAACAGCTAAGACATTATTTTAGAGTAATTGAAAAGTATCGCAATTTCATTTCCATCAGATTTCAGATTTAATGCTTGGATTCAGCCTTCTCAAAAACCATACAGATGTGCCATTAGACCCTTAAAGATGCCTACTACCCATGACAGTGAGGCAAAAGAAGAACATTCTAACTCCTCCTGTCCAGCTCAAAGTATACAACATCTTCTTAATATAAACAATATCTGCCCTGTGAAATAACAAGCACGTGCAGGTCAAGGAGTGAACAAGGGTTATAAAGCCCCTTCATGGAGCTAATCCTGGTTCAATTCCCAGCACCACAGGGTTACCGAAGTATCACTGGGTGAAGCTCTGGCGGCCCTCAAACACTGTCAGGGTAGCCTAAGAAATCCCCAACATGGCAGAGCCCAAGAGTATCGAGCCTAGGCCCCACATACTGAAGTGCCAGTCCAAATGACTGAGGAAACCTAAGAGAAGCTAAACCCCCAGAGCACATCTTGGAGGCCAAAATTATAAAGTAAAATCTCTGTGATATTGGCAGACTGTATGTAACAGTGGAACAGAATAGGGAGTTCCAAAACAAACCATATAGTTAATTAATTTTCAACAAAAGGGGCAAGAAAATCCAACATAAATGGAATATGCGCTCAATAGAAACTGGATATTCATTAAAAGAAAAAAGAAAAACTTGGCTCTTTCACAAAGCACAAAAAATTAATTCAAAATGAATCACAATCTTAAATACAAAAGCCAACACTATTAGCTTCAAGAATAAAACATGAGAGAAAATATTCACAAATGGAGAGGGTAGAAAAAATTTCACAGTAGACTAAAAACTCAAACCAATGAAGAAAAAACATGATATTCTGGACTTCACTAGAAACTTATCTTCAAAGAAATAAAAAGGCAAGTGACAGACTGGAGAAAACAAACACTATACATATGCTACATGTATATAATACACACATACATCTGATAAAGAACTAGTATCCAGACTTACACAAAGAACTCCTGAAAATAATAAGAAAACAATGGTTTAAGTAAGACAACTTAAAAAAATACAAATGCTTGGTCAATAAATCCAGAAAAAGATGTTCAATGACACTGAAATTAAAATGCAAACAAACACTATGACAGGTCGGAGTAAAGTCTTGTATGTGGACGGCCCCAGTTCAACCCTCAGTACCACGTAAGGTCCCCTGAGCATTGCCAGGAGAGACTCTGAGCACAGAGTCAGGAGAAGTCTTGAGCACAACCACATGTGGCCCCAAAAACAAAATCATCAAAGAATTAACACTATACAACCACTAACATATATATTTGGGAAGAGGGTGTTGGGAGACACCCGGTGGTACTCAGGAGCTGCTCCTGGCTCTAATCTCACACTTGGTGGTGGTCAGGAGACCATTATAGGGATCAAACCTGAGCTTCCAGCATGAAAAGCACTGTGCTCAATCAAGCCCAAAAAGCTACCTTCTTCAAATGCAGCTAAAATGTTTTAGACTAACAATTGTGTGTTGCCAAAGATAGGAAGCAACTGGAATGCTCACATATTGTTGGAAACACAAAGTAATACAGCCACCCCCAAGTATTACCCAAGAGAATGGAAATATGATCAGAGACATTCACATGGAATTTGCATAGAAGCTGCAAGCGTAATAAAAAAAATAAAAACAAGTCAACTGTCTAGCAACTGGTGAATAAACAAAATTTAGCACATTTATTCTTACACTGGGCTAGAGCAATAGCACAGTGGGTAGGGCGTTTGCCTTGCACGCAGCCAACACGGCCAACCCGAGTTCGATTCCTCCGCCCCTCTTGGAGAGCCTGGCAAACTACCTGAGAGTATCTCGCCTGCACGGCAAAGTCTGGCAAGCTCCCCGTGGCGTATTTGATATGCCAAACACAGTAGCAACAAGACTCAAAATGGAGACGTTACTGGGCCCACTTGAGCAAATCAATGAACAACAGAAGGACAATGACTGATTCATACACTATGATACTATTGAGCAATATAAAGGCACAACCCTCAGAATTTATATGACATTCTAGAACAAACAAAAACAAGTTAAACTAAAGTATGTTTTTGCTTTGAGGTAAAAGGAATTAAAACCAAGGTCTCATACTTGCAAGAACATTGTTCCACCACTGAACCACAACCCTGGCTATAGAGGAAAAATCGGGAACAGATTCTTCCTGGGGAAAAGAGAAACGTTAGGCAGAAAAGGACAGAGAGAATTTGGGGAGTAGATGAAAATGTTCTATATCTTGATTATGGTATTAGTTACATGTAGTCACATTTGTCAAAATTCACTAAACTACATATGGCAGCATTTTATTCCATGAAAATTGTATCTTAAATAAGAAAACTACTCAAGTGTTGTTTGTGGGTTAAGCAGTAAAACACAGAATTCAGAAATAGTGAAGTGTCAAATGATACTGAAATGTTTTTTAAAATCATAAAATATATTCAAATTCTAGCTCAGCTATTACTAAACACGTAACTGAGGGAACTCATTTCATCTGTAAAATGGGAATCTTACACAAAACAGCTGTCAACATAAATGACATAGCTAGTTTAATACCAGAACTGATATGTCACAAAAACATTTCTCAAGAAAAGGAAAAAAAATAGGATAAAGAAATTAAGCTGACGGGGGTATGGTGCCGCCAGCAGGTCAATCTGTACCTGTGAGGCATGTGCATCAGCAGCCTCATGGCACCTTCAGACTTCCAGATACCCCAAAATTGCTGTTGTGCCTTTGGCCAGACCCCAAAAACTTGGGGCAAAGTTTACCAAGAAAGCAAACGGCCAGAAGTTAGGTATGTGGGAAACACACCCACAAACCAACTCCAGCTCAGCTATATAATTGGAGGCAAGGCCTCATTGGTTCCTGATTGAACTGCTTAATGGACATGATCCCAGAGACTCAGAAACGAATCTCGGAACCCAGTGGCTTTAGGTAGAAATGCGTCTGGTCTCTGCAGTAGGCTACCGGTGCTGGGTCAACCCAGGTGGGAATAGGTTTCGTGCCTTGGCCTGTTCCCCCTGGCGGCCCAATGGCCGCCATCCGTCTGAGGCCACTGGATAGTAACATTTGGGCCCCCAGTGACAAGACACACAGGGCCTCAGGGGATGGGGGTGGAGCCGGGCTTGTCCTCCCCACCCCAACGAGACCCCAAGTCATCGCCCACAAATGGCCTCTCTGGCTCCTGATCAAGCTGCTTAACGGCCATGATCCCAGAGACTCAGAAACAAATCTCAAAACCCAGTGGCTTTTGGCAGAAATGCATCCGGACTCCACAGTACATTACTGTCATCGGGCCATCCCAGGGAGGAAAGGGTGTTGTCCCTCCGCCTGCTCCCTCTTGGCGACTTGGTGGCTGTCATCCTCCAGAGGCCATTGGACAGTCAGGCTTGGGCCCACAGTGACGAAACTTGTTGGGCCTCACGGGATGGGGGGGAGCCAGGCCTGTCCTCCCCACCCCAATGAGACCCCAAGTCATCGCCCACGAAAGGCCTCTCTGACTCCTCATCAAGCTGCTCAATGGCCTTGATCCCAGAGACTCAGAAACAAATCTCAAAACCCAGCGGCTTTTGGCAGAAATCCCTCCATATTTAAGTGTTAAAATTTTGGAATTTCAAAACCACATGGCCCTACTGCAGCCCACGACATCATATGTTATTCATAACCAGCAATAGAACACAAATTGTCTATTGTTGCCTTTTCAGCAGATCTGAGTGTCGGGGTAAAATCTCAAATAATGGTGGTTCTGGTGTCAAAATAGTGAATGTGATCAAAGTAGAGAGAGAGTAATGTGGAAATCATCTGCCCCACAGGTGGGGGGAGGGTGTGGGATGGGGGTATACTGGGATTTTTGGTGGTGGAGAATGGGCACTGGTGAAGGTACGGGTGTTTCATTGTATGACTGAGACTTAGACCCAAAAGCTTTGTAACTGCTCTCACGGTGATTCAATAAATAAAATTATAAAAAATGGAAAAAAAAAAAGTAAGGTGGAGTTCATGCACAATTCAACCAACTAATCAGTGGCTGAATAAATAGCAGTACTCCTACAAAAAAAAAAAAATTAAGCTAACAATTAAATTGAGTGAATTATGAAAGAATATCAGGAATTATTTCAGATGACTGTCTTAAATGAGGAAAAGGAAATGAATGGGAAGAAAGGAGGGAGCTGTAGGTGGTCAGAATGGTACAGTGCAGAAGAATGGAGGCGGAAAGGAGAAAGTCTAGTGTAGGAGAAAGCAAAATTAGCATGCCTGTGGCAACAAGTCCATATACGGAAGTAAGAAAAAAAAAAACAGGGCAATCATCCTCTCTGACGTAGATACGTCATTTAAATTTTACAGTAGGATCCAGAATAGAAACTTCATCCACTTGATGCTATGCTACAAGATAAATATATTCAACTCTTTTAAATAGGAGAAAAATAAAAGGTTCTGTCTACTGAAAAAAAATGTTTACAATCATCAGTTTCAGTCTCCTGAAGGGTGGCACTGGTTTTTCCTTAAAAAAAAAAAAATCAGTATTAAAATGCAGTTAAAGCTAAGCAACAGATGGACTTACTGTGCACTATCACTGTGCTCCTGGAATTATGAAAGCCTTAACATCTTCCAGAATCTGAATTCTTTAACATTGTTAACTTGAAAAATGAGACCAAAAAAAGAAAAATCCTCAGAGCACTCTTTAACTACAGCAAGAATGATCTTATGGCAAGCTACTGACAAAAGTATCAAAATGCTAAAACTCTATTTCAAGAGACCTTATGTGACTAACTTCAGGATTTGGGAGCAATTTATAATTCTGAACTGTTTTAACATTGAAAAGTTGAAAAGTGCTTAATAAAAGAATGTGAATCTGACTGACATTTGTATGGCAATCAAATCGATTTAAATTTTATCAAGGTTTTGCATAATATGGCAATGCAAATCATCTATATTTTATATTCCCCCCCCAAAAAAAAGTATCTTTTCAGTATTTTATTTCTGGGAAGAAACAGCAAAGAGAGTAACACCTTGGCCAATGAAGTAGTTTCCTAACAAGGGGGAAAAAAAAGAGAAATATAAGGTGAACAATATTGATGCTAATTAAACAAAGTAGAAGGAGTATAGCTACAGTAAAGACAAGGAAACTACAGAATAAAGTAACATCTTTTTGAGAGAAGGTGTTCAGCAGTGACAGGAACTAGGGAATAAGCAAGGTTTTGATCAGCACCGTCTGATATTAGGGCACCCTCAGTTAGAGGCCTTGGCTCAGAGGAGGGCATGCAAAAACTAGAACAGTGACCTTATCTACTTCTATCTTCTTAAGCCCATTTACAATATTACCAATAGCTAAAACATTGACAAATATGGTCAACGATAACTGGTACTGAATTGAAAAATGACTATAATCTTTAGGAAAAATGTCAAAATGTTCTTTATATGACGATGGTATTTTAGTCAATTCATACACTCTTTAAAAACTAAAAAAAGCTTCTATTTTAGATCTGCAAATTATAAAAAAAAATTTTAAATAAGCACTGTAGCAATGTCCTCCCATTGTTCATCGATTTGCTCGAGCGGGTACCAGTAACATTTCCATTGTGAGACTAGTTGTTACTGTTTTCGGACTATCGAACACATCACGGGTAGCTTGCCAGGCTCTGCTATGTGGGCAGAATATTCTTGGTAGCTTGCCAGGCTCACCAAATCAGGTGGAAGAATCGAACCCATGTTGGCCGCATACAAGGCAAACACCCTACCCGCTAAAATATCAGTTAACATTCATCATTATATGTGTGTATGTTTATTGAAAGAATAATACTGCTCCATATAATACATTATTTTTGTTTATTTTATTTTTTATTTTTATCATGTTTGCTTTTTGGGTCACACCCGGCAATGCTCAGGATTAACTCCTGGCTCTGTATTCAGGAATTACTCCTGGCAGTGCTTGGGAAACCATATGGGATGCTGGGGGATTTAAGGTGTCCGCACGCAAGGCAAAAATGCCCTACCCCACTATACTATCACTCTGGCCCTATACACTGTCTTTAAAATGAAGATTTTAGAACTTTTAACATTAAAAACCTTCATAGTGACCAATAGAGTAACTGGCAACACAAAAAGCAATCCCTTTAAAAAGTGCTCAAAGACTTGATGGGGCGAGAGACAGCAGAGGGATAAAGAGCTCACTTTGCAGGAAGCCAACCCTGATTCAGTCCTCGCCCAGGTTAGATCCCCAGCACAAACACCACACCTGGTCACCTACGCACCACCAGGCGTAATACTGGAATAGAGCCTGTGCTAGAAAATGAATTATCTGCAGATTCAAATTAGATTTCTGAAGAGTTCAAAACTTAAAAGAAGAAAGTCTCTTATGAGAAAATTTAAGAGTTACTATTAAATATGAGGAAAATAAACAGTACCCTTCCTGTTGCTTAGAATAGGAAGCATACTCTAAACTTTCCACCAAACAGCTATGTTGCCCAACAGTTATCTATACAGGAAAAATAAACTACGAGAAAAATGTAATCTAAATTAAAGCTCTACCTGATCATTATTGTTTTCTACTTGGACGGGAAACCTAACAGGGGAGGAGGGCAGGGAAGAGATCATACCTGGTTTATTCTAGGTTCTCAGTGGTCAATCCTGACAGAGCTCTGAGGGCCAAGCAATGCTGGATATTGAACACTGGTCACTTGCATGCAATTCATCCTGTTGATGTATCACTCCAGCAATTTTCTCTATTATTTATTTGTGTTATTGCTTTAACAACATCCATTTGTGGGGGTAGAGACATAGATCAATGGGAATGCAGGAATCTGGGGTGTGATCCCTGGCACTACAGATGGTCACCTGAGAACTGCCAAGAATAACTTCCAAGCACACATCTGGAAGTAGCCCCTTTGCACTGTTGGTGTAACCAAAAAATAAAAAATAAAACTTAAAAATTAAAATAATAATACCCATTTGGGGGGAAAGTGCAATTGTTTGAAAGTTTAAGCAAAAGGGGCTGGGACAGTAGCAAAACCTCTTGCTGTGGACCAAAAAAAAAAAAAAAAAGATAAAAACAACTGAAGACACACACACAAAAAAAAATTTAAATAAAAAAGCAAAAGAGGCGGCCAGTGTGATAATATAGTGGATTGGGTTTTTCTCTTGCATGTGGCTGGCCCAGTTTTGTTCCCTGTGCATCCCATATGGTTCCCAGAGGTCTGTCAGGAGTAATTTCTGAGTGAAGAGCCAGGAATAATCCCTGAGCATCACCAAGTGTGACCCAAAAAAGAAAAAAGTATTAAAAAAAAAGCAAAAGAAAATTAAAATGGCAACTTATAATATCAAGCCAGGGAAACAAAAAACACACTGTTTTAATCTATCCAGTTAGAGCATACAGCAGACTGTAACAACAATAATCTAAAGGTTAAAAACACCTTCACCAAAGATCAAAGATTCTTTTTTTTGTTATGTTAAAACATTATTTTTTCAGAACTTCCTTTTATTTTTTTTCTTAAATTTTTATTAGTGAAACACCATGAGGACTACTCTGCACTCCCAAATTGTTGGGGAAGGGGGTAGTGTATTTTGTTTAGCTTTGCTTTGTTTTTGTTGTACAAGGGAATAATCCCAGGGTTATACACATGCAAGGCAAGTGCTCAACTATGAGTTATATACCTGATCCCTCTCAAGACTGTTGTAAAAAGGGCAGAGGGCTTAGCTCAGTTCCTAACCTCAGAAGCTTCTATTTCTAGTGCACTGACTTTTCTAAGATACTAATACGAGAGAAGTTGACGGGATTCCTAAATGAAGTGTAGGCTATTAGTCCCATTCTCTTATCTCCAGTGAGCAGTCAATGAAAAAATACAAATACAAACACACCCGCACTCCAAATATACACCCAAAAATGTCGTGAATTTCTGGCCAAAAAACCTTGAACAGGGGGCCTGGAGTTGGTTCAGCAGTTTAAAATGCCCGACTTCCTTTTCCACCCAGCTGCTCCAGATGGGGGGCAGGTGCTGTCCTTCTGCCTGCCCTCTAGGAGCTCCAGTGGCCGCCATTTTCTAAAAGTCAGAGAGAAGGTCCAGTACCAGTGGCGGTAACAGCAAATCCCAAGTCTTGCAGGACAGGGGAGGAGTGGGCCCTTCTCCTTACCCCTGCCCTGATGGAACTCCAAAACGACACCACATCGCCCACCGTCTACTTAAACTCCCACATGGCCACAATCCAGAGACACACAAATGAATCTCAGACCCGAGCAACTTACTGCAGTGATTTCTTCAGACCCTAATTATTAGAATTTTAGAATTCCTAGAGTGCATGGCCACTCTTACATTGTATCCATAACAAGCAATACAAAACACATTGTCTAGCACTTTGGCAGGCATGAGGGGTGGTAGGACTGGTCTCGAAATACCAAAGTTAACTAGAGAAAGAGTACTCTGCAAATTGTTTGCCACACATGCAGGGGAAGGTGTGGGATGGGGGGGCGGGGGGGGTAGGATACTGGAGATTTCGGTGGTAGAAAGCGTGCACTGGTGAAGGAATAGGTGTTTGATGACTATATGATCAAAGCTCAAACATTAAAGTTTTGTTATTATATATTATATCTCATGGTGAATTAATAATATAAATAAATAAACAGACTGGAGTGATAGTACAGTGGGTAGGGCGTTTGCCTTGCACACAGCCAACCCAGGTTAGATTCCCAGCATCCCATATGGTCCCCCGAGCACTGCCAGGTGTAATTCCTGAGTGTAGAACCAGGAGTAACTCCTAAGCATTGCTGAGTGTGACCCAAAAAGAAAAAATAAACGAAATTTAAAAACTTAAAAATAAAATGCCTGCCTTGGGGCTAGAGCAATAATCCAACAGGTAAATTACATGCAGCCAACCCACTTTTAATCCCTGGCACCCCACATGGTTCCCCGCACTCAGCACCGCCAGGAATTATCCCCCAGTGCAGAGCCAGGAGTAAGCCCTGAGCACCACCAGGTGTAACCCCAAAACAAAGCAAATAATAATTTTGGAGCAGGAAGTGACCAAAATAAGCCAAGCTTGTAACTCCCAGTCTAATATTCAAAAAACAAATATAAAGTCAACAGGAGAAATTATAAAAATTCAATGCTTTTGATATTATTAGTGCTAAAGCCTGAAAAAAAATTACATTACATCATAATCCCAGTCATTTGGGCTTTTTCTGGGAGGTGGGGAGATGGAAGGGGGAAACTTTCCAAGTAGTGCTCAGGACCAGGGGCCATTCCCAGTGATAATCAACTGGGTTAGATGGTTCAGTGTTTGGGCCCAGCAATGCTCAGAGGCTTCCAGGGCCAAACCCAACAGTGCTCTGGGATTACTTTGGTGCTTAGGATTAAACACAGATCTTTGTTCATGCAAGGCATGCACTCTTGGCCCCTGAACTACCGAGCTACCTCCCCAGTCGAATCCCAGTGTTTTTGTTTGTTTCTTTCTTTAATTAAGAGAACACACACATGGATTTGAAATTGGAACACTGAATCCCCAAAACATGTAAATAAGGCTGGAGCAACAGTACAGGGGATAGGCAGTTGACTTGCACATGGTCAACCTAGGTTCAATCCCAGGTACATCATACAGTCCTGAGCCCCAACAGAAGTAATCCCTGGTACAGAACCAGGAGTAAGCTCTGAGCACTGCCAGTGTATCCCAAAAGACAAAAATAAAAGCTTTTGAAAAATCACAGCCTAAAATCTAAAAAAAAAAATAATAATAAGCCACAACACCTACAAGTTGTATGTACATAGGGGCCAGTGGTACAGTACAATCTCCAGACCTTAAAAAGAAAATGTGTGTGTGTGTGTAACTGTAATGTAATATATATACATATATATATACATATATATATACATATATATACATACATATATATATGAGGGGGCAGAAAAAGACAGGAGAGACAAAAATTCAAAAACTTTAAGATGTATCAGAATCATCCAGAGGACTTGTTAAAACTGATTTCACAGACCCAACTCCAAGATTTCTGACTCAGTAGATCTGGATAGAACCCAAGAATTCTATTGTTTCCCAGATGACACACACTTGGAAAGCCACTGGCTATGGCAGTCTCTCCTTGGATGAGCCATGAGTATCTTCATTTCAGTATGACCTAATAGGACCTCACAGCCTCTGACCTGGTCACCTATAACTATTCTTTCTGTACCCAGAGCGTTTATTCTAAACCTGTTTTACCATTAAGACATTTTGAACATGGTCTCTGGTGCCCCACATTACCCAGTCCTTGACAACGAACATACAACTGCTTGCCTTTTTTCCATACTCCAAACACAGTGGACTCTTTCAGGTCTCAGCCAAAGCCCAGTCTCATGCTGTTCCAGGATATTTAAACAAGATGTTCTGCCAGAAATATTTGCTTTTTTCTCCCTCAGCTCAAGTCAGTCTCCTCGGCCACCCTCTCCTTCTATATCAGCAAATTCTTATATCACCTATATTCTCTTTCTCTTAGTACTTTCTCAATAGTGATTACAGGTAATTGTGCAATTTGAAGTAGTAGTACTGTCTGTTCTCACTCTTCCTACACATACTCGCTCCAAAAAGTCACATGCCTTCCTAGCTGCCACCAAATTTTCAGGCCCTTCTCCACAACATAATTCTGAGCACGGAAACATCTATAGCATGTGCATGTAATTTTAAATTATTTTGAAATTGTGAAAGAAAAAAGTATTAGTGAAAAGGAACTAGAGGGATTTTTTACTATTGTTTTATAGTTAAAAATTAAGAAATTTTATTAAACTCTACCTAGGAAGTACTCTATCTAGGAAGAGTTCAAAATCAAGAAAATCAATACCTTTAAAAGATTAAATGAAATTAAATGAAATGTTCCTATCACAAGTTCCTCTACAACAAGTTGTGTTATTGCTCATTATCTGTACTAATGATATACAAAAGTCAATTATAAGTTTACAATGTAACCTAAACTGTCACTGTCACTGTCCTCCCATTGTTCATGACTTGCTCGAGTGGGTCCAGTAACATTGTGAGACTTGCTACTGTGTTTTTTATAAAAGTGCACTTCACAGAAAACTTCATTTAAGTATACTCAGGCTTAAACGCAAATGGTTTTAGTTCATTCTAGGAAGAATCACAGAACTACAATTAAATATAAAGATGAAGCCAGGGAGATAGCTCAAAGATCTATCATAAACTCATGCTTTGCATGCAGAAGAACCAGATTATTGTTCCACATGGTCATCCTGAGCACCACCAGGTGTGGGGTGTGGTAAAAACACACAACAAAGAAAACAAAAAAAAAAAAAATCAACCTAAATATGAATAACCACAAAATGTATAAGAAATATTAGTAATTCAAAGAGTAAAACTATGGTGTGTCTATAGCTTCTGATCTAACTTAAAATGAAAAAAAAATCTGCCATCTATACTTCATTCACCAACTATTTCCTTAAAGTGCATAATATTTAGGCCCAAAAGATAGTATTATAGAGATTAAGGCTCCTGCCTTGCATGTGCCTACACCACACTCTCAAATCTGGTTCAAATCCCCAGTTTTGAACCAGATTTGAGCACTGCCAGGCATGGTCCTAAGCACATATTCAGGAGTGGTCCCTGAGCACCACCAGGTGTCGCCCCCATAGAAATAGTCTATGTTGTTGGAACATTATATGACTGAAACCCAATCATGAACAACTTTCTAACTGTGTATCTCACTGTGATTCAATTAAAAAAAATTTAATAGTGTGTGGGGTCAGAGAGAAAACACTGGGGTCAGGGGCACAAACTACATGTCTGGACCGTGCAGTAGGACTGTGTGTGTTCCTTGCAACTCCGTGGTACTACACAGCCAGAGAAAAGCCACATCCTCGAATCCTAACAATTAAATATCTATCCAACCCAGTTGATAGAGCATCATTGTGAGCACCCCCTGAGCAATGCCTCGGAGTCCCTCCCCCTCCAAATAAAAAAATAATAACGTACAAGTTAAATCAGCATAGCACTGACCTTTCGAATGGCAAATAAGGTAGAACTATCCTAAAGTGTAACTTTCAATACCATAACAGGATTTAAAGCCAAATAAACCTTCTCTTCAGTGAGAGCAGTTTTTTTTTTTTGAGACAATTTTATTTATTTATTTATTTTTGCTTTTTTGGGTCACACCCGACGATGCACAGAGGTTACTCCTGGCTCAGTACTCAGGAATCACTCCTGGTGGTGCTCGGGGGACCATATGGGATGCTGGGGATCGAACCCGAGTCGGCTGCGTGCAAGGCAACCGCCCTACCCGCTGTGCTATTGCTCCAGCCCCTTTTGAGACCATTTTAAATTACCATCACACGAGCCAGTTTGAGCTTCTCTCTTCTAATCATTTTCCTAGATATTTTATAAACAAACAAGAACAATAGGCTTTACCCCTCTAGCCACCCTTCTTTTAACAACAAAAATGACATTCTTCATTTTTTTTACCCCTAATTTTAAGCATATAACTTCCATTTGGAATGAGTTTCCAGTTTTTCCAAATATCAGATCTATTCTCCAAGGATAAAATTTGCTACCATAGAATGTAGGCTAAAAGAGTGAGGCGGAAAGCTCTAAAGAAATGTCAAAGGAGGGCTGGAGGTGTGGCTCAGTTAATGAGTGCATGCAAGCTTTGCAGGTAGGAGGCCCTGTAAAAATAAACCATGGGTAACTCTCTGAACATAACAGTCCTCTCCTAGATACATAAATTCTAGTATACACTCTTTGAAACTGGCAATATTTCCACTTGGGGCAAAACTGATTTGTACAGAGCTCCGATCTCTGAATTTATAAATTCTGCTTTTCCTGAATAACAGATGCTATAATGCAAAAGCACATTTACTTAAACTGAAAAAAGAAACACATGGCTATAGAATGAGAAGCCAAGGTTCACCTTTTTGACTGGCCCCTTAGTAGCTACAGGACTGAGCATGTTACTCAAACATTTCTCTGTATGACATGATTAATTCTATTTGTAAAATGAGAAAATACCTTCCATTTTAGAACCATTCTGAGGATTATATTACATACTGTCTGAATGGAATTCTAGACTAAAACCTTCAAGGAATCTTGAAAAGAAACTAAGAGGATATCAATTCCAAACTCTCCATTTTATTTAAGACCAGAGAGACTAGTTTGCCAAGGTCACAGTTAGTTAGCAAGAAAGACAATACTTCTGGTAGCTTTCTCATTTTCCCAGCGCATTTGCTTACTAAATCGGTAATGTTTGTAATGCTAATTTGCACAAACCTGTAATAAAAGATTTCACAGAGGGTTTCTGAGACAATGAATCAAGACCTATAATGGGCACTGTTTAAATATGAAAATAGTGATCTGTATTAATAATTTAGAACCATATATTAATATCTCTCTTTTGAATTTTAAGTCTTGATTTTTTAATTATTTTAATTTAAACTATCAAATTCTGTAAACATTTTTTACTATTTTCTAGAAAGTTAATCTTCTAAAGTAAACATGAGCCTTGTTTTAAATTAAAACACCAGAAAAAGTCAATGTGTTTCTCAATTACTATGATAACTGATTCTAATAAACCAAAAGAGCTACCCAGTTTCCTATAAGGAAAATTCATATGTCATATCTATACTTTAGTTGAGAGCTCTTACTCGAATCAAAACTTGAAATGCAAGATCTAAAGTTTATTCAAGACATTTGCAAGGAATTTTATTACTGGTTTTATTACTCAACCCCCAAGCATCTTCTTCATTTTTTGATACTGACTTGTGAATGGCTTCTACCTTAGGCATGAAAGAAAACTGAGTAAGTGCAGAAGTCTGGCCAAGACACTTTAGGGTTTTGAATTCTAGGTATACATTACCACAACCAAAGTACTCAACATCTCTAATTCATCAGGTAAGTAAACAAGATGCAGAATTAAACTTCAGCTAGTCAATTTAAAGAGGACCTATGAAAAATCAACACGATTTTATGTATGATCTATAGGGCTGGGTGATAACTCAAAAGAGCATGCCTAGCAGATTCTGGAGTGTGATTCCAATCCCCAGCACTGCATGGCTCCGGAGCACTACAAGATCCAAGTACCAAACTATTAGGTCTACACTGAGAAGCTGAGCATTGCCAGGAGTCACCTCTGCCATGCCACTGTCCTGCTCTCTAAGCAGCATCACTTAATGGTCTCAACTTTTTTTAAAGACACAGAAATGAGGAAGTAAGCAAACAATTTTTTTTCTTTTCTTTTCTTTTTTTTTTTTTGGTTGTTTATTTGTTATTTATTTGTTATTGGTTGTTTATTTTGGTTGTTTTTGCTTTTGGGGCTGTACTCAGCGGTGCTTACTCCTGGCTCTGCACTCAGTGATTATTCCTGGTGGGGCATGGGGGACCACATGGGGTACAAGAATCAATCTCAGGTTGGTCATATGCAAGGAATGCACCCTCCCTCCTGTAGTATCGCTCAGGCCCCATAAAGCAGATAACTCTTACACTGAAAATTTATTTTCATGGAAACTGATCAATATGATAATAAGGAAAAACCCTCAGTGAATACTCAAAAGGCATTCAGGAAAATTAAAATTCGAATTTGCCTTATAATCACAAAATATATCACTGATTAATTTCAACTTAGGCTAATAACTACTACTGTGAATTAGAAAATCCCCCCAAAATCCAAATAAACAAAATCTTGTTAGTTAAAATGTTAATAAATGTTAAGCAATCAATCACTTAATCTTTGTTTTTCCAGAGAAATTATTCCTCAACAATGAAGGGGGCACTGTTTATTATTTTTAATTCTTAATCCTAATCATAAACCCTTTTTTTTTTGTGGAGGGGAATCTGGGGCTCAGGAGTTACTCCAGCTCTGGGCTCAGAATTCAGTCCTGGTGATGCTTGGGGACCAATGCTGTGCCAGGGATCAACCCCAGGTCAGTGGCAAATAAAACAAATTCCTTAATCCCTGTACTATCTCTATAATCCCCAATCATAACTTTTAAAAATATACGTGAACCATAACTTTTTTTTAAATCAAACAAATCATGCTAAATATTCTTTTAAATTTCAGAACCAAATAAAAGTACCAAAACTATAAGCATAAAAGAAGCAATAAAGAATACTATAACAGGACTGGAGAAATAGTACAGAGGGCAGGGCACTTGCCTGCCTGCAGCCAACCTATATTCAATCCCAGGCACCCCATATGGTAACTCAGGCCCCACCAGGAGTGACCCCTGAACACAGAGTCAGGAGTAAAACACCGCTGCTCTGTGTGGCCCAAAATCAAGAACAAAAACAAAGACTACCACGATAACCTGTGAAGAAGGAAATTAATCACAAGACATCTGAAGGAAATATTTAACATACTTGAAAGAGAAATATCATTAGCTAATCAAATAGCTGGATTCTAAAATGAGGAGTATCACAGAATATAGCCAAAGTTCACAGAATAATCAGTAAATAGATATCAACAGCATTAGCAAATATTTATAATTTTGAGTTCCTTTACATTGGGCAAATAAAAAAAAAACAGCACAAGAACTAACTGATTTTCTAAGATATTTTAAATTTCAAATAAGTATTATGTAGCATGACTGTAGCACTGTCCTCCTGTTCATCGATTTGCTCGAGCGGGCCCAGTAATGTCTCCATCGTGACACTTGTTGTTACTGTGTTTGGCATATCGAATACCTCACAGGGAGCTTGCCAGGCTTTGTGTCGAGGGCAAGATACTCTCGGTAGCTTGACAGGCGGTCCTACAATATCTTATAAAATCTGGGATTTAAACCTTCCCAATCACAAGCCCCTCTGAGAGGACTTCAAGTTCAAAGCTGCCAGCATTTTCAAAACCTGGATGGCAGAAACTTCTAACAGAAAAAGACCTATACTCCAATCATTAAAAGATACACACAAACCAGGAGTGAAAATCCGAGATGTAAAAAAAGAAAAAGAAAGAATTACAGATTCTTACAAGAGAAGGCTCAAGATTAAGGAGGAAATGCAGCAAAATCATAGAAAGGAGATAAGAAATAAATCAATTTATTTGCCCACAATAATTTTACCATCAATGAAAATGGAACCTGAAGATTCAGAAAATGAGAGTGGGAAATAAAAAAGAGAATGGGCTAAATAAAGTTTTAAACAATTCTGAGAAAATTTTTAATATAGAAGGAAAGTAGGAGAAGAAAGTTAAGATCTTCAATGAACTGGCTCAGCAATCTAAGTTCAACATTTCAAGTACCAAAAGACAATAAGGTAGGGCCAGGGAGATAGCACAAATGATTGGAGTGTGTGCTTTGTATAGGGAGTTCATTTCTGGGCATATCTGGTCCTTCAATCACCATCAAGAGTGACCTCAAAACAACAAATTAAGGTAAAAGAGTGGGGCCAGAGAGATCATGCAGCAGGTAGGGTGCTTAATTGGAAGCAGCCTACCAGAATACAATCCCTGATGGCCCATATGGTCTCCCCCCTCCACCCCCCCCATCCCCCAACCCTGCCACATGTACTCCTGAGCACACCACTGGGTGTGATCCCCAAAAAAAAAGTTTAAAAAGGAAAGAAAAGTAATAAAAACGATAATAACTACTGAAACAAAGTAACTGCAACAATTAAGGCTAAATAAATAATAACATCTTGCTATCTAAACATAGTTAAGAAACAGAAAATAAACAAGGATAAGTCCTTGCTACTTTGGTTACTTCCTCTGAGTAACCAAAATGTCACAGCCCCATGGGCTTAAAGCTGACACTCTCTGGAGCAAAGTCTCTCTTTTAAGTTCAACTCTAAATGATCTCATGATGTTTCCAAGTAGCAAACTAGAAATAGCAAGGGAATCAAAATGACATGTGCAAATAACAACCAAGAGAGAAACAAAAACAAGAATTCAAAAAGTAAAGTTTTGGACAATCAGAAAATATAAACAACTATTCAAAATAGTAAGGAAACATACAGAATTTAACAATATCATAATTATAATTTCTATGGATAAATCACTAAAATGTTATAAAGAAATACCATCGGCCTTGTATCTTTTGTCCAAGAAGCTAGGAAAGGACTCCAATAAACGACAGGAGACTAAATATGAATTCTCCCACCAATTATTTCGGAGTCATAATGGAGATGACAACAACGTAAAGAGAGGAAACAAAACCCTAAAAGCAAAGAAATTAATTAAAGCTGAGGATAGGTGTAGAGAAGCAAGTCAGCAAATTCCTCAAAGACATGAGATTGTGTGATTAGTGATGTGAGATTTATGAATATGTCCGCCAGAGTACGATTCCTGATGCCCCAGATAGTCCCTCAAGCCGAGGGGTATAATCCCTGAACACAAAGCCAGGAGTCAGTCCTGAGTACCACCAGATGTGTCCCCAAAATGAAAAAAAAACCCACAAAAAGGTGTAAAAAAGAAAAGAAAAATAATAAAAATGTAATAAAAATAATGTGAGATTTATGAGGATGTCTGCCAAGAACCTAGAGAAGTATGACTGTAAAGTAAATGATACAGTAAAGCGTTGGAATAAATAGCAGGCTAAAAATAGGAGAATAAAACATTACCTGGCTTGCTACAGGGGACAATTACATTTCTCATCGCATATCTCCCCTCCCAGGAGTTCCCTAAGCAACTGACATTTACCCCAGGGGCAAAAATACTTTCTCTAAAGAAAAGTGAACAGGCTATCTAGGGAATAATAATAATAAGTGGGAATATGGTGCCATATCATAAACCCTTCTGATCTGGCACTACAGTACCATAGCCCAGAAGCTATTTTCCATCCTTGTTACCCTAAGACAATGCCTGGAAAGAGACAGTTCTTACCCCATACTGTTCTGACCACAGAGTGCTCTGATCAGAATTTTTACTCAATGAAAATATTTAAAAGAGAAAACAAGTCTTAGGAATAGGATGAGAGTCAGACCAAGGAACTCAATCAACTTGCTGAAGCAAAATAAACAAATAAGGATCAACAGTCTAACAAAGAAAAGTAGCACTGTAGCACGTCTTTCATCGATTTGCTCGAGCGTGCACCAGTAACGTCTCCATTGTGAGACTTGTTGTTACTGTTTTTGGCATATCAAATATGCCACGGGGAGCTTGCCAAGTTCTACATGCAGGAAGGATGCTCTCGGTAGCTTGCCGGGCTCTCTGAGAGGGGCGGAGGAATTGAACCTGGTTCAATTCTGGGTTCATTTCCTAGCATCCCATATGGTTTCCCAAGCACCGCCAGGAGTAATTTCTGAGCCAGCAGTAATAACGAAAAGTAAGTATGAAAATGGATGATTAAAAAAAAAGAACCTCACCAGGGGGTAAATAGAAACAAAAATCTCTTTAAAATCTACGTGTTCTGAGACTAAAGACAGCATTATAAGAAATGTTTTTAATTAAATCAAAATAATCTTCCTAAAACTGAGGGGGGGGGGAATCCCATGAACACCATGAAAATGAACACAAAATTTATAAGTATAGAAGAAACAAAAGGCATCACTGAGAAAGTGAACATCTGCCTACTAGAGAACTAGCAGACAAAGTGAGGGGAGAAGTTATCAAAGAACTTATCTCATAGAAGAGAATTTATTTGAGTTGAAGAATGGGATTCAGATTGCCAGGGCAAATAAGTTGCTAGAATAAATAACAAAAACAGAGGCAACCTATATGGACCAGAAAGATAGCTTAGTGGTATGTGCTTACCTAGCAAGGAGCTGACCCCTGTTCAATCCCTGGTACCTTATGGTGTTCCTCTAGCACTGCCAGGAATTAACTCCTGAGCTTCACAGAAGCTTAACTTCCCACCCCCAAAATATCTATAAGCCTCAATACGACTTTGTATTTGAAAGGTATACGATAAAGAGGATTCTAAAATTTTTTCAAATAAAATAAAGAACAAATCACCTTAAAAGGATAACTGTCTTCTCATTCATTATGTGACTCCTAAACAGCAGCTCTAGATACTAAAAGACAACTGAGCAATTCTTTCCGAGTACTGAAAGAAAATTGTTCGCAACCTACAATAGTGTACTCCACCCAAACTCAATCAGGTACAAGAACAGAAGGAAGGTATTTTTGTACACGGAAGAATTTAAAAACTTCCCTCTTCTATATGCGTATTTTAAGAAGTCACTTAAAGATATACTCCAAAATTGGAAAATAAAATTAAAGGGGAAAAAAATGTGTCAATGAATGAATTTAATTCAAGGGGTCAGTGGAAAGAACTTCCAGGAAGAACTTCTGAAAGACCTAAAAGAAAACTATTCCAGAGCCCAGAACAATAGTACTGTAGGTATGGTGCTTGCCTTGCCTTGCATGTGGCAGACCCGGGTTCAATTCCCTACATCCCATATGTCCTCTGAGCCCACCAGGAGTGATTATTGAACGCAGAATCAGGAATAAGCCCTGTGCACTGCCAGGTGTTCCCCCCAACACCCCCGCCTTCCCCAGAATAAAAAGAAAAGGAAAGGAAAAGAAAGAGAAGAAAATAAAAATTCCAAATAGAAACAAAATCACAGGGAACTCCAGACAGAGAACACAATAGATATCAAGCTAGATCTGGCGATAGGCATACAAGAAAGACAAACTATAAAGATGTATAAATTGCAGAAATAGGGAGCAGTTAAAATACCAAGAGAAAAAATGATGTACAAAATGTTTTTAATTAAATAACTAGGTTTTGGGGGTCTGAACAATAAAGTACAGCCAGTAGGGCACTTGGCTTGCAATCAGTCAACCCAGGTTCACTTGCACCCCCAGTCTCACCAAAAGTAATCCCTGATCTTCGAGTCAGGAGTAAGTCCTGAGCATAGCTGGGTGTGGCAAAAAAATAAATAAATAAAACAATAAACAGCTAGGCTTGAGTAACTGATTAAGTAAAACAAAATCCACTGGACCCTGATGTTACTCTTCTTCCAAGTGGCTCAGAAGCTGCTTATAGGACCTGATGAAAAGAAATCACAATCTGAGCATACTACCTGACCCAAAACAAAGTTTTAATATCAAAATTATACAGTTTTTCATCATTTTGAGAGGACTATCAACATTACAGCTAAGTGGTGGGGAGAATTTGTATCAGCAATGCAAATTATAGCTACTAATTCAAAAAAAGAAAAGAGAAAATTCAAGTATTATCTTAACTTGATAAATTAAAAGAAGTGTGGATGAACATTCGATAAAAAATAAGTTTGTTTAGAAATACAACAGAGCTTCCTTTGTGCTGTACGTATAATCAAACCTTCCCCCATTCCTTAAGAGCAGAGAAAGCCCTATAATAAAAGATAGCTTCTTTCTGTTTAAAATTATTTATTTCAGGTTGACTCCATATTTTTAAGTCAATGGTTCTCTACTGAAGATGATTTTGCCTCTCAGTGTCTCTCTAGCAACATTTTGCTGTTGTATAATTAAGGTACAAGACAAGGATGCGACTATCCAGTCCCAAATGTCAGTGGTAACAAGTTGATCAATTCTACTTCTTAGGGAACTTTTGGAACTTTTATGGAAAAGCATTAATAGTTTCTCTCTGCTTCACATTTTTTGTTTTGTTTTGTATTTTAGCATTTTGTTTTGTTGGTGGGTGTGGCTGACTCTGTGCTCAGGGGTCACTCAGGGGTGCCAGGAATTGGATCCAGGATTGATTACATACAAGGTAAGCATCTCACCTGCTCTCTCTCCAGAGCTCTATTGTACATTCTTATGATGGTATCCTGACAGAAAGGAATATTTTCATGTACACAGATGTCTTATGATTGGTCTGATTAGAGATCTAGGGGCCATCTTCTGGGTCCAGACAGGTCTTTGCAGTTTGCCCATTGATCCTTTAGAGCCTTAAAAGCATGCCTGATGAGTAGATTAGAGCAGGCATCCACTGAACCTCCTAATGGCCCCATGTCAGCATCTACTGGTATGAATATCCTCAGGACCTCAACTATCACCTCTGTGCAATTCTTGCTTATAGTTAAGGCATTACTAGTTGGAAAACAAAACAAAAAAAAACCTAAATTCTCAGCAAGTTTAATTTATTAAAATTATAGGCCCCTGTGGATATTTACTATTTGGTGCACAGCCTTTATTCCTAAATTATAGACCCCAAAACAAAACAGAATGGAATATTATAGTCAGGGACCGGGAAGATTATACAAAAGTTTATTATTTTTAAGTCCCTCACCCTCCTCTTCACTTGACCAACACACAGGTCTGACTGAGGATGATTCAACTACGACTTTTTCAACTTTACAGTGGTGCTAGTGATACACATTCAGTAGAAAGTCTATTTTGTTTTCCAGGCTAGCGATAATATGTGGTAAGATACTCTCATGACGCCAGCAGCAGCAATGAGTCACAGCTCCCAGACAGCCACCAGATCACAAGAGTAAACAACTGTTACTCTTGGGGGGTTTTTTGTTTGTTTGTTTGGGGGCCACACCCAGAAGTGCTAGAAAGTGGAAGGTGGGAGGGGCACTACCCCTGACTCTGTGCTGCGCTGGATCCCAGGCCTTCCACGTGCTAAGCCCACTGAGCTATCTCTCCAGTCCTCAGCCATTACTCTTTTAAGTACAGTATTCAATAAGTTATGACATACTCAACGTTTTATTGAAATAGCCTTTGTGGGGTTCTTTTGTTTCATTGTTGCTGTTGTTATCAATGATTCTTTTTCCCTAACTGTGAGCTAACCTAAGCATTCGAAGTACTTTTAAAGTAGGCAAAGCCAAATCAAGTCTTCGTGGCATCACAAAGTATATTCACATAAAATCATACACTCAAAACAGGCTCAGAAAGTCAACCTGCAAATAAATTATAGACAGCAATATAATACTGTGGTTAAAAGGTCAAGCTATGAAGTCAAGGGTCAGGTTAAACCTCAAAATTAAATCCTTTTAGTAAACTCTACCATCTACTACTTAGCCTTCCTCGGACTCAGATTTAGTTAAAATGCTGGCTTTACTACCTACTCACAATCTCTCAGTTCCTTAGATTTAAAAAGAACAAATGGGTACTGGTGGAGGGATGGGTATTTGATCATTTTATAATTGAAACCCAAGCACAAAAATGTGTAAGTCTACTACTGCACCTCATGGTGTCTCACTAATAAAAATTAAAAATAAATAAATAAAAAGAACAAAAAAAAGTTATGTGGGGTTATTGTGAGCATTAAATGCGATAACATGTCAAGTACTTCTAAAGCAATACCTGGAACACTGCAGTCAACACATGAACTATTATTATAACCAGCCTACGACTACTAAAACACCTTCAGGTACTATAACAATCTGCCTCTATATCAAAATTTTAATAACTATCAGAAAGTTTCTTTGTATCTTTGTAAAGAGTCTTCAAGCTTTAAAATCATTTCCTCTTTCAGTTCTTTGTGAATATGGAAGAAAGTGCTTAAATGGTTTATGTCTTTTTATGATAAAATTCCCTTCCAAATACTTTTAATAAAAGTCTTCCAAAGCAGAGACTGCTCTGCAGCTCATAAACAGTACAAAGAGTTTACAAAGCATAATAAAAATTTGAGATTCACAAAAGAAAAAACAGCTACTGGAGCAAAAAGCTACTGGAGCAAAAAGCTTAGATAAGAAATCATCAGAAGTCTATTACGACTGGCTCAAAAAAAAAAATTCAGTTCTAGAATAAAACACATCAAGCAGCAATTCTTCAAGGTTTACTCTCAGATTGAGACTTTTTTAAAACAGAAAGTATTTTTGGTAACTGTTCTTATATAACAGGAAAATCCCCCTTCTTTCCAACAATGAAAAGATACATCTATCTTGCCTTGATTGAGGCAATTTCTTCAAAAACAAATACTGTAAAAAAGAAAAGCCTAATAACTCAGATTTTGAGTACCACATATTCCTTTCTTTAAAGTTTTAAGGTATTAGCATTCTGTGGGTCTGTAATAGAGCTTCTTAAACTTTTTTCCACTAGCAGCCAGAAACACCTTGGATTCATTACACATTTAATTTTCAATTAATTATTGGCAATGAGTCTCCAGAAACCTTTTACTTGTTGCCGAGTTTTTTCAACTCACATATTGTTTTTGGACCACAAATGGGCTCATGACCCTCGGTTTAAAAAGCTAAAATCTATGACTTTAAGAAGTAATACAGGGAGCACAGAGAAAGCACAACCAGCTGGAAGCCTGGGTCCAATCCAAAGAGCCACAGTCTCCCGAACACTGGGAAAAGAACCCAGAGTAACTCTGGGTATGGGGCACTCCCCAAAAAATGTGTTTTAATAAAGTAATAAAATAAAACTTCAATTACATCAGAAAACATTACATGTAATAGAAAACTTAACATCTAAAAGTCAAATAGATATTCATGAAATATTTTTTAGTAGTTCTTTTTTGTTTGTTTGTTTGTTTGGGGGCCACACCCAGCTGTACTCAAGACTTACTCCTGGCTCTGTGCTCAAAAATTACCCCTGGCAGACTTGGGGAAACCATGGTGATTGGCAGGGATTGAATCCAGGTTGGCAGCACGCAAGGTAAGTGCCCTACCCTCTGTACTATAGCTCCAGGCCCTCAAATACTTCTTAAAGCTCTAAACAGGAAATATCTTAAATAATGTAATGTTTGTTGAGCTTCTGTGTTAGATACTGAGGCAGGTACACTGATAAACATTACATAACTTTATTCTCCCAACAACCATGTGAGATTAATACCATTGGCCTCCTTTTACCTAAACTAAGGCCCACTGATTTGCCCAAGCACACTTACTTACATAAAATGCAATCCAAATTCCATTCAAAATTTCTGATCACTGGCTCAGTGTCCTTGCTTTCACTATACATTGCCACTTTTGAAACTCGCATACTTAATCTTATAGGGTAAGTCTATCTTTTTATCTGGAAGACAACTGTGAAGGGAGAAGATCTTCATAACATTACCCCAGAGACTAGCCTTAATCAGACATGCATTGCTTTAAACTATCTAGCCCCCTTAGAACGTCTACTTATTTTCAGGTAATCTTTAGGCAAAACCTAACTAAAGAACTACTTTTTCCTAAAAAGTTTCCCAGATTAAAGTTTTCTGCTCTCCTAGCAACATACTTCCAATACTGCCACATTGGCTTTTATCTGAACTGATATAATCTCACACATCACTTTGTTCTCCATTCATAAAACAAGAATTACATTTTTTTCATTCAGTAATTATAAAGCATTTGGAAACTCACAGATCAGCAAAACAAACATGGTCCTTGGCATGACAAAGCACTCAGGTTGTCTGGAAATATGGTACAAAAATAATAACAACACAGGGCATGAGATAAAGACTTTTCAGAACAGAGATTCATTTCCTGTAAGGTTTCTGAAGAAAATCCTTTTTTGCTTGCAAACTCAATACATTTTTCAAGGAGAATAATTTCTTTTATCCCAGACTACACTTTCAACTCATGCCTTTCAGAAGGCATATAAGTATGGGGACCAAGACAAAAGAAGGATAGATCTAAGTCCAGATACCTAAGTCCAGATTCCCACATACTGACATGAAATCTTCACATTAGTTGAAAGATCTATGTCTCTCCCACATGAAAATGGCCATACCTTCGCCATAATTGCTCTAATCAAGCCATCAGTTTCCATGCACTGAATCACCTTCATAAAGAACAACTCTGAGGCCTTTTTATTCACATTGAATTTGAAGGTCATATTTACAATGAGACAAGAAACTGTATCTTTTACTTTTAACCCAAAGTTCTAATATTGTTATAAACGTGTTCAACATTGTATATTTTATTTAAATATTTCAGGTTAAAAAATGTACAAAATGTTTCCAAAATAATATCAAAATTGATACTATATGTTACTATCAATTCTTTATTTTGCCATTCACACTTCAAGTAACCTGCTCCTCATGGACTATTTATAAACCAAAGTAAGTTGAAATACACTAAAAGCACACTAAAGTGAGTGCATTTGGGGCAGAAGCAATAGTACAGCAGATAGGACACTTGCCTTGTTTACACAGTCAACCTGGATTTAATCGTGGACATCCTGTATGGACCCCCCAAGCACCCTCCAGGAGTAATTCTTAAGTGCAGAGTCAGCAGTTACCCCTAAGCATTGCCAGGTGTGGCCCAGAAAAACAAAACAAAAAAAATTTTTTTTAGTTTAAAAGATTGAGTGCATTTGTTCTTCAAAAAGATCCTGACCAGAGAGACAAACTGAGCACATGTTTTGCATACAAATCTGGTTTGACCTCTGGCACCACATGCTCCCCAAGAACTGCCAGGAGTGAACCCCCAAGCACAGAGCCTGGCCAGGAGTAGTTCCTGAGTTCAGGTGTGTTCCCCACAAAAAATCAAGAACACTTTTATAGTGCACATTTTGTACATTGATTATTTCATCAATTTTTAAAGCAAAGCACACGTAAGCATAATTACATTAGACAGAAATATATATTCATCCCCAAAGTATACTTTAAGGTTTTCTATTCGAAAATGAACACTCACACTAGGTACTACAATTTAAGGTGCCATAAATGTTGTAAGGAACATATTTGATTGCTTTTAACACAACACTTTTAATAAACAGCAGCATCTTTCCCAGATCAGTGATACAATATCCAATGAAAGAGAGAGAAACCCTGGACTAATTTTAATGAACCGGTCATTTCTATGCACCTGCATACAATGTATTGTGGCTCCAATGGTTCACATGGAATTTGACCACAACCTTAATCTCCATAATTAAAGACCTAAAAGCTAGTTCTTAGGTTTCATCTATTCCCTTTCCCAGCACTCTGAACAGGCATATGGTCAATTTTACCTTATTATCAAAAAAAGGGATAACAAATTATTTGCACGGAGGGAACACACCCGGGAGTGCTCAGAAGCTACTTTCCAGCTCAGTGCTCAGGGGACAATGCTGTATGGGGATAAAATCCAGGCCTCACACACTCAGTCCTCTGAGCTAATACTTCTGTAGTCCTATTAGTACACCCAGCAGTGTTCAGGCTCAGTGCTCTGTGCTCTGGGATCAATCACTCCTGGCAGGGTTGGGGGGGGGGGGCTGGTAGCCAAGTGGGGTGTAGACCAAACCCAGGTCAGCCTCCTGCAAAGCAAACACCCTACCCCTGTACTATCACTCTGGCCCCACAACTTCTAATAAACAACAAATCGCTTGACTTTAGTCTTCTTCCCCAAACTATTTTATGAAACTAACATTTCTTTACAATTTCACTGCAAAGGAGGTTCTAGCAAGCATCCAAACTGACCCCAGTTTCTCGTTATTGGTTTACATGACGGTGGAGGGGATGGAGAAAATGCAATAGGTAATTCACCCATGTTCCTCCACAGTTTTTACTCTCCCTGCATTCTTAATGGGAGACAGAACTGCATTAAGTCATTATTTTAAAAAGGACCAAAAGTGGCGCTAGTCTGAGGCTAAATATGTGGAGAAGTTCATGAAAACAAGTAACTCGGGCCATACAGAGGGCATTCAATTCCTCACAAGTCCTCTAAGTCAGCAACAGAAGGCAAAAACTTCACAAATGTGCCAGTCTCATCAATGAAGCTCTCCCATCTGCTTAACCAGTGAGGAGAGCCCAAGATACCTATCAGTTCGAGACAACGTTTCGATGAGATGAAATGAGGTTATGCTCAAAGCCTAACGCGACGTCTCTCCTAGAAAACCCGTGCTTGTTCACACGACTTTTGGGAACGGGCAATCGGCCGAGGCTGCTGCTGCTCTGCCCGGGCCAGAACGCAGGAATCCCAAGCCGGGGAACTTGATTCTACTCCTGATAAAGGGCTCGGAAACCAAACCGGGAACGGGCGCGGGGAGGCCAGGCTTCGCCTCCCTCCAGCGGGCGGGCGGGCTGGCGGGCGGGCGGCCGAAGGAGGCCACAAGGAACTGAGGCTCAGGCGGGGTAGGGGACGCCACCGCCGAGCCGCCGGGCGCTGCCAAGGGCGGGGTGCGGAGCCTCCTCCGGGGCTGTCACAGGAAGACCCCCGCGCCGCGCCCCAACCGCACCCGGCGACAAAGCGCCGGCTGCTCCCTCCCCCACCCCGGCCGCACCCCCCGACGCGGGGAGCGGGAGTGGGGGTGGGGGGCTCCCCGGCGACCCCCGCCGATCGCGCAGTCAAACTTCGGGAGAAGGCGAGGGACTCGCGGGACACCGAAAAAGCCTCGCACCGCCCCCCTCCCCCGCCCCTTGCCGCGGCTTTTGTCAGGATGCGGACGCCGCTCCGGCGGGCCCCGGAACACCCCACTCCCTCTCTCCGCCCCCAAATCGGGGGTGGGGAGTGGGCACGACGGGGTAAGGAGGAACTCCTCGGCGCCAGGCTGGAGGGCCCCCCCCCGCCGGGGCAGCCCCGGGCACGGAACGCGGGACGGGGCGGAGCGGCGGCTGGGAGGGGTGCGGCCGGCACTCGCCGCCACCCCCCAACTCGGGAGAGACACTCACCGGTGCGGAGCCCCCTGAGAGGCGGGGCGCGGGGGGCCGGTTCCTCCCGAGCCCCGCACGCGTCCGGGCGGACCTCAACTTGCCTCGGCTGCGGGGGGCCGGCGGCAGCTGGGACGCGCGGGGCGCTGGCTGCGAGGTGCCGGCGGCGGCGGCCCGCTAGGGGGGCGGAAACTCCCGCTCGGCAGTTCACGGGCCTGGGCGGGCGCCCCCCCACCTTCCCTCAAGTCCGGTCGCTGCCGCCGCGGCCAAAGCGAGCACCGCAGCCTCCCGGGCTGCCGCTACCAGCACCGCCCGGCCCGGAGCGCGTCGCGACCTAATGTTGTCATCGGCCGCGTCGCCGCCGCTTGTGGGCACCCGGAGCCGCCGAGAGCCTTCACACTCGAGCTCCCGCCTCCCCGCCCCTCCCCCGCCCTTCGCCGGCCCCGCCCCCGCCAGGCCACACCCCCCGCGCGCCCCAGGCCACACCCCCTTCCCGTCACGTGACAGCGCGCGGGGGCGGCGGCCCGGCCGAGCTCTCGGCGGGAGCGGCGTGGGCTGCGCGGGAGTAACTGTCAACACCTTGCCCCAGCTGAGCGTTATCTCCGTCGAGTCGCCCCCAGACCGCGGAGCCCGCAGCCCCGTAGCCCCGCGCCTGGCACTTGCTAAGCCTGCTGCGCCACTCGCCCCGGGCCTTGCACCCTGGCGGCTCCCGGATCGGGGCCCCGGAGCTCGCTTCCACCCTGCGGCCCAAGCCCGAGACCGGCCCCCGCCCCCCCCCCCACACACACACACACTGGAGCTTGGCTCGGGTTTTCGCAGAGGAAAAGAAGGCGGCGGCGGCTGGCGTCTAGTTTGCAAAGCAGGGACCAGATCCGTGGTCTTAGTCGTGGGTTCCTATCCCCACCGATAAGGCCAGGTGTGACCCCCACAACCGCTCTCCTCCACCCCCAAAATTAAATAAACGCAGCTACTTGATACTAGGTCTGTGGCTCGTAACACTCTGTGTGTGTGTGTGTGTGTGTGTGTGTGTGTGTGTGTGTGTGTGTGTTTCTCTCTCTCTCGGGCTATATTTTTTTTCCTGTTTTTATTGAATCACTGTGAGATACAGTTACAAGGTTGTTCACGATTGGGTTTCAGTCACACAGTGTTCCACACCCAAGCCTTCACCAGTGTACATTTCTCTCCCGCCACCTGCCTCCTATGGCAAACACCTCTCCTCCTTTCTCTCTCTCTCTCTCTCTCCCTCCCTCTCTCTTTCTCTCTCTCTCTCTCTCTCTCTCTCTCTCTCTCTCTCTCTCTCTCTCTCTCTCTCTCCCTCCCTCTCCCTCTCCCTCTCCCTCCTCTGTCCCATTTTAGATATTGTGGTTTGCAATACAGTTACTAAAAGATTATCTTGTGTTTCACTTTAGCTCTTTTCAGCATGTCTCCCCTCACTCCTGCTAATTCTCTTTCAATAACTGATTTCTTAGAAGCTGATTTTTAGGAAGGGATGAGACATTTTAATCAATCTGAATGAAAGTAGCCAAGCAAACTAATTTTTCTTGCCTAGTCGTGTTTAGGATCCTTGATGCCGGTCTCAAATATTTTATAAAGTGTGAGGTGGAATGGTGACTGACAATTTAAACAGACTCTTATTTGGCGTTTCTTTTTATTTTTTAGATAAAGTCTACTTTTTAAAATTTAAGCTGCCTTAACTTTTGGACATAAATTTTTGTGTTTGTATGGGGGCCACACCTGGTGGTGCTCAGTGCTTAGTCCTGGTTCTGTGATCAGGGCTAACTCCTAAAGGTGCTGGCCCCAGGGACCTTACTGGGGTTGACTGCCTCAGGCAAGTGTCTTTACCCTATACTACCTCTCTAGCCTCTAAGCTTTTGTCGTTTTACACCATGACAGAAGGGATCAGCTCCTACACCCTAAGACTGTTGATGAGACCCAAAAAACAACATACTTGGCACAAAAAGAAAGTAATAATAGAGAAATAAGGGGAGGAGGTAGGTAGATATCACAACCAAACCCTACCATATTTCAGTCACTAGGAAAACTCTTTAGCAAAAGACGAAAGGAGCTTGTTACTTACTTTTTCCTTCTAGCCCAGGACAAATGATTTTCATAATTTAAACAACTCTTACCTCTTTACCATTTCTTAATAAGACAGAAGTCAGCATTTGTGGACTATAAATAACACAATATGAGACTACACCCAAGGACAGTAGAGACAAGGGCCAGGAAGATTGCTTCATGCTTGCAAGACTGCCTTATGAGCTGGGAGAGAAGGCAACTTGTGATGGAGAAGGGACCACTAAATAAGCACCATATTTACATGGTTGGAAGGATTCCTGGGGATAGGAGATGTATGCTGAAAGTAAATAAAGGACCAAACATGATGGTCTCTCAGTATCTGTATTGCAAACCATAATGCCCAAAATTAGAGAAAGACTTAAGAGGGAGATTGTCTGCCTTGGGGGGTAGGGAGGAGGTTGGGGGTGATGGAAGTATCACTGTATCACTGTCATCCCATTGTTCATAGATTTCCTCAAGCAGGCACCAGTAATATCTCCATTCATCTTAGCCCTGAGATTTTAGCAAGTGCCACATTGGGGGCTCTTTCAGAGTCAGGAGAATGAGACTCATCATTGTTACTGCGTTTTGGCATAGCGAATATGCCACGGGAGCTTGCCAGACTCTGCCGTGCGGGCAGGATACTCTCGGTAGCCTGCTGGGTTCTCTGAGAGCGAGAACTAGACAATAAGAGCTTCCAGAGCTTGGTTTTATAGGCCATTGATGGGATTACACGGCACCAGGGGCATTTGCTGAGTGTAACTGTCTAGCTACTGAAAGATGGGGGATCTGGGTGGAGGAGGCCCAGTTCTGATCCAAGCAGGCTTGGAGATCTCAGCCTTGGGTCCTACAGACCTGGGTTTCTCTGCCGGTTCCTTCATGTATGAGGCTTATCCGAACATGTGGAGAGTGGTCTTAAGCATGGCTGTGGCTGGGTTCCAGAGGTCTTCAGCTGCCGGGACTTGGCTCGGGGCAGGGAGGGAAACTCAACCCACCCGCTCCAAGGGGCCCTGGTGAGGACAGCCAGGTGCAGAGGCAGGAGACACTGGTAGTAGAAAATATACACTGGTGGAAGGATGAGTGTTCACTCAATGTATGACTGAAACCCAACTGTGAAAGCTTTGTAACGCTATCTCACAGTGAAGAAAGAAAAAGCAAGAGAGAAGAGAAGAGAAGAGAAGAGAAGAGAAGAGAAGAGAAGAGAAGAGAAGAGAAGAGAAGAGAAGAGAAGAGAAGAGAAGAGAAATCAGGGGCTAGAAAAATAGTACAGGGGCATTTGCTGGCTGCCCTCAGTCAAAGTCCCTACATTATCTATGATCCCTGAGCAACACTGCATGTGATCTGAAATCCAAAAAGAAAAAAATCAAGAATTCAGAAAGCATTCTAGTCAACTAGATACTTTAAAATGAAAAACAGATTGGAGAGATAGTATAGCAAGCAGGGCACTTGCCTTGCACCTGACTGACTTGGGTTAAATCCCAAGCACCTTATACGGGTTCAATCCCAAGCCCTGTCAGGAGTGATGCCTGAGTTACCAAAACCAAAAAACTAAATAAATAAAAAGAAAAAATGAAAGAGCAACAATGAACCACTGTATTTCATGGAGTTCTAAGAAATCATGAACTCTCTATTATGATGCATGACTTCCCCTCCCCCCACACACCAGCAAAAGAAAAAAAGAAAGAAATGGCTAACAGACTATTCCATGCAAATGATTTTTCAAAAGACAAATCCTGAATTCAGAGTTGTTGAACTATGTAAAAAATATGGCCTCACCCCAGAACTTCACACATGTAAGCAAAGGTTCTACCTGGTACCACCCTGGCACTGCTAAAACAAAACATAAAAATAAGGACAAGAAAAATAACAGTAGATGAACTCTTAGAGTCAGTTCTTTAGGAAATACCCTAACGAAGGTTTTCTAAACCCGGGTTTTCTAATTTTCTCCCTGGAGACTACCTTTCTATCTAGAAATTCAGTCTTGGCAAGTGCTGCCAGAAAACCACAGATTGATCGCTCAACTGCATGTTTAATTTTTGGTGCTAACCACCACATTCGGTTTCCTGGGGTCACGAAATTTTTTGAAGACACTTGTTCTGGGTGGGAGGCATAGTACAGAGGTTAAGGTATTGTCTTGCAACCAGCTGTCCTGGGTTCAGTTCAGAACACTGCATACAATCACTGAAAACCCCCAGAAGTGATCCCTGAGCGAAGAGCCAGAACAAGCCCTGAGCATCATTGGGCATTTCCCTTCTTCTGCCAAGCACACACAAAATAAAGAAGCTGGGTTCTAAATGAGGAATGGATTCTACATCTTCAATTCTCTGGAAGAACAAATGCACATTCATTATTAGTCTATGACTCAAGCTTTCAGCAAAGCTAATAACTTTAGAGTTTGTCAACAAATGGAAACCTGCCACATTTTCTAGAGCAGTATTTCTCCAATTAACTCGAAATTCTATTTTATTTTTAATAGAATAGGCTAAAATAGATTAAGTATGAAAAACCAGCATGCTTATCGAATTAGGACAAGAAATTCTTTCTGAAACTTGTGTTCAGTTATTAGGGGAAGGTAAGTGTGTCCTACGTTTTGATTTAAACTCTTTCTTACTGTGGTTATACACAAATGCTTTGAAACAGAATGTTCTAGAGCAGGACTTTGTACATATATATTTTTCAATGACCCCTTTATGTCTGAGACATGCCACACAAGTGAACACTGCTGGAAATACCTTGGAATCCTTATGGGGTTGACTTTTGAATCAATCTTTGGTGTGCATTCACAAACCTTTTACTGCTGTTAGGTGAATCCCAATCACCTCATTCAGGTACATGACCCATGTATGTGACACAGGTCGGGATGGTGATTCCCGACCCCCATATTCAGTACATGACCTCCATATGGAATGGCCAGTTTAAGAAGCCGGGTTCTAGAGAATAGACTATATGTAAAACATACCATCTGGGCTTGACTCCGCTGTGCTTTCCCTTTACTTTGACAACAGAAACTAAAGCTAAGAAAAGGGGACAGATTGCCTTGCCTTATCTTCTACTTCAGTCCCATTTTCTTATTTCGTTGTTGAAAATAAATGGTCATATGCTGAAATGGAAAACGTAATGAGAACAAGGAGGCCTTCACTAATGAGATGTGTGACTAGATAAATTACTTTCTGCTGATAAAAGTAGGGAGTTGGCCTACTTGCTCTTTGAGGAATGATAACAACCTTTTTTCCCCCCAACAGATGATACTCACATTTGAAACAAATAACTTATGCAATAAACTTAAGATTATGCAAACTCTTGTCAAACTAGCTGTAACTTCTTTTTAGTCCCACTCAAAAAAGAAGAAGAAGAAGAAACAACGCAATTAAAGTGAAAGTGAACATCAAGGAAAATGGTGGTCTATTTTTTATGGTCTTCAGAATTTTTTACTGTTGTCAGTAAGTTACTCATCAAGAGTAATAGTTTTTAAAGAAAGTAATGAGTTTGGTATAGCTAATTGCAGCACAATGGTTCATTAGTGCATTAGAGATGAAAAATATATGCTTTCAGATCTAGTCTAAGATTCTCAGAAATAATTCACTGTAGCACAATGTAAGTACATAAAACAGAAACTACATTATTCAATTTTGCACTATACTGAATAATTCCCATGTGCTTTGGTAAGAGATACTCTTCAAGTTTGCTGCTCCTAAAATGATTTTAAGAATAGTATTTTGGGACTGGAGCGATAGCACAGTGGGTAGGGCATTTGCCTCACAAGCGGCCAAGCCACGTTCCGTTCCCACCATCTCATATGGTCATTCGGGCAACACCAGGAGTAATTCCTGAGTGCAGAGCCAGGAGTAACCCAAGTTACAGCCAGGTGTGACCCAAAAAAGAAAAAAAAAGTATTTTTAAAATAATACTTCGCATTGTGAGTAATCTTCACTCAGAATTTACCTCTTGTGCCTGCTGTTTAATTATAAATTTCCAAGAATAAGAAGTTTTTTTTAAACCTTTTTAAGCATTTACAAAAATAATAGTCTTACCCCCAGAATATTTTTCAACTCTGACCAAGAAATAAAGAGATTTGGCTTGAACATCCCCCAACCCCTCTTTAGTATCTAATTAGACACATTGCCAAGAATTACTAATGAGGATTTTCAGTTAAAATACTTATTTTCTGGAAGAAGGCTGATATTGACAGCAAACTCAAATGTAAGGTATTTAATACAACTTCAAAAACTGTGGTGGATTCTGTTTTTATTACTGATCATGTGACTCGCTCTAGACAGTAGTTCATTAGATGTGAAAATATCAACTTCTTTAAATCTGAGTGCATGTCCTCAGTTCAGTCCCTGAGTCTTGCAGTGCCTGCCTTGAGAAAAAATGTTTCAAACTGGGTCTCAAAATCAAAAAATACACAGAACAGATCTGAAAATGACCTTTATTCTGAAATGGTTCCACAGCAACTGACCCAGCAGCTACAAACATAAAAAAAAGAGTAAAGCATAAATATTTGTCATTCTAAATTACAGACTATTTGAAATTGCTATGCATCATAATCTCTCAAATCACCTAAAGTAAATTTTCTGCCAGAAGATTAGTGTGTGGGTGAAAAGTAAAAAGCTGGAGGCCTGAGAGATAACTCAATCTGCTGAGCACATGCTTTGCATGCAAGAGGCCTGGGTTCAGTCCCCTGAGCACCCCAGGAGTGACTCCAGGCATTGTTGGGTGTGCCCTTTCCAAAAGGAAAATAAAACACTGGGCCAGAGATAAAGCACAAAGAGTAAGTACACATGCTTGGCACCTGGGAGACCTGACTTTGATGCTTGTCATCACTTGCTTCCTCCAGGGCCATGCTAGGAGAAACCACTGAGCACTATTATGTGTGGTGCCTCTCCCCATCAAGAAAGAAAAGCAAATGCTATAAAAAAAAAAAAATAATAATTAAAATTTTGTTTCAGAAAACAGAACAGTCAACTAGATAATCAGTAAACATCCATCTAAAATTTTTATTTAAAAGTGATCTTTTAAAAAATCTACAAATTAGCTTGCAAAATATTTGCATGTTGATTTAATTATATCTATTTACTGTTTCTTAAAAAAAATATCATGGAATAACAGATGGGCAAAGGCAACAGAACCTTAGAACTGGCCTATAGAACTGAGTTTACCAAGGTCAGGAGAGGGGAAGGTTGAGCAGGTGACACATTGGTGAAGGGTGGGGTGTGGAATGCTCTATGCATGAAAGGCTATCATTAACAGTAATGTAAATCACCATGCCTAAAATTTAAAAGAACGTTTTTAAAAGAAATATCCCTCATGGAAAACGTAAATTATTATAAACGATCACTTGGAATCCTAGTTTCTATTTCTGGCAATATTTTGGGCTAAGCCACTCACGCGGTGATCACACCAAAACCTAGATCTTGAAATGTATTTTTGAATCTTATTGAATATGTTAATGAACTTTAATAAATTAATAAATTAATGAAGTAAAAATTAAATTTGTGTAGAAATCTAGAGTTGAGAATAACCTAAAGTCAGCCTATACCTCAAAATCATTTGCCAGTTAACATGAGCCTTTGACAAAACAAACTGCTGACCTTATTTATATATACACACACTCATATCAATTAAGTTCTAAGGATTATTCAGTGGAAAAATACATTCTCTTTTATATCTGTCTTACCTATCCCCATAAATTTACATTAAAAATTAACAGTCATAGAGAGGTAGTATAGGAGGTAAGGTTCTTGCTTTACATTGGCTGACTGGACTTTTATTCCTGCAACTGCATATGGTTCTCCTTTGTCAACAGGAGTGATACCTGAGGGCAGTCCCAGGACTAAGCCCTAAGCACAGCAGAGTGTGACCCAGCAACTACAAAAAAAAAAAAAAAGAAAAGAAAAGAAAAGAAAATCAACTATCCTACCTTGCTTTTGGTAAATCATTTCTAAGAAACTGGTGCCACATTTCTGTTCTCAGACAAAGGTAAAATTTGAAAGTTAGGTTTGAAAATATATACCTTCCCAAAAATGAGGGGGAAAAAGTACCCATGAAAAGAAAATCAAAGAAAAAAATTAATAAAAATATAATTTAAAAAATTTAAGTATGAGTTATTAAAATGTAAACACTGTCCTCCCATCATTCATCGATTTGCTCGAGAGGGCCCAGTAATGTCTCCATTGTGAGACTTGTTGATCCTGTGTTTGGCATATTGAATACGTCACAGGTAGCTTGCCAGGCTTTGCGGTGCGGGCAAGATACTCTCGGTGGCTTGCCAGGCAATCTGAGAGGGTCGGAGGAATCGTACCCGGCTCAGCCAGGCTAGCTGCGCACAAGGCAAACGAACTATCTCTGTGCTATCACTCCAGCCCATCTGGTATGACCCCTGAAAAAGTAAATAAATGAAAATACAACATCTGGTATCACGTTTTATATATTTGCTGTAGCTTTTGGTTTTTGGCATCACACCCAGAAGTGCTGAGGGGACTACTCCTTACCTGAATTTGTCAATGCTCTTGGTGGTGTCCAGGAAACCAAACCACACCAGATATTATACACAGTTTTCCTGTGTGCAGAGCATGCACTCCAGTCTGTTGAACTATCTCTGTGCCCCCAATTTCTGTACTTTTAAAAGAAAAGCTAATAATTATGTGCCTTACCAGAAAAAATGTCTAATAATATTCTTAAACTTTGTATCTAATATTAAACAGACCTCATCAGACAAGTCTTTTCCCTGTTTATATAAATACTTCCACCTTACACATACCTTTAAAAAAAAACTAAACATTTTTCTTCTTTTCCCATCTATATAAGCAAAATGATATTCATAATTTATTGGTATAATCTTTTAAAAGGATTGGACTGATGTAGCATTTTATTTTTATTCATAATGACATTTCAAATCTGCATAATGTACCAATGAAGATGATTATTATTAATAGTCAGACTAATAAATTAGTCTATTTTTAGGAGATCATGATTTAGAGTAATAAAAAAAGCAGAATTATATACTATTTTCAAGTAACTATGAAACATTAATGATTCTCACCACAGAAGTCTAAAGAGGAAAGTTCATCACAACAAATTATATAATTATGTATTCACAGGTTAAGGACAATTAAGTCTTATTGAAAATCTCTGCCTACACTTTCCACCCACATGTCCTATTCAAAATTAGGTGCATGTTATGACTTTTAACACCATCTCTGGAAATAGTTGGAAATTTATGCTCAGGGTAGAAGAATTGACTCCTGAGTTTTAAACAGTTCAGATGCCATCATAAACTGCAGATGAATTTTTGAAAGAAGAATCCATTTCTTTCAGATAACTACATAGACTTTAAATTCCCTGTTGTAAATATGATTTTATCTTAATTTTAGATGACTGAATAAAAAGATGGGCTGGAGCGATAGCACAGCAGCAGGGCATTTGCCTTGCACGCAGCCGGCCTGGCTAACCCGAGTTCGATTCCTCCAACCCTCTGGGAGAGCTCAGCAAGCTACTGAGAGTATCTTACCTGCACGGCAAAGCCTGGCAAGCTCCCCGTGATGTATTTGATATGCCAAACCCAGTAACAACAAAGTCTCACAATGGAGACGTTACTGGGCCCGCACATGCAAATCGATGAACGACAGGAGGACAGTGCTACAGTGCTACAGAATAAAAAGATGTTTATATAAACACTTAAACAAAGTTAAGGAGAATATATAAGCCCTTAAATATATCATTGTGATAACTATAGTAGAAAGAAAATTTTTTTTACCAAAGATGTACTTTTGTTACCTCAACTACATGAAATTATCCAAAACATGTACTTAAATAATAATTTCTTGATAAAAACATGATCTATAATTTCACTACAGATGTCAAAATGTCTTTTATTTATTTATATATTTATCATACAAGTATAGATTATTACAGCTAGCTTTGATCCATGCTGTATGTATACACATATGAGATTTCTGTGAGGTTACAAGGAATTACATTTCATAGACTAGGGGCCAGCAGGTAGGCAGGGCGTTTGCCTTGTATGTAGCTGATCTGGGTGTTTTTTTTAAATTTCAATTAGTGAAACACCAGGAGGTACAGATGTAGACTTACAAACTTTCGTGCTTGGGTTTCAGTTATACAATGATCAAGTACCCATCCCTCCACCAGTGCCCATTCTCTACCACTAATGAACCCAGTAGCCCTTCCACACCCCCTACCACCCCCACCCCACCCTATTCCCCTATCCCCACACCCCTTGTCCCCCCAACCCCGCCCCACCTCTGTGGTAGGGCATTCCCTTTTGCTCTCACTTTGCTCTAGGGTGTTGTGGTTTGCAATAGAGGTATTGAGTGGCCATTGTGTTTGGTCTATAGTCTACCTTCAGCACGCATCTCACACCCTGGGCGAGTCCTCCAAATACCCTTTACTTGGTGTTCCCTTCTCTATCTGAACTGCCTTTTCCCCCAGAATGTGCTGCCTGCTCCCAAGCCGTGGAGCTGACCTCCTGGTACTTATCTCAACTATTCTTGGGTGTTCGTCTCCCCTTCTGTTACTTTATATTCCCCAGATGAGTGCAGTCTTTCTAAGTCTGTCCCTCTCCTTCTGACTCTTTTCACTTAGCATGATACTTTCCATGTAGAACCACTTGTTTGTAAATTTCATGACTTCATCATTTCTAACAGCTGCATAGTATTTCATTGTGTAGATATACCAAAGTTTCTTTAACCAGTCATCTGTTCTTGGACACTCGGGTTTTTTCCAGATTTTGGCTATTGTGAACAGTACAACAATGAACATACAAGTACAGATGTCATTTCGACTATATATTTTTTGCCTCTCTGGGATATATTACCAGGAGTGGTATTGCTGGGTCATATGGGAGCTCAATTTATAATTTTTTGAGAAGCGTCCATACTGTTTTCCAAAAGGGCCGAACCAGTTGGCATTCCCACCAGCAGTGAAGGAGAGTCCATTTCTCCCCACATTCACGCCAACACCGGTCGCTTTTGTTCTTTTGGATGTAGTCCAGTCTCTGTGGTGTGAGATGATTTCTCATTGTTGTTTTGATCTGCATCTCCCTGATGATTAAGTTATGTAGAGCATTTTCTCATGTGTCTTTTAGCCATTCAGATTTCTTCTTCGAGAAAGCTTCTGTTCATTTCATCACCCCATTTTTTGATGGGATTGGATGTTTTCTTCTTGTGGAGTTCAACCAATGCTTTGCATATCCTTGATAGCAACCCCTTATCATATGGGTATTAGGTGAATATTCTTTCCCATTCTGTAGATTTTTCTTTGTATTTTTATCACTTTATCTTTTGCAGTGAAGAATCTTCCTAGTTTAATACAATCCTATTCGTTTATCTCTGTTTCCGCTTGGTTGGTCAGCGGCATGTAGTCTTTGAAGATACCATTAGCCTCAATATAGTGAAGGGTTTCTCCAACCTTGTCTTCAATGTACCTGATGGATTCTAGTCTGATGTTGAGGTCTTTAATCCATTTTGATCTCACTTTTGTGCATGGTGTTAAGTTGAGGTCTAAGCCCATTCTTTTGCATGTGGTTGTTCAGTTATGCCAGCACCATTTGTTAAAAAGTCTTTCCTTGCTCCACTTCACATTTCTTGCTCCCCTATCAAAGATTAGATGTTTATACATTTGGGGTTGTGTGTAGGGATATTCCATTGGTCTGGCTCTGTCTTTGTTCCAGTATCATGCTGTTTTGTTACTGCTTTGTAGTAGAGTTTGAGGTTGGCGAGGGTGATGCCTCCCATCGTCTTTTTCCCAAGAATTGCTTTAGCTATTTGTGAGTGTTTGTTGTTCCAAAGGAATTGTAGGAGTGTTTCATCCATTTCTTTGAAGAATTTCATAGGTATCCTTATAGAGATTGCATTGAATCTGTAAAGTGCCTTGGGAGTATTGCCATTTTGACAATATTAATTCTTTCTATCCATGAGCAGGGGATATGTTTCCATTTCCTCATGTCCTCTTTATTTTGTGGAGTAGCATTTTGTAGTTTTCTTTGTAGAGGTCCTTTACCTCCTTAGTTAGGCTGGTTCCGAGGTACTTGATTTTCTGGGGCACGATTGTGAACGGGTTTGCTTTTTTCATGTCTCTTTTCTATGTTTCATTATTTGTATATAGGAAGGCCATGGATTTTGGGGTATTGATTTTACAGCCCACAACTTTACTCCACAAGTCTATTGTTTCTAATAGTTTCTTAGTAGAGGCTTTAGAATTCTCTAGATATAGTATCATATCATCTGTAATAGTGAGAGCTTGATTTCTTACTTTCCTATCTGGATGCCCTTAATATCTTTTTCTTGCCTAATTGCTATTGCAAGTACTTCCAGTACTATATTGAACAGAAGTGGCGAGAGTGGGCATCCTTGTCTTGTCCCTAATCTCAGAGGGAAGGCCCTTAGTTTTTTCCCATTGAGGATAAAGCTTGCTATAGTTTTGTCGTAGGTGGCTTTGACTATCTTGAGGAAAGTTCCTTCAAAACCCATTTTGGTGAGAGTTTTCATCAAAAACAGGTGTTATATCTTGTCAAATGCTTTCTCTGCATTTATTGATATGATCACATGATTTTTATCTTTACTTTTGCTGATATGATGGATTATGTTGATTAATTTCCAAATGTTAAACAATACTGCACATTCCCGGAATGAATCCCACTTGGTCCTGGTGTATGATCTTTTTGATGAGTTGTTGGATTCTATTTGCTAATATTTTGTTGGGGATCTTCGCATCCACGTTCATCAGAGATATTGGCCTGTAATTTTCTTTGTTAGCGGTGTCTTTGTTTGCTTTCGGTATTAGGGAGATATGTGCCTCATAGAAACTGTTTGGGAAAGTTTCTGTTTTTTTCATTTTCCTGGAAAAGCTTGAGGAGAACTGGCAACAGGTCTTCTTTAAATGTTTGGAAGACTGTACCTGTGAGGCGAGTACATCAGCAGCCTGATGGCGCCTTCAGACTTCCAGATACCCCAAAATTGCTGCTGTGCCTTTGGCCAGACCCCAAAAACTTGGGGCAAAGTTTACCAAGAAAGTAAATGGCCAAAAGTTAGGTATATGGGAAACACACCCACAAACCACCTCCGGCTCAGCTATATAACTGGAGGCATGGCCTCTCTGGTTCCTGATTGAACTGCTTAATGGCCATGATCCCAGAGACTCAGAAACAAATCTCAAAACCCAGTGGCTTTTGGCATAAATGCGTCCAGTCCCTGCAGTAGGTTACCAGTGCTGGGCCAACCCAGGTGGGAATAGGTTTCATGCCTTGGCCTGTTTCCCCTGGCGGCCCAGTGGCCGCCATCCTTCAGAGGTCACTGGAGAGTCAAGTTTTGGCCCCCACTGACAAGACATGCAGGGCCTCATGGGATGGGGTTGGAGCTGGTCCCGTCCTCCCCACCCAAACGAGACCCCAAGTCATCGTCCACAAACAGCCTCTCTGGCTTCTGAACAAGCTGCTTAACGGCCATGATCACAGAGACTCAGAAATAAATCTCGAAACCCAGTGACTTTTGGCAGAAATGCATCCAGACCCCACAGTACGTTACTGTCACCGGGCCACCCCAGAGAGGAAAGGACGTTGTCACTTCGCCTGCTCCCTTGTGGCTGCTCGGTGGCCGTCATCCTCCAGAGGTCATTGGACAGTCAGGTCTGGGCCTGCAGTGACGAAACTTGTTGGGCCTCACAGGATGGGGGTGGAGCCGGTCCTGGTCTCCCCGTCCCAACGAGATCCCAAATCATCGCCCACGAATGGCCTCTCTGGCTCCTGATCAAGCTGCTTAACGGCCATGATCCCAGAGACTCAGGAACAAATCTCTGAACCCAGCAGGTTTTGGCAGAATTCCCTCCAGATTTAAGTGTTAAAATTTCGGAATTTCAAAATCACATGGTCCTACTGCAGCCACGCGGCATCATATGTTATTCAAAACCAGCAATAGAACACAAATTGTCTACTGTTGCCTCTTCAGCAGATCTGAGTGTTGGGGTAAAATCTCAAATAATAATGGTGGGTCTGGTGTCGAAATATTGAATGTGATCAAAGTTGAGAGAGAGTAATGTGGAAATCATCTGCCCCACAGGTAGGGGGAGGGTGTGGAATGGGGGTATACTGGGGTTTTTGGTGGTGGAGAATGGACACCTGTGAAGGTACAGGTGTTTCATTGTATGATCGAGACTGAGACCCGAAAGCTTTGTAACTGCTCTCATGGTGATTCAATAAAAAAAAATTATAAGAAATGAAAAAAAAAAAAGTAAGGTGGAGTTCATGTCCAATTCAATCAGCTAATCAGTGGCTGAATAAATAGCAGTACTCTTACATTAAAATAAATAAATAAATAAATAAATGTTTGGAAGAATTCGCTAGTGAATCCATATGGGCCTTTTGTTTTTGGGAAGACTTTTGATTACAGTTTCAATTTCCTTGATATGAATGGGTCTATTCAGGTATTCTTTTGGCTCAGTCTTGGGAGATTGTAGGAATCCAGGAATTTATCCATTTCTTGTTCTCTTGTTTCGTGGCATACAGACTCTCAAAGTTATCTCTGATGATCTTTTGAATTTCATTGGTTTCTGTTGTGATGTCCCCTTTTTCATTTCTGATTTGGTTTATTAGGGTTTTCTCTCTCTCGATCCCTGGCATCCCACAGGACCCCCTGAGAACTGCTAAGAGTAGTTCTTGAGCACAGAGCCAGGTGTAACCCCTTAACATTGCCAAGTGTAGCCAATAAAAACAAAGATAAATAACTTTCATAGATTAGATTTTACATTACTTCTCTCAATTGGTTATCTTTCACTACGGGAGTTCAAGGACTACCCCAGTACCACAATGGAAATAAATTATCAGGGCTGGCAAGATCGTTTTAGCCTTGCATGCCACTTACCCTGAATGAATCCCCAGCACCAAATATGATATTCCTGAGCACAAAGCCAAGAATAAGCCCTGAATACTGTTAAGTGGCCTAACCTCCACGCCCACCCCCAAATTATTAAGTATCTGTGAGTTATCCTACCTCTTTGCTGAAATACATGCAAAACTAGCAAGGGCCATGACTATACATCAGCTGCTTCAGAAATCACTCGTGCTATTCTCTTCCAGGTGTGAAAGTGCCACAAACACTCAATATTAACAACTAGCAGCCATCACTCCAGTTCTTCCAGTAAGCACAGTCCCCACTTAGAGGCCTATGGGTGTCTCTTAAACATTTTAGTGTCTCTTTTGTACAACTCTAGAACATTGATCCCAGAAATGGCAAGGTAGAGAATGAAGGTACCCTACCTATATTATAGAATCATCTTCATGGATCCTGTTGATAGTTTCCCCTAAATGGTTTTAGTCAATTCCTATCAGAACCTAACCTTTGCCTGCATCCCTATATACAAAGTTGAAAGCAAACCCCAATCCTAACCCCGATCATTTCTTTTAACCCCTGACTTCCCTGAGACCCTTCCAGAAGGCTAAAGAGATAGATCAAAGGCCTGGAGTGCATGCTTTGCATGTTGGAGGCTTGGTCCAAACCCCAGCACTGCTTTGTCCTCAGGAGTATCTCCAAAGCTGTGGATGACCAACAATAAATGTTTTTTTAAAAAAGGAATAATGAAAAATAAATTTTTAAGGGAGACCAGAGGGTGAGAGATGTAGGAAGAAAACTAAGAGAATGTGATAATATAAAATCTAAAGAGAATTTCTGGCTCCACAAGAAGTCAAACCAAGGAACTCACAAAGAAGTTGCCAATTGCTAACAAAGGTGGAGAAGGTATGTCGATCTAGTGCTAAGGTAAACATATGATCCTAACATTCAATGCATGGACACTGAAAATAAGCAGGCAGAGATGTTCTGAAGATGTAACCAGCTAGGTTGAGGCCCTGGCAGCTTCTTAAGCTGGAATACCAGTCTGTGTTGATGACTCAGAAGCTATAGTGGGCTCAAGTGCAAAATAGTAATTTTAAAATAAAATCTTTTATTATTGCAAAAGTTGTGTATGCATGGTAGAAAGTGAGAAACTATATATAAACAAAGAAAAGAAAAACATCCAAATTCCCCAATCCAGACACTACTACTGTTAACAGCTTATTACATATCTTTCCGGATCTTTATTGATACATACTATGCTTATAAATAAATGTATGTTTTTAACCAAAATAGTCTCATACTCAAGTGTTATTTTGTAGTCTATTTTTCTACCTTTCCAAGTCAATGGATTTTCATCTTATCTTAAATCCAAACATTCACATTACACTAAAGATATTCATTCTTACTCTGAAAATTAATAAGGTGAATACCCTGACTACAGATCCCTGAATACCCTGAAATGAAGGAATTAATGTTTTTCTTTCATGCAGGAACTATATTTCAGGGTAACCAAATAGTTTCAGGTAGTAAAGGCAAGTTTTTTACTTGAGGAAATCATAAATTAGAAGGAATGATGAAACTAAAATTATTTTACACTTTCATTAGTTTATTCTCTTGCCACCCTCTCTGGACACGTATGGTGGCACTGAGTTTTGAACTTGCAGCCTGATACTAGCTGGGCAAGTGCTTTATGCTTCTAAACCACATCTTGTGCCCTGCGATTTTTATTTAAAATACTGGCTTATGTAAGCAATTTCAACAGGGGTTAAAGCATGAGCTTTATGTTTGAAGAAAAACTAGGTATCTTTATTAATTAATTTTTTTTTGGTCTATTTGGATCACACTGTCGATGCTCAGGGGTTACTCCTGACTCTGCACTCAGGAATTACTCCTGGCGGTACTGCAGGGCCATATGGAATGCCAGGTATCAAACCCGGGTGTAAGCCAAATGCCCTACCTGCTGTACTATAGCGCTGGCCCCCAAACTGGATATCTTTAAAGCATCAACACCATGCTATATAAATTGCTTCTGAGTCACATGTTAATAAAATAAGGATGAGACTGCCACATCTTTTATTCTGAAATCAGTGTAAGCTTTAATATTTTTACTTTATCAAAGGGGATAAAAGATGCTTATAAAATCATAAATTACCCAAATATTCCATTCCAAAGTGTGTATTTTACTCCAACAAATATCTTCCAAATGAAGGTTTCCCAAAACATCACTTTCATAAGTTGAGGAGAAAGTACAGAGGTTAAGACATTTGCATTGTTGACCCCATTTTGATCCCTCACATTGCGTATGGTTCCCCGAATACTGCCAAAAGTGATCCTGAGTAAGCCAGGAGTAAGTCCTGAGCACTGAAAAAAGAGTCATGTTTGCATCTTTTTTTTGGTAGGAGTACTGCTATTTATTCAGTCACTGATTAGCTGATTGAATTGTGCATGAACTCCACCTTACCTTTTTTTTTCATTTTTTATAATTTTATTTATTGAATCACCGTAAGAGCAGTTACAAAGCTTTCGGGTCTCAGTCTCGATCATACAATGAAACACCTGTACCTTCACCAGTGCCCATTCTCCACCACCAAAAACCCTAGTATACCCCCATCCCAAGGGGGTATACTATCTGTGGGGCAGATGATTTCCATATTACTTTCTCTCTACTTTGATCACATTCAATATTTCGACACCAGACCCACCATTATTATTTGAGATTTTACCCCAACACTCAGATATGCTGAAAAAGCAAAAATAGACAATTTGTGTTCTATTGCTGGTTTTGAATAACATCTGATGCCACATGGCTGCAGTAGGGCCATGTGATTTTGAAATTCCGAAATTTTAACACTTAAATCTGGAGGGATTACTGCCAAAAGCCACTGGGTTTCGAGATTTGCTCCTGAGTCTCTGGGATCATGGCTGTTGAGCTGCTTGATCAGGAGCCAGAGAGGCCATTCGTGGGCGATGACTTGTGGTCTCATTAGGGTGGGGAAGACAGGCCTGGCTCCACCCCATCCCATGTAAAGCCCAACAAGTTTCGTCTCTGCGGGCCCAAGCTTGACTGTCCAATGGCCTCTGAAGGATGGCGGCCACCGAGCTGCCAGGGAGAAACAGGCGGAGGGACAGCACCCTTTCCCCCTGGGGTGGCCCGGCGACAGTAATCTACTGCAGGGTCCGGACACATTTCTGCCAAAAGCCGCTGGGTTTCGAGATTTGTTTCTAAGTCTCTGGGATCAAGGCTGTTAAGCAGCTGGATCAGGAGCCAGAGAGGCCATTTGTGGGTGATGACTTGGGGTCTCGTTGGGGTGGGGAGAACAAGCCCGGCTCCACCCCCATCCCATGAGGCCCTGTGTGTCTCGTCACTGGGGGCCCAAGCCTGACTATCCAGTGGCCTCTGAAGGATGGTGGCCATTGGGCCACCAGGGGGAACAGGCCAAGGCCGGAAACCTATTCCCACCTGGGTTGGCCCAGCACCAGTAACCTACTGCAGGGAACGGATGCATTTCTACCTAAAGCCGCTGGTTTCCAAGATTTGTTTCTGAGTCTCTGGGATCATGGCCATTAAGCAGTTCAATCAGGAACCAGAGAGGCCTTGCCTCCAATTATATAGCTGAGCCGAAGGTGGTTTGTGGGTTTGTTTCCCACATACCTAACTTTTGGCCGTTTGCTTTCTTGGTAAACTTTGCCCCAAGTTTTTGGGGTCTGGCCAAAGGCACAGCAGCAATTTGGGGGTATCTGGAAGTCTGAAGGTGCCATCAGGCTGCTGATGCAGTCGCCTCACAGGTACAGATTGACCTGCTGGCGGCACCATACCCCCATGTTTGCATCTATTAAAAGTCAAAGAGGGGCCAGAGAGATAGCTCAAGGGGATGGAGCAGATGCTTTGCATGCAAAAGGACCTGATTTCATCTCTGGCACTACAAGGTCCTTCAAGCACCATACTATGACTAAACCCTGAGCACCTGTTGCCTAAAAATATAAAACAAAACAAAAAAGTCATAGATAAGATGCTCTGCATTGATAGTGACACTGTGGACCAGAAAGATAAGAAATATATATATATATATATATATATATATATATATATATATATATATACTGTTCTGTACTACGGATACTAGAATTCATTCCACATAAGGAAAACTTAAGGCAAGAAAGAAAGTACTGGTCTAGAGCACAGACTCCATATATTTCAAAAGGAGGTATGGCTGGACGTCTCCTTGAATGGAAAACACAACTCTGCAATGGAGTAGGCCTCCTGCCTGCTGAATAAATGACTTTCATTCACATTTCATATGAGATGTGGAACTGGGCTGTGTGGGGGCAAGGGGAAGGAGTATGTAGAGTTTCAAGTAAGACTGCTTTTATAGCCAGAGGTTATACTGTCTATCTTATATTATTCTCTTAAATTAAAAAAACCTTGGTATCATTATAAGATTGGTAGAGTGTATGCCCTGTGGGAAATTTGTTTACAAATGAGTGAAGTAAAAATAGTAATTATGTGCAGAATGTGATACTTCCCAAAAAGAGTAATTAGGAGAGTTTCTATTTCTTGCATTGTTTTATACTTAAATCATAGCACCAAGATGTTTAGGTGGTATAAACTCTTCAGTATGATCCTTGACAACATGTGATAATGTGAGGATTGCAGAGTGGCACCAAAGCAGCACCAGAAACAGTCCTAGCCACTGTCTCAGCAAGCACCCCTGAGTCTGGTTCCTATAGAGTAGAGGTAAAAACAGAGTTTTTAACTTCACATTTTCAGTGAGGAAAAGAGATTTTGTGAGACTGTAGAGCAGTACAATGATAGAGTTTGAATTGGAACCTTTTTTTTTTGTAAACTGAGTTACCATGAGATACACAGTTACAAAGCTATTCATGATCAGGTTTCAGTCATAAAATGATCCAACACCCATCCTTCCACCAGTGTCCATTTCCCACTACCAATAACCACAGTTTCCCTACCACCACCCTCCGTCCTCCAGCCTGCCTCCATGGCAAGTACCCCCCTCCCCTTCTCTCTCATTTTGGGCATTATAGTTTGCAATCCAGATACTGAGGGGTTCCTTGACCTGCTTTCAGCACACAGTTCTTATCCAGAGTAATCACTTCCCTCTATCTTTGTCCTAGTATTCCCTTCTCTACCCCAACTGCCTCTCCTCCAAGCACTTGAAGCAGGCTTCCAACCGTGGACAAATCCTCCTGGCCTTTATTACTACTGTCCTTGGATATTAGTCTCATATTATGTTTATTTACATCCCACAAATGAGTACAATCATTCTATGTATGTCCCTCTTCTTCTGACTTATTTCACTCAGCATGATACTCTCCATGTACATCCATTTATAAGCAAATTTCATTACTTTGTTTTTCCTAACTACTGCATAGTATTCCATTGTGTAGATGTATCATAGTTTCTTTAACCAGTCATCTGTTCTTGGGCACTTGGATTGTTTTCAGATTCTGGCTATTGTGAATAGTGCCGCGATAAACATAGAAGTGCAGGTGGTATTTTTGCAGTGTGTTTTTGGGCCCCGGGGTATAATCCCAAAAGTGGTATTGCTGGGTCATATGGAAGATCAACTTCTAGCTTTTTGAGGAATGCCCATTTGTTCTACAGAAAGGCTGGACCATTCAGCATTCCCACCAGCAATGAAGGAGAGTCCTGTTTTCCCCGTTTCCATGCCAGCAGTGGATGTTCTTTGAACTGGAACTTTAAAGTTGAAGATCAACTCCTTTAAACTATTCTACTTCAATTAGACAAATTTCTAATTTTCACTGCTGTTTCTGGTGATTGTCTTTGAGCCATACCTATCATTGCTCAGGGCTCACTTCTGGCTCTGCACTCAGGGATCACTTCTGGCTGGACTTGAGGGACTATTTGTGATGCTAAAATTTGAACTGGGAACTGTCATGTGCACCTTACCCACTGTCCACTTATCTAGCACCTGAAGTGATTTTTTTCTTACAGGATGGTAGTGCGCCTCACAACTGGCCATGTTCAGGGTCTATTCTCTCTCTCTCTCTCTCTCTCTCTCTCTCTCTCTCTCTCTCTCTCTCTCTCTCTCTCTTTTGGTGTATCTGGGGGGTGTGGGGTGAGAAGATTTGTGGCTATATCTGGCAGTGCTCAAAACTTATTCCTGACTCAACTCTGAATTCAGGGACCACTTCTGGCAGACTTGGGGAACCATATGAGATGCTGAGGATTAAGGTCTGGTTGGCCTCGCCGAAGGCAAATATCCTACTCCCTGTTCTACCAATCTGACCTTCCAGGGACTATTATTCCCCTGGCCTGTGTGCTGAGGGGCTGACTCTGGGCTATGTTCAGGGTAAACGTGTAGTACTGGACATTTTACCTGGTTCTCACACACATAAAACATGTGCACTAATCCTTTGGGTCATCTTCCTGATCCCTTGAGACAAATCTTGAGATTTTTCTCTTGGACATAATAGTAATATTGACTTGGAACAGTTTCAAGATTCTCACTGCTGACCCGAATGGAAAAATCTCTGCTAGAAGTGAAAGTATTTGATTCTTGTTAAATAATTGCAAAGAAGAAATAAAACATTAACAGAATATTTTGTTTCCAGATAACAGTCAGTGTTATTCAAGGCAAAGCCTAAACTTTCACTTGACATTTTTTGCTACTTTTTATGAATTTGACAGTTGTGCATTTGGAATCTGTTCAAATTCTATTTGTAGCTGAATCATGTGAATGCCAAGGAGATCAGTACATCTGCTTCTTAGCATCTCTGGAGTAATCTGTATTTGCAGAATGAGTTATATAAATTTGAACATGAAAACGTGCTCAATCAGATTTACTTACCACAGGTCATATGATGTTAAGCTTTTCAGGGTGGTTTAATAGAAGTATTGAAGTAAATAAGAGGTAGATATGTTGCTTTTGATTTGAATACCTTCACTAAAATCATTTACTAAAAAAACTAAAAAGACATGATAAGGAGAAATGATTTATTCAGGATAATAAGTAGTACTTGCAGAGTACATTTCCGTGCACACTGCCTATGGGTAAAAAAAAGATATATTGAAGGTTTAATCTTAATTTTTTTATCTTTGTTAGGTTTAAAATATTTTTTAAAATATGCTTTTCTATATCTATAAAGCAAAACTCCCAGAAGAGAGCGATGCAGTTTCTCCTTCTCAGAGAGCCCGGCAAGCTACCGAGAGTATCCCACCCACATGGCAGAGCCTGGTAAGCTACCCGGAAATGTATTAGATATGCCAAAAACAGTAACAATAATGGGTCTCATTTCCCTAATATGAGCCCCTAATATGCCATTGAGCTACACTAGCATGCGACAGGAATGAATGAAAATGTTACTGGCGCCCGCTCGAGCAAATCGAAGATTAACAGGATAACAAGTGATACAAGTGATATTGTTGACCATTGTTTTTACTGTTTTTGGCATATCAAATATGCCATGGATAGCTTGCCAGGCTCTGCCATGTGGGGAGGATACTCTCCGTAGCTTGCCGGGCTCTCTGAGAGGAATGGAGACTTTTAGGTCGGCCTCCAATCTCCCTTCCAGGTGTTCCCATGGTTCACACCATATTTGAACACCATCGAATATGTGCGGTAATCATGGAAAATGGGTATTAAGTTTCTTATGATGGGTTGCGCAGTCTGGAAAGCAGCCTGGAGCGTGGCAGCGGCTGGGTAGTAAACAATAATAGTAAAATACAATGAAAATGATTTATGTGAATCAGATTTTTTAAATTTGTTTGATTTGGTTTGGGGACCACATCCAGTGAAGCTAAGGGCTTATTCTGGGCTCTGCCAGAAATCACCCAGGGATCACTCCTGACTGTGCTCAGAGGACCCTATGGGGTGCCAGGGACTGAATCCAGGTGGACCAAGTACAAAGCATGCATATTACCTGTTTCTCTGGCCCTTAACCAGAATTTTTAAATGTTCTTGGCTTTGGACATTTGATTGATATATGTAAAAAGTTCTATTTTATGTTGATTTTGTTTTGGGGTGGGGAAGAGTCACATCAGGTGATACTCAGGGCCTACTTCTGGCTCTCTGCTCAGGGATCACACCTGGCAGTGCTCATGGTGCAAGAGATTGAATGGGGTGGGCCAATGCAAGCTAAGCATCTTACTCACTGTGCTATCTCTCTGACCCCTGAGAAGTTTATTTTAATCTATAACTGTGCCTTTCCTTTTTTTTTCTTACCTTTACTTGTTTGTTTGCTCATTTATTTATTTTGCTTTTTTGGTCACACCCAGCAAGCCTCAGGGGTTACTTGTGCCTCTGCATTCAGGAATTACTCCTGGTGGTTCTTAGGGGGACCATATGGGATGCTCCGATTCAAACCCAGGTTGGTTGTGTGCAATGCAAATGCCCTACCCGCTGTACTGTTGCTCCGGCCCCCACCTTTACTTGTTTATAAAGGTCATTTTCTTTGGGAATTTTTCCTGGTCAATGGCAATTGTATTCCCATGGTGTGCTACCTTCTTTTTTAATAAAGGCTAGCCCTCAGCGGACCACTGGATGTGGCATCTGAGCACCATGAGGTGTGGTCCCCACAACAACAAATGGCACAATAAAATTGAGGAGAAAGATATATCAGAAAATTAATTATAATTTTTGAATATGCTGATAATTAACATATTATAAAAATAGATTTCTTATAAAATCAAAAAGTAACTTCAGAACACAGTTTGTAAGACTGTCATACTGACTTCTTTGTTGTTTTTAGAGTGAACTGTCTTTCCTTTCTTTGTTTTCCCCAACCTGATTCTAAAAATTAGGGCTTAAATTCTTTTAGAACTTTAGGGAAGAGTAATTTCCCTTTATATTTCTGTCACTTTCCTCAAGTAAATTTTTTTTATTTAGTTGGTGATTTGGGGAGAGAAAAATAAAATCCAATTCTTGCTATTAAAAAAATCTAAAAAAATATGAGGCCCCCGTAACCCCGCGACCAGACTCCGCACCAGGCTGTTCCACATGGGGCACCCAGAGGGGGGCTGGTTATAGCCCTCCCTGATCCAAGGGACCCAGATCCAGCAGCCAAAAACCTCCACAACCCAACCACTGACATGCCCAAGGCTGCTCCCCACACGCTCAGGCCGAACCTCACATATGAGTAAACATATTCCTGGACACATCATAAAACACTCCCTACCTGTTCTCCATAATTACCACACCACATTTGATGGAGTTCAGATAGTAGGCAACAAATAATAGAGGGAAATATATATATATATACATATTTTCAGATATACATACCTAAGTTCACATCACCCAAACCTTAACAACATGTTAGTGATATCCTAAAGAATGTCTTAATGGTTTCTGCTAAAATAGAACAATCTTCACACTGTTTCCTATGTGAACACTTTTTTGTAAGCATGTTCAGCGGTTCTTCATAACAGACAATACAAAATATATTATTTCGGCGGTGTTTTGGGGCAGGGATTGGGGTTTGGGATGGAAATATCCTGAATTTGGTGGTGGGAAGGTGTAATGATGGTGGGATTGGTGTTTGAATATTGAATGTAATCAAACATTGTGAACTAACTTATAAAATTAAAAAAATTTTTAAAAAGTAATGTGGAGTTCATGCCCAATTCAATCAGCTTAATCAATGGCTGAATAAATAGTAGTGCTCCTACATTATATAAAATAAATAAATAAATAGATAAATAATCTTAAAAATATAATTGACATCACTGAGTGAGAAACAACAATTCTGCCTGACTTTGTCCTGAAGGTCCAAATTTTCTTCTGGAATGTCATCACCCATTTCATCTTGGTCCAGACCATAGCCATATGTTGAAGTCATATTTCCCAGTTTCAACTACAACATCCTTGTATCACTGTATCACTGTCATCCCATTGTTCATGGATTTACTCAAGCGGGTGCCAGTAATATTCGTCACAGCCCTGAGATTTTAGCAGCCTCTCCTTACTCGTCTTTCCAAATGCTGCCATATTGGAGGCTCTTTCAGGGTCAGGGGAATGAGACCCGTTATTGTTACTGTTTTTGGTATATCGAATACACCACAAGTAGCTTGTCAGGCTCTGCCATATGGGCAGATATATATATATATATATATATGTATGTATATATATATATACACTTCCCTCTATGAATGTTTGATCCCCATCAAATATGGTATGGTAATTATGGAAAATGGGTAGGGAGTGTCATAATGACAATGCTGTGTCATAAGACACCTAAAAGATAGATTTTTTTTTAATCTTTCTCTGGGTGCTGGAGAGATACACAGAGGAAAAGGCACTTGTCTTCCATGCAGTTGATCTGGTGGTTCAATCCACAACACCCCATATGATTTCCCAGCCTTCCTGGAGAGATCTCAGAGCATAGAGCCAGGAGTAAGCACTGAGCCATATGTGTCCCTAAAGCCAAAACAAACAAACAAAAGAACAGGAAACTGCTCTGTCTACATTGTTTCTGACTTCAGGGGTTAGGACATATGAGAAGTTTTCACTGCCTAAGCCCCATGGTTAATAAAACAACTTTCTCCCAAAGTGGTTGTTTAATGAGAACCTAAGTCTGACAGAAGAAACGGAAAGTGAAATCCCGCCAGTTTGACAATTAGAGAACACAAGTTTCAGAAATGATTGTAGTAATTGTAGTGTGGGAGGGGACTGTGAGACATTGGTGAAGAGACTGTGATGTTGGTGGTGGGTGTAGAGTTGGAACATTGTATGCCTGAAACTATTATTAGCAACAATGTAAATCATTGTAAGAAAATAAACTTACTTATAACTTAAGATGAGCTGGAGCAATAGCACAGCGGTAGGGCACTTGCCTTGCATGCAGCCAACATGACCAACCCGACTTCGATTCCCCCGCCCCTCTCGGAGAGCCCGGCAAGCTACCGAGAGTATTCAATATACCAAATACAGTGATAAGAAGTCTCACAATGGAGACGTTACTGGGCCCGCACGAGCAAATCGATGAACAACGGGAGGACAGTGATAGGACAGTGACAGTAATGATCAAAGACAGAGCAATGTTTTATATTCAAAGCTAATGTAATTTGTTCAGTATAATAATAATAACAATAATAATATTTGAGCTTATTGCCTCCCAAATAAGCTATTCCTATGCAACATGTGATTCAATTCTCAAAAAAGTTCCAAATCAGAAAAGAATAATCAAAATTATGCTATAGTTAGAAAAAAGTCTATGGTTTAACTTAACAGCTATTTATTTCTTGTTTCAAAACTTTAGCTCTAGGACCAGGGAGATACCTCAAAGAGGTATAGTCACATGCCTGACATGCTTGAAGCCTTGAGTTGGATCCCTGGCACTTAAACCCTTTCCCAGAACTGCTAATTGTTGCCTTTGCTGCCCCGTAACTCCCAGCACTGCCAACCCAAGCAGGGACCAATCAGGTCTACACTGCTTGGCTGAATATTGTCAGGAGTGGCCCTCGGGCTCTTGAACACTACTTGGTAGGACCCCACCTTTAAATAAAAGTTGGTTCTGAGTATAAGTAACAATCCTCTCATGACTGCACGATAGTCCAAGCTGCTTCAGCCTGTGGCACCACCATCTTCACATGAATCACCTTTCATGTTTGTTCCAGTAAAGGAAGAAAGACTAGAATTTCACATGAGCCTTTCATGGCCTCATCCTGAAGTTGACACATATCTGTTTCACAATATCGCATTGGCAAGAATGAATTCATGGGCTCATACAATTGCAGGGTTGCTGAGAAATATAATCCATCCACTGAGTTCCCAGAAGGGAAAAAGAACTGAATATTGATTAACTCTGGCAATATGTACCATAATAGCCATTATTAAATCTGTTTTGTTTATATAGGTGAGGAAATGGAAGCTTAGCAGAGCTAAGTAAGTCATCCAAAGTTACACAGTAAGCAGAGGAGTCATCCTGTGAACCTGGGTAACCTGACTGCAGAGCCTGAGCTTAACCTTTACCTTATCTCCTCCACATACTGAACGTCTGGCAGAAGCCAGTCACTGCTATACATACTATTCTATTTACTTCAACTCTAATTCAAATCAGCATACAGTTGTTCATTCAAATGCAAGCTGATTTGTAATCTTTGTGCTAGTTATTGCAGTAGCATATGGAAGAGTTGGTTTCTTTGACAATCTCTACAAACTTTGAGGCTGCAACATAAACAATAGATTAACTGGGGTGGTTTACTTCATGTGTGAGCTTGATTGGGTCACAGTACACAAAAAGATGTCAGATATTATTCTGGATATTTCTGTGAAGGTGTTTTTAGATGTGAATAAGAGTCAAGTTGATGGAAATAAGAAAAGCAAAATTGCTCTCAATATGGCTGGGCCTCGTCCAACCAATTGAAGGACTTATTAGAGCTAAACTACTGAGTAAGAAAGTATTCTGGCAGTAAATTGTCTTTTAACTGAAACTCTTGCCTCGGTCTGTATAATTGCATGATAAATTCCTTAAAATCTCTCCCAACCCCCCACCCCATTTCCATCCATCCATCCAATGACTTCTACATTGTCGGACTTGTATCACAGTCTTCCTCTGTCTCTGTCTCTGTCTCTTTCTCTCTCTTTATCACTGGTTCTTTCTCTGAAGACCCACAACTAATTCAATAATCTTAAATTAGTCTCTACAAAAAAAAGTTAGGAAGTGACGCATTATTACATGTAGGCCACAAATAAGGTCATTTGCAAACCCTATTTACTTTGATCTTTTCTTGTTCAGTGAAACAGCTGAAACCTAGAATAACCTACAGAAATAAATTAATACTTATTATATTTTCTATAATATAAAAAATAAAATAACTTATTGATTATACAGTATATAAATTTTTACAAAGAACCTTGCAAAATAAAAAAGAAATCCCAAATAATTTGCCATATATAGGCATTACAATATGGTTTTGTAATCTACTCAAGAGAATATTGTAACTATCTTCACAAATTCAATATTGTGAGAATATGTAGCTAGGTGTCAATGATCATTTTAGAAGGAAATCAGCTCTACATAAATAAGAATTCTAAATCAGCAATATTAACTTGTCCTCCATATAAAATACTGCTTTTGAAGTCTTGAGTTGCCCCCTACTGGTCATAAATTATGAAATTTATTAAATTCTTAAAAATTATTATTTTTTCTCTCAGTGGGTACCATGACTGTCTTGCACACAGCCAACCTGGAATTTGATCCCTAGCACTCAATTTGCACTCAATTTGTTTCTCCACATTAGGAGTGATCCCTGAGCCAGAAGTAAGCCCTGAGCATTTCAGAGTATAGCCCCAAAACAAAAACAAACAAAAAAAGAGGTGCATCAGATTTTTTCACCCAATTAATTCACAGTGAGTTTCCATTGTACAGTTGAGACAAGTAGACAGACTTATGAAATACAATCTTCTTTCTATAAATATGTGTTGCATCAATTGATCATCCCTTTTTTAAAAAAAATCACATGCAAACAATTTACATATTGAGATGAGAAAAACACTTGTTCAAGAATTGTAAAGTTGGGGGTGTTACTCAGAAGGACAGTGTCAGACTTGCATGGCTGAATTCCTGATTCTGAATTACCACCTGTCTGGAGCGAATCTTTGACAGACACTTGAACTTCTTCATATCCACTTCCTACTTCATCCATAAAATGAAGTTTAATTGATCTGCAATAAACTGAACATATTTAAATATCATTTGATAAGTGTTGATGTCCATATCAATTAACATTATAAACATATGTATTAAATCATGTCTACATATAGTTGTGTGTCACTACAATTAGAGTAGTGAACACAGTCATCACTCCCAAAAGTTTTTTCATACCACCTTGTAATCCCTTTCTCTTGTTCTTGCTCCTCCCAGCTTGTTCTTAAAATCCAGCTACATGCCTTCTGTCACTATAGATTAAGCTGAATTTCCTAGAGAACAAGCATGTTAATCATATTTGTTTCAGAGATTAAAATGAGATATGAAATAAACCTAAATTCTTTTTAACTATAAACTTTAAATCACTTAGATCCTAGTAGGATCTAGGCCTTAATTTAATTTTTAAATTTAATTTCATATTATTTTAGGCACCATGATTTACTGTTAAAAACAGTTAAAATACTGTTAGAAGGGTTTATGCATATCATATTCCAACCCCGCACTCTCCACCAGAGTGACCACTTCCTCCCCCGCCCACACCATTGTCTCAAGGTCACATCCTTCCCCCTCCCCCACCTCCACCACCACCATGTCTCTCTGCCATGGTGCTCTCAATTCTGTAGACCAGTTCTCAGGTTCTGTTGCCTTTGTAGGCCTTAATTTTAGAGTCATGGGACATGAGCTCTGAAGCTCTAAGCTCTCTCATTTATGAGCCGTGTGACCTTGGGCAATTACTCAACAACCTAACCAAGGCTAACCATTTCTCCATACTTAGGAGAGGGATAATAATAGCATTGGTCCTCATAAAGATGTTGTGAAATGGCAGAGAAAGCAATTAGCTCAGTGCTGGGCTTGTGCCCACAACGCACTTCAGCCACAGTTGTCACTATCTTTAGACACTTCAAAGAGCACCAACCTGCTTTGTAAGAAATTGAGAGCTCTGATCAGGTAGCCATAGTTTATTTTGATGTTTCAAAATAAGTATAATAATAATTATAATGTTTGAAATATCAAAATAAGAATTCCTAGAATCACCAATGATCTCATGAGAAGAATTCTTTTTTTTTTCTTTTTTGAGTCACACCTGGCGATGCACAGGGCTTACTCCTGGTTCTGCACTCAGGAATTACTCCTCGCAGTGCTCAGGGGACCATATGGGATGCTGGGAATCAAACCTGGGTTGGCTGCGTGCAAGGCAAACGCCCTACCTGTTGTGCTATCATTCTAGCCCCAGGAGAAGAATTCTTTTTTTTTATTAGTGAAACACCATGAGATACAGTTGTAGACAATGATCGCGTACCCATCCCACCACCAGTGCCCATTCTCCACCCCTACCAATCCCAGTATTCCTCCCATCCCACCCTGCCTCTGTGGCAGGGCACTCCCTTTTGTTCTCTCCTTTTGGGTGCTGCGGTTTGCAGAAGAGGCATTGGGTGGCAATCATGTTCGGTCTAGAGTCTACTTTCAGCATGCATCTCCTGTCCTGGGCGGATCTTCCCAGCACCCTTTATTGGGTGCTCCCTTCTCCATCTGAGCTGCCTTTACCCCTAGAGTGTGCAGCTGGCCTCGAAGCCATGGAGTGAACCTCCTGTTCTTGGGTGTTAGTCTCTTATTTTGTTACTTTATGTTACCCAAATGAATGCAATCTTTCTATATCTATCCCTCTATTTCTGGCTCATTTCGCTTAGCATGATATTTTCCATGTAGTACCACTTGTATGTAAATTTCATGACTTCATTTTTTCTCATAGCTACATAGTACTTCATTGTGTAGATGTACCCAAGTTTCTTTAACCAGTCATCTGTTCTCAGGCACTCAGTTTTTTCCATATTCTAGCTATTGTAAACAGTGCTGCAATGAACAAACAAGTGCTGATGTCCCTTTGACTATACTTTTTAGCCTCTCCAGGGTATATTCTCAGGAGTAGTATTGCTGGGTCAAATGGGAGCTCAAATTCTAATTTTTTGAGAATCATCCATACTATTTTCCAAAAGGGCTGAACCAGTTGGCATTCCCACCAGCAGTGAAGGAGGGTCCCTTAGGAGAAGAATTCTTAAGAATTAAGATTTTCAGGGCTGCAAGAATAGATGACTGGTTAAAGAAATTTTGGTATATCTACACAACAGAATACTATGCAGCTGTTAGAAAAGATGAAGTCATGAACTTTGCATACAAGTGGTTCTACATGGAAAGTATCATGCTAAGTGAAATGAGTCAGAAAGAGAGGGACAGACATAGAAAGATTGCACTCATATGTGGAATATAAAGTTACAGAATGGGAGACTAACACCCAAGAATAGTAGAGATAAGTACCAGAAGGATCACTCCACAGCTTAGAAGCCAGCCCCACATGCTGGGGGAAAAGGCAGCTCAGATAGAGAAGGGAACACTAAGTAAAGGATACCAGGAGGACCCGCTCGGGATGCAGGCTGAAAGCAGACTATAGACCAAACATGATGTGCGCTTAATACCGCTATTGCAAACCACAACACCCAAAGAGAGAGATAGAGAGAGAGAGAGAGAGAGAGAGAGAGAGAGAGAGAGAGCAAGAGGGAATGCCCTGCCACAGAGTTGGGGTGGGGTGGAGGGGACAGGGTGGGAGGGGTGCTTGGAAACATTGTTGTTGAGAAATGGGCACTGGTAGAGGGATGTGTACTCTATCATTGTATGACTGAAACGCAAGCACGAAAGTTTGTAAGCCTGTAACTGTACCTCACGGTAATTCACTAATAAAAAATGTGTCAGGGCTGGAGAGACAGTACAGTGGATAAGCTCAACCTGGGCTCAATCCCAGCACATCATAATGTCCCTTGAGCCTGCCAGGAGTGATTCCTGAATGTAGAGCCAGGAGTAAGCCCTGAGCAACAGAAACAGCAAAGAGTATGGCCCAAAAACAACAGAAACAGCAAAGAGAATTGAGATTGTCAAATTCACAGTGATGGGTATGCTCTAGAGGAGGTGAGGCGGGAAAGGGTGCCAGGTACCCAAGAAAATACAATTGATCATGTTAAATCTTGCTAATGGGAGGGTTAGTAAGATTATGAAAGTGACTAAGGGCAGGAATAATAGCACTTTAAAAGGAGAACCAGTCAGGTAATTCTCTCTTTAACCTACACAGTTCCTCTCTTGGCCTGGGCACATCCACAAGCATATGGCCCCAAGGAAAGCCAAAGGGACAAAGAGCAGCAAGCACCAGCACGGAGAGGCAGATCACAAAACAGCAGTGACAGGCCAGAAGGACCCATGGACTTTGAGGGACAGAACCAGTAAGAGACCACTGTGGACCAAGGATGGTGGACATGGGAACTGGAGGGGAACAAGGGCTGGACATGGGACATCAGAGGAGCCAAACTGCCTTCATAAAGCTGGTAAATAATTATAACTTCATCAGCACCTGGAATTTTTTGTGCTAATTTTACATACAGTGCTCAAGGACCCAGCTCATGACCTCACCAGTTTACCAGCAACAGAGCAATTTTTCAAAATTCCAATTTTTCTTGAAAGCTAAACTTTATTATAGTTGTTTTATTTTGAGCTTTGGAGCTCTACTTGGTGGTGCTAGGAGAGAAATCACACAGTGCCAGGAACCAGACCTACCATATGCAAAGCTGCATGCACCTCAGCCCTTTGAACTCTTTCCATGATCCTAATCTTTTATTCTTTTGTTTGTAGACCACACTCAGCAGCTCTCAGGGCTTACTTCTAGCACTGTGCTCAGAGGTCAGTTCTGGTGGTCTTGGGAGATGACGTGTGGTGCCATGGATTGAACCCAGGCCACTTGCAAGGCAAGTGTCCTACTTGCTGTACTATCTCTGCTCCTCCCCTTAAAATTTTATTCCTAGAAGCAAATGCTTTAAGTTATTTTAGCTGAAGTGCAAGCCTTCACTAACTTTTGAGACAATGTATTGCCAATGCCTTGGTGCAATATCTTTTTTTTTTAATTCCTTTTCCCTTCCCTTCATTGTTTGGATGGCTGGTGGTTACACAGATATTTTGTGAGGATGCTTGTACACTTAACCATGGTACTCACTGGGGGTCACACACATTATTTGGTGGGGGGGGGCGGATTGGGCTGCCATAACCTATGGTGCCTGGGGGAAATTTGCAGTTTGATGCTCTGGGAATGTTCCCAGTGGTGCTTGAGGACTATGTGATGGTGGGGATCAAATCTGGGCCTCCCACATACAAAGCATGTATACTCTAGTTCTCTGAACTCTCTCCCAAGCACCAAGCACATTTTTTAAGTTGTGGTGCTTGCACACTTGCATGCAAGGGTTTGCACACCTTAATTTTGCTCACACCTCTTTAATTTTGGTGCCTGTCCATGTTGCACATTTGAGTTATATCTCTTGCGCACACCTGGCTGAAGTTTCCCTTGTAACACACACTCTGTGGTGGCACTAAAGTCCCCAAAATACAGTGCCTGAGAACTATACTCAGCACATGTGAGTGGGTCTAGGGATGAGCTCCAAACCTCAAGATTGTAAAGCAGATGACTTTGCCTCTCACCTATCCTAGGGCCCTTATTTGCAACCCTTGTTTCATTATCTTTTGATTTTTCATTTTTTCAAGTAAAAAATGGTTTCATATAAAAAGTGGCTTGTTCTCAATCATACAAACCCCCTCCCTCAAGAAAACTATTGTGCTTTTATATGTTATGCGTTTTATTTCATATTTATTTTATTTCATTTGGTGTTGGGTGGTTTTGAACTACAACCAATGGTCCTAAGAGGGTGCTCCCAGCTCTGTGCTCAAGATTGCTCCTGGCTGTGTGAGAGATCATGTGCTGTAGAGGGGCATCAAATACAGGTCTCCTGTATGCAAAGCATGCATTCAACCCACTGAGCTTTCTCTCTGGTTCACACGGAATTTCTATTTATTTTTGTACTAACTCAGTTGTGCTCAGAAGCTATTCCTGGTCCTGTGCTCAGGGATTGCCTCTGGTGGTGCTGGAGGTACCACATGCTGTGCCAGGATTGAACTATGGCCATCTGCAAGCAAGGCAAGTGCCGTAACCACTGCATTGTGTCTCTGTCCTCTGCATAGAATTTTTAAAAGATATGTAATCAAGGGTTCATATTTAGTAAAGTTAATACTTACTATCTTATCAACATATTCTTAAATAAATATTCTCTCTTTTCCTATTAATGAATAACAGTGAAGAATAAAATGGGTAGTTGTTCTATTTGGTATTGCTGCCTTGAGTTCTATAAAGGCGCCAGCAATTTTACCCACTGTTACCTTTGTATCATAGTACAAATGTCAACACAATGTGAAAGGCTTATAATGTCTTACTACTGTGAAAATAGTATTGACCTTGCAGATACTTGAAAATTTTTCAAGAACTTCTTGGGGTCTGTTGAGCACTTAGAGAAAACTACTGGTCAAGACAAAACTTACATCGTAAGTGGAACAATCCATTTTCTACAGCTTTTGCCTTTCTGCAAAGTGCCTATGTTGTTATGCTCTTATAATCATTCTAGGCCTAGATATTCCTTCATCAATCTTTCCACAGACTGACAATCATGACCCTTTATATTCCGCTCTTAGTTCTAACTCAGTTCCTGATTTTTTCTTCTTCTTTTGGCTTTTGAGGTGGGGGAGGGGGGCCTGGGGAGCACACCAAGTGGTCTCAGGCTAATTTCAGGCTCTGCACTCATGAATTACTAATGGTAGTGTTTGGGGGACCATATAGGATGCTGGGGATCAAACCCAGGTAGACTGCACGCAAGGCAAGTGGTCTACCCACTGTATTATCTCTCCAGCCACGATACTTACTCCCAATTTCATCTTAAGTAGAGATTTCTTGCTTCAATGTTAAACCTTCTAATCAAATACTACACTAATCTAATGATTACATTTTAATTCTTTACCTTGATATTGGGCTGGAGTGATAGCACAGTCGGTAGGGCGTTTGCCTTGCACACAGCCAACACGGCCAACCCAAGTTCAATTCCTCTGCCCCTCTCGAAGGGCCCAGCAAGCCACCAAGAGTATCTCGCCCATATGGCAAAGCCTGACAAGCTACCTGTGATGTATTCAATATGCCAAACACAGTAACAACAAAGTCTCACAATGGAGACGTTACTGGGCCTGTTTGAGAAAATCGATGAGCAACGGGAGGACAGTGACAGTGACCTTGTTATCAGAATTCAGCCTAGCCATTCAGGGTAGAATTTCATTTCATCCATTCATTACTTCATTTGTACATTGACTGTTGAACATTTTTCTGCAAATCTACTGTGTTATATCCTAGAATTATTTCATTTGACTTTGGTTTTTAAAAGGTGTCATGTTTGGGGCATGTGAAACAAAAGTGTAAGTTTTTTAAAGTATGAGAAAGAACAGATTTGGGGCTAGAGAGAAATGACACAGGAAGGAAGGCCATTGCCTTGCATGCTTCCAATTCTGGTTTGATTCCTGACACTACATATGGTACCCTGACCTCTGTCAGGCTAGAAGTAGCTCCTTGAGCACTGCTGGGAGTGGGAAGAAGGGAGGAAGGAAGGAAGGAAAATTGTGGAACTTATGTAGCACTGTAGCACTGTCCTCCCATTGTTCATCGATTTGCTCGAGTGGACCCAGTAACGTCTCCATTATGAGACAACGTCTCCATTATCTCCATTGTTGTTACTGTGTTTGGCATATTCAATATGTCACGGGTAGCTTGCCAGGAATTGCCATGCGGGCAAGATACTCTCGGTGCTTGCTGGGCTCTCTGAGAGGGGCAGAGGAATTGAACCTGGCTCGCCCTGGCCGGCTGCGCGCCAGACAAACACCCTGCTGCTGTGCTATTGCTCCAGCCCTTATGGAAATTATGTGGAGCTTAAAAAGAAATAGCAAGGAAACTAACTGCTTAGGAAGTTAAGAAGGAAGTATGTAGTACAATAATTAATGACACGGCTGGAAAAGCAGTATTGGATCAGCTTAGAGAAGATGCTGAATGCCTACAGTTTATTTGGGAAGCACTAGAGTACAACTAAAAATGTCTGGGCAGAGATAATGGGATGAAATAGTTTTAATATAAAAGCTTGCTTAAGATTTATTTGGCAACTATATTAGAAAAAATTTGTTTGGGAATGACTTGAAGCAAGAAAATCAGTTTGGAGACCTGAGCCCTGACAATTGAAGTGAGATATGAGGAATACAGAGTTTTGAAAGTAACAAGGAAGTAAGATCATATGTAGGGGAAAGGGAGAAATGTTAAAAATAATTTGAATTTCAAGCACAAGTTACTAGGAAAATAGAAATGGTATTAAAAGAAATCAGGAAGTCAGAAAAAGGAACAGTTTGTGTGAGACAGGAGGATGACTTCACTTCACTACCTACCAGACACTTAAATGGCCCTTCAAATAAGGAACAACTTAATTTTATAGCATTTACAGGAGCTAGAAGTTAACTTTTTTTTAGAAAATTGTGGTTAAGGCAAACTGGCTTTACTGTATCTTTGTGAAATGGGAAATGAGAAATGCAGTTGGTATTTTAGTTCTCTGTAGAGTTTTTCTCAGGATAAGTCTGAGATCTTTATTCATTTTAACAATGGTAGCTCATACGTATTTATTGAGTGATATGAATATGCTAGTTATTATGGTAAGTTTTATGCCAATTAATCTTCACAATAACTCTTAGATATTGTATCTGGAATTTCATAAGAGAAAATACAGTGCAAAGAGGTTAAGTAACTATCCCCAGATCAGATCAGAAGTGATAGAACGACATTTGAAAACAAGTTTCATTTGTTTTCAAAGACCTTGTATTTTCTACCCTATGCTCTATTTGCTCGAGCGGGCCCAGTAACGTCTCCATTGGAGACCTTGTTGTTACTGTGTCTGGCATATCGAATACTCTCAGTAGCTTGCCGGGGCTCTCCGGGGCTGGAGCAATAGCACAGCAGGTAGGGCGTTTGCCTTGCGCGCGGCCGACCCAAGTTTGATTCCCAGCATCCCATATGGTCCCCTGAGCACTGCTAGGGGTAATTCCTGAGTGCAGAGCTAGGAGTAACCCCTGTGCATCACTGGGTGTGACCCCAAAAGAAAAAACAACAAGAAAAAAAAAACAGCTGTCTTGTCTCCCTATGCTCTATAAAGATGAAAAAAAGTTTCCTTTGGGAATAAAGTATTATTGGCATTTACTACATGAAAGCATCCAGACATTCATTGATTGCCTCCTTAAGAGGTCTATCTAGGAATGTGGAGAGATAGTAGAGGAGTTAGGCTGTGGCCTTGCATTCAGCTGACCTGGCTGAGCCTGCTAGGACTGATTCCTGAGCACAGAGCCAAAAGTAATCCCCAAGAACCGCCAGCAAAACCCTAACACCACACACACACACACACACACACACACACACACACACACACACTCACACACACACAAACACACACAATCTATTTGGATAAGGCTTGTGTTCAGAGGCTCTGTTCCTTGGGACAACTTAGATTTCCTATCGGTATGACAAATCCTGTCTCTTATTTTAGACCAAGAGATATTAAATCATAAAATTAGCTTTAAAGGATACAGCTTAAGATGAGCAGATAAAATACCTGACAAAAAGCTATAAAAAGCTATAAAAAGACACACACTATTTATAAGCTAGATAAGATCTTCTGGAATCAATTGAGATCAACAGCAGAGAATGCCTTTGGTTGGAAATCTGAGCATCCAAGTGTAAGGTCTTCCTTTACAGAAGGAAAGAGGAACTGAAGAATCCTGGAGATAAAAAATACAGCCAGGTGCTCTTGCAATTCAGGAAAAAGCAGAAATCCAAGAAACTACTACCATGTTATGTTCTTTACCTTGATATCTGGTAAGTACTCAAGAAATTCAATTTTCCCTCTTCTCCTTTGCATTTTATGAAATCTCTATCCTTTTCTTTTCACTTAATGTATTAAAAAGAAAATCTGGAAAATTTTGGTGGCGGTGAAGATGCAAAAACTGTGTACATCAATACCATGACATATTGTAGCTATGTTACTTAAACCTCAATAAAAAATTTTAAATTAAAGAAAAAATTCTGGAGGAATAAACTTTTTATTCTCATTGTTTTGGTACATAGAGTCCTTCTATTTTTTGAAGCTAAGAATGACTAGTTCATGGTACATCTCAGTTCTATCTGGAATGTCCTGGATTTGTAGGACTTGTAGAAACATCATATATTCCTATGACCACTGAACTGTAATGATTAGAAAAAGGTTTTTTTTTTTCTACAGTGAAGTCTTTCTTCTCAGAGACCAAATGGGAACATGTAATCACATAAGCTAAGAACCATGACCTTTGTCATGGAATATCACGGCATTTCTGGGCAGCAACTAAGAACACTGTATCTCCTTATTGCCAGTGATGAGTAAATGACAGCTTATATCATAGAGATATACCAGTGGTTTAACTTTACAGTTATCAAAGAAATGAATTTCCAGAGCCGATGAGATTTTCATCAGTCAAAAAAAGGTTTTAAGTCATACTTGGCAGTTTTCTGTTAGGCCTGGCATGGGCAGAGCTAAGGATTAAAACATGGGACTTTTTAAATCAGGCATGTGCTATCTTTGATCTATGTCTCCAACACCAAGACAAAAAAAAAAAAGAGGTTTGAACGTGTATCAGGTAAAAGGAAAAAGCAAAATTTTTGTATGCACTAAAGTCACTAGAGGGAGATCTGTTTGCTGAGAGCAGGAAGGAAAGCTGGATGGGACCACAGTTTACTGGCTCTTCTCTGGGATGTTCCCCAGGAATACATTTTAACTCTAAACTGTTTAAGGGATGTTTGGTTTTTAAGAAAGGAAAAGTTTGTTTTGCAGGTTAAAAGCTTGTTTTCCACATTTTTTTGCCCAGTGGCGAACACCTGTATGTACTTGTGTTTTTATTTCAGTTTCCTTCATTTCGTGAAAATGAAAGCGATGTCAACAGACAGGATGACTGATGAACACAGAAGCCCAGACCTCACCTTCTCTAAAGGGGAGTAGTGTCACTCTCCCCAAAAAGTACAGCTGAGTAGTTCTTTCTTCAACGCTAAAAAGAATCCCAAAAATTAGAAATAATTTAGTAAGATAATTTCTTACTTATCCCCATAAGAAAATAAAAATCTAATGTTCTAACCTTCATGAGGGAATTAAATATGACTTTCTAATCTCCATGTAAATTCAGGATGGTGGAGCCAGAATGCTAGTACAGAGAGTAGAGCACTTACCTTGCATACAGCAGATCTGGGATTGATTCCCAGCATCCCACAGAGTCCACCTAGCATTGCCAAGAATGATCCCCGAGCTCTGAGTCAGGTGTAAACCTTGAGTACTGTTGATTGTGCCTCCACTCCCCCCAAAATTCAGGATGGAATTCTGGGTAAGCCATAATATCCTTAAACAAGTTTAAATGGGCCTGGAGTGGGCTCATATCTATCCAGCATATCAACTATCTATTGCCTGTTTATTCATTCAACAAAATGTAGGAATTATCGACCATTTGTCAGGCACGAAGGGTATAATATTTATAAGACAGATAAGATAGCTGACCTCATGGGACTTGTCTCTGGGAAGAAATGGGGATTAAGTAAATAAATACATTCACTTTTTTTAAAAAAAGATTTTATTATTGAGGGGCCGGAGTGATAGCACAGTGGGTAGGGTGTTTGCCTTGCATGTGGCCAACTTGGGTTCAATCCTTGCCATCCCATATGGTCCCCCAAGCCTGCCAGGAGTGATTCCTGAGTGCAGAGCCAAGAATAACCCCTGAGCATCGCTGAGGTGTGACCCAAAAAAGCAAAAAAAAATTATTATTGAATCATACTGAGATAGATCTTGTACAAAGCTGTTTCAGTCATACAGTGTTCAAACACCCATCCCTCCACCAGTGTACGTTTCCCAGCACAGTGTCCCTAATTTCCTTCCCATCACTTCTCCACCACCCAGCCTGTCTCCTTGGCAGGCCCTTTCTTCTCTCTCTCTCTCTCTCTCTCTCCCTCCCTCCCCCCTCCATCTCCCTCTCTTCTCCCTTACTCTCTCTCTCTCTCTCTCTCTCTCTCTTTCTCTCTCTCTCTTTCTCTCTCTCTCATTTTGGGCATTGTGGTTTGCAATTCAGATACTGAATGATTATCCAGTATATCTCTTTACCTACTTTTTACAATCAGTTTTTGTCCAGCATGATTATTTACAGCTATTATTGTCATCCTGGTCCCTTTTCTATCTTACCTATCCTCTGCTCCACATGCACTTATGGTTGATTCCAACCAATGGGAATTAACGAAATAAAAGCATTCACTTTGACTTGGAAGACAATTAACAAATTTCTTCTGGGACTTTGTGCAAGGCATCAGCGACATGAAAGTAGCTGTCTCTGCAAAGTAGAAGATTCTACCTGGCTATAAATGTATTACATAGTAAAACATTTTAGTTGACATCCTTAATATTAATAATGCCATTTCTTTTGCCTCCTAATGTGATTCAACTCAACTCCCCTTTCCACTCACATCACCATCTCAATCCATTTGTACCAATTACATATTATTGTCATCTCTTACCACTGAAAGCTAATGGAAGGAGAATTAATGTTTTCAGTTTCATTCCACAGAATGAAATTCCTCTGCTCTACTGAATCCCAAATGACATAAAACAGTCTTACTCGCTCCTGTTTCAAGCAGAGAGATGCATTATCTTTTATCTGAGGGTTGATGGAACCATGGATCTGAAACTCCCATTTTAGAATACAGCAAAGTGAAGAAAGACCTTTGTCCTATAGCTTAATATATCCAGGGCTTGTCCTTAGGTGTTAAAAGATTTGGAATTGGAAAAAAAAAAACAATTTCATAACATTTATGGTTTAGGTCTCTTTACAGCTTTAACTAGAGCCAGGGAAAGCTTATCACTTTGCCTTCAAAAATGCCAGAGGAACTAATTCTGAATCATCCAACACATATAATAAAACTTAGACTCAAGTATTTACCAGAAGCTTTCAGAGTCTCCCAAGTTTGAAATTAAGTATTCTTAAATAGTTCTTTTGATGAATTTTCCAGGGAACACTTTTTGAAAAATAGACAAGATCAATAAAGAAAAGAGATATATGCAGGTCATGCTGGTAAATTGACTTTCTTGAGGGGAAAATGTTCTAGTTTGAAGTTTTTGTTGACTTCTTTATTATAAAAGCTCCTCCCCAATAACCAATTTTAAGTTACCAATTTGAATCACTGAATATACAGTTAGGAAAAAATCTGTATAGTTGTTTCTTATGACATTTTATGAATCAGTTTCAGTACTTAGTGGCTATTACCTGAAAGAAAAATAAATAATTATTTCTGTTAAAGATTGAAAAAACTAATGGTGTAGTTCCTAGAAAATAGTTTTGGAAATTATATTTACAATTGTAATACTTTATACAACTAAAGATGCCTTTTAAACATACTTTCTATGCTACATACTTTGATGTGGTTTACATTTAAACATGGCAATGAACTTTCCCAATTAGATGTATATGAAAAATATGCACTGTTAACAATTCAATGATATTTAAAAGTAGTTTGTCAATGATACTTGTTGGAGCAGATGAGGTAGCTGTCTAACCCTCTCCTTGATGGTCCACCAGATGGCAGACATTTCACAATAATCTTACAAATGAGGAAAATCACCTTTTAAGCAATACTGAACAATTTTTCAGTGATGCTGCTGAAGATGCTGAAGAAAATAATAAGTATATTTGATCAAGCAGAAACAAATGTGGGAAATTATTTACAACTCATACTCATATTTTTTTCTATTTGCTTATACTTTTTTTTTTGATATTCCAGCAGGCTCTATCTGCCCTTTCCTGTTATTTTCATTCATGTAAGCATCTGAACTTGAAAAAGGATAATCTCCCCCTTCAATACCATTTTTTCATGTTCTATTTTTCAAGCTACCTATGCAAGATGAGTGGAAATATTCCTTGATTTTTTTAATGATCCACTTCTAACCCATTATGGAATTCTAGTGAATTGTTACTTAATATTGTTTACATGTTAATTACATTCAAGGTCCATATCATGAATTCTTACCTATATACTTAATAATCTGATATACTTAATCTGATATACTGATGTAGTTAATAATCTCATAACTCATTTTCCTTGTTATGTTCTTCACATAGCAGAAACAACACTGTTTTAAATATATAGTTGGAATAGGGGCTGGAGAGATAGCACAGCGAGTAGGGTGTTTGCCCAGCATGTGGAAGACCCATGTTTGATTCCCATGAGCATTACTAGGAGTGATCCCTGAGCACAGAGCCAGAAGCAAGCCCTGAGCAGCACTAAGTGTGCACTCCAAAACATATATATATATATCGACCCGCATGGCAAAGCCTGGCAAGCTACCTGTGGCATATTCAATATGCCAAAAATAGTAACAAGTCTCACAATTCCTGGTTACTCACGTTACTGGTGCCTACCTGAGCAAATCGATGAACAGTGGGAGAACAGTGCTACAGTGCATATATATATATATATGTATATGTATATGTATATGTATATATGTGTGTATATATATTTATATATATGCTATTCTCTTGTTTAAATCCTCCATGGCAACCCTTTTCCCTTTTCTCTCAAAATTGATGAATTTTTCCCTTTCAAACTAAGTTTCCAATGGAGACGTTACTGGGCCCACTCGAGCAAATCGACGATCAACAGGAGGGCCTTTACCTTTACCTTACCTAAACTAAGTTTCTATTAGTGGAAACCATCTCAGAATGAACTAATAAATATGTGCAATAAAGGACAGTATCTCACTAGATGTAGCTGCCTGGCTCTGCAATGTTAGTGCTGATTTTCTCACCAGAAAGTAAGTTGTTACTTCAGTGTCCCCCAGGGTGATGAGCTCAGTGCCATCTATTGCAAGAAAACTACCACATGATTACCTTAAGGATGTTAAAAGGGATAACTCAGCATCTTATTTTGAAGGCTATAGAGGTCTTTGCGGGAAACTGTAAAGAGAATTTTCTAATGGTCTCCCATGCAAAGAGTATAACATTAAGTGCTTCTGATTAGGCAACGCTGGGGTAAAACACTCTCAGTTCTTTGGGAAGAAATCGTCTCAACTCAATAGTGAAAAACAATTTTATTTTTAGTGAAGTAAAAATAGTTTTATTTAGAAAATAGGAGAAGAAAGAGGGAGAGGCTGAGAACAAGTGAGAGAGAGAGAGAGAGAGAGAGAGAGAGAGAGAGAGAGAGAAGAGAGAGAGAGAGAGAACAGGAAGAAAAATCCACACCATACACTGGGATGCAGCAGCTCCAGCATGGAATGTGCCTGATCTTTGTCATCATCTCTCAAGCTTTTGGGCGCTCACAGGTCTTGGCTAAGCCCAGTCTTGTATGTGACTGTAGTTCAGGCTATTGTTGGGCCGAAGTCATCTTGAGGCTTCCTCTTCCATGGTATGTTGGCTTCGCAGAGCAGGGATGGAGGTGCAGGGGTTTTTCACTAGCACCTGCACACACACCTTCTTATGTGGCCTGCATTTGCTCACAGCTGACTAGTATGAGAGCAGAAAGGTCTAGCTATCTCACCCCAACCAGGGACAGTTCCAAAAGGGCCTTTCTGACACTGGAATCACCTGTGGCATCCATCAAAGGGCAGTATCACATCTTCTTCATCAGTGCACACTGCTTCCTTCCCTTCTCATCTATAAACACGTATACCAAGACATCATTTAGTGAACTAACTGTCTTAGAGTCAGTTCCTGGGGAACCCAGCTTGCAATAAGACAGGGGAAGAGTACATCCTTTAGGGAAGGTTAACTAGTGGGAGCTAAATGGGCCGTAACCACAAAAGACCAGTCAATGTTGATGTCAGAATTTCTACTTGGATGCACTGGCAACAGCGTTCTCCAATATAAACATCCGTGTATGTGAGGGTGTTGGGGATGAGGAATATTAACCTAGTGAAATTATTTTGAATTTATTTGCATGTAAGTATATGGTGACTTCAGATGTATATTTGTGGAGTTGATCTTGGTCCCCAATTAAGAGGCAACTGTGAGAATAACAGTTCTTGATGGATACAGACACATCCTCCTTACCAACACTGCCCCCAGCAACTGCTCTTAAGACAGTCATTAGGGTAAGAAGAATTGTGACACTTTTTAAAGAGTCTTGTAATGAATGGAAGCACTGGACACTGTTATTGTTGCTTTGTGGAGGAAAATGAGCAAGGGAATAAATAATCAGGGACAGAACCAGAGACTGCAGTGGCAGGCCTGAAGGAGGACACAGGAATTTAGTTGTGTTGCCCTATAGGATCATTTGATTGTGATTGTTAAGCTTATTGGAAACTGTTTAGGAATCAGAGAAAATCAACACTTCAAAAACCATGATCTCCCAATTATTATCATGTCTATGTCTTTGTTTCCTTTACAATTTTGTTGTCACTCTTTGCTCTTTTCTTCCTTCCTTCCCTCTTCCTTCCTTCTTTCCCTCCTTCCTCCATCTCTACCCCTCTCTCTCCTTTCCTTCCTTCTCTCCCTCCTTTCTCCACCCCTCCCTCTCTTCTTCCCTCCTTCTCTTCTTCCATCCTTCCTTTTCTTGCTCAGGGCTTGTTCCTGACTCTATGCTCAGAGATCACTCCTGGTGGGGATTAGGGGACCATATGTGATACTGAGAATTGAATCACGGTTGACCATGTGGAAGACAAAGGCTTTAGCCCCTGTACTATTTTTCTGGCACCAAGTGTCACCTTTAAAAAGAAGTTGCTGGTTAAAGAAACTATGGTACATCTACACAATGGAGTACTATGCAGCTTCTAGGAAAAATGAAGTCATGAAATTTGCTTATAAATGGATGGACATGGAGAGTATCATGCTGAGTGAAATGAGTCAGAAGGAGAGGGACAGATATAGAATGACTGCACTCATTTTTGGGATATTAAAAAAATACATAATATGAGAACAGTGCCCAAGAACAGTTTAAACAAGGGCCCGGAGGATTAATTCATGGTTGGAAGCCTATCCAAATGTTTGGAATGAAGACAGTTGGGATAGAGAAGGGACCACCATAATAAAGATAATTGGAAATGATCACTCTGGATAAGAACTGCTTGCTGGAAACAGGTAAAGGAACAAACATGATAACCTCTCAGTACCTGTATTGCAAACCACAATTCCCCAAGGTGTATTCGGTGAATATCCTTTCCCATTCTGTAGACTGTCTTTGTATTTTGGTCACTGTTTCTTTGGAGGGGCAGAAGCTTCTTAGTTTAAGATAGTCCCATTTATCTATCTCTGTTTTCACTTGCTCGGCCAGTGGCGTGGCATCTTTGAAGATACCATTAGCTTCAATGTCATGGAGGGTTTTGCCAACTTTATCTTCAATGTACCTTGGAGGGGGGCAGAAAGAAAGAGAGTTAGAGAGAGAGAGAGAGAAAGAGAGAGAGAGAGAGAAAGAGAGACAGAGACAGAGACAGAGACAGAGAGATAGAAAGAAAGAAGGAAAGTGCCTGCCATAGAGACAGGCTAGGGGGATGGTGGCAGGAGGAATATTGGGGACATTGGTGGTGGGAAATACCCACTGGTGAAGAGATGGGTATTGGAACACTGTGTGACTGAAATCAGATCATTATTAGCTTTGTAACTCTGTATCTTACCGTGATTCATTACCAAAAAAAAAAAAAGAGAGATGAAGTCACCTTGATTGTTGTTTACTCCACTGAAACTAGCACTAGCCTTTTTTTCATTTTCTTCCTCTATACACATCTGACAAGGGGTTGATATCCAGGATATACAAAATACTGGTTAAACTCCACAAGAAGAAAACATCCAACCCCATCCAAAAATGGGGCAATGAAATGAACAGAAACTTTCTCAAAGAAGAAATCCGAATGGCAAAAAAGCACATGAGAAAATGCTCTACATCATTAATCATCAGGGAGATGCAGATCAAAACCACAATGAGATACCATCTCACACCTCAGAGACTAGCCCACATTCAAAAGAACAAAAGCAACCGATGCTGGCGTGGATGTGGCGAGAAAGGGACACTCCTTCACTGTTGGTGGGAATGTCCACTGGTTCAGCCCTTCTGGAAAACAGTATGGACGATTCTCAAAAAATTAGAAATTGAGCTCCCATTTGACCCAGCAATACCACTCCTGGGAATATATCCCAGAGAGGCAAAAATGTATAGTCGAAGTGACATCTGCACTTGTTTGTTCATTGCAGCACTCTTTACAATAGCCAGAAACTGGAAGAAAACTGAGTGCCCAAGAACAGATGACTGGTTAAAGAAACTTTGGTACATCTACACAATGGAGTACTATGTAGCTCTTAGAAAAGATGAAGTCATGAAATTTACATACAAGTGGTACAATGTGGAAAGTATCATGCTAAGGGAAATGAGTCAGAAAGAGAGGGATAGACATAGAAAGATTGCATTCATCTGGGGGATATAAAGTAACAAAGTATGAGATTAATACCCAAGAATAGCTGAGATCAGCACCAGGAGGATTACTCCATAACTTAGAGGCCAGCCGGGTATCCTAGAGGAAAGGGCAGTTCAGATAGAGAAGGGAGCACCAAATAAAGGATGTTTGGAGGATCCTCCCAGGAGGGGAGATGCATGTCGAAAGTAGACTATGGACTGAACATGTTTGCCACTCAATGCCTCTTTTGCAGACCACAACACCCAAAAGGAGAGAGAGAACACAGGGGATTGCCCTGCCACAGAGACAGGGGGGATGGGGGGATGGGGGTGGGAGGGATATTATCCATGGTGGTGGAAAATGGGCACTGGTGGAGGGGTGGGTATCTGATCATTGTATAATTGAAACCAAAACACAAAAAATTGTAAATCTACAACTTTAAAAAAAAATAAAATACAATAAAGGGAAAAAAAAAGTGGATTCTATGAGAAAATAGGGGAAAAGTATGTCTGGTAAAAACCAAACAATAATTCTCAAATGTAAGTAAATTGAGAAAATACTTCTTTATTTTGGGCTCGCCTCATAAAAAAAGATAAGGCTTCTCAGTGTTATTAGCTTGAAGCTTGAAAACACCCTTGTAATTTTTTAGCAAGGAGTTCTTATGGGTCAGAGTTACACATTAGCAAATGAAGCTGCTTTTTCCAAAGCAGTTGAGATGGAACAGTAATTTACCTGAGTGCGCTGTTAATGCTGCCCTGAAAACACAGGCACAAAATAAGCAGTGTGAAAGCCTGAAGTGTACTGATACCCAGTACATTATATTTCCAGCATAAGAGAAGACTGTACGGCTTTTGTGAAGCTTTTCTTCCCCACGAAACACAGACTTTTGACCTGTAGAGGATCTGTGCCTGGTGACATGTTTGGGAGCCCCAGGTGGGAATGAGTCCTTCGTTTGGGGAAAAATACCAGGACCTTGAAGACAGGGACCCTGAATATGAGACTCAGGTAAGATAGCTGTACTTTTAAGTACCTGAAAATGGGACTGAGCTTTGTAGGCAAAGAGGTATAGTTACCTTTGTTCTATTTTCCTATCAAAGAGAGTTCCTCCAGACTCTAGCATGCTCTAGAGAATAAGCAAGCTAGACGGAGGCTCCCACTGAATGAGAAGCTAGTGGGCACCCCCTTAAGAGTATAGGAATTTCAGGGACCCTTGAGAGAAGAAACAATGTCAAGGTCCAGTTAATTAAGGGTTACTGCCACTACTAGGAGCTGCTCCTGACCCTAGCAATCATCAGACAGACAGACAGATAGACAGACAGAAAGACAGACAGACAGAGACGAGCAGCAAGTTGCCAAAAACACTGCTACCAGAGTCCTCCTCTGAAAGCCTGAGACAGAGAGCTCAGGGATTAGAGAATAAAGAATGTCAGGTGCCTCCAAATAAAGGGTGTTTGGAGGACCCTCCCAGGATGGGGAAGCATGCTGAAAGTAGACTATAGACCAAACATGATTGCCACTCAATGCCTCTTTCGCAAACGACAACACCCAAAAGGGGAGAGAGAACAAAAGGGAATGCCCTGCCACAGAGGCAGGGTGGGATGGGGGGATGGAGAGTGGGAGGGATACTGGGACCTGTGGAGGTGGAAAATGGGCACTGGTGAAGGGATGGGTACTTGATCATTGTATAACTGAAACCCAAGAACAAAAAGAAAGAAAATGAGAAAGAAATATTAGGAGAGAACTAAGATTTTATTCTCAGGTTTCTTTGGTGAAATCTGACTTGGAGATATTGATAATGCTTGACTATATTGGGAGAAAATAATCAAATTTCTGAAAACTCAAACTGGACAATTCCTTAGACCTCTTCAAGGTGGTTCTATCCTGTAATATTTTATGTGAATGCTAGGCTGCTTAAATTAAGCTTCTATCAGTGACTATATAGAAATTCAACACATCAACAGGTTTTCCCAGGATTTTTATGCAGTGAGGAGTAAATAAATGGAATATTTTTTGTAAAAGAAAATTCGTTACAATTTTCAACCTTATCTCTTTTCTCAACCACCATCTGCTTCTTCAGAGGAATAATAAACTCAAGTTAATTAGATTGGGTTAAAAAAAAAAAAAGAATGTCAGGTGCCTCCCCCATGACTGGTCTCTTTTGGTTTCTTCAACTACTAGACCCAGAAACTTCTGGAAAGGGCCAAGTTGCTCCATAAAGAGAGTGGGAGAGCTCTGAGAAGAGACAATTCGCAGAACTAGCTTGTGTTTGCCCTCTGGCTTCGGAGGCAGTCTGTTGTTATGTGAATGCGGCCAATAAAAAAGACAGAGAGATGGGGGTGGGGGAGTCGGGGAGAGGGCAGAACCCACAAACCTACCATACATGCTCCACAGCCCAGGGCCTGGGACTTGGAGCCTGCAGTGACCTGACCTAGGAACTGCATAGATGTGGTTGCCCGAGATGGGAACATTTGCCTATGACCCAGAGAGGCGTCCAGAGAATATCTGGTGTGCCCCGTCCTCCAGTTTCCCCACACTCTGGGTGTTCGGAGCTCGGCTTTCCAGTCCACACCATGATAGATAGATAGATAGATAGATAGATAGATAGATAGATATAGATATATTCTTTTTTCTAAATGGTGACACTACCTCTCAGGAATAGAGATTCATAGCTGGAGATCTGAAATCTGGATAAGAAATTTCACTAGATTTCTGGACTTGAACAGAGAAGATCTACCTAAGGAAGTAGTAGTAAATGGTGGCTATTATTTTTCCCTGTGAATTAAGGAGGATGGAGACATGGTGGTGGGGAAGTGTGGAGGGACATGACTGACAGTCTGATGGAGGAAGATGTGCAGATTCCCAATAGTGCTCAGTGTCCTGTTCCAGCTGACTAGTTAGTTCCTGCTGCACCTCTCTCTCTAAATTTTGGGGTGGAACTCAATCCTCAAAATTAATTCCTTTTTCCTTCTTCATAGAATTCAGTTGGGCTTCTGGTAGTTGCCACCACCAGAGGTTCTAACAAAGTTGCTTTGCTTTTTTTTTTTTAGTTTGTTTTTATTAAGATGCTATAACTTACAAAGTTGTTCAGTCCTATAGTATCCCAACACTAATCCCACGCCCAGTGTGCCCTTCTCTCCACTAGTGTCCCCAGACTTTCTCCCAACCCCCAGACAGCACCCTTGGCAGGTATATAACAAATTCATTTCATATTGCTTGCTGGGGGGAAAAAAAGCCTTAAAGGACTGACAAATGTGATTATTTGAAAATCACGGTCATGGTCACAGTCCTCCCGTTATTCATCGATTTGCTCAAGCAGGCCCAGTAACATCTCCATCATGAGACTTGTTGTTACTGTGTTTGGCATATCGAATACGCCACGGGGAGCTTGCCAGGCTCTGCTGTGCGGGCGAGATACTCTCGGTAGCTTGCTGGGCTCTCTGAGAGGGGAGGAGGAATCGAACTCCGGGTGGCCATATTGGCCGCTTGCAAGGCAAACACCTTACCCGCTGTGCTATCACTCCAGCGATGTTTGAAAATAAAGCAATAAAAGTCAACTTGTGATGATCACTTGATCATTTGACTTCCCGTTAATCGTCGATTTGCTTGAGCGGGCGCCAGTAACGTCTTCATTTGTCCCTGTCATGTGCTAGTGTAGCCCAACAGCGTCTGTTTGTTCTAGGAACACGAAGAGCCTCAAACCGATCATTCATGATCTTGATGAAGAAGTCTGACCATCTGGTAGGTGGGCGGCCACGCAGTCTTTTGACATCCCGTGGAATCCAGTTGGTAATGGCTCTAGTTCAGCGGTTGTCTCTAAATCTCATTACGTGACCAGCCCATCTGATTTTTGACATCATGGCAAACAAGACAGCGTCCCTGATTCTTGATCGTTGAAGGAGGTCGAAACTCCGGATTCTTTTTCTCATTTGAGTAAAACGTGATACTCCAAGCATAGCTCTTTCAATTCCTCTTTGGGAGACCCGAATAGCGTTCTCATCCTGTTTGCGTAGGGCCCAGGTCTCTGAGGTGTATGTTAATGCAACTTGTAATGACTGATTGCTATATGATTTTGACCTATGTAAATAAAGAAATTCAAATCATTAAATACAACATGATACAATGTCTTTTCTCATTAACTCTGGCACCTAGGCAAACTTGCTTGTCTTCAGTAGAGTTCAGGCTTTTGAGTATCTCTTTTATCTCTACTCCACTGGAAAGTCTCAAGGAACCAGATAGGAAATGTATTTTCCCCTCACAGAGAAGTAAAAGGATGAAGGTGTTGCTCATAGGCTGTTGACTCTTAGGCCAGGTGATGGCTCAGAGGTCTCAAGCGAGAGGCCTGAGTTTCATCCCTGAGCTGCCCACATGGCCCTGGCACCTCTGCTGTCTGGGATCCCTGGCACCACAGCAGTGTCCATAGCAACGACTAAACTCAAGTGTGTGGGCCTCAGCAAGAATCCAACTTACTGTGTGTGAGCCCTCAAGTCCAGAGTGCTTTGCCCAAGTGAGCACTGTGTGAGCACCACAACCAGACCATGCAGAGCACCCCAGGCATAGAGAGCAGCTCAAGTGTTTGACTCCCAGTCTTTGCAACAGCAGTGATGGAGGTTCGGCATGGAGGGAAGAAGAAATTAGAGGGGAGGAGAGAGAGAGAGAGAGAGAGAGAGAGAGAGAGAGAGAGAGAGAGAGAAAGAGAGAGAGAGAGAGAGAGACTTGAATCTAGTGATCTAGTGTGCATTCACAAAGGTACCAGTTTTTCTTTGCTGTTTGATTTGTTGGAGATACTCGGGAACATGTAAGATCCATCGCTGCTTTCTATTATTGTATCTTTGAAAGATGCCTATGCAAAGGAGGCTTTTACAGACAGCCAGATTGGAGGAGAAACTGTGGCTGTGTCCTCTGAAATGTTCCCCCTTGACCTTCGACAGCCTGCAATTGCAGTTAGATATTCTAGTAATTCACTGCCTAGCACTGGTATTAAAATTACCTCTCTACTTTTTAAAAGAAAATAATTAAACGTTTGTGAGGTTTCTTTGTTAAGTCAGAAAAGAGAGTTTAGCCTTTTCCTTTGTGACAAATGAACAACACATTCATGACTCTGGGTTTCTTTTTCTTTCCTTTTGGTTATTTTTAGTTACCATATAGTTTAGGTAGTTACAGTTTATAGTGGTGATATACAAAATTATTTTCCTTACCTACCATCAGAGTGCCACGATCTTCCGCACTGTCCCTGCAAACCAGCACTGGTCAGGCTTTCCTCAACCCTGCTCTTTTGTGTTCCAATACCAAGGGCTTGTTACTGTTTAGTGTGAGTTCACAAAATAAGTGTGTGGGTGATGCTGCTGTGATGCGTGTGCATTTGGTGTCCTAGAGCTCTCTCCCATCCTCCCCTGGCCTCCTCAGCAGAGAGACAGGGAGCCAGAGAGACAGGGAGCACAGACTGATGCTGAAAATGGTCCATTTAATGCAGAGCTGCTAGCATACTTATAGAACATCTGAGTGGGATTGAGGTAAGGACATAGGTGTGACTGATCATTTACATAGCTAAAACATCTGGAAATTTACATAGATAAAACTATGAAATTCTCTTGGGGAGATTAACTCAAGGAGACACTCTGTTTCCCAGGGACATCTACATTGCTTTTATCTTTCCCTCTAGTTGAATATGTTATCAATACTTGCAGTTGTTTGGATAAACACGGTAAGAGACAAAGATCCCAACACTTAGTTCTCTGGGCTCTGAGAGCAAGCAAGGCTTTTACCATAAATTCCAGACCAAGTCCTCAGGCCAGTTCAGCTTGTCCTTCCCCACTGAGATCCTGTCTCTTCATTCATAACAGCTTGCATCAAGACCAGGCATTTCTAGACTGTCCCATTTCAATTCTGGGGTAGCTTTGTCACTTGCCCCAGGTCCATCCTGCTTTTGGAGTGTTAGGAACTACAGCAACTGAAGCGTGAGTCAAGTAATTATGATGGATGCCCAGGAGTAGATATATTTCAGAGTCAATCAACCTCTAAATATTAGGAGCATAGCATTAAGGTCTTTCTATGTTAAACAAAAAACATTGATCTATAGTAAAACATGAAAAGGCTATAGGGGAAATAGAAAAGTAAGTGATTCATTACAAATACAAAATCCAGAATTACCAGAAAGTTTTGGCTTACAAGTAATCAAAATTGACTTGCAGAACTGTGACAATGAGGTGTAAAACACAAAAATAAACTCAGGGGATTAGAGATGCTCACAAGAGCACTATAAACTTCACTGGGAAAAGGGGTAATTCACTGATGAAGCCTAACACACTTCTTAGCAGATAACATATTCACAGTTTAATACTGTCTGTTCTCTTGTTTTGTCCCGATGTATGTGACAGCTGAGTGAGATATCTGATACTTGTCTTTCTCCTTCTGAGTCTCTTCATTTAACATGATACCCTCTGATTCTATATATTTTGCAACAAACTTCACAGTTTGGTTTTTTTTTTCTTTGTGGCTGCATAGTATTCTACTATGTATATCTGTCACAACCTCTTTCTTTCTTCTTTTTCTTTTTTGGCTTTTTGGGTCACACCTGGTGTTGCTCAGGGCTTACTCCTGGCTCTGCACTCAGGAATTACTCCTCGCAGAGCTCAGGGGACCATATGGGATTCCTGGGATCGAATTGGGGTCGGCTGTGATAGTACCTGCAGTACTATCACTCCGGCCCCTCACACAACTTCTTTATCCATCCACTCACTGTTAGATATGATATTTGGATTGTTTTTGTGTCCTATCTATTGTACCAAAAGCTGCAATGAACATACGTGTGCATATATTCTTCTGAATTAAAGGTGAGCTGGAATTTTGTCTCTTTGATAAAACTAGATATCTGCTATATCAATGGTTTCTCAAAAATTCATTTTAGTCTGAAGAAGGGGTTTAATCTTTTTTTTTTTTCCTTATTATACTTACTTAATACTGGGTCATCTACCTATGATATCTCAGACAGAAATGTAAGATTAACAGCGGGAGTGTGAGATAGTACAGGGGTTCAGGCACACGTCTTGCATGTTCCAACCCCAGAAGTACGTGTCCCTCAGCATTGCTGGTATAACCTTGGGAGCCTCTGAACCCAACCAGCTTGACCTTGGTAGCTCCTGGCACTGCAGTGGCCAAGCCGCATGGCAGTCTCGGCCATAGCACTGAGCCACCACTCCTGTTGATCAAGTACTGCCAGAGTGGCTCGCTGAGCACCACGTAGAAGGTTCCCCCCACCACACAAATTAAGATTAATTATGGGAACCCATGTGACAATCCTTCTTTTCACTTTCAGTGCAGTATCCAATAATTTTAATGAGATAATGAAACTTTTAAAGTAAATTTATACTAACTTTTGGGCTACATCAGGGCTCACTCCTTGTTTGTGCTCAGGGATCACGCCTGGGCCAAATGCATTGCTAGGGATCAAACCAGAGTTGGCAGCGTGCAAGACAAACATCTTAACCCCTATACTATCTTTCTATCAATTCAACACATTATTTTAAAATAGGCTTTATGGACTTGCTTGCTTTTTCAAGCCTATTTTCTCTGTTGAACATAGATTTCTTTCTTTTTCTCCTCTCCTTTTCCTTCCAAACTGTGTTTTCTCTTGAACATATCTCTCTCTCTCCCCCTCTCTCTTTCCCTTTACATATCTCTAATTTTCTTTCAATAAAGCTATTTGCTTCAGAAAAATAATAAAATAATATAGATGTTATGATGGATTATTTTTGCCCATCTGTTGGTTAATACTACTATTCTGAGCAAGTTTAGGTAGGCCAAGCTCAGCCATGGGCTAAGTTAAATATATTAGACACATTTTTAAATGGCAAACCTTAATTTTCAACCTATAATGAACCTATAGGACAAGCCAAGAAGCATTTGTATATGTGGGGAAAACTTGGTACATACATTATGTACCAAGACAATCTAATTCACAACATGAATTTTGTAATTTTATGTCAGTTCTCCTGATTTCTTAGTAAGTCAGGTTTTTTTTTTTATTATTTTGTTTGTTTATCGGGTGATGATTTGGACCACACCTGGGAGTGCTCAGGGGCTGTTTGGGGCTGTATGTTAGGAGTGACCCTTGGAAGTCCTGGGTATTGAACCAGGGTCAGCTGAAGTGGCCACATGCAAAGCAATCACCTTACCTCCAGTACCTCCTGTACTATCTGCCCCTGCTTCACTATTTTTTTTCTGGCTTAAGTTTTAGGCTCAGAATGAACTTTATTTAATAGAAACTTCTAGCCCCCTGTATGCCTATATTCTTTCATCTCTCACTCCGTGAACTCTCTATTAAGCAGTTCAGCTTTCTCATGGGCACGTAGGCTCCAGACCAGCAGTTTTCAACTTTTATAACCCTGAAGCCAGAGCTTAAAAGCCATGACTCTAAAAGCAGAAACCTGGGGCTGGAGTGATAGCACAGCGGGTAGGGTGTTTGCCTTGCATGCAGCCAACATGGCCCACCCGGGTTTGATTCCCGGCATCCCATACGGTCCCCCGAGCACCGCCAGGAGTAATTCCTGAGTGCGTGAGCCAGGAATAACCCCTGAGCATCACCGGTGTGAGTCAAAAAGCAATAAATAAATAAATAAATAAAAGCACAAACCCAGAGACCCACCACACTCCGCTTCTGCATCACTGGTGACAAGCAAGAACTGTCTGCCTGTATCTGCCATCCCGTGGCTCTCTGCTTCTCTGCTGGTACTAGGGTAATGGCAGCATCACTGGCCCGGAAGAAGGTCAAGTCTTTTAGAGAATCCCATTTATGAGGCCACGCCTAACTACCCTCAGAAAGTGGGAAGGTGCATTTCTTGACCCGGTTTTGACCACAACACCACATATTGTCCCCCGAGTCCCACCAGGTGGGATTCCTAAGTGCAGAACCAGGAAAAAGCCCTGAGCACTGCTGCATGTGCCCCCCAAATCAATACAAAAACCATTACTCTAAACTATTCTTTTCATTTTTTCCCCTTTTTTGTTACAGACTTACTTTCTTTAAGTTCTCTCTTCCATTCCCTTCATTACTGTTGTTGATATGAATAGGAGTCACATTTTTTTTTTATGTAGGAGTACTGCTATTTATTCAGTCACTGATTAGCTGATTGAATTGGGCATGAACTACACTTTACTTTTTTTTTCATTTTTTATAAGAGCGATAGCACAGCGGGTAGGGCGTTCGCCTTACAAGCGGCCAACATGGCCGACCCGAGTTCGATTCCTCCGCCCCTCTCGGAGAGCCCGGCAAGCTACCGAGAGTATTCGATATGCTAGACACAGTAACAACAAAGTCTCCAATGGAGACGTTACTGGGCCCGCTCGAGCAAATCGACGATCAACAGGAGGGCCTTTACCTTTACCTTTACCTTATTTGTTTAATCACCATGAGAGCAGTTACAAAGCTTTCGGGTTTAAGTCTTGGTCATACAATGAAACACCTGTACCTTCACCAGTGCCCATTCTCCACCCCAAAATCCCCAGTATACCCCCATCCCACAACCTCCCCCTACCTGTGGGGCAGATGATTTCCACATTACTCTCTCTCTACTTTGATTACAATCAATGTTTTGACACCAGACCCACCATTATTATTTGGGATTTTACCCCAAAACTCAGATCTGCTGAAAAGGCAGCAGTAGACAATTTGTTTTCTGTTGCTAGTTATGAATAACACATGATGTCATGTGGCTGCAGTAGTGGCCGTGCAATTTTGAAATTCCAAAATTTTAACAATTAAATCTGGAGGGATTTCTGCCAAAACCTGCGGGGTTCCGAGATTTGTTCCTGAGTCTCTTGGATCATGGCCATTAAGCATCTTGATCAGGAGCCAGAGAGGCCGTTCGTGGGCAGTGACTCAGGGTCTCTTTGGGGTAGGGAGGAAAGGGCTGGCTCCACCCTCATCCCGTGAGGCCCAAAATGTCTCGTCCCTGTAGGCCCAAACCTGACTGTCCAGTGGCCTCTGGAGGATGATGGCCACAGGGCCACCAGGGGGGGAACAGGCCAAGGCACGAAACCTATTCCCACCTGGAGTGGCCCAGCACCAGTAACCTACTGCAGGGACTGGATGCATTTCTGCCAAAAGCCGCTGGGTTCCGCAATTTGTTTCTGAGTCTTTGGGATCATGGCCATTAAGCAGCTTGATCAGGAGCCAGAGAGGCCGTTCATTGGTGGCAACTTGGGGTCTCGTGGGGTGGGGGGGAAAGGCCCAGCTCCCGTGAGGCCCCGCGTGTCTCGTCACTGCAGGCCCAAACCTGAGTGTCCAATGGCCTCTGGAGGGAGGCGGCCACTGAGCCTCCAAGGGGGAACAGGCGGAGGGAGAGCACCCTACCCCCCTGGACAAGCCCGGCAACAGTAACCTACTGCGCAGTCCGGAGGCCTTTCTGCCAAAAGCAGCTGGGTTTCAAGATTTGTTTCTGAGTCTCTGGGATCATGGCCATTAAGCAGCTTGATCAGGAGCCAGAGAGGCTGTTTGTGGGCAGCGACTCAGGATCTTGTTGGGATGGGGAGGAAAAGGCTGGCTCCACCTGCATCCCGTGAGGCCCCACGTGTCTCGTCACTGCAGGCCCAAACCTGACCAGTGACCTCTGGAGGATGGAGGCTACTGGGCCGCTAGGGGGAACAGGCCAAGGCACGTAACCTATTCCCACCTGGGGTGGCCCAGTGCCAGTAACCTACTGCAGGGACCGGATGCATTTCTGCCAAAAGCCATTGGGTTTCGAGATTTGTTTCTGAGTCCCTGGGATCATGGCCATTAAGCAGTTCGATCAGGAACCAAAGAGGCCATGCCTCCAATTATATAGCCGAGCCAAAGGTGGTTTGTGGGTGTGTCTCCCACATACCTAAGTTTTGGCTGTTTACTCTCTTGGTAAACTTTGTCCCAAGTTTTTGGGATCTGGCCAAAGACACAGCAGCAATTTTGGGGTATCTGGAAGTCTGAAGGGGCCATCAGGCTGCTGATGCACTCGCCTCACAGGTGCAGATTGACCTACTACGGCACCATACCCCCATCACATGCTTTTAAAAAAAAAATACAAACATTAACAGGTCACTTGGCATGTACCCTGGACACCTAAAAGTGGCAGTTTAGGTACCAGCATGCTTCCAGCTGATAAGAGCACACTGACCTGGTCGTTTCACTCCCGCTGCTTGAAAGAAAACTCAGAGCTGGTCTGGAGAGATCCTACAGCGGGTAGGGAGCTTGCCTTGCAAGCGGCATACCTGGAATTGATCCCCTGAAACCCATATGATTCCCTGAGCCACACCAGGAGCAAGCCCTGAACACTGCTGGGTGTGAAGGGAGGAAGGAAGGAAAGAAGCAAGGAAGGAAGGAAGGAAGGAAGGAAGGAAGGAAGGAAGGGAGAAGCTTTGGCTAAAGATGAGATGAGTGGACTGGAACTCATGCTTTGCATGTAGGAGACTCAGGTTTGATCCCGGGCACCACATGATCCTCCTGAGCACCACACTAGGAGTATCTACTGAGCACTGCCAAGTGTGTCCCCAAAACAAAACAAAACAAAACAAAAACAAGCAAAAGATGCAGAAGTCTAATAGCCAATTTATACATTTTCAGAGGATAGAAGACTAAGAAGATATGGGATGAAATTGAAAAGCACAAAACTACAGACTGGGTGATGATTGAAAGTTCCGTATTGAATTGATCTAGATTTTAATCCCAAGTCCCACTGGTTGTATTACTCTTAGAAATGCTGCTGACCTCTCACAGACTCTGTTTCTTTATCCAGAAAATTCTGCCTACCACTGTGAAGACTGAATAACATGTTCCTAAAGTATTCGTGGCAGTAACTGCACAAACTAAGTGCTCAGTAAATGGTATTATTATTAATATTATCATCTCCATAGAAACAGCGTTTGAAGATGGCTTTTTTTCTGTTTCCAAGCAATTCATTTTGAGTTTGTGAACTTATTTTTTGTTATTGCTGATTTGCCTTTGTAAAAGCTAACAGCTCTTAAGAGACCTGCAATAATTTATTTGTAACTTTAAGCCCACTTCCAGCAGAAGGAGGTAGCAAAACAGAAATATGATTCAAAGACCATCTCAATGAAATAGATCATCACATCAGTAGATGTGAACACAAACTAAACCGTGAACTGATGAGCCAGTGGCCTGTTCGCCTCCTCATAGGTTACCATGACCTTCCTTTGCTATTGCACATCGTGGGAGGGCCTGAGTCATTTCGTTTCCATATAAGAGTTTTACAAAATTCAACTGGTGTCCTGAAATCTTCCCAACGTTTATGTGCTTTTCCAAAGACATGTAAGTTCCAAGTGTCTTGTCCAAAATTCAGAGTGAATTGATGAATTGAGCTGGATCCAGTTCCTGCTAAATCCCTAATCCTCACTGTGAAGGCATTTGGAGCAGGGGCCTCTGCAAGGTAATCAAATGAGGTCAGAAGGTGGGACTTGCATGATGGGTCTCAAGGTCTTATAAGATCAAAGAGCTCCAGCTTCACCCCTCACCACAGGAGAACAGAGCAAATATGTGACTGTCTCTAAATCTCTTACAAGACTCTGAATCCACCAGCACCTTGCTCTTGGACTTCCCAGCCTCAAAAGAGGTGAGATTATAACAGTGCATTGTTTAAGCCACTGAGGCAAAGTTATTTTAATTATCTGACTTGACTAAAACAATATAGAAACAGAAACCTGGTTTTAGAAATTCATTCTCCCCATAGAAAAGTTGATTTAAATAATTCATTTCTGAGGTGAGGCCACTAAGAGACTTAAAACATGTTGTTGAAATATCAAATATTTATAAGCAAAAACACATTTAAAAACATTGTTATGATAGTGGTTTTTATTTTACTTTTTGTGGGTTCGGTGGGCCACACCTAGTTGTGCTGGAGGGTGGTTCCCAGTGGTGCCTGGGGGACCATGTGGTGCCCATGACCAAACCCAGGCCTTTTGCATGCATAGCACGTGCTTAGCCCAACACTGGCCCCAATACTAACTTTTAGACAAAACAGAAATGTAAGTATTGTTCTGTGATGTAGGAGCCCAGGATTCATTGCTCTGCTCTGTGCTCTCTGCCTATGAATCTGACTAAATTATTGTTTATCTCTCTTCCCCTCAATCTCTTTATTTATAAAAAAGAAAGAGTAGGAATGATGGTAATAAAATTAAGTTTGTTTTCTCGATTTGCTCGAGCGGGCCCAGTAACGTCTCTTCCAATGCTGATACTCATTAAGAGGAATAAAATGAGCTATTTAGAGAAGAAATTCTGTCTATGTTGAAACTAAAAAAGTTACTTTAAGGTAGCACTGTCCTCCCCTTGTTCATCGATTTGCTATAGCGGGCACCAGTAACGTCTCACAAAAAATTGTGAGACTTGTTATTACTGTTTTTGGCATATTGAATATTTGCCATGTGGGTGAGATACTCTTGGTTGCTTGCCCAGATCTCCGCGAGGGCTGGAGGAATCGAACCTGGGTTTGGCCCTATAGCCTGCGTGCAAAGCAAATGCCTTACTCGCTGTGTTATCGCTCCAGCCCAACTTTAAGGTACAAACTCTAAATGATGAGATCCACAAAGAACATCCCTTGGAGTAAGCTGGATTTTGCTGCAAGTACCTCTTGTTTTGTTGGGGTTAGAAGAATGAGAACTCCCATGGATGGGTAGCTCTGCTGAAGGAGACCAACCTACCCTCTTGGAGTCATTCCTCTACCTGCTAAATGCTCTGTGTCCTGGTCCCTCAGTAAGGATGAGGACCATGCAATCCACAGTTCAGCCCGCACAATGTATGAACTATATCTCTTAAATTAAGTGTTTTTACCTAAGATAAATCTCCTAAACAATCGCTTCTATAGACGTAAATGATAGCAGTTAATGTTGTATGGGGAAAACGAACATTCTAAAGGTAGGAGAGAAAAGGAAGAAATTGACTAGAAGAAATGAGCGCAGAAAGAGAACTGGGTAAGTTCTCCAGACTGGCCAACAGGTGGCATCAGAGTAGCTTGGATGCCACGGGGAACAAAGGGCGGAAACAAAAGGTCAGGATTAGGCAGTTTGGGAGTGAATGTCTAGGAAGGAAGGAAGTACAAGTTGTGCGTATTTGAAAATGTCTTATTTCGTTTTTATTTCGCTACCTAAATTGTTCATTGCCCACGTAGAGGACACTTCCCAAACAAATTGTACTTAAAGTTTCGGTGCCTTCATTTCTTCCTTATATTGAATAAGTATAGGGAATCTTTCCTATTTCCATGGAATGAATATGATAATGATATACCTAGGTCATGGGATTACTGAGTTAATATCCTTGAGGAGTTATGAGTTTATGTGTGTAAAAGTAACCATGCAAATCACGGAGCAGCAGCTGCTTTATGTTTAGTTTTATGACGCCACAGTGATCCTTGATCACAAGCTCAAGTGATGTCCAGACACTGGTGGGTCCATTGTTGGACAGGATGCCCACAAGCTTGATATTTATAACTCAGCGACTTCCTCACATCAAAATATCCATAGAACAGATTAGCAGGGGAATAATTGCTTACACTAGCAACATGATTTTTTAAAAATGTTTATAACCTTCGAGTTCACTGAAATGGTATCTGTGTATCATTTATGGTTTCTTCATACTTCCTGAGTCATTCCAGAGAGGCATTGTCTGAATACTGCAAAGCAAACCTGTGTTCCTATGTTTCTCCATTGAAAGGATCAGCCCCTACTTTTCTCAGTGGTGCCCGGGTCTACTCAGCTTTATGAGCTCATTTTCATCATTAATGAGAAGACCACTCAAGAAAGAGGATGTCATCAGATTTGATGGCCTCAGCCTGATATTCAGCAGACCAGAGAATAGCTACTAGCAAGCTGCTTTCCCTTCCTATCTTTTGACTCTGCCAGTTTTAAGCTTTAGATCAGTACTTTCTAAGCCCATTTCTTTCTCTGAGACTGTAACTCAGCCTTAAAAACCTCTTACCCAGATACCCAAACTCTGCCACTCTCCCTCAAACACCACACAAGTTTCTGCTTCAAACACTGCAGAACCTTCTGGAACAACAATGGCTCCCCTCTGACAAGCCATGAGTCAGAGGCAGAGACAACCATCCTCTTGGATGTGGACCCAGCCCAAATTAACCCAGAATTCCCTCTCTCCTTTACTTTTAAAATTGCTCCCTACCCTTTCTTCAGTTGGTGGTGCTGCTTTGATGACCAGGAACCTTGCACCTGATGTGGTGCTCAGACATTTTGTAGTGGTGCTCACCAAGCTTTCCATTTTTGTGCTCATATACACCTGCCTGTAGTGCGGTCAAAGATTGCTGTGGGGACTAGGAGTAGAACCACCACAAGTAGTTCCCTCCTAACAAACAAACACAAAAGATTCTTTGAGGCTGGAGAGTTAGCACAAGGGTAAGGCTTTTGCTTTGCATGTGACCAACCCTGGTTCAATCCCTGCTACCTCATATTCATACCTCAGTATCACCAGGGGGCCCTTGGGAGCACTACTCAATTGCCCCAGCAGTAAGTTGTGACCAGGTGTGGGAAATGCTGCCAATTCAACAGCTGAGTAAAACTCAGTGCCTGGGGATTCTGTGGAAGAGTGGTCCCACACAGCCTTCTAGGCATGGACCAAAATTCCAGACTTTCAGAAGGAAGGCAGGTGCTTGGCAGGCACCATATTGCTTATGCAGTTCCCGGCCAATGAGTCACGCTTATCCCTCTGGGAATGGTAAAATCCTCCTGAAATGTAAGTCTCCAGATGGCAGCCAAGGGTCAACCACGTTAGGAGACTGTTTTTAGAACAGTTAGGCCTACTATGTTAGTTCGTTTGTTGGACCAGTCAGAACAGGATTTGTTCATGCAGTTTTATTTTTTTTAATTTTTTAAATTTTTTGCAGAGAGGGGTGGGCTTATTTTTTCTTGATTGTCATTTTATGCTTTATTTTTTCTCTCATTTCTTATTTTTTGTTGTTGTTGTTGTTGTTTTGGAGCCACTTACTCAGGGATTAGTCCTGCCTCTGCACTCAGGAATTACTCTTGCTGTATTTGGGGGACCATATCTGGGGTGTGGGGGTTGAACCTGGGTGTGCCATATGAAGGCAAGCACCTTACTTGCTGTACTAATGGTCTGGTCCCCTGACTGCCACTCTTTAATAATTAAGACAATATCCTGATTACCACAGGGTGATCTGAGTGTGGCCCTGGTGGCTCTATTGGGCCCTGGCATCTCGCGAGGCTCAAGCAGCTTTGGATCCTTGAGCATTGTATCAAGCTATGTGGTGTAGTTCACTGAGCATAGCTCAGCAGAATAGCCTTATCTGACTAAATAGTCATATTTTTATAGCAATGAAGCTAGATTTCCACCTGGCAACAAGTGGAGTCACTTTTATATAAGACTTTGATTCCTGTACATATATCCTAGACTTCATCACCATCAACAGACTTTCTTGTATTGAGTGCCAATCACAATTTAGTGCCTTGCTTTTGGTCCAGGAGTGGCTATCTGGGGAGGACAGAAAGGCATGTGGGATTACCACCAAGTCATGATAATCCACAATACAAAATGGTCATGATGTGAGCTTCTTCTGTTGAGGCCCCATCATGTCCTGATTCTGGATTCCTTTGAAGACTGTAATAATGCTTATCAATATTCTTAGACATTGCTTTCATTTTCTTAATTAATAAGCTCCTTTTGAATCTGTCTTTGTTCCTACTCACCTAAAGATTACTGACTGGACTAGTGATGATGCAAATAAATCCTTGCATATATTATTACTTAGCATTTTTCAAATTGAAGCCAATGTTGTTATCATTTTTGCTAAGTCTTGTGAGAATGAACTAAATCATGTCAAGAGAGATAAACCTGGTTCAAAGAAAGTTCAATGCATTCCACTTATTTTCTAACTCAGTAAATGTTTACTGATAGTAAACAACATGATAATGATAGACAATTAACAAAAATTTTTTTCTTAAAAAAATTTTTTTTCTTTATATCCCAGCACTTAGAGAACTACCAGGCTTGGAGTTTAAGCACAACAAATGTTTCTTTCTGAGAGGTATAGACATAGAAAGATTGCATTCATCTGGGGGATATAAAATAACAAAATATGAGATTAATACCCAAGAATAGCTGAGATCAGCACCAGGAGGATTACTCCATAGCTTAGAGGCCAGCCGGGTGTTCTATGGGAAAGGACAGCTCGGATTGAGAGGGGAGCACCAAATAAAGGGTGTCTGGAGGATCCTCCCAGGAGGGGAGAGGCATGTTGAAATTAGACTATGGACTGAACATGTTTGTCACTCAATGCCTCTCTTGCAGACCACAACACCCAAAAGAATAGAGAGAACAAAAGGGAATGCCCTGCCACAGAGGCAGGGTGGGATGGGCGGGATGGGGGTGGGAGGGATATTACCCATGGTGGTGGAAATGGGCACTGGTGGAGGGATGGTGTTTGATCATTGTATAGTCGAGACCCAAGCACAAAAATTTGTGGATCTACAACTGTACCTCATGGTGTTTCACTAATAATAATAAAAAAAAATGTTTCTTTCTGTTGTTCTTATAATGACTGATGGTTGCACCCACTTGCTAGGGTGCTTGCACCAGTGCTTGCTGGTGGTTGTTCCTTGTAGTTGTGCTGTTCATGCATTTTTTTAGATAGCTGTATTCGGGAATTATTCCTAGCTCAGTGTTCAGGGATCTCTCCTGGCTAGGTTTGAGGGACAGTCTGTGCCAAGGATTGAACCCAATCAGCTGTGTGCAAGGCAAGTACCCTGCCCACCATATTATTTCTCCAGACCCTCAGAACCTACATTTTAGCCTAAGTTTCTTCTGTCATGCAAAAACTTTAAATTTTTTCATTTTTGGAGATTTTACATGCTTTATTGAAAAAATATTTTAGAGCTAACCACTCATAAAAACATTTGGAAAGAGAAGATGGAGACCACAGTTGCTGATAATTATACTGGCAAGCAAGGTGACTAGAACTAATTGCCATGTAAAAACTTTTAAATTTATGCAGCCCCATTTAATTATTTTTGTTTCTGTTATCTTTAAGGCAGATGCTATTGTCACTGAGCCAGCCCAACCTCCTAAATGTTTTCTGACTTCATAAATTGAATTCACCTATAAGGAGAACTAGAATGCCAATGACAGAGAAAAGGAAAATAATTTTACTTAGTATCACCAAGGGAAATGCATATTGTTGTACAAGTGTGCTGTATGCCATCACCTAACTACATAGATGTTCTAGATGTCGTTTTTCTAATTCCACCCATGAACTGACACAGAGGTGATTTAGAGTGACTTACAGGCCACAGCTATTCCTGTGTCTATGGAAGGTTTTATTTACTAATAGTGAGAAATTTGGAAACTTCTTTATTTTTTTTTTTACTTTATCATTTTATCCTTTATATGACTGAGGAAACAATTTGGGAGACCTATACTATAGATTTGACTTTTACTAATAAAGGAAAAATTATAGAGAAATATAAACTACAAGAACAAAGAACATTTAGAAAAAGAGGGAGCATCATATTAAAGTTAGTTCTGGAAGTAAAGTCTGAATTTGTTAGTATTCAATTGCAAGTGACAGAAATCAAACTGATGTTGGCACAAGTACAGATGGATCCAGAGTTTTAAATTAAGTTGTGAGAAGCCAGTGTTCCTCTCCCAATTACTTGCTTCCCAATACATTGGCTTCATTTTCAAGGTAGAATCACTTCTCCTGGTGGCAAGATGACTTCAGCATTGATCTGATGTGCTGCAAGGTTAGAAAACTTACTAGAGAAAGCTCGTCCCTTGCCATAGTTTCAACAAAAGTCTGGTATTTGGGAGTTATAAGTATTGTGCTATAGGCCCACCCCAAACCAATTCTGCAAACTGTGTGGGAGATGGGTGTAGAAATGTACCAGGAATGAAGCGGAGGAGGTAAAGGCAGTACCAAACAAACCACAGAAATATAAAAGGGCTCTAGGGAAGGGCTCAAAAGAAAGGAAAACTAAGATGCTTCTATAAGAATTAGAGGTGCTAGCAATTCACTCATTTATTAATTCGTTCAACAAATATTTACTGACTGCTTAGTATATTTAGACCTGTTTTACTTTTATTTTTATTTTTGCTTTTTGGGTCACACCTGGAAATGCTCAGGGTTTACTCCTGGCTTTGCACTCAGGAATCACTCCTGGCAGTGCTTAGGGGACGATATGGGATGCTGGGAATCGAACCCAGGTCGGCCACGTACAAGGCAAATGCCCTACCCACTGTCACTATCACTCCAGCCCCTATTTTTATTTTGAATTTTATTTTTATAAAGTTGTTCACAATAGTTCATTACAGTTAATATTCAAACAGCAATCTCACCACCATGTACCTTCCCACCACCATAAGAGGAAAGTGTACGAAAATTGTTGTTTCATCCTGGAGCCATTTAAGCCCTTGTAAAAGAGATTACAAGCATGTATGTTAAACCCAGACAAATGTGTGCTACTTTTGGTACATCAAAGGGCTAGAGTATGAGAAGTCACATGGCTGCGAATGCTCTAGGAAGTTCTATATCACTCTCTTCCGGGAGCTTTATTTCTGAGTCTCTGGATCTTGGCCATTGATGAGATTATATGGCACTGGGGGCAGTTTGTGGGTGTGACTGCCAAGCTACTGGAAAACTAGGGAGCTAGAGGGAGGAGGCCCAGTCCCCTTCTGAGTGAGCTTGGAGATCTCAGTCATGCGTCCTGCATACCTTGGTTTTTCTGCAGGTTTTCTCATATGTGAGGCTCATCTGAGTGTGTGGAGAATGGCCTTGGGCTTGGTGGCTGTTGGGTTCTTGATAGTTTTTGACTGCCGGAGTTCTTCTGGGGCAGGGGGAGAAACTTAACCCACACCCCTCCGAGTTGTCCTGGTGAAGACTAGACCTGTTTTAGATGTCAAGTATGTAACAGCAGATTATATAGATAAAACATTTTGCTCTTTTTCTTTTCTTTTTTTGACTTTTGGGCCACAATCAGTGACGCTTAGGGCTTGCTCCTGACTCTCTGCTCAAGGATAAATCCTGGTGGTGTTCAGGGGACTTATGCAGTGCTGTGGATTGAACTGGGATTGGCTTTGAAAAAGGCATGTGCCTTAACCACTGTACTGTCTCTTCAACCCTGTATAAAGGTAAAGGTAAAGGCCCTCCCGTTGATCGTCGATTTGTTCGAGCGGGCCCAGTAACGTCTCCATTGGAGACTTTGTTGTTACTGTGTTTGGCATATCGAATACTCTCGGTAGCTTGCTGGGCTCTCCGAGAGGGGCAGAGGAATCGAACTCGGGTCGGCTATGTTGGCCGCTTGTAAGGCGAACACCCTACCGCTGTGCTATCGCTCCAGCCCCAACCCTGTATAAAACCCTCTATTTTTAAATGTTTGAGGTACTGTGATTTACAATACTGTTAATGTGTTTAACAGGTTTCGCTTCACATAATTAAAACACCACACCCATCACCAACCGAGTTCAATTCCTCCACCCCTCTCAGAGAATCCGGCAAGCTACCGAGAGTATCTCGCTCGCATGGCAGAGCCTGGCAAGCTACCCGTGACATATTCGATATGCCAAATACAGTAACAACAAGTCTCATGATGGAGATGTTACTGGGCCCACTCGAGCAAATCGATGAACAACGGGAGGACAGTGACAGTGACAGTGACAGTGACCCATCACCAGTGTACCTTCCTCCTTCCCCCAAGGACTCCAAAACCTTTTCCGTTCAACTCTTTCCTTCCCCGACTCAGTTGTGTGGATCAGTTCTCTTGTGCTGGTTTTGTCTTTTGTTGCTACCTTGATGTATATCCTCAAGTCCAACATGAAAGAGATCATTTTATAACTATCCCTTTTCTCTGACTGACTTCACTCAGCATGATATCCCCTAGTACTGTTCATGTTACTGCAAACTGTATGAGTTTTTTCTCTTTCTTTCTTAGAACTGCATAACATTACACTGTGTATAAATATACCACAAATTCTTGATCCAATGAATAAAGAACTTTAAAGAGGGAGATATCAAACCATCAAGGGGAGGTGATGGAAAAGACCTGACATTAGATTTGACTATGAGGGACAGTGGCAGGAGGCTCACATAAGCAATTTAAATGATGTGAAGGTAAAAAAAAATCCTATTAGAGTCAGTTCAAGAGAAACAAGAGAAAAATTATTTGGAAACCATAAATATTAAATAGCAACATATAGTTTATTTTTTTGAAATGAGCATAGAAAATGGAGAGTACTTAGAAGAGTATACTAAAAGAAGATTTTTTAATATGAAAAACATATACATGTTGGCAGAATGATCCGATGGAGAGAGGGAAATTATGATGAAGGAGTAAAGGCAGAATTGATGAAGCAATGTGTATAAAGAGATTGAAGAGATGTGTATAAAACAATAGATGTCCACTGCAAAAAATATATGGAAAATTTTAGAGAAACAAATTTCTGAAAACCCAGAGTAAAGATAACTGTGGATTTTTGGCCAAGGTCATTTAAAATGGACAACAGATTACGCATAAACGAGAATAAGAGGCAGAACAGTCATGGAGAGGAGATTTCTGACTTAAAGTTAGATTGTGATGACCATCAGCATTCTGAACTGACATGCCTGCAGGGGTCAAATGAACTCTCATGCATGAATGGAAAAGGAATCTACTGGGACAGAATTATCCTAAGGGAAGGAGAAAAAAAGTTGGCAACTTAAGTTGGAATCTTTAACTGGCCAAAGGGGAGAAACAATGAACAGAATCTAAAGTTTGACTCAGATTTTGTCTCTGACCCTAACTCCACAACCCTTAGTAGAGTCCTAAAGAAAGGAATATAAGAAAAAATGAACAAATGGAAGGTCTGTTTTAATATACCATGTAAGATACTAGGATCACAAGACAAAATCCTTTTCTTTCATCTCTTCTTTTGATACCACCCCTCTCCCCCCGAAAAACCCTACAAAGGATAAGACTCTTGATGGACTTTGCTAGAGCAAAGGCTCAGTGACTTAAAATTTCTAAACACTTCCCACAACTTTAACAGTCAATAGGTCTACAGGACTGTAGTCCCAATAATGATGGCTCCAAAGGCATCAGCACTCAGCACTCTGCCACAGTAGGAACCAGTCTCAAGAGCGGAAGTGATGTGAATAGTTTGTAGTTTGGGGAGTGTTGGCATCACTTAGGAGAGGGACAGTGGTCAGCATCGTCAGCTGACTTCCTGGAAGGCAGAAGATTGATGAACAGATAGTACCAGATGCGAGTGGGGAAGAGAGTCAAGTCAGACACACATGACATCTGCCACCACCTGGTTTATATACATCGTGTCTAGTGCATCTCTCCACTTCAGAGCCTACTAGAAGCAATAATAGGTTACTTTGATGATGACTATATATTCCACTTTGGAAGGGAGGTGTGAAAATGAGAAACAATGTTATTACTGTTACACAGTTCCATCATATTGCTAACTTGGTCACATCAGCAATACCAGTTATAAAAAAATCACAGGAGAGCAAAGAGAGTGGGTAAGATGCCTGCTTCATCTGTGCCAACCCTGATTCCATCCCAGTATGGCATATGGTCTCCAGAGCACTACCAGGAGTGATCCCTGAGTACGAAGTCAGGAGTAAGCCCTGGCATGGTCTAACACTTCCCTCTAATAAATTAATTGAAATAAAGAAAGTATAATTTTATGTAAAACTAAGGAGAAAGGAAACAGAGGAGCACATGTGGCTGAAGAGGACACTGTTGGAAGGCGAATGTCAAAAAGAGGTAAACCCAGGTATTGCCTGCATGCACTGATCATGAAAGTTCTCCTTTCAGGGGTCTCCAGAAGATGGCTCAGTAGCTGGGGGAGGACCCAGGGCAAATGTAAGAAACTGAGGTTAATTCCCACTGCTAGGAATACACTGAACTGTATCACAGAATCCGTGAGCTGTATTACGGATTCACTACCAAGATCTCACCATTCTACAAGGAAGTGATCATCGATGTCAAGAAAGGGGTTTGACAGGGTAACACCATTTCACCGAAACTCTTCAGTGCCACCCTCAAGAATGTCATGCGATGACTAGAATGGGAAGGAATGGGAGTGAAGATAGACAGTTGTCAACTATACCACCTCCGCTTCACTTATGACATCGTTCTAATAACACCAAACATTAGCCAAGCGGCACAAATGCTGACTGACTTCGACCATGAGTGTGGAAAGTTCAGACTGCAGCTGAATCTTACAAAGACAAATGTTCATGAGAAACAGACTCGTTCCTGACATTCCATTCGCTCTCAATGAAATGAACATCTTGGAATGCAGCGGTTATGTGTACCTAGGCTGAGAAATCAACATGGCGAACGACCTGACACCTGAGTTGTGCAGGAGGAAGAGAGTGGCTTGGAATGCCTTCAAGAGCATCAAAGAAATAGATAAGATGATGAAGAACCTCTCTTCGATTCCATTGTTCTCCCTGCATTAACATAAGCCTCAGAGACCTTGGTCCTACGAAAACAGATAAGAAGGCTATTTGGGTCTCCCAAAAAAGAATTGAAAAAGTTATGTTTGGAGTATCACTCAAGTGAGAGAAGGAATTCGGAGTTCTGACCTCCATCAACGATCGAGAGTCAGGGACACTCTCATTTGCCAAGGCATCAAAAATTAGATGGGCTGGACACGTTCGTAATGCAATTTGGAGATGACAGCTGGACTAGAGCCATTACCGACTGGATTCCGTGGGACTTCAAAAGATTGTGTGGCCACCCACCTATGAAGATGGTCAGACTTCTTCGTCAAGACACTGAATGAATGGTTTGAGGCTCTTGGTGTTCCTGGAGCTAGCAGACACCATTGGGCTACACTAGCATGGGACAGGGACGAATGGAGATGTTACTGGTGTCCACTTGAGCAAGTTGATGAGTAACAGGATGTCAAGTGATCAAGTGATCGAGGAATACACTGAGGTGATTCTGACAGGCCTAAGGTCTGTGCTCTGGTTAGGGAAAAATTTTGTGGCACTGGGATTGAACACAAGGTTTCCGTATGCAAAGTTTGCGATCCTGCCCTTTGAACTAACTCCCCAGACCCTTAAAAGACTAATTATAGGGGTGAGAAAGATAATATAGAGTAGGTGGAGTGCTAGCCTTGTATGTGACTGACCCCAACTCAAATCCCTGGCAAGGTCCAGAGACTAACTGTATCAGTATTTGGGGGTAGAGTGTGGGGAAGGTAAGGAATTCAGATTCTAGGGCCTCAGCTGATCTCATTTAATCATAATATACATGGGATCAGATTTCATATGACTCATATGCAATTTAACCTCAAGAAGATACTACTGAAAAAAATTTTTTTTGAAGGGAGGGTGGTCCACATCTTGCTGTGCTAAGAACTTACTTCTGGCTCTGAGCTCAGAGATCACTCCTGAAGTGCTCAGGGAACCATATGTGATCCAGCAGATTGAACCAGAGTTGGTCACATGCAAGACAAGGACCTTACTCCTATGTTATCTTTTTGACCAAATTTGTTTTTGTTGTTGTTTTGGGGCCACATCTGGTGGTGTTCAGGGTTATCCTTCACTCAGGAATTACTGCTAGCAGGCTCAGGAGACCATATGCAATGCCGAGGATCAAACTCAGTTTAGCAGCATGCAGAGCAAGCACCTACCTGCTCTACTATCACTCTAGCCCCACAGCCCAGTTTTTCAAATGGGGATCAAAGAGATAGTCCAGGAGTCAAGGTCCTTGCCTTAGATGTAGCTTACTATAGTTTTACCCCATCTGCGTATGGTCCCCTAAGCCCACACCTGGGAGGACCCCTAACACCCCCGAGTTTTTTAGAAATTTGATTAGTATTTTATTTATTTATTTTATTATTATTATTTTTATAATAATATATATTATTTTAATAAACAGGATGAGAACGCTATTTGGGTCTCTCAAAGAGGAATCGAAAGAGCTATGCTTAGAATATCACAATTCACTAAAATGATAGATAGAATCTGGAGTTCTGATCTCCATCAAGGCTTAAGAATCAGGGATGCTGTCTCATTTGCCAAGGCATCAAAAATCAGATGGGCTGGACACGTAATGAGGTTTTCAGACAACTGCTGGACTAGAGCCATTACTGACTGGATTCCATGGAACATCAAAAGATTGCGTGGACGCCCACCTACAAGATGGTCAGACTTCTTCGTCAAGACCCTGAATGATCGGTTTGAGGCTCTGCATGTTCCTAGAATGAACAGATGCCATTGGGCTATGCTAGCACCCAACAGGGATGAATGGAGACGTTACTGGCACCTGCTCGAGTAAATCGATGAATAACGGGGGATCAAGTGATCAAGTGATTATTATTTTTAATGAACTGATAGGACTGGAGCAATAGCATAGCAGGTAAGGTGTTTGCCTTGCACTTGGCCAACCCAGGTTCAATTTGTCCGTCCCTCTCTGAGAGCCTGGCAAGCTACCGAGAGTATCCCGCCTGACAAGCTACCCATGGCATATTTGATATGCCAAAAACAGTAACAAGTCTCACAATGGAGACATTACTGGTGCCCACTTGAACAAATCAATGAACAACGGAACAACAGTGCTACAGTGTAGTGCTAATGAACTGATATTTGATTATTTTGGACAAAATTGTGTGAAGGGAAGACCCACTGTAATTTCTTCATGTCTTGTTTGACATTTGTAACAACATCATAACTTTAGTAATGAAACAAATTTGAGGACTTCATTATTTTTCAAAGGACTTCTTTTCATCTTTGGTAATCAATCCATTCTCTTTTGAAGTGGTTATCATCTCAGTTTATTTTCTCTTAGTGCATGCACAGCAGATCAAACTTGCCTTTCGATGGCTTTTATGTGACCCAGCAGATTTCCAACAGTGTGTTCACTCACTTGGTAAAACACTTTCTTGTTTTTTAAAAAAGGACCACAATCATTTTCAAGTCAGTTTCCATTTGATCTGTGGATGTTTATGTCCATCACAGAGAGCAGCTGCCCAGCAACACTTTGACAGGATGGGTGGGGAGAGAAACCAGTGTTGAGCCAGCCGATGCTGAGAGGCCTGGCTTTATAATTGGTCGGGTCATTAGCTGCTAACTATATTACGATAACTATTGTTTTCTTGGCTAACCTCAGAACTGTGATGGCGAGCTAACGGGAACCCAGATAACAAATCAAATGTTACAGTCAGGAAAAGTCAAAATAATGTTTGCTTCCTTTGTTGTGCGTATCTGTATTTTCAAAATTTTCCAGAACTGAACACATGTTTTTTTAATAAGAAAAAAAAAACCCTTGTACTATAATTTTTAAGACTATAGTGTCATTTACAGACAATAAAATGAAGAGAGACCATAAATGGTCAGTTCCCGGAACTGCAGCATTGTAGTACACTCTGTGCAGCTGTGGCTCCCAACAACACGAAATAGTTCCATCATCCTAAAAGGTTTCTTTGTGCCAATGTAACCCAAAATTGACCCAATAGAGTAGTACTTTTCAGTAATATGCACCCTGCCTCCCAGGCTTTCTAACCTCTTTAGAATGGGTTTCAGTGGGCTATGCTGGAACAACACATTCTATCTGGATTTCAGCAAATACACATTTTTGTTTGGCCTCAAACATAGAATTCAAGCATGCAGAGACAGTCAAAGCTTTGCCACATTTCTTCCAATGTGCTCTCTTTGTCTATCTCTAATGTGGATTAAAAACAGCAAATGAGGAAAAAAAAAACTGTTGTCCTTCCATAATCACCCCTCCCCCAGCAGCCATTCCTTTTCTCCTTGCTTTTTCCTTCTTGCTTTGAAACAGCTACTCACTGCTCAGCCTGCAGAGGATTCTATTAAGATGAAAGCTTTGTCCTTGTGAAGGCAGACAAAGGGCTCTAAATAGAGCTGCTTGCCAGAGGCTAGGGGAAGGGGTGTGTCCTGCTCTTGTCTCTAGCGTGTCCCCACCAACCCCGTATCTGCCTTTCAAACACCTCTTTCACTCCCCTCTACCTTATGGTAACAACTATGTTTCTGATTAAAATATAATGAAGTTTGAAACACACAGAACATTATGAGGGTGTTCTCTCTCTCTCTCTCTCTCTCTCTCTCTCTCTCTCTCTCTCTCTCTCTCTCTCTCTCTCTCTCTCTCTCTCTCAGGTTGCCCTGAAATAGCCTTTGAATTCTGTGGGGAGTTGCTGGTGTTCACTGATTCTTTCCTTTGTTCATTCACTTAGTGTCTATTTATATTTGTGGGTATTTTGTGTCAGGGTAAATGCTAGGCTCAAAGTAATAGTAACAAAAGGGGGGAAAAGAAAGGCAGGCCAGAGAGGTGGCACAGTGGTTAAGGGATTGCTTGGCATCTTACTTCCTTCATTTCAAATCCCTTCCACTGACTGGTCCCTGGAGCACTGCCAGGAGTCACTCCTGATCAGAGCACCAGGAATAGCTCCTTAGTACCACCAGGTGGGGCCCAACCCCTGTCCACAAACAAAAAGAACAGCCTATTGTACTGTGGGGGGACAGATAAGTGAAAAGGAAATTATAAGTCAGGACAGAGCTGTGTACAGGAACTTACAGATCATCATCATACTGCAGAGCTGAAAATAACCTACCTAACAATTGGAATAAGGCTGGAGAGATAGTTCAATGGTTATGGCACATGCCTTGCGCAGGGCTGACCTGATTAGATCCCTGGCACCATATAGAGACCCTGACCCTCACCAAGAGTGATTCCTGGGCACAGAGCCAGGAGGAAACCTAAGAACTGCCAGGTGTGGAACCCAAACCAAAACACAACTGGAAGATGTTTAGTTTTACCGTACAACTGCTTAAAAAAAAATCATTGTGGCCATCACATATTGTTTTTATAGGATATACCTACAGATATATTAAGAGGTACAAGTTAGTTATGTGCTTTTTCAGTGAATGGAAGTATACCCAATGGTTCTCAGGACTTGCTCCTGGCTCTGCGTTCAGGAATCACTCCAGTCACTCCTGGTGGTGCTTAGAAGACAATATAGGATGCAAAGGAATGAATCTGGTGTGTGTGGGGGGTGGGGGTGGGGGGGAGGCTGTATCCAAGGCAAGAAACTTACTGTACTATCTCTTCAGCTTGAGTTACTTGAATTCTTAACACAAACACTTATGTTTTTAATCTTATTTTCTTAAAATTAATTGTTGAGCCTGGAGCTATATCTCAGAAATCATAGGTTTCCATGCAAGGGCCTTGAGTTCAATTTCCAGCACTGTAGGACCCCCCCCATAGTTAATAACCCTTCTGGGTGAGGCCCTGACAGCCCCCCTGGGTCTGAGCATTGTGGCTCACCACCAGGAGAGACCTCCAAATATTAATTATTTAAAATACTTAATAATAACTTAACATGTAGACACACATATCAATGAATCCAACACATCTGTGCTTCTAAAAATTGTTTAGTATATATTTGTAATTTTCTAATTATAAAAGCAACAACTTTTTATATAGAACATTTTTATGTGTCTTTTGACCATTTGTCTTTATTCTTTGAGAAAGTTTCTGTGCAGTTCTTGTCCCCATTTTATTTATTTATTTATTTTTTATTAGTGAAACTCCATGAAGTACAGTTGTAGACTTACAAGTGCTTGGGTTTCAGTTATACAACGATCGAGTACCCATCCCACCACCAGTGCTCATTCTCCACCCCCACCAATCCCAGTATCCCTCCCACCCCTCCCATCCCCCATCCCACCCTGCCTCTGTGGCTGGGCACTCCCTTTTGTTCTATCTCTCCTTTTGGGTGCTGTGGTCTGCAGAAGAGACATTGGGTGGCAATCATGTTCTCATACAGAATATTTTTATGTTTGTTTTGGACTGCACTTGGCATAATCAGGGCCTACTCCTGAATTCCTGCACTCAGGAATTTTCCTGGTGGTGCTTGGGGGACCATATAGGACGCCTGCCGGGGATCGAACCTGGGTCAGTCACAGCAGACAAGTGCCTTACATGGTGTATTATCGCTCCAGCCTCTCAAGAAGAACTTTAAAAATTGAGTAGCATTGTCAGCAGGTAGGGCATTTGCCTTGTGTCTGTCTGCCCTGGTTTCAATCACCAGCATCCATATGGTTCCCTGAGCACTGGCAGGAATAATTCCTGAGTAGAGAGCCACAAGTAAGCCATGAACACTGTTGGGTGTGGCTGTAAAACAAAAGTAAATAAATAAATAAAATATTTTTAAAAACCGAGTAGTATTTTTATACCGATTTAAAGCACTTTATCCATTTTCAGTGAAGAGAATCTGTTATGTAGATTTTTTCACTAACACTCATCCCTCCATCAGTGTACATTTCTTAGCACCAATGTCCTCAGTTTACCTCCCATTACCCCCCCAACACACACTCTCCCACCCCAGTCTGCCTCTATGGCAGCACTAGAGGCAGGTGCTTTTCTTCTCTCTCTCTCTCTCTCTCTCTCTCTCTCTCTCTCTCTCTCTCTCTCTCTCTCTCTCCTTTTGGGCACCGTGATTTGCAATATAGATATAGAAGGGTATCATGTATACCGCTTTACCTACTTGTAACACTCAGTTCTTCTCCAGTATGATCATTTCCAACTATTATTGCCATACTGATCTCTTCACTATCTTACCTACTCTTTGCCCCCTCACCACACACACACACACACACACACACACACACACACACACACACACACACAGACAAAGAGATCTGTTGTAGATTCTGACCATTGGCCAGTTCTCCTGGCCTCTGTTTTTCCTGTCCTTAGATATTAGTCTCTTACTTTATCAAAATATATACCACAAATGAATGGAGTAATTCTATATCCATTCTTGTCCTTCTGACTCATTTCCATTCAGCATGATACTCTCCAGGCTGGAGCGATAGCACAGCGGTAGGGTGTGCGCCTTACAAGCGGCCAACATAGCCAACCCGAGTTGGATTCCTCCGCCCTTCTCGGAGAGCCCGGCAAGCTACCGAGAGTATCTCGCCCGTACGGCAGAGCCTGGCAAGCTCCCTGTGCTGTATTCGATATGCCAGACACAGTAACAACAAAGTCTCCAATGGAGACGTTACTGGGCCCGCTTGAGCTCGAGCAATGATACTCTCCATGTCCATTCACTAATAAGCAAATTTTATGACTTTATTTTTCCTTAATGTCTGCATAATATTCCATTGTGTATGTACCATTGATTTCTTTATCCAGTCGTCTGTTCTTGGGCGCTCAGGTTCTGACTATTAGGAATAGTGCTGCAATGAACATAGAAATGCAGATGGTATTTGTGCTATGTTTCGGGCCCCCGGGTTATACAAGGAGAAAGGGACTCTAACTCATTGCTGGTGGGAGTACTGACTGGTCCAGTCTTTTTTGGAAAACAGTATGGACATTTCTCAAAAAACTAGAAATTGAGCTCCTATTTGACCCAGAAGAACCATTTATCAAATATTATGTTTTACTTTTTATCAAAGTCGCACATAATGCACCTTAAAATAATCAACTGATTATACTTAGAGTAAAAAAAAAAAGAGCAGTCTATTCTTTTTATGCCTGCCAACCCCAGCTGCCGTCCCTTCCAAGATAACTTCTTTAGTTTTATTTTTTTAAAATTAATTAAAATAATTTGTGGAGCGATAGCACAGCGGGTAGGGCATTTGCCTTGCACATGGTCGACCGGGGTTCAATTCCCAGCATCCCATATGGGAATTCCCAAGCACTCCCAGGAGTAACTCCTGAGTGCACAAGCCAGGAGTAACCCCTGTGCATTGTCAGGTGTGACCCAAAAAGCAAAAAAAAAAAATTATTTATTTGGGCTTTTTGGGTCACCCTCAGCAAAGCTCAGGAGTTGCATGACTTGGGATTCAGGAATTACTTCTGGTGTGGCTCGGGGGACCATATGGAATGCCAGGGATCGAACCTGGGTTGGCCAAGTGCAAGGTAAACGCCCTACTCACTGTACTATTGCTCTGGCCCCACTTCTTTGTTTTTAAAGTGATTTGGGAGGCATAAATGTTATCATAGCAAATAACACGAATACCAGTATTTAATGTTTTTTTTTTTCCTTTTTAATCCAGTATTACCTTTCCTGTCCTTGCACGCGGCCAACCCAGGTTCGATTCCTCCATCCCTCTCGGAGAGCCCAGCAAGCTACCAAGAGTATCCTGCCCGCACAGCAAAGCCTGGCAAGCTCCCCGTGGTGTATTCGATATGCCAAAAACAGTAGCAAGTCTCACAATGGAGGCGCTACTGGTATTCGCTGGAGCAAATCGATGAACAATGGGAGGACAGTGCTACAGTGCAGTGCTATCTTTCCTGTGTGGGTTTCTGTCGGGGTCCTCCTGGCCTGCTATTTCCCTGTGGAATGAGGCAGGTAACCCTGCAGGCTTGGCTCCCTAGCCCTTGACCCCCTGCAGAGAGGAGCATCCCAACTGCCTGGCCAGCAGGCCACCGAACTCCCTCTCTCTCGGCAGCCCCTGTAGGAGACCAAGTGTGCATGTTCTGCTCTACCATTTGCGGAGCTCTCGGGGCAGAGACTGCTCCATGGAATGGGTTGAAAATGGAGCCGCTCATCATTCTAACTCACAGCAGAAATATTAGCTCTGAGGCTTATTAACCCTGAAGCATTAACTCTGCTGCTGAGATGCGGACTGCTAAGGCATGCTCGCCTGCTAGGACTGTATCTTGCCTCCTGCTGACAGTTCCTGCATCTCCTGGTGTCTCTGCAGGAAGATTCTTTCTGGCCCTGCAGGTGCTCCTAGTTGTACAACGGGGATCAGAGGCGCAGAGGTGGACCCTACCATTTTCAGCTGATGAAATGGTATTTCATCTCACCTCCCCCTCTCCTCTGGGACAATTAAAAGTGGGTCACGCAGGGTTTCTGTTTCTGCAAAAGGACTGAGCTCATGTACTGACTTCCTTCTCTGTTGCTTTGCCCCTTCCCTCTCTCTCTTTCCCACATCCTCATTCTTTTTCTTTGCATCACTTCCACCAAAATCTTCCTGCCTTCACATCTTAGTTGTTTTTATGTTTGACACTGAGATTCACCAGCTGAATTTGAATAGCCTCCCTGTTAGGAAAGATTTAAGCTCTTCTCATCACTCTCTTTCCCTCAGGCACACTTTTCCAAATTCTATGCCTTATATTTAAGGCATAGAATGTGAGTTGTGTTAAATTGGCATTTATAAGCAATAATATAATCAACCCAAGATGATTACAGTAGTATGGCCATAAATAAATCTTATCTGAGTGGCGTGCATACTAAATTTTATCACTGCCTCTATTATTCTACCGTTCCTTAATGCTATTGCTCTTGTCTCCTGCTTCAGCCTGGATTGGTTACTGTCCAATTGATGTAGACATACATTTTAATTTTCTGCTATGTCAGTTGCCACTCATACATATGACTTACAGCAGATGAAAGTCAACATAGTTCATATAGTTGTGCCATTATTGACATTTACTTTCAATTGCGTCACCACAGAGACATGACATTTTCCCAGTGTGTTGCTGTTCATACATTGTTTATACAAGATGTTCATATGTATTATCCCTTTAAACCTTCCCTCAGTCTGAAAAAAGCCAAATTATTATTCTCATGGAGAAAATTCATTAAATAGCACAAAATAATGTTTGTGAGTGCCAAGCATTGAAAACCAATTTTACAGATTAATTTAGTTCCCAAACTACTCTAAATGGTAGGTACTATTATTATTTCCACTTCACAGATGGAAAAATTGAACCACCATGGTTTAAAACAAACCCAAGATGTGATCCCCAAACAAACAAACAAACTTGTACCTCTCAGAGGGAAGCAAGGAATCAAAGAGAAAATGTGTATGACATTAACAGGCTCTCTTGCAAGGGATGGACCCGGTGTTTGGAGTCTATATATAATGACCAATCTTAATCATATTATATCTCTTAATCTCCATCTGGGCTGGAGCCATAGCATAGTGGTAGGGCATTTGCCTTACATACGGTTGACCCGACTGACCCGGGTTCAATTCCTCCGCCCTTCTCAGAGAGCTCAGCAAGCTAAGAGCCCTGTAAACTATCGAGTTTATCTCGCCCACACAGCAAATCCTGGCAAGCTACCCGTGACGTATTCAGTACGTCAAACACAGTAACAAGTCTCACAATGGAGACATTACTGGGCCCGCTCGAGCAAATCAATGAACAATGGAAGGACAGTGACAGTGACAGTGAATCTCTATCAATTTGTAAGGAATTTCATATGGTGACTCAAAAACAATAGCATGTTAAATACCAACAGAGAGAGGTGAGTGATTTTATGACTTCTTGAGAGAAATGACAAACAAATATTTTGTTTATCCCTTGGAACATAGCAAAGTCATAAATCTCAGTTTGTGAATCGTACTCGAGGAATCTGGTAGAAGACAGAGAAAATCCAGATGAGCATTGAAGCGGCAGTTTACAGAGGTTCCCTGAGAGTGGCTGGTTCTTGTTTCTTCCTTGGCGCACACTACTGGTAACCAAGCAGGAAATAAAAAAGCCCTCCGATATTACAATTAATATTAGCATTGACTAAAGGAAATAAGCACAGTGGTAGAACAACTATGTTGCAAGTAAAACTGTCAGGGGTAGGGCTGGAAAGTCCTTATTTGAAAAGTCTCACATTTCCTTTTCCTTACTTGTACCTCTCAGAGGGAGGCGAGTACTGAGGAAGAGTTAGCAGGAGGGCAAAGTAGGTAAACCTACAAATGAGATGGTTAGACTCCTTTAAATGACAATCATTTAACAATCAGGTGGTCTTAGGTGAGACAGGTATTTGTTGGGCCAGAGAGCTGGGATAGGAGTTAAGGTACCTTGTCTTGTACTAGTTTGATCCCCAGCACCATATATGGTCCCCTGAATAAGGTTGTATGGGTGTAACCTCAAAACAAGCAAACAAATTTGTTGCTTATCTCCCTTAGAAGGATAGGAGGGGGCTGGAGCGATAGTATGATAGTACGGTGGGTAGGGCATTTGCCTTGCACTCGGCTGACCCAGGTTCAATCCCTGGCATCTGATATGGTCCCCCAACCACTACCAGGAGTAACCCCTGAGAATCACCAGATGTAACCCAAAAAAGGAAAAAAATAAAAGGTAGGAGGAGAAGATCTGCCCAGGTATTGTTTTGGCTTTCCCTCCTTTGTTTTCAATCAAACAAAAACCCTGACAGAACAAGCAATGGGGAGTAAGAGTGAAGAAGTGTGGGTCAGGGAGATAACTCAAAAAGCTATGGCACACCTGAAATCCTGAGTTTGATTCCCAGTGCCTATTCACAGTGCCCAGCCCTGGACCAACACTGGACCAAACTGACTAGATTCAAACTCAGTTATTAGCTGTGTAACTTCTGTCAAGTTAATCCACACCTTAGCAGCACTGTTTTCCAATCCATAAAATAGGAATGATAATATCATTTACCTCATAGAATTGTGAAGAGAATGAAAAATGAGTTAATACAAGTAAGGCACATAGAATATTATTATCCTTGATAATGTTACCTAGGCATTTTGCACATACTATGTTTAAAGCCTCTGTAACAACCCTGGGAAGCAGGTATTATTAATTCCATCTAACAGTTAGAAACTACTAACCTCTGGAGCCTGAAAGACCTTAGGTCAAATTCCAGTTCTGAGATACTTAGTCTGGTCAAGATATTAGAAAATTATTGAGTAAATATTCAGGAGGTACTATCTCTCTCCCTGTGTTCTGTTAGAATGGAATGAGTTAAAAAATGTGAAGCATTTTGTACCATGCCTCCAAAATGTTAGCAGGCTTGCTATGGGACATTTCTCAGGAAGGTATTGCTCACAATATATTCTGTGTCAATATAACCCTAATTTCATCTCCAGTACAGCAATCATGATTCAACACTTTTTGAATCATTTTTAGTAATAACGCATTCCTTCACTAAGTGGCTTATATTTTTTGAGGACTTTTTAAATGATAGGCTGTTTATTGTGATTAGTTTCTTGGAGAAACTAACTCCCTCATCTGTCAAATGCAGAGAGAGAAATCAATGGAGCAATCAATGTTGAGCTTGGATTACAAAACCAACTAGCAAGCAGTTGGGGAAGGGGTGGAGGAAAGGAAGATGAGACCAGAGATCATGTAGGGGCAATGGTGGAGAGTCATGGGCACATTGGTGGTGAAGGATGCAATCTATATCTATTTCTGTAACATATCTACATCTATGTCTATACTTATCAATACCATAAACTTTAACACTCTGTAGTCATGTTACCTACCTACAATAAAAAATTTTTAAAAAGAGCACAGTTGGACTAATAAAATAAATAAATAAAATAAAATCTCACTTTTTTTTCTGAAAGAGAAGTTTAATTTATTAGTTGTACATAACTATCAAATAGTCATATTAGTATACATTTCTCCCCAAGTAACAAGTTTTATTAATTCTTCTGATTAATCATAAAGATTAAAAATAATACAGAAATGTTTAGGTTAAAGTAAAAATTATCCACAATCCTTGTTATAAAAAACTACTGCTAGTATCTTTAGTGTGATGTATTTCATTAAAAAAATCAATGGAGTGAACAGGGTAGGTGCTTGCCTTGAACAAGACCAACCCCAGGTTTGATCGTTGGCACCCTATGTATATGGTTACAAAGCTCTAATAATATCACAGCTGGGAATGGTTTAAAGGACTTGAGTGCATGATTTGAATGTGGGAGTCCAGGTCTGGTTCACCTATACTGCACAATCAACCTCCAGAGTACCACTGGGAGCAACCCCTAAGCATAGACAAGTTGCTCAAACCCCCCACAACATAAAAGACATTGAACTTTTTAATTCAGTAATATGCTGAAAACATCTTTTCACACCATTAAGTGAAGTACTATGATAGAATATCTAAACTAATTTTTTCAATACCCTAAAGATGATTATTTTTAAATTGATTATTTTAAAAAGATGATTTTTTTAATGTAGGAGTACTGCTATTTATTCAGCCACTGATTAGCTGATTGAATTGGGCATGAACTCCACCTTACTTTTTTTTCATTTTTTATAATTTTATTTATTGAACTACCGTGAGAGCAGTTACAAAGCTTTCTGGTTTAAGTCTCAGACATACAATGAAACACCCATACCTTCACCAGTGCCCATTCTCCACCACCAAAAACCCCAGTATACTCTCATCCCACACCCTCCCCCTACTGTGGGGCAGATGATTTCCACATTACTCTCTCTCTACTTTGATCACATATGATCAATATTTTGAAACCAGACCCACCATTATTATTTGGGATTTTACCCCAGTACTCAGATCTGCTGAAAAGGCAACAGTAGACAATTTGCTTTCTATTGCTGGTTAAGAATAACATATGATGCCACGTGGCTGCAGTAGTGACTGTGCAATTTTGAAATTCCAAAATTTTAACACTTAAATCTGGAGGGATTTCTGCCAAAACCTGCTGGGTTCTGAGATTTGTTCCTGAGTCTCTTGGATCATGGCCGTTAAGCAGTTTAATCAGGAGCCAGAAAGGTCATTTGTGGGTGGCAACTTGGGGTCTTATTGAGGTGGGGAGGAAAGGGCCGGCTCCACCCCCATCCCATATGGCCCCATGTGTCTCATCACTGCAGGCCCAAACCTGACTGTCCAGTGGCCTCTGGAGGATGGCAGCCACCAGGCCGCCAGAGGGGGACAGGCCAAGGCACGAAATCTATTCCCACCTGGGTTGGCCCAGCGCCGGTAACCTACTGCAGGGACCGGATGCATTTCTGCCAAAAGCTGGTGGGTTTCGAGATTTGTTTCTGAGTCTCTGGGATCATGGACATTAAGCAGTTCTATTAGGAACCAGAGAAGCCATGCCTCCAATTATATAGCTGAGCCTGAGGTGGTTTGTGGGTGTGTCTCCCACATATCTAACTTTTGGCCGTAAAAACAAAATTCTAAGCAAGTTCCCATCACAATGTCTAAGCCCTAGTCTAACCTTTATCGTGCTTCTTCAAATACTAGCTCACTGTCCCCTAGCATTCTTTTTTCCTGGATAGTTTCTTGTATCCTATTTCAGGAGACTTGTCACCAGGACATTGTCACCTGGGAGGAAGCAGTTTGAGAAATGAGATCCTCCCACTGGAAAGCTTAAGAAGGAGGGGGAAAGTGGGAAACAGGTGGGTGCAGGGAGCAATGCTATTGTAAAGGGGAGCACTGGCGACATGGGAGAGAAGAGAACAGAACGGGTGGTGATGCAGGAGGAGGCCAGGGGTGGGGGGAGTGGGATGTCTGTTGGTGGCAATGCAAGTAGTAAAGCAGACTAGCAAAGACAGCCCAATTAATTAGTACTATATTCACAACAGTTTTTCAAGTTATTTGCTTATCCAAGCCAAAAGACTTAATAATCTTTTAGGTAATGATGTTGATTTATAGTTTATCTTTAAGAGATATATTTAGTGTTCTAAGTCTGATTGCTTTTTTTTTTTTGGTTTGTTCTGGTGCCAGAAATCAAATGCAGGGCCTCATACCCACAAGGTAAGTGCTCTCCATCACCAGTTCCAGGTTGATTTTCTGAACCTCGATTTGCTCATATGTGAAATTGATAGATAAATGATCTCCTTGGTCTCAGACAGTACTAACACTTGTAACTTCATTGACACTTAACAAGAGAAGCAACTTTTGCTCCTGTAGCGGATCATTTAGTTTAATGTTAGCCTGTTTGTATGTGTATGGTGTTATTGGCCAAATCAAAGTATGAAAAATGCCCGATAAAATCATTAGCTGATGATGTGGATAAGCACCTTATTACATTGTACCAAAAGGACCTTTGTTGAAATAAAATTCTCTTCCCCACTTTAATGCGTGAGTTTTGACTTTTTTTTTTTTTGGCTTGTTTTGTTTGTTTGTTGAGTCACACATGACAGTGTTCAGGAATTACTCTTGGCTCTATGATGAATGATTTTAAGCAGTGCCAGGGATAGAATCTGGGTCAACTTTAAGCAAAGCAAGCCATCTCTCCTAGGTAAAGGTAAAGGCCCTCCCGTTGATCGTCGATTTGCTCGAGCGGGCCCAGTAACGTCTCCATTGGAGACTTGGTTGTTACTGTGTCTGGCATATCGAATACTCTCGGTAGCTTGCCGGGCTCTCCGAGAGGAGTGGAGGAATCGAACTCGGGTCGGCCATGTTGGCCGCTTGTAAGGCGAACGCCCTACCCGCTGTGCTATCGCTCAAGCCATCTCTCCAGTCCCCAACAAATGAGTTCTCAAGACAGAAATAAAAATTACTTTAATGTGTGTTTGAAGATAGAAAGGTGTCCTTATTGTTGATCAGTCATGGTTTCCATGGTCATAATATTTTAAAATTAAAATGTGAATTACAAACTGAACAGTAAAGCTTCTTAAAACATTAACTTTTTAAAATTAAAATATTAAATCATTTGAAATATAACCAGAATATATAGTACATACTTCAAGAAACTTCTTGAGATTCATAGAGCTTTATAAGTGTGAAATAAGTATGTGAAAAAGTGTCTGTTCTTTTTATTTATGGCCATTTATTTATGGTGAAGGACATTGTCTTCAAGACATTTTCATTTTATAAAGTTCTGGGGATATAGTAATAGTCCAGAGGGTAGGGCACTTCTCTTGCATGTGGCCAACCTGGATTTGATCCCTTGCACCCCATATGGTCCCTCGAGCCCAGCAAGAATGATTTCTGAGCACAGAGCCAGGAGTAAGAGTGGAACACCATTGGGTGTGATGCAAAAAGAAAAAAAGGAAAGGAAGGGAGGGAGGGAGGGAGGGAGGGAGGGAGGAAGGAAGGAAGGAAGGAAGGAAGGAAGGAAGGAAGGAAGATCAAAATTCTTTAATTCCTTTAATTGTGAATTTCAGTAAAGCACTGAAAGTTTGAGTTAAGTCTTTAACTTTTCTTGTAACGAAAGTAAATTATAGAAGAACACATAAGCAGAGACAAAGTAACCCAGCTAAGATGTGGAGTAAGATTAGAAAACAAAAAGAAGTAAAGATAGAGAGGAAATAAATGCCCAGACAATTGATGACTTACGTCCTTAATTCCACCCAAATTCCTCCAAATGCATTCTCATATAACCAGGATAATCTTGATCCCTATAATAGCACACAATTCTCAGCTACTTCAGGACTAACTCCTGGACCTCTTAAAAAAAAAAAGGACTGTCTGAAGCTGTGAAATGCATAAATGAAATGATGACAAGAAAGTGTGACTGTAGGCATTATAAAAACTTAACAAGCAGGGCTGGCAAGACCGTAAAAGGGTTAAGGCATTTGTCTTTCATGTGGCTGACCTAGGTTTGATCCTGGTTTCACATATGATCCCCAAGGCTTACTTCTGCCAGGAGTGACCCCTGAGCTCAGAGCCAGAAGTAAGCCCTGAGCAATGCTGGGTGTGACTCCCCCCCACAACAAACAAAGAAAAACTTAATGTGTTATAACTCCAATGATATTTTTTAAGACTTGCACACCCTCATGCCCTTCTATGCCTTATAATTTTCCAAATGGCACTTATCAGAGAAGAGAACCAAAGAAATGTAATTGTAATTAATATTAATATTCTGCCATCATTAGTAGAAATAATACACTAAACTCTAAATGCAATTGAAAGGCATTTGTAAATGCATCATGAATATCAAACTTGCTTAAAATTCGGAGTTCTTGGTAATAACTACATATATTGTCAACTGAAGTTTATTAAAATAGCACCAGAACACCCCACCCCACAGTGCCATTTGTAGGTCAGTACTCACTGCTGAATGTGCTGTAATTATGTACAATCAACAAGCTACATACAGCTTGAGCTAATAATACCATACTGAGTACTAGAAAGCTGCAATTACACAACAGCATAATGTATGCTTGGCAAGATTTTTATTATTGGGGAATCTACTGTCAAAGAGCATCTGGCAAAGTTAGAAGTCCAACTTGAAGGCTAGAATAATTGGTCTAGACTGAACTAATTCAGGGCATTGTGGCTCAAGCAGAATAAGTCATATTTCTATTAGTTGACACAATCCAATGTTAAATGAATGTATCTGAAATAGTGCAGTCTTAAACTGTATAACAACATTACTTCAAAAGCATAAAATATCTCCAAAATTTAATGCCTCTTACATATCCATAGGAGTACATATGTATCGTGCTTGCTATGAAAGATGAAAATAAAGCAAAATGGAAGAGGAAGAGTTCCTGACTACCAATTATTCATGCTGTCACACATTGTTATGTCATAAGACAAAAACTGTTTTCATAGAAACATGTATAATGTACAACAAATTAACAATACTACTGACAGTTATGCTGTTCTTATTGTTGACCTATGGTAAATCATTACCCTGTTTGGAAATGTTTCTCTTAAACCTTGTGCTTTTCTCACATTTTCTGATAGAATTATGCAGAACTGCTTTCTTAAAGAAGTGACTGATAGGATTTTCTCCCTCCCTGATAGGGCAGAATAATTCCCTTTGTGGCAAATGTGGCAGCCACAGAATGGATACCGAGAATTCTGATTGTTATTTGTTTGCTTTTAAAGAAAGATTCATCCTAAGGACCAGTGATGTGATTTAGTGATTTCTCTCTCATGTGCTAAACCCTGGTTAGATCCCTGGATCTGCAAAACAAAAATAAAAAATTTGAGGTCCGGGAAATGACTTCATGACTAAAGCACCTTCCTTACACGTATAAAGCCTGGAGTTTAAACCCCAGGGCTGCTGAATCTGGTCCTGTACTGAGCAAGGTTCTGGCCACTTTTCTGTGTGTACCCAACAGCTCTGTCTCACATCCCAAGCAATTTCCCCAAGCACAGCACAGCCAGGTGTGTGAGCACCATATCTGAAGTATGTGTGCCCTGGAAGCAATATTCCACAGTAACAATGCGAGCACAGCTAAAAAGAACGTGCTCCCCACTTTCCCAAGTAAAGAAGTGGGACCCTAGCAAGCCTTTGGACAAGTGTGCAAGGACTGGAACCTGATGTTTGACTCCAGGCTATCACCCCAACCAAACACCCAAGTCAAGTGTGTGAACTCCAGCCATGGCAACAGAACATTAACAGAGGAAAGGCAAGGGAGGAATGAATAAATAAGGGCTAATCTTAGTATTTCTTTTGTATACCTTTACTCTGATTTCTACTTGACTTACAGATAACTTTCTGAAAAAATATAGCTGGTGGTACTTCAAATACTTATGCTTAAATATGGCCAGGGGCCATACCATTATTCTGGTAGAGATTGCTTGTTAGTCAAGTGATAACTTTGATTTTTAATCTGGCAAATAAATTCTTAGTCCAACTGATTTTTGTCATTTTTTAAGAACTTTCTTCTAGGGACTGTAGAGACAATGCAGTGAGTAAGACTTGCACATGGTTGACCCAGGTTCAATTTCTGGGACCCAAACAATTCCCCCAAATTTCATCAGGGGTGATACCTGAGCAAAGAAGCAGAATTCTGAGCACCGTCGAATATGGTGCAACCACCCACTTCAATCCCCCCCCAAAACCCTTTTTTCCTAAAGACATCTATGTTTTTGAAACTATTTTAGGAAATTTCCGGCTTCTACAGTCATATACTTGCAGAAATCTTTTCCAAGTTTATTGCAATGGAGCATAATTTTATTTTGCACATAATGTTAAATTCAATGAATAAAAATATGTATATTTTGATTTGACTAATCTTTGTCACATAAAAATCTTCTTAACTAATAATTTTGGACCACTGAGCAAAAATGATCACTCTGAATTAGCTATGTTGGAAGGTGTTTGGGCCACATTGGTGGTACTGAGGGCTTATTCCTGGTTTGGTGCTCAGGAGTCACTTGTGGCAGTGCCTGGGGGACTATATAGATACTGGGGAACCAGGAATAGCTTTGTGCAAAGCAAGACCATACTTTCTCCAGTTTCAGACTTCACCATTTTTGACAGCCATCAGTTAGCAAAATATTCAAGATATTTCTCTTCAATATATATGCTTAAGTTTTCTTTCCATTGTGAGTATTACTGGGAATATTTAGAGGTTTTTTTTAAATATGACCCTCCAAATGCCAAACAATATTGATTATTGCTCAGCTCACTGAGACAAAGCATTTCAAGTTCCACACTTTCCTAACAGAAAGCATTCCTTAAATTCATAATTATATAGCAAAGTATGTGAATAAAGAAGCCAAGGGTAATTATAGGTACTTATTATGCAGAACTAAAGAAACTGATTATTGAAATACAAAGTAGAAATTACTTGTGCCATTAAACCAGACCAGCTCATTATTATAGTGTGTTCCACAAGGGTTCAATTCACTGTTCCTCCTGCTTTATGTTGGTAACTAGATTACTGGTTTCTCCTTTCATAAAAAAGTACACAATTTCTTTCCTTTCTTTCTTTCTTTCTTTCTTTCTTTCTCTCTTTCTCTTTCTTTTTTCTCTCTTTCTTTCTTTTTTCTCATCAGCAGAAAGATTATAGATAAAATATCAACAAGAATACTAGGTATAAGATCCACTCAAAAATATTAATGCAGTCTGTGTGCATCACCAAAATTCAACTAAAATTATAACATACTTCATTATAACATACATTCATTATAACAATCAAAAATATAAATTTAACCAAATAAACATGATGAGATCTTTTGAAAAAATGTTTCACATTTATTTAAGGGCATAACAGTTTTTATATTTTCCTCATGAAATAGATCATAGTAGTATTAAAAGTACACATTTTCTTTTCTTTCTTTCTCTCTCTCTTTCTTTCTTTCTTTCTTTCTTCTTTCTTTCTTTTTTCTCTTATCAACAGAAAGATTATAGATACAATATCAACAAGAATACTAGATATAAGATCTACTCATAAATATCAATACAGTCTTGTGCATCACCAAAATTCAACTAAAATTATAACATATTATGTCATTCATTATATATCTTGGATATTGACCCTTAATCAGATGATTGCCTTTTATCAAAGCTTAACTATCTCATATGACGCAAAAATTCTACTTCTTTCTCAAGAGCCAAAAAATCTATTTCAAAAAGACTTTTGCTCTCCTATGTTCATTGCAGCACTATTCACAATGGTCAAAATATGGAAACAATCCAAATGTCCCAGAACAGATGACTAGATAGAGAAAAAAATTATTTTCCTTTCTTATTAACTTATTAGTTTAACTGTATTCATTTAGGGTCTCAATAAAACTATTATTTCCCCTTATGCATTATCAGTGCACCTACAACACTGGCCTTGGGGACTGGAGTGATAGGACAATGGGTAGGGTGTTTGCCTTGCACTTGGCCGAACAGGGTTCAATCTCCTGTATCCAATATGGTTCCTGGAGCACCATAAAGAGTAATTTCTGAGTGTAAAGCCAGGAGTAACCCTTAAGCATCACTTGGTGTGACCCAGAAAGCCAAAAAAACAGAAACAAAACCCAAACAAACAAATTAAGAAAAAGCAAAACCATTGGCCCTTTTGGAGAGATAGCTGGCTGGAGCACAAGCTCTGCATTTGGAAGAGCCAGGTTCAAACCCAGGGCACATGATCCATTGAGTAATGCCAAGAGTGACAATCAAATTTCACTGAGAAAGGAGAAAATGAGGCAAAAATTTTAAAATTTTCCTATAAGGTCAACAATAGAAAATGATCAAAAAAGAGTGGTATGAACAAACAATCCAGAATAATTTCTTCATAAAATTGAAATTTCCTAATATTGACTATCAAACACTTTATTAATCCTTTATCCCTGATCCTGGCTGGTTGGCTCGATCCCTGGCACCCCACATGGTCCGCTGAGAGCCTGCCAGGAGTGACCCCTGAGCAGAGCCAGGAGACATGAGCACCACCAGTGTGGTCTCACAATAAATAAATAAATAATAAATAAATCAAATGTAATGCCTTCCAACAACAAGGGAGGGAAGGAGGCATATCCAGTGACACGGTCCAGTTCCTAACCTAGCCCCCAGGCACCTGGCCTCTCCAGTACTCAGCTGTACACAGTAAGACACCCTACAATTCATCTCTTTACTGTCCAAGCCCAGAAAAGGCATCCAGGCGCAGGAACGCTGCAGTACCTCCTCATGAGTTTGCCCTTTCTTGTCCTCTGGTTGTCTCTTCCAAACTGGGTGAAAAACACTCCAGAGGCAAGAGACACACATTCCGAGGGGCTTGTTCAAGTCCAATAAGAGAAAATATACAGCTTACTTTGGTAAGTCAACAGAGTGAGCTGATAAAGTGGCTCCAGGAGGCAGGAAGCTAGTGGATGTGAACAGCCCTTTCTTGTTGCTGGTGCTAATGAGTCTCTTGGGTGTGAGCGCTGACTCAGCCAAGCATATCTCCAGTGCAGTAACTACCTGTTGTCTGATTTCCACCCAAGTTGCTGCTGTCTGGCCCTTTTATCACTGACATTCATTTAAATCTCAGAGTAAATCTGTCTTGGTTTAAAAACATGAATTCATAAACTCTTTTTGCCTAGGACAGAATTTACTCTGGTAAATAAAAAGGACTTCTACTTAGGCGATTTGCGAAGTGAGCTACAAGGAGAGCATCAACTCTAACTCCCAAGGGCTGCCCATTTGCGCATTGCTTAATGGCAACAGCTGCTGGCCATGACTACACAGTCCTCTGTGACTGCCACAGCCCAGACTGTGGGCATTAATCATGCTTACTCCTGCCAAACATTCTTTCCAAGAAGGTAGTCCAGGCTTCTTCTGGCTGCTCAAGACAAGGACCATTTGGGGGAAGGAAAGGAAATACTTGAAATCTTTGTTACTACTAGAAAGAGGTAGGCAAGCACTGTATTAGAGAATTCAGCATTTGGAGCTATTCAGCATTTGCCATAATCCCATTCATGGCAACAGAGAAGAATAAAAGCAAGTTTTCTTGTTTTTGGTGCTTTGCTCCTCATCCTCCCTGTCACTGCAGGAGGATAATAGGGAACTGTAGTGAATGCTTTACCGGATAGGGAAAGAGGAATCCTTCCTATGGGAAAGAGAAATACAGACTGTCTTCATCAATCTAAAGCCCTCAAATAGAATTAAAACTGCTGCTTTTGCACAGAAATATTTACAGCACAGAAATTTTATAACTTGGATATTGAATTCAGTAATGCCGAGGGGGTTTCCTTGTCAACAGTGATCCTTCTGCCACCCCCATCCCCAATTTGATATTCATTCTTTTGCATTTCTTTTTCCATCATCATTATTAAAAACAGTAAGTTTGGCACCTTGAAAAACAATGAACCAGCAAGGTTAGTATACATTAAAAAAAATAGTAAAACATTTACAATAGAGAAGGAACCAGTACAGTAATAGTTAGAAATGATCACTCTGGACAAGAACCAAGTGTTGAAAGTAGATAAGGCAATATACATGATAACCTTTCATTATCTGTATTGAAAACCATAATACACAAAAGGAGAGAGAGAGATTGAGAGAGAGAGAGAGAGAGAGAGAGAGAGAGAGAGAGAGAATAGGAACAAGAAGAAAAGTGCTGCCATAGAGGCAGGTATGTGTGTGTGTGCATGCGAGCGTGCATGTGCGCTTGTGTGTGTGTGTGTGTGTGTGTGTGTGGTGGTGGTGGTGGGGAGGAACTGGGGACATTGGTGGTGGGAAATGTACACTGGTAAAGAGACAGGTGTTGGAACATTATATGAATGATTGAAACACAAACATGAGCAACTTTTTAACTGATCACTCACTGTGATTCAACATTTTCTAAAAAGGAAAAGACAAAAAGAAAAGAAACCAGAAAAAAGAGCAAAACCGACCAAAGTTGGTATGAATATGGGGGAAAGGAAAGGAAAGCAAAAGATGCCATTCTTTTTTTTTTTAAATTTTTATTAGTGAAACACCACGAGGTACAGTTGTAGACTTACAAATTTTTGTGCTTGGGTTTCAATTATAAAATGATCAAATACCCATCCCTCCACCAGTGCCCATTTTCCACTACCATGGATCCCAGTATCTCTCCCACACCCATCCCCCCCATCCCCCCCGCCTCTGTGGTAGGGCATTCCCTTTTGTTCTCTCTCTCCTTTTGTGTGTTGTGGTCTGCAAAAGAGGCATTGAGTGGCAATCATGTTTGGTCTATAGTCTACTTTCAGCATGCTTCTCCCATCCTGGAAGGATCCTCCCAACACCATTTATTTGGTGCTCCCTTCTCTATCTGAGCTGCCTTTTCCCCTAGGATGTGTGGCTGACCTCCAAGCCATGGAGTAAACCAAGCCATGGTATTAATCTCGGCTATTCTTGGGTGTTAGTCTTCTATTTTGTTACTTTATGTTCCCCAGATGAATGCAGTTTTCTATGTCTGTCCCTCTCTTTCTGACTCATTTCGCTTGCATGATACTTTCCATGTAGTACCACTTGTATGTAAATTTCATGACTTCATCTTTTCTAACAGCTACATAGTACTCCACTGTGTAAATGTACCAAAGTTTCTTTAACCAGCTATCTGTTCTCGGGCACTCAGGTTTTTTCCAGATTCTGGCTATTGTAAACAGTGCTGCAATGAACAAACAAGTGCAGATGTCACTTTGACTATAATTTTTTGCCTCTCTGGGATATATTCCCAGGAGTGGTATTGCTGGGTCAAATGGGAGCTCAAGTTCTAATTTTTTGAGAATAGTCCATACTGTTTTCCAAAAGGGCTGAACCAGTTGGCATTCCCACCAGCAGTGGAGGAGGGTCCCTTTCTTGCCACATCCATGCCAACACCAGTTAATTTTGTTCTTGTGGATGTGGGCCAGTCTCTGTGGTGTGAGATGATATCTCAATGTGGTTTTGATCTGCATCTCCCTGATGATTAATGATGTAGAGCATTTTCTCATGTGCCTTTTTGCCATTCAAATTTCTTCTTATGAGAAAGTTTCTTTTCATTTCCTCGCCCCATTTTTTGATGGGGTTGGATGTTTTCTTTTTGTGGAGTTCAACCAGTACTTTATATATCCTTGATATCAACCCCTTGTAGGATGTGTATTTGGAGAATATCCTTTCCCGTTCTGTAGACTGTCTCTGTATTTTGGTCATTGATTTTTTGAGGTGCAGAAGCTTGTTAGTTTAAGATAGTCCCATTTGTCTATCTCTGTTTTCACTTGCTCAGTCAGTGGCATGACAAAAGATGCCATTCTTGAGGCTGACACCTCTCTCCTTCCCACCTCATGTAAATCACCTGGAACAAGATGAATGGATAAAGAAGTTTTTATGTTTATGCAATGGAATACTATGCAGTTATGGGGAAAAAATAAAAATCATGTCTTTTGTTGCAACCTATATAGAACTGAATATTATCATGTAAAGCAAAATAACTCAGAGAAGGAAGAATACTGGATCATCTCATTCATTTTGGGTATAGAGAGAAACAAGGAAATAGTACCAAGGGGTGAAAAACCCTTGACCTCAGAGCACATCAAATCTCTAATGCAATCTAGTGCCTGCTATGCAGAGGAAATTCACATTTAAAACTGCTTGAGTAAACAAAAGGCTGGCAGAAGATCTGTTCTTAGAAGGTGTCAGGTGTTAAACTGATTATTTTAAAGGATAATGTTAACCTGTGGGGTCAGTCATGATACAGATGAGTTAAATTTGTTCTGTTTCATAGTCGCAAATCATGTGATTGCGGCAATTGTGGTGACACAATCTATGTATTTTATAAATGCCTTTTGCCACAGTGGAGTCTGGACAATCCAGTACAAATCTGTCACCACTACTAGAAATTAATTGCAAAGAAATATGTACTGCGTTGGTTTGTTAGAAATATTGTCACCACATACAAGAAAATAGCATATGTTTAGGGATTTTTCCACTGGTAATTGGTATTCAGGCTTTAGAGATAATTATATTTAGAATTACCAAATGAGTTCTTTATTTATATAAAGAAGTCTTATTTTTCTAAAAGACATACTTCCATGAAATAACTCCTCTAGAAAAGTGGAAATAGAGAATTTTAGTTAAGAATAGAACTTAGAGGCTGGAACAATAGTACAGCCAGTATGATGCTTGCCTTGCACAAAATTGACCAGGTTTTGATCCTCAGTACCCCACGTGGTCTCCCAAGCCCCAGGAGTGGTCCCTGAGTGCAGAACCAGGAGTAAGCCCTGAGTACCTCTGGGTGTAGAGGGAGGGAGGGAGGGAGGGAGGGAGAGAGCAAGGGAAGGAGGGAGGGAGGGAGAGAGCAAGGGAAGGAGGGAGGGAGGGAGAGAGCAAGGGAAGGAGGGAGGGAGGGAGGGAGGGAATAAGTTGGTTTGCACCACTGGGCCAGTACAACATCAATTACCTGGTCTGAGCACTGAACCACAAAGTGCGGGTAACATTGGGGATGACCCCCAAGGCCTCTGAGCAATGCTTCAGTCCCTCCTCTTAAAGAGCTTTGGATTCAAACATAGGTTGCCACTCATTGACATCATCAAATAGGGTCTGTACTCAACCTGGAGTTTTGTAAGATCCAGCTGCAAAGTTTCTGTGAGGAACAAATGAATTACTATCACCCCTTAGCCACCTCGTCATCTGAACTCTTTCTACACTCTAGAAGTCCCCATTTATGAATTTGGAGTCATCCCAAAGACTAGTATCATGAATGAGTATCACACTCTGTGAGGTGAGAAATGTCCAATGCTTTGATTTCTGGGTTTCCTTGCAGCAAGGCAAAGGCTTTGGGTTTCATCAGCTAGTTGTCATTTAGCCAAGTCTTGAAGCAGGAGCTAATAGGATAGGAACAAAGGAGCGGGAACTCTCTGATACCTGTGCTTGAAGGAATGGCAACCAGTTAGGGCCAGGAGACAAATGTGACATTGCTGCAGCCTCAGTGCCTCTGCCCCCTGCTTGGCTAATGTTTGGTGTTATTAGAGGTGGTGTAGTTGCCGACCGTCTATCTCCACTCCCATTCCTTCCCATTCCAGTCGTGGCATGACATTCTTGAGGGTGGCACTGAAGAGTTTCGGTGAAATGGTATCACCCTGCTGAACCCCTCTCTTGACGTCGATGATCACTTCCTTAGAATGGTGAGATCCTGGTGGTGAGTCCGTAATACAGCTCGTGGAGGATCCTGATGTATTGATTTTGAACACCCTGTTTGGCTAGGGCTTTGATGACTGCTTCAGTCTCAACAGAATCAAAGTTCTTTTTTAAATCAATGAACATTAGACAGCGGCATTTGGACTCCCAAGAAACCTCAATGAGCTTGGTTACCGTGTGGATATGGTCGATTGTGCTGAATCCCTTTCAGAACCTGGCTTGCTTGCAGGGTTGTCCTTCAGCTAGTGTTCTGCCAATCCTATTCAGGATGACTCGAGTGAACAGCTTGTAGAAGACAGAAAACAGGCAGATCAAGCGATAGCTGCTGATGTTGTGGATGTCTCCCTTCTTGTACAGTAGAACAGTCCTGCTGGTTTTCTACTGGGACGGAACCTTGTATTCAGACAGGTAGCGTGAAGAGCTGAGCCAGTTTATCGATGAGTACTGATGGCAGGTTCTTCGGGTGTTTGGGTCTGACCTTGTCTGGGCAGGGTGCTATTTGCTACTTTACCGACAAAATGATATGTTGGATTTCGGAAGGGAGAACATTGTGAACGGCATAACCACCCTGAGGAATTTGGTATGTGGGCAGGTAGACGTGGCTATCAAAGAGATCCGAGTGGAAGTCATGGATGATCTTCTTCATTGCCCTTCTGGAAGAAGTGATAGATCCATCAGAATGTCGGAAGGCAGTCATCTTGGTCTTGTAGTTGATGAAGGACAGGCGGGTGTTGTGAATGCTTTTCCCAGCTTCTGCTGCATTGGCCAGCGCTGCTCCTCTTCTCTCTTTAAGGCCTTCCTTTATTGCTTCTCTGCACTGCTTTGTGAGCTTGGACATTCCCTTGTGGTTGCCTGAGGCTCGCGCCCAGCCAGATTGGCGTATGAGCTCAAGGGTTTTTGAAGACAGGCATCTTCTTGTGGCTTTCTCTCTCTCGGCATTCCTCGCACAATCATGGAGGTGCTGAGCCAGTTGATTGTATTCTTCTTCAATGTTGTCAATGATGGCATCTTCCCATGTTTCCGCAATAGTGGCAAAGATCTCCCAATTGGTGGTCATTCTGGGAGTTCTGAGACCTGGCACCTGAGTTGCGCAGGAGGAAGAGAGCAGCTTGGAATGCCTTCAAGAGCATCAAAGAAATAGCTAAGAGAACGAAGAACTCCAGCTCTGGGCACGTCTCTTCAATTCCACTGTTCTCCCTGCACTAACTTATGCCTCAGAGACCTGGGCCTATAAAAACAGGATGAGAACACTATTCAGGTCTCCCAAAGAGGGATCGAAAAAGATATGCTTGGAATATCACTAAAGTGAGAGAAGGAATCTGGAGTTCCAACCTCCATCGACGATTGAGAATCAGGGATGTTGTCTCGTTTGCCAAGGCATCAAAAGTCAGATGGGTTGGACATGTAATGCGATTTGGAGATGGCCACTGGACTAGAGCCATCACTGACTGGATTCCATGGGATGTCAAAAGATTGTGTGGTCACTCACCTACGAGATGGTCATACTTCTTCGTCAAGACCCTGAGTGGTTTGAGGCTCTTCGTGTTTCTGGAGCAAGCAGACACCTTTGGGCTACACTAGCACAGGACAGGGATGAATGGAGATATTACTGGCACCCACTCCAGCAAATTGATGAGTAACGGGATGTCAAGTGATCAAATGATTGGATTTTTAAAGTAACATTGTATTGACATATCACATAAAGAAATGTATTATTTCTTGGTGTATATTTATTGGTGAATCTTGTTTATTGGTGTGTCTATGTAAATTATGAGTCACATCTTGCTTAGTTTAACAATATTAATTAAAATTTTAAACTGTTTCAAGTCACACTGTGGTCAAAATTGCTTTCTTTCCTGGCACAGTGCCTAACTCAGGTGGGCCATTAGGTGTGTATTTATGCAAGAGGTGCACTGCGTTTATTAATGAGGAAGAGCTGCCATCACAAGAATATGGCTGGGGATTTCAGCAAGCCACTTGGCTTTGTTATCTCTATAATTGGGTAATTTGGTGTAAGAACAATATCAGGTAGGCAAATAAGTGCTAGGCATGTACAGAGGCTTAGAAACTCGATGTGGTACCTGAGTCCATGGTGATCTTTCACTTAGACATAGATTCAGAAAAACAAACTAAAAAAATGCTGATGTTCAAACTACATTTACCTGTCCTAAAAATATGAACTTGAGGTGATCCAGAGTTCTACACATTTACTCATGTAATGAATGTTGATTGCATACCTTGTGTCAGTGCAATGTCTTTCTGTAAAAAAATAAACAGACAAGATCATTGTGCTCATGCACTCTGCATAACTAAGTCAATAATAAATATAAATTGCACATAATAATTATTGTTAGAAATAAAAACCAAATAGAATAAGGAAATTAAAATTTCATAGGAAGGGTTAGGTGCTATTTTAAACAGAATAATCAGGCATAAACATGTGTCCTTCAGGAGGGGACATTGAAACTGAAACTATCTCCCTAGTCACAAATTTTTGTCAGTTTTAAGTTTGGGGGACAATTTATTATTGTGCCCCAATATGTAACTCCTAAAGTCAGTGTGGTTTGAATATAGAAAACAAAGAGACTGGTGAGTAATGGATTCACAGAAGTAAAATAGGCAGGACCCAGATCATGAGGACATTAAGGTTTTTGGCAAATATTTGACATTTTATTCCATGGGAGGATTTGTAACAGGAAAATCTCTTTAAGTCAGTAGTTTTCAATTTTGCTTGAATTTTAGAATCATCGAGGGAAGCTTAAAAAATACTTTGCAGGACCCTATCCCTGAGAGATTCTTGTTTAGTTGCCCTAGGGAGAGGATCCAGTTTTATTGGTCTTTAAAAATTATTATTACCAGTTTGGGGGGTCACACTTGGTCACTCAGAGCTTGCTCCTGGTTCTGTGCTTGGAGATCACTCCTGGCAGTGCTCAAGGGATCATACTGGAACCAGATACAATCATAGCATGACCCATACCCACTGTACTCCCTCTTTGACCTGGTTCCCTCTTCCTCCTCCTCCTCCTCCTCCTCCTCCTCCTCCTCCTCCTCCTCCTCCTCCTCCTCCTCCTCCTCCTCCTCCTCCTCCTCCTTCTTCTTCTTCTTCTTCTTCTTCTTCTTCTTCTTCTTTTCTTCTTCTTCTTCTTCTTTTCTTCTTCTTCCTCTTCCTTCTCTTCTTCCTTTTCCTCCTCCTCCTCTTCCTCCTCCTCTTCCTACTCTGCCTCCTCCTTCCTCTTCTTCTTCTTCTGCATTGCTGGTGTGGCCCAAAAGAAAAAGAAGAAGAAGAAGAAGAAGAAGAAGAAGAAGAAGAAGAAGAAGAAGAAGAAGAAGAAGAAGAAGAAGAAGAAGAAGAAGAAGAATTGAAAAAAAAGAAATCAGGATGAGGGAGGGGAGAGAGAGTTGCATGTATGTCATCATTTCCTTATTGGAGAAGTCACAAGTGGTAATATGGAGATGTGGAACAGTGCTAGGGACAAACTTAGGGCTCCACACATGCAGGTTTGTGCTCTACCACTGAATCATTTCTCCAGTCATCTCAGCTTGCATATTTTAATTGATGGATGATTAGATCAAGTTATGCGGTTCTGCTGTACTGAGATAATGCTCTTTTCTGGGCTGTGTTATGAAAGTTGCTACAATTGTTTAACTCTTGGACCTGAGTGATAGTACAGTGGGTAAGGTGCTTGCCTCTCACACAGTCAACCAGGTATCCTTGGCATCCCATAGGGTCCCCTGAGCACTGTGAGGATTAATTCCTGAGCACTGAGCCAGGAGTAACTCCTGAGCACCACCAAGTATGACCCCAAAACAAAAAACCAATTGTTTAAAATTGTTTAGCTCTTGTATTATCCCTCCCTGTGGTAGCTATCGCCCGTCTCTTTTGTTCATGTAAGCCTAGGGAGTAGACTTCATTTTCTATAAATAGACCAATATTCTTTTTCATATTTTCATAGCACAGGAAAATATTAAAATTCTTTTGATAAATTCCCACCAATGGCAATAGCAAAATTTGTCTTATATTTCCAAAAATAAGACAAAAATATTATTTGACCTTAAAAATCTGTATCCTGTGCGATACGGCTTTATAATCAATATATACAAATGAAAAGGCAAATGTGGAGACTTGTCAAGCAATACTCACTTTCTTAAAACTTCATTATCTATCACGTGAAGCTTAGACATTAGGACACCAAAAGCAACAACAATAAACCAAGAACAAAATATTTTCATGGGATTAGGACAAATTGAGAATAAGCTTATAGTATTTAATTATATATTTTTGGCAAAAGACATTTGTTTACATTTTTGTTTGTTTTGTAGTGATGGGTGGGGCACACCAGCAGTGAGCAGGGATCAAACCCTGGTCCCTAGTCAGCCCTATGCAAGGTAATCACCATGCCTGCTGTACTATCGCTCGGGCTCTTGTCTAAGTCTTTCTTTGATTTTGATCACTAGACCAGAATTTTTAGCTGAAATGTACTAAAAATTTAAACAATGTTTACTTTAACTGAAATACAGCTTAAAAATTTTGATGATCAATCAGATTAGACATGAAATCTGTTTTGTGTTAATCTATACTAAAACCTCTATGGCTTCTTGGCGTGGAAATGAATTCCATTATGGTGGTTTCTGCTTTCCTGCCAGTTTTGGGCTGCCCAGAAAGGAGACGCATGTGGGAAAGTGCTGACAGTGTTCCTAGAACGGGAGGGATCCCCTCAGCCTGCTGTGGAAAGGAAACAGATGGCAGCTGTAAAAATCCCCAAGGGAAACCCCAAATAATTCACTCATTCCACTCATTCATTTTCTCTTTCAACAAGAATATTAAATGCCTTATATGCTAGGTGCTGATCTAGGTGTTAAACGGACAGTTTACGGATCCCTGTTTAAGGACATTGGTGGGGGGGGGAAGAGAGAGAGAGAGAGAGAGAGAGAGAGAGAGGGAGAGAGAGAGATGAGATTGCACATAATTCCTGGTTGTTAGGTGATGGTAATTTTTTATTGAACAGTCTGTCCAGTTTCAGATGTATTCCAGAAGAAAATAGTTTGAACCACAGGATTTAAAATAGTTAATTACCAACAAATTTTATTTTGTGTAAAATCCAGTTTTTACCTTCTCCGACAAAATAAGAATATATGTTATGCTAATGGGTACTTCTGTATAGTAGCAGAGTTCCTTCAATGGAGCATAACCTCTTTGCTTCATAAATCCCCCTTTCCAATCAGAGCTGCTGTTGATATTCAGCACCTGGATTTTGAATTCTGAAGAATTTCCAATCTCTGACCCAACCAAAGAAAAAGTCCAAGATGTGATATAGAATGAAACTCAAGGTATCTCAAAAGCCAAGAGCTGAGGAAAAGTGCACCAGCAGGTCTGGGAATGTATGTGTACATCTGGGATCCCATTTTTGCCTAGTCCCAATACGGGTTTGTGATGGTACAGAGTTCAATTTTTTTAAAAGTGTGCACAGTGGACCGGAGAATTCGGTATGATTAGAAAAAGAGTAAGTTGGTAGTCACCTTCTGCCACTCTGTAGTTATTTCCATCATCATATGATTCTACATGATCATGTGTTTTTCAGAAAATTTGCAAAACGAGGATCTTTTAGCTGGTATTTTCTTCCACTGTGATTTTCCATCTGTTCAACTTACTTTCATGCCAAAAGGATTGGGACAGCAATGGGCATTTTTAGATTCTAGCTAAGGAATGATGACTTGGTAATATACCACCTTAACTGCGATTTGAAAAGTCATTTTGGAATGTCTCAATCGAACTTGCCAGGAAGTGGGTAGACTTTTGACTTAGAAACCTATAGTCACCTTTTCTGGTCCACATTAAACTTATTTAAAAAACATAATATTCAGATGAAAATATAATTTAAGTGAATGGGTAAATTAAATCAATGGCAATTATTCTAACATTAGATGCAAATGATGCAACATATTCCCCCCTGCTCAAACAAGAGAGCATTTGCCTTGCATGTAAGGTTCTGTGTTTCGTCCCCAGCATTGCCAGGTGTGGCACTGGTGGTACTAGAGAATCTGGATTGGTCCCATAACGTTTTAAGAGAAAGAGAGAGAGAGAGAGAGAGAGAGAGAGAGAGAGAGAGAGGAGTTGGAGGGAGGGAGAGAGAGGATTCACAATCAACGCTGTTGGTGGTCTCAAATTTTTAAAAGTCACAAATTATTTAATACTTTATTTAATTAGGAAACATAGAAAATGATTTGAGGTGCTTTATTGAGTTGCCATGCAGTTTTCAATGTAGTGTCTCTGAGTTTCAAATCATCCCTTTGTCTACTTTTTGGCAACTTAATCTGAGCACTTTGATCCTTTTACCATGGCGTCTCTTTCTATTGGGAAAGCTGGAGAAATACTGTAAACCAATACTAATGGGCGTCCCGATGCTGGTGTGGTTGGGCAGAATTCTGCAGCCTTCAAGTCTTTTGCTGACGGTTTCCTGGTACCAGACTCTACAGTGATAGTTTTGCAGGCGTCTGGCTGGTCCAAGGCTTGCAGCTTCTCTAGTGCATAGTTCTTGGGTACATAGCAGTCTGTAGGTCCCTCCACCCTGGCAAATCTGAAGTGTCCTCTGTGAAAGCCATCTCAGGATCTGCTTTTACCAGTCTCTAGATGACTGTTGCCACTAGTGGGCACTATGACAGCATTTCTGCCATGTACAGGGTAACAACTTGGCTGAGGCTGAGGGGCTGAGCCCCAATGGGGGTTGTATTACTCTACTGGAGTTAGTGGCTGTACCTCTTTTAATTTTTGTTCATTTGAGACATCAGGTGGTGCTCAGGGGCTACTCCCAGCTTGAGACTTAAATGTGGTGGTAGTGAAGGGGGTCTACAGGGTTGGGGGTGGGGGCAGAGAAACAGAGAATGTTCCCATGGGGTCCATATAATACTGAGTGAGAATCAAATCCAGACTTCCACGTGCAAAGCATTCGCTCCAATCTTTTTTTTTTCCCCCTTAAATTTTTATTAGTGAAACATCATGAGGTACAGTTGTAGACTTACAAATTTTTGTGCTTGGGTTTCAGTTATACAATGATCGAATACCCATCCCTCCACCAGTGCCCATTCTCCACCACCACCAGTCCTAGTATCCCTCCCACCCCCCTTCTCCCCATCCCACCCTACCACTGTGGCAGGGCATTCCCTTTTGTTATCTCTCTCCTTTTGAGTGCTGTGGTTTTCAAAAGAGACATTGAGTGACAATCTTGTTCGGACTATAATCTACTCTCATCACGCATTTCCCATCCTGAGGGGAAACTCCCAACACCCTTTATTTGGTGCTCCCTTCTCTATCTGAGCTGCCTTTTCCCCTAGCGTGTGTGCGGCTGTCCTCAAAGCCATGGAGTAATCCTCCTGGTACTTATCTTGGCTATTCTTGGGTGTTAGTCTCCTATTTTGTTACTATTTTGTTCCCCAGATGAATGCAATCTTTCTATGTCTGTCCCTCTCTTTCTGACTCATTTCACTTAGCATGATACTTTCCATGTAGTACCACTTGTATGTAAATTTCATGACTTCATCCTTTCTGACTCGCTCCAATCTTTTAAGCTCTCTGCCCAGATCCAGTAGTTGCTCTGATTTTCTTTACATTTTTTTCTAACTTGCGTTCTTTCTATTCAACTTTTTCTATTAAATTACTGATTTTCTTTCTCTTTTAGCTCCAGACTGATACAACATGACATGCTGCTATCTATGAAAATAACACAAAACTCACTTTACACAAATACAATAAATAAATAAATACAAATAAGTATAAATTAATATACTGCAAAATGATTAATGCTGTTATTTATTTGTTTGTTAACTTTGTTTTTGGTCCACACTCAGAGGTACTCAGGGCTTATTCCTAGCTCTGTGCTCAGGGCTTATTTCTGGTTTTCCGCTTGGGGATCACTTTTAGCACTGCTCACGAAACCCTATACAGTGCTGGTGATCAAACTGGGCTTGGAAGTACACAGGACAAGGGCCTCAACCCCTGCACTATATCTCTGGCTCCTCATTTATTTTCAGTACTGATAATCAAGCCTTTGTCTTCTACTTTATCACTGAGCTGTATCCCTGGTGCCTGCTGCCATCAATTTAAAGAGTATTTATGTGATAAAGGTACAGTAACTCTGTGCACCAAAACTATAAACATTAACACTATTATAATCATGTTAGCTCAACTACAATGAAATAAAGGAATATTCAAAATTAATCATCATCTCCAGAGTTGAAATACTCTGAGAAGTTTATAGCTCATCCATGAAAAGCTTCATAGAGCTTTCCCAAATACAACAATCCTAAACAATTATTCAATTTTATTAACAGGAATTATAAAACTAAAAAGTGTCTGAGCTATAATTTTTTAATAAAGAGACTGGAAGATATGTCCAAGATAAGCAATATATCCTTTGTGTGCTTGAAGCTCTGATTTTGACTTCTGGGACCACTTTCCCCCACCATTTGTCACCCCCAGAACTGCCCAGTGTGGGTCTGGTAGTTCCCCAGTGTCACTTGTTAAAGCAATATCTAATAGCTGAACTGTGTGAAATCATTCTGCTTAGTTGCCCTAATTTTGCTGGAAATGTCCCTTGATTCAACTGAACATTGCTGGGAAGCTCAAAAAAAAAAAAAAAACTTTTCTTGGTGTAAAGAAGGCAATTAAATTACCTGTAATCCTCTCCTATCAGAAAATATTATAACTTGTAATAAGATTACAGGAAAGACTAACAGAGGAAGTCAGTTTAGTCATACAAATATTACTGTGTAGATTTTGCAATATTTGTAGTATTATTAGCTTAAAATTTTGCATTTGTTAAAAATTAAAACTAGAACTATTATGTGATCCTGTGTTCCTACATATCAAAATTTATATTAAAATAATAAAACTATAACTTGAAAAAGATAGGCACTTCCAGGTTCCCTGCAGTGCTCTTTGCAGTCACCAGTATGTGGAAGCAACCAAATGTCTATCAGTGGACAAATGGATAGAGAAAACTTGATCCATATAGACAATGAAATATTAATCATCCATAAAGCAAATATATCATATACAAAAAAACAGCATGAATGGACATTGATGGTATTATGTTAAGTGAATAAGTTAAAAGGAAAATCATAAGTATGGCATGAGCTCACTTGTATGTGGAATCTGAAGAAACAAAAAGAAAAGGCAAAAAACAGACCACAAATACAGAAAACAGATTGGTGGTTGCCTGAGGTGAGAGTTGAAGTGTGGGTAAAATGAGCAAAGAGGGTCAAAGATATAAACTTCCTATTATCAGATATCACAGGGACACAGTCATGTATTGCTTATAGGTACTTAGGTCAATATATGATGCATGTACAATGGTGGTCCCCATACGCCATGCCATCTAGCGTAGGTGTGTGGTAGGCTGTGCCACCTAGGTTTATGCAATTACATTCACTGGTATTCCCAGCACAACAAAACTGCCAAATGACACACTTCCCAAAGTTCACCTTCATTGTGACACATGGCTTCATCACGTACAACATAGTGACATGACACATGCATGTACAGCTTGGAGCTATGGTTCATAAAGTCATATTGTGTAAATAGAAGCTGCTTAAAGTGGATCTTGAAAGTTCTTATTACAAGAAAAACTTTTTCTATTATGGTGAGACATCACTAGATTTGTGGTGATCATTTTATAACATATATAAATATCAATTCATTATACTGAACACCTGAAATTATATAATACTGTGTAAAAAATATCTTATGCATGAGGAAGATGGGAAGATGTGAGTTGTTGGCGGGCTCTCTGGGCGGCTCTCTCTCTCTCTCTCACTGCCGTGTTCAGTGCTCTCTTGCCGCTGTGTATGGACTTGATCTGCAAGGCTCCTCCTTTGTGCTCTGCTTCTATGTGTGCCACTGTGTTCTCTTCTGTTTATCTCCTATTTCTGACTCTGTCTCTGTAGTCTCTCCTCTGGTCTCTTCTGATCTCTCTCTCTCTCTCTCTCTCTCTCTCTCTCTCTCTCTCTGAAGCCCTTCTGCTTCTCTCTCTGGAGTAATTCTGCTCCTCTCTCTGGAGTCCTTCGCTCTGGATTCTGACTCTGTCCCCTTCTTCTTCCATTCTCTGCTTCATCTTCCCTAGATCCTGACCCTGACTTCTGGGACTCAATGCACTCTCACATCTGACTCAGCCCCCTGGATTCTGACTTGTCCTTTTCACTTTTATGACTCTGACCCCCTCCGCTCTCACAGTCTTAGTTTATATAGCAATCACATAGGGTGGTGACACAAAGGTAGGTTGAACATTAACAAATCAAAAAAGAGGGGTAAGAACACTCCTTCAGGAGAATATCTCTAGGATAAAATCTCCCCTAAAGAGATTACTAAGCATAATATTAACTGATTTCCTGTTTCCATACAGAAAGGACGTTGCTTTAGGGTAAGCTAAGTTCCCTGCGGCAAGGCTGAAAGGACAAACCCAATTTTATCCTACAATACTGTAGGTAAATTATACCTTTAAAAATGTTGTAGAGGGTCTGGAGAGATGCTAGATCAAATAGGGTTTGCCTTGCATGTAGAAGACTTGGTTTGATCGCTGTTGTCTCCAAGAGCTTCCAGAAGTGACTCCTGCATGCAGAGATATAACTAAGCTGTGAACACAGCTGGTTGTGTTCCCTAAGGATAATAATAAAAAATAAAAATTAAAAATATCAGAGTTGGAGCCATAGTACAGTGGGTAGGGAACTTGCCTTATGCACCCCCTATCTGGGTTTGATTTCTGGCACCCTTTATAGTTTCCCCAACCTCACCAGGAGTGACCCCTGAGCATAGAACCAGGAATAAGCCATGAGCACGAGGTGTAGCCCCCAAACGAACAAAAACAATGTAAAACTATCTAGAATGTGGGATATAAAAAAACAAGGTAAAGGAACAACAAATGACCAAAGGTCATTGAACTGTAACAAAAGATTTTGTCTACAGAGGTGTGCTCATTAGCGTGAGAAGGAGAATGGATGAGAGGGATCCTTGGGATATTCATGGAAGGAAGTGGTCACTCTGTTGGTGGGTGTAGTGTTGGGACAATGTACATATGAAAAATATTGCAAATCATGGTATTTAATAAGAATAGTAAAGAAAAATAAGAAAGATGTAGAGAATGTTAATACTGATGTTTATAGCTATTACTCAAATAAAATTTTCAGGTATAGTAAAAAATATTGCAATGTGCTATAATTTCTTTGTTCAGCAAAGGTAGGTGTTTGCTTTTGTACCTAATGTTTATTTTTTAATTGCCTCTCTTTTTCTTAAGCTTGCCCACACAGCTGGGTTTGGCCAAGCCAACCCTCTTTCCCCACCTGTATAACTTTTGATGGGAAATTTCTACCAGGAGATGTTTATCCCCACTCATTTGAGAACTTTTGTTGATAAGGTAAGTTGTGCCTATGAATTAAAAGTGGCAGGAGAAAAATTTGACCATGAATTTTGGTGAATTTAAGTTCCCAAGTTTAAGATCCTGAGGGATTATTCTTTATTGCTAAATATCCTTACAAAAGATGCAAGAAAGGGAAAGAAATATAAACTCCAGATGTTGAGCTATTCAGCTTCTGCTCACCTATTTAGCCACAGGAAACTGTGCTGGACTTTGTATGCAATGTGGTATTACTTTAGTAATATTTTTTTATAGGGCTACTTCCAGTAGTATACAGTCCAGTGGTGCTGGCCTAACCAATGGGTGCTCAGCCAGGCAGTGCTGGAACTATCAGCTCACATCTAGTAGTGCTTAGGGGGCCATGTGGTACCAAGGGCTGAATTCAGGGCCTTGTGGATCCTAAGTATGTGATCTACAACTTTAAGTACTCCTTGGTCCCCCCAAATTTAAATCTTATCATAAATATTTTTAAAATTTATTTAAAAAATTATTATTATTATTATTTTTGCTTTTTGGGTCACCACCCAGCAATGCACAGGGGTTACTCCTGGCTCATGCACTAAGGAATTACTTCCGGTGGTGCTTGGGGAACCATATGGGATGCTGGGAATGGAATCCGGGTCAGCCACATGCAAGGCAAATGTCCTATCTGCTGTGCTATCACTGCAGCTTCCATAAAGATTTTCTTAATACGCATTTTCACTTGGAATTCCAGGTTCCAGATGTCATTATTAAGGAGACAAAGTCTTTATTTTAACAATGAATGGTAACGCTTAAGATACTGGGGTCATGTGGCCACCAAAGAGAGTATAGGAACTAAGGTGTGTTTTCATTGGATGTGGCCAGTTCCAGTTAGATCCCTGACAATATGTATAGCTCCATGAAAAATGCTTGAAGTGATCCATCCCTAGGTGCAAGACAGAATAAGCCGTAAGCACAGTCTGGTATGATTCATCCCCCCAAAATGTTTAGGGGCTGGAGAGATACTACAGGGCTAAAGGCTGCTTTACATTCAGCAAAATCCCAATTTTATTTCTGACATTGCATGCCCCTCCAAATACCACTAGGAGTGATCCCAAGCACAGAATCAAGAGTAGTCCCAAGCACCACTTATTGTTACCCCTCTTCCCCCTAAAAGATATAGACTCTTTAGGTAAAATACCTATTAAATTCAGATTGAAGTTTCAAATGAAGTTTCATCCTTTCCTTTCCAGTTTTGTAGACTTTTTTTTTTTCATTTTTCATCATCCTGTTATTCGTCGATTGCCTCCAGCAGGCCCCAGTAACGTCTCTTTCATCCTAGCCCTGAGATTATATTCAAGGCTCTTTAGGAGAATGAGACCCATCATTGTTACTGGTATTTGGCATATTTGGTACGCCACGGGGAGTTTGCCAGACTCTGCCCTGTGGGCAGGCTACATTTGATAGCCTGCAAGTTTGTCCAAAGTAGGAATGAGATAATAAGATGTCATAAAAAGATGTCCTGATAAGATGTCGCTCTGCCGCGAATGCGGCCGCGCGGTTCCAGGGGCTGGATTTTATAGTCTCTGAGTCTTGGCCGCTGATGGGATTACACGGCGCCAGGGGGCCAGGTGGTGGGTGTGGCCCCTGCCTACTGGAATTTGGAGGATCTGGGTGGAGGATGCTCAACTCCAATTCGAGTAGGCTTGGAGATCTCGGCCCCGGAACCCGCGTGGCTTTGTCCCTCTGCCAGTACCTTCATGTGTGCGGAGAGTGGTCTCAGCATGGTGGTGGCTGGTCCTGGAGGTCTTCAGCTACCGGAGCCCTGGTCGGGGCGGGGAGGAAAGCTCAACTCGCTCCCCTCCAAGGGACCCCGGCAAGGAACAGCCAGGCGCAGGGGCAGGAGACTTTATTGAGAAATAATTGACACATTTTATGTATATATTCAAAGTAGGACAGGACCAATAGAAAAGTAGCTAGGAGCTTGGAGCAGAAAAGTGAAAGGACTATGCGTTAATCCAGGCAATCATTTCTGCCCAGAGGGGAAAGGGTGTTGCTCCCTTCCGCCCTCCTCCCTCTGGAAAGAAAGATGGCGGCCACATGGGAGCCTTGTGGACAGCAGGTATGAGCCGGGAGTGTGGGGGCGACTAAAACCTCATGGGAAGGGGGGCGTTCCGGTCCGTCCTTCACGCCCTACCGAGGTCACCAGTTGCCCCCCACGAGCGGCTCTCCAGCACGGCCACAGCCCCAGAAGCACAAGGGCTTAATGCAGAACCCAGCAGCTTGGAGCAGAAAAGTGAAAGGACTATGCGTTAATCCAGGCAATCATTTCTGCCCAGAGGGGAAAGGGTGTTGCTCCCTTCCGCCCTCCTCCCTCTGGAAAGAAAGATGGCGGCCACATGGGAGCCTTGTGGACAGCAGGTATGAGCCGGGGGTGTGGGGGCGACTAAAACCTCATGGGTCGGGGGGCGTTCCGGTCCGTCCTTCACGCCCTACCGAGGTCACAAGTCGCCCCCCGCGAGCGGCTCTCCAGCACGGCCATGGCCCCAGAAGCACAAGGACTTAATGCAGAACCCAGCAGCTTGGAGCAGAAAAGTGAACGGACTATGCATTGATCCAGCCCATCAAGTCTGCCGGAGGGGAAAGGGTGTTGCCCCATTCGCCCTCTCCTCTCTGGAAAGAAAGATGGCGGCCACATGGGAGCCTTGTGGACAGCAGGTATGAGCCGGGAGTGTGGGGGCGACTAAAACCTCATGGGAAGGGGGGCGTTTCGCTCCGCCCTTCACGCCCTACCGAGGCCACCGGTTGCCCCCCGCGAGCGGCTCTCCAGCACGGCCACGACTCCAGAACACAGAAACCAATTTCTTAACTATCTGACTTTCAGTAGAAATACTTCCAGGGTCAATAGGTAAAATAGCAGAAATCCAAAACCAACATTTAATTCTTGAACCCAGCTGTAGAAAGCAAATCACTTCACAATGCTTTTTCAGCATGTCTGATTTGGGGGGGGGTAAACTCTAAATAATAGTGGTGAATCTTTTATAGAAACAATGAATCTAATCAAAGCAGATAGAGTGTTAACTAGAATTCATTTGCCTCACAGGGACGGGGAGGGGTGGGGGGTGGGGGTTTATTGGGGTTCTTCATGGTAAAAAATAAGTATTGGTAAAGGGAAATGTGTTTGATATTTGCATGACTGAGACATAAACCTGAAAGCTTTGTAACCTTTCCCACAGTGATTCAATAAATAAATAAAAAAAAAAAAAAAGAAAAGTAGCTAGGGTACTTACCTTTCACAAGGCTGACCTGGGGTTTTGATCCTCAGCACCCAACATATCCCATGAGACCCAATAGGCATTATCCCTGAGGACCTCTGGCTGTGGTCCTTCCCCCAAAGCAAAAAACGAAGTATACCATGTGCTTGCTTGATATACATTGTAGAATGGTTACCAAGATCAAAATAATTAAAACATTCATCAGCCCACATTGTTGACATAATAATTCCTATTAAAAAATTGATAAGAATGCGTAAGATATACCCTCAGCAACTTTTTAGTAAACAATCCCTTATTATTGACTATTGTTACCATATAGCTCAGATCTTCATAATTTCTTTTTATTTTTTAACAAAAAATTATTTTATTTAAAAGATGTAATCACTGTGACATACTACATTCTTTATAATACAGTTGTTTCACACATTCAGGCATTAAATGTCCCAACACCAATCCCACCACCAATGTGACCTTCTCTCCACCAGTGTCTCCAGTTTCTCACTTACTCCCCAAGTCTGCCCCCTAGCAGGAGCAAACAAATTAACATCATATTGCTTGTTACAACAAGATGGAAAATGGAGTTATCAAAAATTGGATCAATAAAAGTTAATTTTTAATAGTTATATCTCACAATGATATCACTAAAGTCATTGTCTGAGGCTTTACTGAGTAGCTGGTGCTGGTTGAGCCTTCTGTGTTACTGTTTTCACTCATTGAGCATGGGAGGCTTCTACACAACTTTCCCATCAAATTTGCTGCAAAGTAGAGAAGAGTTGTAGCATATGCATGATCCTGGATCTGAATTTCTGGGCCATTTATATGTCAGAGGGGATCAGATTTGGTGGTATTGGGCCTCTCTGGAAGCAGGGAGGATAATCTGCCTGACCCCATTCCAAGAAGGTCTCAGAATTTTCAGCCCAGAGATCTACATACTTGAGACAATTGGGCAGCTTGGTTGCTTTTCCCCATAATTCTTTTTCTTATAATTTTTTTGAGCCATTTCACGTCATTTTCCTCTTCCACAGCCTCTGGTTTGTGTCTCTATGAAATCAGCTTTGGTTGAGAAAAGGAAAAGAAAAAATGCATCAGGGAGAAATGCCTGAGAGAAGATATTCTTTGCCATGCATAAGAAAGGGCAGTAAGGACTTTCGAGCTGATTCCTTTCCACATTGAGTTTTTGCCTGAAGCCTAGTTGGAGAATCGGGTTTAAGTCAGGGAACATTGTAACATGGAAAGCAGGCATCCATGTATTCATTGTGGATATAAATAGTCGTAAATATTCATCGGAGCAAGAAGTCATCAGGAAATTTCCATTGCCAGGTCTCTAAGGAACACAAGACCAGAAGTTATAATAAGATTACCATAAAGCCTTCCGTACTTGAGCATGTGACTTTTCTCAGTTCTTTCATATAAAATGGCGCCTCTGGTCTTGTTTCGGGGATCATCTTATGTTTTATCCCTTCATTCTACCTATGGAGATATGTTTAGTTAAATTTTCATTTGAGGAATACTTTGTTTTATGTCATTTTTGAGAAAAGAGGTACCACTTGCCCCTTAAAAATATTTAAAGACAAGTGTTTTTAAATGGATGATAGGTCTTTATGGGAGAAATGCCTGAGTTGGGATATCAAAGAAACATCTCACACTTCTGGGTCCTACAGACAGCTCAAAGGCAATACACCTGCCTTGTAAGAATGGGACTGTGAGTTTGATCCCTGGCACCACCACCCAGATGACCCTGGCAGCACTGAAGCTTAGGATCCCTGCACCATAACAAAATACATTCTCTGGCATACCACAGCCAGGCACAGACAAGCACCATGGTTAGATGTAAAGTAAGCACCGGTCAGGTGTATGATCCCCATGAGCATCACAACTGAAGAGCGCAACTCCCATTATGGAATCTCTACAATCAAGGGAGTGTCGTTGCAACAACACAGGATGGAAAGGGAAGGGGCCTGACAAATAGCACAGAGGCTAGGGAGCTTGCCTTGCATGCAGTCGACCCAGGCTCAATCCCCACATTTCATATGGTCCCCTGGGCACTGCCAGGAGTTATTTCTGAGTGCAGAGCCAGGAGTAAGCCCTAAGCATTGTTGGGTGTGACCAAAAAACAAACAAGAAAGAAAGAAAGAAAGAAAGAAAGAAAGAAAGAAAGAAAGAAAGAAGGAAGGAAGGAAGGAAGAAGAAGAGAAGGGGGAAAAGAATAAAGAAAGGTATTAGATTAAAAAAACTCTTACTTCATAATTACACAAACATTCCAAGTAATGATATATGTTTACAATTGTAATGTTACATTTTTAGAGAAAAATTGCACAAAAATAATTGCCAATACTTGCAAAAAATTGCACAAAAGTATTGCCAATACTTCTATAATACAATTTGGTCTGGTCACATAATTTCATAATGCCATGGAAATCACTGCAACAGTCACTCAAAAGATGAAAGGAAACTGAGGCCCTTGTAAGTTAAATTACTAAGCTATCAGAGGCAAATTCAAACTAGAATTTAAGTTAACAGGTTTCCCAGCCTAGGGATTTTTAACAACATATACAAGTAAGTGACTTCCTATATTTGCTTTAATTTTTAAGGGAGAATGAGAATCAGTTACTTATGGTTCATATTTTTTGAGCAAGTACTCTTCTTAATATTAACCAGTGTTCTCCTCTTTTATAAAATATTCAGTCAACGTAGGTTAAAAAAGCCCACTGGTAATAGCTATTTTTAAGTTAGAGCTTTTTTTTTTACTTCATTCATCTTCTGTACATATTTTTGGGGGCTCTCAAACAGTGCTCAGAAGAACTTGGGGCTCTGTCAATGATTCTTATCCAGCTGGACCAGTGGTTTAATGCAAGGACCTGAGGATGTAGTGCTACTCACGTGCTTCAGTGCTGCAGATTACCTGGGATATCACAGCAGTACTTGGGCCTCCAGAGCCACACCCAGAGATGTTTAGGGGTTTCTAGGGCCACACTCAGTAATGCTTAGTGACCATGAGGTGCTATGGATTGAACTTGGGATGGGTACATCCTAGGCATGTACCCTAACTGTGGTACAATTTTCTAGCCCACATATTTCATGTTAATAGTAAGAAAGCCAAAAACAGAACTGGAAGTCGAATGTGGTTTGACTCACCAATCTATAATTTCTAGGAAGCACTGCTATGAACTGCTGTTATCATTTTTTATTTTCCAATTTTAAAATTCACTATTTGCTATTTTTCCTAACATTCATAGAGGTGATACAACCAATACTCTTTTTCTTTTTGATTTACAATACTTTATAGTTTCACGCAACCAACATGCCAATACCACACCCATCACCAGAGTGTGTGCTTCTCCCCGCCAATGTCCCAGGTCCCCTCCCATCCACCGCTTCCCTTGGTAAGCTCAGTTCTCAGTTCTCAGCTTCTGTTGCCTTTAGCTTTTCAAACAATTATTTTTAAAACCACAATATTGTGGGCCCAGAAATAGTACAGGGGTTAAAGTGCCTTGCATAAATCTGACTGAGATTTGATTTCTCATACTTCATATGGTCCCCCAAGCACCAACAGGAGTGACCCTTGAACACAGAGCCAGGGTAAGCCCTGAGCATCATCGGTTGTGTTCAACCCTCCTCCCCACAGAAACCCATCCTTTTCCATTTCTCATTTCAAAAGTGAGAGGTGTGAGAGCAGGTCTGAGCCGGAGGTGGGGGCGCGCCTGAAACCTCATGGGACGGGGGTCGTTCCGGACCATCCTTCACGCCCTACCGAGGTCACCAGTTGCCCCCCACGAGCGGCTCTCTGGCACGGCCATGACTCCAGAGCACAGAAACCAATCTCTTAATTATCTGACTCTCGGTAGAAATACTTCCAGGGTTAATAAGTAAAATAGCAGAAATCCCAAACCGCGCCGGCCACTATTGCGGCTGTGCGACATCATTTAATTCTTGAACCCAGCTGTAGAAAGCAAATCATTTCACAATGCTTTTTTAGCATGGCTGATTGTGGGGGGGGGGGGGGCAAAGTCTAAATAATAATGGTGCAACTTTTATCGAAAAAATGAAGCTAGTGAAAGTAGATAGAGTGTTAACTAGAATTCATCTGCCCCACAGGCATTGGGGGGGTGGGGGGTGGGGGTTTATTGGGGTTCTTCGTGGCGAAAAATAAGTATTGGTAAAGGGAAATGTGTTTGATATTTGCATGACTGAGACCTAAACCTGAAAGCTTTGTAACTTTTCCCACAGCGATTCAATAAATAAATAAATGAATAGTGAGAGGTGTATACTGAATATTTTTATTCAAAAAAGTAATTTCATTTAGATGCCTCCATTAAAAATTAGGTCATGTCAATGCTCTGTTCAAAATTTTCCAAGGCAATAAAAGTCAAGGTCCTTACTAGTGCCTGAAAAGCTCCCATAATATATCCCTTCCTGATTCCTTCTAGGGCATGCTGACCCCAGGATCTTTGCACTAGTTCTTTTCTCAATTTAGAGTATTTTTCAGATTTACACATGACTGGTGTCTCCATTCTTTTAGGCTCTTTCTCAAATGTCGTTGCATTTGAGAGATTTCCTACTAATCCTATCCAAGATATCAACATTCCCTTTCTCTATGTCTATTGCACTTATCTTCATGTCTTACCTCAATTTAGTACACAGGACTAACTGCACACTAAATGTTCTATAAATCTCTTGCAAGGTTACTCACTTGCCTCTCTCCCATTAGAATATTAATTCCATGAGGACAATGAACAGTTGTTTATTCATCAATGTGAAAATGCCCCAAGCAGAATGCTAAGCAGGATTGTATCTGCTTAATCGTTCTCAAGATCTGAATTACCAAGAGTCATCTTGGGGTTTTTATATGGTGGAAGCGGGGGGCAGGAAGGAGCACACCCTGCGGTGCTAAGGGCTTTTGCTTGGCTCTGTGCTCTGAGATCACTACTAGTGGGACTCAGGGGACCAGGGATCGAATCTGAGTCTGTTTCACACAAGGCAAAAACCCTACCCACTGTACTGTAGATCGAGTCCCACCAAAAGTCATCTTGAAGGTACAGATTCCTGGGTACACATCTGGCAATTTCATAGGTCTGTAAGTGAGGTATGAAAATCTAGAATTTATTAAACTCCAAGAAGATTTTAATGCTTAGTCATGTTTTAAAAACAATAAATTCTAGAACAGGCTTCTCTCTGAAGTGTATAGGTTCACCGAGAGTCATGGGGAATTGATACGGTAGCTTGGTCATTATTCTCCGTTTGGCAATGTATGTACGACTGCTCCTGCAACAATTAATCACTGCAAGGGAACTCGGTATAGCTGTGTCCGCTGTGAAGTGCTGGTGGCAAATGAAATGCTTTCTAACATCCGGTTGAACTCAAGCATTCGTTCAGGACATTTCAGCATGATTTAATTTTACTAACAATAAATGTCATATTTTTTGTTTTGTTTAAAAGAAAACAGGGGGTATGATGCCGCCAGTAGGTCAATCTGTATCTGTGAGGCGAGTGCATCAGCTGCCTCATGGCACCTTCAGACTTCCAGATACCCCAAAATTGCTGCTGTGCCTTTGGCCAGATCCCAAAAACTTGGGGCAAAGTTTACCAAGAAAGTAAACGGCCAAATGTTAGGTATGTGGGAGACGCTCCCACAAACCACCTCCAGCCTAGCTATAAAATTGGAGGCATGGCCTCGCTGGTTCCTGATCGAACTGCTTAACTGCCATGATCTCAGAGACTCAGAAACAAATCTCACAACCCAGCGGCTTTTGGCAGAAATGTAACCGGTCCCTTACTAGGTTACCGGAACTGGGCCACCCATCCCAGGTGGGAATAGGTTTCATGCCTTGGCCTGTTTCCTCTGAGGGCTCGGTGACCACCATCCTCCAGAGGCCACTGAACAATCAGGTTTGGGCCCTCAGTGATGAGACACACGGGGCCTCACAGGATGGGGGTGGAGCCGGCTTTTTCCTCCCCACCCCAACGAGACCCCATGTTGCTGCCCATGAATGTCTTTCCTTGCTCCTGATCAAGCTGCATAATGGCCATGATCCCAGAGACTCAGAAACAAATCTCAAAACCCAGCGGCTTTTGGCAGAAATGCGTCTGGTCCCTGCAGTGGGTTATTGACACTGGACTAACCCAGGTGGAAATAGGTTTCGTACTTTGGCCTGTTCCCCCTGGTGGCCCAGTGGCCGCCATCCTCCAGAGGCCACTGGATAGTCAGGTTTGGGCCCTCAGTGATGAGACACGCGGGGCCTCACAGGATGGGGGTGGAGCCGGCCTTTTCGTCCCCACCCCAACGAGACCCCATGTGGCCACCCACAAACGACCTCTATGGCTCCTGATCAAGCTGCTTAATGGTCATGATCCCAAAGACTCAGAAACAAATCTCGAAACTCAGCAGCTTTTGCCAGAAATGCAGCCGGACCTCACAGTAGGTTACTGTCACCAGGCAACCCCAGGAGGGAAAGGGTGTTGTTCCTCTGTCTGCTCTCCCTTGGCGGCTCAGTGGCCACCATCCTCCAGAGGCCATTGGACAGTCAGTTTTGGGCCCACAGTAACGAGATATGTTGGGCCTCACGGGATGGGGGTGGAGCCGGCCCTTTCCTCCCCACCCTAACGAGATCCCAAGTTATCACCCACGAACGGCCTCTCCAGCTCCTGATTAAGCTGCTTAATGGCCATGATCCAAGAGACTCAGAAACAAATTTCAAAACCCTGTGGCTTTTGGCAGAAATATGTCCGAACCCCACTGTAGGTTACTGTCACCAGGGCACCCCAGGGGAAAAGGATGTTGTCCCTCCGCCTGCTCCCCTTAGGTGGCTCAGTGGCCACCATCCTCCAGAGGCCACTGAACAGTCAGGTTTGGGTCCTCAGACGAGGCATGTGGAGACTCATGGGATGGGGTGGAGCCGGCCTTTTCCTCCCCACTCCAATGAGACCCCAAGTCGTCACCCATGAACAGCCTTTCTGGCTCCTGATGAAGTTGCTTAACGGTATGATCCCAGAGACTCAGGAACAAATCTCAGAGCCCAGCAGGTTTTGGCAGAAATCCCTCCAGATTTAAGTGTTAAAATTTCGGAATTTCAAAATTGCACGGCCATTACTGCAGCGACATCATATGTTATTCATACCAGCAGTAGAAAACAAATTGTCTACTATTGCCTTTTCAGCAGATCTGAGTGTTGGGGTAAAATCTCAAATCAAAATGGTGGGTCTACTTTGATTACATTCAAAATGTTGAATGTAATCAAAGTAGAGAGAGAATAATGTGGAAATCATCTGCCCCACAGGTAGGGGGAGGGTTTGGGATGGGGGTACACTGGGGTTGTTGGGGGTGGAGAATGGGCACTGGTAAAGGTACGGGTGTTTCATTGTATGACCGAGACTTATACCCGAAAGCTTTGTAACTACTCTCATGGTGATTCTCTAAATAAAATTATAAAAAATGAAAAAAAAAGTAAGGTGGAGTTCATGCCCAATTCAATCCACTAATCAGTGGCTGAATAAATAGTAGTACCCCTACATAAAAAAAAAAACCCAATGAATTCTAAGAGGTATTCTTATAGATAAAATGGACATGGTGGCATATTTCTTGCCACAGGGTGTTTCTTAATCAAGGGCCTTCTTTCTGGCATCATTTATTTTTTGAAGCATATTTCCTTTTTTCTCCAAAACCTTTAAATATAGAATCTGGGGTGGGAAGAACAGTATGAAATGTCACTAGAGAAATTGTGGGCTATACACACTTTAGAATGTTACTAGATGATAGTTTTTTGTCTGTATTGATTCAACAAAGATTTTTCTTTTAATTTAATTTGGAGAAGGTTGTACTTTGCAAACTCCATCTTCTTTGACCATGTTCAGTATGTTTAATCATTTGGTGGGGGTGAATAATGTCCAGAGCTTTCTTACTCATACAGTTACAAGATCCTAGATGGCTGTGCAGCTTCTGCCCTAAATCTGGACTGACATCAAATCTCTCCTCTGTATTCTGCCCCTGAAGTGGTTATTGAAGGACTATCTGAGACAGAAATTCCTAGATCTTATTAGACTGTGGTTTTCTACCATTGTGATTGTTGTAGACTCCTGTATAAGTGTGATTAGGGCAAAGATTGGACCACCACACCAAATCATGGGCAACCAAGGTACCAAAGAGATCAACACACAGTGAAATACAACACATATCACTGGTCAACATATCCTCAGTACAAGTGTTTCTTTTTGTATTCATTCTCTATTGGCTCAACTTGGGGATCAACGAGTTTATACGTTGCTTAGTAACCACACTCAAATAATGAAAATGGAAAAAGCTTTCAGTCAAAAGTCAACTTTTTGTTATGGAAATCATACAAACTAAAATATGCTTATAATAAGTGTGAGAAAATGGATTCTTTTCCGTATTTTATGGTGCAGTAGAAAATGCAGGCTGGGAAGGACAGAGCAAGAATGCTCTAGAAGTTGCAAGTTACTCAATTGCTGGCCAAATACCTGTCATCACCAGGGAACTCATACTCAATTAAGCATGTAGATGTTCAACAAATATGGAAACATAAAGGTTTTGTGGAAAAGAAGATTCCCTATTTGGATTAAAAATCTTTTAGTAGATTTTTATATTGTCAATAATAAATTCTATATTTTTCTAACTGAATCTTATTTTGCCCAGCAAAATGTTACTAAATGATTATAAGCTAAAGTATTAAAGATATATATGCACTCTCTTACCACTCAGGGATTTTAATAATGCACAGGGGTTACTCCTGACTCTTCACTCAGGAATTATTCCGGCGGTGCTCAGGGGACCATATGGGATTCTGGGAATTGAACCTGGGTTGGCTGCATGCAAGGCAAATGCCCTACCTGCTGTGCTATCGCTCCATCCCCATCACCCAACAAACAAACAAAATAATGAAAAAAAAAACTTGACTTACTAAGAGATTGGGCTAGAGTGATAGCACAGCGGTAGGGCGTTTGCCTTGCACGCAGCCAACATGGCCGACCCGAGTTCGATTCCTCCGCCCCTCTCGGAGAGCCCGGCAAGCTACCGAGAGTATCTCGCCCTCACGGCAGAGCCTGGCAAGCTCCCCGTGACGTATTCGATACGCCAAACACAGTAACAACAAAGTCTCCAATGGAGACGTTACTGGGCCCGCTTGAGCAAATTGATGATCAACAGGAGGGCCTTTACTTTACTTACTTTACTTATACCTTGAGAGGAATCTTTAGGATTTGAAGAACATAGGGGAAATCCCTGAAAATTAATGTGAAAACTGAATGACTTTAATCATGATGCCATGATTGCAATCTTTGTTGACACCTTATTACATAAGCAATCCTCAATTAAAATGTATACCCACATCAGGGATAAGATTTTAGGCATCAATAAGCTAGATGGCCTAACAAGATTATAAATGTTTTATCAATAGAAGCTCAGAGAAGTGGGCTCAGTGAGTACAATGGGTAGGGCATTTACCTTGTATGCACTGGACCTGGTACCTGATGGGGAACAGTTTTTCCCCAATGTGGCAGGACATGTTGCACACCGAGTCTGGGTAGACATGGGGTGGAGAAACACCTTCTGGGATCAGCTGATGACTGTTCACTTTATTGCCAAATACAGACGTTTTATAGAGGGTCTCTGCTTACAGGAAGGTCCAATCACATAAAGTTCGGCATTTGGGCCCTATTACCTTTCCTACTTTGTTTTGCCCCAGTCCAATCCCAATCAAGGCTGGGTGCTGTGGTTAGGATGACTTGCTTAGCATACGTGACAGTTTTTGTGTCTTGGGCTCATGTGTATTAGGAAGGTGAGTGAGGCTCGAGGCCGGACACCTGATGCTAATACCCTCTTCTTGCCAACATTGCCCAAATACTCCCTCCCTTGGGGCCTCACTTCAGGACTGCTCTGCAAGGTCAGCTCTTTGCTCCAGTGCCAGTCGCCATGTTCCACAGGTATCAGTTGCATCCCAGGCACCTGAACCCCGCCAGTGATCCCTGAATGTGGAACGAGAAGTAAACCCTGAGCACTGTTTGGTGTGCCCGCCAAACAAAACAAACAAAAATTTAAAGGAGTCTTTACAAACATGTGTGTTTTACAACTTCCAGCAAGATGTAATGTCCTATAGTAGTGGAAAAGGGAGTGATGAAAAAGTTACAGACAATTACCAAGGGAAAACTACTTACATAAAAAAAACTTCAAAATAAAACTTCTTCTCCATTAGTAAACTGAAAGTGGAAAAAAATTGCCATGAATTTTACCTGAATGTATATTTTTATATGGAAAAGAAAATAAGATTGTCAACAAACTAAAGTTCTGCTAAATATTAAGAGAAAAAAACTAAGAAATACCAAGTCATGTGTGAGGTTACTTAGGACAAAGACAAGTAATTGGAATTTCACTAGACACTGTTTTAGTATCCCTTGCGGGTATAAACAGCTGGTCACTGAAGATATGCAATAGAATGAGAGCTAAAGAGGTGGAAGATGCCTCTCTTTTTCTGATTTGGAGGAGAGGAACAGAGAGTTTTGAAGTCATAGGTTGAAGACAGTCACAAGATGGGCTGGGTACGTCTTAGAGGATAGTCTAATGCCATCAGGAACACTCATGTATGAGAGAACGGAATATCTATAACATTTCAACTATAGTGTATTTGATACTTGATATTGTGGTAGCACAGCGGGTAGGGCATTTGCCTTGTACGGCGGCTGACATGCCGACCAGAGTTTGATTCCTCGACCCCTCTTGGAGAGCCTGGCAAACTACCGAGAGTATCTCCGCCCACACAGCAAAGGCTGGCAAACTACCCATGACGTATTCGATATGCCAAACATAGTAACAAGTCTCACAATGTTACTGGATCCACTCAAGCAAATCGATGAACAATGGGAGAACAGTGAGAGTGATTGTGGTATTATCACAAATCTACAAAGTGGTGGGTTCTGTAAATCTCTTTTTTAATGAGAGCAACATACTTAAAAACTAAATTGAGGGCTCACAATGGTAGTACAGCATGTAGACACTTGCATTGCACGTAGTTGGTGCAGGTTCAATCCCTGGCATCACACATGGCTCCCAGAGATCAGAGATGATCCCTGAGTATAAAGCCAAGAGTAAACTTTGAACACCACTGGTGTGACTCCGATACTAGAACACACATACACAAAACAATTAACATAGAATCTTGTGTCTTCTTTATCTCCCCCATCCCTGCCTGATAAAATCTCTACTATAGTCCAACTTTATCCAGACCTCCAGTACAACCCAAGCTCAATTCTAATAGTTGGACATGATAATATTTACTATGATGAATTCTAAACCAGCTTAGCCTGGGCTAACTAACTGCACGGCTTTAGGCAAGTTATTTATCTTCTTTGTTTCATAGTTTTCTATTAAGTGTGGATTTATAACTCTATCTTGAATTTTTTTTTTTCCCCTTTATTTTATTTTATTTTTTTTAAAGTTGTAGATTTACAATTTTTTGTGCTTTGGTTTCAATTATACAATGATCAGATACCCATCCCTCCACCAGTGCCCATTTTCCACCACCATGGATAATATCCCTCCCACCCCCATCCCCCCATCCCCCCATCTCTGTGGCAGGGCAATCCCCTGTGTTCTCTCTCTCCTTTTGGGTGTTGTGGTCTGCAAAAGAGGCATTGAGTGGCAAACATGTTCAGTCCATAGTCTACTTTCGACATGCATCTCCCCTCCTGGGAGGATCTTCCAAACATCCTTTATTTGGTGCTCCCTTCTCTATCTGAATAGCCCTTTCCTCTAGGATACCCGGCTGGCCTCTAAGTTATGGAGTAATCCTCCTGGTGCTGATCTCAGCTATTCTTGGGTATTAATCTCATACTTTGTTACTTTATATCCCCCAGATGAATGCAATCTTTCTATGTCTATCCCTCTCTTTCTGACTCATTTCGCTTAGCATGATACTTTCCATATTGTACCACTTGTTTGTAAATTTCATGACTTCATCTTTTCTAAGAGCTACATAGTACTCCATTGTGTAGATGTACCAAAGTTTCTTTAACCAGTCATCTGTTCTTGGGCATTCAGGTTTCTTCCAGTTTCTGGCTATTGTAAAGAGGGCTGCAATGAACAAACAAGTGCAGATGTCACTTCGACTATACATTTTTGCCTCTCTGGGATATATTCCCAGGAGTGGTATTGCTGGGTCAAATGGGAGCTCAATTTCTAATTTTTTGAGAATCGTCCATACTGTTTTCCAGAAGGGCTGAACCAGTGGACATTCCCACCAACAGTGAAGGAGTGTCCCTTTCTCGCCACATCCACGCCAGCATCGGTTGCTTTTGTTCTTTTGAATGTGGGCCAGTCTCTGAGGTGTGTCTATCTCGAATTTTTAATGTAAAGATTTAAAAGGAGCTATCTGAATATCTCATAAAATTGCGCTAGAAAGTTTTGTTATTAAGTCAGCTATTGTTAAAATTTTGGTTGGAGCACAGGGATATTTTCTATTTATGTGTGAGTTTTTCTTTGTATTTTTCTTGTTTGATTTTCCCTCATGGATTCCATATTAGAATCTCTATGAGTTCCCTCTCTTGGAATTCCATAAGGCTTGGAATTTCCTGTGCTATCACCTGGGTTTAGGAGAGTACCACTTTTCCTGGTGTCCCATGGGTAAGGAGACATCGACCAAGGGATATCTGAGCCTTCCTCCAATCCTGGCAAAAGGAAAATAACTTGATTTAGTCTGAGTACCAAATTCCACAGGAACAATTACAAAAGAAATGATTTCATAAATGATTTTGTGACCTGAAAGAGTAGTTACCTTAGGTTTAGTAATGAGCTGGTGAAGTTATGAGATTTTGTGTGTTTTGTTGTCCTTTATGTCATCTGGAAGACATGACAACCTTCAGAAATGTTTGTTTCCAGTTTTGATTATCTGAACTTTAGAGAGTCAGACAAAATTTTAATGCAAAAACAAAATGTTAATGGGAATGGGCAGATAATTCAAGAGTTAGGGGTGCATACTGTGGGTAGGGAAGAGTATCTACCATCGAGGTAAGCTTTGGCAGAAGGGGGTGAGAGAAAACTGGGTTATATTGGTTGTGGGAAAGGTACAATGGTGAAGGGATGGGTATTAGAACATAGTATGACTGAAACTCAATCATGAACAATTTTATAACCATGTATCTTATGGTGATTCAATAATAAATTTAAAATATAAAATATGACATCAAAAGTCATTAAAAATAAAGAATCACTGGGAGTTGGTTCCAGGCCCCTGAGCACTACTTAATTAATACCAGTTGAATAGTGTGTACAGGTATTGGGGGAAAATATCCAGTTATGTTCACAGGCTACCCCCAGCTTTATGTTTGCTCCTGGTAGTGTCAGAGATCACTTCCTGCAAAGCATGAGTCCCCGCTGTCCTTTGAACTATCTCTCTTGCCCCAGTACCAGGTATTAATAGAAGGACTTTGAGTTATTTATTGTTACTTGAAATAAAGGTTTACTCTTGCTAATATTTTCCAGCATTCTCTGTGCACATTACAACTATTGATCCGGTCATTCTGATCAAAATCCTACATTAATTCTAAATTCTCTAATTTTATTATACTTTATATCCAATCTATCATCTAATTCTATGGGTTTTACCTACAAACATCTAATTCCATCACTTGTCAGTTTCACCTGGTTGCCACACCAGTCTAAGGCCCTCTAGCTCTATCCTAAACTACTCTGTAGCTCTTAACTATAGCTGCTTCTTCTATTGCCTGGTGAGCTGCATTCTTCACACAGCAGTGAGAGTGATGTTGTCAAATGCAAAACAGGTCACACCCACCATTTGGTTCCTTTTACTTCTTAATGATTTTCAGTGGGATTCCATGATGATTTGGCCTCCAGCTTCCATTAAAGTATTCAAAATGTGCTATTTCTGCAAAAAAAAAATCCAAAACAAAACAAAACAGAAAAACAAAACTGGACTATAGTGTTTCCTTGATTTTATTCAGACAGATGAGATTAGGGGCTGGAGCGATAGCACAGTGGGTAGGGCGTTTGCCTTGCACGCAGCCAACATGGCCAATCTGAGTTCGATTCCTCTGTCCCTCTTGGAGAGTCCGCAAGCTACTGAGAGTATCTCACCCGCATGGCAAAGCCTGGCAAGCTACCGTGAAGTATTCAGTATGCCAAACACAGTAACAAGTCTCACAATGTTACTTGGCCCGCTTGAGGAAATCAATGAACAACGGGAGGACTGTGACAGTGACAGTGCCATGAGACTAGGAGAATAGAGGCATGATAAAGGCCTATTTGAAGTGTCCTGACCAAGTAAGGAGCAAATAAGTGTGATTACAGAGACCAAGTGTGTTGAAGTGAGTGTTAGTTGTTTGTGGTAACAATGATTACTTCTCATTGCCTTTGTCAAGGTCATAGCATATACTCTTGAAATTACCAGTTCATTTCCATGTCTTGATTGTCCATCTTCCTAAGTGATGCAGAGCTGGAAGCTCTTCTGGCTGGTTGCTTTGCTGGTGGTCCTCTAGATTTCAATCCATAACCCAGCTTAAGAGCTGGGTCCTGGGGATGGTACAAGGGTCACTAACTCCAGCTTGATCTCTGAAACTGCATGAAGAATGCTTGGCAGTGGATGGCAGTACTTGGTGAAGCATGGCAGGGTATAGCTGTAAAAGGCCCCACAGCACCGCAGGGACTGAGCAATGCCATATCCTCAGGCTCTTGTATCAAACTATAGCACATCTGTCCAAGAATCACTGGGAGTAGCTCCTGGCTTCCTGAGCACTATTTGAGGGGTTAAATAAAAAGGGAAAGATAATACATAAATAATTGAAAGAACTGGCTTCTGTTGCTCTTTCAATGTTTTAGAAGTAATGAAGTCTCTTTCTAAGTTCATACTATGATAAGAATATTTTTTTCTTCTGTGATAACTTTAACAGATTCACTTCCACCTACACTTGACAGAATCTGAAGTCCTAAGTAAGGTCTGTAATCCTGGGCTGGCCTGGCTTAGCTGCTTTGTCTCTCTGACTCTGCTGAAATCACTTTCTCACTCTGTTGTGCTTTTTATCCCTGCTGATGAACACACTGTTTGCCTCTATTTGGGCCATTTGCATCTTCTGACATTATTCCTTTATATCTAGTCCCTTCTGTTCCATGATGACATGTAAATTCTTCTCCAAATACCTCTACAGAATAGCCAGCTTTCTAAACAAGGGTCATATGCTTCTCCCACACCACCACCACCCTTCCTAGGATACCCTAGATATTCCAAGGGGACTAAAGGAACTAAATAAAGGTTGGAGGGGCAAAGATCATGACTTGGGGACCAACAAGTAGGACAGGGTAGACAACCGGAAGGAGACAATGCCAGAGGGACTATATAAATTTGAGAAATACTGGTTTTTGAATGTTATTTGTCATTCTTGTCCCTATCTTTTTTTAATCATTACTTTATTTCATCATTAGTAACTATAATCTCTATATATGGTTGAAATTTATCCAACCCACTGGAAAATAAGTTCTTATTTTTTTGTTAATTGCTCTATCTTTCAGAGGGTCAACCAATTCTTCACATATAATCAGTGCCTTATAAATGTATTGGAATGAATTTCCATATTACTGCAAAACAAGGCAAAGTATTATTGAGTGACTTGTTGATATTCTGTGAATGGGAGCCTAGCATGAGAGTATTTGCTCTCAAGCATAATGCCACACTATCCCCTCACACTGCTCATGTGAGTACTCCAGTCAAGTTCTCATTGATTCTCTAAAGAAAAGATGATACTACCTCTCAGGGTGGAAGGTAGATACAGCATGGAGACTGGAAAAGAAAAGAAAGCTATGCGTGAGCGTTTGCCTGTCCTAGAGAGGGATGTCCTGACTCGATAACAAGACGGCCTGCCAGGAAGAAAGGCACATGCCTGTGGTGTGCCAGGTGTCCCCGTGCTTACACGTGAAGCTATCCAACCACCCCGCCCCAGACCAGTTCACTAAAGCCATTCCTCCCTCTGTTCTGCAGCCTTTGAGCAGAATGAAATGCTTCACAGGTTATCTTCTTTCTACTCAGCACTTGAATAATCTCTAAGTTGTGGTGGATGTTTTGTTGTTGTTGTTGCTCTATCATCTACTTTTATTGCTCATTTTGCTTGTTTTTTTATTTTTTATTTATTTATTTTTTTTTATTAATGAAACACCATGAGGTACAGTTGTAGACTTACAAACTTTCGTGCTTGGGTTTCAGTTATTGCGGTGGATTTATTTTTGATCTAACAAGAGCTAGTTTTTTTCTCTTCTTGTATTATCTTCACTTTATCTTCACTCATTTTTTCTTCTTTAAGTTCTCTCTAATTTATTCACTTCTTATACAAGTTTTTTTTTTATTAAATTTGAGTTTTATTAAAAAAAGGGGAAGAATGAATGTTGGATATGCTCTTAGTCTTCTTTTTTGTTATTTTTGTTTGTTTGTTTGTTTGTTTGTTTTTAATTTTTATTAGTGAAACACCATGAGGTACAGTTGTAGACTTACAAATTTTGGGGCTTGGGTTTCAATTATACAATGATCAAATACCCATCCATCCACCAGTGCCTATTTTCCACCACCACTGATCCCAGTATCCCTCCCACCCCCCCTGTCCCCCCCATCCTACCTTGCCTCTGCGGCAGGGCATTCCCTTTTGTTCTCTCTCCTTTTAGGAGCTGAGGTTTAAAAAAGAGGCATTGAGTGGCAATCATGTTCGGTCTATAGTCTACTTTCAGCATGCATCTCCCATCCCGGGAGCATCCTCCCAACACCCTTTATTTGTTGCTCCCTTCTCTATCTGAGCTGCCTTTTCCCCTAGCATGTATGGCTGGCCTCCAAGCCATGAAGTGAAGGTCCTGGTACTTATCTTGGCTATTCTTGCGTGTTAGTCTCCTATTTTGTTATTTTATGTTCCCCAGATGAATGCAATCTTTCTATGTCTGTCCCTCTCTTTCTGACTCATTTCGCTTAGCATGATACTTTCCATGTAGTACCACTTGTATGTAAATTTCATGACTTCATCTTTTCTAACAGCTACATAGTATTCCATTGTGTAGATGTACCAAAGTTTCTTTAACCAGTCATCTGTTCTCAGGTACTCAGGTTTTTTCCAGATTCTGGCTATTGTATACAGTGCTGCAATGAACAAACAAGTGCAGATGTCACTTTGACTATACTTTTTTGCCCCTCTGGAATATATTCCCAGGAGTGGTATTGCTAGGTCAAATGGGAGCTCAATTTCTAATTTTTTGAGAATCGTCCATACTGTTTTCCAAAAGGGCTGAACCAGTCGGCATACCCACCAGCAGAGAAGGAGGGTCCCTTTCTCGCCACATCCACACCAACACTGGATGCTTTTGTTCTTCGGGATATGTAAAAAACAAACCTGTTCACGATTGTGCCCCAGAAAATCAAGTACCTAGGAATCAGCTTAACTAAGGAAGTAAAGGACCTGTACAAAGAAAACTACAAAATGCTACTTCAGGAAATAAAAGAGGACACGAGAAAATGGAAGGATATCCCCTGCTCATGGATCAGGAGAATAAACATTGTCAAAATGGCAATACTTCCCAAAGCATTGTACAAATTCAATGTGATCCCTATAATGATACCCATGACATTCTTCAAAGAAATGGAGCAAACACTCCTGAAATTCAAATGGAACAATAAGCCCCCATGCATAGCTAAAGCAATTCTTGGGAAAAAAGAAAATGGGAGGAATAAACTTCCCTAACTTCAAACTCTACTACAAAGCAATAATAATTAAAACAGCATGGTACTGGAACAAAGACAGAGTTGCAGACCAATGGAACAGGGTTGAGTTTACTGACATCTCCCCTTAAACATGTGATCATCTAATCTTTGACAAGGGAGCAAGAAATGTGAAGTGGAGCAAAGAAAGCCTCTTATACAAGTTTTGCAAAAGATGTGTTGTATAAATTCCTCTCATGCTCTCAGGCTATGTAAGCCCCTTGTGCGCGAGGGGATTACACGTGAGCAGATGTTCCCGGGCTCTCCTGCGGCTCTCTCTCTCCGTCCGCGTTCAGTGTTCTCGAGCCGCTTCTCCATTGAGGATGGCTGTTGCCTTGGATGGACAAAGGAGGAAGGAGGCTCAAGCTGGTTGCTGATTAGTTGCCATTTATTCAGTCTCTCATCTCTTTCAGCTCTCTCCAGCCCCCCTCCCCCTGTGTTTATCTCTCTCCAACCATGCAATTCTTTCTTCCTGCTGTATCCATCTCCTCTATCTCTCTCTGCTGTCTCTCTGCTGGTTCCATAATCGTCTCTCCTTCAATTCTCCTTCAATCAATCAATCAATCAATCAATCAATCCCCTTTTCTCCCTGCAGCGGCTCTTTTTCTTCTCTCACCTTGCCCCCCCAACCACGCCTCCTCATGGGAAGCGGGGTCAAAAATGTTTTTCCAGTCTTCCTGACCCCCTGCAGCCCACAAGGGCAAAACAGCCCTTTAAGGTGTGTTTCTCCTCTCCTTAGACCTGCAACTTAATTAGCATCTTTAACTCTCCTTCCTAATATTTACCATACTATATGGAAACAGTAATAGACAATTTTAGGTTCATAGGGTGACTATCCTGGGGATATCTCACTACAGACTCATACTACAGTGCTCAGACTGGATTAATCATTCCTAACCCCAGCAGGGTTGAAATTTAGTTATTATTTTTTGGATCATAACAGAATTTGTCCATGACCAAGCTCTTAACTTATAGTTAAGCATTAGAGTACTTTGGCTAGGCCCATTTTGATGCCAGGGTAATTCATAGCTCAACCGCTTGCCCTGAGTCCATCCAGTCCCTTCTAGGGACCCTGCTTTTGGGGATCTAGGAAGTAAGGGCAACTGAGGCTAAAGTCGAGAGAGCAGATATCCAGGAGGTAATATTATCTGGAGTCAATCAACTGCCAAGCCACAGGCTTGCCATTTTAACTGTCTTCCTGTATCCTACAAAAAGCAACTGCTCTGAAATAACTAACCATGCAAAGGACATAAAGGAGGAAAAAGACAATATTTGCAAGTCAGAGTCTGGTCAGGAGAAAAAGATAATTGATAGGTTGGGGGGCAATCAACAAACACAAGTTCCTACAGCCAGGAAGGAAGGGCAAACCAATATTATCCTACAGTGCTCTCCTTATCATTCTGTTTTGTTTTGTTTTGGGATCACACCTCACTGTGTATAGAGCTTACTCCTGACTCTGCTCAGGGATCACTCCTGGTGGGCTCAGAAGACCATATGGAATGCCAGGAATTGAACCTGGGTCAGCCACATGCAAGCAAGAGCACTATCTGCAGTATTATTGCTCTGGTCCCTTGTTATCTTTTATACAAAAGCAAAAAAATCCTTGAGTGTACAGGAAATAATGTATATAAAGATACTGACACAAATATTAGATATAATTAAACTATAAATGGAAAGAAATTTTCTCTTTTTTCTTCCTCATTAAAATATAATAAAATAATTTATTCTCTAATTGAATATGGAATTAATGTATACATTTCCTGAACATACATGCTTTTTACAGTAGATTTTGTGTTCTTTAATGATTTTTGTCCAAGTGACTGTTGCCATGTATTTTCTTTTATATATGATATAGATACTCTATCTTCTTTTTATAAAAGGTAAGACTTTCATAAAGATCGATTTTGGGGTCTGAATTTAAATTTAATCATATAGCTAGTAGGGCCATTTGATTCTTGACTGAAAAACTTCATGATTGTTTTCTCTCATAATGATGTCAGAGGTTAAAAGACATTATAATGAGAGATATACTATTCTGATTATCTTTGCTGACTTCAGAGTCTTCCATAAATAACTTTAATTATTAATAATCAACGTTTACTGGGGTACAAGGCAATGATTACTCAAAAATCCTGATGGAGGAATAAATTGAAGCAATCTTTCTGAGAGCTACTTCTCTCAAGGGAGTTCTTCTGAAATTCACTTTGATCATAATAGTTCCACTAGTGTGAATCTATTCTGTGAAAACAACCAAGTATATTTGAACAAGGGTGTGTATGCAGGCAAAACTTTAAAATAAATAACTGAGGAATCAGAGAGCTAATACATGGGGTTAAGGCACTTGCCTTATATCCTGCTGACTCTGGTTCAAATCCAAGCACTGCCCATGGTGCCCTTAGCACTGTTAGAGGTCACTTGTGAACATGGAGCCAGGAGAAGCCCTGAGCATGGCAGGTGTTGGTGTGTGAGAAGAGCTGGGAAAACAATTCAAACGATCCTTGAGTTCAATCCCCGCACCACATGCCCATCCGGCACCAGTAGGTGTCTTCCATGTGGTCCCTTGACCACCCACCGCAGTGTGTAGCCCCAGGTCCAAAGATGTGATGTCCCACTTATAAAAAACAACACTGTCAACACCTTAAATGCTCAACAACAGGAGAATCATTTCTAAAGATATATATTAATTTCCTAAATTCATTGTGGAATAAATAATTTAAGGAGTGCTGTGAATTTCAAAACACTGAAGTGTTTTGAGTTTTCTGCTCGGGGTCACGCCAGGGTCTATGCTCAGGGGACATTTGCGGTGCTAGGCTTGAAACCATGATCACGGCCACATGCTAAACAGACACCTCGTACTTTGAATTAGCTCTTTGGTTTTGACACTGGAATATTTTGAAGCACAATTATACGTTTAAAGAAACAGAATATGTGATATACATAAAATGTAAAGTAAGTTGCAATATATGCTGCAATCCCAGTTCTGTAAAGAATTCTAATTCATATAATGCACAGAGAAAGAAATGACAAAGAAATGCAAGGAAATGTTAGCCCCGCCTATACTTGGGTAGTAGAAATTTTATTTTCCTTTTTACCATTTTTTGTATTTTGGAGTTTTTCTATAATAAAAGCATATCATTTTGATGGTGAAGAGAAAAGCTCTGAAACAGATCATAAAATAAATGCAATACCTAAAAATAAAATTTATAGCATAGAACCACAAATTAGAGGATTCCACAAACTATCACAAGATCTGCATTTATTGTAACTACTTCCCATCACATCTATTTTGTGAGATAAATGTCAGCTGCTATTAAACACAACACAAGGCAAAACAAGAAAGGCAAGAGTGCTTCGAGTGGGGCCAGAGAGTGAACCATTTCTTCCCTGAATGTTATGTTTTCACATCTGCTAGAGTTTCAATATTTGTGTTCTGCCCACCCCCCAAATCCCTCTGTTAAACCAAATCCCCAAGATGAGGGTATAAGGAGGATGGGATATTTTGAAACACAGCTTTGTGAGGTGGTCCATCCAAGAGGCTGGACCTTTGAGGAGAGGGATTCGAGACTGCAGATAGCTCCTTTGCCTCTTCCCTCAATCAGGACACTTCCCTCAAGTGAGATCTGTGAGAAAGGAAACAGTTTCCCTTCAGAAGACCAGTGTGCCAGACCTTGAGTTGAGGACTTAGTAGTTGTGAGAAGTAAGGTTCTGTTGTTCATAAGTGACTCAGCCTATGGTTTTCTGTGACAGCAGCATAACAGATTAAGGCATCTTTACTTACGCTTTCAATTTCCCTAGGACCCTTAAGGCAACTGTACTAGGTCATGGAAGTACACAGATTCAGGTTTTGTGTTCAGAAATATCACTGTCACTGTCACTGTCCTGTTGTTTATCGATTTGCTTGAGCGGGCCCAGTAATGTCTCCATTGTGACACTTATTACTGTGTTTGGCATATCGAATACGTCACTGGTAACTTGCCAGGCTTTGCTGTGCGGGCGAGATACTCTTGGCAGCTTGCCGGGCTCTATGAGAAGGGCGGAGGAATCGAACTCGGATTGGCCATGTTGGCTGCGTGCAAGGCAAACGCCCAACCGCTGTGCAAAAAATCCTATAGCACTGGTGGAAAAAATAGGGGATAAAACAAAACAGTGAAACAAAGTGCTGCCTCTCTGGAAAGAAAGATGGCGGCCACACGGGAGCCTTGTGGACAGCAGGTTTGAGCCGGGGTTGGTGGGAGCGGCAGGGACCTCATGGGAAGGGGGGCGTTGTAGGCTGTCCCTCACGCCCGACCGAGGTCGCCAGCTGCCCCCCACGAGCAGCTCTCCGGCACGGCCACGGCCCCAGAGGCACAGAAACCAATCTCTTAACTATCTAACTTTTAATAGAAATTCTTCCAGGGTCAATAAGTAAAATAGCAGAAATCCAAAACCGCGCGGCAGAACCAAGTTGTAGAAAGCAAATCATTTCACAACGCTGTTTCAGCATGTCTGATTGTGGGGGGTGGGTGGTAAACTCTAAACAATAATTGTGCATCTTCTATCGAAACAATGTATCTAGTCAAAGTAGATAGAGTATTAACTAGAACTCATCTGCCTCACAGGAATCAGGAGGGGTGGGAGGTGGGGTTCTATTGGGATTCGGGGTTAAAAATAAGTATTGGTAAAGGGAAATGTGTTTGATATTTACATGACTGAGACCTAAACCCGAAAGCTCTGTAACTTTTCCCACAGTGATTCAATAAAGAAATAAATTATTAAAAAAAAAAAAAAGAAACAAAGTGCTAACTGCTGCAGCAATGAGTAGACAGAGTGTTTCAAGAGTTGGGAAGATGTTAGCCAAACCTGTAAAGTCCAGCCTTAACCAGGGAAGACTTCTTTTAATATTCAATATTTAATGATTCTTTAATATTTGTTTCAAGTTTATACCAAAGACATGTCTTGAGCCCTGCCATCCTACAACACAACTTAAAAGTCCTTTTTGCTTTTCTGTGCCTCCTTTATTATTCTCATAAGCTAAATATAAATGGTAAGGACAGTAGCAAGGTGTGTGTATGCATTGCACTTGGCAGATGATGCCTATAGGTCACCCTCAGCCTGAGGAAATGGCCAGTCATGGTCCCTGTGTGACCACCAGCATCACTAAAACGTCCCACAGTAGATTTTACTTTACCCTCATTACATTCTGTACTAGTTGCACCATGCCACCCCTTTTCACTAACAAAAATTTTTTTAAAAATGTAAATGATGGAGAATGGGCACTTGAGGAGGGATGGGTACTGGATCATTGTATAACTGAAACCCAAGCACAAAAATTTTTAAGTCTACAACTGTACCTCATGGTGTTTCACTAATAAAAATTTTTAAAAAAATAAGATCTTTATTGGGATACTGTGGATTACAGTATTGTTGACAATGATTTTGTTGCTGGTGACTTCTGTGAAGTGGGGAAGCAAAGGGCAGCAGCTTCATGAAGTCTAGCGCCTCCCTCCCAACCCATGTCAGTCACCCTGGAAGTGCCTGATGAATCTTGGTCTGTTGAAAGTCAGCTATGATCTGCACCATTCAGTTTTTATTTCTCACTAGCACCTCAAGGCAGCCATCAAACTACACCTGGACTCCACTTGTTCTACCTGGGAGACGATCAATACTTCCGCCCAGTTTCTCAGGGAGTCCTGCAACTCCGGCTGGAGTGAGGAATTGGTCTTTGCAAAAATGAGAAGTCGGTCCTAAATCTTACCCAGGCTTTCCATTTCTTCACAGAAAAAAAAAAATTCAGGAGGAGCAAATACTGAAATCAGTTTTATTTAGAGATTATGAGGAGAGAGAGAGAGAGAGAGAGAGAGAGAGAGAGAGAGAGAGAGAGAGAGAGAGAGAGAGAGAGAGAGAGAAGAGAGAGAGAGAAAGCATTCAGAGAGAACAGGAACTTCTGCAATGGAACCAAGAGTACACCAGCTCAGGTGACTATGCAGATACCCTCCCCTGCCCCCTCCACTCCCAAGCCGGAAGCACCTTGCTTGCCTTTGCAAGATTTTATAGGTTTTCTCCCCAACTGCCTTCACAGGGGATTTTCTACATAGATAAGAGTCCACTGCTAGGCGTAGTCAAGAGGAAGAGTTTGGACACCTTCATGTCCTTATCACAGCCCTTTGTCCCTGCTGGAGTTCTCTCTGGAGTGGGACCAGTCTTCTCTGGGGCTGTGCTGGCACCAATTAAAGTCTTATCACACCTCAGTTCCTGCATCCACAGAATGGGTCGGGCCATAATGTTTTTTGCTACTTTAGGGTTAGGAACAAAATCATTTCTTCAAGCCCTGTCTTTGTTTTATTACTTTCTAAAATCTCATTGCCAGCACTCACTTCCTGCCCGACCCTCACACCTCCTACCTGCCCCCCACCAAACATATCTCCTGCCTGCTTCAGTTTCATGCATAAATCATTCCAACACTGCACTACATGGTATGGTGCTGAATGAATTGAGTCATAAGGATAAGGATAGATACAGAATTATCTTTCTCATATGTGGGACCATATGTGGTGCTGGGGATTGGACTCAGGTGGACCTCTCATGCAAAGCAAGAGCTCTGAATGCTGCACTATTGCTGCAGCCCCTCAGAGTAAAATTTCTTACATAAAATTGAGAGTTTTCCGCAGACTCACTCTTTGGCCCCACCTTATTCTTAATTTTTCATATCTCTGACATTCTGGGTATTTTCCATTGTTTATTGTCTCTCTCCCTGGGGAAGTCTAATGCAAAGTTGACCACATCTCTACCTGTGAAAAAGCTGCATAATGCCCTGTTTATTATTTTAGGATGTAGAGTCAGAATACTTGAGTTTGAGTCCTTGTTTCATTATTAAATCTCTGTGCTTCTGATCTCTTATTTAAAAATGAGGATGACTAAAGCACTTTTCTTGGAGCTGGAGAGGTTGTATAGTGGGTAGGGCATTTACCTTGCATGTGGGCAGTCTGGGCTCATTTCCTGGCATCCTATATGGTCCCCCAAGCCTCACCATCCTCAGCATAGAACTGGGAGTAAGTAATGAGTATCCTTGAGTGTGGCACAAAAGCCAAAAAATAAAGTAGCCTCATAGTAAAAGTCTGGGCTGGAGCGAAAGCACAGTGGGTAGACTGTTCGCCTTGCATGCCACCAACCCGGGTTCGATTCCTCTGCCTCTCTTGGAGAGCCCGGAAAGCTACAAGAGTATCTTGTTCACATAGCAAAGCCTGGTAAGCTACCCGTGACATATTTGATACGCCAAAAACAGTAACAACAAGTATCACAATGGAGACGTTACTGGTGCCCACTCGAGCAAATCGATGAATAACAGGACAGTGTTACAGTGCAGTGCATAGTGAAGTCTGTCACTGTCAATGTCCTCCCATTGTTCATTGATTTGCTCGAGCGGGCCCGGTAACATTGTGAGGCTTGTTACTGTGTTTGGCACATTGAATACTTCACGGGTAGCTTGCCAGGCTTTGCCGTGCGGGTGAGATACTCTCAGTAGCTTGCGGGCTCTCTAAGAGGGGCAGAGGAATCGAACTCAGGTCGGCCATGTTGACTGCATGCAAGGCAAACGCCCTACCTGCTGTACTATTGCTCCAGTCCACTGTGATTCAATTATATATACATATATATATTTAAATGAAACAAATTGAGATAGAGAAAATTTATAAATGATACTTTAGGATTGGTGGACAAATTGAAGTGAGATTTTTAGGTGAGTCTTGATAAATACGTCATGTGTTTGATAAGGAACTTTGAGAAAGTCTTTGATAAGGGACACTGTTGTCATAGGTAACCCAATTTGCAGCAATTTCCTGAAGTAAATAGTGAAGTTATTTATTAAGCCTGGTTTTATCTCTTCAGACAAAGGTTCTATCATCACATCCTCTCTGAATTACATGCTTCTGCCTCTTAAAAGAACCCTTGTAATCACAGATAACTATAGTCATCCCATATTAAGATCTTAAATTCAATCATACTTGTGAACTTTCTTTTGCATGTAAGGTATATTCACAGGTTTATTAGTCAGATTTTTCTTAAGAGAGAGAACCAATAAGAATAATATATGTGTATACAAATAGAATTATAGGAATTAGCTCACATAATTACAGAGGTTAGCATGTTCAAAATCTGTAGTATATATCACCAGGCTCAAGACCCAGAAAAATGAATAGTGTCGGTGAAGTTCAAGGGCAGGCTGTTGGAGAACCTGCTGGTTTGCGGGGGTGGAAAGATTTGGGGGGCTAGGGGCATGAAGGGATAATTCTTTTATTCTAGCAACTGATTGAGTGGGACCCTCTCATACCATAGAAGACCATCTATTTACTCATTTGAATGTTAATCTTATCCAAATAAGCTATCCAATTTGAAACAAAAATAATTACCCATCAAAAATAGGTTTAGACAAGTGGTGCTGGGAAAACTGGATAGTTACCAGCAAAAAAAAAAAAAAAAAAGAACTCTGACCTCTGTGTAATGTCAGGCACAAAAGTCAGATCAAAGTAGACTAAAGACCTCAATATCAGACATGAATCCATAAGGTACATAGAGGAAAATGTAGGCAGAGCCCTCCATGACATCGAAATTAAAAGCATCTTTAAAGATGAAACACCACTGACCAAGCAAATGGAAGCAAACATAAACAAATGGGACTACATCAAACTAAGAAGCTTCTGTACTTCAAAAGAAACAGTGACCAAAATACAGAGAGAGCCCACAGAATGGGAAAGAATATTTATCCAATGCCCATCTGATAAGGGATTAATATCCAGGATATACAAGACACTACTAGAATTGTACAAGAAAAAAACCTCCAACCCCATCAAAAATGGGGAGAAGAAATGAACAGAAGCTTCCACAAAAAAGAAATGCAAATGGCAAAAGGCACATGAAAAAATGCTCCACATCGCTAATCATCAAGAAGATGCAAATGAAAACAATGAGATATCATCTCATACCACAGAGACTGGCACACATTCAAAAGAACAAAAGCAACCAGTGCTGGCATGGATGTGGGGAGAAAGGAATGCTCTTTCACTGTGGGTGGGAATGCCAACTGGTCCAGTCTTTCTGGAAAACAATATGGACAGTCCTTCAAAAACTAGAAATTAAAAAAAAACCTAGAAATTGAGCTTCCATCTGACCCTGCAATACCACTTCTCGGACTATATCCCGAGGGTGCAAAATAGCACAGTAGAAATGACATCTGTACCTATATGTTCATTGCAGCGCTATTTACAATAGCCAAAATCTAGAAACAACTCAAGTGCCCTAGAACAGATGACTGGTTAAAGAAACTTTGGTACATCTACACGATGGAATACTATGCAGCTGTTAGGAGATATGAAGTCATGAAATTTGCTTAAAAGTGGATAGACATGGAGAGTATCATGCTAAGTGAAATGAGTCAGAAAGAGAGGGACAGGCATAGAAGGACTGCATTCATTTGTGGAGTGTAAAACAACATAACATGAGACTGACACCCAAGGTCAGTAGATACAAGGGCCAGGAAGATTGCTCCATAGTTGGAAGCTTGCCTCTTGAACAGAGGGAAGAAGGAAGCTGGAATAGAGAAGGGATCACTAAGAAAATGATGGTTGGAGGAATCGATCGGGATAGGAGATGTATGCTGAAAGTAGATAATGGACCAAACATGATAATCTCTTAGTATCTGTATTACAAACCATAATGCCCAAAAGTAGAGAGAGAGTCTGGGGAATCATGTCTGCCTTGGAGGCAGGGGGAGGGTGGGAAAGGGGGCGTATACCTGGGATTGTTGGTGGTGGGAATGTGCACTGGTGGAGGGATGGGTGTTTGATCATTGTGCAATTGTAACTCAAACATGAAAGCTTGTAACTATCTCACAGTGATTAAAAAAATAGGTTTAGAAATTAGGATGTAAAGTCTCTGTGTTATACATGTATGTGTGATTATTTTGCTTATCTGAGTACTTATCCCAAGATGATATCCATATAATCTTTGCTAACAAGTAAATCTGTATTAAAACAAGTTAGCCCCATTTCTACTTTTAAGAAATTCGCATTTGATGAGAAGGACACATAATTGATAAGCACGACACAATAGAGTAGGTGTAATGATAGTGAAGCACAGTGTGCCATGGCACTGCAGAAAAAACACAAGTAATTCAGGTTGGGGGTGACAGATGCAAGTGGAGAAGGTGGGGGGTGAGAATGAAAGTGTTCTAGAGGGAGTAGTGCTTAAACTGAATTTCAAATACGTAGGAGTTGAAAGAGAGGACAGGCATTGCTGGAAGAGGAATAAACACTAGTAGATAGAAATAATTTCGCTTCTGATTCTACAGTGCTTAGTAACTTTTTCTTTATAATCAGAATACCCTTGAAGTTTTTTCCTCCTATTTACTTTTAATCCCTCTTTACTCTCAACTGACCAATTCCCTTGACAATTTTATATCAATAATTGTAGTAAATTGGAAATAGAAGGATAATGATACTCTAAGTATGAGAGCAGAAAGATGAAAAGAACCAGAAGCCCTAGATACATTATTATATTTAATATAATGGACTAGAGGAATTGGATGAAGATAGTGAAGACTGCATGGTGGGAGTCCTCAGAGGTTACTTGCAAAATAATTAGGACTATTGTATCTAGATTAACTTCTTCTGCCTGATTTATAAAAGAAAATTTATTTATCTGATAGTCTAACTCCATAAAGATGTAGGAAGAAGAAAGAAAAATCTATTTATTTTAATTACTAAATCTTTCTATGGACTACTAAACTTGGACTCAGAAATCAAGAAAATTCACCTCATCTAATTCTCTCCTATTTTTTCTAAATATTTTGTATATATTTTTAAATTGAATTAAATTTAGGGCTGGAGTTATAGTACAGTGCGTGGGGTGTTTGCCTTGCATATAGTCAACCCAGGTTCAATCCCTGGCATTCCATATGAAACCCTGAACACCATTAAGAGTGTTTCCTGAGTGCAGAGACTGGAGCAATCCCTGGGCAATCCCAGGTGTGACACCCTCAACCCCCCCAAAATCTAATTAGGTCTTAGGTACTAAAGTAACATATTTTTACACTTATTACATCTGAAAGATTCCAACTATAAACATAATTGCCCTTAAAGAAATTAAGTGATGTTTAAATTTTAAAAATCATCCAGATTCTCTTTACAATCAGATTCTTATTTATTACATATGAAACCATTTTTCCAGAAATTCTTTAAAAAGTATATAGTTTATATGTACATTTCTTTCTTTAAATTTGTGGATTTAAATGTTTTTAATACCATGTTAATGAGAAGTTAATGAATAAGAAACTAGAGAATATGTATGAATTAATTATTCCATTCAGTCTTTGGGGGGGTGTTAAAATTTTATTACTATTAAACTACAGTACATGTTCTAAGTCCTTATTTTGCATCCTTCCATTGTGTATTGATTTATAGCACATTTAAGTAGCAATTATCCCACTGCTGTGAAGTGCTTGTGCTCTGCTCACTCAACATGCAAACATTTCAAATTACAGTACATTAAGATGTCAATGACAAAAGAGAACATTCTAAAAATACAGTGATTTTTAAAGCATTTTATAGAAACAACTAACTCCTCCTTTATCAGTGAGCACCTACTTTGCATTCTTTCAAATGCTTCTTAGAAAGCCAATGAAATTTTAAAAAAAATAAGTTTTTAATTATCCTATGTCAGGTTTGTATCAAGAAACAGTATCTCTGATTGTTTGATATTTGTCATAACACTAGATTTGCTTTTCAGTCAAGGATTTTGCATTGATAATTTTTCCATTATTTTTGATCTGGGTTTTGAATTTGGGGGCCCCACCTAACAGTGCCCAGGGGTGCTCTCCACTTATGACTTAGGAGACCAAACAATGTCAGGGTTTCCACCCAGGCCATCTGCATACAAAGCATGCACTTAGCCTGATGAGCAATTTCTCTGGACCCTCATCTCCGATTTTAGCTAAAATAGTACATTGTTCTGATATCTTTAGGTAAGAAATAATGACTCTCAGGTATCATTCATAGAATGAGGAAAACAATGAAAACGCCTGCTACAATGGGTCAATACATTTAGCACTTTGCCCCAGAATAGTCTTGAAATGTTTCTTTGAAATGCCAGGTATAAGCCAAGAATTTCACTGCTATTTTAGAGTCTTCTCAAGTCTTAAAAGGATCTGTAAATACTCCCTTTCCTCTGTGGCTTATGAAAATATTGTTTAAGGCAAGATACCATGACGTTTATCTGACAAGCTCAAAGTGAAAAGCTTGTAAGTGGCAGAGCCAGGAATTCAACTCTGGTTGCCTGAATTTAAACATTGTTCACGTCAACACTAAACCAAAATGCCTCCCATTACCTTCTGGTGATAGCCATCAGTAACATGAGACTTTGTTTTCTTTGAACATTTGAAGATAAGACATTTTTCTTTATGCACCCACCAGTATTTCTCAACTGAACTTATATGTCCCTTTATGTTGCCCAAGATATTTCAAAGATGGGATATTCCAAAGGGGACACAGGTGGAAATCATGTAAATGGAAGTGGCACGGGATAAAACCAGAGGATCAACTTTGGAAGGTGTGGGGAGGGACACACAAGGAAACAAAGTCACAAGAGGGCTACAGTCGAAAAAAGGTTAGAAATATTTGTGTACACAACTGTATGATTAATGGTTTCCCACCTCTTCAAAATATGTTACTAAACAATAACTACCACCAAAGTTCCAGTATACCTCCCCCATTGTCTATTCACCTTCCTGCACGCTTTAATGCCCTCAGATAGCCTCAGGTCTGTGGTCTGAGTGCAAGGGCTTGTTCTCATTAATAGTTTGTTCTCTACTTTGCTTCTTAGTACCCCATATGTGAGTGAAGTCATCAGTATTTGTCATTCTTCTTCTAATTTCATTTAGCATAACCCCCTCAAATTTCATCTAGGATGTATCAAAGGTAAAATTTCACTTTTATGATTGAGCAGTATTCCATTACATATATAGCAGTATTTCATTATGTACATATACTACCATAATATATATGCATATTATATATATATTTATTATTGCTTACCTACTTTTCTGTCATTTTCCTTCATGTTTAAGTGGAAGAACTCTTTCTATGATTGTAGTAACTCAATTAGATATTCAATCAAATCTATCCCTTTTACCGTTAGCAAGTGAATGATAATCTTTAAAGCAAGTCACCAAGGGCCAGAGAGATAGTACAGTGAATAGAGTGCTTGTCTTGCACGTAACTGATCCAGGATTGGTCCCTGGTACCCCAAGTGATACTTTAAGCCCCTCCAGGAGTCATCCCTGAGCACAGAGCCAGGAATAAGACCTGAGCACAGCTAGGTATGGTCCAAAAACAAAAATAATAATAAAATAAGCCACAAGAAAGATTTTTAATCCACAATTTAGATATAAATATATACACATGTACGATTTAATTGAAATATATATGGCGTATATGATATAGGGAAAATGTTAACATAAATGAACAAATGGATTATTTCAACAGAGAAAGATGAACTAAAAAGAAATGCCAGAAACAAAAATTTTATATGAACAATTCATTTTATAAACTTCAAAGATGCAGTATAGAAAATAATCACTGAATGGAACTCGAAAACATTTAGGTCAATAGATATGTCTCATATTAGAACAGAAAAAGAAAATAGACTAAATTAAAATATATAATATCTAAGAACTTTGAAATAATACTAGGAATTTAAAACAGAACTAGAGACCAAGAAGGATTCTAAAAGGAGTGTTTTCAAAATTTGGGGGTGAAGTGTTTACTCCTGGTTCTATACTAAAGGATTACTACTACTGGGACTTGGGGAATGATATGGGGTGCTGGGGAAAGAACTTGGGTCAACTGCATGCAAGACAAGCACCTTACCCAGATTACTATCTCTGCAGTCTAAATTTCCCACCCCCAAATTTTTTAAGCCACACGGAGGGAAATTGTCACAGCTAGTGGGATTGGTACTGCAATATTGTATGTCTAAAACTCAACTATGAATAACTTGGCACATCAAGGTGCGTTTATAAATTTTTTTTAAATAAAAAAATTTTAAACCCACAGAAACAAAAAGCTCAGCAAACTATGATCAAAATAATTAGATAATACAGATTTATATTATAGTCAGAGTAGAACATTTTTATAATGCTGAAAGAAAAAGGCAGTCATAATATTCCCAATGATTCCTTTAAAAATATGATCCCCAGCATCCCATATGGTCCTTGGAGCACCACCAGGAGTAATTCCTGAGAGTCAAGAATAGTCCCTGAGCACCACTGTGTGTGACTCAAAAAACAAAGAGAAAGGAGAGAGAGAAAGAGAGAGATAGAAAGAGAAAAAAGAGTTAGAGAAAGAGAGAGAGTAGAGAGACATGGTAGATAAAAGATGAGAGAATTTGTTAGCAAGTGACCTAAACTGTAATAAATGTTAAAGAAATTATTTATTTTAAAGGAAAATTGCAGGCAAAAATCAGATCAGTAAGAAGGAATAAAGAAAACCATGAGCCCAGAACATGGCATTTCTATATGTTTATTTCACTTTTATAAATATATTTGTTTATATGTACATACACAGATATAGTCATGCATAAAATATAGTTAATATATGCTTAGATATACTTGGATAGCCAGAACAAAACAGATGAAAACAAAACAGATTCTGGATTACAGAACCCTATAAAAAGAAGCAAGGTAATAATACAGAAAGGAGTCCCATTTATAAGGGAAAAAAAGTAATTTTCAGGACACTCATTAAGCATGGTGTGGAGTCATTCTGAGTGCAATTTAGATATCAGCAGAAGTAACCTTCTCCGAAGTCTCCAGTCCCAGATAATTGACTCCAATCTCCTGTTTCCATGTACTGAATTTTAATTCTAGTCTCTGCATATTTGTGTTTTTTCCTTTGCTATTGACACAGCTAAGGGTGGTTTTTTTTTTTTTTAAAGTAAAAAGCAGATTTTATTTGGAGATTTTTTAGGGAGGGGAAAGAGGGAAAGAAAGTGAGAGAGTAACATGCTCAAAAGAGAACATGGGCTTCTCCAAAGGCAGAGATCCCCTACACACACACCCCAGCATTAGATATCACTTAATCACTTAACTTCCCGTTAGTTGTCGATTTGCTCGAGCGGGCGCCAGTAACGTCTCCATTTGTCCCTGTTGCGTGCTAGTGTAGCCCAATGGCATCTGTTCGCTCCGGGAACATGAAGGGCCTCAAACCGATCGTTCATGATCTTGACGAAGAAGTCTGACCATCTGGTAGGTGGGCGGCCACGCGGTCTCTTGACATCCCGTGGAATCCAATCAGTAACAGCTCTAGTCCAACGGTCGTCTTTAAATCTCATTACGTGACCAGCCCATCTGATTTTCGACACCTTGGCAAATGAGACAGCGTCCCTGATCCTTGATCGTCGACGGATGTCAGAACTCCGGATTCGTTCTCTCATTTGAGTGAAAAGTGATATTCCAAGCATAGCTCTTTCTATTCTTCTTTGGGAGACCTGAATGGCGTTCTCATCTTGTTTGCGTAGGGCCCAGGTCTCTGAGGCGTATGTTAATGCAGGAAGAACAGTGGAATCAAAGAGATGTGCCCGGAGCCGAAGGTTCTTCGTCCTCTTAGCTATTTCTTCGACGTTCTTGAAGGCGTTCCAAGCCGCTCTCTTCCTCCTGCGCAGCTCGGGTGCCAGGTCATTTGTCATGTTGACCTCTCGACCTAGGTACACATAGCTGTTGCATTCGGAGATGGTCGTTCCATTGAGAGCGAATGGGGCGTCAGGAACAAGGCTGTTTCTCATAAACATTGTCTTCGTAAGATTCAGCTGTAGTCCTACCTTTCCACACTCACGGTCAAAGTCGGCCAGCATTTGTGCCGCTTGGCTGATGTTTGGTGTTATTAAAACAATATCATCAGCAAAGCGGAGGTGGTGTAATTGCCGACCATCTATCTTCACTCCCATTCCTTCCCATTCCAGTCGTCGCATGATGTTCTTGAGGGTGGCACTGAAGAGTTTCGGTGAAATGGTATCACCCTGCCGCACCCCTCTCTTGACATCAACGATCACTTCTTTGTAGAATGGTGAGATCCTGGTAGTGAATCCGCAATACAGCTCACGGAGGATCCTGATGTATTGGGCTTGAATGCCCTGATTGGCTAGGGCTTCAATGACCGCTTCCGTCTCAACAGAATCAAAGGCCTTCTTTAAATCAATGAACGTTAAGCAGAGTGGCATCTTGAACTCCCGAGAAACCTCAATGAGCTTGGTTACCGTGTGGATATGGTCGATGGTGCTGAATCCTTTGCGGAACCCGGCTTGCTCGCATGGTTGTCCTTCATCTAGTGTTCTGCCAATCCTATTCAGGATGACTCGAGTGAACAACTTGTAGATGACAGACAATAGGCAGATCGGGCGATAGTTGCCAATGTCATGGATGTCTCCCTTCTTGAACAGTAGTACGGTCCTGCTGGTTTTCCATTGGGACGGAACCTTGCATTCAGACAGGTAGCGAGTGAAGAGCCGAGCCAGTGTATTGATGAGTACTGACGGCAGGTTCTTCAGGTGTTCAGGTCTGACCTTGTCTGGGCCGGGTGCTGTTTGCTTCTTTACTGACGAAATGGCGTGTCGGATTTCGGAAGGGAGAACGTTGGGAACGACATACCCATCCTGTGGAATTTGGTATGTCGGCAAGTGGACATGGCTATCGAAGAGATTTGAGTAGAAGTCATGGATAATCTTCTCCATTGCCGTTCTGGAGGATGTGATGGATCCATCAGGACGTCGGAGGGCAGTCATCTTGGTCTTATAGTTGGCGAAGGACAGGCGGGCGTTACGAATACTTTTCCCGGCTTCTGCCGCATCTACCAGTACTTCTGCTCTTCTCTCTTTGAGGTCTTCCTTGATCGCATCTCTGCACTGCTTTGCAAGCTCGGACGTTAGCTTGCAGTTGCCTGAGGCATGCGCCAAACCACGCTGGCGAATTAGCTCAAGAGTTTTCGAAGATAGGCGACTTTTTGTGGCTATCTCTCTCTTGGCGTTCCTCGCACATTCATGGAGGTGCTGAACCAGTCGATCGTATTCCTCGTCAATGTTGTCAACAATGGCATCTTCCCATGTTGCCGCAATAGTACCAAAGAGTTCCCAGTTGGTGGTCATTCTGGGAGTTCTCTTTTTGAACTTTGCAGCCCTTTCTCCCCGCTCTGTGAAGTAGAATTTTGCACGAAGGAGACGGTGGTCCGATCCCGTTCAAAATTTTGGGACAACAGCGACATCAGTCAGGCAAAACCGTCGATTGAATATGATGTGGTCTATTTCGTTGTGGAATCGTCCACCGGGAGACTCCCATCGTTTAGATTCTGCCTTCTGGAACTGTGAGTTACCATGGATGGTCTTGGTCGACATGATGAACTCTGACAGTCTCTCACCCTGTTCGTTCCATTCTAGGCCATGGGTCCCGATGTGAAGTTCTTCAGCTGATCTTCTCAGTCCTATCTTGGCATTAAAATCACCCACAATGATCTTGTAAAAGGTGTGGTCTTCTTTATAGAACTTCTCTAGCTCCATGTAGAACTTCTCGATTTCTCTTTCATCATAATGAGATGTTGGTGCGTAGACAACGAAGATAGAAACTGCAGGCAGTGAGCCACATCTATTCAAATGTAAACGTCCGATTCGGGTTGTTAGGCATTCGAATGAATCAATGCTCTTGGCCAAGTTTGTGTTGACAAGGACACCGATGCCTCCAACACCTCTTTTATCGCATGTTCCGAGGAACAATTCTTCTCCAGTGTCGAAAACGGCATGGTGAGATTCGTGCCTTCTTGTCTCGGTCAGACCAATGATGTCGTACTTGATCATTCGCACTTGTACCATCAGGTCCTCGATGGATGCATCTGATGCTAGCGTACGTGCATTGAAAGTACAGACGACTTTTTTTTTACAGACACGACTTCCACTACCCAGCCGTCGCCACACTCCAGGACGCTTTCCGGAACCGCGCGGCCGCAAAGTGGCCGCGACACATCATAAGACACTAAATACCCATCTTCTGGAATTGTCGTACCATATTTGATAGGGTTCAAATATGGTAACACCTACAAGGGTGATTAGAGGTCGCCCCAAAAGCCTCTATCCCTCTCGGAAAGACTGGCAAGCTACCGAGAGTATTCCGCCCGCACGGAAGAGCCTGGCAAGCTATCCGCTGTGTATTCGATATGCCAAAACCAGTAACTACAACTGGTCTCATTCACCTGACCCTGAAGGCTTCACCCACATGGCAGCACTGAGAAGGATGAGAAAGGAGAGGCCGACAAAATCTCAAGGCCGACCTAGGCTGCCACAACGAAGGAAGCATTAGATATAGAAGCATGAAAGTACACATCTCAAGAGGGGAGATGCAGGCAACATATGTTCTTGGCCACATGGGCACAAGCAGCACAGGGGCTCGGGCAGAATATGCACAGCCTCCCTTTGTTCAAAGTGGCTTTTATGGGGTTTTCCAAAGATGCTCCACATGAGACTTTCTGGCTAGGTAAGAGTCCTTTGCTAGGGTTATCTTCAAAGAGAGACCCATTGTAATTACTGGTTTTGGATATCGAATACACAACGGATAGCTTGCGAGGCTCTGCCGTGCGAGTGGAATACTCTCGGTAGCTTGCCAGGCTTTCCGAGAGGGATAGAGGCTTTTGGGGCAACCTCTAATCGCCCTTGTAGGTGTTACCATATTTGAACCCTATCAAATATGGTACGGCAATTCTGAAGATGGGTATTTAGTGTCTTATAATGGGTCCGGAAAGCGTCCTGGAGTGTGGCAGCGGCTGGATAGTGGAGGTAGTGGAGGTCTGCCAGTGAGGTATTTATCTGGTCCCAGTAGAGGTAGGGAGGGTCTTCTGTGTGCATCCAATCCCTGGGTCTCTGGTGGTTGGTGGAAGCAGACAGGGCAGGGTAGGGTGGGGCTCCTGATTTTAATCCCTTCGTCACCTCTGATTGGTGGGAGCAAGCAGAGAATCTCTGTCCCTGGGTCCGTTGAACCTGGAGTCCAAGGTCTCAGAGTTCTGTTTATCTTGTTCTGTGGGGCTTCAGTCGTGCATGCGTCTCAGCCGGAGTGGCCACGCGGGTCCGGAAAGCGTACTGGAGTGTGGCGGCGGCTGAGTAGTGGAGCTAGTGGAGGTCAGTGACAAATCAGTGACTCTTAGCGGTGGATCACTCGGCTCGTGCTTCGATGAGGAACACAGCTAGGGCAATCTCAGGTGGAAGATGTACGAGGCAGGAGAATCGTCAACAATGATCACTTTGCTCAGCTCCCGACCAAGGCGACTCAGGTCCTTCACGTAATTTTTGCGATGGAAAACACATGAGTCACAGAAGAGTCGGGCTTGGAACACGCCCCAGCGATCAAGCAGGTCAGCCACGGGGTCTGCATACTTGGCCAAACTGGCAGTAAAGAGCACACATTCGAAGAGCTGCCCCATCTTCTGGAGGAACTCGTCCACATGTGGCTGCTTCAGCACATACACCTGATGTATAGTTCCATTGATTTCAACCGGAACTATAAAATCGGCATTACTAATAGACTTGAATGAACTGTGCACCAATGTTTCTTCTAAATCAATGACCACACATTTCTTTCCATAGTCAAGCACTGTCACCTCTGGAAGGAGGTACTTAGCTGGTAGACTTGGGATGGGAATGACCTGCCTCTGGTCACCCTTCTGAAGCCCACCATTCTCCTCCAGCAGGGGCAGGAGCACATTGGTGCTGCTAGCTGGTGGGGCATCCACATTATAGTCCCAGAAGCAGCAGAAGAAGGAGCTGAGGATGCTGTGGCTCCTCTGTTTCTTCAAGCTGACACTGCTCTGGAAAGCTTTCTCCCCGGCGCTGGGCGCCCAGCCCTCGTCTGCCTTGGGGTTGGTCATCTGGGTGATGATGGCCCCCCACCAGCCAGGCGCGCTGTTATTAAAACAATGACATTGTTTTAATAACAACAAACATTAGCCAAGCGGCACAAATGCTGGCTGATTTCGACCGTGAGTGTTGAAAGGTCGGACTACAGCTGAATCTTACGAAGACAATGTTTATGAGAAACAGCCTCATTCCTGACGCCCCATTCGCTCTCAACCGAATGACCATCTCCAAATGCAACAGCTATGTGTACCTAGGTCGAGAAGTCAATGTGACAAATGACCTGGCACCCGAGCTGCGCAGGAGGAAGAGGGTGGCTTGGAACGCTTTCAAGAGCATCGAAGAAATAGCTAAGAGGATGAAGAACCTCCGGCTCCGGGCACATCTCTTTGATTCCACTGTTCTTCCTGCATTAACATACGCCTCAGAGACCTGGGCCCTATGCAAACAGGATGAGAACACTATTCAGGTCTCCCAAAGAAGAATAGAAAGAGCTATGCTTGGAATATCACTTTTCACTCAAATGAGAGAAAGAATCCGGAGTTCCGACCTCTGTGGACGATCAAGAATCAGGGACGCTGTCTCGTTTGTCAAGGTGTCAAAAATCAGATGGGCTGGTCACGTAATGAGATTTAGAGACAAGCGTGGAAACAGAGCCGTTACCGACTAGATTCCACAGGATGGGGACGTCAAAAGACCGCGTGACTGCCCACCCACCAGATGGTCAGACTTCTTCATCAAGATCATGAATGATTGGTTTGAGGCTCTTCGTGTTCCTAGAGCGAACAGACGCCATTGGGCTACACTAGCACGCGACAGGGACAAATGGAGACGTTACTGGTGCCCGCTGGAGCAACTCGATGATTATCGGGAAGTCAAGTGATCTTCAAAGGGAGAGTGGGAGTGATCTTTCAAACTCCTTTTCTAGTCTTTTGTTCCTGCTGGATCTTCTCTTGAAGGGTGAGTCCAGCCTTCTCTGATCTGGGTTAGCTGTTGCCAGCAACAGACCCAGAGAAACTCCTACAGAAACAAAAGACCTTGCACCCTGAGTTCAACCCCCAGCATCTCATATGGTCCTCAGAGCTCACCAGGAGTGATTCTGATGTCAGTGGGCTGCACAGCTGGGGAGAGAACCCAGGTTTTTCCTAGGGCAGAGAAAGCTCCTACACACATCCCAGCATTAGATAGGAAAGCTGAAAGTACACACCTCAAGAGGGGAGATGCGGACAACACAAGTGCTTAGGCACCATGTATGCTCGGCCACAAGGGCACAAGCAACACATGGGCTTGGGCAGCATTTGTGCTGACACAGCTAAGGTTTAACCCATGCTTCCTATTCCCATTTTCTGACTCAAAATTATTTTGAATAAAAGACTATCAAGAAGCAGAACTGTTATGTAGGGAAGATATACCCAATTTAAATATCTGAATCCAATCAGCATGTCTAAGAGGATGCTGTATTTAGATTGGTCCTACTTACATTGTTTGTCTACCTTTAAGCCTAGGTCCTATGACTGACAGCTTTACAAAGTCCTTACAGGAAGCATAGTGAGGATAAGATTCTGCTAAGAAAACTGATGCTTCACATACCCACAAAAGATCTATCAACGATGCTAACCAGAGAGCCACACGGAAATTAGCTAATTATAAAACTGAATATAGTTCTGGTGATCACTTATAGGGCCTATTATCTCATTTTCCCTCAGGTCTATTTTGTTATTCTCTCCTAATTGATAACTCAAAATTATACAAGTTTTATATTCTCCAAAACAGAAAAAGTCATTGGTGTCTTAATTAGAATTGATTACTCCTATGAGTAATTTTAAGAGATTAGACATTAGAATTAAAGTACCATGGAATTATAACACCAGAATTTTCATATAGGTATATATCATGGCTTCCTGCTTACTCAAACTTTTTCAATCTTTGAAAAAAATGTTTGCACACTTTCGTAACATAGAGAGGTATTAGAATAATACCTGATACCTAAACAGTCTTTTTTCAGAAAAATAATCAAAATAGAGGTAGAGTCATCACATCAAGATGCACTGCACAACTCAAGAATCTCCTCTACAAGGACTCTGGAATAGGTAACACTTCTGGGTTTATGTAACAAAGTCACTCTGAGAAGAATGAGAGTCTGTCGACGGAGCCAAAGCGATGAAAGGGCTGACTAAGTTTCACTGTATCAGAATGTGAGAAAATTTTGATTAATTTCTTGACAGAAAATTAGGAGAGAATAAAGAACCAGAAAGGGGCAAATCAAAGGAAGCAACTTATTGGATGGTTGGAGGAACATGTGTGGCTTAGAGGTGAAGTAATTGATGTAACATAAGACAATGTCCTCTCCTGTACAGAATGATGTTCTCATCATAATTCCAAAGAATCTTTCTAGGGCAAGGATAGGATGCAGAGAAAAGTTCATATTCCTGGTCCTGAAAATTAGTTCTACTACCCTACCAAAGATGGCAATGAAGAGTAGTGGAAGAAGATGAGGACTTGAAGTCAAGAAATAAAAGGGATTTCAGTGTTCGCTATTAGAAATAAAATTCCACATAAAAAATTTGCTTTCACAACATAGAATTCAGTAGTACATTTATAATAGCACTGTAGCACTGTCCTCCCATTGTTCATAGATTTGCTCAAGCGGGCAGCAATAACGTCTCCATTGTGAGACTTGTTGTTACTGTTTTTGGCATATAGAATATGCCATGGGGAGCTTACCAGGCTCTGCTGTGAGGGCGGGATGCTCTCAGTAGCGTCCTGGGCTCTCTGAGAAGGACGGAGGAATTGAACCCGGATCGGCCGCGTGCAAGGCAAACGCCCTACCCACTGTGCTATTGCTCCAGCCCATACTTATAATAATACTTATATTTTTAAATTTTATTTTTATACATTTTACTCTTCTTGTAGTTCAATTAATTTTAATATTAAAATGCAATCTGCTTGCCAGACTGTAAGTTTTATACACTGCTTAATTTTTATCATTTTGTTGTATTTTTATTTGTTCTTAATTACTGGTTGCTCGAGCGGGCCCAGTAACGTCTCCATTGGAGACTTTGTTGTTACTGTGTCTGGCATATCGAATACTCTCGGTAGCTTGCCGGGCTCTCCGAGAGGGGCGGAGGAATCGAACTCAGGTCGGCCATGTTGGCCGCTTGTAAGGCGAACGCCCTACCCGCTGTGCTATCGCTCCAGCCCACCTTAATTACTGGTATATAGGAATGTAAAACTGTGCCTGAACTCAAATGTATTTTATCATAAAAATAGTATGTGCTACTCAATGCCTCTTTGGCTGATCACAGCGCCCAGGAGGAGAGAGAGAACAGGGGGGAATGCCCTGCCACAGTGGCAGGGGGGGATGGGGGGATGGGAGGATGGGGGGGAGGGATATTATCCTGGTGGTGGAAAATGGGCACTGGTGGAGGGATGGGTATTTGATCGTGGTATGACCGAGATCCAAGCACAAAATTTGTAAATCTATAACTGTACCTCATGTTGTTTCACTAATAAAAAATTAAAAAAAAAAATAGTATGTGCTAGAGAATTGAGAAATAATAAACAATTATTACACTTTCCTCTCAAATTTCATTTTTCAGAAATCACACTATCTCATGTCCATATGTTTAAAAATATGCATTTCCCCCTTCAAATCTGACATTTAAGTTCATGCTTAGACACACACAGTGTCTTACTAGTTTCCTCCACTTAACCATCAGTCTGCCATAGATATTTCATAGTGTTGGTGCAATATAATGTATTTTATTTATTTATTTATCTTTTGACTTTTTGGGTCACACCTGGCAATGCACAAGGGAACTCCAACTCTGCACTCAGGAATTACTCCTGGTGGTGCTCAGGGAACCATATGGGATGCTGGGAATCGAACCCAGGTCAGTCACGTGCAAGGCAAATGCCCTACCTGCTGTGCTAATGCTCCAGCCCCAACAACATAATATATTTTAACTATCTACTGAAATATGACTATATTTAAGATTTTCACTACTAAGATTACTGTAATAAATAAATAATATTTTCTTGCATTCTTATGTGATATATCTATAAGGAATATTTCTAGAAAAGATATTGCTGGGTCAAAGAATAGACACACAAGAGATTTAAATGCTATGAAAATGTCATCCAAAAAAATTGTGCCATCCTGTGCTCTTACCAGTAGTACGTGTCTGAGAGCATATGTTTTCAGTCTCACCAGTCTGTGGTGAAACATGGAATGCTGTTATTTCAATATGCATTTTTTTAAAATCATGAATGAGATCTTGCACCTTATAATGTATTAACCATTTCTATTTCTCTGAACTGTTTCATTCTGTGGCTGACTTTCTTTTTCCACATTGCAGATAATTTCTGCAGAAAGTACATGTCTTTTGAGCTTTACATTAAACAGCTCTGAAATATCTCAGGTATACAATTAAAGAATATGATTGGAGTCAGGGTCATATGTAATGAAATTGTTTTTGATCCAAGGAAGAGATATCTGTCTCCTCTAGGACCCCTGGAGCCTCCAGTAGCCTTGGTTATAAAGTAGCTGACTAGTATTTGCACCACCCTTTTTAATACCTGAATGGTAGTTTCAGATAGTCACATATGCTTTAAGAAGCTGCCTGACAGCTTCTGTTGCAGATTCAAGACTCAGAATGCAAAAATCATAGTGAACGACTTGACTCAGCGCCAGCAACACAGAAAGTAGCTTTTCAAGGGTTAAGAAGGAGCTAAAAAACATAATGCCATGTGTAAAATGAAAAAAAGAAATGCTGGGATTGGCCCAGGTCTCAAGCACAGCTGTGAAAGAAATAGGGCAGCCGCAGTCCAACGCAAAAGAGAGAAGCATAGAACATGAGCTTGCATACTGGAACGCGACATTAAGATTCAGCAGAGGGCCTATTTATCATGGCTTAAATTCAATTTCAGCAGTTTGCCAACGAAAAGAAGCTCCTGAGTAGGCTAACTGTTTCCGTTTTGTCTAGTGGTGGTGGCAGGTTTTGGTTGCAGAAATCAGGCTCAGAATTTAAACTTAAAAGGAGTTCACTGGTTTGTGCAAAAGCAAGTGAAGTTCGGCAGATTCACGAAACTCACGGCTGACTTTTGAGAGTTGAGTCTCTCTGACTCTCACTTGTTTTCTCCATTTGATTTTCTTCTTTGTCTTGTGGTCACTACTGAGACTGAAATTTTTCTATGAAGGATCTAACATGCCAGATCACTCCTTAAGTGCTCACAAAATAAAGGTAAAAAAGAGTTATGCCATTTTTTTTCCCCCGGGAGGTTTGCAGGGAGGAAGTCCTTGGATCACACTTGCCAGTGCTCAGGGGTATTTCTGGCTCTGTGCTCAGGAGTGACTCCTGGCGGAGTTCAGGGAACAATATGCAGTGCCAGAGGTCAAACCTGAAGCAGCCACACGCAAGGCAAGTATTTTACCTCTTGTACTATCTCTCTGGGCTAGAGTGATAGCACAGCAGGCAGGGCTTTTGCGTTGTGTGCGGCCGACCTGGGTTTGATTCCTCCATCTCTCTCGGAGAGCCTGGCAAGCTACTGAGAGTATCCCAGCCGCCCAGCCGGAGCTTGGCAAGCTCCCCATGGCATATCTGATATGCCAAAAACAGTAACAACAAGTCTCACAATGGAGACGTTACTGGTGCCCGCTCGAGCAAATCGGTGAACAATGAGAGGACAGTGCTACAGTGCTACTATCTCTCTGGCTCCCTAATTTTTAAAAATTTAATAAAACTTGAGTGTTGAGGATGTGGTTCAAGTGGTAGATTTTCAGGGCCTGGGTTCAATTCTAGGTACCAAATGCCCCCCAGAGCACCTCAGGTAGAGTCCCTGCCCAGCCATCCCAGAGCACCCAAGTGTAGCCAAGTGTAGTTATTTAGCCCCCACAGCTAAATAAAAGTTTGTTCTTAAAATACTAACACGTTTCTCCAGAGAAATCTCTTCTCATCCCTTTAAAACTATTTTTTCTCTTGTTTATACTATTTTTTACTTTGATATTTTTAATTGTCACTGATATTTATTTGCTCAAGAACATAATCTTCATATTTTATCAATGTATGCCCAATTGTTCATCAATTATATGAACACTTATATATTTAAAACCTTCTTAGAGCAGTGTTGGGGTCTTAACAAAACTAAGGCTAGATATAAAGTTATTCCCTGCCCTGTGCATACACAGCCAACATAACTACTCCATACACATATCCTATAGTAAACCACACAGATACATACCATGCATATCACAAACACCCAACACTTGCAACTCAGCATACCACACATGAACATCAGACACAAACCACACATATTCATGCACAATCCACAAATGTGCACACTATACACATTTGCAACACTTAAATATACTGCATATATTACACAATTGCACACATGCATACAAAAACACTGCAGGAATCTTACTGAATACAAGGATAAGCAGGTGGGCAGTCTCAACTCTCAATTAGACCTGCTGGGTGTTTCTGGGGAACTTGCCTGCCTGGGTTCATAGAAACTTGCTTCCTCTTTGTAACTATGAGATGACAAGAGCCAACTATTTTCTGTCATCTGCCACTCACTATCAACTTGGATCCCTGGCTCTTAAATTGCTTTGTGTGCTTCCTCTTTGTTTGCTGCTTCTCATTATAGATGGAAGACCAGTTGATGACCTCAGACTGTACACTTGGATTTTATGCTGTGTTGGCTCATTTCCTGTTGCCATGAAGTCATCTTTCTCTCTCTCTCTCTCTCTCTATATATATATATATATTATTTTGTATATATATTTATATATATATAAATACACTTTTTGCAAATTCATGGGACAACCTTCACTCAGTGTAGTATTATTTTCCAATGTATCTTGCAGTGAAATGTTATTTACAAAGCATTTTCCTGAACATCGAAATGCAAATTGTCTTTCTCCTTGTCACACTTTCTGTTCCTGTCCTGGGTATGTTTTTAACCATCACATCTGTAGCCTTCTATCACATTGCATAATACACTTATTTTGCATCGTGTCAGCTCCTACCTTTGGGACACATGGTATAGGGGTTAAGGTGCTTCGCTTGCATGAAGCTGACCCCAGTTCAATCCCCAACACCATATATATTACTCTGCACACTTCCAGGAATGATCCCTGAGCATAGAGCCAGGAGTAGTTCCTGAGCATAACCAGGTATGCTCCACTACCACCACTCCAAATGGAGAGAAGAGCTTGAGACATTTCTCACAAAAACAAACACACAGATTGCCAAATGTCCTTTGGGAATATGCTCATGAACACTAATTACCAGGGAAGAACAAATAAGAATGACATTTAATTTGTACCTATGAGAATGGTCTTTATCAGCAAATGCTATGGGATATATGGAGAACAAGGAACTCATTCACTCTTAGCTAACTGATTTAAAAATGGTGATTTCTCCAAAAATTAAAAATAGATATACCAGGTGATCCAAATTTTTCTTCCTACATATTTATCCCAAGGACACAAAGTCATGAATCTGAAAGGAAACATATATGCACACCTATGTTTATCGCAATGCAATTTACTATTTATTGTCAACATCTGAAAACAACCCAAGTGCCTCATGACAGATGGGTGGGTAAAGAAAATGGATTATTACACATTTATTAAAAAAGATTAAATCATGTCTTTTGTACAACATGATGGAAGTGAAGGGAGTCATGTTAAGTAGAAAGAGAAAGCCAATACTGGAAGATCTTACTCATCGACAGTGGTAAAAGAAACAAAGTGAAGCATAGACTATGTGCAAGGAAAACAAGCCTTAAGGCTCTGACTGGAGATTTGAGATTATTAAATAGAGGTGGGAGTGGATGAAAAGTATCTGATGGACTGTGGTAGAAGGATACTAGCACTTTGGTCTCGGATGCTATGTGGTAACATTAAACTCTTAAAGCATCTAAATGTTTATACTATTATAAACCAATGCCAAATCAATAAAATGAATTAAAAATACATTTATCAGATGCAATTCTTATTTTTCAGGAGTTCAGTGGTAACTATGTTATCATTGACAATAAAAAGTGCTGCTGTGAACTTTGGTTCCTTAGTATCAGTTGGACTGGTAAGAATCCAAAATAGCGAAGGCCAGATGGTAGCATTTGACAGACAGAAGAAAAGTATACATAATTATGATAATGATTTCAAGGCTGGAGTAGCAACTAGAATGTCTTCACCCATAGGACTCTGTGATAAGCCTTAATCGATTGTGGTCCTCCTCAGGGCAAATTAAATGAGCAGCCACTTGGGTATTACTTGACCTTTATGCATAACCAGAAAAAATCTACAGCTGGTGAGCAGAAGGCTGATGCCAGCTATTTCAGTGGAAAATTGTTGCCTCTCACATAGTTCAGAGGACCCAAAGGCTGCCACTTTCAGAGGAAATGAGAAAAGACCTGGCATTATAAGCATAAGTATATACACTTACATATTACCCCTACTGTTCTTTAAAAAAAAAACACACCGATTTATGGACAAATTGTACATTGAGAAGAGGAAAACATTTAGGCATTTCAGGGCGTGTTGCATATAGACTCTGAGCTGACACTAACACCAAACATCTAGAAACACTGCTAGAGCTAGAAGCAGATGAACACAGGTTCCTTATATGCAGGCACTGTATGTTATATTTCTTTGGTCTCTTTCATACTCATAGTTTCCGGTTGTGTCAAAGCAATATACAAGAGCTTCACCAGATACCTCCCACTTTCTACCTAGAGTTTCTGCACTTTCTACTGTGCTCTGTAAATAAGGATGAAAAAGAAGTGAACATCCCTGGAGAAACTAGATGTCAGTTAGGAATAAGATGCTCCTTGCCCGGCAAGCTACCGAGAGTATTCGATGTGCCAGACACAGTAACAACAAAGTCTCCAATGGAGACGTTACTGGGCCCGCTCGAGCAAATCGATGATCAACGGGAGGGCCTTTACCTTTACCTTTACCTTTGTGTGCGAAGAATTCTAAATTCTAGCCCCTCAGCAGTTTGCCAGCAGGGAAATGGCCCCACTGCTTATAAAGACCGTCATCCCTATACTGACTTCTGAGCTCGTTTCCTTCTCATCATGATTTTCTCCTAATTCCTTGATCCAAGGGGATCCTATCCTAAAATAAAGCATCGTGTTTTGCTTCTATTTTAAGGAACACAAAGAGAGACAAATAAGCAAGAACCTCCTGTGGTGCTTATAAGTATTTCTAGAGGAAATAACAATGAGTTATGTTTGAAAGTCTTACCTAAGAAATTGCCAAGTGGAGAAGAGGGAACATATACCAGTTAGAGGTAGCCCGTGGGACAAAAGTAAAGAGGCAGGAAAAGGCTTGGCAAATTCATGAGATTTTAAAATTTCACCATAGGAGGAATATAAGAGTCATGTACAGGTGGTGTGGGGGATGCTTAGGCGTTAAGTAGGAATCAGATACAGATTATTTTATGCAACATCACAGGTGATACTTTTTTTCATGAACAATGAAGAAACAATTACAGTAATACTATACCAAAATTTCTACCTAAGCTTGTAGCAAGGTGAAAAGCAGCTCACTGTGCTAACATTGAGTTGTGTATCATTTAAAAATGGTTCTGCACTTTTATGTAAGCATGTTCGGCTGTTCTTCATAACAGACAAAATGAAACATAATATTTCAGCACTACACTAGCACGCGACAGGGACAAATGGAGACTTTATTGGTGCCTGCTCAAGCAAATCGATGATTAATGGGAAGTCAAGTGATCAAGTGATTATTTCAGTTGTGTCTTGCGGCAGGGATTGGGGTTTGGGATGGAAACATCCCGAATTTAGTGGTGGGAGGGTGTAATGGTGGTGGGATAGGTGTTTGTATATTGAATGTAATCAATATTCACAATTAATCAATATTCACAATTAATGTAATCAATAATCACAATTCACATTGTGAATTTATAAAATTAAAAAAAAAATTAAAAGTAAGTAATGTGGAATTCATGCCCAATTCAATCAACTTAATCAATGACTGAATAAATAGCAGTGCTTACACATTATAAAAAATAAAAATAAAAATGGTTGTTTGGAGTATTGGTTGGGGCTAGAGCGATAGCACAGTGGTAGGGTGTTTGCCTTGCGCACAGCCAACCCGGCCAAGCCGGTTTCGATTCCTCCGCCCCTCTCGAAGAGCCCGGCAAGCTACGGAGAGTATCTCGCCTGCACGACGAAGCCTGGCAAGCTACCCCTGAGGTATTTGATATGCCAAACACAGTAACAACAAGTCTCACAATGGAGACGTTACTGAGCCCACTTGAGCAAATCGATGAACAACGGGAGGATAGTGTTTGAATTTTGGACAGGAGTATTTGTCGAAACTTCTAGAGAAAATGTGCAGAAACATAAAACAGACACTATTAAGTACTTATCATTCCACTTTTTCCTATTTTCTTCCTTACTGAGAATATTGTGTTTACTGATCATATAGTCTTTGTGGGTGGGGGAGTGCACGGTTCCCTAGCAGTGCTCAGGAGACTTAGTTATGGAGACTCATGGTTCAGTGTTCAGTGCTAACAGGACTATACCCAGCAGTACTCAGGGGCCACCATGGTGCCTGCAAGGCCTTGTCATGCTGCAAATTGAACTAGGACCCCAGTGCATGCCAGGCATCAGATCCTGTCCTTTGAAGTGGCTCCCATCTAGGTTTTTATTCAGGGTAAAGTCTCTGATATAAGAAATAGTCTAAATTAGAAGTTGGCAAATTTTCTAGTAAAGGACCCTAGCAAAACTTTTAGGTTTCAATATAAGTGCTCAGCTCTGCTACTGCAATATGAAAGTAAACTTTAAGAATACCTAAATTTAGAACTAAGGAAATGGCTCAAAGGACAAAAGGGCATGTTTGTATGCTGGAGCTCTGGGTTCTGGAACCACCTTGCCTCCAAGTACTACTAGGCATCACCCCACCTCCCACTGCAAAAACAAATAAAATAATACATAACAAAAACTCAAATAACCCAACTGACATTGAATTTTAATGATCTCATTTTTCCTATGTCACAAAATATTTTCCTTTTGTTCTTTTTTTGCAGTCATGTAAGAATGTAAAATCTATAGCTTACATGCTACAAGAAACACGCAATGGGCCGCCTTGGTGCATTAGACATAATTGCCAATACTTCCTATTTATTAATCAGAACAGGCTCATTTACCTTGCCAACTATTGGTAATTTAGCATGAACATGCAGTTAATCTGATCAATGTGACTGAAAAGATGGAATTCTACAAATCTTCACTGAGGCAATAAAGAGACACTTCAGAAGAAACAACCTTTTATTTCCTGTAGATAGTACTATGTAATAAAGAGTGCTTAGGGCTGCTGTAGTCAGACTGAGATTACAGGTCTCTCAACTTCTTACTGAAAATAGTGGAACGGAAGACAGAATTTGATTAAATCTTTGAGAGATTTTGATACTGGTAGAAGGGTTGGTGTAGCTATCCACAGGTATAAAATGGTGAGTTAAATAAGTGTTAATATCTTAATTAAAAACCTGACTTGATAAAAAAAAGTAAATCTTTGTAAAACTACTGGACTGTAGAATTAACCTGAAAACAAATGCTTGGATCTTTATGAAATTACTGAACTGCTCAATTAACCTGACTCTAGACTTTTGCTTTTAAAAGGGTTCCTGAGGCCTGAGAGTAGCAAGTAAACTGTTACAGGTAAGCAGGTACAGCAGGTAAGGCACTTACCTTGTACGTAACTGGCTCACATTCAATCCCTACCACCACATATGTGTTCCCTCAAGCCTACCAGGAATGATCCCTGAGTGTAGAGTCAGGAGTAAGTCCAGGGCCCTGCTGGGTGTGCCCCCCTCTGCCCGCCAAAAAATAAGGATCCTTGTTATAAAAGCTACTTTAGTCAATTTTTCTGTTATTTAGAACCAAAAATGTTCTTATATACAAGTACCCAAGAGAATAGTATAAAGAACATTAAATAGAATATAACTATTAAGGCTGCAGTGGACAGATATTCAAGAAAAAAATTAGGTGGAAAAAAATAAGTGAGTTCTGGGACAGTTATATATCAATTAGATATATCATAATTATAGATCACTTTGTTTTGGTTTGTTTTGTTTTTGTTTGGAAGGGTCCAAACCCCCAGAACACTTGGAAATCACTCTCAGCTGTGTGCTTTGCGGTCTAAGTGGTATCAGGTATGAAACCCACACCTCTTGCATGCAAAGCGTTCACTCAGTCTTTTTGAGCTATCTCTCAGGCCATGTTATAAATGTTAAAAATTTACATGCATATCCCCCAAAAACTTGGGGGAAACTAAGAATAACTAGGAAGCTCTATTGGGGTGAATGAGAGCATAATTTTAGAGAGACAATTTTAATATAGGTATTAGCTTACTGTTTTATTTTTATTTTTGAGATTTTTTTTAAAGTTGAGGTAACATTGATAAAATAATGTTAACATTTATGCTTTTAATCATTTAAAAATTTAAGGGAATATATAAGTATTACTTTATTTATTTTTTGCTTGTTTTATTTTTGGGCTACACTGGTGGTGCTCAGAGGTTACTCCTGGGTCTGCACTCGGGAATCACTACTGGTAGTGCTCAGGGAAACATATGGATGCTGGGGATTGAATTGGACATGACTGCATGGAAGGCAAGTTCCCTATAAGCTGAATTATCTCTCCAGCCCCTGTAATTATTACTTTTAAAATAGAAATTCTTATTTTAAAGGAAACAAAGGAAATTAAAGAAAATTGTTCTTTCTAGAAAGATGGCTATTCCAAATAAAATTCTGTAGGTGTCTGGGGAAATAGAAACTAAATGCTGATGCCTAAAATGGATGAAGGCTCTTGACTCAAATATATAATTTCAATACAATTTTATTTTCTTAATGGGCACATTTAGCTTTGCCATTTTCCAAGGAAAGCTTGGAAGAATATGATCTAGACAAGAAGAGTACTAGAGTACCAGATACTGCAACTACAACAGTTGAACTTCTCTTGTCTCTGAGAGAGATGGTATCTCAGGGACTGCGAAGAGAGTTAGAACTGTGTCCATCTCATTTACCACGTTCATTAAACACTTAACATTTAGAAGGGGAAAATGAGTACATACAGATGAAATATTTCTGAGTTTTTAGCAGTAAAATTTTACCTATCTAAGAGTGATATAGGTAGGAATGATAAACAAAATTGAAAAGATTGAGGAAAAATATATATAGATATACTTTCGTTTTGTAGTGCTAGTGATTGAATACAGGACTTTACACGAGCAAGTAAGTGCTTTATCTCTAATTCTCTGGCCAAGAAAAAATAAAATAAAACTAATATTTTATTTTAGAGTTTAGGTGAGAAATAATGAAGAAATTCTGATAACAGAAACTATCATAGTTTCCTATAATAAGAAATTATTATCTGTTCAGGATGGATATTGTTGCTGTTGTTAGTGTTATAAAAATAAAGGCGACTTTATAATACCTACCCAATACCTATTCTGAGTTGCTTTGTTTTACACATGATAAAACTGAAGTTGAGAAATTAAATTGATAGAGATACAGAAAAACAATGCAGTGTTTTAGAACAAGCTCTGGTCAAGAATTCAGATCTTCAGTACTCCACAAGTGCCAAGTCCAATCCTGGCCATCATACCGTTTCAACTTGGCAGCTTTGTTGTCTGCAATTCCTGACACTGGTAATTTCTGGGCATACCACAGGCCAGTCCATGAGAGCAACACGAAGAGTTGACGCCCCTTGGGAGCACCATCACTAAAAAGATGTATACAAAGAAATGAAACATAAAACAGCAGAGAAGAATAAGCTTACTTCCTAACTTTAACACTCTCTCTCTCTCTCTCTCTCTCTCTCTCTCTCTCACACACACACACACACACACACACACACATACACACACATACATTTTGAGATTCACTTTATACTAATATCCCCAAACTATAGAAATGTAAGCCCAATATATCTTTATATGTTTTTCATTTTCTCATTGTCTATTACTGGAAAGAGCTGCCACAAAGGCTGATGGTATATGGAAAATAAACTATGATTCTAGTAAAAATGAATATTCCAGGGCTACTCACAAGGTGGGAAAACTATCTGATTAATGAAGATATTTTGAAGATATTTCCTTATGAAATGAGATCATTCTTGGTAGAGTAAGAACAAACAAACAAACAAACAAACAACAACAACAAAACCAGCAGAGAACACAACAAAGATTTTCTAATTCAGGGGCTGAAGTAGGGCAGATAAGGTGTAGGGTGTTTGCCTTGCACTCGGCCAACCTGGCTTCAAATTTCAGCATCCCATTTGGTACCTGAGCACCACCAGGAGTAATTCCTGAGTGCAGAGCCAGAAGTAACCCCGGAGAATCACCGGGTGTTACCCAAAAATCCAAAAAAGAAAAAATGATTTTCTAATGCGGACTCTACCTTGCCTCAACTGAACTTAACTCCAATCCCTCACTTCCTCAAGTAAAAAGATAAAATTCTCTGTCCTCTAACAGAAACAAAGAGTGAAAGCAAAATTAAACACTCATATAGTGGAAAGAATGGAAAAGCATCATCTGCACTGTGTCACAACAAATAACTGTTGGAGCTACCCATGTCTGAGAAAGAATTAAGGAATTGAGATAGCTATGCAAGCATGTTACAGTTGAACGTTAAGAGATCTGGGAGATAATACAGTGGGTAGCTGGCCATTTGTCTTGCTCTTGACCAAGCCAGATTCCATCCCCAGAACTCCATAGCCTAGCCAGGAGTGATTCCTGAATGCAGAGTCAGGAGTAAGTTCAGAGCACTGCCCAGTGTGACCCCCAAAGCAAACAACAACAAAAAGGTCAAGTAACTCTGTTCAGGTCACATATTATAGAATTGAGCTGCAAAGTCTGATAGTTTGACTAGCTTGGGCAATCTGCATAGAAGAATGTTTTGATCTAGGTACTAAATTATCTCTTTTAATAAAAAGCAGTCAAGGTCACTATAGTCAGATTTTTGAATATTCAGTTTGATTCTTTTTGTTGTTGTTGTTGTTGTTTGTTTGTTTGTTTTTTGGGTCATACCCAGCGATGCTCAGGGGTTACTCCTTGCTCTGCACTCAGGAATTACGCCTGGTGGTGCTGAGGGGACCATAGGGAATGCCGGGGATCAGAACTAGGTCGACCGTGTGCAAGGCAAATGCCCTACCTGCTGTACTATCTCTCCGTCCTCTCAGTTTGATTCTTAGGTGTAAAAATGCCAAGAGAAGAGCTCTAGATTCTTGATAAAAGAGGCGTAGCAGAGATAAATGAAAGAATCAAAATATATTCTTCAAATGATGAATCAGAAACCTGGGGAGGGGAGCAGAGAGAGCAGCAATGCTTGGAGACATTATAAAGGGGGCTCAGACATTCTCCAGACCTCAACAGTTACCATATTCCACTCCTTTTCCTTCCCTCCCCCCTTTCATTGTATCCTCTTCTCACCCCATCAATTGGCTGAAGCAAAGATAATGAATCTGGGTTGTATGTATGGAGAAGTGGGGATATACATTACCCAGTAGCTCATCCCCTTTGCCGTTTACTGTCCAAGGCTATGGAGGAGAGCAGGCTGAACCCTTAAAGTCATCTTCCTAAGGACTTCGCACTCCTCCCAACTCCCACCCCTCTCCCCCACCCCTGTCCCAGGTCTCACATCCCATCCTGAACTTTCACACAGTGTCCTAGCTTTGAAGACACAGTCAGATAGATATCTGCAAGAAAATGTCACATTTTTATGATCAGTGAAGCTCTGTTTTGGTGCTTGTCTCTCCTGGGAGGGTCCCTGAATGAGGGCTATTTCATACCAGCTGGGCAGATTGTAAGAGCCTCTTCTCCCTGGCTCAATTTAGGGCGGAGGCTCCCCACCCCATAGTGGGGGGTGTTGACACTGCCTTCTGTTTCACCCACACAAAGAACAGGATTGTGTTCTAAATGCTGACCCACAGTAGCTGGTTTGCTGTGGTGTTAGCCTAATGTGCAGGTGGCACCCCATGCCACACCCACAGTCCCCAGCTCCCAATAGAGAACTCTGGATGGGGGGACAGGCTTCATCCTCAGGTCAGTGGGCTCAGTCTTAAAAAAAATAAAAATAACTCTTGTCAATTCACTATGACATTTTATTTATTATTGTTGTTGTTGTTATTATTATTATTATTTTGCCTCCATGGCAGTGCTTGAGGCTGAGGCCTGGAATCACTCCAAGACCTAATGGCTCCATGCTTGGGCCCAGAGAGGTAGTGATGCTGGGTGTGATGGTGCTAGGAGGCTGTAGAGTCACTGTGGAGATAACTGGGAGCACAGGGACTACCAGACAGTACAGGGAGAGCCATATCTTTGGTTTTTAAAATTGTATTTTGTTTGTATGAAGTTGTGCACAATGATTTATTACATTTTAATATTCCAACATCAATCCCACCACCATTACACAGTCCCACCACCATCACTGTCCTCCCATTGTTCATCGATTTGCTCGAACGGGACCAGTAACATCTCCATTTTGAGACTTGTTGTTACTGTGTTTGGCATATCGAATACGTCATGGGCAGCTTGCCAGGCTTTGCCGTGCGGGCGAGATACTTACTCTCGGTAGCTTGCCGGGCTCTCAGAGAGGGGCGAAGGAATCGAACCTGGCTTGACCGAGCCGGCCACATGCAGGCAAACGCCCTACCACTGTGCTATCGCTCCCACTCCAACCTCCAAAGCCTGCCTTCAAAAGTAGGAGGACCTAAATAATTTATTTTGTATTGCTCATTGTGAATAATCTGCTAAACATTATACAAAAGAGTTTCCTTAGAGAAAACTGTGTGGAGATTGTTGTAGTTCACCCAGGGAGCCATTAGTATATTTTCCCCTAAGATTAATTGCCTTCTACTTTAAACCCTATCAAATGTGGTGTGCTACTCTTGGTATGCTGCTCTCTAATGTGGCTTTGTGGTCCAGGAATAGATTCAGTCATGGGTGAGGCCCATCCAAGCGTGTGGAGAGTGGTTGTGAGCATGGCAGTGATTGAGTTCTGGAGGTCTTTGGCTGCTGGGGCTAGCTCCATTGGGGCGGGGAGGGAGTCTCATCCACCCACCTCTGGGTTGCCCTGGATGAGACAGCCTGGCACAGGGGCTGGAGGCATCTCTATGGTGTATAATTTTATGCTCTTTTCTTTTTTTGGGGGGGGGTCACACCCGGTGATGCACAGGGCTTACTCCTGGCTGTGCACTCAGGAGTTACTTCTGGTGGTGTTCAGGGGACCATATAGGATGTTGAAAATCGAACCCGGGTCGGCCACATGCAAGGCAAACGCCCTACCCTTTGTGCTATCTCTCCAGCCCATCATGCTCTCTTTGGAGAGATTTATTGTTGAGTCTCTGGGTCATGGCCATTAATGATATTATATGGTGCCAGAGGTGTTTTGTGAGCATGACTGCCAAACTTTCAGAAACAGAGGGACATAGGAGGGGGGTATCTCACCCATTCTTAGCGCTGTTGCGTCTGGAGTTTTCAGTCACAAGTCCCACATACATGGGTTTTTCAGCAGTTTCACTCATGGATGAGGCTTGTCCAAGCCTGTGGAATTGGCTGGCCATGAGCACGGTGATAATTGAGTTCTGGAGTTTTTCGACTGTTAGGGCTCTATTGGGCTAGGTACGGGGATTCACCTGCCTCCCCTCCATGTTGCCCCGGATGAGACAACCTGGCACATGGTCGAGAGAGCCATATCTTGTCTGGAGTCAAACTCAGAACCTAATACAAGCAAGGCATGTTCTCCAATCCTTTCAGCCATCAGGCACATTTTGTATTCCAAACCAAACATACTCTCTGGATCTGAATATAGTTGTTGTGGATTTATCTTTTGCCCTTGAAGACATAAATTATATATTTTTCCAATATAGAGTTATATGTGTTTTCTTCCATTTACCTTCTTCATTTTTCATTAATTTAGCAAATTATTGAGAACACAGTGTGCTGTGTATTATGTCTGAGGTTGGTATGATTGCCTTTATGAAGATTATTATTTATAAATAACTCATATCATATAAATCACTTTAAATTATTTAAATAGTTTAGCAAAAATCCCTGGCATAAATTATCATTTATGGAAAGGGCATAACAATTCTAAAAACGTGGATTTTACGTTATATTATCTAAACTTGGTGAATGAGACCAGTTGTAGTTACTGGTTTTGGCATATCGAATACACAGCGGATAGCTTGCCAGGCTCTTCCGTGCGGGCGGAGTACTCTCGGTAGCTTGCCAGTCTTTCCGAGAGGGATAGAGGCTTTTGGGGTGACCTCTAATCACCCTTGTAGGTGTTACCATATTTGAACCCTATCAAATATGGTACGACAATTCCAGAAGATGGGTATTTAGTGTCTTATGATGTGTCGCGCGGCCGCGCAGGTCTGGAAAGCGTCCTGGAGTGTGGCGACGGCTGGGTAGTGGAAGTCGTGTCGAGAGTGGAAGTCTGCCAGTGGGGTATTTATCTGGGTAGGGTGGGTCTCCTGTGCACAATTCGATCCCTGGGTGGTTGATGGAAGCAGACAGGGCAGGGTAGGGTGGGGCTCCTGATTAGAATCCCTTTGTCACCTGTGGTGGTGGGAGCAAGCAGAGAAGCTCTGTCCCTGGGTCCGCCGAGCCTGGAGTCCAAGGTCTCAGAGAGTTCCGCTTATCTTGTTCTGTGGGTCTTCAGTTGTGCGTGGGTCTCGGCCGGAGCTGCCGCGCGGGTCCGGAAAGCGTCCTGGAGTGTGGCGACGGCTGGGTAGTGGAAGTCGTCCGAGCTTGCAAAGCAGTGCAGAAATGCGATCAAGGAAGACCTCAAAGAGAGAAGAGCAGAAGTACTGGTAGATGCGGCAGAAGCCGGGAAAAGTATTTGTAACGCCCGCCTGTCCTTCGCCAACTATAAGACCAAGATGACTGCCCTCCGACGTCCTGATGGATCCATCACATCCTCCAGAACGGCAATGGAGAAGATTATCCATGACTTCTACTCAAATCTCTTCGATAGCCATGTCCACTTGCCAACATACCAAATTCCACAGGATGGGTATGTTGTTCCCAACGTTCTCCCCTCCGAAATCCGACACGCCATTTCGTCGGTAAAGAAACAAACAGCACCCGGCCCAGACAAGGTCAGACCTGAACACCTGAAGAACCTGCCGTCAGTACTCATCAATACACTGGCTCGGCTCTTCACTCGCTACCTGTCTGAATGCAAGTTTCCGTCCCAATGGAAAACCAGCAGGACCGTACTACTGTTCAAGAAGGGAGACATCCATGACATTGGCAACTATCGCCCGATCTGCCTATTGTCTGTCATCTACAAGTTGTTCACTCGAGTCATCCTGAATAGGATTGGCAGAACACTAGATGAAGGACAACCATGCGAGCAAGCAGGGTTCCGCAAAGGATTCAGCACCATCGATCATATCCACACAATAACCAAGCTCATTGAGGTTTCTCGGGAGTTCAAGATGCCGCTCTGCTTAACGTTCATTGATTTAAAGAAGGCCTTTGATTCTGTTGAGACGGAAGCGGTCATTGAAGCCCTAGCCAATCAGGGCATTCAAGCCCAATACATCAGGATCCTCCGTGAGCTGTATTGCGGATTCACTACCAGGATCTCACCATTCTACAAAGAAGTGATCGTTGATGTCAAGAGAGGGGTGCCGCAGGGTGATACCATTTCACCGAAACTCTTCAGTGCCACCCTCGAGAACATCATGCGACGACTGGAATGGGAAGGAATGGGAGTGAAGATAGACGGTCGGCAATTACACCACCTCCGCTTTGCTGATGATATTGTTTTAATAACACCAAACATCAGCCAAGCGGCACAAATGCTGGCCGACTTTGACCGTGAGTGTGGAAAGGTAGGACTACAGCTGAATCTTACGAAGACAATGTTTATGAGAAACAGCCTTGTTCCTGACGCCCCATTCGCTCTCAATGGAACGACCATCTCCGAATGCAACAGCTATGTCTACCTAGGTCGAGAGGTGAACATGACAAATGACCTGGCACCCGAGCTGCGCAGGAGGAAGAGAGCGGCTTGGAACGCCTTCAAGAACGGCGAAGAAATAGCTAAGAGGATGAAGAACCTCCGGCTCCGGGCACATCTCTTTGATTCCACTGTTCTTCCTGCATTAACATATGCCTCAGAGACCTGGGCCCTACGCAAACAAGATGAGAACGCCATTCAAGTCTTCCAAAGAAGAATAGAAAGAGCTATGCTTGGAATATCACGTTTCACTCAATTGAGAGAAAGAATCCGGAGTTCTGACATCCGTCGACGATCAAGGATCAGGGACGCTGTCTCATTTGCCAAGGTGTCGAAAATCAGATGGGCTGGTCACGTAATGAGATTTAAAGACGACCGTTGGACTAGAGCTGTTACTGATTGGATTCCACGGGATGTCAAGAGACCGCGTGGCCGCCCACCTACCAGATGGTCAGACTTCTTCCTGAAGATCATGAACGATCGGTTTGAGGCCCTTCATGTTCCCGGAGCAGATGCCATTGGGCTACACTAGCACGCGACAGGGACAAATGGAGACGTTACTGGCGCCCGCTCGAGCAAATCGACGACTAACGGGAAGTTAAGTGATTAAGTGATTATCTAAACTTGAGCAATCTCTTTTGGGATCATGTACCCACTTGAAAAAATAATGAAAGTCTGAGAGAAATTCTCTCTCCAGAAGAAAATGCATGTATGCCTAGAAGAGAGGTTTTTTCATTGCTCACTCTCTTAATTTGTTTAATAGTCTTGACATTGGTCAGTAGAGCCTTGCCTAGATACTCCTCCTATGTACAAACTTAAAGGTGCTCAGGAAGCCCCTTTGGGCTTACAGGTGCCCAAATGCTGAGTATTGCAGAGTGAAGGTCAAAAAGGAAGAAAATTCATTTTTTATTTCTGGGCTTTACCTGGTGCAGCCACACCCTGAATTATTCCTAAATAGCAGTAAAATAATAGCATTGGGGTAAAACTCTTATTCCCTTCCACATGCAGAAAATAGTAAGACTTTGCAAGGATCCCTGCGACTCTGGCCTCGAAGTGGCCTCTTCAACCCTTTACTGTGTACATACCCCACGTTTTCTGGCAATAAAACACTGAATTAGACAAGTTCAGACCCAGCTACCTAAACTCTTACTCTCTGGACAATCTTCTCACCATCAGTGTCCCTCAATATATGTTGTTTTCCCAAATCCTCACTTGATCACTTGACATCCCGTTACTCATCGATTTGCTTGAGTGGGCACCAGTAATGTCTCCATTCATCCCTGTCGCATGCTAGTGTAGCCCAATGTCGTCTGCTCGCTCCAGGAACATGAAGAGCCTCAAACTGATTGTTCAGGGTCTTGATGAAGAAGTCTGACCATCTCATAGGTGGGTGGCCACGCAGTCTTTAGATGTCCCGTGGAATCCAGTTGGTAATGGCTCTAGTCCAGCGGTTGTCTGCAAATCTCATTATGTGTTCAGCCCATCTGATTTTTGATGCCTTGGCAAATGAGACAGTGTCCCTGATTCTTGATCATCGATGGAGGTCGGAACTCTGGATTCTTTCTCTCACTTGAGTGAAGCATGATACTCCAAGTATAGCTTTTTCGATTCTTCTTTGGGAGACCCGAATAACGTTCTCATCCTGTTTGCGTAGGGCCCAGGTCTCTGAGGCATATGTTAATGCAGGAAGAATAGTGGGATTGAAGAGATGTGCCCAGAGCTGGAGGTTTTTCGTCCTCTTAGCTATTTTTCGACGTTCTTGAAGGCGTTCCAAGCCGCTCTCTTCCTCCTGCGCAACTCAGGTGCCAGGTCATTCGTCATGCTGAGTTCTCGACCAAGGAACACATAACTGTTGTATTCAGAGATGTTCATTCCGTTGAGAGAGAATGGCATGTCAGGAATGAGACCGTTTCTCATAAACATTGTCTTCATGAGATTCAGCTGTAGTCTGACCTTTCCACACTCACGGTCGAAGTCGGCCAGCATTTATGCTACTTGACTAATGTTTGGTGTTATTAGAACGATGTCATTAGCGAAGCAGAGGCAGTGTAGTTGCCGACCGTCTATCTTCACTCCCATTCCTTCCCATTCCAGTCGTTGCATGACGTTCTTGAGGGTGGCACTAAAGAGTTTCGGTGAAATGGTATCACCCTGCTGAACACCTCTTTTGACATAGATGATCAGTTCCTTGTATAATGGTGAGATCCTGGTAGTGAATCTGCAATACAGCTCACGGAGGATCCTGATGTATTGACTTTAAATGCTCTGTTTGGCCAGGGCTTCAATGACCACTTCAGTCTCAACAGAATCAAAGACCTTCTTTAAATCAATGAACAGAGTGGCATCCTGAACTCCCAAGAAACCTCAATGAGTTTGGTTATCGTGTGGATATGGTCAATAGTGCTGAATCCTTTTCGAAACCCGGCTTGCTCGCATGGTTGTCCTTCATCTAGTGTTCTGCCAATCCTATTCAGGATGACTCGAGTGAACAACTTGTAGATGACAGACAACAGGCAGATTGGGCGATAGTTGCTGATGTTGTGGATGTCTCCCTTCTTGTACAGTAGTGGTTTTTCATTGGGATGGAAACTTGCATTCAGACAGGTGGCATGTGAAGAGTCAAGCCAGTGTATTGAGTACTGATGATAGGTTCTTCAGGTGTTCAGGTCTGACCTTGTCTGGGCCAGGTGCTGTTCACTCCTTTACCGACGAAATGACGTGTCAGATATCGGAAGGGAAAACTTTGGGAATGACATATCCATCCTGCAGAATTTGGTATGTGGGCAGATGGGCGTGGCTATAGAAGAGATCTGAGTGGAAGTCATGGACGATCTTTTCCCATTGCCCTTCTGGAAGATGTGATAGATCCATCAGGACATCGGAGGGCAGTCATCTTGGTCTTATAGTTGGCGAAGGACAGGCGGGTGTTGCGAATGCTTTTCCCGGCTTCTGCCTCATCATTCAGCACTTCTGCTCTTCTCTCTGAAGCCATCCTTTATCGCTTCTCTACACTGCTTTGCGAGCTCGGACGTTCACTTCTGGTTGCCTGAGGCTCCTGCCCAGCCATTTTTGTGAATGAGCTCGAAAGTTTTTGGAGACAGGCATCTTTTTGTGCCTTTCTCTCTCTCAGAGTTCCTCGCACAATCATGGAGGTGATGAGCCAGTTGATCGTATTCTTCGTCAATGTTGTCAACGATGGCCTCTTCCCATGTTCCCACAATAGTGCCAAAGAGCTCCCAGTTGGTGGCATTCTGGGAGTTTTCTTCTTAAACTTTGCAGCCCTTTCTCCATGCTCCATGAAGTAGAATTTTGCATGAAGGAGACGGTGGTCCCATCCCGTTTGGAATTTTGGGACAAACAGTGATATTAGTCATGCAAAACCATCAATTGAATATGATGTGGTCAATTTCGTTGTGGAACTGTCCACCGGGAGACTCCCATGTCCAATGTTTAGATTCGGTCTTCTGGAACTGTGAGTTACCTTGGATGGTCTTGGTCAACATGATGAACTCAGGTAGTCTCTCACCCTGTTCTCACCTCCACTACCCAGCCGCCACCACGCTCCAGGATGCTTTCTGGACACTCAGGCCGAGACTCACGCATGAGTGAAGCCCCACAGAACCAGGGAAGCAGAACTCTGTGACCTTGGACTCCAGGCTCAACGAGACCTGGGAATAGAGATCCTCTGCCTGCTCCCACCAATCTCCGGTGACCCAGGGATTAAACCCAGAAGCCCCACCCTACCCTGCCCTGACTGCTTCCACCAATCTCTGGTGACCCAGAAATTACACACAGAATACCCACCCTACCAGTCCAGGTAAATACCTCATCAACAGACCTTCACTACCTCCACTACCTAGTTGCCACCATGCTCCAGGACGCTTACTAATACCCAGAGCACCCAGGAACTCTGTGGTTGCCAATGGTATTTCAACCCAAATCCCAAATGGTCAGAGGTATTAATGAATTTGAGTTATACTCTCAGCACACTACATTTAAGTGAAAGGAACTGAGTGGCAGAGACATGACTTTCATCTAAGTGTCAGGTTCTCAGACTGACAGTTTGTCTCTATATGAGGTAAGAAATTTCTGGGTGTGCTCTGGTGAGTTTCCTTAGGTTCTAGAAAGATAGGCTATATTGTAATAAAATGGAATGCAAATAAAAGCAATTTTGAGAGCATAAAAAATAAAAATAAAAACACAAAACACATAACGTTAGTGGATTAGAAGTAAGTGGTTTGGGTTAATGCTTATGGCTCAGGGTTTCACACAAGCTTTCACTCAAGATATCAGATGGGTTTGCATAGGTCTAAACACATGACTGGGATTGAAGGGCCTATTTTAAAGTGGTGAAGGGGGTTCCCAGAACGAGAGTAAAATGGGTAGGGTAGCCTTGCATGTGATTCACTTGGTTTGATCTGCAGCACCCCATGTTGTCCATCAAATCCTCTAGGAGTGATCCCTGAGCACAGAGTCAGGAGTAAATGCTGAGCACTGCTGGGTGTGGCCCCCAAACAAAAACAAAGAAAGGGGGTGAAGACAAGTAAGTGTGGTTGTTGTCAGATGGCCTCCCTTCCTTATGTCTTCATAGCATGATAATTAGCTTCCTCGGGGTTATTTAAGAGAAGACATTGGCTGAAGCCCAAATGCCTATTGTGATCTGACTTCATTCAATTTTTATAATGTCTTAGTTGTATAGGGCAGTCCTATTCAGTATTGAAGGGCACGACACATGGCTATGAATATAGCAGTTAAGAATCTTTGGAGGAACTCTAGAGTGGCTCATTGGGGTGGGTGCATGCCTTGCATGAAGGAAACCTGAGTTTGGTCCTTTGTACTGCATGGTCCCAAGCACTATTAGGGAATATCCCCCCTTCCCTCTGCCCCATATCCAGCACAGAGATAGGAGTAATTCCCGAGTACCACTGGGTGTGGCCCCCAAACCAAAACAAACAAAAAGACATATTTTATCTTATTTATTTAAAGATTCATATTTAAAAAAAATCAATGGAGATCCTCTTAAAAGACAGCACTTAAATTCCATGTTTTAACTCTACAATTTTATTCTGTGTACATTAAGGATTCACAGTGTGCAGAAATATTGTTCTCCTTTAGCTTCAACATGGTTGGAGTATTATTATTATTATTATTTTTATTATCTTATTATGTCATCTTATTATCTCATTACTACTTTGGACAAACTGGCAGGCTACTGAATGTAGCCTGTCCACACGGCAGAGTCTGGCAAACTCCCCGTGCGTACCCAATATGCCAAATACCAGTAACAATGATGGGTCTCATTCTCCTAAAGAGCCTTGAATATAATCTCAGGGCTAGGATGAAGGAGACGTTACTGGGGCCTGCTCGAGGCAATACACGAATAACAGGATGATTTGTGATTATTATTATTATTTTTCTCACGCTCTCCAAAAATTCCAGCTAGTCAAGTTTGGTTGTGAGCAGGAGACAATGTTAATCAGTTTAACAATAACTCACATCCTTTGGACCAACTGGTTGGAGTATTATTTTGTGTTTGCTTTCTGTTGTTAAAACAGTAACCCCTATTCCCAGCGTGGACCTAAAGTAGTCAGTGTTTTAGTTCATAATTCCAAAAAGATGAAAGAAATATGAGTGTTTAAAAAGTTATTGAAGGGAACAAATTTGATTAGAATACTTTCTTAAATGTCATTTAGCTAGGTAAAATACTCTAAATGTTTTAGAAACTATCTCTAAACTACTGATTCTATTATCTACATAGAACAAGTGCTTAATGTGTAATTAATAAGTGGGCTGAATAATTCATTGATAATAACTATAATAGAATTAAAAAAACATGGATTAGAGGCAAAAGTAAGAGATGGGAAAATCTGGCGCCTTCTAAATTTGGCTACCTTCTGTGGTTTTAAACGAGTTCTTAAATCCCCCCAACCATGATTTCCTTGCTTGTGAAAAGATGAAGTTTGGATTGGAATTGGAGAATCTATATGCTATCTTTAATTGTCTCTGAAGTTACACAGGAAATCACATATATACAATAAATTTCTATTTTTCCTATCTACATCTTCCACTCTTTTTTGTTTTGGGGCCATCTCTAGCATGTTCAGGGCTCACTTAAGGCTCTATGCTCAGGGATCACTCTTGCAGCACCCCATGCAAACGGTGAGGGGGGGATCAATCAGGAGGGTTGTGTGCAACGTGAGCACCTGTGGTATTTTCTCTTCAGACCGGTTTAACTCTGATATGGAACATAATTAAAGCAAACGAATAGGAAGCAAAAATCCGATAAAATGAACACGGGGAAATCTGGAGGTTACCAGAGGGAGAAGCAAAAGCAATGAATAAAGGGGTCTTTTCTGGGAGTGAGGGTTAGGTGAAGGGGCGGTGCTCAGGTCTTACTCCTAGCTCTGTGCTAAAGGATTACTCCTGGAAGAGCTCGGATGGCCATGTGTAGTGTCTGGGAGGAAATTGGGGTCGGCTGCGTGCAGGGCGAGTGCTCTACTCGATGTACTAGCTCTCGGGCCCCTAGAGGGAGGGATGGCTTGGAAACTTTGACGGCGAGTGTAGGCGAGTCCTATACAGTCTCTTTTGTTTGCTTTTGGGCCAAACCCAGCGGTGCTCAGGGTTTACTCCTGGTTCTTGCGCTCAGGGATCACTCTTAGAGGCTTCTCATTGGCAGCCCCGTTGGATTCCCGGGGAAATCTGGATTCCCAGGGAGAACTTGCTCTTTCTTATCCCACCTCGGAAACAGGGTCCGATCCAGGAGTGATCCCAGCTTTCCCGGTCCCCAGGCTCCCGCCTCCCGGTATACCCCGCTACTCGGGGCTCTTCATGGGGGCGGGGGGGAATCGATAAATCCCACCCTCCCAGGATGGCAGCCTCCTTCACCGTAGGCTCTGGCTGATTTGGCTTTAGCCGGGCAAGTTTAGTAACAGGATCTCGAAGAGGTCCAGGTGGCGTGATCGCTGCAAAACTCTTCCTTTCGAGCGCTTTCGCTGGGCCACTCTTCATAGTTAAGAACGAAGGATACCCGCGTCCCCTCACTGTTCCTTCACCGAAGCCACCCTCCCGCTCCTGAACCTCCTGAACCTAACGACCCTTTTGCAAAATAGCTTTAGCTTATTGGATCAGGTTCGCGTTTCGGCGAATTGCCGGCGCAAACGAGTTCGCTTTTGAATTCCCGGGTTGCAGGGAACTGGAGCAGAAGGGCGAGTGGGGCTCCGAGGGCGGATCGACTCGTTAAACGTAGTCATTCCTTCGGGGCTAGTCAGGGTTGATAGGGATCTCTTCCAAGCTTTCTCCGGGAGTTTTTCCTCCCCCGGGCGCCTCCCTGAGGCCGAAGGAGCGGGATGACCTTTCGGATGGAGGAGGAAGAGATTGCACACAAGTCCCCGGGAGCGATGCACCGTCGGAGTCCAGCCCGGGCGCCCCGCACCTCGGTGGTACCTGAAGTCGGGGACTGGGAGGTGCTCAAAGGTGCCCAGGGCTTCCGTCGGGGCCGCGGGGAGTTCTGGCGCTCGATCGAGGGCTCCCAACGCCGTGACTCGTGCCCCGAGGTGAAAGAGTCACCTCCTCGGGGTGGCCAGAGGTTCCCAGCTGCAGGCGCGCGGTCCCGCCCCCGAGGGCGCGGCGCCCACGCCCAGCGCCTCGCAGCCCGCACGCCCCGGCGCAGTGCAGCAGAGCGCGCTCCCGCGCGGGGCCGAGCCGGGCCGCGCGCGCACGCGTAAGTGAGTGCGTGCGTGCGTGCGTGCGTGCGTGCGCGGGGAGGGGGGCGGCGGCGGCGGCGGGGCCCGCTCGGGCGGAGGGGGTGGGGGGGCGGGAGAGCCGAGGAGGCGGCGAGAGCGGCCGCGTAGCCGCTGGCGGCGGGGCGGGCGCTCGCCCTCCGCCTCGCCCGAGCCCCGCGAGGGTGAAACGCTTTCTCCCGGCATGCACCGGGAGGAGGGATTTAACACCAAGATGGCGGACGGCCCGGATGAGTACGAGAGCGAAGCGGGCTGTGTGCCCCTTCTCCATCCCGAGGTGAGCGGCGGGGCGCTGAGCGCACCCGCAACCCCGCAGCGCGCCGGGCCCCGGCCCTTCCTGCCGCCGCCCGGCGGACGCGCGCTCGCCGCCGCGCGAGTGTCTGTGTGTGTGTGTGCGCGCGTCTGTATGTGTGTGTGTGTGTCTGTGTGTGCGCGGGAGAGCGGATCGTGCCCGAAGTTGGCGAGAGGCAGAGCCAGGCCCGAGCGCGGATAACGGGGGAGGAGATAGCGGGGCGGGCCCGGCCGGGGCGGGCTCTGGGACGCAGTCCCGCCCGGTGCCTGCAGGACAAGCGCCGAGGAGGTGTCGGGTGCTTGGGCTGGGTCGCCGCTCCCGGCGCCGCCTTGGAAGCGTCGCCCAAGCCCCCTGGTGCTGCTTCCGAGCCTCTCGGGGGCCGCGGGTGGGGGCGGGGGGGGGGAAGCGCGTCTGCCGTCGAGGTCTTTTTTTTTTTTTATCTTCGCCCGGGTGAATAATGACGCTGCCGGTGTGTTTTCCTTTGGAGCCCACCGTGAGGTGGTGTCGGGGAGGGACACAGTTTCCGGGACAAAGTGAGGTCTTCGGGTCACCGCGGTGGTGGCATTGGTGTTGGGATCTTGGATCCCGGGCACGAATGCAGCAGGAACAACTTTGCATACCCAGGTGTTCCAATAAAGTGGTGGTGGTGGGAAATAAAATAATGCAGTAAGACCCAAGTGAGGTCCTCCTAGCTTTGTGCTGCCCTAAGGCAGCACCTCGGTGTCCTTTATTTGCAGTGTTTGTCCTTAAGCGATTCCGAAGAGAGGTCAAAACTTTGGAGCTCTCGGTTGCCTGTCCAAGTGAATCGTTACAGGTTTTTTTTTTTTTGGTTTGTTTGTTTTTTGTTTGCTTTTTGTTTTGTTTTGGAGCCCGGGGAAAGACAGTGCAACACGTTTTCCCATCACAACATGAGTATCTTTCCATGCAAGTCCACAGTGCCCGGCTCCAGCATGGGCACCGCCTGTGCTTGTTTACCTCCGAGTTTATTGCTGCTTCAGGCCTGGAGGCAGTGCTCGATGCGTTTGAGTTTTTTAACGATCTGCAGTGATTTGTCGATGGGGTGGCTGCAGGAGCTACTCGAAGAAGCGGTGCTTTTAGGAGGGGGATAAAAGGGGTGGAGACAGTGGGTTTGTTTGTTGTAGGGGCCCTGAGTCTTGGAAGTCTCAACCTGGTTACTTTGCATTAGAATGAGTCTGGAATTTGGTTTGTTCATTTGCTGGTGTTATTTACAAAAATGTGAATAAGGCAGTCACTCGTTTTTCTGTATTACCACTCAACCATCCTCTCATTCATCACCTTGATTTATTAAGAAAACAAAACACGTGTACACAGTCCCATAGGGATGTGCATAGTCCAACCTCTGTTGATAGAGAAGCCTTCTACTTTGGGTTTCTGAGAAGCAAAATAGGGCAGTAAGTTCAAACTTTTATTTTTCTCTGCTAAGCGGTAACATTTTCAGAACTGGTGTTGCAGACATTTCTCTCTTGATTTACACATCATAGGCCCCAAAAGTATATCAAGAAATAGACACGTAGTTTTCAGTTGATGCATTGAAAATAAAATATTACTAAGGGATATTTCAGTTCCTCTGTTACCATGATAGCATTTCAGATACTTAAATTTTTATCCTATAGATTTTCATATATACTGTCCATAAATCTTTGCACTGTAAAGGAGTGCATTGTTTACATCTTTAACACTAATGTTAAACATGCCAAATCTGGATATGGCTTGGTGCAGTTTATGGGGTTGAAGTTTGGATTGCCATCTAATAGAACATTACCAGGAAGTCGATTTCTTTCTCATTGGAAGTGAAAGTTGATATATATATATTCTACCTTCCGTTCCTTTTTATCTAACGCAAGGTTTGATTAGTTTATATGCTCTGAGTCATCAAAGGTAAGCCTCTGAGTAACCTGCATCAAGGCCCTACTTTCCATATCATTTTTTTTTGTACTTAAAACTGATGCAGGCATAATGAGAATTCTTTTAATTTATTGGCATTTGCATTCTTGGGGTTAGCTGCTTTGTAGATTCATCCTTAATTTAGTATTAATTTAATATTAATAACTAAATATGCTGTGTGGGGATTGAGATAACTATTCTTTTGTTGTTAAAGCAAGCCGCGTTTTTAGTTGCAAAAAAGTCAAGTGCCCTACTGCTGTTCCAAACCCTAAGGGTACTGTCACACCTTTTTTGAATAGACTGTGGGCTTTGGTCAAAGACTTGTGCTCCATTTCTGGATTTGCAGTCATTATCCAAGTGACCTCAGAGAACCATTTAATATGTGCCTAAGGGTACTGTCTTAAATGTGCGCCTGAGGCACATCTAGGATGCTCAGTCATACTATTTCTTCTCAACTATTTGTTGACTTTTACTTTGATTTAAATTTAGAAACTAGAATGGGTTTTAATTTAGTGGAATGAATCCACCCACCCTCCCTCCCTCCCTCGCTCCCTCTTTTCCTCCCTTCCTCCTTTTTCCCTCCCTTCCTTCCTTCCTTCCTTCCTTCCTTCCTTCCTTCCTTCCTTCCTTCCTTCCTTCCTTCCTTCCTTCCTGTTTTTTTGGGCGGCTACACCCAGCGGTGCTGAGGGCTTACTCTTAGCTCTGTGCTCAGGAATCACTCCTGGCAGTGCCAATGATTGAACTAGAGTCAGCTATGTGGAAGGCAAGCTCCCAAACCCCTGTAATCTCTCCAGCCCTTATTTTACTTTTATTTCATAGTTAGCATTTTGTTAACGAAATAGTTTCTCACAAAGTATTTGTTGAATACATGAGTTATTTGTAGGATAAAGAAACTATCTATTAGTTAAATATTCTGTTAGTATGCAGACTGCTCAGATTAACCCCTTCTTAGGGTATTATGTAATTTGATGGACAGTGAACCCTTGCTTTTAGAGATATTTGCAGTGGGAAGCTATTTCTAAGTAAGTAAATCTATTTTTGTCATATAAACATTTGTTGGTCCTCTTTGGGTCAGCCTTTGTACTGGGTCCTTAAGACAGATTTTTTGCGGTAAATGTAATATAAGGAGCCAACACTCTAATGACCCACCAAGAATCTGGGCTCTGTCTCTCACAGTTGTCCTGGTCAGATTACTTTAATTCATTGTTAAATCTGGTGAATAGTGCTTTCCTCTTTGAGAGAATAAGGTTTCTTAGGCACTCATCATGGATTTTGGCATGCAGTCTGCAAGGCAGATCTGACCCTCTAAAGGCCTTGGTTTCTATAGACTGCCCAGGATTTACAGTGTTTCACCTTAAGATTTTTTATTTTATGATGGCATGAACACTGCAGAACCTGGCAAGCTCCTGGTGACATATTCGATATGCCAAAAACAGTAACAACAAGTTTCACAGTGGAGATGTTACTGGTGCCCGCTCGAGCAACTCGATGAACAAACGGGAGGACAGGGCTACAGTGCTACAGTGATGCTATGAAAGCAGGAGGCATTCAGTAGAGACCATACTTAGTGTTTGAAGTTTTGATCTTTTCTCAGGCTAGTGATAACTATAGGATTCTCGCATCTTTCTGTATTCCTTTGAGTTTGATTCCTTCTTTCACTTTCCATTTTTCACTGGGGCCAAACCCACGTCTGTCCTCTGGATTTACTCCTGGGTCTATGCTCAGGGATTAATCCTGGCAGGACTCAGGATTTGAGGTGCTGAGGACTGAGCCAGAGCTGGCTGCTTGCAAGGCAAGGACCCTACTTTATGTATGATTTTTCCAGGCCTTTCCCCTCCCCCCCTTTTAAGAGTTTTTAAACTTCTACTTTTTTTAGAGGTTTTTTGTGCGAATAGATTTTTTAAAAGATGTGTACATTTGTAAGAGGAGTGTTTATTGAGCATCTGCGTATGGATGTTGACGCTTGGTTAGTCATAAAATCATTACGTACAGAATAATGCATTATACAGTGACAAAGGTTACTGTAACCTTTTGATTTCTCAGGATGTGTTGAATGGGTTTATTATTTTCTTTTCTTAGGACATATGCTAGGGTGTGTTAAGGTAATTAGGTTGGTTAGTCAGATTTTAGTTTTTTTTTTTTAAATTCAATCCCTAACAGCCATATAATCCATAGAGATATTATTTCAAGTAGCAAAATTATGTGGAGTTCTCCCTTGAAGCATTATCTGTACCCTAATATTTTAATCAGATATAATTACAGACAGATAATCCAAGAAGAAACTATCAAATAATTTGACTTTACCTGTAAAGGCCAAGTACTGAATATTTTTAAATTTGTGGATCATATAGTCTTCTAGTAACTTCCTATTTCTGGCTTATTTTTTCATTTATTTTATGTAGGAGTATTGTTATTTATTCAGCCGTTGATTAGGTTGATTGAATTGGGCATGAAGTCCACCGTACTTTTTTTCTTTTTTATAAATGTATTAATTGAATCCCTGCGAGAGCAGTTACAAAACTTTTGGGTTTAAGTCTCGGTCATACAATGATGAAACACCCGTCCCTTCACCAGTGCCCCTTCTCCACCACCAAAACCCCCAGTATACCCCCATCCCACACCCTCCCCCTACCGTGGGGTAGATGATTTCCACATTACTCTCTCTCTACTTTGATTACATTCAAAATTTTGACACTAGACCCACCATTATTATTTGGGATTTTACCCTAATACTCAGATCTGCTGAAAAGAAAACTGTAGACAATTTGTTTTCTATTGTTGGTCATGAATAACATATGATGTCGCACGGCCATAGCAGTGGCTGTGCGCCATATTAGAGTTCTAAAATTTTGACAATTAAATCTGGAGGGATTTCTGCCAAAACCTGTTGGGTTCCTAGATTTGTTCCTGAGTTTCTTGGATCATGACTGTTAAGCAGTTTGATCAGGAGCCAGAGAAGCCATTCGTGGGTGGTGACTTGGTCTTATTGGCATGGGGAGGGAAGGGCTGGCTCCACCCCCATCCCATGAGCCCTCCCCCCCCCCCCGCCCCCATGTGTTTCATCATTGTGGGCCCAAACCTGACTGTCTAATGGCCTCTGGGTGATGGTGGCCACCGAGCCACCAGGGGGAATAGGCCAAGGCAAGAAACCTATTCCCTCCTGGGGTGGCCTTGCGCAGGTAACCTACTGCAGGGACCAGAAGCATTTCTGCCAAAAGCTGCTGGATTCTGAGATTTGTTTCTGAGTCTCTTGGATCATGGCTGTTAAGCAGCTTGATCAGGAGCCAGAGAAGCTGTTCGTGGGTGGCGACTCGAGGTCTCGTTGGGGCGGGGAGGCCCTGCATGTCTCGGCACTGTGGACGCAAACCTGACTGTCCAATGGCTTCTGGAGGATTGTGGCCACTGAGCCACCAAGGGGGAGCAGGTGGAGGGACGGCACCCTTTCCCCCCTGGGGGGGGCCCGACGCTGGTAACCCATTGCGGGAACTGGATGCATCTCTGCCAAATGCCGCTGGGTTCTGAGGTTTGTCTCTGAGTCTCAGGGATCATGGCCGTTAAGCAGTTTGATCAGGAACCAGAGAGAGCTTGCCTCCAATTATATAGCTGAGCCCGAGGTGGTTTGTTGGTGTGTCTCCCACATACCTAACTTTTGGCCTTTTACTTTCTTGGTAAACTTGGCCCCAAGTTAGTGGGGTCCTGCCAAAGGCACAGCAACAGTTTTGCGGTATCTAATGCATTCACCTCACAGGTACAGATTGACCTGCTGGTGTCACCGTATCTCATGCATTTTTGGCTTTTTTAAAATGAAAGTAGTCACCACCATGGAAATAAAGCGTGTGCTGTGTGCCAGTAAAGCTTTATATATAAAATCAGGTGGTCAGAGGAAGCTCCATATATGAAGCATGCATATTGTGTGACTTTTATGTGCGTACTTTTATTCAGCCTGATAGATAATAATGGTAAATGGTCATACCTACCAAATTATAGCTGTGAGATGGCACCATCATTCTACACTATCCGGGTTTTTAATATTAACACAATTTTTACACCATTTTATACTTACTCTAAGTTTGTAGAAAATCTGACTTAGAGAGTGTGTAACTAACTTTCTGGTAAGTGGCAGAACATGTTTGAATTTTCCCCTACCTTCATAGTAAAGTATATTGTGATAGTGATGATTTGATTGAATGTTATTTACAAGAGACCGGCTAGCTGTAGTTGTTTATAAATGTGTTTATTTACTTTCTTTGGGTTTTCTTTTCTGGAGTTTTGGGCCACGCCAAATGGTGCTAAAAGTCTCTTCCTGACTTTGTGCTCAGGAATCTCTTCTGGCAGTGCTCAGAGGATCATATCCAGTGCCAGGGGTTTGAGCCAGCGTCATTGGAATGCAGGACTGGTGCTTCAATCTTTGTGCTATCTCTTCAGCCTGTCCTCACTTTAAAAAAGTGAAGAGTTTTACGACCAGAGAGCACAGTCGTATGCTTGTTTTGCTCACAATCACCTGAGTTCAATTTCTGCTACCCCGTATAATCCTTGAATCCTGCCAGGAGAGATCCTTGAACCCAAGCCTGGAGTAAGCCCTGAGTATTGCTGTGTGGTTCAAAATTTTTTTTTTTAAATTCACGGCAAAATTGAGCATGAAATACATACATTTCACACATATCAGCTGCTGTAACAGCTCTCTCTAGTTCCTAGCAACATCCTGCATTAGTTACATTTGACTCATTGTTATCACCAAGTTCATATTGTACTGCAGATTTCACTTTTGTATAAATTCCGTAAGTTTTGATCTATATACAGTGCTGTATCCAACGTAATATACAAAATAGTTTCACTGTTATGAAAATCCTTTGTGTCCCAGTCAGTTCATCCTAATTTTCCCCTAATTCTTCTGACCCATTTCCTGACTTCTTGTTGCTAGGTTTCCCTCTTGTGTCTGAAGATCAGTCTTTTGAAAGTTGTATTTTCTGGTGGTTATATCAGGGCATCGCCTTCATATTTAGCCTTGATGCTTGCCAACAGGATCCTTTAGTTGTGTGCTTGCACACTTGCACTTTTTAGTTGTATTCATGCACATTCTGGTTATAGTGCTTTGGGATTGTTTTTGTTTTTTGTGGTGCTGGGGATAAAGGATTGAACCTAGGGCTTCACATGTTCCAGACAAGTCTCACACTGCTGAATCACATCCCTGACCAATCCTTTTTTTCACAAAGACATTCTGATCATCACTGATATTTTCACTATTTCCATCTTTACTATTATAATGTCATGCACTGGGAACTATGTCAGATAGCCTTCTCAGATGGACTTCTTTCACTTAATATTTAAAATGTCTTAATATCCTTCATAATTTGATTTTTTTAAACACTAAATTATATTCTATTGTTTGATGTGGCATGCTATATTATTCATTCACCTGAAGAACATGTTGATTATTTCTGTGTTTTATCTATTATCGAAGTTATGGAATGGCTGGAACTAAAAAAAACTCATTTATTTTGAACCATCATTATAAGTTGGCAGAGTTTGTATTATAGACTAAATTATGTGACTTTAAACTCAAGATTGACCTCAAACTTATTTAAACTAAGATTTAAAAAATAAAATTAAGAGTTATGATCAGCTCTTCTTATTAAAGAGATTCTAACAGCACTTTCTCAAGGGCTACTTCTTTATTATTATTTTATAAATTTATTGAGTCATCAGTGTAGTTACAGAAATTCAGCATTTCCAACACCGGTCACACCAACCATTATTTTCCATATACCTTCCCACCACCATTATTTTCAATTTTTCCAACCACTTCTTTAAGCCTGCTCTCTGAGCAAGCCCTCAGTAATTTATTTTATATTGCTTGTTATAAATAATTTGCTAAGAGGATGTTCCCTTAGAAAAAAGTTAGTGAAGATTGTTGACTCATCTTGAAGCCATTAAGTCTTTGTATAAGAGATTACTAAGGTGTTGTAGCAGCTTAAGCTTTCTGTGTTTCTGTTTTGTTAATCAAGATTGGTTGCCTTTTACATTACATCCCATTCAATCTGGTATGTTACTCATTTATCAGTGTTGTAGAGTTTGAGATGTTCAGAGTAACAAATTTTTAATGGGGTGATATAGCTGGAGTTAAATTTTTAACAGGGTGGCAGTTTGGGGGCTGGTGTGTGACTCCAGGGGTTTCCAGAAGTACAGGGTGATAGGTGAAGGTAGCCCATCCCATACTCCATGAAAGCCTGGAGATTTCAGTCACAAAACTTGCAAACCTGAGTTTTTCAACAGATTAATATCTGGATAAGGCTGGTGTGAACAGTGGATTCTAGCTGGGTGTATGGTGGCAGTTGTAGAGTGTGCAGGTTTTCTGCTGCTGGGGCTCTGTTTGGGCAGATTCTGGGCTCACCTACCCACCTCTAGGGTGCCCCTGACTACCTAGCCTTGCTCAGAGTCCTGAAGAAATTCTCAAGGACTTTGAGTAAACTTTTTAAGTGGAAATAATAAAATTACATTTTCTTTAAGACCTTTATTAGTGTTAAAATTTTTTTCTTCAACTTGCTTTAGATTCATAAGGCAAAATAGACTTTCATTAATAAAATCTCCCGAGAGAGGAAGTAAAATAACATAGGTGTGGGTTGGGCTGTAGGTAAATATTTTCAGTAATAGATCTATGACCATTACTGATGAGAAGCTAAATGGTGCTGGGCTTAATTTGAGGTACCTTCCCGTAGGTGTTTTTGAAGAGTCACAGCATAGTTTGTATTGTTTTTTGCTAGAACACATTCTATTAAGAGAGCTTTCTTTTGGGAGGGGCTGAGTGAGGTCCACACCCTGCAGTGCTCAGGGCTTACTTCTGGCTCTGTGCTCATTGATCACTCTTGATGGGGCTTTGGGACCATGTTGGAGTGTCTGGAATCAGATCCTAGTTGACCATGTGCAAGGCAGGCACCCTACCTGCTATATGATCTTAAGAGAACTTTTGGGGGTTATATTTTAGGCACTGTAGCATGATTCAAATTCTTCTAATAGCTGTGTGATCTTGAACAAATTATTTTTTCAATTTTTTTTTCAATGCTTCTTGGGTCACACCCGGCCATGTATAGGGTTTACTCTTGGCTCATGCACTCAGGAATTACTCCTGGTGGTGCTCGGGGGATCATAGGGATGCTGGGAATCGAACCCTGGCTGGCCCTGTGTAAGGCATACACCCTACCCACTGTGCTATTGCTCCAGCCCCAACAAATTACTTCTTTATACTTCAGTGTTCTTGTTTAGAAAATAGAGATAATTATAATTTCTACCTTTAGGTTTCTTAGATTAAGTTGAGCTGACATGGCGTATTTTGTAGATTTTATGTGTATATCTTGCATTTTACTATTTCAAAATTGGAGTTTGTCTTAATCTGAAAGTTGCCTGTTGCTTTTGGCCAAGTGGTAGGAGTGATTTGTTGTACATGTGCAATCTTTGTGATTATTCCTGGAGGCATGATTGTATATTTGCAGCCCCCATATCAGTCAGCAATCTGTTTAAAGGATATTTGAGGAAAGAATATGACTCCTGGTTGTTTTTTGACAACTGTGGATACCTTCTGGTAAGATCAAGAAAATGTTAGCAGTGTGTATCACTGGCTTAGAAGGAAATCTCAGATAATAATCACACATTCTCTTTAGATATCCTGCATGTATTCTTGTTGGCTCACAAAACAGTATTATAATGAAAAATGTGAACACTGAGAATTGTAGGTTGAAAAAGTGATTTTAAAGTGGCTAATCTTAAACATGAAGTTTCAGCAATGACCACTTTATTTAGTTTGTATGTCTTCTTTTGGTATATCCAGTGTGATGTATAGGAAAACTCTCTAGGATTGGAGGGGGCATTTAAGTGGGGGAGGGCATGCCTTGCATGTGAGAGTTTCCTCTGAAGCATTGCGTGACCCTATGCCCTGAGTGCTGCTCTGTATAGCCCTGTGCCTCCCAGCACTGCCAAGTCTGTGCTCTAACTTCATCAAGTTAGAGCATCTAAGTACCCCACATCAGTAGGCACGCATACCGGACCTTGTTCCTCCACCCAACTCTTACTGCTCTGGATACCCTTATTTAAAAATCTGTTTAAATTAGCCTACTAGTGGTCTTTTAACTATTTAATAAAAAAAAATCTAAGTGATAAGAGAGTTGTAGTTCACAGTGTTTTCTATTTTTTTTTTTTTTTTTTTGCTTCACTGAGTGGTGCTCAAGGATTCTTCCTGGCTTTGCACTTAGGGATCCTGGTAATTCCTAGGGGACCATATGAGGGTCTATGGTGTTACTCTCATATACTTTCAGTGTAATTACAAATACTTATTTTATTTCCATTAATCTGTAATCACTCAGGAGTAGACTGTCAGTATTATTTTCTAAGAAAATTTTGCTTTCTGATTGAATGCCAAATACTCAGATATTTAGACATTAATTAACTTGATTTTTAAAATTTCAAAATTCAAAAAATGGGGTAGGAAGTGAGCAAAATCTTCCTCAAGGAAGAAATTCAAATGGCCAAAGGTGCATGAAAAAATTCTCTATATCACTAATCATCAGGGAGATGAAAATCAAAACAACAGTGAGATATCATCTTATACCACAGAGACTGGCACACATCCAAAAGAACAAGAACAGTAAGTGCTGGTGTGGATTCGGGGAGAAAGGGATTCTCATCCATTTGGTGGGAATGCCTACTGATCCAACCTATTTGAAAAACAATATGGATATTTCTCAAAACACTAGAAATTGAGCTCCCATTTGACCCAGCAGTACCACTTCTGGGAATATACCCTGGGAGCCCAGAACACATGATGAAAATGTCATCTGCGCTTCTCTGTTCATTGCAGCACTATTCACAATAGCAGAATCTGCAAACGACCTGAGTGCCCAAGAACAGCTGTCTGGATAGAGAAACTGTGGTACATCTATACAGTGGAGTACTACACAGCCCCAAGGAAAAATGGAAGTCACGAAATTTGCTCGTGAATGGATGAACATGAAGAGTATCATGCCGAGTGAAATGAGTCAGAAGGAGAGGGACAGACATAGAATGACTGCACTCATTTATAGGATAGAAAAACATAGTATGAGACTAATACCCAAGGACAGAAAAACCAGGGGCCAGGAAGATTGACCCATGGGTGGAAGGTGGCCACAGTATATGGGGGGGGGGGGGGCGGGCAGACATGATAGAGAAGGGACCACTATGACAATAATAGTTGGAAATGATCATTCTGGATAAACACTCAGTGTTGCAAGTAGGTAAAGGGATATGATAGCCTTTCAGTCAAAAGGGACAGGAGGTGGAGAGAGGGAGGAAGGAGGTGTTTGGCATAGAGGCAGGTGGTGGGGGAGGCAGGAGGGTAACTGGGGACATTTGTAGTGGGAAATGTATACTGGCTTAGAGACAGTGTTAAAACATTGTATGACTGAAACCTAATTATAAACAGCTTTGTAACTTTATCTCATGGTTATTCAACTAAAAAATAAATAATTTCATTATTTGGAACTTTGTTTTTTTATTTTCTTTATTTAATTTAATTTATTTTAATTTTTTAAATTTTTTTATTTTTTTGCCTTTTGGGTTACTCCTGGCTCTGTACTCAGGAAATACTCCTGGCGGTGCTCAAGAGATCATATGGGATGCGGGGAATCGAACCCTGGTTGACTGAGTGCAAGGCAAATGCCCTACCCGCTTTACTATCCTCCAGTCCCAGCTTTGCTTTTTTTTTAACTTTTAAATTTTTTCCTTATTTATTTCTGACTTCTACTCAGATCTCTTTAATAGCCACGTCCAATTGCCCACATACCACATTTCACATGACGGATATGTCGTTCCCAATGTTCTCCCTTCCGAAATCCAACATGCCATCTCGTCGGTAAAGAAACAAAGAGCACCTGGCCCAGACAAGATCAGACCTGAACATCTGAAGAACTTACCATCAGTACTCATCAATACACTGGCTCGGCTCTTCACACGCTACCTGTCTGAATGCAAGGTTCCATCCCAATGGAAAACCAGCAGGACTGTACTACTATACAAGAAAGGAGACATCCACGACATTGGCAACTATCGCCCAATCTGCCTATTGTCTGTCATCTACAAACTATTCACTCGAGTCATCCTGAATAGGATTAGCAGAACACTAGATGAAGGACAACCATGTGAACAAGCTGGATTCCGCAAAGGATTCAGTACCATCGACCATATCCACACAATTACTAAGCTCATTGAGGTTTCTCGGGAGTTCAAGATGCCGCTCTGTCTAACGTTCATGATTTAAAGAAGGCCTTTGATTCTGTTGAGACGGAAGCGGTCATGGAAGCCCTAGCCAATCAGGGCATACAAACTCAATACATCAGGATCCTTCGTGAGCTCTATTGCAGATTCACTACCAGGATCTCACCATTCTACAAAGAAGTAATCATCCATATCAAGAGAGGGGTTCGGCAGGGTGATACCATTTCACCAAAACTCTTCAGTGCCACCCTCGAGAACATCATGCGACGACTGGAATGGGAAAGCATGGGAGTGAAGATAGATGGTCGGCAACTACACCACCTCCGCTTTGCTGATGACATCGTTCTAATAACACCAAACATCAGCCAAGCGGCACAAATGCTGAACGACTTTGACCGTGAATGTGGAAAGGTCGGATTACAGCTGAATCTTATGAAGACAATGTTTATGAGAAACAGCCTTGTTCCTGATGCTCCATTCACTCTCAACGGAACCACCATCTCCGAATGCAACAGTTATATATACCTAGGTCGAGAAATCAACATGATGAATGACCTGGCACCTGAGTTGCGCAGGAGGAAGAGAGCGGCTTGGAATGCCTTCAAGAGCATTGAAGAAATAACCAAAAGGACAAAGAACCCCCAGCTACGAGCACATCTCTTTGATTCCACTGTTCTTCCTGCATTAACATATGCCTCAGAGACCTGCACCCTACGAAAACAGGATGAGAATGCTATTCGGGTCTCTCAAAGAGGAATCAAAAGAGCTATGCTTGGAATATCACGATTCACTCAAATGAGAGATAGAATCCGGAGTTCTGATCTTCGTCAATGCTCAAGAATCAGGGACGCTGTCTCATTTGCCAAGGCATCAAAAATCAGATGGGCTGGACACGTAATGAGGTTTACAGACAACCGCTGGACTAGAGCCATTACTGATTGGATTCCACGGGACATCAAAAGATCACGTGGACGCCCACCTACAAGATGGTCAGACTTCTTTGTCAAGACCCTGAATGATCGGTTTGAGGCTCTGCATGTTCCTAGAACGAACAGATACCATTGGGCTACGCTAGCGCGCACCCGGGATGAATGGAGACGTTACTGGCACCCGCTCGAGTAACTCGATGAATAACGGGGATTAAGTGATTTAAGTGATTAAGTGATTTATTTCCTTTATTAAATGTGCACAGTTGAATGTAACCAAATCCAGAACACATGCGACAATGTAGAATCTAACAGCAGAGCTACATTATAGCTCTAAACAGTCTCTAAATCCAACCAATCTGTGTTGTGGCTTGCATTTTGAAAATAAACATACTATTTGGGCTAGAGAGATAATACGGGGTTGAAGTGCTTGCCTTGCACACACTGACTTGGGTTTGATCCCTGACACCCCATTTGGTCCCCTAAGCACTACCAGGATTGATCACTGAGAACAGGACCAGAAATAGGCCCTGAACACTGCTAGGTATGGCTGCCAAAATCTGCACTTCCCACCCTGCTCAAAAATTTGAAGGGCAATGAGGTGTATAGTGAAAGGTAAAAATGTTCTATATTTTCTTGTTTAACGCTCACGTGGGGTGTAGGATAACATTGGTTTGTCCTTTCTGCCTTGCCACAGGGAGCTTAGGTTTATTGGGTTACTCCCATCACAGTGCTCCCATTCCTCTGTTTATCTGTAACCTCTTTCTTTGTGCGCTTCTTCCCCAACTAATCACCTTTATCTCCTAACAAGACCCTGATAACTTTAAATATTGCTTTTTCTCTTCTCCTTTGCATAGTTAATTCAGAGCAATGTCCTTTTTGTATAGACACAGGAAGACAGTTAATGCTATGCTTTTGTAACTTGGGAGTTAATTGACTGAATAATATTCACTCCTGGGCATCTGTTCTCTCAACTTAAGCCTTAGTTGCCCTTACTTCCTACCACCCCCAAAGCAGGGTCCTGACGAGGAACTGGATGGACCCAGGGCAAGTTGTGAGCTACCCTGGCATTGAAATGGACCAGGCCAAAGTGCCATAGTACTTAAGAGTATGGTAATGGACAAATTCTGTCATGATCCAAAAAGTAACAACTAGATTAGGACCCTGCTGGGGTTAGGAAAGACTCATCTGGCCTGAGCACTGTAGTCTGAGATCTATAGCAAGATGTCTCCAGGAGAGCCATCCTACAGCTTAATGTATCTTTTACTGTGTCCATACAAAATAATATTAGGTAGAATTAAGGTGTTAATTACAATGTTAATTAAGTTATTGGACTAAGGAAAGGAGTAAAACCCCTAAGTGGCATTTTGCCATTCAGTCTAATCCCCTTGGCTGCAGGTGATCTGGAAGGACTTTGATATGTTGATTGTGCTACCAGACCTAGCGGTCTGGTTGCTACTCCTAATGCCGGGGAGTTGGTGAGAGATGAGAGAGACCAAGGTGATGAGTGGGAGCGCGGAGAAACTAGCAAGGGGGACAGGAAGAGACTGGAATGGGGAGCGTAATGAGATTGGAACAGGCATTCTCCATTGGGGAGAATGGAATAAATGACAACTGATCATCAACGAACTTAGCCCTCATTTCTTCCTCCGTCCAACCATGGCATCGGCCATTCCAGGTGGTGAAGCAGCGCAACGAGAGAGAGCCACTGGGTTTTCCCAGTTGTCTTATGATTACACAGTGGGGCAGTTCAAAAATTCTAAAATCTATGCTATTAATATATGACAAGTACTGCCCTTGACAAAATTTTAGTGACACTCCTTTGTGTACTCCAGCTTTAGAAAGAATCATGTTGGGGCTAGAGTGATAATAGAGCAGGTAGAACATTTGCCTTACACGTGGCTGACCTGTACATTCCTTTGAGCACTACCAGGAATGATGCCTGAGTCCAGAGCCACGAGTAAGCCTTGAGCACTGCGTGTCCCAAAAACTGAAAGAAAAATAGAAAAAGGAAAAAAAGAAAGGGTTCTGTTAAGATAGTTTGGAGAGAATTTGGGATTCCCTCTTGCCTGTGTTCAGCAAGAACCTCATTAAGTTGGTTTAGTAACAATACCTTTATTATCATAAGTCTCACCACTTAGCACTTTCCTGTACTCTGAGCCCACCACTCTTGTTGCTGACTATAAATCCCCACTTGATGTATGTATAATATGGAAGTGAGCCCAGATTTATACCCTGGACTTCTTTCTTTTTCCTCCTGCAATAGCTCCCTGAATAAATTCACTTCAAACTGCTACCCAGCCCTGGTTTTGACAGAACCTCACTCTGTAAAATTTTCAGGTGCAGAAGAGACAAATTCTTTAGTTGTCTTCTAAACCCTCCTCTTTAGCTTTTTTACCAGTGATTAGGTCTTAGAGTTCCTTCTGCCAAGGTAACTTTCGAGTATCTTTCAAGATGTTTCTAGCCTGTTGCTCTGCTAGAATTACCTTTAACTGAACATCACTGTTCAGTCAGAAGAAGCCTCTTTTCTGACTATGAACTGGGTGAAGGTGTCTCAAACTACAACAAAGGATCAGTGTCTAGAGCATATTTAAAAGAGCAACAATAATAAGATAATTAGAAAAAAGATTGACAGGAGATACTTTTATGGACTAAATTTATTCCACAAATCTTCCTAATGCCAGTTGAGAAGCATACTGCATACTGATTAGATTTCTTCAGATGGTCAAGATCATCAAAAACAACAACAAAAAAGTGGTGGTTTCTGAGGAGTGGTAGCAGCAGCAGCAGTCCAGAGGCAAGGAGAGAGACTCTCTTCTACCAACTCCCGGCCTGAGAAACCAGCAGGGGGCAAGACACACTACTCCCACAGAGACCTCACTAGCGTTGGTGGAGATGGGGATAGTGAAGGGAGAAAGACATATATATCTCCACCATGGTTTTTGGGCAAATACTGTAATACTGAAGACCAATTAGAAACAACTCTGTATAATATCTCTGTAAAGGATTTCAGAGTGGAAATGTTTAGGATGTTAATTGAACTCAAAGAGATAATGGAATAGATAGCCAGTAAAACACAAGAAGATGTGAGAGCGTAAATGAGAACCCTGCAAATGACAGAACTGAAAAACTTGCTAGACAAAAACAAACAAACAAACAAAAAACAACCAGTCAGCTGGAAAGCCTCACTAAGAGAGTGACAGCTGCTGAGGATAGAATTAGTGAATTCCAAGTAAAGGTACAGAAAACCTTCAGACAATAGTAGAAGATGGAAAAAGCCTCAAAATAAACAGGTAAGAGAGCTTTGAGATGAATTCAAGAGAAATGACATAAGAATCATCAGGGTACTTGAGGGTTAGGAAGACAACCCTGACGAAGAAGCAGCAGTCAAAGCCATCATTGCTGAAAAGTTCCCAGAGCTGAAGAGCAAATGCATCCAGATCTAGGAGGCCCGAAGGGTACCAGCTAAAAGAGATCCAAATAAAAATACCCCAAGACATATCCTAATCAGAATGAAAAAAAAATAGATCAGGATAGAATATTGAAAGCAGCAAGATCAAGGAGAAAAATTATATACAAAGGAGCATCCTTATGATTTATAGCAGATTTAGCAAATGAAAGCCTCCAGGCCCCGAAGACAGTGGTGGGAGATGATTAAAAAAAAGTCAATGGAATGAATACCTCACTAAAAACTTCGCCCAGCCAGATTCTCATTCACATTTGAAGGAACAGCACACTACTTCATGGGAAAACAGCAGCTCAAGAACTTCATAGAACAAAACCATCCTTACAAGAAGAACTAAAGGGACTACTTTAAGACATCAAGACAAAGCCCACAAACGAACACACCAGAGTTCTACAGAAAGATGGCACAAAACTCGTCTTTGACAGTGGCAGGATGGATTAGAAAAGTGAGCTCAACATTCTGTTTTCTGCAAGAAACACATATGAATAGTCAGAGCAAACATTTGACTCAAAGTCAAAGGTCCAAAGACAGTTCTTCAAGCAAATAACCCCTACAAAAAGGCTAGGGTGGCCATACTGTGTTAGATAACATAGACTTCAGGCTCAACAAGGTTATAAGAGAACAGCGAGGGTCATTTCTTAATGATGAAGGGATATGTAAAGCAGGAAAAACTCACACACAAGTACACGCACCTACTGAGTGACCAGCAAAATACTTAAAACAATTGTTAATACACTTGGAAAAGGACATTAATAGCTATAAAATAGTAGTTGCAAACTTCACTACCTTTATCACCTCTTGATAGATAACAAGTTCATTAAAGAAATACTTGCTTTGAAGGAAAAATGGAAAGAGAAAGAGGAAAAATGAAAAAATAGCTTCATATATGACTCTGTCTCTTCATGACTTTTCATCCCCCAAAGCCACATTCTTTTCCAATGCACAAGGGACATTTTCCAAAATAGACAACATGCTGAAACACAAAACATACCTCCACAAAGTCAAGGGGATACAAATCATACCAAGTATCTTCTCAGACCATTATGCACTGAAAACAGAAGTTAATCACAAACAGTAACAGAGAAATAACTCAAACACCTAGAAATTAAATAACTCATTACTAGTCGGTCAGAGGAAATCAGAAGAAATTAAAAGATTCATGGGAACAAATGAGAGTGAGAACACAAACTACCAAAATGTGTGAGATATACCAAAAAGTGGTGTTAAGAGGAAAATTTCTAGCTATGCAAACATTAATCAGGAAGGAAGAAAGGGTCCACATTAAATAATTTGACTGTACAGCTTAATAAATAAATATGACCAACAAAAAGGAACTCAAAGCAAGAGGAAGGAATAATAAAACTCAGGGCAGAAATGAAGGGGGATGTCACGACAGATACCCCAGAAATCCAAAGGATCATCAAAGATTACTTAGAGAATCTCTGTGCCATGAAGCAAGGGAAACTAGAAGAAATGGGTAAATTCATAGAAACTCTGATAACATCCCAAGGCTGAACTAAGATAATTTGGAGCACCTATCATTATTAAGGAAATTGAAAAGATAACCAAAGTCTTCCCCAGAAGAAAAGCCCAGACCCAGGTGAATTGCTTCAAACCTTTAAAGAGGACCCTACTGCAGTCCTTTACAGTTTCTCTTCCAGGAAATTGAAGAAACAGAAATACTCTCCCTTTCTATGAAGCAAATATCACACTCATACCAAAAGCAGATAGAGATAGCATAGACAGAGAATTACAGGTAATATCCCTAATCAATACAGATCAAATGACCTCAAAAGATACTAGCAAATAGAATTCAGCAACTCATCAAAGGGTCATACATCATGACCAAATGGGAGTCATTCTGGGGATGGTTTAACATATACAAGTCAGTCAACATAATGCACCACATCAATAAGAGTAAAAATCATATGATCATATCAATAGATGCAGAGAAGCATTTGACAAGATCTAACACCATTCATGATATAAAAACAACTTTCCTCCCCACCCCAATGAGACCCCGAGTCGCCACCCACAAACGACCTCTCTAGCTCCTGATCAAGCTGCTTAACAGCCATGATCCAAGAGACTCAGGAACAAATCCCGGAACCCAGCAGGAATCACTCCAGATTTAATTGTTAAAATTTTGGAATTTCAAAATCGCGCGGCCACTACTGCAGCTGCATGTCATCATATGTTATTCATAACCAGCAGTAGAAAACAAATTGTCTATGGTTGCCTTTTCGGCAGATCTGAGTGTTGGGGTAAAATCCCAAATAATAATGGTGGGTTTGGTATTGAAATATTGAGTGTAATCAAAGTAGAGAGGGAGTAATGTGTAAATCATCTGCCCCACAGGTGGGGGGAGGGTGTGGGATGGGTGGTATACTGGCGTTTTTGGTGGTGGAAAATGGGCACTGGTGAAGGTGCGGGTATTTCATTGTATAACTTAAACCCAAAAGCTTTGTAACTGCTCTCATGGTGATTCAATAAATAAAATAAAAAAGGCAAAAAAAAAAAAAAGACTCAAAATGGGAGTTGAAGGAAGTTTCCTCAACATAGTCAAAGTTATTTATCACAACCCAAGGCAAACAGTATACTTCATGGGGAAAAGCTGATAGCCTTTCCTCTAAGATCAGGCTGAAGACAAGATTGCCCACTTGCACCACTTCTATTCTGTATAGTACTGGAAATACTCATCAAGGCAAACAAAAGATATTTAGGGCATCCATATAAGAAAGGAAGAAGTCAGGCTCTTATTAATTGCATGTGATATGATAATATATTTAGAAATTCCATAAGACTACAAAAAAGCTTCTAGAAACAATTGGTATGTATAATAAAGTGGTAGGTTACAAAATTGATGTGCAGATTTCCTTTGTCAAATAATGAAAGAGAAGAGAGCGATATTTAAAAAAAAAATCTCATTCACAATTGTTCCTTAGAAAATTAAGTACCTTGGCGTTAGCTTAACTGAAGAGGAAAAGGGTCTATACAAAGAAGACTACCAAACCACTACAAGAAATAGAAGAGGCCACAAAGAAATGGAAACAGATTTTGTGCTCATGGATTGAGAGGATTAATATCTTAATGGCAATACTCCCCAAAGCATTGTACCGATTCAACATAGTCCTTATAAGGATACTTATAAGGATATTTTAGAGATATTTTTCAAAGAAATTGATCAAACATTCTTGAAGTTTATATGAAACCATACCCCCCCCCCACACACACACACATACACACACAACCCAACACTTAAACCCACACACACCCCAATAGCCAAAGCCATTGTTGGGGGGAAAAAGATGGGAGGCATCACTTTTCCCAACTCCAAACCATACTAGAAAGAGGTAGTAATTAGAACAGCATAGTACTGTAATAAAAACGGACTCTCATATCAATGGAATAAAGTAATGCTCTGCAGCACTCATAATCACAATGATCCCGATCAAAACAATAAAATATCTCACAGAGATTGTCACACATCAAAAAGAATAAGAACAACCAGAGTTGGCTTGGATGTGGGGACAAGGAGGCTCATTCACTATAGGTGGGAATGCTGACTGATCCAATGTTTCTTGAAAACAATATGGACATTTCTAAAAAATCTAGGAATTGAGTTTCCTTTTGACTCAGCAACTCCACTTCTCAGAATATGCCCCAACGGCTCAAAAACAAAATGAACACATTTGCACCCCATGTTCCTGGCTGTGTCATCCACAATAGTCAAAATCTGGAAAAACCAGAAGTGTCCAAGAATAGATGACTGGATAAAGAAACCGTGGTACATATGTACAATGGAATATTACTTGACCATAACAAAAAGTAAAGTCATGCAGTTTGCTCCTACATGGAGGGATCTGGAAAGTATTATGCTGAGAGAAGTTAGTCAGAGGGAGAGAAAAACAGAATAATCTCTCATATGTGGGATATCCACATAATGGGGGGATAATGAATGCCCAAAGGCAATGACAATAAGAAACAAGAACTAGTTGTCAGAAGGAAACACACCATCTGAGGGGGTTGGGAGGTAGGAGGGGATGGGGGGGCAACGACTTTGCTGGAGGGAAGATCAGCTGGGAAGAATAGGTGGTGCTGGGTGCTGCAAAATGATAAAGTGTTATGTATTGAAACCCTATCAGCAATGGTAATGTAAACCACAATGCAAAAACAAGTGATTGAGTTTCAGTCATTCAATGGTCAAACACCCATTGCTCCATCAGTGTGCATTTTCCACCATACATATTCCCAGTATCCATCCCTTATATATATTTAAGTACCCCCCATAGAGGCAGATAGGCAGATATGAGGGGACTGGGGACACTGGTGAAGGAGTTGAGGAAATGGGGAAATTGGTGGAGGGAAGTGGGCACAGGTGAAGGGATTGGTATTGAAACAATGTGGAAGCCAATCAGGGATAACTTTGTGATTTCATGGGGACCATAAAACAGCAAACACCAGGGGAATTCTTCATAAATAATTGTCACAGCCAGTCAGAACCTTTAGAACCATGACAAATGGAGTATATCCTGGATGGGATCCTGGAACAGGAAAAGGACATTTATAAAGAAATCTAAGAATATGGGTCAGAGAGATGGTACATTAGATAGGGTGGTTTTGCTGTTCTATTTCTCCATAGTCAATAGTCAAAAAAGTATTATATACAATAAAATAGTGTAAAGTTACTATATAAAACAAGATATTTAGGAATAGCACTTTCATGTAACTTTCATCGTAATACTTTGTTATTACTACTCTGTTTTGTTAGACTTTATTAGTATATGGTAATTAGTTTATGTTACTATGCCAAGTTTATTTTTATTTAGTCACTCTGAAATTACAGTTATTCATGATTGGGTTTCAGGCATACAAAGTTTTAACACCAATCCCTTTAGCGGTGTCCACTTTCCTTGATCAGTGCCTCACTCCCTGCCCCCTTTGCCTCCCACCCTTTGGTCTGTCTATTTGGGTGCTTTTTGTGGTAGGGAATTTGCGTTCTGCACAGCCAGCCTGGTCACGGGCAGGTTCGATTCCTCTGCCCCTCTCAGAGAGCCTCGCAAGCTACTGAGAGTATCTCCCCCGCACGGCAAAGCCTGGCAAGCTACCTGTGACGTATTCGATATGCCAAACACAGTAACAACAAGTCTCAAAATGGAGACGTTACTGGGCCTGCTTGAGCAAATAGATAAACAACGGGAGGACAGTGTTTGTGTTTTGTAATATTATTGTACTGTGGTTTGCTGTGCCTAATTATGAATTGAGCCTATAGTGTGTGTCTATGGAGGAAAGAACAGTTTGTAGGATTTGGTACTCTGAAGCTTTTGGCGTCCACTTTTGTTCTTATTTTCCTACGGATAAGGGGCTGTACTGTACTGGATTGTTGAGGACCAGCCTGTGGTTGAGTTCTTTTATTGAAAGAAACAGCTATATTTTAGATAGGAACCAGGGACCACCCAGAATACAAAATCTGCAAGGAACCTATTGAATCTTACAAAGGGGAAAAAAGATGGTTTGAAACATCTCCTTTATAGTAACTCTTTTTGTTCTGACTTGCCTGAAATAGGTTTCTAAAGGGTTCTTTGTTGTACTGCCATCTGCTGGCATCATAAGCTAAATTTGTAAAGAAAGCTATTTTATAAATTTGTGGGGCTACATTTGTGTTTTCATCCTTGCTCTTCCTGTTTATGTGGTTATATGTGGGGTAATGTTCTTGGGGGGGTGACCGATTCCTCAGCAGTGTTCAGGGAACCTCAGGGCCACTTCTGGCAGCATTGTAACAAAGCAGCTATTAGGGCCTGATAATATTTTACACCCCCCCCCCCAAACTGGGACCCCCAGACCACCCCCCCTTGGAGCGTAGGGGCCATATTTGAGATACTGGGGTGCTGGGAATTTGGGTTGCCAGGGCCACAGAAACTTTTTGGAGACTCTCTGCATGCCCCTACCCCTACTGGTGGAGCATACATGAGTTTGAACTTAGGTTAACTCCTGCTTTGCAAGCACCACTCACCCCAACCCCAGTGGCATCCTGGTCCCCAGTTACATGTTTCATGTTCATACTATCTTTTTATTCTAGCAGTTGATACTCCTTATTAAAAATTCTTCTTATAGCCCAAGAATTTATCACCATCACTAGCTCTGGTTTAAAGAACATCTCATTTTTGACTCATTGATTTAGCTAAACATAGAGCTAAATCAGATATACATAGAGACTCTTTTCCTTTCCTGTTTTCTTCCTGTTAACAACCCTTTATAATTCTATAGTTTTATCATGTAAATTAATGGAATTAAATTTGAGCAGTTAAAATTATATAACTCAATCCATTTAGTTTCTTTTTTTTAATAATCTTTTTAACTGAATCACCATGAGATAGAGTTGTTCGTGATTGAGTTTCAGTTATACAATGTTCCAATACCTATCCCTTCACCAGTGTAAGTTTTCTACCACCAATATTCCCAGTTTCCCTCCTGCCCCCTCAATCCATTTGGTTTCTTAATTGAGAGTTTGAACAGCTGCAGATATTTACGTAGTGCGAGCCCTACTTCCTTGCTAACTTGTGTGTATGTGGGCTGTATACCAAAGTCAGACAGGTGATGGTGTCTTGTAGATAACATGTATAGTAGCACTACACTCCTGTTGTTCATCGATTTTCTCTAGCGGGCACCAGTTACGTCTTCATTGTGAAACTTGTCACTGTGTTTGGCATATCGAGTACGTCACGGGTAGCTTGCCAGGCTTTGCTGTGTGGGCGAGATACTCTTGGTAGCTTGCTGGGCTCTCCAAGAGGGTAGAGGAATCAAACCCGGGTTGGCCGGGCCGGCCATGTCCAAGGCAAACGCCCTACCTGCTGTGCTATCGCTCCAGCCCAGATAGCAAGTATGAGCCCTAGAATTTTGTTTCATTCCTTACTTTTTGTGCTATACCCTGCAGTGCTCAGGCCATACTCCTGGCTCTGTGCGCAGGGATCATCCCTGGTGGGGTGCTGGGGGTCATATGTAGTGCCAGGGATCTGTTTGAGCTGGGTTTGTCTGTGTGCAAGGCAAAGCTTCACTGCTGTACTCTCAGGTTCCTGTATCCTAGACTTTTATTGAATGGGTTTCTCACTCTCTTCTTTTGGGGGGAGGGTTGTAAGTGCATTAATGTGAGAATTATGACATTTTTCCATATATATTTGCCATTGTATTCCACCTTCTAAGTTATATTTCTTTTGTTATCCTTTATCCACTTTTCATGTGTGTTGTCATTCATACTTTTTTTTTTTTGACATGGCTACTATTATTGTCAGTAGTCTTATACTGAAAGTTTTGTTCTGACCAGAATTTCTCTGTCATACCAAGTGAGCTGGAGCTCTGCAGGGAGAATCCTTAGGCAGTCTGAAGCCTGGCCTTATCAGGGCAGTTACCTCTCGAGGAAGCCTGAGATCCTCTGAGAAATTCATCTCCACTTCATGAAAGCCCAAAGAACTTGTTTTGAACAAGTTACTTTGACTGTGTGGGCATTTGGCAAACAGCACTTTCAAGAAGAGGATAGTGCAGGAAGGGGATGGTGGCAGTGATGGGGACTGAGGTTGGGGTGGGAAAACTACACGGTCCCCAAGCATTGGAGGGTGCATGCCTCTTTCACTTGGAGAACGGCAGAGGTGTCTGCGTGTTCTCTGGGAAAATGTGGCCAACTGAGAAACCCTTTACCAGGGAGTGTTCTGTTATGTGAGACCTTGTTATTTGCAAACACATTTCAATATTAGCTGACTAAATAAACCATATCCCAAAGACACCATAGATTTCTCTATGTATTGGCTTCTTAATCAAGCACACGCCATTCTGTGTTGTAGCCTGTTGCATTTAAAAAAAATTTTTTTTTTCATTTTTTATAATTTTATTTATTGAATCACTATGAGGGCAGTTACAAAGCTTTTGGGTCTAAGTCTCGGTCATACAATGAAACACCCGTACCTTCACCAGTGCCTATTCTCCACCTGCAACAACCCTAGTATACCCCCATCCGACACCCTCCCCCTACCTGTGGGGCAGATGATTTCCACATTACTCTCTTTCTACTTTGATCACATTCAGTATTTTGACACCAGACCCACCATTATTATTTGAGATTTCACCCCAACACTCAGATCTGCTGAAAAGGCAACAGTAGACAATTTGTTTTCTATTGCTGGTTATGAATAACATATGATGCCGTGTGGCTGCAGTAGTGGCTGCGTGATTTTGAAATTCCGAAATTTTAACACTTAAATCTGGAGGGATTTCGGCCAAAACCTGCTGGGTTCTGAGATTTGCTCCTGAGTCTCTTGGATCATGGCCGTTAAGGAGCTTGATCAGGAGCCAGAAAGGCAATTCGTGGGCGATGACTTGGGGTCTCGTTGGGGTGGGGAGGACAGGACTGGCTCCACCCCTATCTCTTGAGGCCCAAAATGTCTCGTCACTGCGGGCCCAAACCTGACTGTCCAGTGACCTCTGGAGGATGACGGCCACTGAGCCGCCAGAGGAAAACAGGCAGAAGGACAACACCCTTTCCCCCCTGGGGTAGCCCTGTGACAGTAACCTACTGCATGGTCTGGACGCATTTCTACCAAAAGCTGCTGGGTTTCGAGATTTGTTTCTGAGTCTCTGGGATCATGGCTGTTAAGCAGCTTGATCAGGAACCAGAGAGACTGTTTGTGGGTGATGACTTGGGGTCTCGTTGGGGTGGGGAGGACAGGACTGGCTCCACCCCCAGTCGTGAGGCCCAACAAGTTTCGTCACTTTGGGCCCAAGCCTGACTGTCCAGTGGCCTCTGGAGGATGACGGCCACTGAGCCACCAAGGGGGAGCCGGTGAAGTGACAACACCCTTTTTTCCCCTCTGGGGTGGCCCGGCGACAGTAACCTACTGTGGGGACCAGATGCATTTCTGCCAAAAGCCGCTGGGTTGTGAGATTTGTTTCTGAGTCTCTGGGATCATGGCCATTAAGCAGTTCGATCAGGAACCAGAGAGGCCATGCTGAGCCGGAGGTGGTTTGTGGGTGTGTTTCCCACATACCTAACTTTTGGCCGTTTACTTTCTTGGTAAACTTTGCCGCAAGTTTTTGGGGTCTGGCCAGAGGCAGAGCAGCAATTTTGGGATATCTGGAAGTCTGAAGGCGCCATGAGGCTGCTGATGCACTTGCCTCACAGGTACACATTGACCTGCTGGCAGCATCATACCCTCTTTTTAAATCTTGTATAACTAGACAGGTGTATCTTTTAATTGAATAACAGAGATTTCCCTCCTGTGTCATTTCCATTGTTCAAACTGTTTATTACTGCAATACCCCTATTTTATTTTAGTTCTCTTTTTCCAGAACATTGTAATTGTGTTAGGGCAGGTTCTTTCCCATACCATTCTTTCTGTCTCTAAATTTTCTCCTCTTGTATGTTTGTTCTTTCAAACATATTTTGCCATAGAACCAATTCTTGGACAATGTTTTTCAGATAGAGTACTTACGAAAACAGTGTTTGATTACTAACATAAGTACTGTGCTATAGAAGATATTTTGGTCAGTAATTGCCTCCACTCCCCTTTTTCTAATTAGTGCAAACTAAAGATTTGATAGATTTAACAGTTTCAAAGAGTTTACTAAATAACATTCAGACACTAGGTGACTAGTTGATTGGTTATATAGACCCACCCTGGTTTTCAAGTAAACATTTATATGGCATCTATCATTGTAACTTACAAGTGTTTGCTTTTACTGCAGTGGAAGGTTGAGTTCTGGCATGTTGATTTCTCTCAGTGGCTGCAGCAGCTGAACTTACTCCAGCCCTATCATTCCCATTTCATTTCTTCAAAAGCACATTTTGGAGCCATCTCTAGTTTTCCAGTTCTCTTCCAAATACCAGGGATCTAAAAACATTTGGCTGAAGTATGTACTTTAAGAAGTCATCCTGTTTTAACTGTAATGCCTTGACTCCAGCACAAAAATCACTGTACGGTAGCCTTAAAAGAGATTTTAGAGGATTTCTAACCGAATAGTTTTGATCACCACCCTCCCCCCCCTTCTTCCTCCCTCTTTAGCTCCATCTCTTCCCTTTGTTGGGGTTAGGGAATCTTACACATTGGGCCCTAAAGATCACATTGGCTGAGCCAAGATGTGAGACAGTAGCAGGTATTGAACTCACATCTCATGTATGCAAAGCAGCCACCTTCCCTCGCCCCTAAGTCTTTTCAGCTAATAAAATTCTACATATAGAAATCCCAGGATGTAAAAATGGAAACATTACAAAGTGATTTAAGAAGGTAATGGATTGGGTGTGGTTGAAGGAGCAGTCTCTGATAAATTCTGATGCTGATTCTTGAGACATCTCAGAGGAACTGTATTCGTACCTGATTCATCTTCTCTTTATAAACACGAGACCTGAAGTGTAGTAGTTCCTTGTCTTGCTGGGTTATTGCCTAGATAGGTGTGGTGTAGACTGGGACTATCTCAAGGACATTTTTCACCTGCTAGAGCACTTGGTTCAGTGCCTGGCACTGTGTGATCCCCTTAGCACCAGTTCCCCCTGATCCTGGCACCAGGAGAAGCTCCTAGCAGTACCTCATGTTCCTGTAATACAGAGCAAAACAGAATGGCAGACTTTTTTTTTTATATCTGCTTCTTTCAGAATTAATACGTTAAGTTACAAAAACCTACACATGTACTTTCACATGTTTTTAATTTTCCACCCACTTTTTATGTTGCCGCAGTGGTCAGGGTTGCAAAGCTGGTTGTGGTACTTGCACACTTTTTAGTTTACTGGGAGCAGTTACACACTTTAGTTGTCGCTGATACATACTTGGTTGTGGCACCAGAATCCCAAATGTCATTGCCACCTGAATCACGCTTTGGCCCTGGAACAGTACCAGGGGTTGAATTCTTGGCTTCTGCCTGTAGTGCAAGTGCTATACCACTGCGCCTTGTACAAACATTTTGAAATTAATATTACTTTTATTGTCAGATATATTAAATCACTTTTTTGTTCATTAAAATAAAGAGAAAATTATGGAATATTAGTCATTAAATATTTATAATAAAACTTATTTGATATATATACTAGCAGATTTGTGATTTAAAATATTTTTCAAACATTTAAAAGTATGCTGCTGCCTGCCCGGAGGGGAAAGGTTGTTGCCCCATTCGCCCAATCCTCTCTGGAAAGAAAGATGGCGGCCGCACGGGAGCCTTGTGGACAGCAGGTTTGAGCCGGGGGCGGGGGGCAGCGGGGGCCTCATGGGAAGGGGGCCGTCCTTCACGCCCGACCGAGGTCACCAGCTGCCCCCCATGAGCGGCTCTCCGGCACGGCCACGACTCCAGAGCACAGAAACCAATCTCTTAACTATCTAACTTTTAATAGAAATACTTCCAGGGTTAATAAGTAAAATAGCAGAAATCCAAAACCGCGCGGCCGAACCAAGTTGTAGAGAGCAAATCATTTCACAACGCTGTTTCAGCATATCTGATTGGGGGGGGGTCGTAAACTCTAAACAATAATTGTGCATCTTCTATTGAAACAATGTATCTAGTCAAAGTAGATAGAGTATTAACTAGAACTCATCTGCCTCACAGGAATCAGGAGGGGTGGGAGGTGGGGTTCTATTGGGGTTCGGGGTTAAAAATAAGTATTGGTAAAGGGAAATGTGTTTGATATTTACATGACTGAGACCTAAACCCGAAAGCTCTGTAACTTTTCCCACAGTGATTCAATAAAGAAATAAAGTATTAAAAAAAAAAGTATGCTGCAATATGCTTATTTGTCTGAACATGCTTCTTGATGGAGGGGAAACCAAACTTAGTAGTTTTAAGTCACCTTGATTTTTGGACCTTATTATTATTGATTAATTATTACTTGTTTTGAGCCATGCTTGTTCGTACTCAGGACTTAATCCTGGTTCAGTGTTTAGGGATCGCTCCTGGCAGTGCTCAGGGACCATATGTGTGCTGGTGAATGGATCGGGCTTGACTGTGTGCAAGTGTCTTACCCTCGTACTATCTCTCTGGTCATTTTATTTTTTTCAACCTAAGTTATTGGAAGGTTCCTCTAATATTTGATCTATATGTCATGTGTGTGTATGTGTGTGTGTGTGTGTGTGTGTGTGTATGAGAAGCAAGGTACTTTTTATTGAACAAAACTTGCTTAACAAGAAGTGAAAAGGGGTTGGACCGATAGCACAGCAGGTAGGGCATTTGCCTTGCATGCAGCAGACCGTGGTTTGATTTTGATTGCCAGCATCCCATATGGTCCCCTGAGCACTGTTAGGAGTAACTGTGCATTGCCAGGTGTGACCCAAAAAGCAAAAAAAAATAAAAAATAAAAAAAAAAAAGGGAAGAGAAAAAGAGGGAAAGGGTGCTCAAAAAAGAACACAGGCTTCTCCAGAGTGGAACTCAGCATAGAAACAAGTATTCAAGGCTTGAAGAGCAAGCCTGATTTATATTTCTTACCTAGCTTGGCCTTCAACTGGATTATAAAGTCCTTGAGTGCTAGACCATATTTGATGAAACATTTACACTGCTCTAAACCAGTGGATCCTGGGGCTGGAGTGATAGTACAGTGGGTAGGGCGTTTGCCTTGCATGTGGCTGACCCTGGTTCAATTCTCAGCAGTTCATATGGTCCCCCGAGCACTGCCAGGAGTAACCCCTGTGCATTGCCTGGTGTGACCCCAAAACAAAACAACAACAACAACAAAAAGACCCCAGCAGATCCTGCCACAACAGGAGAAATCAACCATATCCACTTTCCTAGCTATGTCAGCACTGGCTGTAAACCCCCCAGTTTGTCACATTCACAAACTGCCATGGAAATTTTTCATCTTTTACTAAATCTATATGGTGCAATTGCATCTAGACTACATGGTTATTAATTTGTGCATCCAACTTTAGAAGAGCTCACAGGAGTGGGGGGATGATCTCCTGTTTTCCAACTTGAGCTTTCATGTACACCTGTACCTACTCCTTCATGGAACCTCGGACCCTGGGGCTTCCTGCTGACTGGCAGCAGGGGTTACTCTCAGACCTCAGTGTGCCTTGCACGTGTGCTGCTGTCTAAGCTGCTGAGCCATCTTCCAGGCCCCTCAATACACATTGGATTTATATCTAATTCTGCTTGTAAGCTATGAGCAGGTTTTAATTTTCCCTTCAGGGGCCTAGGAGATATCAGACTTGAAAGGTTTAAAAGTTATTTTCTCTGTGATGGCGAGAAAAAAAATCAGAAAGGAAAAATTTAAATATTAAAAAAATCTATTTGTTTTCTGGGTCATACCAGGCGATGGTCAGGGATTGCATCTGGCTTTGCACTCCAGAATTGATCCTGGTGGTTTTCGGGTTCCTGAGTGCAGAGCCAGGAGAACCTCTGTGCTTTGCTGGGTGTGACCCAATAAGCAAAAAAAAAAAAAAAAAAAAAAAACCTACACTGATTGACTGTGTGTTGGGCAAGTGCTGTTACCAGTATAAGTATATTTCTTCACTTTGTGTTGCCACTATATATGGAGCATAGAGAAGATGAAAACTGCAATTCAGTGAGAAAATTGAATAGAAAAGGTTTTTGAAAATGAGTATATCCACTGTACTTATTTGTGTTATTAGTTGCACAGTATTCCTCTTACCCAAAATACTGTGCAGTATCTGCTCATGTTCAGAATTTGCCAATTCAGTTTTAATGAAGTGTGAGAATGGTTTGTCAGAGAAAATCACTTAGTGAACTTACGTGCAGTGTCTATTTTTTGGCTCTGGGCTTCAGAAAATGTCTGTTATCTTTTATCTGGATTTATGATTATTGCTGTGGTTTTTCAGTACTGGCATTTTAAGAAACTCAGGCATTTACCTGTGAAAATTTGTTCCTGTGAAACTGTTAGTTGAAAATATTCAGAAAGATGGGCTTCCAAATTCCACATAAATCAATTTTGAAATTTTCCACACAAACAAAATGTCTACATTAATCTGAAAAGAATAACTTTGTCCTCCAAGAAAATGCTTTTAAGTTTGTATTTTCAAGTATTAGTGGCCGAGAAAGCTTGCATTGTAATCTAAGGATATCACTTTTACCCAAGTACTGTTATGATCTTCTTTTTTATTTATATTTATGTGAGAGGGAAATTGAGATATAGAGGAATCAAAATTAAAGAAATTGGTTGAAATTGGAGTTGAACATGCTTATTTTTATTTTTATGTAAAAGAAATCTATCTTAGTGCTATGTTGTGTTGAGGAAGTTGACTATGCATAGAAAATTTTGCATTTTTAATAGAAACATTGCATGCAGCATTTATTTTGAGAGGGAGGACAGAGCACATCCAGCAATGTTTAGGGGTGACAGCTGGCTCTGTGCTCAGGAATCATTCTTGGTGGTCGTACTCGCAGACTGTGTGGGATGCAGTGATTGAACTTAGGTCGGCTGTATGCAAGGCAAGTGTCTTACCCGCTGTACTATCTCTGCAGACCCCAGAAGTAACTGCATGCAGCATTTGAATGGATGTAATATCTGTAATACTGTTTTTAAATTTTTTTAAAGAACCATGATTTATAAAGTTACTGAAAGTTGACATATACTGTTAGACATATACTGTTAGACATATGCTGTTCTAGCACTAGTCCCACCACCAGTGTTCCCAGGTTCTCTCCCATACCCCCAAGCCTGCCACCTTGATAGATGCACTTTCTGGTTTGTTATTGTAGACTGGATCTCATATTTTCAGTGTTGTTGACTCTGTGGTTGATATTAATAGATATACCATTCCTCCCATTACTGATATACCTGAGGCCCCTGGTTCCTATTCCCCTGTTAGTTTCCTAACTCATTTTTTGCCCCCCTCATTTTTTTCCTTCTTTGTCCTTCTCCCCATACTCTGCAGTCAACGGTGATCTAGGCACAGCTACTCTCATTCCCACTCCCCACCCCCACCACTTCTTTACTACATTACATTTGCTTGTCTAGTTATTCTATAGACTACAGATAAGTAAGGTCCTTATTTGTCCTTCTTCCGGCTTACTTCACTTAACATGGTATCTTTCAGTTCCATCCAAGTTGCAGCAAATTGCATGGTTTCATTATTCTTCGCAGCTGCATAGTACTCCATTGTCATGGTCACGGTCCTCCCGTTGTTCATCGATTTTCTCCAGCGGGCCCAGTAATGTCTCCATCATGAGACTTGTTGTTACTGTGTTTGGCATATGGAATACATCACGGGTAGCTTGCCAGACTGCCATGCAGGCGAGATACTCTCGGTAGCTTGCCAGGCTCTCTGAGAGGGGCAGAGGAATTGAACTCGGGCTGGCCATGTTGGCTGCTTGTAAGGCAAACGCCCTACCACTGTGCTATTGCTCCAGCCCCCTACTCCATTGTAATACTGTTTAACTTTCTGTAGAAAAGTTTTCTTTAAGGCCTCTCCTTTTATTTGTTTGTTTTGTGCTCAGCAATCACTCCTGAGTAATTAGTTGCACTGATATGTGAATTGAACCCTGGTCAGCCATATTCAAGGCAAACGTCTTACCTACTGAACTATTTCTGTCCACTGGAAATTTTTTAAGTAGTCAGGGTTATTTTTGTTTTGTCAGATCTACTCCTTTGTTCCTTATTTATTTAATGATTGATGTTTAACAAGCACTCAGATGGAGTATTAGAAAAGGTAATATTTAAGAATAACAGAGGAATAATATTCCTGAGTTCTTCAGGACTTTAGAATTTATTTGGCATATGATGAAGGTTTTGTTTACTTTTCTGCTTGGGGGCCATATTTGTCACTGCTCAGGGGTCTGCACTTAGGGATCACTTCCAGCAGTACTCAGGAAACCATATGGGTTGCAAGTTTTTAAATAGTGTTGGTGCCAGGGATTATGGTGGAATAATAAGAAAGTTAGTCAGGGAAGGTAAGAGTTGGTTTTATGAAGAGGTAAGTTGTTAGAGTTGAATTTCAGTTAATTTGCTAGTAATTTTATTAATTAGCTTAAAAAATATTTTCTATCTTATTTGTTTATTGTTTTTTAAGCCTCTCCTCACAGCGTTCAGGGTTTTTTCTTTGCTCTCTGCCCAGGAATCACTCTTGGTGGAGCTCGGTGCCATAATACCCGTACTATTTCTCTCGTCCTTATTAACTTTTCCGATTTGAGTGTGTGCATGATTTTCTATTTTAAGTGTGCAGACTTAGATAAAATTAGGAAAATTTTAATTATTAGGCAAAATTAGGTAAAATTTAATCATTTCTGAGTACTCAAGCAGCCGAAATTGTACAAAAGCATTAGTAAAGCACGAAATGTTTTTGTATCTCTTAACTTTTGCCTCTTTTGTGATTTTTCTCATTAACAGGAAATCAAACCACAAAGCCATTACAATCATGGTTATGGTGAACCTCTTGGACGGAAAACTCATATCGACGATTATAGCACATGGGACATAGTCAAGGCTACACAGTAAGTTTTTTATTGTAGTTCTTGTCTTTGATATCTATTTTAAGAGAAATATGAGTACATCTTAATTCTTAGTAACAGATAAAATCATGAGGAGTTACTAAGTTTCTTTCCCGGCAACTCTGCTTTTGATGCACGAAGGTAGTTCCTCCAGAAATAAATTACTAATTAAAGAGAAGTTACACCTTAGAAAAATGTAAATTAGAAATAAAATTAAAACCGGGCCAGAGCAATAGTACAGTGGATAGGGTGTTTTCCTTGCATGCTTCAACGTAGATTTGATGCCTGCTATCTCATATAGTCCCCTGAGTACTGCCAAAAGTGTACTGAGCTCAGAGTCAGGAAAACCCTGACTACTGCTGAATGTGACTCAAAAAGAAAAAAAAAAAAGAAATAAAATTAATATCCTTTCATTTATCTGTACTGAGAATATCGCATGTATTATTTAAAGTGTGATCTTCAAATTGCCACATAAGATAAATTTAGGGTTATTATAATACAACTCATACAGAAATTAAAATATAAACTTGTTTACTGTGCATAGAGGTGAGACCACTTTCTAGATTATTTTGTTTTAAAAATTAAAGTTTACTGCATCTAGTAGAGGTAATTGTAACGAAGCAGTTACTCAGGGAATGTGTTCTTTCTAATCAGCTGCATATTTACTTCATAATGAAAACATTAAGTGATATTTATTTCTCTATGTGAAGGCAATCAAGATTACAGGTATTGCAGCTCTATATTAAGTAAAATGAACTATTTTTTGGTTTTGTGAAATCATCTTTTTCTAAGACAAAGGAATTGACTTGGCATCTTGGCTATTTATT